>NW_027556402.1:115020498-116242998 GCF_003287225.1 Phascolarctos cinereus | reverse complement strand
AATTTAAAAAAATGCTTTAGGAAACACACAGGCCAAAGTAAGGAAACTTGCTGAACTATCTCACAATCTTCCAGGAAGGAAACAGCAGAGGTCTGGGAATGGGGCAAGTTAGGCAAAGGAAAAGTGAGTAAGTCAGCTTCAACTGAGCAGAGACCACAAGTCAGGTGGGAACAGGGCGAGATTGCCTGTAATAGTGGTACTCTAGCCCTCCTTGCCAGGTCTCTCATGCCCTCACATACCTCTGGTTTGCCTCCTGACATACATTTCAGAGGGAGTTAAGAATGGCACAGAGGGCAGATGGATCAGATGGATGGTGAGGGGGCTGCAATGTTATACCAACCATGCATTTTTGAAAGTAAGGTACAGGAGAAACATTGGCTGGGGCAATGCGCCTCCCTACAGAGCCCCTACCAGAGTTTTAAGGTTTAATTGACATTTTCTGGTGGAAGTGGGGCTTCAAGGACCTACAGGCAAACTTTTGAGTGTCATATGTATTCTAACAATTGACATTCCTAAATTGTTAACATGCAAAGGGTCATTTGTGTATACTTGTATGCTGACAGATATACAGGTGTATAAGTAAAGATTGTGAGCCCAAACCAGAGGCAAGTAACCCAAACGAACCATATCAAACACAAAAGGAGAGTGGAGGTGTTAGTAGGAGAGGAGGCAGTAGACTAATTGGAGTGAGAACAAAAGGGGATCTCTAGAGTTTAAGCCACCATTTGTATTGTGAATTTGGAACAAAGGTTCTTAACCTAGGGTCTGTGACCTTGGATGGAAAAACAAGTTACCCCTTTATTTTCACTAACCTCTAACTGAAATTTAGCACTTGCTATAATTATTTTAATGAAATGAAATAAAATGATATAATTAATTTATGACAACAATTTAACAACATAATTATTTCAAAAATATCAAAATACTTTCAAAACATTAATCTGAGAAAAAGTCTACAGGCTTCACCAGAATGCCAGAGGGGTCCATAAACCTCAAATGGCGAAGAAGCCCAAGCAGATGGTCTCAACTTATGTCTCATGCAGTACCTGAAAGCTAGGAAATTCATGACTAGATACCAACCTGGTCCTGTGCTCCTAGGGACAGGCAGCAGAATATAATGGACAACAGTCTTTGAGTCAGGCAGAGCCTAGGTTCAAGTCAAGGTTTTGATACACACTACCTATGTGACTCTGAGCAATTTTCTTAACCTCTCAGTGCCCTAGGAAATTTGACCTATAGACAAGTTACTTATCTGCATAGAGGGAGGGAGTTTCCACAATGGGAGTATTCCCCATGTATAGAATTACAGGGGTGGGCCCCTTCCTCCCCAAATAAATGGTCCCTAGACTTTGGCTTGGAAAGCTATGTGTGGAGAAGTGGTTATCATACTTAATGAGTTTTTTTTCCTGCCTTTATTGAAAAGAGGAAGAGGAGAGATGAACCTTTGAGCAAGTGGAATTGTACAGTCTGTAATACAAGTCTTTTGCTTTGCATCTAATTATACTGTCATCAAATCTAATTAAGTTGTTATTTAACCATGACTGTGACCTTGTGTGTCAGTAAATGAAAGAACAGCCAGAACGAGAAAGGAAAGGCTGGAGCCAAGTGAGTTGGGGCTCAGCCTGAGATTAGTGACAGACTCCTAGGTAGGAATCTGTGTGCAGCTACTTGACAGCTGGGCAGGGTTTGGGTAACTGACAGTACATGTCCCCTTGAGTCCTGTCTACTTAGAAGACCCAGACTCTTATATTTGTTACATAGAAATACTTGAAATACTGAATTAGTAAGGTAGATGTGGGATATTGGGTTAGATACAAAGAGTCAGCTTAATAATCATTTATTAAGCACCTACTATGTATGAGGCACTGTGTGAAACACTTTAAAAATATATTATTTGGGGGCAGCTAGGTGGCGTAGTGGATAGGGCACGTACTAGCTGGGCAAGTCACTTAACCCCAAATGCCTTGCAAAAAAAAAATCTTATTTGATCTTTACAACCCTGGGAGGTAGGTGCTGTTATTACCACTACCACCCCCTTTTTAGAATTGAAGAAACTGAGGCAGACAGAAGTTAAGCATCACATGACTACTAAGTGTCTGAAGTGGGATTTGAACTCAGGTCTTCCTGATTCTAGATCCAGTGCTCTACCCACAATGACTCTATTCAGAAAAGTTAGTGATTCCCAACTTGGTAATTCCCTGGAGGGGTAAGATAAGGATTGCCTAGGTGGACTGAACATATGGTCATTTAGGGAGTCCTGGGCCATGCTACTTTTCATCCCACTTAAGTTCACTTTTAAACATTTGCCTGAATAAATAGAGAGGGAAAATAGAGCAAACCCTGTTACTTGTACCAGTGGATGCAGAGACTAGAAAATTATTTATGGGTGTGCTAAAAGAAACGCTCTGCTTTCTGTAGACAACAAACCCTCTGCCTGCATAAAATTTACACCTTATTATCAAGGGAAATTGGAATGTTCAGGATAAACAAGATTTAAATGAAACGAAATTAAATTAAATTAATGGCAACAGATAAACACCTGCAGGTCTCTTCTCTGCCTGTGAGCCCCATCCCTTAAGCAGAGCCTGAGTGGGTGGATTCTAAAGGCAGTAACCACCCCAGCATTCACAGAGGCTGCGCTCCAGCTCAGTAAATTCTTCCTCCAAAATTTTATGCATTTCTGCTGGAGGTATTTTCTCTTCATTGAGGCTGTGAAGGGAGATAGTTTAGCCCATTTGCAACCTCTCCTCCCTTGCATGGTGTCCCAAGAGAGCTAAATCACATAATTCCCTAGGAAAACATAACAAATCAAAAAATGTTAGCAGCCATAAAAACATAAGGAACTCCTGAATACAGAAAAATAGTTGTAGGTTGCATTTCTATAACAAGGTTTGCAAAGCACTTGACATATGTTAACTCATTTGAATCTCACAACACTGAGATAGGTAGGAGCTATAATTATTCCCATTTTATAGATGAGGAAATTAAGCGTGGCAGTAACTAAGTGACTTGCCCAGCATTCATAGTTACCTAATTGTCTGAGCAGGATTTGAATCCTAGTGCATCACTCTATCCACTGAGCCATTAGCTGATCCAAATATGAGCATTTGAAAATTGTGCTAGCCCGTGGTATCAGGTTAATATGACCATTCTCATCTTCCACAGATTTCCTCCTACCACACTCTCCTTTCCATATGTTCCATTCATTCACCAAACATTTACAAAGTCCATGGAGTACCAGAGCACTGTCCTAGGAACTGTGAAGACACAAAAACTTGGCTAAATAGGTGCCTTGTCCCATGGAACTTAAAATCTAGGAAGAAGTTAAGATACAAATATGGCTAATGAACAAACAGAATTATATCTTCGGTTCAGCAGAGAATTATGGGGGAAAAAAGGACTATTTGAATTCTTCTTGTAGGGGGAGAAAGGGGAACTGGGAAGAATCCAGGAACGCTTCCCAGAGGAAGTATTTGGCCTGTCCATCTCTAGTCTTTTCTCCTCTCTGATTCCCTCCATTAGCTAGCAATAATTACAAAGCTGTTTCAGTTTCATTGTAAATGTGAAGTCCCATAGAGTCCTAGGATTCTACAGTTACTTATTTATTCATTTAAGACTAAATCCATGATTTTAACAGGTAGAGTTCCCAGGATCTGGAGAATCGACTGGGACACTGAGGGGTTAAGAGACTTGCCCAAGGTCACATAGACTGTACATGGCAGAGATAGGACTTAAAAAATGGGTCTTCTTCACTTTGTGGCCAATTCTCTACCTGCTATGACACTGTATCCCTATATTCAATTATTATTACATTAGATAATTATACTGGTAGAAGAAGCTCCTCAACAGGTGTTCTCTATAACGATAAAATCAAAGGTCTGGTTAAAAACAAAACCAAAACGCTATAATCACTTATGTCCACAATACACACTTATATGTTTACATACATCTATATGCCAATGAGTAGCCGGAATAGATAGAAAGAGAAGAATAAGATAGGGATATGTTTATTCACAATGCCTTCTCTAACTATCTGTTCCCCTCTCTCTTCCTATGATCTAACTCGCTACATTTAACCTGCAGATGTTTGGGCCTAAGCAAAGTTTAAGGCAGGTGAAATTTGTCCTTGGCATCCTTCCAACTTCCCTTTCCACATTCCTAGCAACCCCATTTTCCTTTTTGCCCAATATTGAGATCATCAAGTCCAAAATCCTCAATTTTCATACAAGGAAATTGAGGCTTGGAGATGTTAAATGACTCACCTGAGGTCACACAGCTAGTAAACAGCAGCACTGGGATTCTAACTCAAGACCTCTGACTCTAAATTCAGTAGCTTTTTCACAGTATAACTTCACCAACTCCTAAAGGGATAACTTTGCTCCTATAATATCTTGAATGGTTGAAGTCAGACCTGTAAAACTTGGCAGTAGGTAGGGGCCAAAATTAAAATAAGCTAAATTCCTTTGGGCTGCAGATAGGTTAGACTAGAGACAGACCGACTATGGTTGGTTGCCGTGGGTCCTGTGACAAACAAGAGAGTGTGCAGTGGCAACTCTATGTTTTTCTTTGGCCACTGAAATTCTTCGGCAGGGTTATAAGCAGCCTGCCTTTGTGCAGGCCTGGTTTAAGTTAATAGCCCTCTATGAGCCAGTATTAGCCTCATTTGCATTTTAAAAGAGGACTCCAAGAGAAGAAAAGTCTTAATCCACAGGAATAATTCTCTAATGATAATAATTCAAGTGTCTAGTAAATAATTGGGAGCAGAGAGGGGCCATCTTTGGGGAAGAGAGCCTTACCTAGTGTATCTAACTGACACACCTAAGTCCTCACAGGCAGAAAAGATGAAGACTAGTTTGGTCAAAATGGTAGCATGGGAAAGGGTGCTTGAACCAAAAGCTTTTTAAGGGTTAAATATTATATTAGGAAAATAGTACAATTGTTTTCCCTGAAAAGCTTTTCCCCTAAAATTCATTTCTATTTTTTTTTGGGGGGGGGTGGCAATGGGGTTAAGTGACTTGCCCAGGGTCACACAGCTAATAAGTGTCAAATGTCTGAGGCCAGATTTGAACTCAGGTCCTCTAGACTTCAGGGCCAGTGCTCTATCTACTGTGCCACCTAGCTACCCCTATTTCAATTTTTTGAAACATTTATTAAATGCCTATGGTATACAAAGCTCTGTGCTAAGCCATGATGGGAATACTCAACAGTCAATTATCTCTGATTTTCTTCTGTGTAATATACATATATGTATATATATATATATATATATATATATATATATATACACATATATATGTAGACTGTTGCAATATGTGTGTATAATATATAATATTGATAATATATATTATAATATATAAATATATCATATATATTACACACACATATAGTACAATACTCTATAACAATAGAAAAGGCTCAGAGAATTGTCTGAGGATCTAATAAGATAAAGAAGATCATAACTTAGCATAGTGCCTGGCATGTAGTAGATGCTATATAAATGTTACCATTCAGTTGCTTTTCTGCTGTGTCCAAATCTTTGTGACCCCATTTGGGATTTTCTTGATACAGATACACTAGAGTGGCTTACCATTTCCTCTTCCAGCTCATTTGACAGATGAGGAACTGAGGCAAGCATAGTTAAGTGACTTGCCCAAGGTCACACAGCTAGTAAGTGTTAGAGGCCAGATTTGAACTTGGAGAAATGGGTCTTCCTGACTCCAGACCCAGCACTCTATCCACTGTACCACCTAGCTGCCCTCTGAAGGATGAATTAGATGATCTCTAATGTTCCTTCCAGCTCTACACCCTGATGAGACAAAGACTCTACCCATGATGTAGACAATATAAAATTGGACATGGCACCTTTCTGGTCACTGGGCCTGAAACCCAAACACAGACAATCATTGGGGAAAGAAATTCTAATGTCCTCAAGAGAGGAGAGATGATTATCAAAGGAAAATATACAAGTACAAAAGAAAACAGGTGAGTGTGTGTGTGCACTCACAGCCACACAGAAAGGAAGAGAGGGCCCCATGTGAAATAAAGGTCTCTTGTGTCTCCCTATTATAGAGAGGAAACCTACTTATTAAGCAATATGTACAAAACATTAAAACATGTTTTGGGAAAGAATTAATTAGTGCATATCTATATGGGAATTTACAACACATTCCAAATGGAACAGATTGAAAACCATCCTCATCCAACTAAATCATCCTGCACATTAAGAGGAAGATTCTGTATCAAAGATGGCTTCTAACTGTGGATCATAGCTGGGTTCATCCATATACATGCTCAATTCCTCTACAAGCCATGCCTGGGGAGGAAAAATATTTGGTCTCAAATAATATTGTATCATTTGTAAACATGTGTCTTGTAGCAAAGCCTAGAGCTGTAACTTGGCGATTTTGGTGCCCGAGGCAAGCAGCATAAAGGATGTCCAAAGTCAAGCTGGCAACTTGTAATGTGAAAATAATATAAAAAGTAACTAAGAAAAAATAATACCAGCAGCAATGAAGCCAAATTTAAACAGGAGAGGAAATGGTTTCTTTAATGCCGCACAAATGGGTGTTATGAACAAAGTTGTTATTCTGGTGACTTCCATTTTAAATAGTTATTCTTATTCCCTTTAAATGGCCATGACCCAGGACAAAACAGTTGTCACCTCACTCTAGTTACAACTCTGGACTTGTCTCTGGTTCTGTGACCAGCCCTGGCCTACTGGTCAATTGTGTCTATTAAATGGGTTGGTAATAGTTTGCATGTATAATTCAATATCTGGATATGTCAAAAGTAATAACAACAATAATAGGTAGCATTTCTATAGCATTGTAAGGTTTAGAAAGCATTTTATAAATATTTCATTTCATTCTCACAACAACCCTGGGGAGTAGGTGCTATTATTATTCCCATTTAACAGATGAAGAAGTAGAGGTTGAGGGAAATTACTTGACTTGCCCACAGTCACAGAATTAGTAAGTGATATAGCATGGATTTGAACCCAGGTCTTCCTGACTCCAAGGTCAACAATCCAGCAATTGTACTACCTAGCTGCCTCTGTGACACAGTTGGATTCAAAAAGGTCTTGACAGGCTTTAACACTAGGCTGAATCTAATAAGATGAAATTTAACAAGGATGAACGTAAAGTCTTATACTTAGGTTCAAAAATTCCACTTCAATGTTTTCCATAACTTCAATGTTTTCCATGTATAACCTATGTCAAATAGGCATTGCTTTCTCAATGAGAGGGGAAGGAAGAGAGGGAAAGAATTTGGAACTCAAAGTTTTAAGAAATGAATGTTTAAAAATTTTACAAGTAATTGGAGAAAAATAAAACATTAAATTAAAAAAAATCTACTTCAACTTAAGAACTCTATCAACACCTTTGACAAATCTTGATTCCTAAAGGAGAGATGATAAGAAACTCTACTCACCTCCTGACAGACATGATGGACTCAAGATACAGAATGAGACATACATTTTTGGTTACAACCAATGCAGAAATTTGTTTTATTTGACTATAAATATTTGCAATAAGTTTTTCTTTTTGATTGTTTCTTTCCATTGAGGGTGAAGTGGGAGAGAGCAAATAAATGCTTTTTAATTAGAAAGATAAAATTCTTTACAAAAGTTATATTTAAAAAATCACATTTTGTTTGTATAAGATGGGGGAGGTATAAAGTAGATAGTACTTGGTATGAAAAGATCTGGGTCTCTCAGGGGACTAAAAGACAATTAATAATGTGATGTGGCAACCAAAAAGGAAATGTGAACTTAATTTGCATTAAGAAAAAGGTACAGTGTTCAGAATTAGGGAGGTCATAAGTACTGTTGTGTTCTATCTTGCTCAGCCTATATGTGGAATGTTGCATTCAGTTCCAGGTGCCATAGTTTTAGAAGACCCTTGAGCACCCACAGAGGACAATCAGGAAGATGAAGGGCCTGGAATCCATGCCACATGAGGACCAGTTGAAGGACCTGGGGATATTTAGCCTGAAGAGGAGAAAGCAAAAAGGAGAGTGGGGAGTGGGACATGATAGCAGTCTTAAATCACATGGAGAACCAGAAACAAAGGGTAGAAGTTGCAAAGGGTCAAACTGAGGTTTGATGCCAGGAAAAACTTCCTAACAATGAACGTTGTCTGTAAGTGGGGGCTGCCTAGAAAGGTAATGAATTCTACTTCTTTGGAGTTCCTCTAGTAGAAGCTCAATAACTACTTGTTGGGTATGTTATAGTGGGGATTTGTTTGGGGATATGGGTTGTACTGGATGGCCAGATATCTCTTCCAAACCAATGCTACTGATCTGGATGCCATCTCCTGCCTCTGATCCTTCTTCAGGGTGTACCATTATCTGTGGTAACTGACTCCTACCTCTGCACAACTAACCCTTCTACCCTCTTTTCTGGGCCAAGTACTTTCTGCCCATGTACTTTCCATGTCTTCTGCCTCATGAAGCTTTAACCTATTCCATGATAGATCCTCGGCATTGGCCAATGGCTAGTCTAGTTCCTGGTTCTATCTATAGCTCCCCTTGGGAGTGACTAGGATTGCAGTCTATCAAGGGCTGTTACCAATCAGGGTCCATAGGAGAGGACTGAATCCTCATTAAAGAGGGAACCAGCTACTATCAAGAAGCAGAGAGCCAAGTAGTAGAGCTGAAGGGTCAGGGGGAAGAGGGCAATGTCTGGGAACCAGGATACTTGTGATCAAATAGGGTCAAAACTGGGATTCACAATAAGGTGTTATGGGGCCAAGTGAGAAGTTATGGCTTTAGGCTTTAGTTCAGTAATAGTCAAGGACATGTTAGGCTAAACAGTTAGGGACAATTGTGTTTTTATGTCCAGCTCTATATTGCCAGCCCTGCCCTCCAACATCTCCAAGTTCCTTTAGGTCTTCTGTCTTTTGCTGTCCTCATTGTTCTCCATAGCAATGACTGAGTCTAACTGGAGTCAGATAGGAAGAATATAGCATCCATATTCCACCTGGATGTTTGCAAATTTCAACAAAATATTCTTTAGTTGACTTCCATACCTAGAACTCAGTCTAGGCAATGGTTCACAGGCAGAAACAAACACGGCAGCCCAACACAGAATGAGATTCTACCTATGGGCACAAAACAGAAGGCATGAAACATGTTCTTTTTCAAGGAACTGCCCAATCACTTAGGATTATTTCCAAACCCTGGTTAACAGAGAAGGGATTAAAAAAAAATCACTTTATCTCCTCACTTTTTTTTAAAATAGAAAATGAATGCAAAAGGGTTCTTAGGGGTAGTCTGATTACCACTCACTCCTATTCCCTTTCTACATTTTACATAACAACACGAAGTGACAGTTGGAAAAAAAAACACAATTTTTTTTTGTTTTGCCTCTGGCTGCCCCAGGGTAGCCAAGTAAGCATTGAAACCCAGAAAGGAGAGATAAGAATTTCTTCATGTGGCTTAAATATAGTGCAAAGTATTCAAATTCAAATTAAATCACTACAAGTTATGTTACCATACTACTAAATGGGCAGATTATAGGCCTCTCTCCATCAGTGGAAACTAAGAATGTTTGTGCTAATAAACTAAGTTGCGAACCATTTTAGGACACAGCATCATCTGTAGATAAGTGTCAATCCCTCCCAAAGAGAAGGCACTTATTCATAAGCATCAATAAATACCTCGTGAACTGTATAAAAATACTAAGATTGAGAGATGACCGATATCTAGTCTGACAAGGTCCAAGTCAAAGGTCCTATCCCAGTTGACTAAATACATGAAACATAAATTACTAAAATGGTAGGGCAAAGAGAAGGCTCTGACTACACAAGGAAGAGAACAGCTGTAGAAAATACAGGGCAGGAGCCAGAGCGTGAGTAGGGGGAGCCAGGGACCAAAGCAAGCATTTCTTACATTCCATGCCCAGAACGGAGGACCCTATTCAAGGGCTAACTTACCACTCACAACTGAGTCTGATAACTTTTGCCTCTCTATAATAATAGCTGGTTTGTATGCACATTGTAATATTTCTAGACATGATAATGTTAAATATCACATACATCTGTATATATTTGTCAACATGTAAACATGTGTATATGTGCAAACGTGCAGGTGTGTATTTAGTCTAAATATGTGCTTTCCTCAGTATAAGATAGTTGAGACGGAAACTTCTACCCAGGCAAATTGGCAAACCATCTTTTATTGACAATCTTAGAGGGCTGCCTGGGACACTGAAGGGTTAAATGCCTTCTCTACTGTCATATAGCAAGTATGTTCCAAAGACAGGCCTTGAAGCCAGGTCTTACTGACTCTAAAACCAGATCTCTATCTACTATCCCAAGGCATGTTCTCATTCTCTCTCTGTCTCTTGTGTCTTTCTCTCTTTGCCCCCCTTTCTATCTCCCCCTCTTTCCTCCCACTCCTCTCTATCTCTCCCTCTTCCTTCTCCTTTCCTCTCCATATCTCTTCCCTCCTCCTTCCCTCCTCATCTCTTTCCCTCTTCCCCTCTCTTTCCCTCCCTCCAAGAAAGAGATTTATTGACCACTTTTGTTTTTACATTGCAAACATTACAAATGATGTTACTCCCTGAGAGCTCTTGCAACAAAAGAAAGCAATTAAGAAAAACTAAGAATCCAGTGACCTCATCTTAAAGTACATGCAACATTCCACATTTGGAGCACACCTCCCCAAACTTTCTATTTTAAGTGTTTTTTTTTAATTAACAGAAATGTATTTTCTCTCCCTCCTATTCACCCCCATCACATTAGAAAAAAAAAAAGAGAAAAGAAAAACAAATTTCTTGTAACAAATACATATAGTTAAGCAAAACAAATTCTTTCTTTGGGTGTATATAAAAAACATCATTCTGTATTCTAAATCCTCTCTATTAGCAAAGGGATACTACGTTTATCATCCATTCTCTGGAATCACAGCCCATCATTGTATTCCTTACAGTCATTGAAGTTGTTTGTCTTCACACTGTTGTTGCTACTGTGTTTGTTTGTATTGTTCCATTCTTCACCAGTGTGTAAAAGTTTGCAAAATTGTTTTTATAATTATGATTTTATAGCATAGAGTGTTCTGGTTCTGCTTATTTCACTCTGCATCAGGTCATAAAAGTCCATGTCTCTTTGAAATTATTTATTTCCTCTTTTTTTTTTCCACACAATTTTCACAATGGTATTCCAACCCATTCATATTTTTGTTGTCATTCAGTTGTTTCAGATATTTGAATCTTCATGACTACATTTAGGTTTTTTTTTTTGGCAAAGATACTGCAGTGGTTTGCCATTTCCTTCTCCAGCCCATTTTATAGAAGAGGAAACTGAGGTAAACAAGGATAAGTGATTTGCCCAGGATCATCCAGCTAGTAAGTGTCTGAGGCCAAGTTTGAACTCAGAGAAATGAGTTTTCCTGACTTCAGGCCCAGCACTCTATCCACTGCACCACCTAGCTGTCATTCATATGCCACTGCTTATTCAGCCATTCTCCAATTGACGGGCATTCCTTTAGTTTCCAAGGGTTGTTGGTTTTTTTCATCACCACAGAAGGAGATGTTATAAATATTTTTGTATATATAGGGCTTCCTTTGATCTCTTTTGGGTACAATATTATCTAAATATTTATATGATTATGTAATTTGAATATAATATATTAATAGAAATAAGAAGAAATAAGCCATTATCTTGTGTGATCTTTACAACAATCCTTTTGAGATAGAGCAGATATTATCCTCAACCCCAACTTCTGTCCTCTGGGCTTTTTTGGGGGAATGGAGGGGGTCCACACCTATGATTTCATTTAAAAAAAAAAGTAATCCCAGTGTGGAAACTCCCTATATAAATGCTGATCAGATTTGTCCCAGGATTCAAGAGGTTAAGTAACTGGCCCATGGTCACAATGACAGTAAGTATCAGAGGAAGTATTTGAATTCAGGTCTTCCTGACTCCAAGGTTGGCCCTTCATCCACTCTATCATTTTACCTCTCACTCCCAATTTACCAATGATAAAACAAAAGCACTAAGTGCTTTAAGCATTAAGTGACTGACTTCAGTCTGCTGATTACAATCCATTGCTCTTTCCACCCCACCACAACTGTCTCCTTTTGGGAGTAGCTTCAAATAAATATTATTACTATAAAACTTTAAGATCTTATGATGCTTGCCTGAGTGGATACTGATGTTTTGGTTTGATTTGTTTTTTTTTTAAAATAGACAATAAGGTGCTCTGTTTATATTAGTCATGTTTACAACTTGCCCAGTTCACTTTTGTCAACTGCCAACGACTGGGCTAAGTAAGGCACATCAACTTGTGCAGGAAAAATGCCTAGTACCCAAGGTTAAACCTGAAAATAACTCAACACCCCAGAAGTCACCCCATATTTCTGTATCTTTAAAAGGAGGGAAAAAAACCCAGGTCTAGGAAAAATTCTTTTTAAACTGCTGGCTGCTTTCTCAACTACTGAACATCTGTGCTGCTAGATTCCCATGACTATTTATTTTACACTTGCTTTTCTGCAGACTAAAGATGAATTCAGATCAAGACAGGGGTGGTGTCATCCAGCCTGCTGTCTTCAACCTTTATTTTATGGGCAAAGGAGTCATTGTTCTAGACTAGAAATCCCATGAGTTCTAGACAATCTAGGTAAGGGCACAATAAATTTCTTAAAGAATGGATGGGAACAAAAAATAAAGAAAAAGGAGCCCACTTTCTTTTCTCACCCTTCCACACCTCCTTTTTGGATTACATCATTTTCTTCATCTTTCAAAGCCTGGCTTTTTAACTCTTGGACATAAAAGGGTCACTAAAAAAAATGGACTTGTACTCAGCTATGGTGGGTGACTTGAGTTTACTCTGCCTTATGACTGTACAGGATGTGCTCTCTGTCCCCTTCAACATTATACATCATGTCTTTAAAAAATTAAAAAGAAAAACTGCAATATCCAAGGGATTGGCTTTAAATGCCAGTTCTGTTAAGTTAGAAATCTGTAACAGTCATCTGGACAGACAGAATATATTCTGAACTCTCTGATTCAACATTTTTTTACTTATTGCTGCACTCCACCCCATCACCCCCCTCCCCAATTCTCAACAGTAAACAGCAGTTCCATTTATAGCAAGAGAAGGCAGGGCCTGGGCCAGAACAAGAATCTGGCCCTCCTTAATTCTGAGCAAGTTCCAAGAGCTGTCCAAAGGCAGACACACATGCACAGATGGTGACTCACAGAGTAAACTTTTCGTGGGAAATAATACAGTCAAGTAATCAGAATTCCATGTCCGAGAAAATGTTGGATTATAGATAAAATGTCACTGCAACTGGGAGTCATTAGTACTGCAGCTCAGTTCAACTCAAGCCAACAACATTTATTAAATACCTATATACTATGTGCAATGATAGGTGTGGGGAAGCAAAAGGAGAAACAGTTTATGGAGGAATTTATTTTTTACTTGAAACCACAGAAACTGAAAAAAGTGGGGATGAATGAGCATTGAGCATGATACATAAAACAGTGACACAGAATATCCCATCAAAGCAAATAAAAGTTAGAGTACCAAGGATATCCAGATCTTTTGAACATACCTGACTCTACTCTCCAAATAAACTACCATCTTGTGGCAGAAAAGAACAATGGAATGGGTATGCAGAGAGAGACATGGATTCTGGTCCTGTCTCTTCTACTAACTAGTCATATGTCAATTCACCTCTCTAGTATTCATTTTTCTTACCTTTAAAAATCAATGTAAAATTGTACTAAGATCCTTTTCAGATTTTCTTTTGGGTTCTATTCTATTTTTTTAACTTAAAATTTTACTGATATCTTTGGTTTTTATATGTACTATTTTCCCAATACATAACTATGCAGAATACCTCAACTAAGTCAAACTTCCACTAACAGTGCATTACTGTACCTCTCTTCCCAGCCTCTCCAACACTGCCCACTCCCAACTTCTGACATCTTTACTATTTGCTATATGCAGTGCCAAAGCTCAGTTGATTTTATTTGTATTTCTTGTATTACTAGTGACTTGGAGCAATCTTTGCTATGATTGGTTCCTTTTTTTTTTTTTTACGCAATTGGGGTTAAGTGATTTGCCCAGGGTCACACAGCTAGTAAGTGTCAAGTGTTTGGTCTGAGGCCAGATTTGAACTCGGGTCCTGCTGACTTCAGGGCTGGTGCTCTATCCACTGTGCCACCTAGCTCCCCACTATGATCATTAATAGTTTACAAGTCTTCTTTTGAGAACCATTTATTTGCATCCTTTGGCTATATCCATTAGTCATATATTTTTGTTAATTCTCTACTTGTCTTAAATATCTCAGGTCTTCCAAAGATACCTGATGTAAAGATTTTTCCCAAGCAAAAGCTTCCTTTCTTATCCAATTTCCATTGAATTTGTTCATGCAAAAGTATTTCAATTTCATGTAATCAAAATTAAGTATTTTATCTTTAGTAGTTACCTCTATTCCTTGTTTGGTAAAAATTTCTAGACATAGTTATGAAAAGTTCCTGATCTGTTTCTCTTCTAATTTTTTGTAATGGTATGACCTTTAATATTCAGGTCACATATCCATTTTGAGTTTATTTTAGTATATGGTATAACTGTTGGTCTAAAACTAATTTCTAGGGGCAGAGCCAAGATGGTGGAGTGAAAGCAGGGACTTGCTTGAGCTCTCCCCCAAACCCCTCCAAATACTCATAAAAAATGGCTCTAAACAAATTCTGAGGCAGCAGAAACCACAAAAAGACAGAGTGAAACAAATTTCCAGCCCAAGAAAACCTGGATGATTGATCAGAAAGGTGTATCACGTCGGGCTGTGAGCTCAGCGCAGCGTGGGCGCGCAGGCCGCAGCAAACCTGGAGCAGGCCTCAGAGGACTGAATCACGGGCAGCTGTGGAGGTTTCCAGACTGCTCAATCCACGAATGCCAAAGACAACTTAGAAGGTCAGTGGGAAAAGTCTGTTTCTGTCGTGGTCAGAGAAAGGGGTTTCAGCTCCATTCCCAAGAGAGGCCCGGGGGGGGGCAGCTGCTTCCCGAGCTTCCGGCCCACAGACTGAGGGGAATCCAGTGGCTGATCAGAGAGGGACTGCAGGGATCTCTTTGCCAGCTGAGGCAGGAATCTCTTGCTTTGCCCGTGTGGATCTGGGTCACAGTTCTGGGCAGCAGTGCTGGGGTGAGGAGGAGCACTGCGGTGGTAGAGCCTGTAGTGGCTGTGGAGAGGAACCCCTCCTCACAGTTACAGGACAGAAAGGAATACTTGTGGTCACAGGCCAGGAAAGGAGTAAACACCTCGCCCCTTATCATACCACCTTGGAAGAACTGAAAATTTACAGGTCCCTACAAGTATCTCTGAAAACAGCTACACAAACCCCTGAAGCTTGGGACAGTACATTCTCCACATTGGAAGCAGACTCTTACCTTAACAAAGAGTTTAAAACTCAAGTAATTGGCTGGGATCATGAGCAAGCAGCGCAAAAAGAGTCAGACTATATTATCTTACTCTGGTGACAAAGAAGATCAAAATATACAACCAGAAGAAGACAACAAATCAAAGCTCCTACATCCAAAGCCTCCAAGAAAAATATGAATCAGTCCCAGGCCTTGGAAGAGCTCAAAAGGGATTTTGAGAAGCAAGTAAGGGAAGTAGAGGAAAAACTGGGAAGAGAAATGAGAGTGATGCAAGAAAATCATGAAAAACAAGTCAACAGCTTGCTAAAGGAGACCCAAAAAAATACTGAAGAAAATAACACCTTAAAAAACAGCCTAACCCAAATGGCAAAAGAGGTCCAAAAAGCCAATGAGGAGAAAAATGCCCTAAAAAGAAAAACTGGCCAAATGGAAAAGGAAGTCCAAAAGATTACTGAAGAAAATACTTCCTTAAAAATTAGAATAGAGCAATTGGAAGACAGTGACTTTATGAGAAATCAAGACACTGTAAAACAAATCCAAAAGAATGAAAAATTAGAAAACAATGTGAAATATCTCATTGGAAAAACAACTGACCTGGAAAATAGATCCAGGAGAGAGAATTTAAAAATTATTGGACTATCTGAAAGCCATGATCAAAAAAAGAGCCTAGACATCATCTTTCAAGAAATTATCAAGGAAAACTGCCCTGATATTAGAACCAGAGGGCAAAATAGAAATTGAAAGAATCCACAGATCTCCTCCTGAAAGAGATCCCCAAAGGAAAACTCCTAGGAATATTGTAGCCAAATTCCAGAGTTCCCAGGTCAAGGAGAAAATATTACAAGCTGCCAGAAGGAAACAATTCAAGTACTGTGGAAACACAATCAGGATAACACAAGATTTAGCAGCTTCTACATTAAAGGACGCAGGGCATGGAATATAATATTCCGGAGGGCAAAGGAGATAGGATTACAACCAAGAATCACCTACCCAGCAAAACTGAGTATCATCCTTCAGAGGAAAAAATGGTCATTCAGTGAAATAGAGGACTTTCAAGCATTCCTGATGAAAAGACCAGAGCTAAACAGAAAATTTGACTTTCAAATACAGGACTCAGTGGAACATGAAGAGGTAAACAGGAAAGAGAAATCATAAGAGACTTATTAAGATTGAACTGTTTACATTCCTGCATGGAAAGATGATATTTTTAACTCATGAGAACTTTGTCAGTATTAGGGTAGTTGAAGGAAAAAAATTGTATGTATGGATATATAGATAGATAGAGGGCACAGGGTGAGTTGAAGATTAAGGGGTCATATCTGGAGAATAAAATTAAGGGATGAGAGAGGATGATACTCGGAGAAGAAAGGGAGAGGTAGAATGGGGTAAATTATCTCACAAAAAAAAAACAGAAAAGAAAAGTCTCTCACAGTGGAGGGGAAACAGGGGAAGGTGAGAGGGAATGAGGAATCTTATTCTCATAGGATTTGGCTTAAGGAGAGAATAACATACACATTCAATTGGGTATGGAAATCTGTCTTACCCTACAGGAAAATAGGGGGAGAAGGGGACAAGAGAGCAGGGAGGTGATAGAGAGGAGGGCAGATTGCGAAAGAGGGTAATCAGAAGCAAATACTTCTGAGGAGGGACAGGGTCAAAAGAAAGAATAGAATAAATGGGAGGGCAGGATAGGATTAAGGGAAATAGAGTTAGTTTTTTACAACATGTCTACTGTGGAAGTGTTTTGCATAACTGCACATGTACAACCTATATTGAGTCACTTGTCTTTTCAATGAGGGTGGGTGGGGAGGGAGGAAGGGAGAAAATTTGGAACTCAAAGTTTTAAAAACACATGTCTTAAAAAAATGTTTTCACATGTAACTGGGAAATTAGAAATACAGGAAATGGGGTACAGAAGTCTATCCTGCTCTACAGGAAAATAGAAGGGGAAGGGGATAAGAGAAGGGAGGGGGAGAGATAGAAGAGAAGGCAGACCAGGGGAAGGGTATTCAGAATGCATGCCATCTTGGGGGGAGGGGTGAGAAATTTGGAACTCAAAAATTTGTGGAAGTGCATATTGAAAAATAAAAATAAATAAATTTATATTAAAAAAATAAATAAAACTAATTTCTACCAAACTACTTTCCAGTTTTCCCAGCAATTCTTGTCAGATATCGTATTCATCCCAAAGTCATTTATGTTCTCAGGTTAATTGCACACTGGGTTATTGAATTTAATTCCACTCTATTTCATTCTCACATGCCAGAGATCAGTATGCAGTCACATGGTTGAACAATAAGCCTTAAGAATAAGAAAATGAGATAACATCAAAGAGCTCCATTGGCAATGTCACATTAAAATCAGTCACTTAATTCTGGTGCCTAGATGGTGATGCAACAATCATCTGAGAAGCAAAAGGAATCAAGAACATCAACATGTCACCTGAAAGAATGGCAGACTTAGCAGGCTTCCAAGAGAACATCAAGTTCCTCAGAACACAGACTGCCCCACTATTCCTTCATTGCTTCTTGGACAATTCTGTCAACAGCACAGATATTAAATGAAAAGCCTGGACCAGCAAAACCAAGTTCATTTCTTCCAACCAACCCCTAAGCCTTAAAAAAAAGATTTGCTGCAATATAACAGCTTGTTGGGACTTGAATTTGGAGACAGGAAGACCTAGGATGAAATCCTGCCTATGACATTTACTTGCAATGTGACCCTGGAGGAGTCCCTCAAACTTGCCAAGTGACTCAGTTTCCTCATTAGTAAAAGAGGGATCATAATTCCTATGGTATCTACCTCACACTGTTGGTTTAAGATTCAAGTAAGATAATGAATGAAATGTATCTTGCAAACTTTAAAGCATTACATAACTATTTATTTGACATAATTTTTCTTACCTGAATCTATGATTTCATTAATATAGAGAACATCTGTTGCAGAAACTCTCTCTACCAATGCAAATGGACAACTGTTCTGTGACTTACAGTCTTAGAGAGTTGCTTGGGGTCCTGAAATATTAGCACCTTGTGTGTTCAGCTAGTATAGGAAGTGGAACTTGAACCCAGGTCTTCCTGACTTTCTTTTCATTTCTGTGCCCTCCACTGCCCTCAGGTGGATATGTATGGAGTCGGTGTTTCTGAAGTATTTTCTTCTGCTTCCTTGCCTTATGTCTCCTCCTTATGTAGGGCTGACTTGGCAGTTGCACTGTCAGTTGCTGTCCGATCATTTTTTAGTCATGTCTAACTCTCTGTGACCCCATTTGGGGTTTTCTTGGCAAAGATACTGGAATGGTTTGCCATTCCTTCTCCAGCTCATTTTATACAGATGAGGAAACTGAGGCAAACAGGTTTAAGTGACTTGCCAGGGTCACCCAGCTAGTAAGTGTCTGAGGTCAGATTTGAACTCAGGAAGATGAGTCCTGACTCCAGGCCCAGCACTTTATCCACTGCATCACCTAGCTATCCTATGTAGTGTGATACATATGCTATCATTTTTATTGCTAGCAGCAGCAGTGGCAGCACTAATAATTTTTACTGTAATCAGATAAAAGTTCCTCACCTGGAAGCATAGTTTCAGGAAGGTTCTGCTCCCTTTACAATCTTCCCCCATCCTCTTTTCCCTAGATGCGCAACAGGGGAAAACTTGAGTGTGATGTTTTTACTTTGTAAGGAAGGCAACATTCGTGTAAAGAGATAATCCTGCTATAGAAAGGAACAAAAAGATGCCAATGGAAAGAGAATCATGGGCAATGAAGTTTGATGGAAAGGAGCATGGACAGAAGATCAAGTTCTGGCAGTATCATTCACTAGCCAGGTGACCTTGGGCAAGTTTGCTTCATCTGTAAAACAAAGCTATTCTCATAATCCAGTAACAGCCCTGAGGCCCTTTGCTTGGATTTGCTAGGAATTCTCTAGAATTCACCCTACCCAGACCCTCTAGCTATTCTCTAGCCTTTCCACAGCTCACTATCCTTTTCCCACAGTACCTTTCCTAGAAAGATCATATTCATCAATTGCCCAATGGCTCTACTCAGTGACTTCCCATTACAAAACATCCTTTCCTGGTCACCAATATCAGACATGCATTGTCTTCCCTTATTAGGATTTAAGCTCCTCAGGAGCAGGGGCTATCTTTCTTTTTGTATTTGTATCCCCAAAGCTTAGCACTTGTTTGTCCCCCCCTTTTTTTTAAAGAGGACCAATGACATCATGGGTGATGTCTGGACTCCTTCATGAATTGGATTTAAGTGAAGCAGAGTTTCATAAAGTTGTCAGCCTCACTCTCTCTTTCTGAGTCATTGAAGTCCAGTGGCAAGCCCACAGTCAAGATGACTTGGGGATGGCCAGGGATTCAGTGGATGACAAGGGAATCTTTGATGTGCTCCACAGCGCCTGCTTCAGCTGCCTTCATGGTCACTGGAACAAATTCTTCTCATCTACCCATTCCACCAGGGAAAGTCTTCACATGCATGTGGTAGACAACCCCCTGATTCATTACTGGGTTTGAGGGTCACGAGTTATGGTCGACCTGGTTTAGCTCATCTGCCATGACGGTTTATCGTGGTATGTTTGCTGTGCATGGTACAGCTTCTTGGAGCAATCCATGAGAGTTGGGTGAAAGGTGGACATCAAAGGTGGATGAGCAGTCCTGTAAAGGGCTCAGAGAGCCCTCAGACCAGAGATGCTAGTCCTGCTTAACACCTCCTGTACCCCATAGTGCTTAGCACTATGCTTGGCATAAGGTAAGTGCTAAATAAATGCTTTCTTATTTACTCATTCATTCTACCTACCCTACAAGGTTACCAAGGAAGAGGTGTTTTGTAAACTTTAAGTGCTGTGCAAATGAGCTGTTATTATAATTACACACAAAGACAGAGACAGACAGAAATATATGTGCAATGTGGCACAGAAGAGAAAATGATGGACTTAGAGTCAGCCTAACTTGGGTTTCAATCTTGCTTCTGATACTTACTAGTTGAGTGACTCAAGGCAAGTTGTTTTATTTCTAGATGCTTCAAGCAACTCTCTAGGACTTAGCTCCTAAATCAAAGATATGGTTTCCCACACTGAAAAAGTGACAGATCTATCAATTTTTCTCATACACACATACATATAGACATATGTACACAACCGTGAAGAAGGGAGTAAATGTTTTGGTTAATCAGAAAGGTACAGCAGGCGATCTGTGGGATAGGAAGGCAACAGATGTCACTAATACCTCTAATGAGAGAACCAGCCTTTCTCTCCCTCTGAAGCTGCTCCAGGCAATAGATGATTTCTCTGTAGAGCTCAGAGTTAACCAATTGTAGAAGGGAATGAATTTGAGTTGGGGCACAGAGACTGGTGATATCTGTGGCATTTCTTCCTCCTCTGCTTTGCTGGGTCCTGTCCCAACCCAGCTAGTCCCTTCCTGTCCTTGTCTTGTCCTGTCCTGTCCCACCAAGTCAGTGAGTGATCCCTTGTATTTGTTCATCCCTGGGTAAGTCCTGTATGTTGGGCTGTGCTACAAACTAAGATCCTGGGCAAAGAGAACAACTCAATTCCACAAACATTTGAGGGCTTACTACATACAACACTGAAAGGTCTAGTTATTAAAGACTTTGTGTCACAAGGTTGGTGGCAGTTGTGGTTGTGATGACTCCTAACTTTTCCCTATTCTCTTAAGCATTCTGTGTCAAAGGTTGGGAATACCTTAAACTGGGTGTACTCTGAGTACGGTAGCAGAGGATTCCTGGAGGCTACCGCTGAGCCAACCTCCCTCCAGAGCAAAGATGTGAATTGAATCTACTCATGGAACTTTCCCTAAGAGACAGTTTTGATCTTTGTATGCATTCAATAAGTCATCATACATATTTAGAAACTTGTTGATCTCTCAAATTAGCTAGAATATAAACTTTTAATGGGCAACTAGGTGGCACAGTGAATAAAGTATTGAGCTTGGAGGAAGACCTGTATTCAAATTTGGCCTCAAACACTTATTAGCTGTGTGACCCTGGGCTAGTCACTTAACCCTGTTTGCCTCAGTTTCATCATCTGTAAAATGATCTGGATGGGGCAGCTAGGTGGTACAGTGGATAGAGCACCAGCCCTGTAATCAGGAGAATCTGAGTTCAAATCCAGCCTCAGGCACATAACACTCACTAACTGTGTGACTCTGGGCAAGTCACTTAACCCCAATTGTTTCACAAAAAATAAATAAATAAATAAACTGGAGAAGAAAATGGCAAACCACTCTAGTATCTTTGTCAAGAAAACCCAAACGGGTTTTCATAAAGAGTCAGGCATGAAACAACAAACACCACCTTTTAATACAGGGGGTCTTAAAGTAGTAAACTTTAAAACAAAAATTTTGATAATTATATTTAAATATAATAGTTTTCCTATTAAGCCTATGCATTTTATTTCCTGCATTATTCTAAACATTATTCCAAATTATCATTATTATTATTCTAAAAAGGGGTCCATAGGCTTCCCCCAACTGCCAAAAGGGTCCATAACACAAGAGAGATTAAAGAACTCAGGTTCTAATGGGTCTGTTTTTTAAATCAACATTATACTATGCCAGATATTTAGTCCATTAATGTATAGTTTTAATGAGATCATATGTCCTGAGTTTTAAGTTACTTCAGTATTTTTTGACAACATATGAGCCAGGTCAAGTTGCTAAACCACTCATTGCTATAGGGCATTCTATAAGACTAGAAGCTGCAGAGAAGACACCGACCTATATTGGTAGAGAGGTTCTTCATCAAGAGTTCCCTACACTTAGGATTTATACCAGGAATGCAGGGTTGGTTCAATATTAGGAAAACTATCAGCATCATTGAGCATATCAACAACAAAACCAACAGAAACCATATGATCATCTCAGTAGATGCAGAAAAAGCTTTTGACAAAATACAACACCCATTCCTATTAAAAACACTAGAAAGCATAGGTATAAATGGAGTCTTCCTTAAAAAAATAAATAGCATATATCTAAAACCTTCAGCAAGCATATTATGTAATAGGGACAAACTAGAAGCATTTCCAGTAAGATCAGGGGTGAAACAAGGATGTCCATTATCACCACTGTTATTCAATATTGTACTGGAAACCTTAGCTTTAGCAATAAGAGAAGAAAAAGAAATTGAAGGCATTAGAATAGGCAAAGAAGAAACAAAGCTATCACTCTTTGCAGATGACATGATGATACACTTAGAGCATCCTAGACAATCAAGTAAAAAACTACTTGAAATAATAAACAACTTTAGCAAAGTTGCAGGCTATAAAATAAACCCACATAAATCATCAGCATTTCAATATATTACCAACAAAGCCCAACAGCAAGACATAGAAAGAGAAATCCCATTTAAACTTACTGTAGACATTATAAAATATTTAGGAGTCTACCTACCAAAACAAACCCAGGAACTCTATGAACACAATTACAAAACACTTTTCACACAAATAAAATCAGATCTAAATAACTGGAAAAACATCAGTTGCTTATGGGTAGGCTGAGCTAATATAATAAAAATGACAATCCTACCTAAGTTAATTTACTTATTCAGTGCCATACCAAACTACCAAGAAATTATTTTATAGAGTTAGAAAAAATAATAACAAGATTCATTTGGAAAAACAAAAGGTCCAGAATATCAAAGGAACTAATGAAAAGAAATGCAGGGGAAAGTAGCCTAGCAATTCCAGGTCTTAAATTGTGGTGCTGGCTAAGAAATAGGGAGGTGAATCAGTGGAATAGGTTAAATATACAAGACACAGTAGTCAATGACTATAGTAATCTATTATTTGATAAACCCAAAGACCCCAGCTTCTGGGATAAGAACCCACTCTTTGAAAAAAAAACCACTGGAAAAACTGGAAAAGAGTATGGCAGAAACTAGGCATAGACCCAAATCTCACACCATATACCAAAATAAAGTCAAAATGGGTTCATGACTTACATATAAAGGCTGATACCATAAGTAAACTGGGAGAACAAGGAATAGTTTACCTATCAGATCTATGGAGAACAGAAGAATTCATGACCAAACAGGAGATAGAGAACATTATGAAAAGCAAAATGGATAATTTTGATTATATTAAATTGAAAATTTTTTGCACAAACAAAGCCAATGCAACTAAGATTAGAAAGAAGGTAGAAAATTGGGAAAGAATTTTTACAACCAGTCTCTCTGATAAAGGCCTCATTTCTAAAATATATAGAGAATTAAGACAAATTTATAAGAACACAAGCCATTCCCCAATTGATAAATGGTCAAAGGATATGAACAGATAGTTCTCAGATGAAGAAATTTAAGCCATCTATAGTCATATGATAAAATGCTCTAAATCGTTATTGATTAGAGAAATGCAAATCAAAATAACTCTGAGGTACCACATCACACCTATCAGATTGACCAACATGACAAAACAGGAAAATCATAAATGTTGGAGAAGATGTAGGAAAATTGGAACACTAATACATTGCTGGTGGAGTTGTGAAATGATCCAACCATTTTGGAGAGCCATTTAGAACTATGCTCAAAGGGCTACAAAAATGTGCATACCCTTTGATCCAGCAATAGCACTTCTAGGGCTATATCCCAAAGAGATCAAACAAATGGGAAAAGGACCCACATGTACAAAAATATTCATAGCAGCTCTTTTTTGTGGTAGCAAAGAATTGGAAATTGAGAGGATGCCCATCAATTGGGGAATGGCTGAGCAAGCTGTAGTATATGAATGTAATGGAATACTATTGTGCTATAAGAAATGACAAACAGGCTGACTTCAGAAAAAACTGGAAAGACTTACATGGTCTGATGCTGAGTGAAGTGAGCAGAACCAAGAGGACTTTGTACACAATAACAGCCACGTTGTGCAATGACTAATATTGTTAAACTGAACCCTTCTCAGCATTATGAGGATCTAAGACATCTCCAGAGCCTTGGGATGGAAAATGCTGTTCACATTCAAAGAAAGAACTATGGAAGTCGAATGGCTATCACTTATTTTTACCTTCTGTTGAGTTTTGTTTCATCTTTCTGATGGTTCCTCCTATTGGTTTTAATTTTTACTTATAACTTCACTAATGTGAAAATATGTCTAATGGGTATGTAAATGTAAAGCCTATATCAGATTGTGTGCCGTCTTGGGGACGGTGGAGGGGGAAGAAGGGTGAGAAAAATTTTCAACTCAAGAGCATATGGAAGTGATTGTTGATAAATCAAAATAAATTAACAAAATTTTTTAAAAAGAAAGAAAAAAAAAGAGTTCCCTACACTGATGAAGTTCCAGTCTGGTTAAAGTAAGTGAATTAAACTATATACATCCACAACAAAGGATAACTTCAACAGCTGATAAATAAATGATAAGTCAAGAGTGGGTTGGCCTAAAGGCCTCTGAGACACCTTTTAACTCAGAGATTCTAAAACCAGGTAGGACTGGTTAACTCCAAAGCCCTAGATCAGTTCTGGCTCATATACTACCTTCCACAAGCTAGAAACTCATATCCAAAATAACTGTATTGATAACAAGAGAAAGTTTTTCCACATACAACCTCTACCATTTAGAGTGTGTCGGTAATTTAGGTTAGCACTAGTACTTGGTCTTTTGAATTCCATTTAGTATCTTACTTCCCACTGTGCTTAAGGCTGAATTCCAGAACAGTAGGTTCTTTATGGATCCATAAATGACATTTCCCCCCCACACCTAATTCAGTTCTCTACATATCACACTGTGACACAAAATACAAAATCTTAAGTCTGGTATTTTTAAAGTCCCCCACAATCTGACCCAACCTACCGTTCCATTCATCTTACATGTTACTGCCCTTCATGAACTCTTCATTCCAGGCAAATCTGTCTGCCAGTCATTCCCTACTACTACAGTGGCATGCTGATAAATGTTTAACAACCAGCTCTCCAGGTGGGAAAATATATATAAGACATATTTTTAAGTTTAATGTCTATTATTAAACATTTTCTCTATCACTTTCCTGTTTAGAGAATAAAAAAAACCATATATTTTTATTTTGTTGACATTTTATTTTATCAATATTATTTTAGAACAAAATTTGAAATTTATTATTTTATTTATATTATTTATTTTGGAGATTTTGCCCCTCTCCAAAGCATAAATGCCCACAATGAAAATTTAACAATAATCTCTACGTGACATCTGTCACCTTGCCTCTCAACCTAGTAGAATCCCTAGCTTCCCTCAAAGCATATAACAGCCCAACTTCTCACACAGAGCTTTTCTTGATTCTTCTAGTTAATGTTTGCTTCTTCTGTAAATTACTTTGTATACACTTTGCCTTTACTTGTGCCAGTGTTATATCTTCCCCCAGGAGAATGCAAGTTCCTTAAGGAGAGGGACACTGTGTTTCTTTGTATCTCTGCCACTGAGTATGGTGCCTGTCTATGGGAGCAGGAGCTTAAATGTTTACTGAATTGAGTTGAGTAGTCTCAACAGATACTCAGAATTTCTAGGTCAAAAATTTGCTCTCTGGTCATGATTTCATTGTCATTCTTCAAATATCTACTTTTAAAATACTGTAATACTGGAGGCAGGGCAGCTGGGTGGCACAACAGATAAAATGCCAGGCCTAGAGTAAGGAAGGCTCATCCTCCTGAGTTCAAATCTGTCCATCGATCCTTACTAATTATATGACACTGGGCAAGTCACTCAATGCTTTCTGCCTCAGTTTACTCACCTGTAAAATGAGCTAGAGAAAGAAATGGCGAACCACTCCAGGATCTTTTCCAAGAAACCTCAAATGGGGTCATGAAGAATTAGACATGACTGAACAGCAACAGCAACAAATACTAAAGGCAGACAAAAAGCAACAATGTCTAACATTTGCATAATACTTTAAGGCTTGCAACACACTTTGCACATGTTATTTCATGTGAATCTTACAGCATCCTTGTGAGTTGGGTGCTATTATTATCTCCCTTTTATAGACGAGGTAACTGAGAATGAGAGAGATGACTCATCTAGGGTCACACAGCTACCAAGTATCTGAGGCAAAATTTGAATTCAGCTCTCCCTGAGTGCAGGCCCAGCACCCTAGCCACTGTGCTACCTGAGAAGACAAGTTTGCTGCCCTCAGGAAGCATACAGTCTAGTTGGACATACACAACATATTCAAATAGAAAGCAGCAAAGCCCTCAATATACTACAGGTAATACCAAAGTGCAATACTCAAATGATTACATTTTTCTATTTTTTCTAAAGTATTTAGCTCATAGAAAATTTCTCTCAGCCTCATTTTCAGGCATAGTCTGGGCTATCAGCTATTGTCTAGGCCTCATGGTATGGTGGAAAGAGAGCAGCATTTAGAATCAGGAGATGTAGGTTTGAAAAGCAGCCTTAAGTATACTTGAAAAAGTAAAAGCATTCTGTAATGGAATACTATTGTGCTATAAGAAATGACGAACAGGCTGACTTCAGAAAAACCTGAAAAGACTTATATGGTCTGATGCTGAGTGAAGTGAGCAGAACCAAGAGGACTTTGTACACAATAACAGCCATGTTATGCAATGACTAAGAATATTAAACTGAACCTTTCTCAGCATTGTGAGGATCTAAGACATCTCCAGAGGCCTCGGGATGGAAAATACTGTCCACATCCAAAGAAAGAACTATGGAAGTCGAATGGTTATCACTTATTTTTACCTGCTGTTGAGTTTTGTTTCATCTTTCTGATGGTTCCTCCTATTGGTTTTAATTTTTACTTATAACTTCACTAATGTGAAAATATGTTTAATGGGTATGTAAATGTAAAGCCTATATCACATTGTGCGTCATCTTGGGGAGGGTGGGGGGGAGGAAAAGGGAGAAAAATTTTCAACTCAAAAGCATATGGAAAAAAAAACATAAAAAAAGTAAAAGCATTCTAGAAATAGAATATGTTATGATTACCATTGAACTACAACCCCAGTAAAAGGCTGGGCAAACATTGTCCTGTCAGTCAACAAGCATTTATTATACCCCTACTATGTACAAGGCACTTTGCTAAGTGCTGGGGATACAAAGGCAAAAACCAATTTCTGCTCTCGGAGCTTTCAGGTATATGGAGGGAGACAATGCACACAACAACTCTGTATCAACACGATTTATATACAGGGTAAATTAGAAATAATAAACAGAGGGAAGGCACTAACATTAAGGAGTATCTGGAAAGGCTTCCTGTAGAAGGTGGGATTCTAAATGGAACTTAAAGGAAGCAGAGATGAGGAGGGAGAGAAATCCAGGTCTGGAGGACAGCAGGAGAAAATGCAGTTAGGTGATGGGTCATCATTTGTGTGGTATAGCAAGGAGAATAGACAAACTGTTCAACAACCTAGTAAAACAGATCTCTACTGGTAACAGCTTTGTTTGGTGTTTTACCTTCCTTCTAGGTGCCTGGATTAATTTGTGACACTTGCCAAAAATGGTTCTTAATGTCTCGAATAGAGCTGTCCCAATCGGCAACTGCAGAAAGTAGTGGACTCCTGCTCACTGGAAGGTTTTCAAGAAAGGCCCAGGTTGGGTAGTGTGTATGTGTATGTGTGTGGGGGGGGCAGCCTCTTTGATTGGTTGTATAGCAATTAAAGCTGAGTCTTTAACTGGTGAGGTTGAGACAATCTCTTTCTCCCTGGCTGAGGCTCTTTCCTATGCACCCCTTCCCACTGTGTACAGAATGAACTGAACTGAAAGGAAGAACTTCCTTCTTCTATTCCCTCTTTTATCCTGACTTTGAGAAATGGACCTGGGAGTGTTTGCTTCTGTTCTATGTCATTTGTCCTTCTCGGTTTCAGGTGCTGGGTGCCAACAGTGATCCCACCAGACCCAGGAGTTAGAGCCACGCTGGCCTCAGAGCCAGGATAGCATGCAGGATGTTGCAGCCAGACAACTTGTCAGGAAAGGCCAGAAAAACCAGAGTGCCTGAGATTTGAGTCTGAAAAGAGGTTTTATACTTAGAACTGCAACTGTGCACTACAGGAATGGAGCTAAACTATGGACCTAATCCCATTCCTATCCCTAGAGACTGAAGTGACATGAAGTGGGGTAGGGGAGGAGAGATTATGGCACATGTAATGAAGGCTAAATTTATCTATTTGTGATTATACCTTTATACAATATTCCTTTGTAAAAATTAAAAACAAAAAAAAGCCAATTGTTAAACTTTCAGCACCTCAGTTAACAAATGCTACCTATTGGGGCTTGATTTGTTTTGTTGATTGTCTAGACTTGAGAAAGTAGTGGGAAACATGTTAATAATGTAAATTAAATGTAAATACATATCCTGAAAATATTGTTAAACATTTCTCAGCACACTCTTGGCACAAATAAGCACAATATTTCATGTAGCAAAGGTTTGACATTATCAGATAGGTAGAAATTATTCCTAGAAGAAGGGTACAGGGCTCCTCTAATTCCCTTGGCAAAAAATCACTGAATCTGGTTTTGTGCATGAGAAGAGAAGTGAAGATGTGGAAATTACCCTGTTAATTTGATCACAGCAGAAAGCCAAAATGAATAATCTGCTCTGGGACCTAAAGTAATCTTATTAAGCTCCCTACATTCATCAGGCTAACCAGATCATTGCCAGAGTCCCATCTCACTTTGTTCTGTGCAGACTGTGACCCTGTCTCTATGGACAAAAAAATTGGACTTTAGTGTGGAAGAAAAAGCAAAGAAAGATGGCCAAGGCCCATCTACCCCCTGTATCCAGATATGCTCCTGACCACTCAGTTGCATGGTAATCTATTTAATCAGCTTATATAAATGGTTTAGCTGGGTCTACTTGAACACAGATGAGGCCACATTCTGACTCAGCTTGTGTCTACAGGATTCAGCTGAATTGGCTATAGCATGATTGATTTAGACTTTGGGGATGTATCTTTGTTCCTCTGCAAGATAAACTATGTGGAAGCTGACTAGGTGGTGGACTCTATCTACTCTAGGTAGATAGAACTGGAAATCAAGAAATTCCCAGTCAAGAATCATAAGAGATTCTAGTACTGGTTCTGTTACTGCCTACACATATGAGCTTGGATAAGTAACTTAACCTCCCTAGTCCTAGGTTTCTGTTATATAAGAAGGAGAACTAGATCTTTTCTAGCACTAAAATTCTGATTCTACAATTCTGCTTTAACTGAGCTTGTAGTCTGGGTTGGTCATTATTATGATTACATCATGACACAATCACTTAATCTCTGTGCCTCAGTTTCCCCATCTGTAAAATAAGGATAATAATATCACCTACCTCATAGAGTTATCGTGAGAATCAAATGAGTTACTATATGTAAAGCACTTTCAATACACTAAATCAGTATAATATATAAATAAATACTATAATAAAGGCTATTATTATTATTCATAGTGTTAGGTTGTAATAGCCATATCTTTAAAATAGTTATAATCATATAGTACTCACATCATCTGGTCACTATAGAGTTTCTAGGTTAAAAGTCACTGGCTCCAGAACAAGATTTTTAAACGAGCCCCTAAATGTGACAGCAATGAATGAAGTCTGAAAACACTCAAAAGAGATTATTCCTGTATACTGGAATATAGGAAATGATGTAGTGTTTGTTGTCTTCCCCATTAGAATGTAAGCCCCTCGACAGCAGGGAATGTCTTATTTTTCTGTTTGTATCCCCTGCACTTAACAGAGCTTTGTACATGGTAAGCACTTCATAAATGCCCTTTTCCCCTATGAATTAATTCATCTAAGGAAAAGCTGAGTAACAATTAGAGCTAACTCAAAGAGGAAAGGTCTGCCTTGAGACGTTGTACAAACTCCTTCACTTGAGGTTTCCCATCAAAGCCTGAAGATTCCTACCTGCCAGCAATGCTATAGATGGGATTCCTGGGCAGATATTGGTCAGATTAGATAAACTCTGGGGTCCTTTCAATGCTCAATCAGCTCATCAACTTAGTTACTAAGGGCCAGTCACTATTAAGCACTGAGGACCCAAAGTAAGGCACGAACAGAGTCCCTGTCCTTAAGGAACATATAATCCTAATAGGCAAGACCATGTGTAAATAATCAATTAATAAATATTTTTCAAATTCCTACTATGTGCCAGGTACTGTATTAAGTGCTGGCAATAAAAAAAGAGGTAAAATATAGTTCCTACCCTCAAGGAGCTCACAATCTAATAGGGAAGACAACATGCAAACAAATATGTACAAAGCAAGGTATATATAGGATAAATAGGAAATAATTAAAAGAGGGAAAGCACTGGAATAAAGAGGGGTTGGGAAGATTTCCTGTAGAAGGTGGGATTTTAGTTGGGACTCAAAGTAAGCTAGGGAGGTCAGTAGTCAGAGCAGAGGAGGGAGAGTATTCCAGGATTGGGGGACTAGGGGCACACATAATAAATATAGAACAGATGGGAGGTTCTATCAGAAGGGAAGGCACTACTGTGGAGCCTTAGAGAAGCCTCCTGCAGCAGGTGGGATTTGAGCTGGAGGAAGCCAGAGAAACTAAGAGGAGATGTGAATGGACTAGGGTCTAGAGGACGAACAATGTGAAGGAAAAGACCCAGCAGATGGTTCAAGAAGCTAAGCCAGTAGAGCTGGATTATAGAGTTCATGTAGGGGAGTGAAATAGAAGAAGGCTGCAAGTGTAGGAAGGGGCCAGGCTAGGAAGAGCTTTAAATGCTGAATGAAGGATTTCCTATTTGATCCTAAAGGTAATAGCTGGAGCTCATTGGGAGGGGGGCAGGTGGGAGGGAAGGAGTGACATGGCTGGTTGTGCTTTAGGAAAATCATCCTGGCAGCTGAGTGTAGAATGGATTGGATGGGGGAGAGACTTGTGCCAAGGACACCAATTACGAGGCTACTGTACCAGCCCCGGGGATGAGTGATGAAGGCCTGAGCTAGTGTGGTAGTGAGAACAGAGTGTAATAATCCCTTCTATATCTCACAACTTTCCCCACAGCAGTTTGGATATATCGCAGGTTGGTGTAAGAAATTAAATGGGACTTTGGGGGGAGTTTTGCGGAAGCCGCAGACAACACATAACTTCTCTAGTAGGAAGGGAGGGCCAAAAACTTTTGCGCAGATTTTCCAGATCAAGTGGGCACCAAGTCCCTAACCCCCACAATGTGGAAGGGATAACCGTATATCAAAGAGATGTTGTGAAGGTAGAAACAACAAGATTTAGTAACAGACTTCATCGTGGGGTTAGTGAGAGCCAGGATTCTCTGATTCTGGGTTCCCATATTGAGTCCACTTACAATCAAGTACACCTGAAATAGTGCTGCTGCTCCCATGGTTTGTTCCAGTGCATACTGTTGATATTGTTGCTAACACAGATTTCACAACACCCACTAGGGCCCTAAATGCAAAGCCACGTAGCCTGAGAATGGGGTGTAGGCCCGCCCTCAAGTCGGGCCGAAAAGGCCGTGTGAATTACATCGGATCATTATGATTAATCAAGGTACGCGACACCCTTGAAAGCATTTTTATAGCCTGGCAAGAAAGGCAATGCTGTCCCATTTCCTCTACTCTTGAGGTCTTAGAAGCCAATGGAATGGGCATCAGCCTTGGGAAGGGTTAGGCAAAGAGGTCCTTTAGCCTTCCTTTCCCTCCTTACCCATGAGCCTCAAAATTGTCACTTGAACAGAGAGCCAAAGACTGAGCAACTAAGTCATTTTGACTATTATAAATACACAAATTAAAAATGAAAGACATATAAAAATACTATCTGTGTCCAGAGAAAGAACCGATAAATAGAAGTATGTACAGAAGAATTTTAAACACACACACACACACACACACACACACACACACACACACACACACACTCCTATTTGTGTCTAATAGTAGCCATCTCTAGGGTGGGTGGGGGATAGGAAAAAAAGGTAAACAAAGAAATTTACATAACTTTGTTGTATATTTGGAGGGAATACCAAGTCATACATGGTAGATTTGCAGTTTCATGTGCAATAATCTTTTTTTTTAAATTGTACTGTGTTATGGAAGTACTTATTTTGTTCTCTGAATTGAAAATAAAATAAATTTTAAAAAGACATGAAGGAAAAAATCCTTCCCATCCTTCTTTCCTTTCCTACTATAATTCCTTCTCCTCCAAACCCACACCTGGGAACTGGGCAGGAGAACCCCAGAGGAAAATCTGGAATCTTAGTCCCAAAATCTTCTCTCTACTACCTAGTATTCCTTGCACCTCTGTTAGGATTGTTAGGATTATGGTAGCCACAAGATGCCTCAGAGTTTTTTCCATGACTTGGATTAACAATGGTAACAGGACATGACACTAGCTGTGTGACCCTGGGCAAGTCACTTAACCCCAATTGCCTCACCAAAAAAACCCAAAACCAAAAAACACAGACAAAGAAACAAAAAAACAACCCAATGGTAACAGGCTTTCATCCCCATAGGTGATTTCAGTTTGGCTCACTCCTGCCCACTCCCTTCAGAGGTGGCAAAGAATATGTTGTCGTTGTCGTTGTTGTTTTAAACATGACTAATTCTAATTCATTTCCAAAAGCCATGTGAAGAGGGCTCAGTTTCTGAAACATTCTCTGACTTATAAAGAATGCTGTCCTGGGCAAGAGGTAAAAAAGAGTTCATGTTTATGTAGAAGATTAAGTTTACAAAGCACTTTTCCTCACTGCAGCCCTCTGAGGGAGAAGATCCCACTGTAGAGATAAAGCAGTTTTATGAATCTAAGCAGAGTTTCAATCCAACATGATTTTTTGAAGCATCTATGCGAAAGGTTCTAGAGATACAAAGATAAAACAAAATAAAGTTCCTACTTTTCAGGAGTGTACATTCTACTAACAGGAGAGACAAAGTAATAATAATAGCTAAGAATAACTAGCATATATAGTGCTTACCACATAAGGAAAAGTGGCCTAACAGAGCTATCTCAAAGGGGGATGCCCCATAACTGTGCTAAGTGCTTTACAAATAGTGTCTTATTTGATCCTCACAAGAACCCTATGTTTGGGAGGGAGGTATTATTATTATTATTATTATTATTATTATACCCATTTTATAATTGAAGAAACTAAGGCAAACAGAAGCTAAGTGACTTTTCCAGGGTCACATAGCTATTAAATGTCTGAGGCTGTATTTGAACTTCAGATTTTCCAGACTCCAGGTCCCTAATTCTTTCTACTATGCCACCTTACTGCCTCAAAAACATAAATATGCTTTTACATACATGTAAACAAAGCATGTAAAACTACATGATATTTTGAGAAGGGAGAGAACCATAGGGTGTGTTGGAAATAGCTTCCTGTAGAAGATAATATGGAGTCTTTAAAAAATTATATATATATATATATATATATATATATACATATATATATATATATATTATATATGTTAGGACTAAGCAACAAATGGTGGGCACAAAGTGAGCAAAATCTTGTTCTTTTCAAGAACAACCCAGTTGACACTCCACAAGGCCTTCCTTAATTCTCTTTAGTTATTATATTAGTTCTCTGTCTCTGTCTCCCCCCATCTCTATTCTCTCTCTCCTTCTCTCCTTTCCTTTTCTCCCCTCCTCTCCCCTCCCTCCCTCCCCTCCCTCCCTCTCCTCTCCTCTCCTCCTCTCCTGTCCTCTCCTCTCCTCTCCTCTCCTCTCCTCTCCTCTCCTCTCCCTCCCCCCCCCTCCCTCCCCTCCCTCCTCTCCTCCCTCTCCTCTCCTCTCCTCTCCTCTCCTCTCCTCTCCTCTCCTCTCCTCTCCTCTCCTCTCCTCTCCCCTCCCCTCCCCTCCTCTCCTCTCCTCTCCTCTCTCCACACATGTATGTATATACATGTGTGGGAAATATATATGTATATTTCAATCAGCAAAAATTTGACTTCTCTCCCTCCTACCCTAATCCCACCACCACTACCACCACCACACAATTAGAATGAAAGAAAAATAAAATCCATATTAGAAACCTGTATTGTCAAGCAAAACAATTTACCATGTTGTCCATGTCCAAAAAACATGTGTCTCATTGTCAACTCCAAGTTCTTCAGCTCTCTACCTGGAGATAAGTAGTGTGTTTTATCATTAGTTCTCTGGAATCATAGTTAGTCATTATGCTGATCAGAATTCCTAATTCTTTCAAAATTTATTTTCTTTATCTTTGTTGTCACTGTATAAATCATTCTCCTGGTTCTGCTCATTTCATTTTGCATCAGTTCATATAACTCTTGCCAGGTTTCTCTGAAGCCACCCCCTTCACATTCCTTACAACATTACAATGCTCCATCACATTTATGCACCATAACTTGTTCAACCATTGTTCAGCTGATGGGCATTCCTTCAGATTCTCATTCTTTGCTACCTCAAAAAAAAGCTATAAATATTTTTATATAACCTAAAGTTAGTTTGCTTAGAAATAATCTCTCCCTTAGTCTGCTGTTGCTCAGTTGTTCAGTTTTCATAACCCCATGGACCACAGCATACCAGTACGGTCCATGGGGTTTTTCCTTCATGAAGGTACTGGACTGGCTTGTCATTTTTTTCTCCAGTGGATTAAGACAAACAGAAGTTAAGTTATTTGCCCAGAATCACACAGATAGTAAGTGTCTGAGGCTGATTGTGAAGGTCTTCCTGACTCCTGGCCCAGTGCTCTATCACTGAGCCATCTAGCTGCCTCCTTTAATCTACCCTTCTTCTAATCACCCCTTCTCCCCTTTACTTCCTATTTCCCCTATTAAGTAAAATGTATTTGAGTATCTAAATGTGCGTGGGAGAGTGAAGTTGAAATGTCACTCCCCCTCTCCCCCCACCGACACACACATACAATCTCTTCTTTGGGTATAGTATATAGAATCTCAAAGGAAGCTAGAGATTCTAAGAGATGGGTAAGAGAAGGGAGTGAATTCTAGGAACCAAGGGCAGCATAAAAAGGTGCAAAGACAGGAAATGTAATTGCTGAGTTCCAAGAACCTCAAAGAGGCCAGTTTAGCTAGAACATAGAATTCATAAAGGAGAATAGTGTGAAGTAGGCCTGGAAAAATAGGATGGAGGTAGAGTGTAAAAGGTTTCCATTGCCAAAAGTGTGCAGTTTTGGGTATTCACAGCCAAATTCCAAATTCCAAATTCTAAATTCTAAATTCCAAAGTGGTTGCTTAGGTTTGAGAGTTACTTTGGACTGACTATACCATCAAGCACAACTGGCAGTTGCTCATTGCGCTTTTGGCTATGAGATCTGGCCATTGCAGTAGAGTTCAACTGTTATCTGTCTATAGGATACATGTTACTGGATAGTCCTGTACAACACTGAGCAGCAAGATTTGATGGGGAAAAGCCTGTTGTTACAGGCTATACTCAGGGTAACATACGGTATTGTGTTACAGCTATTCTCTGTGGACATGGTGTTAATGGCTCTTTTTCTCCCTTAAATGGGGTAAAAAAACTGTTCAACTAAAGTCCAGTCTTTGGAAAAGATGGCAAAGCAAAATGGCTAAACTTTAGTGCATGATACTGGGCAGATTAATATGATTATAATGAAGATTTTCCATGAAATTAAATACCACAATCTTTACCTTTAGTAAAAAGAATTGATTAGCTCTTTAAGTAAAAATAATAAACCACTGGCAGCCGAGTTGCTCTTTGAGCTAATAGGCCTAATTTATCAGGAAAATAAAAGGTCTGTTTCTAAAGATAATAAAGACATACAAGTTATAATCTGCATGCCACTGCCACGGAAAAAAAAAAGATTGTTAATTTTGCATTCAATATAGTTCTCCTTTTCTGGGGTTTATTTACATATATTTTATTTGCCTGATTAGTGCTAAGAACAGTGACCTATCAAAGGACTATAAATTTAAAGTAAGAAAGAACCTCAAAAGGTGCTCTCCTCTGTTTCCTTGACAAGTACCTGTAAAACAGTTAACTCCCAAATACAAATGAATCTTCAGGCACACTTCACTCCCAGACAACAGATCTACATTTCCAGCTGTCTATTAGGTATCTCAATGAGGCACTCAGTGGCACTGTGAGAGGAGGGCTGGCTTTGGGAAAAGGAAAAAACTGGGTTCACATCTGGCCTCTTGAGCATGTGGCAAGCCACTTACCCCCTCAGTGCCTCAGACAAGTCTCTAAGCAATGAAGCTAAAGGGAGGTTGCCAAATTGATATATTGATGAGAATTTCTCATTGTAAAGTTCCCCATGCCAATAAAATAAAAAATCTGACCAATTATATTTTTCTACTTGGATGATCAGACTCAATATATCTAAAAATAATCTCATCATCATTTCCATAAATATCCCACTTACTATAATAGAAGACTTTTTCATCCATTACATTATACTCGGTAAAATCATGTTACCATATAATGGTCCGGAGTATGGAACCAGGGTCTTGGATACTTTCAAAACTTTTCTTTTTAAGGAATCTAAGCCTCCTCTGGCTATACTCCAGCTTATCAACATTCTTCTTAAACTGTGGTATCCAGAACTGAACATAATACCCCAGATGATATCTGATAAGGGCACAGTTCAGTGGTATTATCACTTCCCTATTCCTGGAAGCCATATCTCTCCTAATGCAGCCCCAAACTGCAGTAGCTTATTTTGGCTGCAACATCATACTCAGGCCTCATATTGAGCTTGCAGTCCCCTAACAAGACAGTTCGAACTAGAGTCTCATTCAGTCATGTTATTAGCAAAGCAGGAAGGCAGGTGTTGGGGTGGCCCCTGAAGTTAGTAAGTAACCTGGAGGAATGTGCCAGTCTCTCTCTCAGCTTGCCCTAACTTGATTTACTTGTACAGAAACTTACAGTGTTGGAGGAAAGAGAGAAAAGGCAGGTAGGACCTCACCATAACAGAACATTGCTACTGCAGAATTTAAGGTATCTTTCTCTGTGTGCAATCTGTGGATGTGAGCTCCCTGTGACATGTGCTTCCTGAGCCCTGCAGCACACTGTGCCACAGAGAACAATAAAAGGATTTGGAAGCAACTAACCGGCTGCTGAGGTCAGCAGAAGCTGCCTCCTTGACAACACCTTCAGTACTACTCTTTGGGGACTCCAACACATATAGACAAACATAGGCTATATGTAAAATGAGATAACTGTCAAATGAGATTGACAATATTGACCTCGCTTCAATTCTGTGAGACAAAGTTCATAAGTCAGTAAGAAGATGAAAAATTAGGTTTAGATGATTTGAAATTTTCACATTGCACTATAGCAAGAAATTCAGCCAGATCATATCATTTTTCTGGGTGAATGGTTTCCTGTGATGAAGGTGGTCAAAGTCTCATCCTCAAGACAAGTCAATTGCACCAAATCCAGTTCTATTACATTGCGCCAACGGAGGCTGAAACACCACTGGGGTGAGCCTTGTCTTTCTTCATCTATAAAATAAGAATAATACGTGTACTAACTACCCCTGCATGATTGTATGGGAATGCGTTTTTGTAAACCTTAAAATTTAAAAGCTTTCTAGAAATGCAAGATATATTTTTTTTTATCCTAGCCAGTCAGAAACAGTCAAAGCATTTAGTTTAGCTGCCTAACTGATTGTCACTCAAGCCAAATACTCTGAAGCACATTTGGCTATGTGGTATGGATGAACCATGACAAAGGAGGCTGACCACACTCCTTCATGGATATCTTTCTCCCATCCCCTTTCCAGCTTACTTTTAGGTGTTATTTTTCCCCATCAGAATGTAATATCCTTGAAGGATGGGACCAGTTTTCTTTTTTGCTCCTATTTGTATCCCCAGTGCTCAGCACAGAACCTGGCACATAGTAAGCACTTCATAAATGCTTGCTGAATTGCTCACTTGGTGACTAACTACAGTCCATTAAGGAAAACAGTTGTCCTCTTTTGACTTCTTTTCAACAGCTCATTCAGAACAGTTTTTCCACTGCTTCAAAGTGTCTCTGTGAATAATGCTACCACACTTCCTGATTTTTCTACATCTCTTCCTTAAAATCCACCAAAATGAGGCATTTTGTAGTTGCCTTCTTTGTTAAGTGTTATTGGTCCACTGGTTGAGGAGGTTCATGGATACACCCAAAGAGACAATGCAACATAGTCTCTGCCCTCAAGAAGCTGACTCTCTCCTTGGGAGATGGGGAACACACATGCACAGGTAAGTATGTTTGAAATACATACAAAGTAATAAAAAGTAGTTTCAGGAAGAAGAGTATTAGAGATAGAAAAGGCCTCCTGTAGAAGGGGATACCTGAGCAACATATGGAAAGAAGCTAGGGATTTCAAGAGTTGAAGATGAGTAAGGAGTCCATTCTTGTCACAGAGTACTATTGTGGAGGTGAGAAATGGAATTCCTTATAGAGGGAACATACAGCTCATACTAAGTTTCTTGAAGGGGAAAAATAGGCATTAAGTCAGGTAAAGTAGGTGTAAACCAAATTTCAGAGAGCCCTCTTACAATACCAGACTGAGTGTTTTGTATATTATCCTAGAGGAAATAGTGAGCCATTGACTGTTTTTGACTAGGGCAGGAACATGGTTGGACTAGCATCTGCCTCATAGGGTTGCCATGAGGAACAAGTAAGAATATATGCAAAGTGCTTTTTAAACCTTAAAGTATTGTAAAAAAGCTAGTTGTTATTATTGTATGCTTCTTTAAGATTTTTATTTAAGAATATTTTGCTGATCCTTTCTGGGAAGACGTTACTTTGATTGTTATGCCTAATTTTGGTTTCTACAGAGTATTATAAAATTCTGGATGTATAGCTTGACTTGAGAAAAGTTGGCTCTACACCCAGATAAATAAAAATATAAAATATTATGGGATGAGGAAGGTAGGAGAAGGAACAACAATTTGGCTCCTTTTCAAAAAGTATTGAATAAGGTGAGTTTCAGAAAAACCTGAAAAGACTTACATGAACTCATGCAAAGTGAAGTGAGCAGAACCAGGAGAACACTGTACACAATTAATAGCAACATTGTATGATGATCCACCATGAAGGACTTAGCTATTCTTAGCAATACAATGGTCCAAGACAATTCCAAAGGACTCAAGATGAAAAATGCTATACACATACAAAGAACTGATGAGTCTGAATGAAGATTGAATCATAGTATTTTCACTTTATTTTTTTCATTTTTTTCTTTCTGTTCTGTCTCTTCTCTTACAACATGATTAACATGTAATTATGTTTTACATGATTACACATATATAACCTATATAAAACTACTTACTGTCTCAGGGAGGGGAGGGCTGAGGGAGAGAAGAAGAAAATTTGGGACTCAAATTTTTTAAAAATGAATGTTAAAATTTGTCTTTACATGTAATTGGAAAAAACAAAACCTATTTTTAAAAAAGCAATGCACAGAAGCTTCCTCAGTCAGCACAATTTACTGTGGAATTGTTGTGTAATTTAATTCAAATGATTTGATTCCATGTAGCACTGCCAATCTTTCTCCCTCAGGCCTCAAAACTATTATCAAATACCATCAATTTGCCCTTACAGACCCCTGAGTGCTTGGGGCTATTTTGGATAATCATTAAAATGCCTCCATCTACCTAATGTAAAATAACCAATTTGTAATCATCTCTGAAAGGAAAGAGCAAAAATGTTGCCAATTATTTTATTGAATTGTAAGAAACTGCCAATGTGAAGAACTCAGAAATTTGGTAAGATTTGTATGAACTGATGCAGAGTGAGAAAAACAGAACCAAAAGTACAACATATACAATAAATGATAGGAACAGGAATTAGACTTGTGATTCTATTTATATAGGCAATTCCAGAATGAGAGAACTCTTCCCCTACCACTCCAAGGCAGGCATCTTCTCTGCAACTTACAGTCTTACAGAAGAGTGGCCTAGGTCACTGAAAAGTTAATGACTTGTCCAAGGACACACAGCCAATATGTGTCAGAGGTGCATCTTAAATTCAGATTTTCTGATCAATCCTCTATCCACAAGACCACATAAATGACAATATCACTAAAAGAGAGTCCCAGTCTTGAGTAGTTGCAACAATATCTTTGTTGAAAGGTAGGGTAGCTATTTCTAATAGAGAGGGTTGTTGGTATGGAACATGGTGGAGGTTGGTCAGTCATGGTCTTTGTAGTTTCATTTTGCTTATGTAGACTGTGATGAAGGGTCACACTTTACCTAAAAAGTTTTATTGATGCCTTTTGTTTCTGCATTACAGTCATTTCTGGAAATAACCTTACCCCAAATCCCATGAACCCTCCCTTGTCACAAAGGAAAACAGTTTGCTGAAATGTTTTTCTTCAATTAAAAAAAGTGTTGGAGAAGGGGAGCGAGGTGTGAAGGAACTATCATGTAAAAACAAAAGGCAACAATAAAACATTTTTAAAAGAACATAGAAATAAAAATCCTTCCAAGACAATGTTTGTTTGCCTCACAACCATGCCAACTGTTGATAGAAACTGTACCAAGATAGAAGAAATTGATACAAACAAAGGAGTGATATTTTTTTAAACTCTGATCAGCTACTCCAGACCATGTGTGGGTATGCTGATGTGAGTTTAGAAGGTCAGAAGGAAACAGGCTGAATTGTCATCATTTATAATCTCATGAAGATACCATTCCTTTTTTCTACACCATTACAGTGAATAAAAATTTGAGTCTTAGATTTTGCCCACATCCACTGGCGGGTAGCTAGGAAGAATGGTTAAAAAGCAAAACAAAAACACTAGAACCCAATCCAATGACACCACTAAGTTAAACATAAAGTGGCAACCCACTTCTCCAAAACCCAAGATAACAAAAAGAAGACTGTAGGAATGACTTGCAGCGACATTGATCAAACTGTCTCATTCTGTTTTTTTTAAACAAATGTTTATTGATATCTTTTATTTTTCCACTGCTTGTGTTTTCCACTGTATCCCTGCCCTCAGCAAACCTTTATAATGAAAAATGTTAAAGTTCCACAAAATTAGTAACATAAAATAGTAATATTTTTATATATATATATATATATATATATATATATATATATATATATATATATATGCATATATATATATAATAGTAATATAAAATGTCCTTTGATCCTTACAACAACTCTATTGGACAGGAGCTATTATGATCTCTATTTTACAGTTGCAAAAATTGAGGATAACAGAAGTTAAGTGATTTACTCAGGGTCACAGAGCTAGTAAAATCACACACATGGGTGTTCTTGACTCCAAGGCCAGTGATCTATTCACTGTGCCACTTTATATAAAAATCTGACATTATGCTTAGTATTCCATACCCACGGTGCCTCACATCTTCAAAGAAGGGTTGCAGTGACAATCCTCCATATCAAAGTTGTAGCCAAGGCCTCTTGATTTTACTTTTGTAACCATCTTGAATACACCCTCTTCTCTCCTCTGACAAGGCCACTACTCTAGTGTAGGTCCTCATTATGTCATGGTTAGACCATTGCAACAATAGCCAAAAGGTAGGTCTGCTTGCCTCAAGTCTCACCTCACTCCAATCCATCATTTATTCAGCCATCAAAGTGACTTTCCTTAAGCACAGATCCGGATAATACCCACTCACCTTTCTGATGTCATGGTCCTCTTTGAGAACAAAGGACAAACAACAACATTGGCCAGTGGGATGACACAGCTTGCTCATTCCTTCCTTCCTTCCTTCCTTCCTTCCTTCCTTCCTTCCTTCCTTCCTTCCTTCCTTCCCCTTCCCTTCCTTTCCCTTCCCTTCATCCACATAGGGTATGCTCTGCCCAAAGGAATGTAAATTTTGATCACTGAAACCTCTTGCAAGATATCTTGGGGTTTATGGGCGAGATTTCTTTCTGAAGGACCAGCCTTAAACCCAAATCACTCAGGTTCTCATTGATTGACCAATAATAGGACTCAGGCTAAGCCCCACTTGGTCATTGTTTGGGCCCTGATTGGCTCAGAGTGAATGGAAGTAGCAATTGTTTCTGTTTTGGCCAGAAACCCTGTGGGTCTTCCCTTCCCAGACTGACTTTTTTTCTTTTTTGACTAAAGAGGCCATTCTCTGCCTCATTTCTTACCTAGCCTTAATCACTGATTAAGCATTGTCTTAGTCAAACCTATTGAACCTGTTAAAGACCTTAGCTTAAAAAGGCCAAGGTATTACACTGAATCTAGGGCCATCTCCACTCGCCACTGGACCCAGAGGTTCAAGGGACCTGGCAAACCCGGTATTCTGTCTCATTTTACAGATGATAAAACTAAGGCCCAAAGAGTTCAAGTGACCCTCAGAGGGTCACACAGGCAGTAAGTGGTAGAAACCAGACTCGAACCTGGGGTTTTGACTCCTCAGTTCTTCCTGACTCCAGGCCCAGGGCTCTAATATACTTCAGACCTAGCTGCCCCTAGGCATGTTCAAATACTGCCTCAGATACTTACTAGTTGTGTGACCCTGGGCTAGTCAATTAACCTCTATTTGCCTCAATTCTTCATCTGTAAAATGGGATACACTAGGAAAAAAATGGCAAACCACTCCAATATCTTTGCCAAGAAAACCCCCATGGTAGCGTCAACAGAACTGAATGACTGAGCATTTAATGAGCACCCACAAATTATGGGTGCAGAAACAAGACCCATAGGCTGCCTGAGCCAGTCAAAACTCACACAGGTATAAAGAAACTAGGGTAGAATTCTGATGTTTTAAAATTCAAGAAACAGTACTGCTTCTAATTAGGTTTTTTGCCCAAAAATTATATAATTCACTAAAAATGTACTTATTTATTTAGACAGAACCTGTTATTTCAGTGGTGTAGAAGGGCTCCTCCTTGACCATCTTTCACTCTTTACCTAAGAAAACTGAAAATTGTTCTGCAACCTAAGGTCTTAGAGAATCCCCAGGGCCATCCATGTAGGAAAGGATCTGCCCAAGGGTCACAGGCAGGATTTGAACCCAGATTTTTCTTGACTCCAAAGACCGCTGTCTATCTACTATTAAACACTACCTCTAGTGTTGCAAAAGGCACTTGTTTCTAACAGAATTTGAAACCCCAAGTCATTGGTAAGTTAAGAAGATTCTTCTTCAATTGGTAAAAATACATTGCATCATAGATTTTGAGGTTCAAGGGACCTGGAAAGCCCAGTATTCTGTCTCAATAAAACTAAGGCCCAGAGAGTTCAGGCAGTAAGTAGTGGGACCCAAACTTGAACCTGGGGTTTTTTGACTCCTAAGTCCTGCACATCCTTTTTCTTTCTTTCTTTTTAAATTAATTTTATTGGCATATTTTGTTTTTAAATCACCTATACTTCCCCCTTGTAGTCTTCTCCCAGACAGCCAGCCTATATAACAGATTTTTTTTAAAAGGAAGAAAAAGAGGACCAAGAGAAAAACAGATTAATACACTGAAAACGCGACAATGTGTTAAATAGTCTATACTCATAGATGTCCCGCTCAACACACAAACAGTTTCATGGCCTCTGAACATTCTTTTTCATCTTTATTAAGCACCTGCTATGTGTTAGTACTTATGTGTAGGGCTCTGCATATAGTAGGAACAGATAGGAATGGTTCACAGTCATAGCACTATGGGATTTTTAAAAAATCTTTTTTCTTTTTTAATAGCATTTTATTTTTTTCCTAATTACATGTAAAGACAATTTTTAACGTTCATTTTTTAAATAAAATTTTGAATTTCAAATGTTCATCCTCCCTCCCCACCCTCTCTCCTCCCTAAGAGGGTAAGCAACTTGATATGTTTTATATATATGTGACCATGTAAAACATAATTCCATATTAGTCATGTTGTGAGAGAAAAAAACAAAACAAAAGAAAAAACCTACAAAAAATAAAGAAATTGAAAACAGTATGTTTCAATCTGTATTCAGATGCCATCAGTTCTTTTTCCTTTGTGAGTCTTTTGGAATTGTCTTGGATCATTGTATTACTGAGAAGAGCTAAGTCTATCATAGCTGATCATTGCATAATGTTGCTGTTACTGTGCATAATGTTCTCCTGGTTCTGCTCACTTCACTTAGCAGCAGTTCACAAAAGTCTTTCCAGGTTTTGTTTTGTTTTGTTTTTTAATTTGCCTGCTCATCATTTCTTATAGCACAATGGTATTTTCTATTACATTCATATAACACAATTTGTTTAGCCATTACCCAACTGATAGGCATCCCCTCAATTTCCAATTCTATGCCACCACAAAAAGAGCTGCTATAAATATTTTTGTACATGGAGGTCCTTTTGGGATACAGACCTAGTAGTGGTATTGTTGCATCAAAGGGTATACACAGTTTGATTGCCCTTTGGGTATAGTTCCAAATTATAGCTCTGTGATAAGCACCTTGAAGGTGGGGGAGGCTGTTTTGTTCCATCTCTGTATTAAAATTAGGAATTATATTTTCTTTCATTTTTGCATCTACTCTTTGCCTGACATACTAATTTGTCCATAGTAGGTACTTCACAAAAACTGAATTCTGAAGGATTAAATTACAAATGTACATTTATGGAAACAATTGTGTTTAAAAGAATAGTTTAACTTAAAAAAATGGCTTGAAGCATCTACAGAAGGAGGAATAAGTAATAATTAGAATAAATGAAATGTCCAGAAAACCTTTTTGTAGCAACACCAAACACATCTTTTAAATTCTCTCTACAGAAGATGCCTTTGAATCATTTAGTATTATAAGATTTAGGGAATTGTGCTTTCACTTAAGTAACAGGGGACTGGCCAATGAGGGCCCAGGTCTTTGAGCAATAGCAATCTGCTCTGCATGGTGCCAAGCCATACCGCTTGGAGAGCCTGTTTCAGGACATGCATGTTGCAGGACCCTGTCCTCCATCCTAGGTTTGAATGCACAGGTATTCCCTGACTGGTTCCTATCCACTTAATGCTAGGTGAAGAAAAGCCTTTTAATTGCCTGTGATACCAAAACTGAGTATGCATACAGAAGAACATAAACAGGACAAATCTGGCTTCTTTTTCTGAAGGTGATTGGGGGAATGAATACATGCTGTAAGTCTCTGGGTGCGGAGTGGGTAGGGAAGAGAGACTCTGGATCCTTATCTCCCTACCTGTATTGTTGTACTGCCTTGAACTGCCTTGAACATGTGGTAGTGTGGGTTTTCTGTTTCTGCTGCATTTCATTCATTCTCTCCTGAGCTTAGGCAAATGAGTTTGGAGATGGAATGGACTGGGCTATGACTGTGCATTTTGAAAAGCCAGAAGATCCACCAGAGAAGTCCAGGAACTGAATTGTATATCAAAGTTTGCTGGCAGCTGAGCCCAGTGAAGAACAATGCCCTCATTGGTGGAATGACCTAGGATCCAGCACATCAGTGGATTGACCTGGTAGCTAAGTCATTCTGTCTTACAAGGGAGCAACAAGGCCCATTGGCTGTGTCACTCCCAGAAGGGAACTTGGCAGGATGGACGTTTAGTAGCAATTACTTTAAATTGAACTCTCCCTCCACAGGGACAGAGGAAGTAGAGGGGAGAGTGAGCCTTGGTTTCAGCCGAATACATGTGTACTTCTGTTCTTGCTATATCTTCTCAGAAAATATTCCTTTGTAAAACTTGTTGAGCTGTTTCAGTTACCTCCAACTCTTTGCGACCCCATTTGGGGTTTTCTTGGCATAGATACTGGAGCTGTTTGCCACTTCCTTCTCCCGCTTATTTTACAGATGAGGAAACTGAGGCAAACAGTGTAAAGTGAGTTGCCGGGAGTCACACAGTTAGTAAAAGTCAGGTCTTCCTGACTACAGCCTTATGGTGAGAAGCAAATCTAGTAATATGTGTAAAATGTGCTTAGTACAATTACTGGCACATAGTAGGCTCTATATAAATGTTTATTCCCTTCCCCTTCTCATAGCCCTCTCCATCATACACACTTATAAGTATGTGCATGTGTACACACGCGTGCGTGCGCACACACACACACACACACACACACACACACACACTCTTATGCACACATAATTTCTCCATCTTCCTGGATGCCGTATTCCCAGTGATACTTGCAAAACTAATGACCTCAGGCTATAAGTGAAACTATCCCCAGAAATGTAGATTTCATAGGAGCAGTTTTCTTGTAGGAAATGAAACTTTTATTATATATAGATTTCGCCTAGGTACTACAAGACTTGGATTTCCTTAGGCACATTACCAACCCCCTATGCCTTCTTCCTTCTCTTCCTTCTTTCTCCCAATGGTTTCTCAGTTCCAAACATCCAATAACCTTCCACCTGCTTCACACCTGGAGTAGCATCAACAGAAAAAGAGGCACATGCAGCTTGACTATTGGTTGAAATGTTCAGAGACAGAGAATTCCAAATGGGATAATTAAGAGATCTGTGAACACCTTTGATCCTCTACCCTTTCTCTCCTAACTCCTCAGGTATTGGTGCCTCTTCAGGGCATGCTTAGGATAGCCACTTGTATGGTAAAGGGTCTGGATTTCCTGTCATATGAAAAGCAATTGAAAATACTGGGGATATTTAGCTTGGAGAGGGCTTATGAGTGACAGGGTACCTTTCTTTATGTGTCTGAAGGACTGTCACATAGGAGAAGGGTTAGACTCAGTCCCACGAGGCAAAATTAGGAACAATGGGCAGAAATCGTAGAGAGGAAGATTCAGTTTTTATGTAAGGGAAAATTTTCTAATAGTTATACTCATTCCAAAATGGAATTGACTACCTTTGAGAAGTAAAGGGGCTCTTCCCCTCTAGAGGTCTTTAAACAAAGGCCTGATAACTACTAGTAGGGTATGATATAAGAGTATTCATGTAAATGATGGCTAAAGATGGACTCTGTGGTCCCTTCCAATTATGAAATTCTTTTATTCTCCATCCTGAATATAACTTCTTTACATTTTGGTCTCCTGTGTCCCTCACCCTTTCCTTGGCCAATATCTTTATTTGACAGGGCGAAAAGCATTTCTGCTTTTATTTTTTCTGACTGAAATAGGATCCAGTTACCCCTCCACAGTTGTGTGCTCTGCCCTTTTTCAGAAAAATGTTTAGTTATATAAATTCTATGGGCATTGATAGTTGTACCCTACCCACCTCACCCCCACCCCCACATGAATGAGTGGGACTTTCACAGAATATTGGGAACATCCTCTAATGAGAAGGGAAGTAAAAAAAGAATTTCTTATAATTAGAGGTTTAAGACTAATAAAGAAAATTAAAATAATAAGTACAGATCTTTAAACTGCTTCAGAACACTGGACAAAGGAGCACTGTTTAATTTAGGCAAATGCTGCTATTTATGGTACAACCACATAGCAGTTCAAGAGCTAGTTTCATGCTCCATTTTGTTATTAAAAGTTAAAGCATTACTCAGATGTGCATGCTATAAAAATTGGTCTCTACTAAACTGATTCAAAAGTAGACAAAATGAGTTTTTGCTCTTTCTCTGTATCACACGTACTTTACCTGTGATGTTTTGGTAGAGTGTTGGGGCCCAAACATTCAAAGATTTTGAGCTGGAAGGGACCTAAAAGTTCATTAAATCCAGTCCCCTCATTTTACAGGTGAGAAAATTGAGGCCTAAAGAAACAGTGGGAAGTGATTTGCCTAGGGCTAGTGTCTGAGGTGGGATTCAAACCTAAATCTTCTTGACTCTTAAGTTCACTGTGTCCATTATGCCATATTGCTATCAAGCAAAAACTAGGAAGTCCTTCCAATGGTGGATTTCTAAAAGGATACAGAGACAAGAATTGTGAAGAATTGTGAAGGATGAGAAGCCATTGTGAAGTTGTGATCTTTGCCAATGGAGGAAGTACCTCACCCTCAATACACCCCAAATAAATTAGGTCCTAGATCATTGGATTATAAGCATAACTTGCATAGACTCATGAGGTCATTACCCCATTTTGCAGTTGAAGAAACTGAGGCAAACATGACATGCCAGGATCACACAGCTACTGTGTGAGGCTGGATCTGAACTCAAGTCTTCCTGACTCCTGGCTCAGCACTGTAACCTCTGCTCTACCAGCTGCCTCCAAGAGAGAGAGCATTGGAAAATTTCTTCAGATTTTTGTTAGCAAGTTACTTAAGGAAACCCAAAAGAGGCACATGAACCCAGTGAACTGTATCATGAACTATGAAGATTCCACCATAATGGCGCTGGGGGAGGCAGCATTGAATGAGAGGGAAGGTTGCTTACTATAGCTACTGAACTGAGAGATGGGCCACAGTCATGTTGTCTTTTGGGGCAGAATAGTCTTTTCAGTAAAAAGCCCCCTCCCAACTCCCAAAGCCTTCAGATCAGAAACGGTCATAACTGCTTTATTTGGAGATCCCGGAAAATTTCTTCTCTTGTATTGTTAATTCTGTAACCTCAACTGTCAGTTAGACAAGAAAGCATTTATTAAGTACCTACTGTGTGCCAAGTACTATGCTAAGCACTAAGGCTACAAAGCAAAGAATACAAAGAAAACAAAAGACCAAAAACCCAATGTATTGACTTGATGGGAAGTTGGCTAATGAGGGGCAGGATGGATTAGTGAAAAGAATGCCAGACCAAGTCAGAAAGGTCTTGGTTCAAATCTTGTCTGAGACACTTCCCAGAATTTCAGAGTTGGAAGGAACTTCAGGAGCTATGTAGTTCAAGTCATTCTCCAAAAAGAATAATCACCAAAACATAGCTGAGAAGCAGGTATCTAACCTGTCTGAAGGAAGACCTGCATTGAGGAGGGATCCCTCTACCTTCTTAGACAATGCATGCCACTTTGGCACATCGCTAATTGTGAAGAGATTTTTCTTAACATTAAGCCTAAATCTTCTTGTTGTTTAGTTGCTTTTCAGTTGTGTCCAACTCCTCATGACCCCATTTGGGGTTTTCCTGGCAAAGATACTGGAATAGTTTGCCATTTCCCTCTCCAGCTCATTTTACTGATGAGGAACCTGAGGGGTTAGGTAACTTGCCCAGGCTCACATAGCTGGCTAATAAGTATCTAAAGCTGGATTTGAACTCAGGAAGGTGAGTCTTCCTGATTCTAGGCCTGACACCTCCACTGTGCCACTTATCTGCCCCAAGCCTAAATTTGCCTCTTTATAATTTCCAGGCTGGTTCTTCCCTCAGGAACTAAGTAGAACACATCCAATTTGTCTTCCACATAAAAGCCCTTCAAGTGTTTGAAGACAGCTGTCATTCCCACCCCAGCTTCTCCTCTCCAGGCTAAACATCACCAGTTCCTTGAAGTGATCTTCATAAAACCGTGTGAGCATGAGCCTGGCACTTCAAACACTGTTAGCCTCAATTTCTTCATCTGTAAAATGAGGATATTCACCGTATGCCAAGATAAGGTAAAAATGGGTACATGATTTAGACATAAAAGGTAGTACCATAAGCAAATTAGGAGAGCAAGAAATAGTTTACCTGTCAGATCTATGGAGAAGGGAAGAATTTGTGACCAAATAAGAGACAGACAACATTATGAAATGCAAAATGGATAATTTTTATTATATTAAATTAAAAATGTCTTGCATAAACAAAGCCAATGCAACCAAGAAAGCTGGGAAACAATTTTTACAGCCAGTGTCTTTGATAAAGGCCTCATTTCTAAAATATGCAGAGCACTGAGTCAAATTTATAAGAATACAAGTCATTTCCAATTGATAAATAGTTAAAGGATATGAACAGGCAGTTTTCAGGTGAAGAAATTAAAGCTATCCTTAGTCATATGAAAAAATGCTTTAAATCACTATTGATTAGAGAAATGCAAATTAAAACAACTCTGAGGTACCCCCTCACCCATCAGATTGCCTAATATGACCAAAAAAAAGGGAAATGATAAATATTGGGGAAGACATGAGAAAATTAGAACACTAATTTATCATTGATGGAGTTGTGAACTGATCCAAACATTCTGGAAAGCAATTTGGACCTATGCCCAAAGGGCTATAAAACTGTCCATATCCTTTGATCCAACAATACTACTACTAGATCTGCATGCCAAAGGATCACAAAAAACAGAAAAGGACCCACATGCACAAAAATATTTATAGCAGCTCTTTTTGTGGTAGCAAAAAATTGGAAATTGAGGGGATGCCCATCCATTGGGGAATGTCTGAACAAGTTGTGGTATATGAATGTAATGGAATACTATCGTGCTATACGAAATAATGAGCAGGCGGATTTCAGGAAAAAAACTGGGAAGACTTGTATGGACTGATGCTGAGTGAAGTGAGCAGAACCAGGAGAACACTGAACACAATATCAGCAACATTGTGAGATGACCAACTTTGATAGACTCGGCTCTTCTCGGCAATACAATGATTCAAGTCATCTCCAAAAGACTCATGCTGGAAAATGCTATCCACATCCAAACTATGAAGTCTGAATGCAGATAAAACATGTTATTTTCTCTTTTTTTGGGTTTTCTTTCTTATGGTTTTTCTCTTTCGTTCTGATTCTTTTTTTACAACATGACTAATGTAGAAACATGTTTAATAGGATTATACATGTATAGCCTATATCAGATTGCTTGCCATCTTGGGAAGGGAGGGAAAAAAAATTGGAACTCAAAATCTTGTAAAAGTGAATGTTGAAAACTATCTTTACATGTAATTGGAAAAAATACTGTTGAGGGAAAAAAACAAAAATAAAAAGATGAAGCTGTTCATATCTAGAAGACTTATCTCACTGTGTTAGTGTGAGACTAAAATGAAATCATGTATGTTAAAATGTTTGCAAACAAACTAAAAAAAATCAGTTATTATTGTAATGTGTCTGGTTTTTTTTTCTTTTCTCCAGCGTCAAATATCTTATATGTTGTGCTTGGTTAGGTACTTTCCAAGGAATAGGATTGGGGGTAGAAGACTGAGTCTGTGAAGACATGATAAGTCTGATACAGTCCAAACTGTATTTTATACAACAATTGGTCTGGGACTCTATGCCATCATTCTAAAAGTGGCTTGAGAGTATTCACCACTATCATCTGAAATTCTGACAGCCTTCTTTAATTAATAAAGAAACCACTGGCTAAATGCATCAAGTATCCAGAAATCAGCAACAATAAATATAGAAAGTTGTTGGGTTTTGTTTTGTTTTTTTGCTATGAGCCTAAAGATGATTAGAATAAACATCTGACTGCTTAGCACCTACATTAGTTAGAGACAGCTCCTAAGCAACATCTAAGTTATCCATGGCATTGTGCTAGCATATTTAAAGCCTTAAGAATGGATTCAGAAGAGGCTCTCTATCAAAAAGATATCATCAGTTCAATATATCTTAATTCACCATATGGAAACTTGGGAATACTGAGAGTTGTGTCCTTCAGGTCAAATGCTTGGTAATAAGGAGAGATGCATAGGATGTGAATGCAGTAACGGACTGTAGTCAGCTTCACCGAAGGGAATAGCCCATACCAAGAATATCACAAATTCCCTGCGGTATGGGAATATGTGCAAAGTATGAAGTATAGAAAGATCCCCACTCACTCTTTTCTCTCTGGGACACAACCAGATGAGATCACAGATAATGAGGGAGGTGAAAGGTAGGGGTGTTTGGGACTACAGTACAGCCAGGGTTATATTAGAATCAACAAGTCTTCACAGACTTTGCCTAGTAGAAACAAATGAGAATCCCTGCCCTCAAGGAACTTCCATTCTACCTGCTTGAGATACAATAATACTTTCTCTCTGTCTCCATCTTCCTCTATCTTTTTCTCCCAGATCCCTGGCTCTGCCCTAAGCAACCCCAGCCCATCCCTTCACCCCATTTCTAAACAGAAAAAGTCAACCAAATTTGCTTGTGATCCCAGTATATAATGTTACATTGCCCTCATGATTCACTCCTCTTACATGTTAGCATTAGCCAAACCTCTAGATGCCATCTTTTATCCAAGAACTCAAAAGACCTAGTCAAGTCAGGAAAGGCTTATTTCCTGAAAATAATCATTGCTGAGTAAAAACCCCACAAGTAGCTGGCCTCTCTGCATGGGTAGTTTCATCTGTCTAGCCTCTATTTTTCTGATACAGTTCTCTGAATTTCAGCCCATCTCAGTATTTAAAAAAAATTTAATCTCATCCAAGGGTGCTTGATTCATCTGGGAAGAGATGAATCAGCAGGCACTTCCTCCTCTCAAGGTTACAGTCCTCAAGATTACCCTTCTTGGATACAAGAGCAATGTCACTGAATGTAACAATCAGTTAAGAAAAGCAATGTGAGGCCTCTTTTTTCAGGGGAAATAAAGAGTAAGGAATGGGGCCTATATTTTTAAAAAACCTGGATCGATCTTGAACTCCCTTTAATGTAATGTAAATTACTCTCCATCTATCCAAAGTGGATATCTCCAGATTCTATAAAGTCAGGCTATTGTAATCCGAAGCACTTTTTTCTCTTTATGCCTCAGAAATCATTTCCTTAAATTAGGACAATCAATTTAAATAAGATGACAGAAAAGAGCTTTTTATTGTGAACAAGTGACCAAGTGGAATTCAACAGAACTTTAAATCTAGGATAACGGAAGAAAAACCTCCTCAAATGTCATTCCCTTTTAATAGTTTACTTTTCTAAAGTCCTGGTCTCTCCCCAGCACCTTCCTCCCCAAGCGAGTACAGTATATTTTGATTCTAAAACAACTGCTGGCACTTAGAAATTTCAATTTAAAAAAACCATTTTAAATAAAAAAATGTCCTTCAGATCTTTAGATAGAAAATGTCTGTTCTCTCACCTCTACCCCACCCCTACTCCAAAGGATTACTCTACTTCTCTCTAGTTCTACTGGAATGTCAAAAAGATTGAACCAATAAGCATCTTTTTTACAAGTCAAAAAGTCAACAAGCATTTGTCAAGTATCAGCCAAATATCTGGCTCTTTGCTTAGGGCAGGAGATATAAAGAAAGACAACAACAGTTCCTGCCTTCAAGGAGCTCACATTCTCAGGGGGAGGGGAGGGAAAATAACATGCAAATATATGACATACATATGATAAATTCAAGGTAATCTCAAAGGGAAGGTGGGGGGAAGTTGAGAAAGATCTCCGGCTAGAAGTTAATGACTGTAGAATCTGGAAGGAAGCCAAGGCAGCCAGGAGGTAGAGACTAGGAGGAACGGCATTCCAGGCATGGGCCTATGGGCAACCAGTGAAAAGGCATGAACTAGGGAGTATTTCTGTAAGAAACAGCAAGATGGCCAGCATCACTGGAGAACAAGAAGAACGGTCAAAACAGGTAGGAGAACCAGGAAAGGGAAACATCAGGCAAACATGGAGGGGTGAAAGTATCCAGGAGAAGAAGGTAATAGACAGTGTCAAAAGCCATAGAGAGGTCAAGAAGGATCAGGATTGAGAAAAAGGCCATTAGGTTTGTCCATTAATAGACTGAGTCTCATTAAATACTGGAATCAGTTCCTGATCAAAATATTTGCTTTTTTTTTTTAATCATAGATTAAGAGCTGGAAGAGGCTTTAGAAGCTATCTCATTTCTCCTTGTCATTTTACTGATGAGGAAACTGAGGAAACTAAGGAAGTTAAGTGACTTGCCCTAGGTCACATAGGTAATAAGTCCTCTTGACAACAGAGCCATTGTTCTTTCCTCTGTCCTAAGTGGCTCCAAAATAAGGAGAAATATACTGTGGTAGGGCAGCTAGGTGGTGTAGTGGATAGAGTGCTGGGCCTGGAGTTGGGAAGACTCATCTTTCTGAGTTCAAATCCAGCCTCAGATACTTAACTAGCTGTGTGACCCTGGGCAAGTCACATAACCTATTTGCCTCAGTTTCTGAATCTGTAAAATGAGCTGGAGAAGGAAATGACAAACCACTCCAGTGTCTTTGCCAAAAAAAAAAAAACAACCCAAAAACCAAATGGGGTCATGAAGAGTTGGACACAACCGAAACCATCAAATAAGACCCAAATTTATCTAATAATTTTCATTTGCCAGCCTGAATTTATGAAGGATTGGATGGCAAATCAGTAAATAATGAGGCCTTTGGGAACTTTTGGGTAAAATGAGCATAAAAACCCATCAAAGTTTTGGGGTGGTTATTCTCCTAAAGGTCACAGTGTCTGGGACAGGAAATGGCCCAAGAAAGCCAACAAAAAGAGGAGAAATGTATTTTAAGCAAGATTTTAATACAGGTGAAAAGGACACTTCAGTAGGGGGGAAATTGGACCATTTTTATTTCCTTTGTCAATATTTGTATGAAATCAAGGTGGACTCTTATAAAGAAGGCAGCCCAGGGTCACGGAAAAAGTTCTCCCTCTTAAAAAGAAAAACAAAACAACAGCTACCTGGGTCTGATGCTGGCATAGACAATTCATATATCTGGGACCATGGGAGTTTACATATCTCAACCTGAGTTTCCTCATCCGAAAAAATGAGAGGGTTAGACTAGATTGTCTCCAAGGTCCCTTTCAGCTCTACATCCAATTAAGTCAATCAACTTCTAGCACCAGCATGTTGTAGAGGAGAGCTTGCTAGACCTGGAATGAATAGACTGGCTTAAGAATTTCCTGTGTTGGTTGACTCTCTTCATTAGTCAGACCGTTTTCTTATCTGTAACACGTGAGGGATAACCCTCACACAATCTCAAGGGGTTGTTGTGAGAATAGCACCTTGCAAAGGTAAAAATGCTATGTAAATTGTATTATTATCATTCAATGATATGTCAGGGAGGCGTATTAAGACTGGGAAACAAGTGTTTCTCAGTAAGAGGAGAGAGGTGAGGTTAGATTGGAGCCTTTCCTGGGGAATTGGGAAAGCACCCTTTGGCTTCATGGGGAGTCTCTAGGCTCTTTGCTAAAGGGAGCTCATCCTCCTGGAAGAAAAAGTCTTCAGATCTCCTCGGGGCCCACAGAGTGGGCCTCTTCCTGGCTCGGTCCTCTTTGGCACAGAATGCAAGGAACCAAGTAGGAGCCTTGGACTCAGATACCCTTAGTAAGGAACCAGCATGAAGCCAAACCACATGTGCCCAGATCAATGGCAAAGATGCCAATACAACTAACGGCTTCATCAGTTACTGTGACTTTCTATGAAACAAAGACAAGGAAAGACATTTCTTCTACTTCCGTACTGGGGAGTGGAAATGACCTTGGGTTTCTGAAGTTGATACTAGCAGAGAAGTCTAGTTTTTGTTGTTGTTGTTGTTGGTATTTTTTGGGTTAGGCAATGGGGTTAAGCGACTTGCCCAGGGTCACACAGCTAGTAAGTGTTATGTGTCTGAGGCCAGATTTGAACTCAGGTCCTCCTGAATTCAGGACCAGTGTTCTATCTACTGTGCCACCTAGATGCCCAAGTCTAGTTCTTACTAAACTGGAAAGATTGAGTATAGGCCCAGAATTAGAATGTGTGTGTCTCTCTACTCCACCTAACTTCAGGCTGATCATGCAGTGAAACCAACTTTGGCCAGGACACCTTGAAAAGCCTGTCTATTCATGGGGCAGGGGGAGAAAGGGGTTGAGTTGGCGTCAGGGGCTGGCTTTCCTATACTAGGCTGTCAGTTGCTACCTGGAAGATTTTAAACAAGTCATACCTTCTCCAGCCCTGGTTTCCTCATCTCTAAAATGAAGGGTTTGGGCTAAATGGAGTCTTCTTCAGGCCTAAAACTTTTATAAAGTTGTAAGATAGGAACAATATTTATTTTTTTATTATTATTATTATTAATAATAATAATTTTGTTATTAATAATAAAAATTGTTACCCTCTTATACCTTATTATTAAATTATTATTCATCATTATAATAATAATTAGTAGTAACATTTATAAAGCACTTCAAGGTTTTCTAATTTCTAACCAGTGGGCAGCTAGGTGGTACAGTGGACAGAGTGCCCAGCCTAGAGTCAGGAAGATTCATCTTTCTGAGTTCAATTTTGACCTCAGATACTTTCTAGTTGTGTGACCCTGGGCAATCATTTAACTCTGTTTGCCTCAGTTTCCTCATATGTAAAATGAGCTGGAAAAGGAAATGGCAAACCACTCTAGTATCTGTGCCAAGAAAACCCCAAACGGGGTCATAAGGAGTTGGACACAACAACAAAAAAAAATGACTCAGCAACAAGGATTTCTAAGTATTTCACGCAGGATTATACAACTAAAATTGAAAGTGACCTCAAAGGCCAACTAATCCAAGGCCTTTTTTTTATGGAGGAAAAAAACTTTGGCCCAAGGATGTTAAATACTCCAAGTGGCAGAAGCAAAGGTGGAATTTAAACTGAAGTCGTCTGCCTCCAGTGCCCTCTGCATTGAACCACAAGCCTCTCAGCACCCTCAGAGGTAGGAACAGGGAGGACTCATATAAAGAAACCTCTGAAGTTCTTCTGTAAGAAAGTAGGAAGTTTTTTGTTAGTTTTCTTCTTTCAGTTGGGAAACCTCAAAGCAACCAAAGGGACAGTTGCCAACCTGCTTCAAAAATCCTTTACCATCAAGGAAGGATAAAAAGGAGAAACTTACTGCTAGAAACCATCAGGAGACATTTTGATCTAAGGGCTAGTTCATTCAGGAATTTGTAAGAATCTACATGTGGAGCTGAACTGTGACCCTTGGGCAAGTCCCCTCCTATCTCTAAGACTTGGTGACCTCATCTGTAAGTGTTTGATTAGATGATCCCTGTAGTCCTTTCCAATTCTAAATATTTCATGTGATATTCATAGATATGGTTGGGTTGTGATTGGCATCACTGGAGGGAAAACCCTATCAATGACACCACAGATTTGTTGGAAGAGTTAATTACTTTTCTAGTACATGCCAGAAACATAAAGGTCTTTGCTGGGGAAAATGGCAGGAGACTGGTATATGTACATGTATATGTATATGTATATGTATATGTATATGTATATGTATATGTATATGTATATGTATATGTATATGTATATATGTATGTGTGTGTATATACATGCATATATACACACATACACATATATATTCTCTCTCTCTCTTTTTCTCTCCCTTTCTCTGTCTCTCTGTCTCTGTCTCTCTGTCAACACCAAATGCCACCTACACCTGCTTGGGATGCATTGGCATTTGATTAAAAAATGATTATCACTAGAATTCTCATTCATCATTCTAATTAAAATCCTGACAGTATGGCATGTTTCTGAGTCTAGTCAGCCTGGCATCTGGGACCACACTTGAGATTGGCATTACCAAGCAGTGATGCTCTCTGCATCTTTCAGTCAAAATCAAAATCACTACTTCTCACTTGAGCGATGCAGACTGGACTGGGCACTGTCATCTCAAGCACTTTCCAGGGCATCAGTGTTGAGTGCTTTCCCCATCATCAGCTGATGAGCTGAGAGGGCTGAATGACTGCTTGACTTATGTACTAGCAAAAGAAGGTTAAAGGTACTGAGAGTGTTTTACACAAAGAGAAATGCAAAAAGCATAACCTGCCATGACCATAACCTGGTGCCATGCACCAGGGCACAAAAAGAAATCATGTCTCATGGACTCCACTCCAAATTAATCTGTGCTGGGAAAGGGTATCTATTGAACTAAGGCCTCCGCATGTGGTTACTGCTTAATTAAACTGGAGAAATTGCTGTTGGAACAGATCCAAGGTGACCAAGTTGATTAAAGCATATATAACTCTAGGTTACTTGTGCTGCATCTCTATGGAAAGCTAGATGGTGCAATACATAGAGTGCTGGGCCTGGAGTCTGGAAGGCTTGACTAGCCTCAGACACTTACTAGCTATGTGATCTTGGGCAAATTCACAGTCAGCCTCAGCTTCTTCAACTGTAAAATAATAACACCCACTCGTCAGTGTTGTTGTGTTGATCAAATGAGGTAATATTTGTAAAGCTCTGTACAGTACCTGGCACATAGCAGGCATTTATAAAGACTAGTTCACTCCCCATGTGGAAGGGGGAAGAGAGGATTCACAATATGTATGCATATATGCATTACATACATACGTATGGATATATACTATGTATACATACATGTATATATGTGTGTATATATATATTATATACAAGTATGCATGCACACATATTCATATAGATGTATGCGCATATACACACATATACATGCATATATACATACATACTGTGGTAGCCAGTGCTCTCCTTCCTTGAATGATTATGTATATAATGACTTATTTATATAGTGTATTCTTCCAATACAATATAAGCTCTCAGAGGACCTGGCCATGTTTTTGGCTTTATCCTTAAATCTCCATTGCCTTATATATAGCAGATGCTAAATAAATGTGTGTTGCACTGGCTCTGATGGTGTCTTCCATACTGGATTCCTCATCGTGGCATGGCAGTTACCCTGGGTTCCTAAGGCTCTGCCAGCTGAAAACAAACCCTGGCAGAGTCTGTCAAGTTTACTCATCTGTTAAAAGGAAAGGGTTGGACTAGGTGGTCTGGGGCCCTATGATTCTGAGTTGGAAAGATTTCCAGGATAGAACTGGTGATGAACTGTATTTGTGTTGTCCTGAGACTCTGGACCCACCCTCATAGTTTTGGAGAAGCTTAGCACCAGGTTAGTGTCAGGGCGATGAATTTTTGGTGGCAACCATCTCTTAGAGGTTATGGTCTTCATGGATGGTGGAAATAAAGATACTGACATTACAGATCTACATCTATATTTACATATAGACAAAGATATATGTATAATATAGACGGATATGACATATATCATATTAGAGAAGAGCAGTGAGGTGGTATAGTAGATAGAGTGCTAGGCTTGGAGTCAGGAAGACTCTTGCTGAATTCAAATACAGCTTTGGACACTTAATAGCTATTAGGCAAGTCACTTAACCTTGTTCATCTCAGTTTCCTCATCTGTAAAATGAGCTGGAGAAGGAAATGTCAAACCATGCCAGTATTTTTGCCAAGAAAACCTCAAATGGGGTCACGAAGAGTCAGACACAACTGAAACAATTGAACAAAAACAGAATTGCCCAAGTTTCCACAGCTATATTTGGTATTCTAGAAACATTGTAATGAAGGTCTATATTAGAGTGGTAGTGTTTTTGTGTTTGTATGTGTATATGTGTATACATATATAAATATATATGGAGAGTCAGAGACAGAAAGACAGAGAGGAGAGGGGAAGATTGTGAAAGAGAAAGAGAGAGGAGACATAAAGAAAAAGGGAGATACAGAGATAGCATGGCATCACAGTGCCTTAATGTCCAGATGGCCAGTCTTGGGAGTTAGAATATCCTGGCTTCATGTGTCACCTCTGACACATAAGATCTTCTGTAATCTAGGGTAAGTCATTTAACTAATCTCTGCGTGCTCCAGGCAAATCTCTCTGATTTTCAGGCTATGAGTTGCTGTAGCAGTACAGAATTTCCACACCAGGAGTTCCCTAGGCAGATGAAATCACAAAACAGGTAAGTAACCACCATAAAACACAACCATAAAAAAGGTTGGGGGATTGGGAGGGAGCACGGCCATATTCTACAGAAATTCCCAGGATGGTAGGCTGTGTGATAACGTCACATGATGCATCAACAACTCTGGCATGCTCATATCCTGAAATAATATATCGCCAACCCATCACAATGACAGCAGATAGTAACTGGCTTTTTAAATAGCTCTGTCCTTAAACCTGTGAACACCATGGTAAATATTAAGCTTCTTAGCATCACAGTATTCCCCAAAGCTTGGGTTCTGTTTTTAAATTCTTACTCTTACATCAAAAAAAGGGAGGGGGACAATTTAAAAAACTCATAGAAACACAAGTGTGCTATAAGATAAGACTAAAAAAAAACCCTTAGGATTCTTAGGATCACAAGAGCCCATTTCTCATTTTGAAAAATCAGATAATTACAAATCCAACTAAAAATAAAAGTCATAATAATGACAGCTGACATTTACATAACACTTTAAGGCTTTTAACATGCTTTACATACATTATCTCAATGGCTCTTCAGCCAACTCTGTGAAGTAAGCTCTACAGTTGTTATTGTCCTAATTTTACAGATAAGGAAACAGACTCAAGAGAGCTTAAGTGACTTGCCTGAGCTCACAAAGCTAGAAAATTTCAAAGGATGGATTCAAAGCCTGGTCTCATCTGGCCCTCTATGAAACTAGGCGACCATGCCAATCCTTTTGCAGTGGTGTAGTAGTCAATGAATTCAGAACTGAGATGATTCTGCACTGTTGGATATACACTAATCAAAACAATGACACTATATTAAGTCAATCCTTCAGAAATGTTTATTATAATGCTATGCCCAGCCATGACTAACAGGACAACATCTCAACTTGATTTTTGCTTTATGATGATATATCAGACCAATATAACTTATGAAAAGGATAGCCCCACTTTTTCAACCCATCAACATAATGTTAAGCTACAGTTACAGTTAAGTTATATATGTTAAATTTGAATACTATTATCCCCTCCAAAATTGTAAGCTCCATTAGGACTATAAAATGTATACCTCCTCTGGAAAAATACCGGTGTAAAAAAGGAAAACATTTGAGTCATTAAAAGAACTTCACAATTTCAAAAGGCAATCTATCATATCCTTTCCCTCCTGTTCAATTCCAGGTTAGCTTACTGTTCATTTGCAATGTCTGTTCAAAATATGTGTATGGTGGGACGGGGTGAAGGATGAGGTCTAAAGCTTATCCATCCAACTATTTATCATAACCTAGACAACAGGGTAGTGTTCTTCTAGGGGTGCTGAAGGGCTATGAATCAGGAAGACGCTATGGTCTCTGAGAAATTAAAGGAGAAAGAGATAAGTGTAGTGAACATTCTAAGTCTGTAGCCAGCCTTCATAATTTCAGCAGGGATGAATACCACATTCAGCTCAATTATGTGCTGACAGGAAGACAATTCTCACCTGAGACTAAAAGAGAAGGAAATGTCAAAAGGTGGTCTAAAAGAAAGCATGGGCTTTTGAGACCAAAGATCTGGGTTCCAGTCCCAGCTTGGATACTTACTGCCTCTGTGACCTGGAGGCAGGCAATTTCCATCCTCTGGGACTCAGTTTCTTCATCTATAGGATGAGGGAGTTAGATTAGATTAACCTCTAAAATCTCTTTTAGTGGTAAATTTATGATCTAGGAGGCCATTGAAAGCTGCAAGGTCAAGTCAAGTCAACAAGCATTTATTAAGCACTTACCGTGTGCCAGGCACTGTGATGAGTACTGGGAATAAAAAGGTAAGTAGAAAGACAATCCCTGTCCTCAAGGAACTGAAAAGGTGGGGGGTGGGGAAGGGGGCCGGGAATCTGCACATAAAAAAATCTGGAGAGTTTAGAGTGCAGCCTGGAGAGGAACGGAGACACGGCTGGCCTATGTGTCCTCATTAAAATGGAGGTTCTGAGAGAAGGAAGAAGTCACTGGGGCAGAGTGAACTTCCAGGGTGAAACCAATAGGACTGTGGGGTTGTTGTAAGCCAGAGCTGACCAGGCCAGGCCACACCAGGTCTGACTAGACTGGCCAAGTACCTCAGGTTCAGACCTGGAATAAAAAGAGACACCTATGGTCCATAGAAGAGTTACCAGAAGGAGGTTTACTGAGGAAGAGATGTTCATTAAGGAGAGAGTTGCTTCAGTTAAACCCCATTTTTCATGTGCCACATGTTGATGGGGTGTGCTCCAAAGCCTGAGGAAAGAGCTCCAACCCCAGCCGTCTTTGTATTCAGACAACCAGGAAACTATATGGAGGTTTAGTGGCTGAGCTTTAGTCCCATGAACCAATTACATTGCAAAGAGAATGTCAATACCATTTAAGGGAAAATTATCCTAATCTGGGGTGGGGTCTTAGGATAGCAGGGATCACAAAAGTCAGGAGGCCTAAGGGGAGTTCAGGGTGGGGAGGGGGTGTAGGTAACCTTGAAACAAATGGTGTAGACAAGGGTGGAGTAGAAGCCAGAGAAGCTGGGCTATATGTAGTCTCAAGTACTAACCTCTCTGTACCTTGGGCTTCTCATTGAAAAAATGGAGGATAACAATTGTCCTTCCTACTCCATGTGATTATTGTGAGGCCCAAACCAGAAAAACACAGATGAAAGCCCTTTGGAAAGAGTAAAATCTAAGGCACCCTCATTATTACTATTAGAATATAATTGGTACCCCATGGAAGAAGTGCCTGATCTGATGAGATCACACAGTCCTGGGCCACTGCAATATCAAAATTTGATTTACCACATTGCTTCAAAAATAAGTTATGGGTTTTCCCTAATTCTGGTTATAATAAGCCACAGGATAGCTTCCAAGTGAAGAACCTGTGATTTGATCAGTGTGGAACTAATTCTTTCCTTCAAGACATAGTGTGACCCACAGAGGAGGGTACACCTATCATAGAAACTCCTTTCATTGATTCAGGAGGGAAACAGGGAGGCAACTTAGAGTCCTAGAGAAGGGCCTGAGGCTCTGAGGGTTAAAGTGACTTGCCTATAGTCAGTTACCTAGTGTGTCCAGAAACAATAATGATAATGATGATGATGATGATGATGGTGATGGTGATAAGAACTGGCATTTATATTGCATTTTAAGATTTGCAAACCTTAAAATTATTTATATACACACACACAGACACACACACGTATATATATAAAAATAATCTCAATAGATCGTCACAATAACCCCTGGGCATATAGGTACTGTTATTCTCCCCATGTTACAGATGAGCAAACCGAGGCAAACAGTAGTTACGTGACTTGCCCAGGGTCACAAAACTAGTAAGAGTCTGAAGCAGAATTTGAACTCAAATCTTTAAGACTCTAAGTTCAGAACTCTTGGACTCATAGTCTACTGTGTCACCTAGCTAGCTGCTTCTAAAACAGAATTTCAAACAGGATTTGAGCCTAGGTCTTTCAAAGACATTTCGCCTCTGTAAGTGTGGTCTATCACCAGCACCCCTATCTCCAGCAGGCGCTTACCTATGTCTTTTTTCTTTCTAAGAGATCTCATTTCACAGCTGTGGCCTACATTTGGGTTAGTCTATACTTAGATTGATAGCGTCCAGTCACCTAGAGAATTGAATGTGTCTCAAGAGCAGAGATGTGGCCAACTTGAAATATAGTTCTTAGTGTAAAAGACTGGGAAGAATGCCAGGGGAGGTCTAACCAGCTGCATCAACCTGTGACCTTATTAAATCCATGGAATTCATTGTATCTGACCATCTAGGACATCTCTGGCAATCTGAACTAACTTTTCTAGGACCCTAATTTAAAAACTGACCACTAAGTACTGAGGTTATCAGGAGACAGGATTGATATTCTCTAGCTGTGTGAAAGAAGAACAGTGTGTTATCCATGGTTTGGGTCCTCTTGCTGTTCATGGAATACAATAACTCAAACTTGAAAAATAAAAATCAACTTGAGAATGAAATCTGAAGCAAACAATCCTCAGCCCCAAAATACAGTTTCTTCTGTATGATGTGGTAGAAAATGTCCTAGAGATTTGGAGAGGAGCTGGTTTTCAATTCCATCTTTCTGTTTCCACCTGTGTTACCGGGGGCAAGTCATTCTTCTCTTTGATTCCTCAGTCTGATCATTTGTAAAATGAGAGGTTTGGACTAGACAACCTCTAAGGTCCCTTTCTGTTCTAAAACTGTGATTCTATAATAGCCTATAATATTTTTTTTAGACATGAGAGGAAGAGCTTTTAATTATGTTGTTGTTAACAAAAATACACATTTTTCTGTGCCTTTTAAATGGATATCTGGGTCATGCTGAAGTTTGTTTTTTTTTTTACTTTCCTCCTTCAACAAGAGTGCATTGCACCCAAAATGCTATTATATAAAGTCTATAACAAGATAAGATGAAAAATGAGGTTTCAGCCTGGTTTCAGAGACTGCGCTTCTCTCACTTACTGTCATTATCTCCCAATCACAGCTTATAAACTGTGCATGTGCCCTTCCCAGGGCTATCTAGTCATCTTGCAATTAGCAAACAACACAAGCACTTTTCTGAAACTAATGGTTTGATGGCCCCAAAGTTAAACTTCAGAAGCCATACTGTAGACTAGTTAGAAAACAACTCCATACCTACAGGCCTGTACTCTAGATGTAGGGCCTTTGGGATAGCTAAACTTGTTGTTGTCATTTGTCCGTTCCCAAAGAGGATCGAGACATCAGGGAGGTGATGCCAGATTTGTAAGTGAATTGAATTTAAGTGGGAAAGGATTCCTCAGAGGGCGAAGATGGTTTAGTCTTTGTCTTGGTGACTCCCCACTCGTTCCCTCCTCCCCCTCCCCACATTGAGTCCCTAGAATATAGTAGACACTTAATAAAGGTTTGATGCACTGAACTGAATTAAACTAAATTGAATTCTATCCTTGGAGTCTTTGAACTTGGGTAGGTTATCTAGAAATTTTGACACATAAGTTGTCACTGTCATGCTCATGAAAGAAAATATTATTCATAATTCCTATGTCTGAATTTTGTGGTTCAATCATTTCAGTCATATCCTACTCTTTGTGACCACATTTGGAGTTCAGGAAACTGAAGCAAGCTAGGTTAAGTGACTTGCCCAGGGGCACACAGCTAGTGTCTGAGGTTGGATTTGAACCTGGGAAGAGGAGTCTTCCTGACTACAGGCCCAGCACTCTATCCACTGTGCTTCTTAGCTACCCATGTCTAAATTTAGGGATTCTAAATGTGAGAAAAATTTTCACCTATTCACCAATAGGCTATATCAAGAGGTAGGAAAATGAGGGCCATCAAATAAAAAAGTTATTCCACATTCAGAGATCTATAGGCAGGTTAGATACACATTCCAAAGGGGGTGATGTCCCCTACATGAAACTTCAGTAAACGCTGAAGAAAAGGAAGGGCTAGAACAGAGAAACATAAAGTAAAAGACCTTCAGATGCAAAAGCCACTTACAACCTTAGAAAGGTTGTGAAGCTGGAAGAGCTAAATTGCTTATAATAGGGCCAGCAAGACAATGAAATTGTCTCCACAAAGGTGTTGACCTTTCTCCCTAGATGCTTGAGTACCTATGATCCCAGGCACAACTGACCACATTAAAACTGGTCAGCCCTAAGGCAAAGTGGAGTGCCCTACCAAGTGAAAGGGGTCAGAAAGGGTGAAGTCCTTTCCCATCTTCTACCTGGAAGGGACAACCTCAGAGCTCAGGTTCTGAAGCAGTCTAAAGGAAAGAAGCTTCCTAAATTCCCAATTAAGGGTCATTGCCCTAGCTCAAAGAGCTCTGTAGCACTCCACCAATTAATCAATAAACACATATTAAGCTGTCATTACATGAGGGACTGTGCTAAGTGCTGGGGATACAATCAAAGGCAAAATAAAGTTCTTGCCTTCAGGTCAACGGAACTCCTCAGGGAGCTCACAATCTAACTGGGGAGGTAACAAACACATATGTACAAACAAGCTATATACAGGAAAAATAGGAAAATTAAAAGAAAGAAGGCACTAGAATTAAAAGAGGTTAGGAAAGGCTTTCTTTGGAACAGAGGTATTAACCACAAAATTCCCCAGCAAACCAGACTAAAATGTAATTGGAAAATGTTTAACAAAATAAATAAAAACAATACAACACAGATAATGTTAATTTGTGATTTTCTAAGCCATCGTGAGGCCTACAGGATCCCTTACTACTTGAGTTTGATGCTACTACAATAGGAGATGGGATTTTAGTTGTGACTTGAAGGAAGTAGGGGAAGCCAGTAGGTGGAGATGAGGAGAGAGACTATTTCAGGCCTGGGGGATAGCCAGTGAAAATGCCTCAATGCAGACAGATGGAATATTTTGTTCAAAGAACAGCAAAGGAGGCCAGTGACACTAGATTAAAGAGAACATGTCGGGGAGTAAGGTGTTAAGAAGATTAGAGAGTGCAGGGCCACAAAACCCAATCAGTGCTGAAGATGGATAAATACTGCTGCTGCCCATCAGAAAGTGAGCCAAGATCCAGTGGGTCTATTTATCCAGTAGAGAGACTGGACCCTGGGAAAAGACCAGTAGAGCAGCAACCTGGGAAAATTGCCTGTCTCAGTCCAGCAGCAGCAGCAGCAGCAGAATGGTCTGACTAGACAGGCTGTTTTAACAGCCACTATCTGGCAGTAGAGTGTCCCGTCCAGCCCAGTCCAGCAGCAAGCGAGCTTGTAAAGAGCTAACCCAGCCAATGAGCCACCTGTTTGACCCAATCAAGCAGCATTTTAACCTAAGCAGCTGAGGTTTTCTGTGGCTTATGAGAAACAAGCTCAGCTGTGACGTTCATTCAGCTCAGACACTTCTCCCTCAGGAGCAAGCCCAGCTGAGATGCTCATCCAGCAGAGATGCAGGACCCCTCAACAAACCAGCACAACCAAGGAACCAATATCATGAAGACCCACAGGGGAGAGAAATTATATTGAGGACTTTTGTCTTTGCCTTGTGTATTCACTACAGGTTTCATTAAAACCATATTTTAAGTCAGTGCCCACTCCATTCCCCCAACTCTGTGTGTGTGTGTGTGTGTGTGTGTGTGTGTGTGTGTACAGAGAGAGAGATCTGATGTGGAGGATGGAGGGAAGGAGAGGCTTTATAACTACTCTTTTTGTTAAGCCATTTAAGTAAATGTCTTAACTAAAGAAGTCAGTCAACTGGAGGATTGTTAAGGGAAAGAACACCAGTAGTGGCTTGTGAGCTGGTGTTAGGAGGAGAGCCATTCAAAAAGATACCCCTAGAACTTTCTGGGGACCCAACTTGCAAATGCCTGTAAGAGTACAGCAAGTGAGTGCTTAATGGGGTGTTACACTTGCAATACGAACAGGGTTTTCATGAAAAAAAAATCTGTGTTGGTAGAATTTTCCCCTCTAAAGTGTATTGTTTATGTACATGGTAAATTTTCAGCAGGTATATGGGGTTAATTTCTCCATTTTGTTCCCTAAATCCCACAATTCCCTTCATCTTTGACCCTCTATTCTTTATACCCCAAACCTTTATCAGGCCTCTTAGTCCCCAAAGCTTCCATGGATAAATTAGTTTAGACAACACCGGGTAAAATGAAAAGAGATTTCTATGTATTCTAATATTACTATGTTTCTTCCCTCAAATTATTTCTATATTTGAACTTTTTTTGTAATTTGTTAGAGAGCTCCTTAGGTTACAAAGACTTCCTTTCACACAGTTTTTCCTCTTTCATGACTGATTTTCATAATCAACATTCATTTTTAATTACATCTAATTGCTTTCATTCCAGTTTCTATTATGATTCCAACTTTTCAAAACATTTTCATTCTTTTTAATTTTGTAATTAAAATTTTTTTTGCTATGCTGCTCCTCATTTTCTTTCTTTTTTACTTACATGCATATTTAGAGGAACTTTAAAAAAAAAGCTACATTACATTGACAGTGGCAAATCTCTTGGTAGGATATAACTCATCTTAAATTCTTCATTCTCACCATCTCCACTTTAAATTTGTAAACAAGCCTGGTAAGAGTTTAATATGGCTGAAGTGAGACTCTCATTTCCCTTGCAAAGAACAGCTTGCAAAAGTGTTCCTCTTTCTATTGTGGGGACAGGAAGCCTTCTGGGACATTACTGGGTGAGCAGCTCAGAGGAAGGAATCCTGTTGCTTTAATTCACTGAAATGCATCCTGGGCTAGGGACAGATCTCTTATTTAGCCCACAAGCTCAGGCACCAGGAAAAGAGTGGCACATATGCAACGTGTCTCATTTTGGAAAAGCATCAACACCTAGAGAATAGATTTCTGTGGTTTGTGAGGCCTCCTGGGTTACAAAGGCTGATCGAGTTTTACACTGAATTGAGTGCAGGCAGAGTTTCCCCAGGGAGTCCCCATTTTCAGGAAGAAAATGCTTCATTATTTTTCACCCAACTATAGTCCCTGAGACAAGGCACAAAACAACAGCTGCTTTTTTTTTCTTTTAAAGCTGCTACAGCAAACCACCCCCATCCCTCCCACACACACAAAATGCACCATCTTTTAGATTAGAAAAATGGCTTAACCTCAGAGGTCAGTGAGGAAAGATGTAGATGAAAATAAAGCCCATTCCCTGGTACAAGGTTCCAGTGTCAGTGTGGGCTGGTGGTGGATTTCTCCTCATCACTGGCATGAAACCAATGTAAGCAAAACCTCAACAGTCATAGAATTCTGGTGGGGAGGGAAAACACAGATTTGGTCAGTTACAGTGGAAGTTGATGTTAGTGGAGGCAGGGTGAAGGAAGGAAAGGGAAAGAAAGACAGGAGACTCCTCCTGTCCACATGTACCAAACAAACCAAGTAGACCAGTACTTAGTCTTCATGGGTGAATTTCTCACCTTCACAGAAGGGTAACATGGGGGTTACCTATGAAGCAGCTGTAACAGTTAACTGAATCTGGCTTAGCATTTATGACCTATATGACCTTAGACAAAGACCTTATTTTTCTCATCTATAAAATGAAGTTTGGACTAAATCAGCTGTCCTATGAGTGGCTAGAGCCACGCTCTTAAAAACCCTGATCGAACCATGATTTGACATATCTCATGTCATGTGCTCTGAAGTGAATGACAACACAGACAAAAAAGTTAATTGAAACCAACATTGATCAGAGCCAAAGTGTCTGGAATTGGAGAAAAGAACTACTGAGTAGAGGAAAGTACTAACCTCTCTGCACTCAACCCTGGTTAGACCATACCCCAAGGACTGTGTTCAGGTCTGTCTGCCACATGTTTCCTCACCTCTTGGGACAGAAGTGGTGGGATACAGGCCTGGAATGGGGCCTATGCTATCAGACATGGTCAAGGTCTTTTGCTTAATTGTACTTTTTCATTACAAGGGGTGATTGGCAGAGAAGGCAGTACTTAGCGAACAGTAGCAATGTAAAGAAATGAGCAGTAAAACTTATTTTTTTTTTACTAGAGAAGATTTACAGGGAGCTTGATTGCTATCACAAAGTATTTAAAGAGCTTGCCTGCAGAAGAAGAATTTGATGTGTACTGCTTCGCCCCACAGTGGAAATTACAGAGAGATTCTGGCTTAAGGCAAGGAAAAACTTTTTAAGGAACAGGGCTGTCTGATGGTAGAAATAGGCTATCTCATGAGGTAATAGGCTATCCATCACTGAAGGTCTTCAAAATAATAACAGACTTTTAAAAATTTATATTTTAAGGTTTAACAAAGCACTTCACATGTATTTCATTCTCACAGCTCCCCTGTATAGAGAAGACCACAGGCACTGATATTCCCATTTCACTGAAGTAGATACTGAGACTCATCCTAGTTAGGAGACTTGCCTATGATTACTTCGCTAGAAAGTCAATCTAAGTTTCTTCAGACTCTAAGTCCCAAACTTTTCCCAAACGCGTCAGGATGGATGACTTCTTGTCAGGAATATACTTGTAGAAGGAACTCCCGCTCAAACACACACAAGCTGAACTACAGACCCAGAAGTCTCTTCAAAATTAGGAAGGCTAGTGTAATTTTTACTTCATTTAATTCCTGGGCAAATTCTAGAATAGATCATTAAAGGGATGCTTCATAAACCTCTAGAATGGGAACCACTGATTTAAAAGCTAATATACTTACATCAAAAATAGGTCAAGCCTGACAAACCTCATTTCATTTTTTTGACAGGACTGATAACCTAGAAGATAAGGGGGAATGGTGCTGAGTGAGTAAGCTAGCTAGACCTTAGCAAAGCTTTTGCTAGTTTCTCATGCTGTTTTTATGGAGAAGATGGAAAAGATGTGGACCAGATGATGATACAGTTAAATGTCTTCAGAACTGATTAGGTGGTTCAATTTGTTGGCTTCTCTTTGAGTAGGTATTTACCGTTCAACAAAAGCCAATGGAATCTTACACAGCTTTAAGAGAGGTGTAGCTTCTAAGAATGTATGAGGAAGTGATTATATTTATGTGTTCTGCCCTCATCAGACCTCACTTGTGCTCAATTTTAGAGGCTGCAGTTTAAAAGGGCAATTGATAAAACTGGAGAGCATTCCAAGGAGGGCAGAGTGGTAAAATGGCATTGAGTTCATTTCATATGAAGATTGTTTGAAAGAACTGGTAATATTTAGCCTGAAGAGAAGAATTGGGGAAGCATGGTAGCTGTCTTCAAGTATCAGAAGGGTTGTAAAATGGAAGTGGGATCAGTCTTGTTCTGTTTTGGCACCCACAAGGCAGAAACAGAAGCAAAGGGTAGCTAGTAGTAAAAAGGATAATAATAAATAATTAATTTTAATAAATATACAATAAATATAAATACATTTAAATATAAAATAAACATAAACATAAATAAACTTTAAATAAAAATAAATTCTAACAAAATTAGAATTGATGCTAATTGATTTCTAACAATAAGAGCAGTCCCACAATAAAATGGGCTGCCTCATGAGGTGGGGGGTGGTAAAGGTGAAGGGGGCAAGGTATGGTTCCTACTCCTTAGAGATCTTCAAGCAAAGGCTGGATGGCCTTTTGTTTGATATGTTGTAGAAGTGATTTCTTTCATATGTTGGTTGGACAAAATGATTATTGAGGTTCCTTCTCACTCAGATTCTTTACTTCTGTGACTTTTATCAGGGATGATGGGTAAAAGGCAGTGGCACAAAAGACTATCCAAAGTTTTGTACTTCAGAGGATGGGCAAGGAATTTAATTTTGACTATAATGATGTTCTATTTAATTACTGAAAATATGGTCAACTTGACCAAGGACAGGCATCAAAATTCACCCTTTGCTATCAAGCAGATGGCTAATTATAACTTACAAAACAGGCAAATGTTTATTTTGTTCATTTTGTTTCATTTTTTTGTGAACATTATTGTAGACGTATTATAATTTTTTTCTCCATATTATTTCAAGGGTTACTTTGAAGGAAGCCTTTGCTATCAAGACCAAGAAATTCAGGACTGTCAGAGGAATGGAAGTCATAAGGTGGACAGAGATTTGAGAATTACTCGTGTAGTCAAATCTGATTTTAAAGAAAAAGCAGTGCGAATGAACTCTAGAAGGAAAGAAGTATATAGATAAAGAAAAGACAGTCTAGATCAGAACTGTGATGGATGCCCATTTGCAGAGCAATGAAGAAGAGGAAACATTTAAGGGAATACTGAAGGACCAATCAGCTCACCGAGAACCAAGATTTGACAGTAGCATCATGGTATGAAAGTCATAAAATCACAGACTGGAAGAAATTTCTTTGGTCAGCAAATTAAATTCTGTATCTGAAGTATAGCTCTCCTCTACAACATCCCCGATAAGAGGTCAGTCATCTGGCATTTGCCTGAACACTTCTATTGTCAGAGGACTCAGTATCTCCCAGAGTAGCCCATTCTATTTTGGGATAACTCCAATTGCTAAGAATTTCTTCTAATTTGATCCCAAACCTAGCTCAATTTGGCTTCCTTCCAACAATTCTACTTTTGTCTTCTAGTAAAAGAAGACTAATCTTTTTTTTTTCCTCCTGCATGACAGTCCTTTGAGCATTTGAAGACAGGAAGGACAGATTTTTGAGAGAAGATAACAAGTTCAGTTTGGGATATAATGAGTTGGCGATGTCAAGGAGGTGAAGATGCATTATTCTTCTCCCAAAGAAAAGTAACTTCATAATGAAAGACAAAGTTTTGATAAACCAGTAAGAACAAAATTCAGCCACATATTTAAGGATCTCAGGAATATGTCACCAAATCCCATTGTTTCTTCAACTTAAAACATCTTAGAATCATACAGTATAGGTCTACAGCTGTAAGGGATCTCAAAAGTCACTTAGTCCAAAAATCTCATTTTGCAAATTATGAAACTGAGTCACATAGAGGCTAAAAACTTGACCGAGGTCACACTAATAAGTGTCAGAGGCAGAATTTCAACCCATGTGTGACTGAACTCCAGAGTCAGTGTTCTTTCGCCTACACCATTCTGTCTCCCTAACCAAATGGTTCTGTGATCTTGTAGGTGAGGCTCTTCTCTTCAGTAATGCAGCTCATAACCCATTCATTACTGTTCATCCAAGAGAATTCTTGCCTATGTCTCCCTTAAGTGCATGACTGGAAGTATACCCAACATTCTGAGAGCTTTTCTCACTTTCTCCAGATATCAAAAGAATACCAGTAGAAACTGTCTATCGGTCAGTAATCCCTAGATCTTGCTTTTACAAACTCATCTTTTTCCATCACTTAAAATCCTATGCCACATTTCACCATGACATGGAGATGACCTCAAAGGTTATGTCAGCAGGGCACAAGCTCTGTCAAGTTCTAGCATGCCACAAAGGCTTTGGAGTATGGTCCTTATAACAGACTGTGACTGCTTTCAGAGGACCCACCTAGCTACCTAGACAGAAGCTCATCACCAGCAGTAGGCTGGCCAGTTGGGGATAAATTCTTTGGCCATGGCAAGGCATCAAATAAAGACAAATACAAAATGGTGCTTGGTTTTGTACAGCCCCCCTCACCACCATCCTCACCCCGACTTCTACAGTGCTGGCACCAGAGTGACTGAAAAGGGTCTATAAAGAGGGGCTAAAAAACCAACTAGTTTTAAGATTATATATCAACTTTAACTCAGCTGTTGACTATCCATTTAATACAGCTCAGAAATCTGTCTTCTCCACTCTTTACTCCTAATTATTTTGTCTAAGCTGTGGCTTCTATGATCTCAAAGGATTAAAGCACCTTTCTTCTTTGGTCTTCATTTCTTATTTGATACACCGCTAAATATGAATGAAGTTTCTTCATTGGTTGGTTCATTCATTCTAGAACCATCCTCAAATCTAGTCAATGGCTATGATATTCAGTTCAAACTTTCTATATTGATGGAATGCAGCATGACAATTTCTACTTCTACCAGCTCAGCTTATTTAGCTTCACTTAGTTCCCTTTATTCATCAAAATTAGAAATGGTTATTTAACCATTCTGTTCTGGTGCAAAGGAAGAAAATAGTTATTACAGAATCACAGACTTTCAAAATTGGATGAGCCTTCAGAGGCCATCTAGTACAACCCTGGACCTGAACAGGAATCCTCCCAACAAGTGGTTTCCAGCCTTGGCTTGAAACCCTCTCGTAAGAATTTTGTTTAAAATGACACAATGTTTGACCCTTTTTTTGATTCTGATCAACTTTTGAGTATAGTATGAAGTACACATACTCAGAGCAAGAACAATCAGATTGGGAACATCTCTTAGCAGAGAACACTATGGGATAATATGGAAGACAGATAAGACACATGGATAGGTCAACAAGAACTAGAGAAACCAGGATGCTGGAGATTTACAAGGACCAAGAAAGATGACAGGAGACTAGAGGGTTAAGGGGAAAAAGGTACAAAGACAAACCAAGCCTTGAGAGAAGCATCACTGCCCAGTAGCTGATGGTCAGAAAATTAATGACAAAGGGATCTGTTTTGGGAGATCTGATTTGTATTTGTGGCTTCATTCCTTCCCCCAAAGGGAAATATCTATCAGCTATCCTAGTCAGTTAATCAACCATTTATTAAACCTATACTATGTGCTAAGTATGGTGATAATAAACATTGGGGCCATAAAGAAAGGCCAAAAAAAAAAAAAGAGCTCCTGCCCTCGAGGAACTTACATTCTGAACAACTATGTATATATATACACACACACACACACACACACACACACACATATATATATATATACATATATATATACACATATATATATGCAATATATAGTATAACTGTAAGATGATTTAAGAAAGGGGCAGCTAGGTGGCACAGTAGTAGAGCACTGGCCCTGAAGTCAGGAGGACCTGAGTTCAAATGTGGCCTCAGACACATAATACTTATTAGCTGTGTGACCCTGGGCAAGTCACTTAACCCCAATTGCCTTAAAAAACAAAAAAAGATGATTTAAGAAAGAAGGCACTAGCACTGGGAAAGACCAGGAAAGGCCTCTGGGAGAAGATAGAACTTGAGGTATCTTAAAGCCCATAGGATTTCTGGCTAAAAGGGCAGTACAGATCGTGACCACAGTTGTGCTTTAAAGCCAGGAGTTCTCCTGACACATATAGACAATTATCACATATCTTTCAGCTTTACAACTTTACATTCCAAGAGAATTAGAAGTGTTACACATTGTACCAGTAAGGAGCCTATCTCCACTGTTGCTAAAACCCCCGCATCACAGAGACTGGATCCTGGGATCACTTTTCTTTGGATGCAGTTATGGTCTAGGGGGGGAAAATACTGGATTTGAAGTCCAAGAATCTGGGTTTGAATTCAGACTCTGCTACTATTTTGTTATTGTCCTTCAGTACTTTCAGTCATGTCTAATTTTCATGACCCCTTCTGGTGTTTTCTTGGCAAAGACACTATTATAACCTTGGACAAGTAACATACCCTTCTCTAGGTCTCAGCTTCTTCATCTGAAAAATGGGGGTGGAGGCAGGATGTCCTAGATGGTTGCCAAGGTCACTTCTAGCTCTACATCTTATAACCTAATGGTGCTATATCTCTAATGTTCTGAATGCTAGAAAAAAGAGGGGAATTTCAGCATTTAGGGCCATTCATCATTTTGTTTTAGAAACAGCATTGATAACCTTAGAAACAAGGTATTTTGTTTTGTACTCTAAATACATTTTTTGAAAGGATTTCCATTTGGGGTTGAGCCAGTCTCTTTTCATCCTCCTCTTCTACCTGCCTTCCCTAAGGCTTTTTCTCCCCACCCTGAGTCCCCTCCAATGAGCTCTCCATTAATGTTCCTCTGCCACTCAACCCCAAGAAGTAGCAAAAGCCCAGAAGGGATTCTCTGGCTATTCAGGAAAAGCACAATAGGAGAAGAAACCAAGGACACAGATACTCCCCACAGCAAAATATAGACAGACCAGTCAGACCAGTGACAGCTACCTGCAAATGCAAATGACAAATATAAGCTGAGAAAGAGAAGGCATCCAGTTTGCTCCTTATAATAATAGACAGCATGTACATAGCCCTTTAGCTATCCTATCTTATTTGATCATCACAATTGGAGGTGCTAGTCTCATCTTCATTTTATAGAAAAGGGAACTTGAGGCTAAGAGAGTTTAAATTACTTGCCCAGGGTTGCACAATTAGTGTCTGAGATTAGAACCTAGGTCTTTCTGTCTCTAAAGCCTCTATTCCAACTATGTTGTCATTTTGCATCTTATATTTAGAGATAATTATTTATAAATTATTTGCTTATGGCATTTCCAATTGGAGATTAGCTAATAGTTTATTTAAAATGTTTTGTTTTTAACAATCATCAGTAAGCATCAATATTTTAATGAGAAACAGGTCAGTATGAGAAATTGTGGACTTCTATCATATATAGTTTGAAGTATATACTAAATTTAACAAAGCAGTAACAAAATTTCTGGGTTTGCCTCTTTCTATAACTCTTTTTTTCTTCTTTATTTAAAAAATGTTTCAGTGATGCTTTTTTTTTGCATTTTTATCACTATACACCATTTCCTCACTCCCTTCCATTTAACAAAAATGTATAATCAAGCAATCCAAATTAACACATTTGGCCATGTCTGTAATTGCATCTTATTCTCCAATAAAAGGAGAAAAGAAATCCTAAATGCTACCCATCCACAGTAATTTAGGAATACAGGAAAATAGCCAAGACAAAAGAGATGGCAGGAAAGAGCCACTTACCCTGATATTTTCATCAAAGATTTGGTGTAACCTTTTTCATGCCACCAAAATGGAAAATGTCGATCAGCAAATTTAAGAATCATCAGACTCAGATTAGAAGCCCTGCTCATTTCTTTACTAGTTGTATGATGTTGGGCAAATCACTTAAAAAGTCTCTAAATAACAATTTCTTTATTGGTAAAATGCAGATTATGATAATAATATTTGCACTACCTTCCTCCCCAGGTTTGTGGTAAAGATCAAACGAGACAATGTGCTGAAAGTATTCTGAAAAATGTAAACTACCAATGTTTGAAGGATCTTAGATTTCATCAGTACAGATAGATACTCCTTCCATCAACACTAACCACCAGCTTCATAAATTGTAGTAGCTAGAAAAAAACACACATTATCTCTTGTCCAGCCCTTTCACAGGGAAGTGTCCTAGACTTAGTTAGGTGGGTTCCTGGACAGATGACAGACCTAGAGATGGTTAGAGAAGTCTTTCTATTTTGAAAGAGTTTGCTGAACTTATTCTTTGCTAACATAAGTTTTCAGAACCCAGGGTCCTCCTCACATCACAGCAGGCAACATGGGATTTTGGAAAGAGGTTTGGATTTGGTGTTGGAGGGCCTAGGTTGAAATCCTGGTTGTGCCATTTATTTCTTGGTGTGACCTTGGGCAAGTTATTTAATTTCTCTGGACCTTCAGATTCTTCATCTGTAAAATGAAGTAGCTAGACTCAATGGTCTTTAAGGTTCCTTCCAACTCTTATTCTATGATCCTAAGATCATGATAAAGCAGTGGTAGAGGACCTCAAGCGATATAAAAAATAAAGTACTATATAAATGCCAGCTATTAGATACAGGGACAAGGATAGGAGATTAGACCTGTGATTTCAATGGTATAGAGAACTCCCCATAAGGAAATTCCCTGGACCAGTTAAGTACAACATCAACAACTTAGTCTTGGACAGTTGCCTAGAACAGTTGTGTCATATTCAAATAGGATGCCTGGAAGCTTCATGCTGACTTAGAAAACCATAAATTTAACATTATCTATGATGTACTGTATTTTTCTTTATTTTGTTAAGAATCTGGTTTGTAATCTGGTTCAAGTGGAGTTGGAGAGTTTTTCTGGCCAACTGAGTTTGACACTTCTGGCCTAGAGGCACTGCCAGATTAAGTGAGGAAGTAGCATAATTAGGATTTGAAACTAGGTCTTGAATCTAAATCAAGCTTGAACCCAGGTCTTCCTGGTTTTGATGACAGCTATCTAGCCATTGAAACTAGGGGCAGGTGGGTGGCTCAGTGGCTACAGGAGTGGGTTTGGATTCAAGAAGAATTGAGTTCAAATTTGGCCTCAGATACTTATTAACTGTGTGACCATGAACAAGTCACTTAACCCTGTTTGCCTCAGTTTCCTCATCTGGAAAAATGAGCTGGAGAAGAAAATGGCAAACCATTCCAGTATCTTCGCCAAGAAAATCCCAAATGGGGTCATGAAGAGTCAGATATGACTGTACAGCAACAATATCCATTACGACACACTCTCTCTCATCAGTAATGATCTCCATTATTTTATACTTCAATTTAACAAGCATTTAATAATTGCCTATTGTGCTAGGTATTGGGAAAGAGTAGAAAGTTTAGCCAAGATCATTCACCTGCCTCTATGGAGCTCACGGTCTAGTAGGGGGATATGATATGCAAAAAACAAAACCAAACCAAAACAAACAATAAGCAGCATTAATACATAAGAACAATAAAAAGGTTCAAAACAAAGTGCTATGTGAGGTTCAAGGGGAGACATCATTACTGACAAGAGAAATCAGAGGAAGCCTCAAGAAGAATGTGGTATTTGGAGAGTTCTTTTTAACTTGTAGCACCAGAAATAATCCTCTTGGACCCTGAAGGTTCTCAGAATTTGATCATAAATTTCCCTATCAAACTGTAATTATGGATTTCCACCAAAGAAAGCAACGTGGCTGGCTTTGTATGCACTTGCAGGGGTTTTTCTTTTATGCTAATTGTCAATAATTTCATGTGCAGTAGAGGAAAGAGTTGCCACAGGACTACCAAACTGGCCTTCTTGTTGGTCTTCACATGCGATATTCTATTTTCCATCTCCCTGTCTTTGCCCTGTCTTTCTACCCACCCTCCACCCCACCAGGCCTGGAAAGCACTCTCTCCTTACCTCTACCTCTTAGAATCCCTAATTTCCTGCAAAATTTCACTTAAATTCCATCTTCTACAGAAAACCTTTCCTGATTCCCACAGGCCCTAGCTTCTTCAATCAAAATTACATAATATTTAATGTATATATACTTAGAGATGTACATGCTGTCTTACCTGAAAGAATAAAGTTCCTCAAGGACAGAAACAGTTTCATTTTTGTCTTTGTATACCTAGCACCCAGGTTTAGGGATTCAGCCTGTTGCTTCACTGATATAGGGGAACTCCTAGGTGAAAAAATCCCCTTTGCCCATGCAAGTTGGTATTTTCTTTGAAATCTATCATTTTGGAGACTTACCTAGAACACTAAGAAACTAAATAAATTAGCCAGGGTCACACAGCTAAGTCTGTGTTGGAGGTAGAACTCAGGACTTCCTAGTTTCAAGGTCTGCTCTCTAACCACTATGCCAAACTGCCACTCTGGAACATAACAGATACTTAAGTTCTTATTAACTGATTGACAGAAGTACAAAATGTCATTGACCCTGTCCTCTTTGAGGTAAAGAACTGTAGAGGGATTCATTCATGCTACCTGATCCCTGGTTGTTCAGATTATTACTAGTTCCTCCAATATTACCACTAATCTGACTTTACTTTGTGGCCTCAAAGTGATGATATGCTGTAGATATTTTATATTTATTTCTTTGTGTACATTTTGATTTTCCTCAATAGAATGTAAGATCCTTGGAGATGAGATCTGTTTTGTCTTTGTCTACCCAGCAATTGGCATATATTGTTGTTCAGTTTTTTTCAGTCATGTCTGACTCTCCATGACCCCATTTGGGGTTTTCTTGGCAAAGATACTGTAGCGGTTTGCCATTTCCTACTCCAGTTCATTTCATAGATGAGGAAACTGGGGCAAACAGAGTTAAGTGACTTGCCCAGGGTCACACAGCTAGTTAAGTGTCTGAGACCAGATTTGAACTCAGGAAGAATATTCCTGACTCCAGGCCCAGAACTATATCCACTGCATCATATAGAAGGTGCTTAATAAATCGAACTGAACTCAACTCACCGTTGTAAGGTAAAGTCATGGAGTTTATAATCCAGGAGGGGGACTTGACCCATAAAATTAGCCATAATAAATTATTAGAATCAGAGAAGAGAACCAACCATGTGCCACTAACTAATTTGTATGTTAGGGGACACATCTAGCCTGAAGAGGAACTTGAGACTCTTGACTCCAACTTATCAATTCATTTGTGAGTTTGAGAATATCATGTAAATGCTGGGTAGTCTAAGGGTTTGCCTGATGAGCCAGGAAATTGTCCCATGAAAACTTTAAAAATGACAGCACAACCCTGGTAAATTCCCCTCTTATATAATATTTTTTTTAAATTACTCTCTGAAGACACATGGAAATAACCAGTTCTTTTTAAGTTGAATAACCAGGAACTGAAAAACTTGAATGCCAGCATTTTCATAAATGGGAAAGAAAACCAACAGCTGTACTCCTAAACCCAAATCCACTCACTCTGAAGGAAAATGTTTTGCCATTCAATACACACAACCCACCCATAAATTAGCACCTTCCCTTCTCCTCCTGCTCTTCTCTCCTTCTCCTATTCTATTCTAGCTCAGAGCTGTTCACAGGTATCCTTTGCATCTCTGTGTTGATGTTTCTGGATGGGATTCTTGGCCCTAGTTTGCTCAAAAGGAGTGGCTATAAGCATTTTTTAATTTCACAGTTGGAAACATTTTACTTTACCCTAGGGAATCCAAACTAAAGCAGCATCCAGAACAGAAAATTTGTTTAACTATTAGTTTTACTCAACCTGAACCATAATTTGATCCCATCTACCAAACCAAACCCAAAGTAAATCATTTAACTCTGTCTTTGAATGCTGACTCAGCCCTTTAATTCAGTGCATAGATGATTTCATGAAAGCATTTAAAAACAGTTGCTCCAATGATATTATGTCATATTTCTTATTGAGCTCAATTTCAATTCAATTCAACAAGCATTTGTTAAGCATCTGCAATTTGCCAGGTGCCCTGCTAAGGTGCTGGGGATAAAAGCAAAAATGAAACAGTCTCTGTCCTTTGGGAGCTCATGTTCTACATAAGATGGATACCTGCCATAACTGTCTTTCCCTAATTATTCCATAGATCCATGCAGAGGCAGCTAAGTGCATAGTGGATAGAACACTAGGCCTGCAGTCAGGAAGACTTGAGTTCAAATCTGGCCTCAGAAACTTACTTGCTATGTGACCCTGGGCCAGTCGTTTAAACTTTCTGTCTGCCTCAGTTCCCTCAACTGTAAAATGGGAATGATAATAACAATACCTAACTCACAGGGTGGTTGAGAGGATAAAATGAGATAACATTTGTAAAGCATTTTGCAATTCTTAAGGTATTATATGAAGGTAAGGGATTTGGAATGTTTAAACAGGAAAGGAGTAGACTAAGGAGGGCATGTTAGAAGAGTCTGTATGGCCTCAAAGGTGAGAACCAGGTAGAACAGGTAGAAGTTATTAAGAGGCAAATATAAGCTGCTGTATGGAAAGAACTTCCTAAGAATTAGAGCTAGCTCAAAGTCAAATGGGTTTGCCTGAGGAGGAGTTGGCTGCCCCTTCACTGAAAGTCTTCAAGAAAAGGTTTGATGACTACTTATTGGGTGTGATGTAGTGGGGAGTCTTCTCCAGAGAGAGATTGAGCTAGATGGACCCTGAGGTCCTTAGCAATTCTGAGTTTCTTCAATTCTATGGGAGTCAAAGTCAATGACAAGATATTAATCTCAGGAAACTAGCAGAATGGTGGGGTCCTAACAAATAGGGAAAGTGATAGGGAAAGATTCCCATTTGAGTTTCTTCCACACCTCAACTCTAACATTACTGGCTATAGAGTCATGTCTGCATATTACTGTTATCCACTCTTCTGTTTTTATAGTTTTTGTCCCTAAAGCATACCATGGTGTCTGGTAGGTATAAAGAATAATAAATACTTATTGAAGCTGTGTATACAATAGAAACTTTCATACAATACATATTTTCCTAAAATTCACAATTTCATATGAAAGTTTTTTGGTTCTTCTTTGTACATGTAAATGTTCATGTTTGTTGATGTTGGTAAAGTTCAACATAACAAAAATAAAAAGAATAAAACAAATGATTGTTGGATAAATCAGTAATTAGACAGATGTGATTCCATTTAAACCCCCAAATACAAATTTCCAAACAAAAAAGAGTGATTTTTTCCATCAAAAGACTTTTTTTGCTTTACAAAAGAATTTCTGAGAGCTTTCCTTTATAACAATAATAAGTGAACACAGTGCTTGACATACATGGTTTTAATTCATTGTCCTAATAACTTGTGAGGTGGCATTATTATTATTTGACACATGAACAAAGGAAGAAAGATGAAGGGTCCTGCCTAAAGCCCAAGGTCCCATACTTAGTAAGTAGAGGGCTGGGACGTGAACATGGGTTGGGAGATGTAGGTGTTCCAACTCTAAATCTACTTGATTATGCTGCCTCACCACTACTCTACTGTATTTTAAAATTATTTTAATTATACAGATTTAATGTATATACTAACATATTCCTAAGAAGTTTATCAAGGTAAACCAGTTCAGAGGACTTTTCCTAAGGGCCTAAGAAACTCAACATGGAATTGGGGGAAACGTCCTAGAGGATGTGATTCCACCTGAAAGCTTGTAGGAAGGAGAAATAGAGGTCATAAATTAAATTTACATAAAGTAAATTTAGGGATATGGCCTGAGAAGTATTAAAGGCTGACTTAATCAACTTTGTGATTTTGCCTATTTTCCACATTTCTAAACCCTACAAATCAAAGCTAAGAATTACAAAACCTATCTGGAGGTGACATATAACCTGCTAGGAATGATTTAGGTCAAGTCCCTCCTATAGAGAGGTAGATCAAGAGACAGGCTCCTTTTCAACTTGAGTCTCCCCTAAAGCTAAAGATACTCACAAATCTTCCTTCTGGGCGCTTCCAGATTTCCCATCTACGTGGGATTTTGCTTGGCTTAAATGGACAACTCTCCCAGGATGTGAGGCCTGAGAAACCATTTACCACATTTTTCTATGCTTAAGTAATGTATACTATACTCAGTCTTGATTTCAAAGGGACACTACCTAGGAAAAAATGATTTCCTCCTAGCTCTTACACTTAAAATTTGGTTCCTGTCCTAGAAGAAAAACATCAGAACATGGATACAAGGGCCATTGCAGAAATAGGTGAGAATATCCATAGCTAATACAAACCTGGGCCTCTGCCTTCAGTTGGACTGTACAGATAAAGTGGTAACACATCTCATTTTATTTTGGAAGAATGGGAGTATGCTGGGGCAGCTAGGTGGTACAGTGGATAGAGCTCCAGCCTTGGAGTCAGGAGTTCAAATCCGGCCTCAGACACATAACATTTACTAGCTGTGTGACCCTGGGCAAGTCACTTAACCCCATTGCCTAGCCTCCCCCCCAAAAAAAAGAATTGGAGTACACAATATTTGTCCCAGGTTCCCCACAAATAGGGGGTATTGTTTACAGATTCAGGTGAGCCTATTATCTACCCAATGAATTGGAAAATTTGGATCAATACTACTTACTGAATGTGTGTATGTGTGTATGTGTGTGTGTGTAAACTGAAATATATATAATATATTATGTAATATATATACAGCAAGTAGTATTAAGTAGCATATATTCAGCATATATATTACATATATATATATATATATATATATATATATATACATATATACACACACAATCACCATCTCTCTAGGTCTACTCTCTAGAAAGAAAAAAAGCAATAAATAGCTCAGGTCTAAAACTGAACCATAAGCACATAAATTTCTATGACTATTGAAAACATTTTTAGAAAACTTACTATTGAAAGGCTTTAAGAAGATAGAAATATTTTATTCACTACTGGCAATTCTATGATGTAATGTAGTCAACCTTTCCTGAAAACATTTAAAAATTGTGCAAGAAAAGTTACCAAACTGTTCACAGTCTTTGACTCAGATATTCCTCATCTGGGACCGCATCCCAAGATGGTTCAAGAAAAGACTCTTATGTACAGAAATGTTCCTAGCAACATTGTTTGTGATCAAAAGAAGCTAGAAATAACATAGGGAGGCAATAATTGAGGAAAAACTGAACAAAATGTGGCCTATGAATATTACTGGGCCACATGTGATGATGATTATGAAAATTCAAAGAAACACAAGAAGACTTGTACGAAGTGATGCAGAGGAAAGAAAGCAACCTTCCCCCACAATACATGTAATAACTATAACAAGGTAATTAAGGATAATATTGAGACAACAAAACTCAGAACAGACGAGTCAGTGGTACAAACCATAATATCAGAGTTAAAATACATATCCCTTGGGGCAACTAGGTGGCACAGTGGATAGAGCTTCAGTCTTGGAGTCAGGAGGACCAGAGTTCAAATCCGGACTCTGATCAGACACTGTGTGTGTGACCCGGGCAAGTCACTTAACCACGATTGCCTAATCAAAACCAAAAACAAAAAAACAACAAAAAAGTACACATCCCTTTTTATTTGCCATATAACTATGATCTAATCACTTTACCTCTCCAGGCCTCAATGTCTATGTCTGTTGTAAAATAAGGGGATCCAAACCCTTGACTAGATGACTTCCAAGATACATTTCAGCTGTAAATCTATGATACTGTTAATAATTAAATAACTACTTCAGGAGAACTATAGTTTTTTGTTGGGAAAGGTCTGTTGTGTTAAAAAAAAAAAGACCAATGTATTACTCAGTTATTAGAAAAGGGAACATGACAGACCTCAACACAAGGAGCTTTGTGTGACGAGTCCCCATTTGCCACGAGTTGGATCATCACCAGGATGTAACACATCTGGACAATATGTTATCATATTTGCTATTAGGAGAAAAACCATTTTCTTCCTATACCCACTAACTAAATTAATATTGATAAAAGCATTAGTGTGTTCCATGGAGGAGGGAAAAAAAATGCTAACACAGCCCTTTGGAAATAGTCACTAGTTTTAAAAAAAAAAGTGTCAGGCCAGTGCTGCTGGAAAAGTGATAATGACACACAACTCTGCTACAGCCCATTTTCAGATAAAGCTAAATTAGGAAAATCTCCCAGACTGGCTAATCTCTATAAGCCTATATTTGTCCACTGAGTTTCTCCAGCTTTGAGAAAAGAGTCAAAATCCTGTGCAAACCTCACAGAGATGCTGGAAGGATTACTGAACCAATGAGCTTGTCTGCCTCCCTCCCCTACCTGGGGACTCCCAAGGCTGTGAGGCAGGCAGGCATTTAAGATGAAAATCCTTTAGGCCACTAGGAGCCATGCACTGGCCACAGAAGCCTGCAGCGTGAGGTTTATTTTTGGTCTGATGCCATGAAAGAATTTCCTAAAGATGCTGGAGTTTGATACATGTTGCCTCCAGGGATATGTTATCTACCTCCCAAGTTACAAAGTACATTTCCTGGCCATCTCATCTTTTGTTTCAAAGGTTTTGTGAAGCCAGCAATCAAATGGGGGTTGGGGGTTGGGTAGGGGAGTGGACTAGATAAGCGGTAAGGAGCTCAAATAGAAACAGGCCATTGAACCATACTACAAGGAACCCCTGCCTCTACACACTTGACTTAGAAAACTACAAATTAGTATTGTCTGCTTTATTGTATTTTTATTTTTAAAAATATTTCCCAATTACATTTTAATTCGATTCCGGCTGTACTTGGGAGTGTTGTGGACTGCACCTCCGGAACGGATGACCTTTAAAGTTTCTAGCAGCTCTGAACTTATGATCCTATCAAATCAATCAATCAGCATCCATTTTGTGTCTGCTATATATTGGGGACTGCACTAAGCATCTGGATTGCAAACACAGAGAACGAAATAGTTCCATTCTCAAGGGGCTTATTATAGCTATGATCCAATGAATAATTCTCATAGGTCAACATTTTGAAGTTCTGTGATTTCATCAGTTCAGGTACCCTCTCTACCAAGGCAGATTGCTACCTCCTCCAGGCTTTAATAACTTTATAGGTGATCACTCAATCACCATGCATTTATTAAGCCCTTACTATGTACCAGGCCCTGTGCTAAAAGCTAGGGATATAAAGGGGAAAAAAAGCAAAAAAAATTAGTCCTTAGCCTCAAAGAACTTATATTCTAATAGGGAAGATAATACGTATATGTTAATACATACGGACACATTCAGAAGAGATGGAAGAAACCCTTAGAAAAGAAACCACTACCAGCTATGGGGATTGAGAAAGACCTTCTGAAGGAGGGGACACTGGCAAGTTGCCAGGTTTGAAAAAAATAAAAACATGCCCAGAGACCAAGTTTCTGGTGATGAATCTCTGAATCCTGTACTCAAAGCTTTTCCAAGTTGGTCAGACTTGCCAGAAGAACTTGATGCTTCCTTCACTGATAATTGCCCAGAATCCTCTCCATAGCTCAATGAGGCATCCAAAAAAAGACTTTGGTAGTGAAGGTTCTAAATAATGGATCACTTCTTTGGGACGGCTAATGTGAGAGATACTCAACCATTTAGAGAAAATGAGGTTTAAGGATAAAATAACTTGTTTAGGGGTGGAAGGCTAAGTATCAGAGCTGGGAGCTAGATCCTGTTCTTTACTCACCAAACCAGTTCTGGTTGAGATATGAGATAATTTCAACATGGTCCCTGCTTTTATAATAGAGATTATAGCACTTGGCAGGGAGGGAGAGACAAGAAGGGTAAAATATATATGCAATAATTCTAGTGCCTCAAAGAAATACACACACACACACACACACACACACACACACACACACACACACACACATATATACACATATATACACCCACACCCACATATATGTATGTATGTATATGTATATTCAAGGAGGTGGGATCATATATAGCCAAGATACTTAACCTTTTCTGAGTTCTAGCACCCTATGATTATTTGTCTGATTTTCCAGTATTTCTTCCCCATCCCCACCCCCACCAAAAGCTCCAAGATTACAGATTCAGAGATGAAAAGGACTCAAAAGTCATTGAGACTAATGTCACTCATTTCACAGAAGAAATGACTCCTAGAGAAATAAGGTGACTTGTGTGAGGTCACACACAAAGTTACTTAGCCAGGATTCAAATGCAGGTCTTTTAATCCCAAATCCAGGGCTCCTACCACTGTGTCACCCTGAATCCTAACTGGCTGAAGTCGAATCAGATATACTTTGTTTTGAGAATTTTCTGAGCATTTTGAGACAGTTTATATGAATACTGGCTACAATATAGGTTGTCAGAAAATCCAGTACCGGACATCACTGTTCTCTAAAGTGCCTTCAAATGACGCCCTTGGAATTCTGAGAACACGTCTATTAACAATGTGATTTTTGTTTTCTTCACCTTGAACTCTGAGATGTCCAAACAACCTTTCCACATTTTGGTTTTCCACTATCGCAGTTTAGCAAGGATCTGATTTTTACTAGTAATGTATTCTATTCATAGATCATTCTTAACACTTTCTTAGTCTGGCTCTTAAAGTCAGCGGTGGGAATTCAATCTTCTTAGTGTTTGGGCTTACTTTGGGTCTTATCCCCAAGGTTACAATGTAGTACTAGTTATTACCACTGGAGCTACAATAAAAAACAAACAAAAAAACTTCCTTTGTGACCAGTTGTGTCTATTTCATTCATGTGCTATATGTGTACATATACACCTCTGATGCTTGCAAGCTGTATGACCTTCAGCAACTCACTTAAACTCTCTCTGGTTCTCAGTTTCCTCATGTGTAAAATGAGGGGCTTGGACTATGACTTCCGAAGTTGCTTCCAGTTCAAAGTCTACTAAGGAGAGTCATTAGGTAGCCTTTTTAAAATAAAGGAACCACAAATGAAGGCAAAAAGCAAAGTATGCAGGAACAATACATTAAGAAGATCACAGGATCTTAGCAATCTCACTGAATTCTAGCTCTATTCTAAAGGGGAAACGGAGTTGTAAGGCTCATACAATTAGTATGATTTGTCAATTAGCTTGCACTGTTCCCTGCTCTCATTAATGAAAAAGCATCAGATGGAATTTGGCCACTATCTTCTTCAACAGTAGTTACATGGATACACACACACACACACACACACACACACACACACACACACACATCTAAAGGAAAAATAGGGAAGCTAACTGCCATGATTTCAAATTAAAACTAATAGTTAAGGTAATCTTGTTTTTGAAGGGGGTAATTGGAGCTGGCAGTCCATGAGAAACAATCATCAAACATTACTAAGTGCCTACTATGTGACAGTCATGGTGTTAGACTGGGGGGAGATTTTTTAAAAAAAGATAATCCCTGTCCTCAAGGAGTTTATATTCTACCAGAAGTGCTTATATGGGTCCTGGAGCAGTTGGTCAGGGAACACATAACATCATACATTTTGGAATTTTTTTTTCTTAATCTGGACCATACTTGTCACAAGTCATTAGAGAAAATATGAGTACTCCATTCTTTGTCTACAAAATGGCATTAGCTCTGTGCTTTCCAAGAGGCAATACAAAAATATTACCCCCAGATGCTTTCTACCCACTAGGCATTAGATCTTTTTCCGTACCTTAGGTAAACAACACAAACCACACTCAAGGCAAACATCCTAAATTTTAAGTTGAGAGAGGCTGGGGCTGGGATATTGTTCACTGCTGAAGAGATGGATCCCAGGACAGTCTGCTGGAGAGGTTGTGAGGAGGTAATTAGGGCACAAGACAGGATGGGAGAACATACCCACAGCTCACCTTCATCAGGTGGCTTCCCCTTCCTATCGTAACTAATGATTCTTGGCAACTAGTTGTTAATTAGCTTCTGAACTGCTAAAACACTGCAAAAGCTCTCAACACTCCCTAAAGACCACACGTTGGCACTAAGCTTGAGTAGTCCAACCCTAGCTATAGCTCTTTTACCCAGCTTCTGATATCTCCTACGACTACCAAAAAAAAAAATCCTTCAGAAGCACAGCCCAGAGAAGTATTTTCTCTGCTTCTGCCAGAAGCCCTTCCAGCCATGGCCCTTTTCCTAGAATGAGGCCAGGGTTCCACTGGGCTTCAGTGCTGTTGTGTTAGCACATGTCAAGAAGGTAATATCCTGTCCAAGGTGGGGCCACAGTACGCTATTAATAACTGCCATTCTACAGCAGCTAGCAGTAAGCTGAGCTTGGATCACCATGTCTTTTCCTGTCTTGTGAGGCTGCTTGAATGGCATGTCTCCCATCTCATGGCTGAACTCTCACTTGTGTCCATTTTACAAACGACATGATAGGAGACAGATAAGCATGACCTCCCATCTGTCCTCATATGTTCATGAAAAGTCAACAATATACATCTCCAAGGGAATAACAGAAATGAAGCCAATAATTTTAGCTACTCTAAATAGGAATCAATTCCAAGTGCTCAGCTGATTGCTTCAATGTTTAAAAATAAAAAGAAGTATTCAAATCCAACACACACACAGACACACACACTGCTGCAACCTGTTATTTTCAACTGCAAGGAGATGAATGCAAAGGGTTTTCTTATGGGTTCTGACATTTTGCAAAGGTGTGATCTCATAGGATCTCAAATCTTATAGGCATGAAAGAAAATGGCTCACAATTCATCCTTGATTGTATTTTTTTTCTTTTGGCAAGGCAATTGGGGTTAAGTGACTTGTCCAGGGTCACACAGCTAGTAAGTGTCAAGTGTCTGAGGCCAGATTTGAACTTAGGTTTTCCTGTCTCTAGTGCCAGTGTTCTATCCACTGCACCATCTAGCTGCCCAACCCCCCTAGCCCATCCTTGATTACCTTACAGAAAGCTACAGTACTCCTTTCTCCTTCAAGGATCTCAATACAAAGTTCAAATAAATGTTTTATTTAATTAAAAAATGTTTAATAAGCCAACTTAACCTTTCTGAATTGTGATGTTCTTCACACACACACACATACACAGACACAAACAAACACACAATGAAGCCTAGAGCATGGATGCGCTTTTCTATGCTTCTCAGAGGCAGCTAGGTGGCTCAGTGGATAGGGCACTGGGCCTGGAGTTAGAAAAGCCTGAGTTCAAATCTGGCCTCAGACACTTTCTAGTTGTGTGATCCTGGGCAAGTCATTTAACCCTGTTTGCCTCGGTTTCCTCATCTGTCAAATGACCTGGAAAAGGAAATGGCAAACCTCGCCAGTATCTTTGCCAAGAAAACCTCAGGGACAATATTGATGTAATATGGTCCACAGCATCATGAAAACACAACTGAATCCACAACATTTCTCAGACATCTAAGTACCCAGAGGCAGAAGAAGGTGATAGAAAGAGTATGGGTTTGGAATCAGGAGACCTGAGTTCAAATCCTAGTTCTGACTTTTCTTACTACTTCTACTTTCTCAACCATTTAAAATCGGGCTGAATTTTAACCCTACCTCTTGATTGAAACCTCTCTTTCCAAAGTTTCAATGATCTGAATGCTGATTCTAGACTAAGAGAACATAGCTTCGAATCACTCCTCCAATGCTAATTGTCTTAGGTAAGTCATATGACACTGCTTCATCGTCCGTAAAATGATGGGATTGCACTTGATGGTCTATGACATCCCCTAGATCTGTGAACCTATATTGTTATCCTATGATCTCTTACTTTTAAATCTAATGGCCTTTTCTGAATCCTCATGTTCTTTAATCTCTTATAGTTTTTGACAATATTGAACTGCTCCCCCTGAATACTGTCTTCTTCTATGACTTTAGTAAGGAAGGTTCTTCTCTTACCTGTCTGACCTCTCTTTTCCATCTTTACTGTTTCATCATCCATCTCCCAATTCCAAAGCATGAGTGAGGCCTTTAAGGCTCTGTCCTAGACTCTCTTCTCTCCTTTTTCTACACTCTCTCCCTTGGTGGTCTCAGCATGCTCATAGATTCAAGTACAATCTTGTTGTAGAAGATTGACAAATTGATATATTCACATTTAGAACCATTCTATTCAACTACAGTCACGAATCACCAACTGTTTGGTAGATAGCTCTATCTGAATGGTCCATTGGTATCATAAACTCATTAAAGCCTAAAGGGAACTTATCATTTTTCCCCTAAATCTGCCACTCCTCCAAATTTCCCCATTTCTATTGAGGCAACTGTCCCTCAATGATCCAGGTCCTTAACCACAAAGTCATATTTCCTCTCCTGGATCCCATGTTCAAATCCAACCATCTGCCAAATGCTCTCAATTCTATGTCCTTAACATCTTTTGCATTTCTCCCTTTCTTTGTACCCACATGGTCACCACCATATTTAAGGCCTGCATCACCTCTTGACTGAACTATCATAAGAGCTTCAAGCCTCTCTCCTCTCCTATCCATCCTCCACATATCTATCAAAACAATCTCCCTAAGGCACAGGTCTGACTATATCACTCTCTTGCTCCAAATTTTACTGTCCTGTTGCCAAGAGGATTCACTACAAATTCCTCAGCCAGAGTTTAAGGCCTCCTTGAATCTGGTGCTAATCAAGCCTTTCATCCTTACTTTAGTTTACATATGTTATATCTATATTTTGCCCAAACAAATACCAGCTGAGTCCTAGAATCCTTGTCTTTTTTTACAAATCAGCTCAGGAGCTAATTTCTTCATGAAGCGTTCCCTGACTGCTCTAGCTATTAAAGATTTCTTTATCACTCTAGTAGGATGTAAGCTTTTCGACAGCTAAGAGACCATTTTGCTTGTATCTTTATATCCCTAATACACAACACAGTGGACTCTACATAAACATCTGATGATTCAATTGAATTGACATTTATTAGCTCTACTTTTTGTGGAAAGCCATCTCATCTGTCTGGCCCTGTTTCATCATAAAAAGGGAGATATTTGTATTGCTAATACAGATACTTTTTTGAAGAGGTATTCTATAGACCTTAAAGAACTGCTGAGATGTGTTAATTGTTACCTAATGCACATTAAGTACATAACAACTAAAAGACAGGTACATTGATATACTGTTGTAGAGCTGTGAATATGTCAGACCATTCTGGAAAACAATTTGGAGTTCTGCAAGAAAATGACTAAAATGTCCATGACTTTTGACCCAGCAATCCCATTTCTAGGCATACACCCCAAGAAGGTCGAAGATAGAAAGAAAGGTCCATATATGCCAAAAATATTTACAGTGACACATCTGTAGCAGCAATAAACTGGAAACAAAGTAAACACTCATTGAGAAAAGGATAAAACAAATTGTGATACAGAAATATAATGGAAAATTACTCTGCTGTTAAGAAACAATGAATATTGGGCAGCTAGGTGGCACAGTGGACAGAGCACCAGCCCTGGAGCCAGGAGGATCTGAGTTCAAATCCGACCTCAGACACTTGACACTTACTAGTTGTGTGACCCTGGGCAAGTCACTTAACCCCATTGCCTATGGAAGGAAGGAAGGAAGGAAGGAAGGAAGGAAGGAAGGAAGGAAGGAAGGAAGGAAGGAAGGAAGGAAGGAAGGAAAAGAAAGAAAGAAAGAAAGAAAGAAAGAAAGAAAGAAAGAAAGAAAGAAAGAAAGAAAGAAAGAAAGAAAGAAAGAAAGAAAGAAAGAAAGAAAGAAAGAAAGAAAGAAAGAAAGAAACCATGAATATGAAGAATGGAGAGAAGAATGAGAAGACCCATACAAATTGATGCAAAGTGAAGTAAGCAGAACCAGAAAAATAACATACACAGTGATCACAACAATGTACATGAAAAGAACAACCGTAATTAAAACTAAATTCTGTGAAATTATTATATTCAAGCTTGGACACAAAGAAGCAACAATGTCATATAAAAACAAGCTAGCACTACTTTAAAAATATTATCTGTAATACGGAAACAATAAAATCAGGTTTATACAGTCTTCATTTATTATGATGGCAAAAATCAAATGCAGTCCAGTTTGAAACCCGAGAAAAGAGTAGTTATGTAAGGGTGACTCTTTTTGGTGGTAGGCGTCAACGTGAAATACTTTCTTTCTTTGATAGTTGGCTACATGTATGATCTCCCTGTATTCCTCTTCCTGACCTGCATTCTATTCTATTCCTTTTGAAAAAAAATGGAAGTACACTTTCCTGTTTTCTGTTTACCTTTATTCTAGAGCAGAATAAGTGGTGATTGACAGGTCAGTATATCCATTACACACAGAAGGAAGCTCAGAATCTATGTAAGATAAATGGGGTGGAATTCCTCTGGGCCCATGGCTGAAGCTTCAGCATGAATATTCGAGAATCATCCATTTATTTCTCTGATTCATAAGTGACTTCAGGAATCTCTTATTTTATTACCACAGACAAGAGGGGAAAGATCTTTATGGGCCTGGAAGTTTTCAAAAATCCCTCTCCAAATGTAAAACACACACACACACATACACAACAACAACAACAACAACAACAACAACAACAACAACAACAACCACTTATGATTCTGGCTTCATTTAAATGCAGCCATCATCAGATTTGCTGAAAATTGTTAATGCAATAAGAATTTCTCCTTGTGGGATTATCAGAGATGGCCACAACCACACAGATTATAGTACTATTGCAGAGTCAGTGTGATGCAGTCACTAGCCTGCTAGACTTGGAATCAAAGACCTAGGTTCAGATCTTACCTCTGACAATTGTATGATCCTGAGAAAGTTACTTAACCTCTCTGAAGAGCCTCAGTTTCTTCATTTGTGAAATGGGGCTAAAAATAACTTGTAATATCTACCTTTAAGAGTAGTTGCACAGCTGTAATGAGATAATGCATATATAGAGTATCTTACGAACATTAAAGCACTATATAAAAATGTTAGTTTTTATTATTAACTCAAACAGGTAATAATATTACATTTATAGAAAGCTTGAAGGTTTCCAAAATAAATGCCTTTATGTACATTATCTCCTTTTACACCTACACCACCCCCTGTGAAGTTGGCACCATAGGTGCTTAGCACAGTACTTGGCACATAGGAGGCATTTAATAAATGTTTATTGACTGATTGATCATAGGTATTTTAGAGGTCAAGAAAAACTTAAAGAGGTTAAGCAATACACCCAGAGTCACCAAGGTAGAAGGTAGAGTTGTACTCACACTGATGGAAAATTATTAAGGGCCTTGGGCACCAATAATGAACCTCAACTCACTTTCCAAGAACATAAAATTTCTCTTGCTATTGTGTTTACTGTCTTTAATAGCTTTACACATGGGAGAGACCCCAGAGGCTATCTAGTTCAACACCCTTATTTCACAGGTGAGGAAACTGAAGCCTGGGATTGTTCTTGATTTGCCCAAGATCCCAAAGGCTGCCAGAATCGAAGGTGGGATTTGAATACAGGTCCTATCACCAGAGACATTGAGCTTTCCCCTGTCACTCAACACAGTTTTGTTTTGTTTTGTTTCCCAAGTGGTTTCTATTTTGGTTGTTTTCTCCTGTGCTAGTTTTTCAATCATCTTTCTCTGCTCATACATGATCAAGTTTCTCTGATGTAAATGAATTTGTATCTGGTCATGTGAAGCTTTCTTACTTGGAATAATTTTCCCATCGATGCTGTGGCTATGTGTCTGGCTGATGGTCACCATGTGACAAATACAATGCATCCAGCCATCTTTATTGTTTAGATCAAATGGGGTTTATCAAAGGGTCTTTTCTGCTTAAGATTCAGAGTTGGCAGGCTTCTTAGAATTAGAGTGCAGCTCTCCACTTTAACAGAGGAGGAAACTGAGGGCAAGGCCCAAAGTGACTGGAATTTGAACCACAAGTCCATTAAATAATAACAGTAGCAATAACAACAACAATAATAGTAATTATATAGCACTTTAAGGTTTGCCAAGTGTTTTTACATGGTATCTCATCTGATCCTCACAATAATCCTTTACAATAGGTAGCTGTAGGTTACACTATCCCCATTTTACACATGAGCAGGAAACTGAGGCTCAGAGAGGTGGGGTGATTTGCTCACACAGCAAGTAAATGCTAGAGGAGAGATTTCAGCTGTGTCTGGGAGCTAAGAGTTCTTCCTACTACAGTGGAGTGCCTAATCCTGCACATAATGAATGCTCTCGTACATATTCAAATTCATTCTTTTTGAAATTGCAATTATATAAAACACAAACATTGGTTCCAGCCCAATGGAAATATACAGTATGAATTCAAATAAAGTGACCAATTCACAAGATTTATTATTGACACTGATGCTGTAGTCAGGTCTCTATTGGCCTAATGGGATTTTTCCCATGTAACTTTGAGTGGTTTTTTTTTTTTTGAGCGCTTTTATTTATTTATTTTATTTATCATTACATATAAGGCCTAATTAGTGGAAATCTGTTGAGCACAGATATCAATAAATTCCTTTCCCTTCCTGCCAACCTTCCCCATTACATGCACACATATTCTGAGAATCCATAACTGTATCCTTACACTCCTCACCCAAACAGATTCACTACAGAGGAGAGAAAACACAGACCACACAGAATTCCAGATCAGACCAAGCTTTCCTGCTCTCCTTTGGATTCCATCCACCCTGTTCAAATGACCCTGGAGCATTTGGGAAGACTCAAGATGTGTGGACACTGTGTACAGCTGGAGTGGGAACCTCTTAGGATGAGTGGAGTTCACTTGGCTTCAGGCCCTGGGAAACTTGCAGGAGGCATCTCATCAGTTAATAGTGGCTGTAAAAAGAGAATGCTGAATCTTTCACACTTGACTTTGCTTTTCAAATACCAGCCTTGTTCTTCTTAATAGGCAGCTAGCTAAATGATGTTGTGGATAAAGGGCTGGACTTGGAATCAGGGAGATCTGAGTTTGAATCATGCCTCAGACACCAGCTCTATGACCCTTTGGTAATTAATTCATTTGTCCCCTTCAGTTTCTTCATCTGCAAAATGAGAATAACAATAATCCTTACCTCCCTGGGGTCATTAAGGGGATCAAAATCAAAAGAAGTAATATGTAAGACACTTCACAAATCATTGCTTATATATAAATATTAGCAATTGCTATTTTCTGACTGCCGCTGTGATTTGACTCTTTGTGACCCCAAATTGGGAGGTTTTCTTGGCAAAGATAGTGGAGCGGTTGGTCATTTCCTTCTCCAGTACAAATAAGATCCTGTGGCAACAACCATCCTTTTTATTCTGCCAGCTAATCATCACCACCACCATCGTCGTCATCATCATTCTTCTTCTTCTCCTCTCTTCTCCCTGTTTTTCTTTCTCTCTCTTCCTCTCCCCCTATCATTTTCTCTCTCTCTTCCCTCCCTCCCTCCTTTTTCTCTTCCACACTAATTTGTTTTATGAAAGATCAATCCACTCAAGAAACCAGATATATACTCAGTAGTTAGTTTCCTGTAAAGTCCTGCTTGATATTCATACTTGTAATCTGGAGCAGTAAGAAAGGAAAGCAGCCTTTGAACTTAAATAAAGAGACAGCAGCAGAAGAGAAAAGGGCATTGAGTGAGGAGCAAGGCAGATATCTGAATTCAAAGAGCCAAGCAGACTACAAGCAACAAAAAAGGTCAAAAGGGCCTGGCATCTTGAGTCGGAGGTTAGAGAAATGAGAAGCTTAGAGAAAAATGGAGAAGGAAGCCCTGGGGCTGAGGGCAAAGGTCCCTTGGACAAGTTCCCCCCAAAAGCAGAAACTCCGGGAAGCTGTAACAATTAATAAGTCCCATGGCAGAGGGCAGATCTCTGACAAAAGATAAATTACGGTTATCGACTCATGAAGGAAGGAATGGGAGCCAAAAGACCCAAGTTCTAACCCCATCATCACCCTACCCAGATCTTTAACCTTGAATCAGCCATTTAAACTTCTCTGGTCCTCAGGCTCATCAGATAAGAGAAGTGGACTAAAATGATCCCAAAGCTCTTTTCCATTCCTAATATTCTATGATTCTATAGGCTATACTATCTCTGCAACTTAGCCAACCAACTAACACTGACCTCACTAGTAGACTAAGTCTTGCATAGTTGTTTGTTTTTATTTTTCAATGGATAAGACTTGAGATTATGCTGAAAAATCAAAGGTGGAAAAGACACAAACGATCTTTTGTGTCAAGAGGCTGGTGCACTTCATTTAGCACAAGGTTATTTACAGGAATATAACCTCAAGAGCTTTTTCCTTCCTGGTTTTAACCATCACAAGGAGTATAGAGTACTTTCAATTTATCCCATTGAAATTTCCTCTATATTCAGCTGTTACTCTTAAGAAGTTTTCCCAGATATGTCAATTCAATTCAATTCAATAAACATTTATTAAGTGTCTACTATATGTCAGACACTGTGCTAAGTGCTGGGGATATAAAAAAAGGCAAAAGATATTTGATGCTTGACCTAGCTCTCTTCTCCACCCTCTCCAATTTATCTTCTCACTTCTAGTTAAATTCACATTTTTTTTCCCCAGGGGGGTGGAATTCCAATGAGTAAACTCCCTCCAGAAGTTCTTATCAGGTTAGAGTCTTAGAGAATATCTTAGAACACTACTAAGAGGTTAAGTGACTTGCTTATGACCCCACAGCCAGTATGTCAGAGGCAGGACTTAAATCTATTTCTTACTGATTTTTTTTTTTAGTCTGGACTTCATGATTTCATAGGTAGGAGCACTTCCTGAAGCTTTATGGGCTATTCCCCAGTTAGAGCTGGGTCACCAGGAGAGTAAGTGTTATTGTTCCCAGAGATTTTGAGCCGGCTGAGGTCAGAGGTGAGACCTTAACTTCAGGTCTTCCCTCTCCTTCTTGTGAAACTCAAAATATTACCCTCAACCCGTTAAGGTAATATATGTCCTTTGTATCATTGGTGATGATGAGTGCCCATATTTATTCTTTGCTTACTCAAATAATGAAAGTTTCCTTGTTTCCTGGGGAGGCTGTTAATGATTTTATTGCTGCGGATCTTCGAGCCCCTTTCAGCTCTTTCTTAAAGACCTCTAAAGAAAACCAGTCACTCCTAGAAAGAATGAAAAGCTAAAATCTCTCCAATCCCATTAGGCAAGCCTCCCATAATCCTCAGTCTAACTGACCAACATAAAAGACTAATTATTTTTTTCTCCTTGCCAGCTCCCTATGAGATCATCGGATCACAGACTTAGAGCCATAAGGGATCATAGAGGTATTTTAGTCCAACCACTAAAGACTACTTTTAAAGGCAAAGAAACCGGGACATAGAGAAGTTAAGTGACTTAGCCAGGGTCACACAGGTTTTGTAATTAAGTTGTTTCAGTCATGTCTGACTCTTTATGACCCCAATTTTGGAGATTTTCTTGGCAAAGATACTGGAGTAGTTTGACATTTCCTTCTTCAACTCATTTTGACATATGAGGAACAGAGGTAAACAGGATTAAGTGACCTGCTCAGAGTCACACAACTTGTAAGTGTCCGAGGTGAGATTCGAACTTGTGAAGATGAGTCTTCCCTCATTTCACTAATAGAGTTCAGTGCTCTACCCATTTTGCCATCTAGTGGCAAAGCTAGCATTTGAACCCAGGCCCTATTACTCCAAATTCATCACTTTTCCCACTATATAGCTATATCATGTTGTCTCCCTTGCTTGAGTTTGGTGAACTGGAGGAGTGAGCAGGGGAAGCATTAACAATTGGAGCAATCAAGGAAGGCCTCCAGTTGGAGGTTAGCTCTTCAGTTAAACTTTAAAGGTAGCTGAGTTCCAACAAGCAGAGGCACTTCCAGATTCAACACTTCCAAGCAACATTCCAAGGTGGGACTGAGAGACACCAGGCCATTTATTCTAGCCCCCCAAAGCTCACTTTCCTATTTTCAGATTGATGAGATAAGGTTCAAAGATCCTTTTCCCAATCTGCCTGACCCACCCCTGACACCCTGCAAATTTCCAGTCAATGCTACAACACCACGTCCATATTTTACATACAACAATAACCCCAAATAATCCCCCCCCACTATATGGGAGGGTCATTTCATTCAAAGAACAGTGAGAGTTTGAGGAGATTCCTTCCCTTGAATGACAGAGAAGAATTACACTCTCAATTCAACTTCATTGTTTTATTTTTATCATGAGCAATAATGACAGCTTACACTTCCATAAACAATTTAAGATTTGCAAAGTCTGTGCATATTATCTTCTTCGGTCTTGAGAAAAACATGTGAAATAGTTTTAAATATTATACCCATTGAAATATAAAGAAACCAAGGCTCAGAAAAGTTAAGTTGGATTGCACAGGGAGGTACCTAGAAGCTAGGAGAAATGAATGCATTTTATAAAGCTCATCAATAAAATACAAACAACTCAATCATCAACCATACATTCTTTGGCCCGTCTTGTTTTTTACATGTAACCTTCTACATTTCTGACCATCTCCCATTTCTGACTTTGCACAGGCTGTCCCCCTGTCTTTAGAATATTCTCTCTTCTCACCTTCTGAGACCTTCTTACCTCTTAGATCTCCTAGTTACTTTTAAAACTCAGCTCAAATGCTACCTCCTACATTGGGCTTCTCCTGATCCTCCACACTCATTTGCTTGTGTCTATCTCTGAAATTATCATATTTATCTATTCATCTGCATATTTATCTGTATTTATTTATAATATATTTATTATAAATATATTTATAATTTATTTATAATTTCATTGAAAGTAAGGGCTTTTTCCTTTTTGTCATTATAGCCCCCATGTGCCTGGCACATAGTAGGTTTTTGATTGAGCTAGGCAGCTCGACCAAAGGAAACCTCATGCCAATCATTTGTTTCAACTTCCTTCTCTAACAAATTACATGAAAGTTTTCACAACAAACCCCAAAAAGTTCTATTTAGGACGTCCCCCTTCTCTTCCCTGTTGGCCACCACTGTAATTACCAATAAAAATAACAGAGACTGGAAGCAGAAAGAACAAGAAGGAAAGCAAAAAGCCACAATTTTAAATTAACATCAATAAAACTTTCAGAGCACATATGTTCAAAATACATTTCTAGGTACTAAGCAAAAGAATATAAATAAAACTTGGTTATCTGACCTCAAGGAGCTTGCAGTAAGAGTAGATAATCTCTAAATTGGATAATCATCCTCTCAAACTTCATTTTTAACAAGCTCTGACTTGAGGGTCTTCCTAGACCAAAAAGTAAAATGACATCAAAATGAAAAAAATCAGAGGAAAAGAATTAACCATTTATCAGGTCAGTAAGTGAATATGGCAGCATTCTCTTCTCCAGATGATAAGGGTATCCCATTTTCTCCACTGTTAACAAATATTTCTGAAGTATGTATTAGGCATGCTCATCCCACTATTCTATGTTGTGTTTCCCTATTTCCAAAAAGGAAAGAAATGCTTCCTATAAGGTAAATCTTAGCCTGGCTTTTATAAGATGGAGTTTATCCAATGGAGAGTGACTTATATTAGTAGATGGGAGCAGGTGGACAAGAAGTGACAAGGGGGGGGCAGCTAGGTGGCGCAGTGGATAGAGCACCGGCCCTGAAGTCGGGTGGACCTGAGTTCAAATCTGGTCTCATACCAGGCACTTGACATGTACTAGCTGTGTGACCCTGGGAAAGTCACTTAACCCCAATTGCCTTTCCAAATTAATTAATTAAAAAAAAAGTGACAAGTGAGTAGATGGGTAGGGCACAGTCCTCCACACAAGGGACATTTTTTTCATTCCTATTTCTTCCAAGTAAGGAGCTCTTTGTAGTCATGGCTGATGGAGTCTCCAGTAGGAGGTCAAAGGCTGGGTGGCACAGTGGATAGAGAATCAGGCCTAGAGTTAGAAGAACCTGAGTTCGAAACCAGCCTCAGACACTTAATAGCTGTGTGACCCTGGGCAAGTCATTTAACCCTATTTGCCTCAGTTTCCTCATCTGTATAATGAGCTGGAAAAGGAAATGGCAAACCAAAGGCTATTGTAATACAGACATAGAGTCAGGAATGATGACCCAAAGGGAACTGATCTCACCAACCCCACAAAGTGCAGCCACACGATTCATCTTTCTTATTGTTTTGAGCAACAATGTCAATAATTCTTGGCAAATCTTTTGTTTTGTTTTTATTTCATCCATTGTTAATCCTGTCAAACAGAGCAAACAGCAACCTGACGAAAAGCTGAGTAGTGAATGTTCTTGCAGTCACAGCAGTTGCAGAACTAGTAAATGCTTCCCTATCAGTCTTCAAAGAATAGCTTTCACCTTCAGCGTCTCTTTACCCATTAGAGAGAGGAAATACCAGAGCTCCGAATGACACTACTCCAACCTCCCTGAAGGTCACCTTTAATAAATGCTTATTGATTGACTGATATCCTTGTTATCCTTGGTGCCAATTATATACCAGCTATCCTTGTTGCTTCCCATCCTAACTTCAGTTTGCATCAGACTCACCGCTCATAAGAAAAACCAAATGTTCCAGGTTTATTCTGCTGCAAAAACAATGGTCACGGATTCACGTAGGCTTCCAAAACATATGTAATGACTGCAGATTGTAAAACTGTCTTGCTGAAGGAGTAACAATATTGCTGAAAATTTAGAAGTTATTTTTTATAAAGGTGACATTTTAATGTAGTCATGTTATACCTGTGTGCTATCAATTACTTATGTGGTTTATGTGCTTTTTGCTATTATTTAACATGGTCTAGGATATAACTCAGAGAACAGAATGAGGAACAGTGGGAAGAGTCTTAGTAGTACTGTTAGTAGAAATTAGAGATAAGTTTAGGCTTGGTGAAAAGGAAAAAAATTAACATAATTAGTTATACTTAAGGTTCTGCTTTGGGACACGGTGACTTCCCCTTTACTTGGGGGGTGAGGAAACTGTCTTCAAGCAAAAACTGAATGCTACTTGTCAGATACATTGTGGTAGTGATCTTTTTTCACATGTAGGTTGGATTGGATGATTCCTGAGGTCCCTTTCAACTGTGGCTTCAATGACTGTGTGGCTTCAATAGCTATTACAAGGAATGTGCACATATACATAGGTATTATATGTGTATATATGTACACATTTATTCAATATTTCAAAAACTTCACGATTTCATTAGTGGCAGTCCTCCTTCCATTAGTGTGGCTCACTCTGTCCTTTATTGAATTGCTGCTGTGACCAAAAAGGAAACCAGAAAATAGTAGTCAATCTTCTGTGGATGAGTGTCTGGGGACTTAGCTTATTCAGCATTGCTTCATATACTTTAAGGTAGCTCTTGTTTTCTCCTCAATCTTCTTCAGCTAAGCTAACCAATCCTAGTTCTATTCAGATGATCCCCAAAATACATACCCAGCTGCATACAATACTCATTTTAACAGATGCCAACTCTTTCTATTCTGGACCACAAAATTGTTTTTTGTTTTGTTTTCAATGTATTTTGTGGATAACTTTTATTGTTGTCATCATCATTGGTTGTTATTATTCAGACCAATTGGAAAGGTAGACCTAACGGTTGTACCTGGCAACCACAAAGAGATTCTGAGCAGAATTCTCTTTTTTAGCCCCTCTTAATCCTAGTGCCTTCCCTCTTTTACTTACTTCCTATTTATCCTGTTTGTACATTTAGCTTATTTATACAGGGTTGTTTGCTTATTGTCATCTTCTTCTTCTTCTTCTTTTTTTTCTTTTTTTAGGCAGTTGGGGTTAAGTGACTTGCCCAGGGTCACACAGCTAGTAAGTGTCAAGTGTTGGTCTGAAGCTGGATTTGAACTCAGGTCCTCCTGACTTCAGGGCCGGTGCTGTTTGTTGTCAGCTTCTTGAGGGCAAGGATTGTCTTTTGACTCTTTCACATCTTTAGTGCTTACCACAGTGCCTCTAATATAGTAGGTGTTCAATAAATATTTATTGCCTGATTGTTTATTGACAGACTATTTGTGATTGTGTATAGTGTAGAAGCTGTTTTTCTCCTACAGGAACCCCTCTCCACTTGCCTATACATCTTGGTAGGTTGTGTACTCTGCTAGAATGGGTAATCTCTATATCATGAGGCATTAGAAGAGAACTTTAGTAGAAAGGGGATACATACACATATATACACACAATGCGTGTTTTTAAAAAAATACATCAATATTCTAGCTTTCTTTAATGGGAAGATCATAGCTTAGAACCATTACTACAATATTTCCAATGGATTATTAATTTAAAAAGTCACTGCTGGGGTATGTTTGCAGGTAATCTAAAGTGTTAAAACACTGAATATTTATGCCGATGCTAGGTATGGTCAGTTGATAACTAAGCATTTATATTAGATGACTCTTCTTTCTTTACTGGTATATATCATATTATCCCAATGAAATACTAATTGCTATCTTAGCAGTGTAAGGTTTGCAAATCACTTTACATATATTATCTCATTTAATTATCCCGATTTTACAGATGAATAAACTTGTAGCTAAGAATAAGGTAGCGTTTTGTTCATTTTATAGATGGAAAATATGCTCTTTAAATCATATTTTTGGTGGGAGACAACAAAACATGGTGCAAAGAGAAATGGACCTGAAATTGGAGGACCTAGGTGAGAATTCTAGCTCTCATTCTTGCTACTTATGTGACTGTGGGCATTGTTCCCCAATCTCTCTAGGTTTCAGTTTTCTCATGGGGGCTGAGGAATGGACTAGATGCTCTTTTAGGTCTCCTTCAGCTCTAAATGCTAAGGTTTTTATTTTTTATTTTTATTTATTTATTTTTTTCAAGGCAATTGGGGTTAAGTGACTTGCCCAGGATCACACAGCTAGTATCAAGGGTCCTCCTAACTCCACGGCCAGTATCTATCCACTGCGCCACCTAGCTGCCCCATGCTAACGTTTTGACATTGCTTCCAAACCCCTTGCTCCCCATCTCATGACTAACCTAGTTCTGTATCCCTATCTCATTGAAATTGGCTGATTCCAAGCCCTAAAGAATTTTTCTCTTGAATTTTATCTAGGAACTCCTTTCATCCTTCTACTGAAAGAGTTAATTCTGAGTTGCTTCTATGTATACACATATACACATACACAAAGGATATGTGGTTTCTTCAGTATGGAGTACTCCAGAAGGGTCAGGGACTGTTGAATGGATTTTAGATTTGTCCAAGGAGATGGATAAAAGTCACACAAATTAGGTAGATGTGGAACACATCAGTAAGTTGAGAAAGCCATTGCTGTATTATATAAAGGACCAAGAGAGTCAAAGGTCTATCAGTCAATTTGGTAAATAACACAAACATAGGGATGTATAGTAAATACCGACCAATCCTTTCACACACATACACATATTTATTTGCATATGTATGTGTGCATGTCCTTTCTAGAATGGAAACTTCTAGAATTCAAGGATGGTGTCAATTTAATATGCTCTGTATGCAGACCAGTAGGGAGGTGTTTCTAAAGACACATGTATTATGTGTACATTACATATATTCAGTAGAAAGGATTACATAAATGCAAATGCTGATGAAAGGTATTATATCATCTGACATTACTTAAGCTGCCATATGGCTTATCTAGGGAGAAAAGGCATGTCAACAGTGGAGTGTGGTGACCTCCTTTCCAAAAGAACAACATTTCCAGGAAACCTGGAAAAAAAAATTAAACCATGCACACTTCATCTTTCCTAGCTAATATATTCACTGGTTCAGAATGTTTTGGCTTCCCTCACCCCATCATTAAAATGCTGTTCTGTTTGGCTCAGACTGGAGGTAATCAGTTTAACAAATCCTGCTTTTTCAGGTCTTCTTTTCTCATTGTGTCTTTTCACAAATTCAAGGGCACCAATTAACTTTTCCGATTATGATTGGCCTGGCTCACATTTCATTTTCCTCCTTGCACTTACTTCCTAAGTCGCTGCTGTTCCCTCTTGGGCAAATCATTCAGTAAGGACTTTCGGGGAAACTGAGACCACTTTCTCCAAATATAGCTTGCAACTTTTGTCTCTGTAGTGTACTCCCAGGGTACCTGCTTGGGATCGGCAAGCCCTGATCACAATCACAGCTCTGTGCTGGCTGGGAGGAGTTCTTACCAGTTGAGCAACTGACTAAATTCATACACCCTCTGGTCAGCAACATTACCTAGAAGCCTAGCTTGTTTCCAAACCAGATGTGCTAATTATTGATAATTTTACTTTAAACACTGCGGCTTAATGCCATATTCTATTTCAACAGATGCCATCTCTTTCTATTCTGGACCAGGAAAGCCTCTTAGCACGAAAAACAATTGTGTTTTTAATTACATTTTACTGATGACTTTTGTCTTCTTATAATCACTTCTGGAAAAAAGACACCCACCCCCTTCTCCAACTCCTACTTCACAGACTGAAACCACCCTTAAAACAAAGAAAAACAATTAAATAAAAAACCACATTTACAAACTACACAATATTTTGCCTAGTCGTTTCCCACCTTCTCAGTCATGATTCATTGTCTATTCTCTCAAACAATCACTGGTTTTTCAGTTACTCAGATTATTTTTAGTGATGACCTTGTGGTTATTGTTGAACACTGTCCTTTTGGTTCCATAGATTTTCACTCTGCATACAAATCTTTTAACATTTCTCCAAACTTTTCATATCTATCATTTCTTATTTACAATAATATTATGTTACATTCATCCACTACAGCTTTTCAGCCATTCCCCAACTGATGGCATCCACTTTATTTCCAGTTCTTTGTTACCAAAACAATGCTACTATGAATATTCTGGTACATAACAGGCAATTGCTTCTGTCTTTGACCCCTTTGAGTCAAACCTAGTCATAACCTAGAACCATGCCTAGAATATGAAAGGCCCTTAATAAATGCTTGTCAAATGACTGTGGTATATATGCCATCCCCAGAAGTAGGAATGCTGGTTTCAAGGAGCAATTTAATGACTTCTCTTGCATAATTTTAAACTGACATGCAGAACTGCTGAAGCAATTCACAGCTCCACCAACAGCTATTTAGTGTCCCTGTCTTCTCCTGTAATACTAACAGGCTATTCCCATATTTTTTTGGCCAGTTTTTCCATGTTACATAGAGGTAAATCCTCAGAGTTGTTTTAATCTACACTTCCTATTTCCCATTACTGATTTGGAATACTTTTTAAATGGTCATTCAGGTTTTGAAAACCTTTTGAAAACCATTTATATCTTTTGACCACTTATCTCTTGGGGTAGCGCCTCTTGATGTCAAGACGCATTCCCTATTGTCTATAACATTTCACTGTATCTTGAATATCAAACTTTTATCAGTGATATGTGATGCAAATATTTTCCACGCTACAGTTTCTTTTTGTTCAAAATTCATTGATTTTTTTTATGCAAAACTTTAAAATTTTATGATCTCTTGATCTTTTACAATAGCCATCTATACCTCATTTAAGAATTTCCTCCCTAAAAACTGGAAAAGAGTATGGCAGAAACTAGGCATAGACCCAAATCTCACACCATATACCAAAATAAAGTCAAAATGGATTCATGATTTAGATATAAAGGCTGACACTATAAGCAAACTGGGAGAGCAAGGAATAGTTTACCTATCAGATTTATGGAGAACAGAAGAATTCATGACCAAAGAAGAGATAGAGCACGTTATGAAATGCAAAATGGATAATTTTGATTACATTAAATTGAAAAGGGTTTTGCACAAACAAAGCCAATGCAACTAAGATTAGAAGAAAAGTAGAAAACTGGGAAAGAATTTTTACAATCAATGTCTCTGATAAGGGCCTCATTTCTAAAATATATAGAGAACTAAGTCAAATTTATAAGAATACAAGTCATTCCCCAATTGATAAATGGTCAAAGGATATGAACAGGCAGTTCTCAGATGAAGAAATTAAAGCCATCTATAGTCATATGGAAAAATGCTCTAAATCACTATTGATTAGAGAAATACAAATCAAAACAACTCTGAAGCACCACATCACACCTATCAGATTGGCCAACATGACAAAACAGGAAAATAATAAATGTTGGAGAAGATGTGGGAAAATTGGAACACTAATGCATTGTTGGTGGAGTTGTGAACTGATCCAATCATTTTGGAGAGCAATTTGGAACTATGACCTAAGGGCTATAAAAATGTGCATACCAGCTGTGACCCAGCAATAGCACTTCTAGGGCTGTATCCCAAAGAGATCATACAAATGGGAAAAGGACCCACATGTACAAAAATATTTATGGCAGCTCTTTTTGTGGTGGCAAAGAATTGGAAATTGAGGGGGATGCCCATCAATTGGGGAATGGCTGAACAAGTTGTGGTATATGAATGTGATGGAATACTATTGTGCTATAAGAAATAATGAGCAGGTGGATTTCAGAAAAACCTGGAAAGACTTGTATGGATTGATGCTGAGTGAAGTGAGCAAAACCAGGAGAACATTGTACACAGTAACAGCCATGTTGTGCAATGACTAACACTGATAAACTTAGTTCTTCTCAGCAATGCAAGGATCTAAGACATCTCCAAAGGTCTCATGATGGAAAATGCTATCCGCATCCAAAGAAATAACTATGGAGTTTGAATGCAGATGGAAGCATACTATTTGCTATTTTTTTTCCTTCCATTTGGTTTTATTTCCTCTTTCTGATGGTTCTTCTTATTCATTCTAATTCTTCCTTACAACATCACTAATATGAAAATGTTTAATAGGAATGTACATGTATAGCCTATATCAGATTGCAAGTTGTCTTAGGGAAGGGGGGGGAGAGAGAGGGAGAAGGAGAAAAATTTAAAACTCGAAAGCTTATGAAAGTGATTATTGATAAATCAAAATAAATTAATAAAAAAATAATGTAAGCTTCTTGAGGGAGGGACTTTCTTTTGCTTGTATTTGTATACTCAATGCTTAGCACAATTCCTGGCACATAGCAAATATTTAATAAATAAAAAAAAAATTTCCTCCCTAGCCAAAGATGGGAAAGGTAACATCTTCATTCTTCTAATTTTTTTCTGATATGACCCCTTATATCTTCAGTTCACACCAGATGCTGGACAATAATACCAACAAAACAATGAAAATATTGCTATGGAATTATAAGATCAAGCTTGGCCTCAAAAAAGAAATGAGAATGGACTTCTTTTCTCCCTTCTTTGGGGGGGGGGCAGGGAGAGAGACAGAGAGAGAGAGAGAGAGAGAGAGAGAGAGAGAGAGAGAGAGAGAGAGAGACAGAGAGACAGAGAGAGAGACAGAGAGAGACAGAGAGAGACAGAGAGAGAGATAAGCAGAGACAGAAACAGATAGAGATAGGATTTATAGGCACAGAAGTCTGCATATAAAGTTGGATTTGGTTGGTGTGTTGTTTAGTTTTACTGAGATGTTTTCTCCCTTTTTAATTTTTTTTAGTATAATGCACTGTTCTCTGGGAAGGAGAAAGAAGAGACATTTTGGGAATAATAAAAACAAAAGATATTAAGATAAAATCTTTTAAAGAAACTACATGAAGGCAGGAAAGGATTCCAGGAAGCTCAAATCAGGCAAGTGGAGGGTTTTAAAGGCCAAAGTTGAGGTGAGGAAGCTTAATATTTTATCCCTAAAGCCCTGGAAAGCTATGGGAGGATTTTGAGCAGGAAAGTAACAGTATCAGATGTGTCCCTTAGTAAGAGTATTTTCCTAATTGTGAGGAGGAGGCACTGGAAAAGGGAGAGGCTAGAAATAGACATCCCATGGTCCCCTGAAGTCAAGGGACTTTTAGGAGAGCTGAAGAAAGAGGAATGACTATCTTCTGATTAATGGGAGGGTGATGTGCCCCAAAGTCCTTTTCTTCCCTTTTCCAATTTCCCTGAAGCTTGGTCTATTGGGAAAACCACGACAATATCTGTCCTGCAGTGATGACAACTGCCCCAGAGGTACACAGGTGATGGCCTGAATGTATTCTGGAGATTTCTGTCTGCCATGTTGTTGTATAGCGTGTATCGGCAGATCCACCCTGCCGATGAGGCTGAACGACAACATCAAAATTCCCACAGGTTTGGATCAGCAATATACATTGACATAAGTTTCATTTCAAGAGTTAGACAACCATGAGAACAGCAACTGTCACCACCTATCTAGCTGCTCCCCAAAAACTTTAAACATGGTATGGCATGAAGTAGATTGGAGACACTTGGTCATCTTTATGACTGACCTAAGGTACACGTCTGATCATGTTATTCCCTTCCTCAAAATCCTCCAACAGCTCCCTAGGGCCATCAGGATAAAATATAAGCCTCCCCACTCCCACTTGACTTGACATTTAAAATCTTCCACAAGTCAGATTCAGGTTTCTCTGAACTCAACATGCCATCTCCTTTCCACAGGTCTTTTGAATCTCTAAAATTTTGTATTGATGTAATTTGTAAAGCCATTCTACTAATGAGTTGGACAGGAACCAGAGAGGCCAAAGAGGACCAGGTAGAACAGAGATATCTGAAAAAGGAAAAGAGAACAAAGGAGAATGGGAGGGTCCTGGGTTAATATCAGCACAGACCAGGTGAAAAGGGCAGAAACAATAAGAACAACAATAGAAGTCAGATTTTTTTTAAATGAGGAAAAGTGATCACAAAAAAGGATATTCGTTTTAAGGAAAAAGAGGAGAGAAGAAAATACCATTAAAGCAAAACAGAGTAGAATAAAAAACAAAAGGAAAAATGGAGAGAGAATACAAGAGACAAGAGAAGACCACCAAAGAGTAATAAGATATAAATTTCTGAGAAAAGAGAAAGCTAAATGAACACACATTTCCAAGTAATCCTCCCTTCCTGTCTTCCTTCCCTGATGTCATACAGCTTTCTATTTATCCCATTACAGCTAATATGGTATTGTACTTCCAGCCCTATCTCTTCTGTAATCCAGGGAGAGATGCTTTGCGGCTCCTCAAGAGGACAAGTGAATGAGTTTCTTTACTAAAATGAGTTATGTCCCTGATTTTAAATTAGGAGGGAAAAAAAAGAAAAACTACTAGAAAAATTCCATTCTTGGATGCTTAGTGTATTTAGTAATGGCTAGTAGAAAAGCAGACTTCAGTCTTTAGGCTGAATGTGTTTGGCTAATCAACATCTTGCAGCCAGACACATCCACTTGAGGCAAAGAATGCAAGCATTCCTCCCCCCCAAAACAATCCCACAACCAGCAATCAGAATGAACTTTAAAATGAAACAAAGCAAAATGAAACAAGAAAACCACAGATCTGAGCAACAGATTTGAAGCACTCTTCATAAAAACAATTCAACAAAGGTTTAGTTTTCAGCAGAGGAATCTTCTAACTTATTGGTAATAAATAGTACAAGAACATTGGAGACCCAGAATCTCTTGGTTGAAAGGAACTGACTTTCTATTAAATGCTTGATAATCAAATTACTGATGTATTCCAATGCATGCCTAATGGTTATTATATAACCATCTCTACAACACTGCCAGCTAGGGGCATCCAGTTTAAAAAGACCTTGAGTAAGGGACAGCCCACTACCTACTAAGGCAGTCCATCCTAAATTTCAAGAGAGATAATATTTAGGAAGTTTTTCTTTACATTGAGCCCAAGTTTGCCTCTCTGAAACTGGTCTCCAGTGTGCCTAGATCAGCCCTCTGGTACCAAGAAGAACACATCTAATTATTCTTTGATGTTAGTCTTTCAAATATTTGATGACACCAGCTATGCTCCATCCCATCAAGTTTTCCTTCTCTAGGATTAATATTTCCCTCAGATCTCCCCCCTCCACGAAGCCAGAAGAAGACTTAGTTTCTATCATTCAATTACTGAGCTTCAATTTCCTCTCATGTAAGAATGATTGAGTTAAGGTAGAAAATCTCTAAGATTTCTTGATTTTTAGAAGCCTATGCTTCTATTATGTAGTGGACCCTGAGCTATCTCAATACTTCAATGCATCTATAATCTCATAAATTTAGATATTCCCTCCAGCTGCACAAAATTGCTAGCATTTGTGTAGCACTTTAACATTTGCAAAGCACTTTGCATATATTATCTTTTTTTGATACTCACAACAATACTCATTTTACAGATGCAGAAACTTAGGCTCAGAGGGATTAAATGACTTGCCCAGGGTCATACAGCTAGTAAACATTTAAGGTAGGATTAAAATTCAGTTCTACTTGACTCCATTTCCATCTATCCAGTATGCCATCTAGGGCCTCTGTAAAGATAGCAATCAGTCCACTCTCTTCCCTGTTCTATACAACTCTTGTTTAAAAATGAAGAACAATCAATTCATCAATCAACATGCATTCATTGAACAACTGTGTTGTGCTCGGCATCATGGGAAACTCCTGGTGTGGAAACTTCTTGTACTAACAGACATGGCAACCTGCAAGTGACTTAATAGATAAGTCCTATGGAAATGTTTTAGATACACAGAGATTAAGTTACTTGCCTATGGTCAGACAGCTACTAAGTATCAAAGATGGGACTTAAACCTAGGCATTCCTGACTCCAAACCCAGAACTCTATCCACTGTCCCAAACTGCTTCAACATAAGGCTTTCTTAACTTTTTTTGTATCATGGACTCCATGGCAGTCTGGTGAAGCTTATGGAGCCCCGCTCAGGAAAAAAAAAAGTTTTTAAAAGTGTGTAACAAAATAAATAGGATTACAAAGGAATCTTATTATACTGAAATACAGCTAGCAAATTTTAAAAAGAAATTTACTTATCTATCCACGAATTACTTGGAGATCCATTGACACCAGGTTAAGAACCCTTGTTCTACATAAATTTGTCAGCCAAGTCCTTCCATAAATCTTGTAGAGGGGAATCACTGAACATGATAGAGACCTTCCTGCAATCCTTTTTACAGCAATGGAATACCAAGAAAGCAATGGGTTGTTCATCTGTCGTCCCTTACTCTTCCTACAACTGGCCCTCTTCCTTTTCTGGTTCAGCGCTGAGGACATATTTAAATATGCTTTTGATAAGATTTCTTTTGGACGGTCTGTCTGTGGGTGACATTGCTCCTGACTCCCCAGGAATATTCCACACCATCTTATATGAGACACATAATCACTCCAGAGGATTTGGCCTAAAAATTCATGCAGAAAAAGAACACTAGATGAAGAATGCCATCATCCAGCCTATAATGTGCAAGTGTCTGTATAGCCCCCACAGCGGGTCTATCAGTACGTATACATGGGGCAAACATTGCAGGTGGACAATGAACTGGGCTCAGATTTGATTAGGAACAAGAGAGTTGGATGGATTGCAATTAAGAAAACACACAATTCTTTTACTGACCTCAAGCTTCTCCCTGAAAAAATGGTCCCTCTGTTAACACCAATATCCATCTAAAGATGCTACACAGATGCAAATCATGAAATACTTTTACCTCTAAAGAATTAAATTTTGGGTCACCCAAAGGACAACATATATACATAGTGGGTATAAATAAGATATAGCACATTAACAAGTAAGAACTGTGTACAAGACAGAGATTGTTTCCTGTATAATAGCAACTCCCCTCCCCGAAGCCATGTAATAGCTGAGTAACTGATAATGAAAAAGAGATTGCCTATTCATCTTTCTGGAGGCAGAGACTAGACTACATGACTTCTTGAGATCCTTTCCAGCATGTCTGGATTTCCACATATGGAATGTAATATTTATAATGGCTAGTATAGAGAAATCTGAGCTAAGAGGGGGTAAAGAATGCCAGATGTTCAAAAGAATTCCTTTTTTTTAGGGGAGGGCTAATGCTTGCTTGTACAAACAAACAGAAATATAATACTGGAATATATTCTTAAACAGGAGTGGAAACTGCTAGAAATAGACTAAATTAAACATTGAACACCAAGTAGAGGAAAATGGCAACTAAGAGATTCAAATCCAAACAAATGCAACATCATATTTAAAAAACAGCAAAAATGTCAATTTAATAGACAAGAAGCAATCCTAGATGAAAAAAAAAAGAGTAGCAAGTAGGAGAAGGAAGAGGAGGAGAAAAAGGTAGGAATAAGAAAGGGTAGAAGAAGGGGGAGGAGAAGGATAAGAAGGTGCCAGAGGAGAAGGGGAAGTAAGAGGAGAAGAAGAAGGAGGAGGAGGAGGTGAAGGAGGAGGAGGAGAAGAAGAAAGAGGGGGAGGAGGAGGAAATGATATAGGAGGAAGGGACAGAGAAAGAAGAAAACGAGAACAAGATGAAAAGAGCAACAAGGAAACATTTAAAATATATTCAGAAGAAAAGAAGTTCAGAAAAGGACAGAAACAAAGGGCAGTTTTATTGCCAATATAAAAAAAAACACATATATATATAACACATATGTATATAATGCACATGTATGTATATAACACATGTGTACAATACACATACCTGCATACCATATATATGACACATTTAAATCCTATATGTAATAGTTTATAATTGTATATGAAATCCTTTTTCTTTTTTTTCAGATTGTTTTTTTAATATAAATTTATTTATTTTTAGTTTTCAACATTCACTTCCATAAGTTTTCGAGTTCCAAATTTTCACCCCATCTCCCCCCTCCTCCCACCCCAAGATGGCATGCATTCTGAATATCCCTTCCCCTAGTCTGTCCTCTCTTCTATCTCTCTCCCCTTCTCTTATCCCCTTCCCCTTCTATTTTCCTGTAGGGCAGGATAGACTTCTGTACCCCATTTCCTGTATTTCTTATTTCCCAGTAGCATGTGAAAACATTTTTTTAAACATATGTTTTTAAAACTTTAGGTTTCAAATTTTCTCTCTTCCTCCCTCCCCACCCACCCTCATTGAAAAGTCAAGCAACTCAATATAGGTTGTACATGTGCAGTTATGCAAAACACGTCCACAGTAGACATGTTGTGAAAAACTAACTCTATTTCCCTTAATCCTATCCTGCCCTCCCATTTATTCTATTCTTTCTTTTGACCCTGTCCCTCCTCAGAAGTATTTACTTCTGATTACCCCCTTTCCTAATCTGCCTACCTCTCTATCATCCCCCTGCTCTCTTGTCCCCTTCTCCCCCTATTTTCCTGTACGGTAAGACAGATTTCCATACCCAATTGAATGTGTATGTTATTCCCTCCTTAAGCCAAATCCTATGAGAATAAGATTCACTCATTCCCTCTCACGTTCCCCCATTTCCCCGTCAACTGTAAGAGACTTTTCTGGTTTTTTTTTTTGTGAGATAATTTACCCTATTCTACCTCTCCCTTTCTTCTTCTCCGAGTATAATCCTCTCCCATCCCTTAATTTTAATGAAATCCTTTTTCTTCCTCTTCTTTATATATAAAAATGTTCATGTGTGTTAAGATCATACTAAAGAGTTAAAATTTTTAAAAGGAAGGAAAACAATACTTTTCTGGGAACAAATGAATTAGGCACAAAACTCAAAGCAAGCACAGGTCAAATTTTTAAAAAGTATTCTCTTTTTAATTCTTCTAATGACTGTTTTAGTCTAATTATTTTTAAATGTAATTTTTAAATAGTCATTTAAGCTGAGGATTTTTGTTTTATTTTGTTTATAATTTTGATAGAATTTTCAAGATTTCATAAAACATAATTTAAAGTGACATTTATTTATAAAACATTTCAATACTGAAAATGTGGTTAGATCTTTAACAGTATTTATTGGCTAGATTCTAGCTCAGATCCCTATGAACAAGATCTTTTTTAACTCAAGGAACAAGTATTAAATGAACTCATTTCAAGTAAATTGCCCTATTATAGGGCAAGGTATCCCAAAGGTAACCTAATATGCAAAGGATTCATGACACTTATTAGCTTTGTGATCCTGAACAAATCTCAGACTCAATTTCCTCATTTGTAAAATGTGGATAAAACAGCACCTACTTGATAGGAGTGTTGTGAGAAACAAGTGAAATAATATACATTAAAGTGCTTTACAAAGCTTAAACTGCATAGAAATGTGACATTATTATCATTTTTATTACTATTAGACTTGAGAAATAAGTTAATAAATGAAAGAGAAGCTTTCTAACAGAATTTAACTGTATTACATTCCTTGCTCTTTTTCAGTAAGGACAGTTTCATTTGCAACACACAGAGTTGCATAATGAACCATAACTTGGAAAACTTTTCAATTTTGCCTACTTGTTACGGGAAAGAGAATGTTCTCAGACAGCTCATTATCATGAAGGACTGGCTTCTTCCTTCTCCCATTCTCTGCTCCCCCCCTCCCACCCCTAACCAAAAAAGAATCAGAATTACATGGAAATGGAAAGGAGGGGAGAGACTCAAAATAATTCAAACAGATCCTTTAGTTTTCACTGCTATTTTCATTTTAAAATGTGACAACCTGATGGGGAAACTGGGAAGAAGTTTTTGCTGCAAAAAGATGCCTTGTACAAAGGAAGAGGAATAACTTTCCACGTCGTCTGAAAGTCCCAGAGAAAGTGCCTGGGTAGACGCCAATGTTAGTGAAAAACCGACTAACTTGAGCATAGAAGAACTGGGCTCAATTTTTGGCTATTCTTTCTGAACTTGGGAAAGTCACACAATCTCTAGTGACTACACCTGTGACTTCATCCTCCCTCTTCCAATGCATATTGCAATTTTTAGCCTTAGTGCCTACTAGAGCACTGAAAGGTTAAGTGATTTGCCTAGGGCCACACATGTGACCCAACATGTATGTGCTAGAATCATAACTTGAAACCAGGTCTTCTGGATTTAAGGCTGGCTCACTATCCACTGCAACCAGCTGCCTCTCTGCAAAGTGAGGGGGTTGTATGAAATGATCTCTACAGTCCCTTCTGTGCCAACATTCTGGGATTCTGGGTGTAGAAGGCATGTGAAGAAGTGAACCAATGGAGACTGAGAGTGGGAAAAAATCCCATTCATCAAATGGCTGCTCATTTACTGCTCAGCAGTAATTCATTCATTCAGTGTAAAAGCAATACAACCATTTCACTGGTGCCTGCACAGGCTACTAGTCTGTTTCAATTGAACAAGCATTTATTAAATGCCTGCTATGTGCAAAATACCTCATCAGGCATTGGATAGAAAAAGCTAAAATGAAAAACAGTTCCTGCCCTCAGGGAACTTACTATCTACTAATGACCTGAGAAGGAGAATACTTAGCATGGCATCATGGAAGAGACCACCAAAGTTCAGCCATAAATCCAGGGATATCTGAGCATGGCCCTGGTTATCCCCACATCCTGTTGCTTAAACAACAGGACAATGGAAGGTACTTGGTGTTCTCTCATACCAACATGGACCAGTATCCAGTTGTGTGGTTGCCCTGGGCAACTGGTTGTAACTAAGCTTGCATTATCCTTTGGTCTTAGCATCTGAGTTCACCGAAGTTCAGAGCTTTACAGTTAATTAGTCAGTCTGTATGCATCAATGCCTTCCTCCAGATGGCTGTAGTTCTATCCAGTAAGTAACCTCTTTAAATAAGTCTAAAAATGAGCAGAAGATTGTGCTTTAATGGAAAAATCATATTCTTCCTAAGAAGCCTGTTGTGTTTCATACCTGAATCAAAAGAACACAGATTTAGAGCTGACAGTGACCTGAGAAATGTTTTAGTCCAAACCCCTCATTTAACAGGTGAGAAAATTAAAGCTAAGAAAGGTTTTCATTTAGTCAGATATGAAGTGGTAGAGAAAGGATTCAAACCCAGGTCTTCTTGCAAATCCAGGGCTCTTTCCATTATACTATGCTCTCTTGACATGATTGGCTCATGCAACATGTTTCCTGAGCTGATGTACTGCATGACAATGAATGACAAGAATTTTTATGTTGAGCGTCCAACCAGCCACACCAAATAATGGATGATTTCAAAAGTTTTTGTTCCTTTCAAAAATGACCCCTCTATTCAATTAACCCAAAGAAAACAAGAGGCCAAGTTTGAAGCGGTTTGCTTTCTGCTTCTCCATTTAAGGCATTCCAGTAACTAATGTGATGAATTATAAACAGGGTTCATAGAAGAATATATTTGCATGAGTCAATGAGCTGCAACTGTTTTAACACAATAGTGACAGGCTCCATCACCACAATATCATAATAACACTAATGAGTAAATATCATTTTAATGCCAAAATACCAGTCAGGCAGGAACAAATAAACAGCAAAAGACTATTGCAGTAATTCTAAAGCCACCTTGTCAAAGACCTCAGCTCAAAATGAAATAGTGTTTCTAGTGATGCCATGGTTTGGAAGGTAGGCTGATTAGCTTCTTTTATTGAAGAAAATGGCTTTTCCCCACTCTTGCTAAAAATGCAATGAACTTTATGCAGTTTGACTGAATTCATGCATTTCCCCTTAAACAGTGGGTAATTTGTGAGTTCCCTCTTAAGTCTTGATCAATACAAGGCTTTAATAAAAAAAAAAAACAGAAGTACAGAAGTAAGAGAAAAGAACTGATTACTTCAGAGGGATCAGTAAAACCAAATTAGGAGAGCTATTTACTGTATGTAGTTCTCCAACATGAGGCCAATAAGCCAATGCTTGCTTCATTAATGTACCATCTGAATGTTTTTTCATTCCAAAAGAAGGCTTTCCAATTGACTAGAAACAAGGCTTTAATTATGTTCATTTTGTTTTAAAGAAAAGACTCTTTTAAGACAACAAAATAATAAAGCAGATCAAAATGTTCTGCTTACCTCCCCCCCCCATCCCCCTGCAAATGGATTCAAATGAAAGTACCACTCAAAAATGAAGTAGGTAATATGGCATAATGACAAGATGATAAGATCTGGAGTCAGGCCATCAGGGCTCTAATCCTCAGTTCTGTCAGTGCTTTGAAGTTGGACAAACCCCTTAATATCTCTGGGCCTCAGTTGCTTCCTCTGTAAAATGAGGAGGTCAAACTAGATGAACTCTGAAGTCCCTTCCAGCTCAAACTCTGTGGCCATAGGAATACTGGTGAACTGCATGATTACATTATTCTTGGCTTATGGAGGATAACATTTACCTGGAATCTTTAAGAGAAAGGAAAAGTTATTACAGTTGCTGGTGGATTTAAAGACTGGTCATAATCCTGTTGTCTTTGGGGAGTTTTAGATATTGGCAAAGAGAAGCTTAGGTCTCAAGTAAACCTCCAAGGCTTAGGATGGCTGCAGCTAAACCTGGAAGGTTCCCTGGTAAGTTTCCACTTAGTTGGGCATGTTTATGTGGGCCTTGACAATTGGGAGGAAGACACCCAGGACAACTGAGGTGTGTCTTTATCTCCCCTAGGCATATAGCTTTAGCTGAGACCCATCTCTGGTTACCCTAATCTACATCTGGCCACCGGGCCCAGAAAGTGAGGCTGGTGGCTTTGCATAGCCTTGCCTCACTTAAATCCAATTCACTTGCATGTTGTAGCATCCCCTCCCTGATATCATGGTCCTCTTCAAGAATGAAGGACAAGGGGGCAGCTAAGTGGCACAGTGGATAGAGCACCGGCCCTGGAGTCAGAAGGACCTGAGTTCAAATATGACACTTAACTAGCTGTGTGACTCTAGGCAAGTCACTTAACCCCAATTGCCTCACAAAAAAAAAAGAATGAAGGACAAACAACATCAACAGTTAGTAACTGCTTCACAACCACTGTTGAGAAAGCAATCATTTTACTGGATACAACCCTGGTTGATATAGGGGACTGCTCTGAAAGTGTCCCTTCACCTTAGGGCTATGACTAAGAGATAAAGTAACTGGGCTCTTCATGTTTCATTCTCACAGGTGATTGTGAGCTAACAGGTAGTCAGTGAGAGGCCTGTGATGAGTGGCCAAAGGAATGGCTAGGGTCACTGCCCCAAACCCAAAAGGAGACATATTTCCAGGAAGCTTTCCCTGATTCCCTCAAGGTTAGTAATTGACTTGTCCCTTAGTAAGGGGATGAAGAAAGACTTCACATGCATCAAACACCTACCATCATCATCATCATCATTATTATTATTATAGTTAGAACATGTCATTCTTTGACAAGACTGTAAACTCCCTGAGGATATGGACTGTTTCTTATTTAATCTTTGTTTTTTAATCTATGGAAGCTACCTAGCACATTGCCCTCTACATTTAATAAATACTTGCTGAATTGAGCTGGGACAGGAGTAGCCAGTGACAGCCAGTTTTTTATCCACTTAAACTAAATCATAATGCCCATGCACGGGCATGAATTTTCTTCCCTGCCACTGATGTTGTGCCACACCCAAAACTGGACCATCTGGAGAAGATGCATATGTATTTATATGTATTTATATAAATATATAAATGCAGACTCCCCCTATTAGAATATAAGTTCCTTGAGGACAGGAACTATCTTTGCTTTTGTATTTGTATTTCTAGCATTTATCAAATGTTTGGAACATAGTATTGATAAATGATTTTTTATTTGTTCACTCATGCATTCATATGGCAGAAAGTTAAATAAATAACAACATCCCACACTATCCCTTTCAGTAAGCTATAAAGCTGAGAATTCTGAGTCAAAATATAGTCCATTTTACTTCAATCTAGATATGATGATCTTGGGTGAGAGATGTGTCCCCTACCCCAACAATGCCTCCCAAAAGATACCATATCACAGAAAATCACAGGCATATTTTTCTGCTGTTTGATTGCCCTGTCTAGTGACCAAGTAAGTACATGTTTCACTTGTTATAAAATGCATCAATGGGATTCCATGGACCTAATTTGCTTCTCCCCATCTGTCTGTAGACTTGCTCGAATCTGCAGAATCCAGTCATTTTCCATAAGTCACTAATTCATTACTGGAAACCACTGCCTCTTGTAAAATCTCTCATGGTCATAACAGGAATGCTTAGGAATAAAGACCATTGAGAAATTCTTGGTGTGGTCCTTTAATCTTTAAATAAAATAACAACAGCTAAAATGTTGCCAGGGCTTTAAGACTTACAAAGGACTTTTCTCACACCAAGCCTGCAAATTAGGTAATAGATTATTATTACTCCCCTTTCCAAAGTAGAAACCAGGGTACAGGAAAAGCAAAAGACTTGCTCAGAGTAATAGGGATAGTGTCAGAGCAAGGAACTGAGCCCACGTCTCATGATTCTCTTCACTCCACCACAATTCTCCAGAAGCAAGTAAATAAAACTGATGAAATCATGCTATAGACTGGTTTTGCCTTTCTTTATAGACCCAGCATTTAGAGCACAGTGCCTGGCACATAGGGAACACTTAATAGATGCTTGCTGAGTGATTGAAGGAGTTCTTTAATGACATACTCAATTAGAATTCCTTCAACTGTCCCCTCTCCCAGGAACAATGGGCAAATTTTACAGAGCTGAGCTATAAAAGGATTGGCACAGAACACCCATCTTTCGCCATTCACGTACTGCAAAGCAGTGATCTATATGTGCCACATCTTTCTGATTTTGTTAGTGAGGAGCCTTTTTAAAGCCCCTTCCACTATTCACTGGGTCATCCAGTAACCAGCCAGATAAGGTTTCAGGCTTGTCTTTTAGCCTAGCCATAGATATGCAGAAGCTGGAAGAATCTGACTTTACTCACAGCATAATCAAACTCTTCTGGGTAGAAAGGGGTCTCAAAGTAGTGTTGGGAAGGGATAGGGTGGTGATAGCCCCTGTACAAGTCAAAAGTCTGACACTCATGTGTCTACTGGCATCTCCCCCAAAGTGCCTCAGTCAGCCCCTTTCAAAAGCACACTAGCACAGTAGCCATGCACAAAAAAAGGAAGCCCCTTTTTCCCCATTTGGGAGGAGGATGGATGTTCAGTTCTCTGCCTTCTGTATAAACAAGGATTTCCCAGGGACCAGATCAATGACTAAGGCAAGGTCACTGAAGCTTTGTCCTAGGGCTAAGAAATCAGGAGGATATTGATAGCACGTGTACCTTTTTTTTAAGCAAACAGATCCAACCAAACATCTAGTCAGCAAAGACACTTAACTAAAACAGGAAGTTACCAATGGCAGTCTTTCCCCCCTGTTCCCAGAACTCAAGAAACAGGTAAGCTCTGACTGACTGTTTCCTTTTACCTGTGCCAAACTTCTTATACGAGGCTCCAGAGAAATCACTTTCAACACACAGTTTTCTGTTCCAAAGTCAATGGCCTTTTCCTGAGGTTCTTACCCCATCTTTCAGATGCAAGGCCTTTCCTCAAGATCTCTTCACTGCCAACTTTTCTTGTCATAGGTGCCAGAACTGTCAGGGCTCTCCTGGGCCGGTGTGTGTGTGTGTGTGTGTGTGTGTGTGTGTGTGTGTGTGTGTGTGTGTGTGTGTGTCTGTGTGTGTGTGTGCGTGTTTTTCTGATGCTGATGTTTTTCTGTATTTATTCTATGTAGCTACTATAGTTTTCACCATACAACTAACCCTTGGAAGACAGACCAAAAGCTCAGTCAGAGTGAAGCTGTGAAGGACACATATGGTCAATATATTTAAATACAAGAATAGAACGTTAGTCTCCAGAAGAACTTGAGTTTAGCACTATAAACTCATAGGATCTTAGAGTAAAAAGAGAACCTCAGTGGTTATCTGAGCCAACCTCAATCAAGGCTCTGCTACTTACTCTCTGCATAATGTCAGGCAAGTGTTTTAATCTCTTTGGGTTTCAACTACCTCATTTGTAAAATCAGAGAGTTGGACTAGATCAGGGACTCTTAACTCGAGGTCCATAAACTTGCTTCCATTTGTTTCTTTTTTTAGAATTTGCAATCTACATATTAATAGAATTGATTTCCTTGGTGACCCTATATATTTTATCATATGTATTTATGTATATTTGTGTATTATTATATGTCTTTTATTATATATTTTAAAACATTATTCTTCACAAGACTGTCAAGGGATCCATAACACACAAAAATGGATTGAGAACCTTTGGGCTAGAAGACCATTCAAGTCCTTTCCCAGTCTCTATCTCCGAAGGTATTATCAATCACAGCCTTCTGAGGAGGTTGGACCCCTCCCAAGACGGCTGTTACACTAGGAAATACACTCATTTTACAAAGGAGGAAACTGAGGTCTGGAAACTCTGAAGTGACTCGTGCTTCTAGGATAAAATATGATCTCATTAGTTCATCATTTAAAACCCTTCTCGATCTGGTTCCCACTCACCTTTCCAGACTTGTGTCTCATTATTCTCCTTTACATGTTCTCTAGAGGAATGTATTCCATTCCTTGCTGTTCCCTGCCCTGAGCATACCATCTTCTCCGCATTCCAATCTTTTTCCAGGCAGTCTATCTGGCATTTCTCCCACCCCCACTGCCATTGTAATCACTCTCCCTTCTCTCTATCTCTATCCTTAGCTTCCTTCAGGACAAATCAGGTACCACTTCCAATGCAAAGCCCATTTCATATCCCCTTAGTTTTTTGTGTCCTTTTCCTCCTCAGATTGCCTTGTACTTACTTACATATTTCTCCTTCTTCTTGTTGTTATTCAGCCATTTCAGTCATGTCCTATTCTTTGTGACCCCATTTGGGGTTTTCCTGGCAGAGATACTAGAGTGGTTTGCCATTTCCTTCTCCAGCTTGTTTGACAGATGAGGAAACTGAGGCAAACAAGGTTAGGTGACTTACCCAGGGGCACACAGCTAGGAAGTGTCTGAGGCCAGATTTGAACTCAGGAAGATGAGTCTTTCTGACTCCAGGTCTGGATCTCTATCCACTCTACCACCTAGCTGCCCATGTATCTCCTCAGAAAAATGCAAACTCTCTCAGGGCAGGAACTGATTTTTGTTTTAGTCTGTCTATTCCCCAGTGACTACCCAAGTACCAGAGAAATCAATAACTTTTGAATGAATGAAGGGCTAGCTCAGAGTCATACAACAATGAGTCAAGGGCTGAGCTGGAACTAAAGAAATTCTTGGTTTTCAAAACTTGAGTGATTTTTTTTAATAGCTAGATTTTAGGCAGCCAAAGCAATCCTTTTAAAAGACTAAACAAGCAACAAAGATCCAAGTTCTCCCCTTCCTCCCAGAACCCTTAACACACTTGGACTAACTCCACAGGAGGTACAGCCTCTCCTCAAAGAGGACACACAAAAAGTGTCATGTGGACCAGATTTTTGCACTGAGCGGGAAGTTGGGCCAGATACCTTTTAAGGACCCCTCCAACTCTTAAGAAGTCTGCGACTCTATTTGACCCTAAGCATGTCCAGTTGAACTGTTTCTTGAAATGGAGAGGATATTTAGTTGCCACATTGCCAAGAATGTTACAGTGTACATATTCTCAATTATGATTTTCTCTAATAGGGACTTAGAGAACTATTCATATCCCTGACTTGGAAAATCTTTGAAAATCCTATTGGGGGGAGGGGATGGGTGGAGAGGGGAGGCAGTAGAGGAAGAAGAAAGGCAGTTCAGGGGTGGGGGTGGGGGCAGAAGAAAGGCAGCCAAGTTTTTTAAGGAAGTGAGAAGTCTCAGGGCCTGACACAAACTATTACAGAAGACTTTCTGGCTATAATTCCAGAGGCAAATTGAGGCAAAAGAATCTATCTGGCAAATTTAAGCCAACAAATCTACTATACAGGTAGCTTCAGGCAAGTACCTCATATCTAGAATGCTCTCTCTCCTCTGTTCCAATTACTGACCACCCTGGCTTCCTTTCAGTTCCAACTAAAATCCCATCTTCTACAAGAAGTCTTCCCCAACACCTCTTAACTTCAGTGCCTATTTATCCTGTACAGAGCTTCCTTTGTATATATTTGTTTGCAAGTTGTCTCCCCCTTAGATGGTAACCTCCCTGAGACAGGAACCTCTTTTTGTATCCCCAGCACTTAGCACAGAGCCAGGCATATAATAGGTGCTTAATTAATGGGGGGGGGTTTTGGGGGGGGGTTAGGCAATGGGGTTAAGTGACTTGTCCAGGGTAACACAGCTAGTAAGTGTTAAGTGTCTGAGGCCGCATTTGAACTCAGGGCCTCCTGAATCCAGGGCCAGTGTTCTATCCACTGTGCCACCTAGCTGCCACCTTAATTAATGTTTATTGATTGACCACCACAGCAACAACAGCAGACTTGTGTAAAGCAAAGTGCTTTGCAAAGTGCTTTAAACTCATTATCTTGTAGTCAAGTATAAACTTCATTATCCCATTTAGCAGGTGAGGAAACTGAGTTTCAGAGAGGTTAAATGACTTGCCTATGGTCTCCTCACACAGCCAGTAATTGAGTGAGGAAGGTTTCAAGATGTGGTCTTTCTAGTTCCAGGTCCATCACTCTAGGCACTAGACAACCTCTTCTGACCTCAATAGATCTCAGTTTCCTCATTTGTAAAATGCCAAAGGAAGCCTGCTCAGAACACTAAAGCAAGGTCCAAACAACGACTTACAAGCACGAATCCTGAAGCAGTGAGAAGAGAAGCTAACACTGGCCAGTATTAAAGGCTGCTGGTTGGGTGGGGAAGGACTATGGCTTTCTTCTCTTCTGGGCCAAGGATTGCTAATGAATTCCAAGACAGAAAGAGAATTGAATGCACTGCGTCCTTTCTATTCAGGTCATATAAATACTACAATTGCACATGACTTATCCAGAAAGTCACTTATTCACCCAACTCAATGGTCTGGAACATGGCCAAGATTCATGAAATAAACACAAAACGGTCACTGAACAGCCAAAATCTATGTCCCAAAGTCCAATTACTAAAGCTCATGCACTTTACTTACAGGAAAGTCCCTCAGGCTCTCATTCAATTTGAGACAGAATTCTAACCCATTTATCAGGTTTCCAACAGGTTAGAATCAGGAATTATTAAGTTGTGGGTGGTAGTAGCTAGCAACAAATGGTGATTGTAGACAATTGCTTGGGCCATCCAAGGAAGGGATAACAACATCTACAGGTCCTCAGGCCATACAGTGATAACCTGTCTGGGTTTTAAATGTGACTTATTATATAGCCCAATAATAATGTGATCTTTGATATTTTATTGTGTAGCTTAAAATAGTAATGGTCACATTTATAACAGAGTTATCAAGTTAAAATATTGTTTACTGTCCTTTCTTTCAGAAGGGAATGGTATAATATGTATTATGGAAAGATTTTTTTTATCATAAATGGTTCAATTTTTAAAATTTCCATAAGCCTCAATTATCTGGGAAAGTCAGTATTATGGAACAGCTTCCTTGATGACGCCAGTTAAATAAGGTAATTTATGCTTCAATTTCTTTCAAAAAACAGCTTAGGAATTACAAAAGGCATTGTACAATTTCCCAAAGGCAATCCCACCTGCTCTTTTCTTTCTGTCCAATTATTCGCCCAGCTCTTTGTGGGAACTACAGTCTCATCAATGTGATCCTTCCCCCCATGAATACAGACTACAATGCCCTCCTATACCTACTCATCTAGTATGATTCTTATGCAGTCTATCCTTTAATGAGGAAATACTATAGTTTTCTGATAGAGGGGTGAACTAGAAGTTTCATGAACCTGGGAAGACTTATATGAACTGATGCAAAATGAAGTGAACAGAACCAAGAGATCATTGTACACTGTGACAGCAATATTGTAATAATGATCTACTGTGAAAGGTTTAGCCACTCTGATCAAGACAATGATCCAAGATAATTCCAAAAGACACATGATGTAAAATATTATCCAGACAGAGAACTAATGAACTCCAAGTGCAGACTGAAGCAAGTTTTTTAAACTTTCTTTATTTTTCTTGTCGTGTATGTGTGTGTGTATGCACACACGTATATTTTTTCTTTTGTAACATGGCTAATATAGAAATATGTTTTATGTAACTTCACAAGTTTAATCAATTTGCTTGCCTTCTCAAGGCATAAGGGAGGAGAGGGAAGGAGAGAATTTGGAAATAATTTTTTTTAAAAGATGAATGTTAAATTTTAAAAAATGTAATTGGGAAATATTTAATAAATAAAAATAAATTAAAAAAACAAAAGTTTCATAGAAAGAAGGAAAATGCTAATTATTTCAGCCTTCATGGAAAAGGGATATTCTCTTTATTAAATTTAAATAGAATTATATTTTATTACTGTAAAAATACCAAAATATTAAGGATACTGAGAAATAGAGTATTTCTTATACCTAGCTTTGTGAAGATACTGCTCCAACTGGAATACTTTGTAAGCTATTAACATTGACATGTACAAATCACTCTTTAGCTCTCCATAATCCTTCCCCTGCCCCAGCTGACAGAGTAAGATAGGGATTACAGTAAAAGATGGTATATGTAGAGTGATAAGCACTTTTTTATCTGAGCGACTTTTGAGCAATTTTAGATTGTCTCCTCTGAGCTGAGCTAATAGGTGGCAATATCATTCCCTGTTTTGAATATGGGGAGACTAAAGAGATACTAAATGACTTAAAGGTTATTAGTGAAATCACGATGGCCATGAGAAAAATTCATAGAATCATACACATGGAGAACTGAAAGGACCCCCCCACCTTTTACGGATGAAGAAATAAGGCCAGGAGAGGTAAGTGATCTGCATAGTATCACAGAGCTAGGGAGTGACAAAGCCAGAACTTGGTCCCCATCTCCAGAATCCAGTCTACTGTGCTTTTTAAACTATACCCATCAATGGAATCCAGGGAGGTGGGGGGCACAATTTCCCACTATTCAGTTGAAGCACTGCATTTCAAAAATTCAAGTTGGGCTACAGTGCATTAATCACATTCCAAAGCAGGAGATGGGCTTTATCATTCCAGTTTCAACACCACTGTCTAAATATCCACTGGCAACCTGTGGACTGGCTAGGATTACTAATTGGGATTACTTAAAACATATGTTAAACTCTTTGGGAGTTGGGCTGTTTAACAAATGAATATGTGTTGCTTGAGATGAAGAGAAACTAGCTAGCTAGCTATACAGATAGACAGAAAGATAAATAACTTAGATATGGCACAGCTAGGTCACACAGTGCATAGATCGCTGGGCCTAGAGTCAGGAAGATCTAAGTTCAAAACCAGCCTCAGACACTTTCTAGCTGTGTGATCCTGGCCAAGTCACTTAGCTCTGTTTGCCTTAGTTTCCTCATTTGTAAAATGAGGTAGAGAAGCAAATGGCAAACCACCCCAGTATCTTTGCCAGAAAAACCCCAAATGGGGTCATGAAGAGTCAGACACAACTGGAAAGAATAAACAATAGCAACGATATGTAGATATATACATATATCTATAACATATTGGCTTCTTACATATTATACAATTTTACATATTTATAATATATATAATTATATAATTATATAGATATAGATATAAAGACAGACAGACCTCTATAAGCTATCCTTTGTGTAAAAGTAAGAAATGGCATTTGCTACTGTGAAAGGCAGTATGATATGGCAACTGGACTTTCGGTCAGGAGATCTGGTTTGAATCATGCCCTGGACACTTACCAGCTGTGTGCTCATGGGCAAGTCCTATAGGAAAATAAGATCATATGTCTAGAGCTCAGGGGGCAGCTAGGTGGTGCAGTGGATAGAATACTAGCTCTGGAGTCAAGAGGACCTGAGTTCAAATCTGGCCTCAGACACATAACACTCACTAGCTGTGTGATACTGGGCAAGTCACTTAACCCCAATTGCCCTCAGCAAAAACAAAAACAAAACAAAACAAAAAACTAGAGCTCAAAGGGACCTTAAAGGCCATCTAGACCAGCATGTTACCCTCACCCCCATTTAATAAATAAGGAAACTGAAAGTCAGTGAGGTTAAGTGACCTGCCCATCTTCACATGACCAGTAATGGTCAGAGGTAAGATTCAAATCTGGGTCACTTAATCTCTCTCTGATGATTTCCTTGCCTATAAAATAGGGGTAATAATGCCTACCACCTAAAGGATTCATCAGATAAATGGATGGCTGAAAAAGAAGATAAGATAGTTCCAAAGAAACAAAGCAAAACTGATAGAAAGTCCACATGTTCCATTGGTGCCCCTCTAATCAAGAGAAAGCTAGGAAGACCCCACCCCCACCCCAGTCCCTGCTCATTGTAATGAATATATGGAAGGACACAAGAGCTGTAACTTGTAACTGGATGGGAAAGCATAGAGAGGTTATTTATGTCTACATCTTGGTGACAATACCCACACTAATGAGATCCCAGATCCATTTCTAATCCAATCACAAGCTTGTGTGTACACATGCTAGGCACCAGGAGTATGTGACCTCACAGGGTTGTTGTGAGGAAAGCATTTTGCATGATACAAATATGAGATCACTATTACTAGTTTCAACCTCAAAGCTAAATAGCAGTGGTGCTGGCACCTAGAGATTGGATAATCCCCTTCCTTCCATATTGGCATCAGCCATATCTCACCAGGCAGGACTCTGCAAATTGCGACTAATACAAGTCACCAAGAGAAACTGCTGGCAAAGGCCAAATAACAAGGACATGTGAGAAAAGGGGAAACCAAAGGTGAGGAAGAAAGAAGGAGGAGAAATAAATTGGGAGTAGACTAAAAGAGGAATTGGTCACGTAGGGAAAGAAATATTTAGAGTAGCTTTCTCCAAATAGGTGCAGTTTTTGTGAGTCAGAGGCCAAAAGAATATCTCAACAACTAATTGTAGGAGTGATAAAAAGTCAGAACCACATAATTCAAAATAAGAAAAAAGACAAAGTAAAAATAAAGAAAGAAAGGAAATTTAAGGGGGAATGCACGAAAATACATCAAGTGATGCTGAGTTAGCCCTGTAGCAAGAACGACAGATAAGACAGTATTGCCCCAGCAGACTATAAATTCCTTGTGGACAAGAAGTAATTTTTCATTGTCTTTGTATTGATTCCCCCCCCTTCTCCTCCCCACCTTCCATCAGGCCTAGAACAGTGACTCAAGTATAGTAGGTGCTTAATAAATGCTTGTTAAATTAAACAGACTAGAGGCAGCTAGGGGGCAAGGTAGATAGAGCACTGGCCCTGGAGTCAGGAGGACCTGAGTTCAAATCTGGCCTCACACACTTACTAGCTATGTGACTCTGGGCCAGTCACTTAACCCTGACTGATTCAAAAACAAACAAAAATTAAATGGACTACTCAAGTAAAAATCTAAGTGTCACAGGCCCACAAAGAGCCATCTAAGAGGCTGAAAGTTTGGTGAAATGAGCTTTTGGTCCAAGTATCTGACGGAGTGATAGAGCTGACCAAGTTCAAATAATTTATTCTGTTGTTTGGTGGGTCCAAGTTCTTATCCTGACACGGTAGGATGGTCTAAGTATGAATATGAATTTCATATTAGTCAAAATCTTTGGGTGTTTCATGGTCTGATCTCACAAATCCACTAAAATTTCCTCTAGGAAACATGGGCGAAATTCTCAAAAATCCAATAGGCATCAGATCTCAACTGAATGGATGTAGGAATGAACAGGATACTTCAACCCTCTTTTTCTTGTGTAAGTTTTAAAAGGCTTGAGTTTAAAGTGCTTAAATATGTAGATAAAAAAATTAAACTAGCAGACCATAAACTCCTCAAGGAAGGTACCACATATTATTTGTTGTTCTATTTTCTCTAGCACTTAACAACATATGGTACATAATAGTCACTTAGTAAGCATTTGTTGAATGGAAAAATGAATGAATAGCATTCCCCAATGTACAAATGGTTATACTCCAAATTTGCATTTTAAGTTGATTGTTTAGAACTTGGAATACATTTTCCAATAGAAACAACAGTACTTGTAATGTTTAGGCTCACAGGTTAGCCTCTCCCCTCCCCCCTCCAAAAATCTCAAAACTCTGCTGAATCCATAACATACCTGAAGTTTTCCACTAGAATCATCCTCTGACGTCTCTTTATAGTGTACAGATAACCTGTGTTTTTTAAAGCTGTACCAGAAGAACACAAGCTTGAAAGGCTTTGGATATACATCTGAAGCCATACTGTATGTCTCTCATCCAAGATGCTGCTTAACTGAAAGTGTTATCTGAGAAGATTGCCTACCAGATGATGAATTTAGTGGCCACAGGAATTCATGAAGACCCTTTACTGAAGTGTGGAGGAGTCATAAGCATATGTCTGTGTATGGATTACCTCCAAGGATGAATAACCTCCAATGATACTCCCTATGGTTTCTAGAATAAAGTGTAAGCTTATGGGGTAATAATACCTACTACCTAAAGGATTCATCAGAGAAATTGATGGGTGAAAAAGATAAGCTAGTTCCAAAGGAATAAAGTAAAACTCATCAGAGAAACGGATGGGTGAAAATGTTTAAGGCAGTTTGTGATTTGGTGACAACCTTCACTTCCAAGATGAATTTCACCTTATTCTCTTTCCCAAATTCTATGTTCCAACAGAGGTAGACTACTCACTGTTCCCTGAACTTGGCATTCCATAGCTCACTTCCATCCATTTGCACAAACCGTTACCAAGTTCTCAAAAGCACTCCCTTCAAGTCTGCCCAGAATCCTTATCTTCTTTCAAGGCTCAGCACAAATAACTCCTTCAAGAAGCTCTTCCCCAGATCCATCCCCACTCTCCTAAGTTTCGAGTGAAGTCTACAAGTTGTATCTTCCTTTCCCATAGTAGAAATGGGAACTCTGGAAGGACTGTGGGTGTTTGTTTTTGTTCTTATATCTCCAGTTCTTCTCAATGTGCTTTGCACATAATAGGTACCTTAACATGTTTGTTGAGTTAAATCATTTGTTAAACGAAATCACAGATTCTTGATAGTTGAAGAAGCAATACTTGAAGCATAAAACTGTAATCATAGTATCACAGTAACTCACCACCATAAATAACAATGTTTTATGGGCACACTTGGAATGCTGGTACCTCATCTCCCTCCATGCAAATCTGGCAAGAGGAACTCCCTTCTCTATCTTTCCTACTGAGCAGTTTGAATGGTGCCCACTTAAGGTGGTTCCTGTGTTCTGGAGCAGGATTTCAATTAGGGTAGGAGGAAGGACTAGAAGGCAGGGCAATAGTGTCATGTCAAGATGGTTTCTAAGGTTGTCAGAGGATTAAGAGTTAGGGTGGGGGCTCTGGTGCAACAACCAGAAATGGGAACTGAGGGAAGAGTAAGAAAATAAATGACCAGTGGGTACTTGGGATAGTGAAGGAGAGCAGAAGCTGGATGAAATTATTCATTCAGGAAGAATTTGGAGGCAGAGGAATTAAGTCAAAATCCCAGTTCTTCAACTCATTGGCCTTGAGTGGGCACTTAAACTCTCTGTGCCTCAGTATTTTTAGCTGTAAAAGATTAGGGTTAGCCTACATGGCTTCCAAGCTTCCTTTCAGCTTTACATCTATGGTCCTAGGAGTCAAAGCATCAAGGGAGGAGTAGGTGGGGGTCAGCAGAAAGATCTATAACAACAAGGAGTATGGAAAAGGAAGAGAACAGGGAAATTCCCAGGAATGGTAAGAAGGGAAGTAGGATTCCTTAAGCAGCCAGCCACCTGGTTATTTCCAGAAAGGGGTGAACATAAGTAGGCCATCCATAAATTGAAGCTACCCAGCATTTCAGAAAATATGAATGTAAATTAACTTCTATTTTTCATGAGATGAGAATATTTTGACCAAAGGCCCAAATACCCTCATTTTCCCAAACTGAGTTTAAGTACTTATTTAAAATTTAATTTAAAATATAATTTTGAGTCTCCAAATGCTACAGCTGCAAGACTTTGATAGTCAGACCAGTGGTTCCAAGCTTCGAGAAAAGTAAAAAAAAATTTTCATCTCAGCATGAAACGCAGGGCTAACAATATTCCCTGGTCATGTATCTCCTTTTAAAGTAGCCATAAGAAAAAAATTGATGCCATATCTGAGATGGAGTTTTTGGAACAAGGAGCTGTCAGATAATAATGATAAAGTTACTTGCCTATTATCAGATCCAGCATTAACACATTTTTAGATACAGAGACCAACTGTGATGGTAAAGAATTTCCTATACTTCTCTTGGCCTTTAACCTTCAAACTGTTAGTAGATCTTTCATTCCCACTGTGCCTTAATAAAACATCAATTGTGTGGGAAAACAGCTTACTACATTCTTAAAACACAAACACACACACACACACACACACACACACACACACAAGCCATTAATTGATCCAGCATGTTGGCAGTTCTAGAGAACGTTATTAGACAGGAACGAATAATACAATGGATTTGAGGTTGAATCAGAGGCTGATTTTAAGACTCCAGGCATGGGTACAAGCTAAGAAAGTATTCCGCTTTGGTTATTAAAGACTTTTTTTTTAAGTCATAAAGGGCTAGCTCTCTTTTCCAACTGCATGATCACTACCTCCCCTTGCCCAAATGATTAAATATTACTGAATTATATTTGGCTTATGAAAAGTGCAAAAAAGTTGCAATGCTTTCATCATAAAGTTTATTGAGAGGCCATGCAAGTGGATAGAAGGCTAGAACTGCAGTTAGGAAGACCTAAGCTCAGATCCTACCTTATGAATCAGAAATCTTGACCTGGAAGGGACCCCAAAGAGCATCTAGCACAATCATCTCATTCTACAGATGAGAAAACTGAGGCCTAGAGTGGTTAAGTGACTTGCCCAAGGTCACAAAGGTAATAAGCATTACAGATAGGATTTAAAACCAGGTCTTCTGATTCCCAAGACAGCACACTTTCCATCATGCCAAGCTCCAACTGACAGAGAAATTACTAATCTTCTCAGTGCCCAGTGTGCATCAGTGAAGGAAGCTTGCATGCCTGAAGTTACCTGCACCGATAAAATCACATATCCACATGACAACAAACAAAAGCTATTATAACATTCCTGACGAGAAAGCAAGTCCTAGACCTAGAATATCCTTCTGAACTGTTCTGCCCCTTGCCAGTAAACAATCCCTTTCAACAATGCATGCTAAATATTTTTAAGGTTTTGCAGGCAACTAACCATTCTAAAACAAAGACCTTTTCCCCATTCATCATTCATTATGCCACAGAATATTATGTGGGAAGGCTTGAAAGTTCCCCTAAACTTACTAACCTGTTTGCTTTAAAGCCAACTACTTTCCTCATGTAAAACAGCTGGTGTTAATTTCTGGCTGGAAACCTACGGCATATCTTACTAACAAGTGATATTTTCCCTTTGATGGATATGGGCCCTTGAAATGGAAACCTGTCCTTGCAGAAGGCATTTTCTGCCTGCTTCTTCTCGCTGCCACCTTTCTTGCACCCCCCCCAACTCCTTTCAGCTGATGGCATTCCACTATATAAACCTCACTCTTTCAAATTAAAAAGATCTGTTAAAAGAGAATTTCGTTTCTTAGGTGATTCCAAGGCTCATCATGTGGGGTAGCATCTGACAACCCTATTCCTACATGTCTTTGGGAATTATGTGTACACAGCAAGGAGGAGGGGAGGAGATAGGGTGTCCTTCTCAGGAATCTCTTTATGGGCACACATAACAGGTACTATTTTGGGCTCCTGGGGCCAGTCCACTAAAACCGAATACTTTGTCAAGCCTGCTTTTTTTGTTTGTTGGTTTGGTTTGGTTTTGCTGTTTCTGCAAATGCAGATATTCTTCATCTGCAGCTACACCTGCAAAAGGGAAGTATGCTACGTTACAGGATCCCCCTGCTTTGCTCGCAAGAACTACGAAACACTTGCCCTTCCCAGCTTGCAATTAGCTCCTCACCAAACACAGCTCCCAAGTATGCTAATCCCTCCATCCTGTTGGCCTGTATGACACAACATACAGAAACTGGCCATAACTTTTATGTCTTTCAAACTTTCCTCACTTGCATCAGCTTGAGGCTGTTTACAACCATGTCTCCGTTACCAGTTTTCCTTCTGGACAGCTGAAAGGCAGCACTTCAAAAATACGCATTATTATTTGCCACTAGCTCAAGCCCAGGAGAGAAGAAAACACTTAATCTTCCAGGAAGAAATGAAACACAACCTGAAGGAACAAGTTCACCTTGGGTGCGTTGCAGGGAGAAACCCTAACCTCTAGATACCGGCGTTAATGGCTTAGGGGGAGCTTTCTACCTGATGGCGCCCAGTGACAGCTATCCCAGCTATCAGAGAGATCAGTTCTAGGGCTGGCGATCCCCAGGGAGAACTGTCTCCTGTTCTGGCCCCTCCAAATCCAGGTCTTCTTACCCATAAAGTTTCTTCATCCTTTTTCACCCTTTCCTTACCACTATTTAGAACAAACTCGGGGTCTCTCCAGATCCAGCTCTCCAATCACCCTACCGTATCACTATATGAAAGTGATCTTTGTCTTAAAAAAAGCCGGCATCAACCCCCCCAAAACTTAAAAGGCGCAGAGAACAGTCAGTAGCTTTGAGCACAGGATCTACTTTCCAGATGGAAGCAGGCGCTAGCTTTTTCTCGGAGTCTCCATCCCCAGCGCCTCCCTCCCATCCCCGCCCCCACCCCCCACCCCCTGCTTTTCCCGAGTGCCCTCCTCCCAGGCCCCCGGTCGCTCACCTGGATGGGACATCGTAGTGGTTTCGTTGGTGTTGGTCCCCACATTGTAAATGACCACCGCGGAGGCGTTCTGCATGAAAGCGTGCCGGATTTTGTCCTTGTCAGAGCAGTTACCCTTGGGGATAAGGGCTATCCAGTGCTTGACGTGGGCTGGGACGGCGAACTTGGTGTTGGGGTCGCAGGCCAGGCGCTCCTGGACGGAACTGGCCATGGCCACCCGTCCGTGGGCGTCCAGCTTGGGCGAGTGCTCGCCGTAGCGGCCACACTCGCTCTTCTCGCTGCGCAGCTCCCCGGAGGCGCCCAGCGCCCCAGCCGCCGCCGCCGCTGCCGGCGACCCCGGCTCGATGTAGGTGATGTTCACGAACGCTGTGTACCATTCCTCCTTCTCAGCTACGGTAAAGTCCAGGCACAGCAAATGCACGAAACAAAAGGAAAGCAGCCATGTTGAGAGAGCCAGACTGCGGCACGCTTGGATGAGAGACATTGCCATCTTTCTCCTCCGCCGGGCGCCCCCCCCTCCACCCGGTCCCCGCCCCCCCGCGCCCTCCCCCCACCCCCGTCCTTGCAGTTGCCGTCTCCCACCCCCTGCCGGGCTCCTGCTGCTGCTGCGGCTGGTGCTGCCGGTCTCTCCGGTGTCAGTGCTGAGGCTTCTAGGACGCGCGGCTCCCGCGGCTCCGGGCCGACTGCTATGTCCTTAGCAGCCGGGGAGCGACTGTTTCATGCTCTTCGTCCAGGGCCCGGCGGGAGGGAGAGGAGGCGCCCGGGCGTCGCTGGGGAGTCGGGCTGGCCAATGGTCCGGCTGCCGCTCTGGGCTGCTTCTCCTCCCCTCATAGGGTGGTAGGGGGAGAAGGAGAGTGCGAAGAGGCTCCGCACTCACTGCTCCAGCTCACTTGGGAGTCGCCTGCGCCTCGCCAGGGGTGCTGCTGCCCCCGAGGAGGATCGGGGAAGGGAGGCAGCCTCTCTGCGCTTCCTGCTGCTACCGCCGCCGCTGCCGGCCTCCCCAAGGTCCGCGCCGGGCTTCTTTTCCTCTTCACGGACATGTACCGGGCGGAGAGGGCTTGTCTGCCGGGCCTGGGGAAAGTAGCAGTCTTTGGGACTTTGGGGCGGACGGAACCGGCAAAGGAGAAAGCTGCGCGTGTATGTTTCCGTGTGTGTTTGTGTGTGTATGTGTATGTTTTCGTGTGTGTGTATGTCTGTGTGTATGTGTGCGTGTGTGTGTGTGTGTGTGTATAATATGTGCGCCTGAGGAGGAGCTTAATGTGATGTCAAAGCTTCGGTTTAGGCTTAGCTTGCGTTCCTCCCTCCTTCTGTCTTTCTCGACAGCAGCGACACCTGCTGGGTTAATTCAATTTTAAAAATATTGATTAAACACCTACTGTGGGCCGGGAGTCTCAGCAACTGTTCAGCAATCTATGTGTTAGTTCCCTGGGGCACCAAGAAGTATTTTGCAAAGGGTTTGAACTACACCGCGAAAATAAAATGTACCAGTCACACGAATTAACATATTGAAACACCTTAGCAAACTTTAAAATGTTATTCAAATAAATTATTGTTCTATCTAGTCCAGCCCTCAGGGACAGAACTTTCCCAAGTTCTTGTGGAAGGGGCACTCCGTGAGATATGAACCTAGCCCATCCCATGATCCTGTGCTGCCCTTCCAACCTCCCATTTTAAAATCAGACCAGTTATGTTTATTTTCCTATGGACAACACTCTATTCTTTGTGTTCATTTGAAAAAGAAATGGAATAAGACGTTTCCGCATTTTGTTTATTTGTTCTTGTTCTCATAGCTTTCAGTGGCAGATTTTCATATCCAGGGGAGGGAAGTTTGTTATTAGAGGGCATCAGTGCAGTTGTAGTTAGAGATTACAAGTCCATCAAGTGACAGTCAGCTCAGAGTATAGTTCCAGATTTGTGTTCTCGAATCTGTGATACTGGATATACTTGGTCAAATAAAGTTTCTGTTGATCACTATTCACCATTCCCTTAACTTTGAGCATCTCCTCATTCTCTGAGGAGGGACAGGAAGGGGAATAAGCATTTATGTAGTTTATACTATGTGCCAAGCACTTTTACAAATATCATCTCGTTTGATTCTCACAGCAACCCTTCAAGGCAGTCAATAGCAACCCTGCTATTACCCTCATTTTATAATTGAGTCAAACAGAAGTTAAGTGACTTGCCCACAGTCACACAGAGAGTGTTTGAGGCAAGATTCAAACTCCAACCTCCCTGACTCCAAACCCAGTGCTCTATCCACTGCACCATCTAGCTGTCCTCTTCTTAAATTATCCTGTACCTACTTATCCATTAGTATCCTACTTATCCATAAGTTGGGCCCCCTCAGTATGTCTCCCAATTCCCCATACTATTTTTTTTTTGCTTTCTGTGAGGCAATTGGGGTTAAGTGACTTGCCCAGGTCACACAGCTAGCAAGTGTCTGGTCTGTGGCCGCATTTGAAATCAGGTCCTCCTGACTCCAAGGCCAGAGCTCTATCTATTGTGCCACCTAGCTGTCCTCAATTCCCCATAATCTTAAGAAATTTCATTCAGACTCAAATTCAACCAGTGAAAATATGATTTGTGGGGAATTAATGTAGAATTATAGGCTATTGAGTTGGAAGCTACCTTAAAGATTATCTTACTCATTAGACTGTAAGCTCCTTGAGAACAGGGACTAGTTTGTTTATTCTTTTTTTCTATCTTTGGATCCCCAGTGCTTAGCACAGTTCAGGGCAAATTTTTGTTGTTGTTCAGTCAAGTCCAACTCCTGGTGACCCCATTCGGGGTTTTCTTGGCAGAGTTACTGGAGTGATTTGCCATTTCCTTCTCATTTGGCAGATGAGGAAATCGAAGCAAACAGGGTTAAGTGACTCGCCCAGGTTCACACAGCTAGTTAGTATCTGAGTCCAAATCTGAAATCAGGAAGAGTCTTCCTGACTCCAGGCCCAGACCTCTATCTACAAGGCCACCTAGCTGCCCAGGGCAAACAATAGGTGCTTAATAAATGTTGGTTGATTTGATTTGATTTGCCCAACCTTTTCATATTTTAGATGGGAGAAAGTGAAGTCCCAAATGACTCACTGGATAGCAAGGCTGGGATTCAAACCTAGCTCCTCTGACTCTAAATTCTGTGCTCTTAGCATGATGCTACACATCTGTCTCTATTGCATATTGTCCTTGTTTATTGTTCATTTTAGAGTGTAAGCATTTTCTAGGCTATTTGGTCTTATATTTGGATTAATACCTATAAGTTATTGCTGCTTAGCGTCCTGGGGGCTCAGAACCACGAGAGATTGAAGAGAGCCAGCATCATGCTGTAAGTGTTCATTCAACAAGTGGTTGGGGGGGGCAGGGAGGCCCACATATAATACACCTTTAAGTTTAACCTGCATCATTGATATTTTCTCCATCACTTTAAATCTAGAAAATCAAGAAAACAATCAATCAAGCCCTGATTTGTAACATCTGCCACTTTCCAAGGTGTAAATGCTTGCTGAAAAGTTCACAACCATCCTTGAGCTGGTTCAAGCTGATTTCAGCACAGTACTGGAGAGAAGGCACTGATCCTGCGGTCTATGGAGCAAAGAAGAAAGCAGAAGTTGATGTCACAGCCCCTAGAAATCGAAGATTTCTGCTCCCCACCCTAAAGCTCCCTCTTTCTTGGGAATCCCAGCACCATGGACTGGATTAGGGAAATGAAAATATGAGACGGAATGAGTGAAGAGAAAAATGGGAAGGAACAGAGAAGAAAAATCTAAGACGGCTTCCAAAAGTGTTGTGATAAAACCATATACCTTCAGCTATGTAGAATATACAAAATTATATGTGCTCTGGGTAAGGCAAGAGTCTAATCATTGGCACCTGATTGACAGTCTGGCTCTATGTCAAGCATGAATAAGGTAATCAGATCTATTGAGTGATGAAAAACCATGCTTTCTTCAGCATGGAAGGAACCATGCATACATGCCCTTTGTTCCATTTTTATTCAGTGATGTCTAAGGGGATACAGGATCTCCAGCCAGCTGACATTAATAAAAGTAAGATATGGCTGCCTTTGAATACCTCCTACCCACTATATGCTGATTCAGTTCTCCCAAGGGGCGCATCATCCAGGCCTGTACGGCACAGTATTAGTAAACAGAGGAAGTATGGAGCTGCCTTGATGCAATGGATAAGCTCCCAGGAGAAGGGAAGCTCCCTGAGGGGAGGGATTGTTACATTTGTTGTCATTGTGGCCCCACTATCTAGCCTAATAAGCACTTAATAAATAGTTGTTGAATGAATCAATAAGTTATTTTCTATTCTCTCCTCTCTGTAGTTTGCTTTTAAGTATTCACTTTGGAATTTTTAGTGTTTTAAATTGAAAAGAATTTCTAAATGTCTCTCTGCTTGGAGATCTTTTAACCTTCAGATTGATCATGTACTTGCTAGTGCGATGGCTTCTTGTCAGAGTAACTAGGTCTATATGACCTTGGCAAAACTTTTTTGCTTACATAGGATGGGAACCTTTCAGAAATTTGTCAGGAATATTGCCAAGCAAGCAAATGACTTATAGGGACTCCCCCCTCTTCATTTTTCTTTTACTGGTATGCGGGAGGGGTATGTCTCTGCTTTTGCGCTTACGTATTAGGCACAGAAAAGCTTTTCTAAATTTGTAGGCAAGATTAAAATACTTCTACAAGGAAATGTTTATAGGAATTCTACAAGTGGAAGTTCTTAAATAGGAGCGATGTTCCCTTGGAATTATTGGTGAGCTTTCAATCCTCCCCTAACTCAGGAATGAGCTAAAAGCTTATTTTGACGATTCCAGAAAAACTGATCTGTTTGTAATTTCCCGAACTTGGTGCCTCTCCTACCAACTTGATGTCTCTTCCCTCCTAACCCATTCCTGGAATCTACATGCTCCTCATCTCTGCCTCTTATAAGCCGTAGCAGCTTCCTTTAAACTCATGTGCCATCTCCTCTATGAAGTATTCCCTGATTATCTCCTTATCACACCCTCCTATTCAATTTAGTGTATGTAAATACATGCATACACATATATCTGTTTACAAATTGTTAGTACATTACAAACTGTAGTCAGTCATTCAGTCAACAAACTTTTTCAAGTACCTGCTACGTGCCAGGCACTGTACTAAGCATTAGTGATTTAATATATCTATGAGACATCTAGTTTGGAATATCTAATAGGCAGTTGGAGATGTGAGTCTCCAGGTCAGGAGTTAAACTAGGACTTGGATAAGTACCATATTTCACCACATAATCATCACAGATTTTATGCCTAAATTTTTTTGCAAAAAGGTAGGTGTGACCATTATGTGGAGCTTTTAAAAATTGTGCCAATGTTACTTAAAAATCATTTATTACTAAACTGTCTTTGGTGCAAGATTAGGATGCACAGAATATTTGTGAATATATGTTAAAATTTGATACTGACAATGCATGTGACTGAGAATTCTAGGCTCTCATCTCACAATGCACAAGAGATAAATGTGTATCCATATGCCAGTGGTGAATATTTTGCTGCTCTGTTTACCTTTTAAGTGCTATGACGAACAGAATTATACCATATGACCAATTACATGAAAGGTATAAACCAATTTTTGGACTAAAAAAAAAAACCCGACATAAGATATGACGATTATACGGTGAAATATGGTAGATCTGAGAATCATCAGCATTATCATAATAATTGAGTCCAGGAGAGTTGATGAGATCACCAAGCAAAACTTTATAGGGAAGAAGAGAAGAGGGCTCAGGACAGGCACACCATTAGAAGGTGTGACCTAGATGAAGATCCAGCAAAAAAGACTGAAAAGTATTCAGACAACAGGACAATCAGAAAAAAGCAATGTCAGGAAAACCTAGAGAAGGAAATCTCAAGGAGAAGATGGTGATCAACAGTGTCAAAGGCTGCAGAGAGGTCAAGAACGATGAGTTCTGATCAAAAGCCATTAGATTTGGCAATTAAGAAATCCTTAGGAACTTAGGAGAGAGTAATTTAAGTTGAATGATGAGGTCAGAAACTCCACTGAAGAAAATTAATCAAGTGAATGGAAAGAAAGTGGAGACAATATTGTAGTTGGCTTTCTCAAGGAATTTACCCATAAAAGGGAGGAGAGCTGTAGGAAAATAGGTAGCTGGGATGGGTGGATGAAGCGTTTTGTTTTTGTTTTTAAGAATAGGGGAGGCAAGGGCAAGTTTATAGGCAGTAAGAAAACAGCCAGTAACAGAACCCACATTCTCTGATTCAAGAGCTAGGAAAAAGTGAGATATTGAAGATGAGTCAGAAAATTGGGATAATAGAAGGGACAACCTTTTGGAGCAGGTAGGTTGGAGTGGGATTACTTGTACACATAGAGGGGTTTGCCTTGGCAAGGATAAGAACTCGTCTTCTTGTGAGAAAGGCGTGATGGTGGCAGAAGGCATCTAAGTGCTATAAGGTGAGGAGAAGGGGAGAAGAGGGAACTCTTGGTGCATGTCTGTGATTTTTTAAATGAAAGATGAGGCAAATTTCTCAGACAAGAGGGTAGAAAAGCAAGTAGCTCCTTGATATTAGGGTTTATATATAGTAATAGCTCTTGTGCTAAAGGCATATATAATACAGACATGGAAGAGAGCTATCTAGATTTTCTAATGAGTATCTACAAACTTTTCTCATCTACTTTACTCCTCTCTTGCTATTCTTTACATTAATGGGATTAAATTTTCTTAATCCCCTTCTTTTTAAAAATCTATTTTGTATTGGACTGGATATCACAATTCAACTAGTCTTACTTCAACTATGAATTAGCTGGATGATACTTCACAACATCTCACTTCTTTGTACCTCAGTTTCCCAAAGAGATTGAAGAAGATAATTTCCTAAGAAGGAATAGCCTTAAAAATGATGAGGATACAGGGAACTCGTTTTCCTTCCTGTTAAAAGACCTGGGTTTAAATCCTATTTTTGCCATTTGTTCACAATATAGGTGGAGCAAGTCATTCACCTTTCTGGTAATTAGCTATTTTGTCATTTAATTTGATATCTGAGTAACAAGTTCCCCAGTCTTTTTTTTCCTAATGGATATTCTTGAATTTTTATTCTTTTGTATTAATTTGGTTTTGTTTGCTGTTGTTTAGCTATTTCAATCATGTCCAACTCTTCATAACTCCATTTGGGTTTTTCTTGGCAAAGATACTAGAGTGGCTTGGCATTCCCTTCTCCAGTTCATTTGCAAATGAAGAACCTGAGGCAAATAGGGTTAAGTGACTTGCCCAGGATCACATTGCTAATAAGTGTCTGAGGTCAGATTTGAACTCAGGAAGATGAGTCTTCCTGACTCCAGGCACAGCACTCTATCCACTGTACCACCTAGCTGCCCATTAATTTGGTTACTATTGTATAACTGGTATTTCTATAGTGCTTTAGAGTTTGCAAAGCACTTCATATACATTTAGAATCTTGTTTTAACCTCATGGCAACCCTGTGAGTTAGGTTCTGTATATATTTAAAGATGAGGAAACTGAGGCTCAGAGAAACTACATTACAGTCATAGAGCTGGTAAGCGTCAGAGGAGGAATTTGAACCTAAGTCTTCTTGGCTATCTCCATTATGCCAAGCTGCTTCTCTGATCTGCTTTTGTGGCCTTTTAGGTGTTTTTTAAATCCAATTTTATTTATCCCTTGCATGACACAATTTAATTTCTGGAGTTGTTGTTGTAGGACATGTGCTTATTTATTTTTTTCCTCCAAGTGAATTCTCTTCAGGTTAGTTGGGTGCATTTTTTATTCTGTCAAAATTGTTTTCTCCTTGTTCATTTCTTTGTCCTTTCCCTCTCCCTGTCTAAGAGATTATTCTCTTTTGAGGCTCTTTGCCTGTTCTTATTCTTTTCTCTTCTTGATTCATTTATTTAAGGGGGTTGTTTTTTAAAAAATATCTACCATGTGAGGATATAGATAATCTGAGCTATCCATAGCCTCTTGTCAGAATTCCTTTAATTTTCATTCATTTCACTAAATACATTTTCATTAATTTCCTTAGCAAACTCATTTTTTGGAGCCAAATAATTAACATTTATTAAATTGCTGTTGAATCATTTTTTCAGTGAAGTCTGACTCATTTGGGATTTTCTTGGCAAAGATACTAGAGTGGTTTGCCATTTCCTTCTCCAGCTCATTTGACAGGTGAGGAAACTGAGGCAAACAAAGTTAGGTGACTTACCCAGGGTCACACAGCTGGGAAGTATCTGAGGCCAGATTTGAACTTAGGAAGATAAGTCTTCCTGACTCTAGGCCCAGCATTCTATCCACTGTGCCACCTAATTGCTACTATACTTGAAGATTAACTTCAGGCAGACTTGTAGTCATTTAACTTATCTGCAATCTAGGCAACTCTAGAAGAAGAAGTTTGTGAGAAGATGCAACTGCATTGGTAAAGGGAGTTGCCTCTCTAGGAGTTCCTTTGTACCATAATGATAATTTCATCATTCAGATGGTAGAAGAACTAATAAGGAGAAATTCTGTCCTGGATCTAAGATCATAGAATCATAGATTGAGAGACAGAAAAGACCTTAACAGTCACTTAGTCCAACTTACTAATTTTACAAAGAAGGAGACTGAGGCCCAAGAGAATTAAATCATTTACCCAAGATTATAGAGGTACTAAATGGTACAGCTCACATCCAAACTTAGTCCTATGACTCCAAATCAAGTAATGCTCCTTGTTGCCTCCCCAACAGTAGAGAGTTTGTTGCTGGGGTACAAAGAACAAGGATCTTGTCGGGGGTGGGGAAGGGAGATGACCTCTCCATCTTAGATTTTGTGAAAGAGAAGAAGAAACCCAGGCATACTCTGACATACATTTGGGAAACAGATTCAGAAAATGAATGAGTTCAGAAAAAAAAGATAAATATAAGATAAAGGATTAAATTTCTAAATGAGAAATCACTCCAAGAAGGATGGGAAGTTGTCAGCAATCAGATACTGAAGATCTAAGAAAAAATAATTCCAATTTGGAGGGGAAAGAACCACTATTTATACACTAAGAATTCATCCACTAATTTAGAATTTTTAAAAAAGACATGTATATATACAAGATAACAGCAAGGACAGGTAATAGTGGACAAGTGCATGCAAAAACATAGATCATCCAGTGAGATGAGTGTCAGGAGGCCTAAAGCTAATGGGGGTATTTTCAAGCTATGAGAGGAAAAAAAGAGGCTCTAAATGAATGAATAAATGAAAAAGTATTTATCAAGTGCTTACTATGTACAAAACCCTAAATGCTAGCTCTAGGAATACAAAGAGAAAAATGAAACAATCCCTGTTCTCAAAGAGTTCACATTCTAGTAGTGGGAGGAAAAAACCTAGGAGGATTCAGCTGTAAGTCAGACAGAGTGTCCCAGTGGTCTTTAGGGTACAACATCAAAGCAGATGGCAGACATGGCAGAAGGGTAGAATTGCTGCCTGGGTGCATAGAATGGGGACGACCAACAATTAAGGGATTATCTTGCTTCTGTTTTGGCCAGATATAAATGACAAGTGTAGAGGTGGAATGCAATTAAGAAATAGATAGGAAGAATGTGTTACTTGACCTCAATGAGTTCTGATCGACAGACCCAGATGAACTACATTTCAGGTTACTGAAAGAACTGGCAAATGTGATTGCTGAGCCAATGTCAATGATCTTTGAAAAATCATGAGGAATGGGAGGGTTGCCACAGGACTGAGGGAGGGAAAATACCCCAATTTTCAGAAAAAAAGTAGAGTGGAATTTGGAAAGCCAGTAAGCCTGACTTTCAGTCCTGGTAAAATTCTAGAACATAATACCGAATGGAAGGTTAGTGAACATCTTAAAAAGCAATCAGGCATCAGAAAGAGATTACTTGGCTACTAAGTTACTTGACTAGATCTACGGAATGATGCACGTAAAGCTGACCAAAATTTTAGCAAAGTGTTGACAAAGTTTCTCATGCCATTCTTGAAAACAAAATGTCATGATAGAAGCTAGGTGATGGTACATTTAGGAGGATTTTGAACCGTTTAAATGGCCAAGAGTAATCATTAATAGTGGTGTTATGGTTTGGAGAGAGATACCTATTGGAATGTCTCAAAGGTCTCTTCTTGGACCTGTCCTGTTTAACATCTTTACCAGTGATTTCTATAAAGTTATAAATAGCATATTTTTCCAATTTATAGATAATATAAAACTTTATTGTCATTCAGTTATGTCTGATTCTTCATGACTCCATATGGGGTTTTCTTGCAAAGATACTGGAATGTTTTGCTATTTCCTTCTCCAATGGATTCAGGTAAACAGAGGTTAAGGACTTGCCCAAGGTCACATAGCTAGTGAGAGTCTGAGGCTGGATTTGAACTCAGGTCCTCCTGACTCTAGGCCTACCACAGTATCCACTATGCCACCTAGCTGCCTCAATACAAAACTAGGAAGAAAGGGGGAAAAAAACTATAGATTAGAATATTTGGCCCAATCCAACAAGGTTAAATTTAGGATAACTATCATTTTATTTGTAAAGATTTCTGTAGAATGAGGAAATTCCTTGTACCAGTTCAGATTGGCACCTCCTCTTACAGAGTTGCCTAGAGCATGAAGAGGTTAAGTGACTTGCCCAGAGTCCCTTAGATTATATTGTCACAAGTGAGTCTTAAATCCATGTATTCCTGCCTTTGAGGACATCTTTCTATCCTCTACCCCATACTATCTTGAATGTAGTAGGGATAAATAGAAAATATGAAAATGGGGATCAAAAATCAACTTCATGAGTATAAAATGGAGATGATACAGCTATATGAGGTACATATGAAGATGGTGTACAAGCTTTTTATGAATTGTAAAGGCCAGTATAAGACAATTGTGTGATGTGTCAGACAACAAAAAGTTAATTAAGCATTAAGTTGCATTAAATGAGTTAAAGTATCCATTGAATAAAGAGGTGAGGGTCCTACTGTATTCTGCCTGGAAAAACAATATTTGGAACACTGTTCAGTTCTAGGCATTACATTTTAGGAAGGGCATTGATAATCTGGAAGTTCCTCCAGTCTCTGCAATTCTGTGGTTCTGTTGGAAGAGGTCCATCACCATAAGTAGTTAGCAATTGTTCAGTGGTAAGAAGTGCCAAATCTTTTTGCTTTCTACTGTGCCAAATAAAGCAACCCACAGAAGGTCAGCAGTAGTTATTAAACTATCTTTCATGCAAGGAAAAGGGATAATTACTGACTCCTGGACTAACAGATTGGGTCCTACAGGGCCATAGAAGATAGCCCAAGAAACCAAAACCTCAGTGGGATGAACCAATGATCCAGAGATGAAATAGTGACTGGGAAATTATCAGTGATTGTGTTCAGTGGATAGGTCTTCCTTAGTGTGACAAGGTACAGCCAATCTTACTGCAATTATAATTCATAGTAAGTTTTCTGCTACTTATAGTTCTATGGAGTTGCCTAAAATATTTGAGAAATTAAGTAACTTGCTCAGGGTCACGCAGTCAATATGTGTCAGAGACAAAATTTGGACCTAAGTCTTCTTAGCTCTAAGGCCAGCTTTCTTATCACTATACTATGCTTCTTTATTTTTATTTATTTATTTTTTTAGGCAATTGGGGTTAAGTGACTTGCCCAGGGTCACACAGCTAGTAAGTGTCAAGTGTTTAATCTGAGGGAAGATTTGAACTCAGGTCCTCCTGACTTCAGGGTTGGTGCTCTATCCACTGCACCATCTAGCTGCTGCAATATACTGTGCATCTTTAGCAAAGAATTCTAATGCCATTCAATAAAAGTATAGGCTATAGAAATATAATCTCTAAAGGGAAGAAAGTGATAATCTCCTTGGTTTTCATCTGAAATACTGTTTTCAGTTCTGGGCAACATATTTTAGAAGGAACAATGAGAGACTGGAGTATTTCTAGAGCAAAGGTTCTTAATATTTTTTATCTTATGAACCCCATTGGAGGTCTGGTAGAGCCTTTGGACCCTTTCTCAGAATAACGGTTTATTACCTATATTTATAATGGAAGAAAATGCTAAACTTCAGGTAAAGGTTAAATAAAGTAAAGATGTAATCTTTTCCCTATGCAATTCTGTAGATGCCCTAAAATCGAAGTTGGTCACTGTACAATGTTGCCATTATTGTGTACAATGTTCTCCTGGTTCTGCTCACTTCACTCAGCATCAGTTCATGTAAGTCTTTCAAGGTTTTTTTTTTCCTTGAAATCTGCCTAGTCATCATTTCTTATAAAAACAATAGTATTTCATTGCACTCCTAAACTATAATTTGTTCAGCCATTCCCTAACTTCCAATTCTTTGCCACCCCAAAAAGAGCTGCTATAAATATTTTTGTACATGTGGGTCCTTTTCTCTTTTTTATGATCTCTTTAGGATACAGACCTAGTAGTGGTATTGCTGGATCAAAGGGTATTCACAGTTTTATAGCCCTTTGGACATACTTCCAAATTGCTCTCCAGAATGGTTGGATCAGTTCTAATGGGAACTCTTTACTATGGCTTTAGTATTCCTTTTGTAGTCCAAATTTGAGTTTATTCAGATAGCATTTTGTTGTTGACTTGTTTTAGTGGTGTCCAACTCCTTGTGACCCCATTTGGTGTTTTCTTGACAATGATACTGTAGTGGTTTGCCATTTCCTTATCTACTTTATTTTACAGATGAGGAAATGGAGGCGAACAGGGTTAAATGACTTGCCCAGGGTCACACAGCTAGTTGTCTGAGGTCAGATTTGCACTCAACTCCACCTAACTCCAGGGTTGGTGCTCTATCCATTGCAAAACCTAGCTGCTAGAAAGCATATTCAAATAGAATTCTAGGAGGGTGAAGAATAGGGTTTTTTTTAATGTTTTTTTAAATGAATGCTAAGCTTTGGAAATGCATTTCCTCCTACACAACTAGGTTTTAACTGCTTAATAGGAGTTTTCGCTGAGGAAGCTCTAATGTGCAGGATTTGATGCATGTCATATTTTTATGCTTTTACTTTTTGTCACCTATTCTGCTTTTTTTTTTTACCAGCTTTTTTTCTAGACCATTTCTTTTTAATACTTTCCTGTGTTGCCTGTCACCAGTACTTGAAAAACAATTTGGAATGCATGCTTTACTGATACAGGCACATCAGAAGGTCATTCGGATCACCTTCAAATGCACACAGACTTTTTCTTTCTTTTCTGATGTTACATCAGTGTTTAAAGGATCTGTGATTTCACTGGCGTGGGTACTCCCACCAAGCACACACATTGAAGACCCAGCCATGCCTCAGTAAATGGACTTGGTGAAAGCTGGTGGTGAATCTCATAGTGTTTTTAGTCTCTCCCAATTTAATCAGATCATCACAGAATCTCAAAGTGAAGAGAAAGCAGACTCCAGGCCTTACTTGAAAAGTAATCCTCAATGCAACATACCTCACATGTGGTCTAGCAACCTTTCTTAGAGACTTTCAGTGAGGGGGAAACTGCTACTTTCTGAAGGATTCCATTCTACTTTTAGAAAGCTCTAATTTATAGGAATTTTTTCTCATACCCAAACAATCACATAGAATTGTGATTTCATCCATGTGGATATCCTTGCCAATGATGCAGAACACAACCCGGCCATTCTACAATCTTGTGCCTATCTTGTCTTATAAGTTTGCCATAGTAGGAGAAGGGTGGGGAGGAAATCTACCCCAATGTACTGGGGGAAGGCCCTTGACATTCCCCTGACATTGTGAAGTGGAGCAAATAGGACTTTCTTACCCCTCCCTAATTCTGTCCTCCAGCAAACTTCCCTATTTTTATTGATGGCACCCCCAGTCTTCCAGATTCCTAGGTTCATAACTTTGGTGTTATTCTCAGCTCCTCACTGTCCCTCCCCTACTCCTGCCCTACATATGAAACGGTTATTTTTCATTTTTGTTCCATGACAAACAAGCCCATCTTCTTCTTCAATCATATGTTTCTTTGGTGAAATCCTTTAACTAGAGTTTTTATTTGTTACATGTTGCAGCCTATACATATCCACTATGCCTCTCCCCCAATCCTCTGAATGATACTCAATTTTAATATTTTAGAAACTGTTGTGTTCCATGCCTAAAGGGGACCATCTCCAGTTGTCCTGACCTATATCTTGTCACTGGACTCAGATGGCTCTGGAGGAGAAAGTGAAGCTGGTGACTTTGCATAGCACTCTCTCACTTAAATCCAATTCACTTGTAAGTCATAACCTATCTTTCCTGATGTCATGGTCCTCTTTGAGAAGGAAGGACAAACAACAACTATGCCTAAAGGCCATATACCATGCCGATAGACTACTGGTATTAACAAGATGGGCCTTCATTTGAGGAAGAAGTTTGAGTCTATCAAAGGAACTTTGAATTTTCTCATAAGCAAATCAGCCTTTTCTCTTCTTCCCATTTAATTTTTGGTTTTCGCTATGTTCAGTGGTAGTAGTCAACAAGGGTCATCTGAGGCATAATTGTTGCTAATTGAAATTTTAATTTAGGGCCTTAACTTGTCCAGCTGCACTCAAAGAAAGTCAAAAAGCATTTATTAAGTCTTGACTATATGCTAGGCACTGTGGTAAGCACTGAGGATACAAAGAAAGGCAGAAATTGTCCCTGACCTCAAGGTGCCCACATTCTAATGGGGGACAACTAGGTACATACAAGATATATGTTGTTGTTTGTCCTTTGTTCTCAAAGAAGACCATGACATTGGGAATCAGATGTCATGATTTACAAGTGAATTGGACAAAGGCACCAGCCTCACTCTATCCTCTGGAGCCATCTGGGTCCAGGGGCAAAATATAGGTCACGATGACTGGAGTTGGCCCCAGATGCCGTGAGAGGCATTGGCGTTTTCGAACTAAGGTCTTCCCCAGGTCTGTTTGGCTGAGGCAACACCCATTGAGTGATTAAGGCTAGGTAAAAATGAGACAAAGAATGGCCTCCTTTACCTAGTTAAAAAAATGAAATAAAGTCAGTCTGGGAGAGGAAGACCCTTAGGGTTTCTCACCAAAACAGAAACAACTGCTACTTGCACTCACTCTGAGTATCAGAATCTAAACAATGACCAGGTGAGGCTTGGTCTGGGACCTATTGTTGGCCAGTCAAGGAGAGCCAGAGTGATTTGGTTTTAAGGCATGGTTGGTTCATGGAGGGTAAATAAAGGTAATCTCAGAAGGAAATTTTTGAGAGGGACCAAGAAAGACCTCTTGAAGAAGGTAGGAGTTGAGCTGAGACTTGACAGACTTCAGAGTTATCAGGAAGCTCAAAGAAGGAGGAATTCCTCCGGTGTATTCCAGTGGAGGGAGACTTGAGGTAGAGAAACCAACCAGCAGGCTTATTGCAAAGTCTGGGCATGAAGTGATGAGAGCCTACACCATGACAGTGGCAGAGGAGAGAAGGCGGTGTATGTGAAAAGTGTTATGAAGGTAGAATGAACAGAACTTGGCAATAGATTGGATATGGAGAGGGTGGGGTACATGAGAACGAGAATTTGTGGTTGATACCTCAAGCTTGGATGACTAGGAGGATCTGCTTAAGGTATATGTACTAATGGACAAAATCTATAGGTTTTTCATTTAACTGAACAACAGGCATCTACATCTGGTATTGATGATTAAGTCAAATTCTTTTGAGTGATTATTATTATTAGCATAATAATAATAATAATATGATGATGATGATGTTATTGTCATCCAGGAGGCTCTGTAATGTTCTAGGGCTTGATGAAAACAGCACAATGACCTCCACAAGCAGCAGCATATGTAGAAGGTCAACATCTCTAGGGAATTTCTCTTCAGCTTGGACCCTGTGTCTGGATCTCTTCCATGACTTTTGCAAACACCTTTGGCCAACACACATCTCCTTTTTCTCATGCCTTGCCTAATATTTACAATGAAAGAGCTGTTGGACAAGATTGTCTCTGCTTTCATTCCTTGCATAATTTTGATGTGGGAATGGGAGAAATCTTGTTAGTAGAGAGCCTTTAAGCTATGTTTTACTCTATCAAATCAAAAGCTTTTTTTATAGGAAAAAAAAAACAGAGGGATATATATTTGTTACATCTTTGAGTCATGTGTGATGTTTAAGATATCATCTACTATAATATATTCCTTGCAAAAGGCCACCATCAAGGATGTCTTCAGTGTGTACATAAATTATTCTCATTAAAATTTTATAAAGTTGGGAAAGTGGGCATATAGGATGTACTTGTTAATGTCCTCAGTCCCCTTTTTCACATTAATAATGTCTGAGATTTTTCAGATTGGTAGGATCCATCAGAACTTGTTCCCCTCCAGCATAACCTTCAAGAACCCAGGATCAGCTCTATGCTATGACGAAGAATTTTATGGACATGGTTAACCTATAAAATGGGGATTCTGATATTTGCACTACTGTCTCTCAAAGTAATTGAATTTGGAGGAGAGAATACATTTAAAGTCTTTCTATGTGTAACATGCTCTACTAATGCAAACACTTTCAATTTTCATGAAGTATTGTGTAGGTTTTCTGTTGGATGTGGGCTGGCTGTATTTTGATTGTTTTGCTAGGTTTTTGTCCCCCTCCTTTACTTTTCTGCTCCTCAGTATCTTCACTATTCCCCTACCCAGGGTGGTCCAGAAGAAAGGGAACAAGGTTGTAAATTGAGAAACTTGGGTTTCATTCATGGCTTTCTACTTGCTGATAGTATGATAGTGTCCAAATCATTGAAGTCCTCTGAGCCTTAGCTTCTTATCTATGGAATGAAGACAACAATAGCTGAGTCCTGTGATGCCCTGCTTGTTGACTGAGGGATTATAACTTCATTCCCTTTTCTCAGTTCCCTTTCATTTACCTAGTGTTAGGCAGTTATAGCTAGAATGCTAGGCCTACAGTCAGGAAGAAGTCACCTCAAATCCAACCTCAGATACTTGCTAGAGGTGTGACTCTGGTCAAGTCATTTCCCCTCTGTTTCTGTTTCTTTATCTGAAAAATGAAAAGAATAATAGCACCCACCTCCTAGGGTTATTGTGAGGACAAAATGATATAAAATTTGTAAAATGTTTTGCATACCTTAAAGTTCTAGAAAAATGCTGGCTTTTATTAATGTCATTAATTTCTCACTTGCTATACTGTTTACTTACATGCCATTTTCATGCCTACGAATTTGTCTCCTGAGTTCTTAACATTAGCGTATGCCATCTTTTTAAGGCCATATCTTGGATGGACCAAAATTCTACAGAATATAGTATAAACTTGCCCCAATTCCCATGGGACTATAGATGGAAATGAAAGGTTCGGGGGAAATGATATTCAGAGAGTGTGCATAAAGCTAATGAAACTCATTGTCTGCTTTTTGTTCGCCTGTTAACTTCTCAAGTTTCAGAACAATAGTGTGCTTTGCTAAAAATACCATCTTTCTTTGTCATTCCTTTGAATTTTCAAGAGGACTTCTTTTTCAACTTCTTTACAAATGATTCGACATTTAATTCTGTCACCTTTGCCCTTGCCATTAACCAAAACACTGCCAATCAACTTTTCAGCTTCTTTCCATTTTCAAAAGGTCAAAAATCAGAGGGAGCTTTGATGAAAAAAGGACTTCTGGGCTTTTGGCCAAAACCAACACAATTCCCTTTCTCATGTTCCCTATTTTTCCACATTGTAGTTCAATGATAATGTAAATCATTACTTTTCATTTGTTCCAAACAGCCTAACTCAGCCTCTTTTCTTTTTCGGCCAGGCCATGGGAGCCATAAGAACAGCCAGCACCATATTATTGGATAGGAGATCTATTGAGAGACCCCTCAAAGACCAGAGTACGGGACAGGGTCATCTGGAATGAATTCACAGATTCAAGCACTCTTTGAGTCAAGGTTGGCAAAGATTTATTGTTATGCTATATAGTGGGCAGAGGTCCTTAGGGAACTTAAAGCCTAACAGAAATGATGTTAAAACTTACATAGGAAAAGTAGTGAATTATGTGGCAAGTATGCTAATTATGTGATAACATACAACTACGTCATTCACTACTGGAAACTTCAGGAAGGGGAGAAAGAGAGGATTCCTAAAGGGTATATTTTTGGTCTATTATGTCTGTAACAAGATAGTTTTAGGAGTTGACATCTATAGCTTGACCTCTGGATTGTATACGGTAACTGTGAGCATCAGTACTTGGTAGTTCTGCTGGTACAAGATAATCCTGTTCATACAAGGGAAATTCTACAGAGGCCAGCTTGTTCTTGTAACAGGGAGAGATGGTTTGCCTCACTGGACCCACTCATGAGTCACTTCCAGAGACAGGGTCTTTGGGCTGTAGGGAAACTGCCAAGGATAATCTTTCTGGGGCCAGGGAGAAATTGGGATCTGAGCACAGGCACCCCAGCAACCCATCAGATCCACAAGAACATCACTGAGGCATGAGCTAAGGAGTTTAGGCACAAAATGATCCATTTCGTTTCCATTGCCAGCATAGCTGTTCGTGTCCATCCATTCCCACTCTTCTCTTATATCACCTTGGCTTACTGGCCCAGGAACAGAAAGAGGGGTTAGAAAACTGGCTTCCACTCACTACTTCCAGACTTTCCACCTGCCTCCATTGTTCAGCAACCTCTTCTTTGAGTTCCCCTCTATCTGAATTTATCAGTCAATCCAGATCCTGGTGACTGGAGTCAGGAAAATAATTTGTGCCTCTAATCTTTAAGTAAGCCTCCATCACTAGTACTCAGATCATTCTGCTTCCTTTCTCAAGGGGTTCAGTATATGGCAAATAGTCTCCCTCTCTATCCAGCTCCTGATCTTATACTATGGAACTTCAACATACATATTGATGTCCTTCAAACATCCTAACCTGTAATTTCCTCAGTCTCCTCAATTCCCATGATCCACCTTTTTATGCCACCTCAGCTATATGCAGAAATGATCACACCCTTGATCTTACCACCACCCAAGAGTGTTCCATAAGCAATCAAGAATTCTTTTATCACAAACTCCTATGATATCATCTCTCTGAATGCCTTAATCCTCCTAAACATAGTCTTTGTCTCACTGTGGCCTCAACTCTCTCCACTCCTCAGTTCTCCCTCAGGCTCTGGTTTCACTTTTCTCTTTTCCCAGACTCAATATTTTGGTTAACCAATTCAACTCTCCACTGTCCTGCTCTTTCAAGTTTCTTGCTCCTTTGTCCTACTCATGTCTTGCCAAAGTCCAATCCTGGACTGATCCCACCATCTGCTTACTCTACTCCATCTTACATGCCCCTGAATGGAGCCACAAGAATTCTCACAACTCTGCTGAATCCAATATAAATTTATGTTATCTAATTTTAATTGGTCACAAAGTGTAGCAAGGCAGTCTTTTTTTTTAATTTTCCCTAATTGATCTTCTATCTTGTTCTTCATAGCAGCTATTCCAAACCTTCTCTTTTCTCCTTAGACCTTCCATACCTTCTCCTTCTCACCAGGGAACCGTGACTTACACTTTACTGAGAAAATAGAGACCATTCATCATAAGTCCCTTCCTTCCCCCACCCCATATCACACTAGATCAGGGATCTAGAGCTGCGAATAAAAATACCCAAGTTCTAATTTCAGTTCAGCTATTGATTTCCTACTTAAGATTGGAAGCCCCTTGAAAGTAGGGGCTGTGCCTTGTTCACATTTGTACTTGCCCTAGCTCTCTAAGGGCTTTGCCACTTACTGGTGATCAATAAATGTTTGTGTAATGGTACTGATTTTTTTTTGATGAGGCAATTGGGTATTAAGTGACTTGCCCAGGGTCACACAACTAGTAAGTAAGTATCATGTGTCTGAGGTCAGATTTGAACTTGGGTCCTCCTGACTCCAGGGCTGGTGCTCTATTCACTGCACCACCTAGCTTCCCCTGTAATTTTTTAAATGAATAGATTAAAGGATGATTGGTCTGCTCATTGACAATTGATGACAATTACAAAAACCACCTTAGCTCTCTATCTGAATCATATTGATTGTGAGAAAGCCAAAATGAATAGATTTTCTGTGCTGACAGTTTACCTTTCACATAGAAAGAGTGCTGGACCAAGACTCAGCTTCCTTGTCTCTCATTAATTGTCCTTATTCGTATTGCTAGTATTATCACTGCTCTTTTTGTCCTTTCTTCACCAAGATGCCACTCTCCATGGTGACTAGCTCAGATTTTTTTTTTCTACATTAAGGTTTACAAAGCTTTTTTTGTCACAAGAAACCTGGGAAGTGTATATTACAAGTATTTTTGGCATCTTCAATTAACAAGGGAAAAAAATATGCGTTCCTCATTTAGGCTGTAAGTTTCTAGAAGACTAGTCATTTTTTATCTTTGTGCTTGCAGCACTCAGTGGAACGCCTTGTATATTGTTGTTGTCCAGTCATGTCTGACTCTTTATGACCCCACAGAACAGACTGTCCACGAGGATTTCTTAGCAAAGATACTGGAGCAGTTTTCCATTTCCTTCTCCAGTGGATTAAGGCAAACAGAAGTCAAGTGACTTGCCCCAGGGTCACACAACTAGTGAGAGTCTGAGGCTGGATTTGAACTCAGATCTTCCTGACTCCAGGCCTAACCCTCTATCCACTGAGCCATCTAACTGCCCTTGCCTATTGTATATAAATATATACAATTGTATATATTTGTATATAAAAACATGTATACAAAAGATGCTTAATTTAAAATTGTAGAATCAAATCAAGAGAGGTGGTGACTTGCTCAGGGTTCCATAGCTACAAAATATCAGAGCTGCAGCTCTAAGGCAGGTCCTTGCCACTATAGGTAGGGCTTAAAGGACCAGAGTTGAATAAATAATTATCCGTATGGTTGCATTGTTGCAACTCATGTCAGAGGCTCCTCTTCTTACACAAATGGTCTGTGTACACTCTGGGGGATTTCTCTTCTATTTAATTCACTATACTCTTCCCCTCAAAACCTGGGATCTCTTTTATATGACGCCACCTAGAATATTGTCACTAACCTCTTACCTTTCAGAGAAAACAATTCTCAAAACTCAAAGGAGGAAAACTTTATAGGTCAAAACAAAACACCAGAGCTCATGAAGGAGATAGCACAAAATAGCAACCTCCGTCCTTGAGCAACCTTCCACTAGAGGTCTTTCTGGCTTCAGCTTTTATGGAATTCATAGATTTAGTGCCAGAAAGGACCTGAGATTTAGAGCCAGATGCATGCTGATTCAGCCCCTTTATCTCCCACGTAGCAGGTGGGGCTACTGCTAGGTGTTGCCTAACTTTCTCAATATATGGGTCCTCCTGTAGTTCTCCAGAGCTTCCAACACATGGTCGTGGTTGGCATTTTCTGTCAATGTGCCTCATCATTGCTCCTCCTCTAGTTCTTCAGATGTTCTGTCCGGCATAGCTCTTCTGTCTTACCCTTCTTGCAACTCTACTCACCTACTGGCTAGTGGAATCACTTTCTCCAGAGAAAAATTTGTTGAGAACTTTGTCTCATGACTGCACAAAGAAATACAGTTATCCCTTTCACATCATGGGGGTTAGGGACATGGCACCACTCTTCAATCTGGATGATCCGCATAAAAATTTTTGGCCCTCCTTTCATACCAGGGAAGAAGTCTGAATTATTATAGTATTTTTAAAAAGTAAAATATGTTGATATTATACAATACTATATATGTATTTTATGCGTTTCTGAGTTTCTAAACTTTTTCTATGTCATCTGCTCACCTTTGCATGTCAGCTACAGCTTCCACAAAACTTGTCATTTAATTTCTTATGCTGATCTGTGATATTCAAATGGTGATGGGAAAGTAGCGATAGAAGGGATAGCTATATTTCAAAGCTTTATTATATAGTCCCTTCTCTGGGTTACTTTCCCAGAGTGCAGTTACTTCTTGCACAGATCTTGGGGTATTCCTATGGGTCCAGGCCCCTACTACTATAGCTCATGGACCACCCCCTACAGTACTTCCCCTTCATCATCATCCAGTGTATACAATTAGGTAAAAGCAATGGCATTTACTACAATTGTAGAATAAGAATAGTAGCTATAAAAACATTTCCCCTAACAAACCTGGGGTACATCTTCCCATAAATATACACAGAGTATAATGGAAAGGAGGCATATATGTAGGGAATCTATAGAGTCAAGCACTCACATCTTCAATCACCTAGCACCTGAATGGCCTTTCTCTTTATGGAGTTCTTATGCTGCCCCTATGACCCTGGGCATAGAGTCTTAGCTGGGCATCCACTCAGCTGGACTCTCAGGATCTGCTGCACTTCATAGCTCAGCCCTCTATTGCCCCATTTCCAGAACAACTTCTTCCTTGAATCCATAGTTGACTCTCTTCTGCAATCCTAACAGCCATATGCTTTGAAGCTTTTAGCCTTGAGTGACTAACCCCATTTCTCCCTATCTTCCAAGCTTCATAGATATACCTAGAGGGAAAGTGGAGGGGGTTTTTCAAATAAATCAAGATTGTTTCTGGCCATTTCTAGGTTAATAGGCACAGAAATAAAAAATATCCAAGCCTGTCAGGAGATTGCTTATTTTTACTCTAGTTTCTTCCTGAACTCTCTTACACTGAGTGTGTCTCCTTCTCCTTAAGTATCTCTTAGAATAGATGCCATTGTACAAACAGGGTGAGAAAAAAAGAAAAGATCTTTCTTTTCTGCTGCCTTTTGATATAGGAACGGGGCTTGTACTCCACAAATCTGTTCCAGCCTGTTCTTATCCACAATCATTCACTCTTGAAATGTCCTATAATCTTTTGAGGGCTACCAAGGGACACGGACAATCTTTTGCCCCTTCTAATTCAATCAAGGAACTTGTTCACACTTCATAAGGGGTTCAGCAGTGTGGCCAATATTGTAGTTAGTTCAACATTTCTTTGTAACTACTTACTTTAATTAAATCCTGAGGTCCTTAAGCTGGAAGGTTAATGAGACTAATTCTCTTTACCTATCTTAGCAGAAAATAGTTTCTTCTTATGTTATAGTTCAAGCACTCTACCAGACAAGACACTTTATTCTGAAGCATCTTTCTTGTTTTGTGTTTCTTCCATGTATCTGGCCTCCAAAGTTCACCAGGGAGTCAGGAAAATAATTTGTGCCTCTAATCTTTAAGTAAGCCTCCATCACCAATGCCAAGTTAGAACACAGTGACTCCAAAGTCTGACGTGCTCTTTCTCCCAGGCAATTTGGCAGTGTTTCCCACTTGAACACTTCCAATGGGTCTAGAAGCTTGACAAGTTATTCCAGTTGCTCCCTAACTGTCTTTCAAACCTCATAGATATGCCTAGGGGCAACTGGAGGGGGTTATTAAAATAAACCAGGACTATTTCTGGTCATTTCTAGGTTAGTAGGTAAGGAAATCCAAAGGGTCCCCTAGAATTACCTTGTACAGAGCAATAAAGGGAAAAGACAAGCATATAAACCAACCTCACCACACTGTGAAAACAGGGCGTTTAGCCTTTGCCTAGTTATTGTAGGCATTCCTGGAATAACCAAAGCTCCTTTTGTAACTCTACTACAGTCATTTGTTGACCCCAAGAAGACCAAGCTGCTGTAACTAGCATTCAACTCCTCCTGAATATAAATTCTTAGCTAAAGTCCCAAAGTCTTATACCAGACCCAGAGACATTCTACAAAAGAATAATCTTATTATTTATAGTTGTGCCCTAAGCTGGTATTTCTAACTGCAGTTGCTTCCAGTTCCACATAACCCTGGACTGCAGGAGGTTTTGCTTGGCGAAGCACGCCTTCTGTTTGCAAATACCCTGCTGGAGTTTACTATGCAAGGATTACTGTGGAATCCTGCTGTTGGTCCATTTTTCACACATACCCAGTGCCACCTAGTTGTTTTCTGACGAGCATTGCTTCAATGTTGGTAAGCTGGCCACTTTCCAACGCTCAACTCATGATGACCTCACCCTGCCTCTTTCTGTTCAGTAGAGCTTGTCTAGGTAGCAGTGACACTGTCTGAGGTACTTTAGAGAGTGTAGGTCTAGAGAACTGGGCCCTCAGTGAAGTGAGACACAGGATACTATTTTTTTTATTGAGGGCAAGGTAGAAATATTCTTTTGGGTAATCATAGGATCACAGGACCATAGATTTAGAGCTAGAATCAATTAGCCAATCAACAAGCATTTAGGAGGTGCCTGGATGTCAGGTATTGCACTGGGCAATGAACTTACAAAATCGAAAGAAACAGTGTAACTCATTCTTTCATTGGTCATCATCCAGGCTAGGTTGATTGGTGGCCAGGACTAAAACTGTTAGATAGAGAAACTGAGCAAATTCTCTAAGATATCCCAATAAATTAGTGACAAGCTTCATTTTCCATTTCCTAGTGCTCTGTCATGAATTTGCTAGGCTCTTCAGCAGGGACGGGGACAGAGTTGAATTCTAAAGAAAATAAAAGCCAAGCCATACCTCACCTCCCTCTTCATTCCTCCATTTCCTCTACCCCCACTGACCTTGGGTCTGCTGTGACCTTCTTGAAATTGTCCCGTGGTTAGGACTTCACCCACCTCCCCATCAGAATGTGTTCCTTCTATACCTTGTTCTCATAGGGATCTCTATTCTCTGGTGGAAACAGGGAGCAAGGTGGAGAACTTATTAATTAATATGTTAATCATTTTGTTATGTTTAACATGTTTATCTGGTAATACAATAAAAGCTACTAATGGGAAAGCTTCAAGGAGGGACTCTGAATGGTGGGAATCTGTGGCACCGAGGCAAATTACTGAGCGGCTATGGAGCTCTTTCCAAATCACTACGTGTTGTGACTAAACACTTGTACGACTTATTCTGATATTGTTGTCAATATGGACCTATAGTAGAAAAAGCACTGGCTGTGTAGTCAAGGGACTGGGTTCAAATCCTATTTGAAACTGTAGAGTTACAGCTGGAAAGAACCTTAGAGGACATTAGACTAATTCCATCATTTTACAGTTGAGGAAACTGATGCTCAGAGAATAGAAGAGTGGAAAGGGCACTGGATTTGGAATCAGATAACCCTGGATTCAAACCCTAACATTGCTACTTACTATCTGTATGGACTTGGATAGATCATTCATTCTTCTCTGTCCCAGTGTCCTTGTCTATAAGGTAAAGGTACTGGATAGATAACCTCTTAGTTCCTTCCAGTTATAAATCCTATGACTTTCCAAAGGTCACATAGCAAATTAGTTGAAGAGCCCAGGATTGTAACACAATTTTCATTCTCACCCTAGAACAAGAAAAACAGAATTTCAGAACCTCAGTGTTAGACGGGGATATTTGGGGGTCAGTCTCTGTCCAGACAAGAACCCCCATACTTGATGGGCGGCCATCCAGCCTTGACTTAAAGACCTCCAGCGACAGGGTGACTCCTTCTGTCCCGAGGCAGACTTTTTGTCACTTCGCTCCCTACATCCCCAATTCTCATACTTGAACATATATACATCATCCAAATCCCCCATTAGCACATGTCTAGAACTAAAAATCTTAAGGGTTATTGCTTGCATAGCAGTATCCTTTCCTCATATTTCTTAAGATTAGAGTGAGTGAGCCCTCTTATGGAGTCAGAGGGAATGTCTCTTTCACTAAAAATATTCATTCTCTATAGTTTGTGTGCCACTTGATGAACTAATTCATAATAATAAAGATGGTACTTTATTATTTTGTGGGATTTTCCCCATTGCTTTTTACCTTTCCAAAAAGGTCCAGTTTCTACCTGTATATGTCTTTTTTTTAAACTTTTTAATACAATTTTTTAATTCATTTTAAACTTAAATACAAAATGGGAAAAGGAAGAAAAAGAACATTTCCATTTACACAGCAGAACATAAAAGAGAATTCAATATAAAACAATAAACCTCCATTTTAAGAAAACCTATGTAATAAATACTACACATTATTTTCAAGCTATCCAGCTTTTCTTTGCTTCCTTCTAGATTTTCTCTGCTGTGCACTTTTTACTTTTTTTCCCTCTCTACCCTCTCCCCATTCCTGACCCTAGAGAAGGCTACAATTAAACATGGATACACACACACACACACACACACACATACATATATGTAAAACCATACTGTGCACATTTCTATTTGTCATTTCTTTCTCTGGAGGTGGATAACATCTTCCTTCATAGGTATAAGTGTTTCCATGTTTTTCTAAAGCTTATCATTTCTTATATTATAGCAGTATTCTGGCACAATCATATCCTATCTGAAAGATTGTCTATGCAAGTTTTCTCCCAATTTTCTGCTTTCCTTCTGTTCTTGGCTACATTGGTTTTATTTATACAAGAAAGTTTTCATTCGGAATAATCAAAATTATCCATTTTATACTTCAACAATACTTTCACCTTATAATAGGGTTTAAGGCCTGTATATGTCTTTACAAATTTCTGGATTTCATGGGCAAAGAAATTATCTTGTCTTATCTTGGAAATGAAAAATAACCTGGGCCTAGAAATTGAACACTAAGCAAGTTAGTTGGATTGCTTTAGGGGAAGTTATATAATTCTTTTTATGACCCTAAGTAACATGTAAGACCAAAAGGCATTCTGCCAATAGCTAAGTGGTCAAAGGATATGAACAAACAGTATTCAAAAGAACTGCAATAATTCTATGAAGGGAAAGTCTAAATCACTAATAATAAAGAAATGCAAATCAAAACAACCAGAAATTTCACTTCAATACTCAGCAAGTTGGCAAAGATAAGTCAACTTGGAGGATTAAAAATTCAGGTATACTGATGCATTGCTGGTAGAGCTGTGAATGAATGCAATCATCCAGGAAGAAGTCTTTGACAAAAATAGGAAATAGGGAAGTAATGATGACATAATGTGATAAGATACACAGAAGTACTGCAGAGCTAAAACTACAGTGTATACAATGGCAATAACAATGTAAATGGAAAGAATGACAACCACAAAACAATCAGGTGAATGAATATTGTAAAATTACAAAAAACAAGATTGGCCCCAAGGAAGAGATAGTGAAAGATACTTCCCTCCTTGTAGAGGTAGAGTTTTACAGGTGTGAAACATTGCATGCAATGTCTGATTTTTTTCAATGAACAAATCAGTTTTGCAGATTTTTCTTTTTTCTCTTCTCTTCTTCTTTTCTTTTTTTTTAATTGCTATAAGGGATGACTCTGAGGAATGGTATTAGGAGGAGGCATGGGAGGAAATCTAGATGATATAAAAATAAAAGCTATCAACCAATCTGTTTTTTTAAAAGACACCAAATTTCTCCCTAAAATCTTTTAAATACCAGTGTCTTTTCATTATAAATACCTCTGCAATGATACTCTATCTTCATGAATCATGGAATACCACAGACTCTGAAGAAGTCAATTTGAGAATCATTCAAAAGGCAGTGCAGAGGTATGTGGTTGAGGGGAATGTGTTGTAATTCATTTTCAGATGAGGAATTTCATGGGAATTATGAAATAAAAGATGTCATCAGAGTGCAAAATCACCAATGGATAGACTACATGCTCAATTGACATCCATACAAGGTCAAGAGAAGCAGAAGATGGTCTCTAGCATATTGGGTGCTAGAGATGGCAAAGTTATGGGGGACATGGCAGACTTTCATGGTACACTTATGGAAGACAGGATGAGCAGGTATGGATGTGTTACAATCTTCTTCCCTGGGGGAATACCACATTGGTGAGATCACATATCCATGGAATTATCAAAATAATCTCTCCACACAGTTGTCTTCAAATGACAAAGAATTCTTTGAATTCCTGAAGGAAGGTAGTGGTTTTCCATAACAAATAGCAGCAGTAACAAGTTTTCTTACATGCTAAATCTTCAAATACTGTAGACTTGTGTTTTGGTCAAATGACAATGCTGCTCAAATTGGCCCAAGAGTTTACAATTTTTGTTTTAAAAACATAGAGAATGAAATATGCTATCTACCTGCAATTAGAGAGCTGAGGGACTCAGAGTACAAATGGAAACACAGTTTTCTTTCTTTTTTTAAAAAAATTATTTTTGGACATGGTTAATGTGGGAATTTGTTTTATATGATTATATATATTTGTAATGCATTCTGTTTTTCTTGTCTTTTCAATGGATAGGGATGTGGGAGAGGAGAAAGAATTCAGAACTAAAAATAAAATTTAATTAAAAAGATTAAAGACATGTAGAAAATTGTTTAGAACTCTTGAGACAACAAATCATTTTCTGCAGTGGATTCCATGATGAAAATCTAGTATGTCTTCTTTTCCAAACTTTTGGTTGTAAATTTGGCACTGGACAATGGATGATTAAAATGTGTATCTGTACTCTTTGTAGAATGGTTGGAGACTATGGGTACAGAAATCACTTGTACTATCAAAAGCAGTCTTTTTAAAAATTAATGTTTGCTTAATTATTTTTCTTTGTTAAAAGGAAATGGTTAATGTTAGATATTGGGAAGAGACTGTTGTAGAAAACCCAAAATACATCAATAAAGATTTTTTTTTAAAAAAGGAAGTGCTAAATTCTTGGTTAAGCCAAAGAAAATGTAGAATTTAGAATCATAAGTGATAAAGTTGTCATTCTTTCCATTTTATACATGCTTCCTATGTGGTCTTTATACTTTCCTCTCACCAGCAATGTGAGGAAAACCCCAGCTGCGGCTAAAGAGAATTGTATTGGGAGACTTCACTAATAGAAACTCCAAACTTACCATGATGATTCTTCACTCGGCTTAAGAAGCTGCCAAGAAAAATTTAGTGCTGTTTGTATATTTTCCCAGGGGAAAATATTTACCAACACTTTGATATTTGTTCCAAGACCATGGAATTCCATTCCATTCCACAAGGACAAAACAGGAGGATTTCTTCGAAATTCATTTGTGTTCTAAGATAAAATGGCTAAGTAGCTCAACTTTGACATGGGTGGGGGCATGCCTCATCCTCCAAAAGAAATGGATGTGAGAAAGGGGAGCATAAGTTGTGTCTAGTGCCATATGAAAATAAATGGGTGTGTTCAATGACTCCAATATATTATATGATAAAAATTTAAAAAAATAACAAGCAAGACAGAAGGAATGCCATTCTGTTATGCTAATAGAAGCATTGCCACAGTCCTTTAATGGTAAATCATATTTGGCCTGGGTCTTGCTGCAGATGATGAAATAATACACCCATCCAGCTTGCTATAATCATTTCTTCTCACTGTGGTATAATGGAAACTGCCCTGAATCTGGAGTCGAAAGACAGAGGTTTAAGATCTCAGCTCTATCATTTACTAGCTGTGTGACTGGACAAGTCACATAACTGTTCATGTGCCTCAGTTTCTTATTGATAAATTGGGGATGATAAACTATACTTAATATGGTTGGTGTGGGAATCAAATCAGATAATGAATGTTGAATAATCTTTAAAATGTAAAATATTCAACAAATGTCAGCTATAATTACTATTCTTATGCAATCAATATACTATTAAACACCATAACCTAGCCCCCTCGTACCCTTCTAGTCTTCTTATACAGTACTCCCTAACACTTACTCTTCAATCCAGTCACATTGGCCTCCTGGCTGTTCCACCAATGTGGCCCTCGACATTCTCTCTGGCTGTCCCTCATACTTGGAATGCTCTCCCTCTTTCCCTCCAATTACTGACCTCCCTCGCTTCCTTTAAATCCCGACTAAAATCCTATCTTCTACAAGAAGCATTCCTTAACCCCTTGTAATTCCAGTGCCTTCTCTCTGTTAATCGTTTTCTATTTATCCTGTATATAGCTTGCTTCGTATATATTTGTTTGAATGTTGTCTCCCCTATTAGACCGTAAGGTCCTTGAGGGCAGGGACTGTCTTTTGCCTCTTTGTATCCTCAGTGCTTAGCACAGTGCCAGATACATAGTAGATGCTTAATAAATGTTTCTTGAATTGAATTGCTGGAAAAATTAATTTTTATATGTATATTTATAGCCAGGGATGTGCTGGTAAATGTTTAATAACTGGCTTTCCAAAAAGTCCACACTTTAAATTTTATTTGCATGATTCACATTTTCTCTTTTCTTAAATCTAGACAATCAACAAAACAATAAATGATTTATAGCATGTGCTGATTTCCAAAGTATAAATGCTCACACTGAAAATTTAACAGTTTACTTTTGGGAGCCCCACTGGCTGCTGCATATCCCTGTCTGTAGTGCTTTTTGATATTACTCATTCTCTAGACATTGCTGAAAATGTCCCTTCTCCCCCCAAACATATACAAACATACACATTCACACCAAAAGTATAACAGAGAGGGTGGCTTCAGAGCCAGGAATACATGAACTCAAGTCCTGCATACGTACTGGTTATGTGATCCTGGACAAGTCACTTAACTTCTCAGTGCCTTGGATGAGTCTCTAAGACTACATGTTACAGGGCACTGTTGATCTGTATTGACCTGTAGAAGGAGTGTCCCCACAAGGAGATTCCTATGCTAATAAAGGAAAGGTCCAGGCAAATATGTGTGTGTGTGCACAGGCATATACACGCATGTATACATACATGTGCATATACATGTAATCATACCTGAACGTGCTCTTCTCTCCTTGAGGATAAAGATGATGGCACCTTTTTTTGGTAGCTATTAGGTGAAAGGGTAGGGCAGAAGAAATGAAGGCATGACAGGGAGACATATAAAAGTTATAGAGGATAGGGGATTCACTGGGGAGGATTGACTCCTAAAATGTCATTCCTGAAAAATCTTGGCAAACAGGAAACTAAGACAAATTTAGGCTGCTTTAAGGGTCATGGTTCAAGGAGGAATAGGGAAGTGACATTCTCATTGTACTATGCCATGGCCAGATGATATCTGGAATCTTGGATTTACTCCTGGGCATCATATTCTAGGAAGGATATGGATACGTTGGAAAGAGTTGAAGGGAGAGTAGCTGGGATGGTGAAAGGCCTCCATTTCATGTCATATGAGGACCAGCTAAGAGAATTAAAAATGCTTACAAATCCATCAATAAACAGCTCTTTACTATGTGCTAGGTGCTGTGTTAGGCTATGGGGATAGCTTACATTCTATCAGGAAAGACCATACACGCATATGTAAATATATGTAGAATAAACACAAAATGAATATAAGGCAGCTAAATGTATTGTAGCTAGTGAGGGACAGCACTAACACTTAGAAGAAGACAAATAAAAGGTCATTTTGTTTTGGGGGAAGTAAGGTATTCTATCAGGTGAGAGTAAGCTATGGATAGAGTGCTGGGTCTGGAGTCAGAAAGGCTCATCTTCATGAGTTCAAATCCAGCCTCAGATGCTTACTAGCTGTGTGATTCTGGTTTGGTTTTTTTTGTTTTTTGGTTTATTTTAGGCAATTGGGGTTAAGTGACTTGCCCAAGGCCACACAGCTAGTAAGTGTCAAGTGTTTGGTCTGAGATTGAATTTGAACTCAAGTCCTCCTGACTTCAGGGCTGGTGCTCTATCCACTGCACCACCTAGCTGCCCCTAGCTATGTGATTCTGGACAAGTCACTTAACCCTGTTTGCCTCAGTTTCCTCATCCATAAAATGAGCCGAAGAAGGAAACGGCAAGCAACTCCAATATCTTTGCAAATAAAACCTCAAATGGGGTCATGAAGAGTCAGACATGACTGAAACATCTCAACAACAAAGAGAAAGTACATTCTAGGCCTGGAGGCTAACCGGTATAAAGCCACAGAGAAGGGAGATTGGCTATCATTTGTGAGAAACAGAGAGAGGTGAAGTTTGACTGGACCATAGAGGGCAAGAAGTGAGGTGGTTTATAATGAGACTAAATTGTGAAAAGTTTTAAAAAACAAACAAACAAAAGAGTTTATTTTTTATCCTAGAAGAAATGGGGAACCACTGGAGTTTATATTGTAGGGTAGTGGTATGGCCAGGTCTGTGCTTAAGAAAAGTAACTTGGGCAGTCATATGGAGGTCACATTTGAAAGGAGTGAAACTTGAGGCTGGGAGATCAAATAGGAGGCCATTACAGTAGACCAGACAAAAGGTGATGAGAACTAAGATGGCAGATGTAGAGTAGAGTACAAGAAATGTCATAGGGGTGAAGATAGGAATATTTGCCTACTGATTGGATATGTGCAATGAAGGCAAATGAGGAGTTGATGATAATATCCTGGTTTTGGACTTGGAGGAATGATGATACCTCCAAAAGAAATAGGGAAATTCAGTAGAGAGGAGGATTTTGGGGAAAAGGTAATGAATTGTGTTTTGAACATGGTAAGTCTGAGATCTCTGGGATGTCCAACTTGAAATGTCCAAGAGGTTCTTAGAAGGAATGTGGTAACTGTCATTAAATATTTAAAGTTTCTGTCATGTGGAAGAGAGATTAGATTTATTTGACTCCCCAGGGCAGAATAGGGACTGAGCATAAATTAAAAGAGGCAAATTTAGGCTTGCCTTAAAGAAAAATTTCCCAACAGAGCAATCCAAAAGAAAAATCGAATACCTTGGGAGGTAATGATCCTCTCTCATTGGAAGTATTCAAGCAAATGCTGGAAGATCACTTGGATGTTGCAGAGTAGCAGTTGTCAAAGTGGGATTCCTGGGGGATCCCTGGGTTTTACTATATTAATCTATTGATTTATCAAGTGTCCCTTATGTGAAAGATAACTGTTGGAAATTGTGTAATGTCAGAGGTAACATAAACACTGCATGACACCAACCTTTGGTAACCTTGATCACCTCTTAGGAAAATCACTTCCTTCATGAAAGAATCTCTGTTTCTGCCCTGAAGCCTTCCTATATCACTCTCTATAAATCTCCTAGAATGCTTTGATTATATGATTCATATGACACCTATTATAATATTGTAATTATTTGTTTCCAGCTCATCTCTGCTCTAGGACTACAAACTTTTTGAGAGCAGAAGCTAAATCATACCACTATTAGAGTGATGAGGACACTGGTAAGAATATATGTAAATATATATATACATATAAGTATATATATAATGTAAATATATATATACATATAAGTATATATGTATATATATATGTATATATGTGTATATATGTATTTATATGTATGTATGCGTATATATGTGCACAATACACATATATATATACATATACATATACATATATTGAATGTGTACATACATTCAATAAATATTTATTGAATAAGAGATCCAGTAAGCACCAGATTATATCTGGAAAGATCTGTAAGCAGAAGTTGCACAGTTCATATTTTGGATTAATATAAAGAAAAACTCTTTAACACAGCACTGTCCAACAATTCAATTCCACAAACATTCATTAAGTATCTCTTAATTGCCAAGCTCAGGGCTAAATTCTGGAGATATAAAGATGAGAGCAAAAAAAAAAAAAGGTACCTGCCCTCAAGGAGCTTACATTCCATTAGAGGATTACTTGTAAAGAAGTGAATACAAGGCATTTTGAGGAGGGAAAGAACATTAACAACCAGGAACCAAGGAAGAGGCTTCCCAGAAGATTCTAGGTTTAGATCTGTAAGGAATCCAGTCTAATCCCTTTGTTTTACAGAAAAGAGAACTGGCCTAGAGATTTTACGTGCCTTGCTTAAGATCACACAACTAATGAACTAGCTGAGTTAGGATTCGAATCATTAGCATGCCTCCAGAGCCATTATTCTTTCCCCCTATACCGCACTAGAGGCACTAGCAGCGTCAAGGTATCAAGAGGTATCGAGATATCACTAGAGGTATTAAGAAAGGTAAAGAATATGAGATCAAGATGTGGAGGAAGGTCATACTAGGAAGAAAGGATGGCTTATACAAATACGTGGAGATCAGGCAAGTTCACAGAAGGGCTTGTAATCAAGTTACGCTGGAAGATGGAATGCTTGAAAAGGAATAATGTTAAATAAGGTTAGGGAGGCTAGAGACAGACTTTGGAGGGCTTTAAATATCAGACTGGGGATGTTGTGGTTTGGGGTACTGGGAACCCCAAAATTCAAGGGTACAGGGAGTCTGCCTCGAAAGAATTCAACCACTCAAACCTACTTTCAGTCAGAGTAGTGAATTTATTGTAATGCCAGCAGATTCCTAGTAAATCTGCTATTGTGATGCCAATAGGAATGGGTGAGATTCTTAGGGAATCTGCACAATTTAATGGTGGTAAGATTGGTACTTATATAAGGAGTGGTAAATAGCCTGGGGTGAGCCAGGTGCAGACAATGAAATGAATTAAGTGGTCTGACAGCCACAGTGAAATGGCAGTTAAAAGGATTATTTAAGTATCTAGATTGGTTGGTCCGGGCCAGATGCTTCAGGCAAAATTCCAGTGTGGAAAAATTCAGGGGCTGGCTTGCTTTCAGAGACTTGGTCTTTTCCTTTTAGGAAAAGGTTCCATAACTCCATCAGGGAGTTCACAGTCATTGATAATTTTTGAGCAGGGATGTCATGTGGTCAGAGGAACTAATGTGGAAGCTCTTACAACAGTTCAGGCAAGGGATGATGAGAACTGAGCCAGTGCCAAAAAATGTAATAGGTTACCGTTGGAGATAGTCACTAGAGGACTTCCCGTGTAGGCTGGGTAATGACTTGTCAGGGATGTTGAAGAAGAGATTCCTATTAGGGAATCAATCTCTTAGGTCCTGTTCAACCCTGAGAGACTGTGATTCTGTGAAAGGAATATATCATTCCATCAGGAATGTTTCAGGATATCTTAAAGAAATACAAATAGCATTACTCATGTCAGCCACTGGAGGTCACTATGGTTTCAGAAAAACAGAATTTGGCGTTGCTTCAAAAGAGAAGGCTGAGACTGTATTAAATATCCCAAATAAAGTGATTAATATTGCTATACACTATTCACAACTAGCCTCAATATTTTAGGTACTGTGCATGTGTAGAGTTCTTTCCCAATGAGTTTACCATTGTCTGAGTGCTTTGCCAAGTCTTAATTTCTCTTTCAGCCATTTGTGGCATCATCTGTTTTATAATTGCCAGGTCATTTTATTTGAAGTTGTTCCATCCTTTCATTCTTGTCATCCATTATTCATTCCTATGTTCCCAAGAAAATGGTGATTGGATGATCACAGAAGGATGAATTAATGAGAAAATTCATAACCTACTTTGGGGGAAAATAACAGCTTAATAGGGGCCAAAGCAAGGTTGGCCTTATTCTTAAGTGTCTGCGGGCAGTTTGATTTGGGAGGCACAGGATCCAGCTCTTCTCCCTGACACTCAGATTCTTTGATTTTTCCTCCTCCTCCAAAATTTTTGTTATTAGACCTTCATTCTTCTGGATTAAGATTTAAGCACATATTGGGAAATAAATATTCCTAGTAGATGCAACGCATTGAGCCATAATGAAGAATTTATAGCACAGCATGAGCTGGTTTATCCTAGTCTTTCCAAACAGGCGGATTAGCTGTCTTGATAAGGAGCTGGAAGAAAAGGTGACGGATGTCTAGGGGCTGCCAAGAATGGAGTTTCCCTTCCTATTTTTTCTTAGTCCAAAGGCAGGCTAGGAAAATACAAGTTTCATAACTTCTGCTTTTAAAAATGATTGATGACTTTTGTTTTTAGATTGTATTAATTTTTAAGTATACCCCCTCCAGATTCACTGAGGCTTCTTTTATAAAAGCTCAGCAAAAGTCGTCAATACACTGACTCTGCTAGCTTATGCAACATTCTGAACCCATGATCCCTGATTTCTCCAGGAAAAGGCAGGAGGTACATTTTCTCATCTCTTTTATGGAACCAAACTAGGGCAACTATAATTACAAATGATTTGGCTTTATTTCAACTTTCTTTTAGTTTAAATTGTTGAAGTCCTTGTACATGTTGTTTTCCTGGTTCTGCTTACTTCACTCTGCGTCAGTTAATGTCTTCCCATTTTCCTTCATTCCTCATACTTTTTGGGGTTTTTTATGGAACAATAGCATCCTGTCATATTACTGGACCACAATCTGTTTAGCAATTCCCCAGTTGATGGGTGTCGACTTTTCTTCCAGTTCTTTGCTGCTACAAAAAGATAACTTGATTAATCTTGTGGCATATATGAGATCTTTCCTTTTGTCTGTGACCTTGTAGGAGTATATAGCTAGCAGTAGAACTTTTGGATCAAGAAGTGTAGATATTTTAGTCAAAAAAAATTTTTTTTACATTATTCCAAATTATTTTCCAGAATGCTTTGGTCAATTCAAAGCTCCTTCAACAATAAAATTGTATTTCTGTCTTCCCACAGCTCCCGTATCATTGATAATTTCCATCTTTTGTCATCTTTCCTAATTTGCAGAATATGAGATGAAACCAGAATGTTTTAAACACAAATTTCTCTTATTACTAATAAATTGGAACAATCTTTCATATAATTCATTTTTTGAGAATTATTGGTATATGTATATATATATAAATATGTATATATATATATGTGTGTATATGTATATAGTATTTGTATATGTGTATGTGTATAATTTTACCACATATCCAGGCTGAGTGAGGGTACATTTTCAGTTGCCCTTCTGTCTCTTGTCCCCCCTTTCCCTGCTTAAATGATTCCCACTGTGTTATTCCCACCACAAAAGATGTTGATTGCCAAGATTCCAAAGAACCAATGATAGAGCACTCTACCTACTTATTGACTGAGAGATGACGGGCTTGGATATAGAATGAGACATGGACTTTTTGGACATGGCTGATACGGGAATTTGTTTTGACTATTCACATTTGCTACAAGAGAATTTTTCCCCCAATGGGGAGGAAGTAAGAGAGAGATAAAACTGATTTTTGCTAATTGAAAAAAATGTAATTAAAATTTTAAAAAAGATATTGAATTGCTTACAGTGGAGCATGGAATTTAATCCACAAAATGTTAATTCAACTCTATTGCCTTCCTTTTTCTTGACTTTTTAAGATCCCATTAAATCTTTAACCCTTTGATCATTCTGTCTATAGACGTTTCCTTATTGTTCTTTCTTTTTTTACCACAAATTTCTTTTAAAAATAACAGTAGAAATGTGAGAGGATTTATGTCATTGCTTAGTCTTCCTCACCCTTCATCCTTTTACCTTCTATTGCTATAGTATCCTTTCTTCCACATTGACCCCTTGGGCCTGATGGCTTTAGCCCTTCAGGGGGATTGGCTGATTTTCTGTCCAGAGAAAACTCCATGGGGAGAATTATGACTCATCTAGATTTCTATTCTCCTCTCTCTGAGATACAAAAGCCCCTTCCCCCTTCTCTAATTCCTCACTGCTGTCTTCTTCTGCCCTCCCTCCACCAACCCAATCACACTGTTTCCTTTAGATGGTTAGCCAGAATCACAGTTGTCTACTCTTATGAAGTGATATGAATTCAGACTTAACTACTTCTGTAGAGACACCAGGTTAGGGGCCCCACAGCTGGACCCTGAAACACAAGGTACAGAGGTCATTTATAACTGGCTATACCTGCATAGGGGTAGTGTTTTAAATATTTAAGATCTCTGATGTCATTTTGTGATGCCTGTACCTTGTATATTATTTCTTTTTATCTTGTAGATTCACCTATATTTGCCCTATACTTTTTGTGTCCTTTTTGGGGAAATTTTTAGGTTGGAAAAGCATGTGGAAAACAGCTTCTGCCATTTTGCTCCATAATCCTCATTATTCCTTTATAAAAATTCCTTGGGAAAATGATAATCTCATCACAGCTTTCAAACTGCATCGCTAGGTAAGCACCAACTTTTTAAGCCTTTCATTTCTGTCTGTTGTTGTTGTTGAGACATTTCAGTTATGTCTGACTCTCTGTGACCCCATTTGGGGTTTTCTTAGCGAAGATACTGGAATGGTTTGCTACTTCCTTCTCCAGCTCATTTGACAGATGAGCCATTGAGGCAAACAGGGTTAAATGATTTGCCCAGGGTCGCACAGCTAGTAAGTATCTGAGGGGGGATTTGAACTCAGGGCCTGCTGACTCCAGAGCCAGCACTCTATCCACTACATCACCTACCTGCCCTCATTTCTGTAGGGGAATATCCCATTATACTATAAATATCATATTATACTCATATCATACTAGTAATTTTGTGACTCAGTCATAGTTTACCATATGACTCTAATGTCAATTTATGAATATCACTTCCTTGTGAGGTTTGAAATAAGTGATTATTTTTGTTGGACAGTCAGTACTATCATCCATTTTGCTGATGGAGCTGACAGTTCCTCTCACTGTAAAGTGGTGAACATTTTATAAACCTTATCTGTGCCAGCTGAAGAATGTATATACAGCAAAGTTGGGAACACAGTAAATTGCCCTGGGAGGCAAACAAATCTAGAGTCCATTACCAGCTTTATCATGACCTGACTTTGAACTAATGACCTGCGTAGGCTGTGTTTATACATATTGAGTAAAGTGGCAATTTATAGACTATTTTTAGTTCCTTCTCTATAAACTGCACCTCTCCACCTCTAACTTGGCTTCATTGTTTGGACATTTCAGTGATCAATTACATGGACAATTACTTTGATTCTCCATCTTAGACACAGAATTATGAATACAGAATTTTTGAGGTAGGAGAAACCTTAAAGATTAAGTAGTCCATTTTCAATTCACAAATGAGGAAACTGATTCCCAGAGAGGTTTTCCTCATCTGTAAAATAAGGAGGTAGGATTAAGTATCCTTTCAGGTGCTTTTCACATCTAAAATATATGATCCTAAGTGAATTCCACTCCAATTCCAATGCTCATCTCGCTACTCTAAATTCATTTTGCATTTCTTTCTCCCTGAATTATAATTTATTTTATGTAGAAATGTGGTTGATTGTTGTATTTGTCACCAGGGATTTATTGAAATAATAATGTTAATAATAATAATAACAATAATAATAATAATAATAATAATAATAATAATAATAATAGTAACTTAATCCTCTTTCCATCAGGGTAAAATTCCACCCTCCCCACCTCCATAACTTGATGGCTAATGGGAATAAGCTCTGCTTATGGTAATTTTCCAGGGCAAATGGAATGCCACTGCTCCCAAACCCCTGGGAACTCTGCCCAGTAAAGGAGAATGTTAAGACTTTGCCTTTCCTACTTTGTAAAGCTCAGTTGACCCTGCTTCTTTACTTCCCATTTGAAGGCATGTTTTCTAACTCCCATTTTCCTGGATTCACCGAAGAAGATAGTGACTAAAATTTTGTTTTATCTTCTCGTTGTGTGCCTCCCTCATCAGTAAGAGATTCTGAAGCTCTGCTTGACTGATACTCATACAGAACTGTGGTTTATATTCTCTATGATGACACAGTTCTGCTTTCCCCCTTCTTATTTAAGAGATACTTTCCCCAACTCCTCTTTGGCTAGAAAACAGGGGGATGGGTTGACTCTACTGTCTTAGACCAAGTCTACTCAACTAAAGCAAATCATAAAAGCACTTAATTATTCATTAAACTTATGGCCACATAGAAAACAAATTCAGAAACTCCAGGTTCAAAAGGTTCAAAACAATTTTGAAAGATAAAGAAGAATGGTTGCCTTAAGGATAGAAAACAAATCCCCCAATTTTTTGATAGGAAAACACTGGCTACATAATATGATAAGAAAAGATCTGAGAGTTCTAGTAGATCACAAGTTAAACAACTGTTAATTATGTCCTGTAATAAAGCAAGACGGATGCTAGGATAGAAAATGTGGTTGAGTACATATGAGTTATCTGGTAAACATCTCCTGATGCTCAGCAATAATCTAGCCTTTATTTGAGGACTGTTTTTTCCAGTCTTTAAATTGGCTCTAATTATTTAAATGAATTGCCTAGATTATCTTAAATTCAGCAGACCATTGTTTATTCCTCCCCTTGGTTGTTTTACTCAAGTCTTAAAGTACTGCTACATGTCAATCTTTTTCTATTTAAAAGAGAGATAATAGTTTACCAGACTGCTGATATAAAGATAACTTTTCCATAAGCCATTGATGCTATTGTGATTGTGAACAGTTCCATATTGGCATGTGTGGGTTTCCAGCACTGAAATTCCAAGGAGAAAACAAACAAAAAAAGGCTTACAAGGAAAGATAATTAAAAATATGAATTTCGATACCAGATTTATTTTGGATTAAATGAAATGTAAGTCCAAATTTGTGGACTTTTGTTTAGTCATTTTTTAGTCATGTCAAATTCTTTATGACCCCATTTGGAGTTTTCATGACAAAGATAATGGAGTGGTTTGTCATTTCCTTCTCTAATTCATTTTTCAGATGAGGAAACTGAGGTAAACAGGGTTAAGTGACTTGCCCAGGGTCACACAGCTAGTAAGTATCTGAGGCTGGATTTGAACTCAGGTCTTCCAGACTCCGGGCCTGGCATGATCCACTTTGCCAACCAGCTACCTCAAATTTATGGACACAATTGCTAATATTCATTTACTCATTTAATAAAACTTAGTTACCTACTATATTCAAGGTAATGAGGGTCTAAAGACATTTTTTTTTCAAATGCCCTCTGGAGAGAAACAATATTTCCATAGATAAACACAAAGTAAATCTAAAGAAATTTGTGAGGGGGAAAGGTCTAATGACTTGTGGAATCAGGAAAAGCCTTGTGTGGACGGTAGTTTCTGAACTGATCCTTGAAGGAAATTAGGAGGTTCTGAAAGGTAGAATTCTGTGAGAAGGGGGAGTATTTTAGGAATTGGACTCCTTGTGCAAAAGCATGGAGGTGGGAGATAATTTAAAAAGCATAAATTGAGTGCTGGAAGAGACATTAGAGGCTCCTAGTTGAATTCCCTCATTTCACGGAAAAAGAAACTGAGGCTTGGAGAGATAAGTGACTTGTCCAGAGTCACACACATAAGTGATCAAGGCAAGTTTGGACTTTGAATTCAGTGCTCTTTCCATTGTACCACACCAACTCTCCAAGTATAAGGAACAGTCACTTTTTCTGCAATATACACTGTGTAAAGAGGATTAATATGAAATAAGTCTAGCAGGGTTGACTAGAGCCAATTGTAAAGGTTTTAAGCATTCCAAGAGGAATTCATATTTTATCCTAGAGGCAATAGGGAGCCACTGGAGTTTCTGGAGCAGGGCAGTAGCCTGATCAGACATGTGCATTATTTGCAGAAGAGAGAAAATGAAATCAGTGTGACCAATTAAAAAGATGGTAACTAATGTTACGGAATGTCAAATTATGCAAGTGAATGAGATGCTAAATCAGATTTAAGGCTAATGAATCTTTTCACATTTCACCAAAGTTAAACAACATAAACCTTATTATAAATATTTTCAGCAATTATATGACAGATAACATATAACACATTGACAAATGCCCATTGGGCCAAGAATCACAGCTTTATCTGACTTATCTTGAGGAACTTCATCACAAAATGACATTTATTCCATGTCTCAAGGCACCTGTGTATGTTTTTTTTTTATTGTGATATGAATCACAATTGAAAGCTCAGATGGCTGAGGATTGCAGCTAGATTACCAGAGCTGTCAAAATCTATTTTTACAACACCAGATTGAAAATATAATAAAACGTAACTTCTTTAATTTGTATTTGATATTCCTACTGGGGGTGGTAGAACTTAGATTTCTTGCATTTGTCTTTTGCTTAGAAAAGTAAAATCTATAGAGCATTTACTTCTGAAGAGGTATATGTATGTGTGTCTGTGTTTATGTAGGGGTAGGATAAGTCATCAAAATAATAAAAATGCCTGATTAGTATTTCAGCTAAAATAAAAAAAAATAATTTCCAATTCATAATCATGCATCCATTAAAGTAGAGCTCTGGGGTACAATTCTATGCTTGGATGCCAAGCATCCAATAAGCAATTTTGTCTTGGTTATTGCCTAGGGTAACATTTCTCACACTGAATTCTAAGGAGTCTTCGTATTGGAAATAGCTGACCAATGAGTTCTAATGCCTTGATATAAGAACTGACAAACCCATCCTCTTTGCTGCCTGTGTTAAATGGACAGAACATGAGTGTTTGATGTTCGTGAAACAGATGGCTTGAAACTGATCACACAGTCTTCCAGTGTCATACCAACTCATTGGGCAAGGATTTAAAGTGTTGACAATTAATTAAATATATGTATGAAGTGTGATTCTTAGCAGAAAGGAAGACATACAGGACTGGAGACCATTTTGCATTTGTAGCTACTTCAGCATTGGCGTCAAAGAATTCATCACTTAGTGGACAAACTGCTGGCGATTCCCATCTCCTTCATTATTGAGGCCAGTCCTTGATAGCAGACTCAGTCTATCACCAGGATTGTCTTTGAAACTTTTCCAACTCAGAAGAGCCTGTAAAAGCTTTAGCAATGGTGGCATAGCCTTTGAAAATACAGGATTTTCTCCCCTCTAAGATAAGGTGCTTAGCGAACCCTCAAGTGCTACCTAAATGCTAGCTATTAGCATTCATCATTATAAAGCATCAGAGGAGGACTTTTGTGGGGGATACTGATCATATTGCCAATACTACTTTAATGTCCATGGGCTTGTTTTCCTCATCTGTAAGATGAGGGAGTTGGGCTAAATTACTTTTATTTGGGCCTGAGACCAGTTCACATTTTTCTTTGAGACTTTGGATGTAGCAGTTTTGGCTTAGTTATTTTCTTCTGAGTTAGTGTTTTGATCTTCCCTGTTACCGCAGTAACTATCTATTGGCAGGATCTTTTTGTTGCTTTTGTTTGCTCACTTTTCCAGCCAATTTCTTTGCTTTTAATATTATTTTATATTAATTAAATAATTAATTAAAATAATTAAATAATGTTATTTAAATAATTAATATTTCATATTAAAGTTGGGCTTTTCTCCCAGGGTCAAGGGGATACTGTCTCAAGCTTCAGGTTTTTTGTGTAGCTGTTTTCAGAGTTAGTTCTGAGGGTCTGCAAGTTTTCAATTCTTCCAAGGCGGTATGATCTAAGAAGAGCTGTGTTTACTATTTTCCTGAGCTATGCTCTGGTCTATGAGCAACCACATGCTCTCTTCTGTCTTGTAACTGTGATGAGCACCCCATCTCCCCTAGGGCCACAAGCTCTGGTGTACCAGTGTTCCTCCCTGCCCTGGGACTGGGACCCAGGACTGAGACCTGGCCAAGTATGGATAAGGCAACAGTGTCCTACACTCAGTATCAGCAAAGGAACCCCTGTAATCTCCTTCTGATCGATTGTCTGACCCCTCCCATTACCATCTGTGGGCTTAGAGCCCTGGAAGCCACCACCATTGATTCAGGTGACCCCAAGGCCTACCACTGGTTTGCTGGGGTGCAGCCCATGCTGGAGTGCACTCTGCTCTCACCCAGGTGTGACAAATCTTTCCTGCTGGCCTTCTAAGTTGTCTTAGGCTGGAAAATTATTTCACCCAGTGTTTTGTAGTTTCTGCTCTTCCAGTATTTGTTTTGAGGTGTTATTTAAAATTGTTTGAAGGGGAATATGGGAGATCTTAGGGGAGTCCCGGCCTTTTCTCTGCCATCTTGGTTCTGTTCTCTGTCCCCCTCACCCCACTGACTTCTAAAGACTCTTTCAGTTCCAAATCTATGGTCCTATGAACCACATCCTTAGCCTTAGTGTCTAGGCCTACAAACTTGGACATATAAATTCTTTTAACTGACCACCATGAGTGCTTCCATTTGGGAATGGCTATAATTCAATTTATAAATCTCCCAGAGAATGAATCAAAATCTATATGGACTAAAGGAATAAGAACTGGATATTGAGTACATTCACCAAACAGTGAGAAGATTTAAGCATAAGAATCAATCAGCCAAAAGCATTTATTAAGTGTTTATGATTGCCAGGCACTGTGCTTAGTGCTGGGGATACAAAGAAAGACAAAAATACTCCTTTCTCTCAAAAAGATTGCATTGTTTTAAAATTTTAGGCAATTGGGGTTAAGTGACTTGCCCAGGGTCACACAGCTAGTAAGTGTCAAGTGTTTGGTCTGAGGCTGAATTTGAACTCAGGTCCTCCTGACTTCAGGGCCGGTGCTGTATCTACTGTGCCACCTAGCTGCCCCCAAAAGGTTGCATTCTAATCGGAGAGAAAACAAGAACTCTCTCTCTCTCTCTCTCTCTCTCTCTCTCTCTCTCAATATATATATATACACACACATATATATATCTGTGTGTATCATACACACACACACACACACACATATACATATGAAACATACACACGCATATATATGTAAATAGGAAAGGATGGCACTAGCAGCACCGGAGAGAGTAGGAAAGGCCTGGAGGCGGGATTTTTGCTGAAATTTGAAGGTGGCCAGGGAGAATAAGAGGCAGAGGTGAGAAGTAGAAGCATTTCAATCATGATGTTCTTGAATGAAGCAGTTCTAAATGTAGCTACTCTACTTTTACATTCCAGGGGCAATCTGTAGCCTTTATCCTTCTGCATCATATGCAAGTACTCATTAGCCATGGATTTTCCTGGACGACAGGCAGGCTAACAATTCACTCTTATCCTCTTCCCTAGGCTTTCTCTTCTCCACTCACAATGATGCCTGGCTGAGAATATCATAGCAGTTGCAACACGGCATTTTGAAGAACACGCAGCTGGGAGAAAGTGAATAGATAAGTCTATTTATAAAGTGTGACTAATCACCTCAGATAGAGCTAGGCTGTGATAATGTGATTTACTATGACCCATTCATGTGTATTTCATTCTAATTTGTACTCAATAATCCTCAGGCCATATCTCCAGGGAGGATTTTTGGTTATTATTGTGTACAGTCTAACGGTTGCCAGAGAAGATCAATGTTGGTTGGAATGAAGCCTGGTTGGTTCTTGTGTTCTTTGGAGAAATGTGACTCAAGATTTTCTAAATCCAACAGTCCATTGAAAGCCGATGTAGAGAATAGAACATGCTTTATTCTGCGTCCTGGAATTTCAGACTCTCAGACAGAAGATAAAAAGTCTTCAAGGACATGGTGTATTATTTCTGACACTTTCTTCTTGGTCTGTTTTCTCTAAAATGACAGAAGAAAATTAATAGAACCAGAAGAAATTAAGATGCTTTATCATCCTGTAATCCTTCATCTCACTTAATTGATGCCCTGGAGATAGCAGGAGGTCTTAGATCATGAGTCCTCCAGAGCAGGGAATTTATTTTTTGATTTCTGACTTCTATACTGTATCTGCTTTAAAGAATCGCACACCCTTATGGAGCTATATAAATAATGAAATAGAATAACAAGCAATGGTGGTTACTGTTCATTGGGGCAGTGGTAACTTCAGACTTTTCAAATAAAGTTTGGAAATAGTAAGGAAAGGAGAGAGGGAGGGAAGAAGGAAGCATTTCTTAAGTACCTACTATGTGCCAGGCATTGTGCTAAGGGCTTTGCAAATGTTACCTCATTTGATTTCAGTTGTTCAGTCATTTTTCAGTCCCGTCCAACTCTTCATGACCCATTTTGGATTTTCTTGGCAAGGATACTGGAGTGGTTTGCCGTTTTATTTTTCAGCTCATTTGACAGATGAGGAAGCTGAGGCAAATAGGGTTAAGTGACTTGCCCAGGGTCACATAGCTAGTAAATATCTGAGGTGGGATTTGAACTCAGGAAGATGAATCTTTTTTACTTTTATTTGACAGAGGAGGCCATTCGGTATGGGAAAGAAAGTGCTAGATTTTGAGTTCAGAAACCATTGACTGCCACTTACTACTTGTATGACCTTAGACAAGACAATTAGCTTCTTTGCCTCAGCTTTTTTTTTCTGTTGTTGTTGTTTGTTTGTTTGTTTTAGGCACCTGGGGTTAAGTGACTTGCCCAGGGTCACACAGCGAGTGTCAAGTATTTGGTATGAGGCTGGATTTGAACTCAGGTCCTCCTGACTCTAGGGTCAGTTCTCTATCCACTGCGCCACCTAGCTGCCCCCAACTTTTTTTTTTTAATCACTGAACTGGAATGGTGGTAGACTAGATTACCTCTGAGGTTATTTCAAAATCTAGACTATGATCCTGGAGGCAACATGGTGTGTTAAAAAGGATATTGGATTTGGAGTGAGAGGTTCTTTTTTTGAATCCTGGCTCTCTGAATTACAAGTTGTATGACCATGAGTCAGTCACTTCATTTCTCGAGTTCTCAGTTTCCTTATCTGCAAATTAAAGAGGTTGGATGAGATGAACTCTAAAGTCTGTTCTACATTTCTATGTTCTGTGAAGGTTTGTTCAAACCGACGATTCTTTGTTTTTCTAAGGCCCTGCTGCGGTCCATTGGGGAAGGAAGGGTGGGGAGTTATTTCAAAGTCTGCGAGTTCATCAATAAGTAAACAAACATGCCTTCTGCAGACTAAATAAATAATAGGTCTAACATCTTTTCCAGACAGATAATTTCAGTTGTGTAGAGAATGCCCAGTGAGGAAATTCCCTCTACAAATGCAAGTCTACAACCCATTCGCAGCTCACGCCTCTGAGAATTAGCCACCTGGGGCATTGATAGTTTGTGACTTTTCCAAGTCAGACAGCCAGTATGCCAGAGGTAACACTTGAACCCAAGTCTGTCCTGATAACTGAGGCTGGATCTTTATCAACTGTGTCATGCTATCTTTTCATATACTTATATGGATTCTGTGTATAGATTCTATTATGATTAATAATGCACAAAGTCATTAAAAGCATTACTGAATTCACAGTAGCTTTTTATCATTAAGGATTTTGTTTTAGGCAGTCAGGTGATACAGTGGATAAAGGACTGGGCCTGGGTCAGGAAGCTTTCTCTTCCTGAGTTCAAATTTGGCCTCAGAATACTTACTAGCTGTGTGACCCTAGGCAAGTCATTTAACCCTGTTTGCCTCGGTTTTCTCATCTGTAAAATGAGCTGGAGAAGGAAATGGCAAACCACTCCAGTATCTTTGCCAAGGAAACCCCAAATAGGGTCCGGAAGAGTCAGACATTACTGAAAAATGACTAAACAAGAAATTTTGTTTTAATTAACACATATTAAATGTACTACTTTCATCTTGTGTGCTCATAATTGGAAAGGTTGGGAGCCTCTGTACTAATAAATGGGTCTTCTGTCTCTCATCACTGTACATAAGGGAGAATACAAGTCTCAGTTTTCTGGAATTATACAACAGGTCCTCTGCCCCGAGCTGAGGCGTTGAAATACAGGGACTTAAACAACTGATCTTGAGAAGTCCTTCCCTTTGGAAGCAGCAGAAAGGCACATGGTGAGTAGAACCTAGGTGTAACATTATGGAAGGATTACAAAGAAGAACTAGAGTGGAGGAAATCATTAATGTCACTGTGTTATTCACAATCAAAGTGAAGAGAGCAGCATCACACAGTGGAAAGAGTCAGAGGATGTAGTTCAAACCCATGCTCTTCTCCTTACAGCCTGTGTGAATGCTGTCAAGTCATTTCACTTCTCTGGCACTCAGTTTCCTCTACTATAGGGGAATTGGACTGGATCTCAAAGGCTCTTTTCAGATCTAAATCTATGATCTTCACTTCATTAAGATAATGATTCTCCAGGTTTATTAGAATTATTAAAATGTGTTTAGTGCTTAACCCAGTGACTGACATAGTAGACACTTAATAAATATTTATTTCCTGTTCCCTTCCTTGGTCTCCATTGAGAGCTGATTCAGAGAGGGATCTGTGTAATAGTTTTATGAGAAAAGAAACAACTCTCTCTGCCATCATGCAGTTATGGGGAGATAAAGAAGTAGGAAAAATCCATGTTCACTTGAATTGAGCTTTGGTGACAGGGTGGTGGTTCCATTCACAGAAATAAGGAATTTGAGAAAGGAAACCAATTTGGGGGCAGACAGGTTTCATTTTTTCTAGAATTGTCTTGAAGTGGAAGTGAAATATCAAAATGTAAATATTCCATAGGCAATCTGGGAGCTAGAGAGAGGTACTTTGGGGCTAGAGGGACTCAAATATTCAAAGAGACTTGTGAGCTCATTGATGTCAATGTTTCCTCCAACGATGCAGATCAAAACCCATCAATGCCTATCCATTCTGTGTGATTCTTGTCCAGACTGCCCACCCAAAATATTGGGTGTCTTCATGGGTTAGTCTCCACTCTTACCATGTGACAAGCTCAGTTTCCTTTTTGATAGTTTCATTAATGATCCCCTCCACTCTAGTTCTTCTTTGTAATCTTTTGTAATGTGTTACAACTAGTTTCTACCCACCATGTGACTTTCTGCTGCTTCCAAAGAGATACTGCTTTTTTACATTCTTTGAAGACTGGAGTGTTTCATGAGTCAGAGCCATGGAATAACACTGGTAGTATATTGATATGAAAAAAAATGGACCTTTATTTCAGGGAGAAGCTCTGCGTTTTCAAAGAAGGGGCTAGAGATAGACACCTGAAGTCCATCAGCATAGAGGTGACAGTTGGCTTTATGAGACAAAATCAGTTCAACAAATGAAAGAGCATATGGAAAAGAAACAGGATCAAGAAAGACATGATGAATGGCTACAAATCAGGAGAATGTATGGAAGGCATGGCTCTAATGCCAACTCTGTCTTAGTTCAGGTTTGATTTTGAGATGAAATGAGAGACTCATGAGTCACCAAACATTTAACAAAAGGAAGTTTATTTTGTCCTAATAGCGAGGATGTGCAACAAGGATACAGTGGTACTTTGGCTTTAGCTTTGGTATACACGACCTCCCTTACCTAGACACTCATCAGATCAGCAGGTCATCTGAGAATGGCAACTCCAATGATTTGAGACACCTGCCAAGTCTGAGATGCCCAGACTCCACATGGCTGGAACTTTTTATGCTCCTAGATAGCCTGGAAACTATATTAGGGAAACTGGTGGCAATCAGGTCAACTTTGTGCTGTATCTGCCCAATTTCTTCTATGGAATAGGAGGTTGGGAAGAGGGAGTGTGTCAGGGAAGCCAGGGCCAGTCAGGTCCTGTGGGGAACTTTGTCTTCTTTTGGGTAAAAGTTCCCCATGTTGTGAATGGGAAGAAAGAATCTATGTCAGGGAAACAGTGGTCTTGTCACAGAGAGAATCAAGAAAACAGACAATGTGGGAATAACAGAGAGAAAACAGAAAACCAGAGAAATATATTGTCATTGTCACATAAGCTACAGCAGGAGAAGAATTGGGGTGACTACAGATGACCAGAGTACTACTTTTAGGTACCAATAAAGGACCTCAAAAGATTCAGGGGAAATCTGTGCCATGTTGGGACTGCTTTGGTGGGCACTCTACTTCCCTGATGTTAACTTTGGTACATTTTCATTCAAAATCTTTATGCTGTCAGTATAGAGCAAGCATAGACTGGTGGAGAGGTAACTGGATTCAAAATCAAGATGGCCTGAGTTCAAAACCTGCTGCTGACTCATACTAGCTGCGTGACCCTGGGCAATTAAATCACAACCTCTCAGTGCTTCAAATAACTCTTTAAGACCACAAGTCACAAAGAAGGTGCCAACCTACCTGGTAGAGGGAATTTCCTCACCCCAGAATTCCCTATACTAATGAAATCACAGTTCTTACTTCTATCCCTATGTCCTTGGTGTACAAATTAACTTTGTTATATGAGGTAATATTTGTTAAAAAGTGCTTAGCACAGTGACTGGTACATAGTACCAGTACCTGGTAGGTACCATAAATGCTTATTTCTTTCCCTTCCTTTGTACGCATTGTGTACATTCCTGAAGAGTTGAGTGTCATCTGAATTATTATATGGCAGATTCTAGTTTATTGCGCATCTATACTATCATTTTAGAGATATTTTATCCTCCTTTCCAATTTCATTTTCCTCTGGCCTCTGCTCCCAATGTTTTTGCTTTTCCTGAGATCTTTTCTTCCGATGCACCAAAGGAGTTCAACACTAGAAGGAATACTACCGTGAACCTTTTTGCAAAGTGAAAAATCTTTTCATAATACAACTAATCTCAGAGTCACAGAATTTTAAACTCCCTAATTATGTTTTGATGGGAAGATCTTTTCTGTGCACCCTTCACAGATGTTCAAATTCCTCCTGGCAGGACAGGCCTATATTTCTTTAAAAGATTCACTCTCACATTCCTGCCTCCTCCCTTTCCCCTTCCCCTTTTGTGCCTTTTTGAAACACTATGGTTTTCAGGCTATGACCTATCACTTATAACCAACTTCTCAGTGCTTCCTAACTGCCAGGCCTAATACTTCTCATTGCTGATCAGCCCAGATGAGCAGGCAGAGCCCAGGGGAAAAGGTCAGGCTAACAGAGCATTCTGGACACATTCATTAGCCTTAAGTAACAGTTGTGGCTAGAGACCTCTCGTTACCACATAACTTAATTTCTCAGGGTAGTATATATAGTTTGGCTGCTCAGAGGCATGTATAAGTCTCTGGAAAACAAACACCTTGATTTAACCTGGATGTCCCCTTTATTTAAAAACTCACTTTTTCCTCCTTCCTTTCACTGACAAATAGCTCAGATAAATGGTTTTCAGTATAACTGCTATCTCCATTTCTTTACCATTCAACAACTGATTCTCTGGAGGGAAAATTTATGTGTGTGTGTGTGTGTGTGTGTGTGTGTGTGTGTGTGTGTGTAGACACACACATACCCCTGACACACTTTGAAGTATAATCTGCATTACTGCATCTTTAACATTTTCTTCACCACTTTCTTATGTCTAGACAATCAACACAACACCAAATCAGGCCCTGAGTTATAGCTTTTGCTGATTTTGTTGGTGTAAATAAATGTTCACACTGGAGCCAGTCTGAAGTGACTCCAACATGACCCAGAGTCCCCTCTGCAATCTGACTTCTTTCATCACGGCTGTCCTGAAATTACTCCTGAGTCACCAGTGATGCTCAGCGTGCCGAAGGAAATGCTTTTTTTCCCCCTCCCTCAGCTTCATTCTTCTTGTCTTCTTTACGTTGCTATTAAAATACTCCTAGATCAAGGGTTCTTAATCCTTTTTGTGTTATGGCAAGCCCCTTTAGGGGTCAATTTGGTGAATCCCATAGACTCTTCTCAGAAATACATTTTTAAATGCCTCAAATAAAATACATACTTAGAAAGGAAACCAATTATATAGAAATGTAGTTGTCAAAATAATTTTTAAACTATTTATGGACCCCAGATTAAGAAACCCTATTTTAGAGTATTGTGCTATAAGAAATGTTGAACAGGCTGATTTCAGAAAAACCTGGAAAGACTTGTATGGTCTGATGCTGAGTGAAGTGAGCAGAACCAGGAGAACACTGTACACAGTAACAACGCACACACACGCACACAAACATATTTAAAAGCATTCTATACATACTTCTATTTATCAGTTCTTTCTTTGGATGCAGATAGCATTTCTCTCTGTCATAAGAAGGAGGTGGTACCATGCAAAGCTGTAAATAAGGCTGTGTGTGTGCGTGTGTGTGTGTGTGTGTGTACACATATATGTGTCTAATGGTAGCCATCTCTAGGGCTGGGGGGAGGGAGGGAAAGAAAAAAAGAGAGTTACATGATAAACATATATTTAAAAGGAATAGCAAATTGTACATAACAGATTTGCAACTTCATGTGCAATCATCCCTTTTTCTATTCTATTTGATGGAAATGCTTGTTGTATTTCTTAAGTTCACAATAAAAAAAGTAAAATTTAAAAAAAAAAGAAATCCTATTTTAGAATGCTTTCCTCCTTAGGCTTCTCTTAGGTTTCTTAGATTTAGTTTCTTCTTATGGGGATCTTCCAGGCAGTTAGGTGGCAAAGTGGTTAGAATGCCAGTCACAAAGACTCCCCTTCTTGAGTTCGAATCTGGCCTCAGACACTTAGTAGCTGTGAGACTTTGGACAAGTCACTTAACCCTGTTTGCCTCTATTTCTTCATCTGTAAAATGAGCTGGAGAAGGAAATGGCAAACTGCTCTAGTATCTCTGCCAAGAAAACCCCAAAAGGGTCATTAAAGAGTCAGACATGAATAAAATTGCTTGAACAACAACAGTCCTATGAGGGAGGTATTATTGATATTGTTATCCACATTGTACACATAAGGAAAATAATTTCTGCAGTGCCTTCTTCACAGGATTATGTGATTCAAATGAGATAAAGTATATAAAGTTTTCTGTATACTTTAAAGTATTCTATGTGTGCCTATTCTTATTAATATTATTATTAAATTCCCAATTCTTATTCAGGTCCCAGTCTACCTAGTTTCTTTTCTTTCTTTCTCTTCCTTCCTTCCTTCCTTCCTTCCTTCCTCCCTCTCTTCTTTTCTTCCTTCCCACCTCTTTTTTCTTTCTTCCTTCATACCTTCCTATCTTCCTATCTTTCTTTCTCTTTCTTTCTTTCTTTCTTTCTTTCTTTCTTTCTTTCTTTCTTTCTTTCTTTCTTTTCTTTCTTCTTTCTTTCTTCTTTCTTCCTTCTTCCTTCCTTTTCCTTTTCTTCCTTCCTTCCTTCCTTCCTCCCTTCCTTCCTTTCCTTTTCTCTTCTTTCTTTCTTTCTTTCTTTCTTTCTTTCTTTCTTTCTTTCTTTCTTCCTTCCTTCCTCCCTCCCTCCCTTCTTTTCTTCCTTCCCACCTCTTTTTCTTTCTTCCTTCCTACCTTCTTTTCTTCCTTCCTTCCTTCCTTCCTATCTTTCTTTTCTTCCTTCCTTCCTATCTTTCTTTCTCTCTCTCTTTCTTTCTTTCTTTCTTTCTTTCTTTCTTTCTTTCTTTCTTTCTTCTTCTTTCTTTCTTTTCTTTCTTTCTTCTTCCTTCCTTCCTTCCTTCCTTCCTTCCTTTCCTTCCTTCCTTTCTTCTTTCTTTCTCTCTCCTCTCTCTCTCTCTCTCTCTCTCTCTCTCTCTCTCTCTCTCCCTCCCTCCCTCCCTCCCTCCTCTCTCTCTCTCCTCTCTCTCTCTCTCTCTCTCTCTCTCTCTCTCTCTTTCCCTTCCTGTCCCTTCCCTCTGTCTACATAGCTTATCTTACCCTTACCTCCTGGTGCTCTGCCCAAGGAAATGCAAATTTTGATAGCTGGTTTATGGGCTAGGTTTCTTTCTTAAGGACCATGCCTTAAACCCAAATCACTCTGGCTCTCATTGATTGACGAACAATAGGTCCCAGGCCAATTCCCACTTGGTCAATGTTTGGTTCCTGATTGGCTCAGAGTGAATGTAAATAGCCATTATTTTTGTTTTGTTTTGTCCAGAAGGTCTTCCCCCTCCCAAATTGAATTTTTTTTTTAACTAGGTGAAAGAGCATTCTCTGCTTCATTTCTTACCTACCTTTAATCACTGATTGGGTATTGCTTCAGTCAAACTGAGAGCTGCTAGAGACCTTAGCTTAAATAGGCCAAGGTCTCCCACTGTATTTAGGGTTGTTGCTAGTCATTCTGATATGTCTTGCCACTGCACTCAGTTGGCTCAGGAGGAAAAAGTGAAGCTAGTGACTTTGCACAGCCCTCCTTCACTTAAAGCCAATTCACTTACATGTCATGGCATCATCTCTCTGATGTCATGGTCTTTTTCAAGATTGAAGGACAAACAACAATAACATATGTCTATATCACTCATTTGGGATCTTAATTATATGGTCTTGAATTGTTACACAAACATTTCCTTTATATATGCAAGGCATTTTAGATGAATAGAATTTTAGAGCTGGAAAGGACATTAAACATGAATTTTCTGTTTTTTCTCCCAACTAGATTGGAAGTTTGTGAAGGCAAGGATCCTATCTCATATGCTATGTTCTCCTCAGCACCAACACTGTGGGACCAGTGACTCCTGAATAAACACTTGAATGGGTGAATGAATGAATGAATGAATGAATGAGGCTTTAGTCTTGCTCCCCTTCTTCATCTCCACCTCTTAGAATTCCTAGTCCCCATTCCAGTCTCAGCTCAGGTTCTACCTGGTCACCCCAATTATTTGTGCTCTTTCACCCTGAAATTACTGCTAGTTACTTCTTTTTCCACATGTTGTTTCCTCCGGTAGAATTTAGGCTTCTTGAAGCTAAGGCCAATATCAAAATCTTTATCACCAGCTCCAAACATTAGGTCTGTCAAAAATATTAATTCTATGCTCTGAGTTTTAGGTATAAGTCTGCTAGAAACATTTTACAATTAATTTAACATTCTAAATTCAAGAATTTCTAGAGAGAGAAATGTTTGGTTGATGTAGTCATCCCATATCTTTGAACATCTCTAACTCAAGACAATTTGAAGTAATGTTTACAGGAATTTTAAACAAAGAAAAAATTACAATATGTTAAAATACAGTTTGAGATTATCATTCTATTTCTAATAAGACAATGGTTACTTAATCTTCTAAAACTTCTCAATTCCTTTTTTGACCATTCCCCTTCAGAGTGGGGAAAGAGGGTACTGCTCTTAGCATCTTAACTCCAATCCCTTTAGAGCACAGAGAAGGCAACTTAACTAGCCAAGAGGTATTTCTTGTTCTAAGGGTGACTGCCACTCTTCATCCACTGGGGAGCTGGAGGGAGAGCAGCAGTTAGGGGGTTTTTTATACTTTTTTATACACTTTCTTAAAAAGAAAGGTTTGGGAAGTACTTTAGAGAAATATTTATTTATTACATTTTCAGATGAACTAAAATGATTTTTAATATTTTACACTATTTAATGAATAGTATTAAGTTGAATTAGTCTTGAATTGAATTTTAACCCCTTCTCCCCCTCATATAGGTTCAAACAATCTAGAGATAAGGTTTAAGTCACTATCTATTTCCTTAAAGAATTTACATTGTTAGAAGTCATGTGAAATGTATTTCTCTTTGTGTGAATGTGGGCAAACCATCTCAACTTGAGGGTAAGTCCTTAAAGAGCTAACTAAAAAAGAATTCTAGTTTACCTTCAAGGTTCTTAGTCTGGTGCCAATGAACCACATTAGACTTTCTTATTGCATCCTAAGAGCTGTGATAACAGATTGCACTTAGATCATTTTTCATGGTTGAGATGTCAAGAAGAAACACTCAAGGAAGCAGCATAGTCTAAAGGAAACAATTCCAGACACGTGTGTATACACACATATGTACATACACATATACATGCGTGAATATATGTGTAGCACCTTGAATTTGAAAGCAGCACTCTGTCTTATATTCATTCATCTTTGCCTGTGCTGTGTTCCTCAGCTGTGTGTTGTGATCCACATCATTAGACTTTCCCTTTAGGAAAAAAAAATCAGCGACCAACCATCAAATCACAGCTCTGTGAGCAGGAGCATGGCAACCCAAGCCAATTTTCCAAAGGAATATTTTTGTCAGTGTGTTCAAGCCCTCACTACCACCTGCCTAGGCCAATTTGATAAGCCTCCTAACAGTTTTCTGCCTCTGCTCTGCCCTTTATAGAATCACAGAGTCGGAAGAAGCTCTAGACGCCACCTAACCCAACCCTTACCTGAATAAGAATCCCCCCTACAACTTTCTCACAAGAGGTCATCCAGTTTTTGTCTGATGACTTCCAGTGAGGGGGAAGCCACTAATTCTTGAGGCTGATCATTCCACTTTTAGACAGTTTTTAACTCAAGAGAAAATTCCCTTTTTGCACTATTTCTAGTCCAGGGGTTCTCTAATCTGAGAGACCTTTGGCAATCTGGTGAAGCTTATGCACCCTTCTCAGAATAATATTTTTAAATACATAAAATGAAATAGGATTACAAAGTCTGGTAGAACTAGTTTATACTCCCCAGTTTCCCTCACACGCAGTAGGTTAGGTTAGATTTACCCTAAAAGGCAGCAAAGCCTAGAGTTGATTGGCAAGGTTCCCTGGTAACCCCTGTCTGTATTGAAGTGTCTTCCTGGTCTCCTCGAGGCATAAAAAGTCCTATCCACATGAAGGATGGTCCAAATCATTACACCCTGCCCTGCTGAACAGATGTTTCCATATGAAGAGAGGGAGGTCAGGTCTATGAAGCTAAGTGCTATTATATCTTTGTCTCTTCCATTTTCCCAGGAAGATGAGTGAGTGAAAAAACAGACTCAAAACCAAGCTAAGCCCAGGGCATCTCTACTGCCGGTGAAATCACATTCTGAGCTTTTCATATGCAGATGCAGCCACTCAGTATCTGAAAGGGACTTGGTGGTACCTTTCATATCTCATACACAGGAGCCTCCCCACAATCCTGTAAGGAAGGCAATATAAGTATTGATATCCCCCACTTTACAGATACAGAAAATCAGAAAAGTTAAATGACTTGTCCAGGGTCACACAGCTAAGTAAGTGTTGGAAGCAGGCTTTTCATCAGGGTTGAACTGAACGGAATTTGGTGGGCCTTTCTCTCAGATACTACAGTTCCTAGAACAAATAAATTTGGAAAAGCAGAGCCCATGCCAGTCTGCCTAAAATTTGTCCTTTATATAAATGGCATGAGTTTCCATCATTTTGTGATTTGGAATGTCAGAATGATTCAATGTGCTTAGTTTCTTTAGATTTATGCTTATTTGGAAAGGCAATATCAGCTCTAAGCTCTCTAGACCTTCTGAAGTACACAGCTTAATCAAAATCTGTCTGTGCTCAAGATGGGAACACATGCTTGCTAAATTACCACTCAGTCACATCTCTGCTCAGTCCCTTCCTTGAGTGCCCCCATCTAATTTGGCACAGACGTTCCCATCTATGGTACACTCAGTCAATGGCTGATCCACCACAGGTCAAGTGGATGCAAATTTCTTGCCACCAGAGAATGAAATGAGAAAATAAAGAATGCTTCATTAGGAAGGATTTGGTGTTGAACTCTGGTGATTCAGTCATCACATTCACCTTTCACATGCTATAGACACGAAGGTTTATGGGCTGTATAGGGTGTGAAGGGAGGACTAGCAGCTGTGGTGTGAAGGCTGCTGAACCCTTTTCAGGGCTGCTCATCCACCTTCGGTGTTCATCTTCACCCAGCTCTCATCTGTGGCTCCAAGAACTTTAGCACACGCAGTGGCCGCGTCTCCATAAAACCATCTTGGCAGATGAGCTAAACCAGGTTGAGGGTAACCGATAGACCTCAGACCTGTTGGTGAGTTACGCGGGTGTTTGCCACAATCATGTGAAGACTTCCCCCACTAGAAAGTACAGATGAGAACAGTTTGTTCCAATGGCTCTGAAGGAGGCTGAAGCAGGTAGTGTGGAGCACTCAGACATTGAAGTCGCCAAGCTCACCCACTTCATCCTGCACCATCACCAGTTGTTAATTCAACGAACCAACAAATATTCATTGAGCACTGATAAACAAGGACTAAGTGCTAAGCAAAGTAAGACTAAATGGAAAAAGATCCTTGCCCTCATGGGTCTGCTGAGGAGCTACTATGTAAACAAAGTAGGTCTGGGATAATTTCAATAGAGCCACTAGGTGGTGTAGTGGGTGGAGCATCATACCTGAAGTCCAGAAGACATGAGTTCAAATCAAGCTTTTAAAACTTACTAGCTGTGTGACCTTGGGCAAATCATAACCTCAGTTTCCTTAATTATATAATAAAGGTAACAATAGCACCTACCTTACAGGGTTGTTGTGAGGATCAAATGATAATATTTGTAAAGCGTTTAGCATAGTGCCTGGCATATAGTAGGTATGGTGGGGCCAGGGGGGCGGGAAGGGGAGGCAATTAAATCAGAAAAAAAAAACTTCCCATGGAAGATGGTTCATGAACTGAGCCTCAAAGAAAGCCAGAAATTTAAAAAGGCCGATTATCAGAATGCTCCAGAGTATCTGAAATATTAAATTTGATTAATTCCCTGAATGCTTATTAACTATAATAATAAACATGATTATAAATCAATATATTATGTGTAAATAATAAATTCTATAAGTGCAGTGATTTTTTTTTTTAGTAATTCATTTGCTGAATAGCCTTGATCTGATTTCTCTGGGAGGGAATGCCCCGAGGCTCTGCTTTCCATTTGTTTCTTTGCTTAAATATGAACAATGGTTCACATGGAGAAAGAAATCCTTTCTGGCTTGCTCAATGACACTTTCCCTTTTGCATACAAATATTGTCTCTATATTTTTTTAAGTTGTGAGTAGACAACCATGCGACATAAGCAACAAACTCTGAAGACTGAGCAAACTCACCCAGGACTTAGTGCGGAAATTAATTAAAACTTCGAGCAAAGTGAAGCTGACACATATTTAATGAGATCCACAGTTCTTGTGCTGCCTAGTAATTAGGCATACATGGTAAATCATTCACGTAAGTAGAAAGAACTAGTATTATTTTTACCCAGCCAAACTGAGCATTTCTGGGGTAGACTGCCAGTGGAGGTGAGGGGGGAGGGAGAGAAAGGGATGGAGGATTGGAATTGGGGGGGATGAGGAGGGAGAGTGTGGTAGCTCCCTCATGAGAGGGAAGACTAGACCATTGCTCAGTTTTCCCTTCTTTGGGATGATGTGAGGGTTGGGTGTTACCACGATGTCATACCTGTCCTCCAAGTTCCTTGTACCCAGGTGAAGCTGTCACACAGGCTCCTCTAGAGTTCAGACTGTGAGTACCCTTCATTCCATCTTTTATCCAGGGACTATGATTCTAAGGCTTGATAAGAAGTGCAGGTAATTGGTGATAATACACAGAACAGGGACAGGAGAGCTTACATCAGGCAAGCAAGAATTGCCTTGGACACAGGTTCCGAGATATCAGAAGAGCTAGCTAATCCTGCCTCAAGCTTATACTAGCTCTGTATACCCTCATATTCCTCATCTGTAAAGTGGGGATAATAGCACCTACTTATTAAATTGTTGTGAGGTTCATAGAAAGATAGATTTAGAGCTAGAAGGGACTGACTGACCTTAGAAGCCACTGAACCTAATGCCTGCTTTCTACAGATGAAGGAAACTGAAGAATCAAATGAGATATAGATAAACCAGTTTGTAATCCTGGTTATTATATAGCTAGCTATTATTTCAATTATTATTGTAGTGGAAAACTATCAATAAGCATTCATTAAGGTCCTACTATGTGTCAGGCACTGTGCACTAGGGATATAAAGACAGAAGAGAAATTTTCCTTGCCCTCAAGGAGCTTACATTCTATTGGGGTAATAAATACATACATATATAAATAAATTCAACATGGAAATGAAATGGATAGAAGGTGACTGAAGAGGGAAGGCCTTGATGGCTCAGAGAATCAGGAGAGGCCTCATGGACTTGCTCTTGAAGGAGAAAAAGTATTCTAAGGGATGGAGGTGAAGAAGGAGTACAGTGTAGACATGGGGGACAGTTAGTTTAAAGAAACTGGGATGAGAATTAAGTGCTATGTATGAGCAACAGCAAAAAGGTCTACCTGCCTGGATCATAAACTGGTTCTGGTTTTTACTGCAGAATTATCAGTGGGATGTGTTTGTGTTGGGGAAGTCCAGTTAGCATATACTCCCTGTTTTGTGTATCACCAATCACCAAAGTGTCTTATTGAACCTAGAATCAGATTCTCAAAAAAAAAAAAGGCTGAATGAAAGGTAACCACAGTCTGAGTTCTACTGGCCCCTAGGTGACAGTGTCACCTGGGTATTAGGAACTTGGACAGCTATGACCCTACGGCAGCACCCTACCCTGTAATCATACCAAAGAGAACCTATTATTCGTGTCCCCCAAACAAGAACTGTCCTGTGGGTCCTAGTGAGGCATCATGTACTGTCCTCTCATTTGCTTTCCTAAAGCCGTCTACAAGGGAGTCTCAGAACAGTTAGTATAGCACAATCATATAGAATTCCACATATACAGGGTAAAATCACCGTAATCTGCAGATACAAAATTATGCATCGTCACCAGAAAAGATACATTTTAAAAAAATTACTGCTTGCTTAACACTCAACAAGTTGGTGCTCTAAATGGACTTTCTCAACACAAAGGCAATAAGAAAAGGAAAAAAAAAACAGTCAGCTTCCAGTTTCAGAAGGAAATCTAGTTCCTTAAAGCATCCCAAACCACATGGAACTCTTCCTAAAGTGCTTTAGGACCCAGCATTCACTAGAAGTCACCCCATCACTCTCCGGTGAGAAACAAAACTGACTTGGCTTGATGCTTAGAGATTGTTTTGAATACAAAGGGGCTGCAGTACTTCACACTTTTCCGTTTCTTCTATGACCACCCCTCTATTCTAGACCCACACTCAAAATAGGATTAGTTCATTCACTAACTCCAGTAGGAAAAGGGAAAGAAAAACAAGAAACATCAAGCTTCCTATTTCAGGAAAGCTGAATCCCTATCACATTTCTAGAGTATGTGAGACTCTCCATACAGGAATTAGAAACCTGGGGTCAACCAAAAATCATCCCCTCACCCTCTGGTGAGAAACCAACTGTCCTAGGTGAAAACTCTACTATGATGCCCTTGGCACAGTTAGGACCATCCAACTGGGGTCTGGGGCAAAACTTCCTAAGTTTCCCTTTCTGCACCAGGCACACCAAAATTGCCCTAGGGGACTCTGTACCGTAGAAAATTCCAATAAATGTCCAGGCAAATTTCGTATGGGTCCTTATTCCAAAGGGCATGTGAAATCACTGGCAAGAGAAACCTTGTTGGAATTTCAAACTCACCTAACAACAGGACAAGTAAGCTCAGTCAGAGAAAATAGCTGTTAAAGTCAAATAACTGAGAAGAAAGGCAAGGATGAGAACTAAGGGTTGACAAACCTTACCCCATGAACTATGAACAGGGCATTGGAATCTCATAAAAAAGGCAAGCCTATGAAGCCCGTTTAAATGCAAAAAAGAAAAATATGGATGTTTCTCAGGCATCAACATTCCAGCAATGCAAACTCTGCAATTCTCATACTAGTCTGCATATCAATACTTATGGAGGATTCAGTAATGCGGCAGGCAACGGCTCTTTTAGTGAAGGATAGTGAAACATGGACTTGAAAACTGTCTTCAAGAATTTGAAAGGCTGTCATATGGAAGAGGGATTAAACTCATTCTACTTAGCCATAGATGTCAGGAATAGAAGCAAGAGGTAAACATCACAGTTTGATTTAGGTTCAATATAAAGAAGACTTCTTAACAATGAGACCTATCCAGAAGTGTGATGAAGTCCTCAAAAGCCTTTTCTCTCTACCCATTCTAAAGTAGAATAAAGTAACAAATGGTTAATCTGACATTCTAGGCTCTTCACATCTGACATTTAGTTCATTGACTAACTCCAAAAAAGCTTCCTATTTCAGGAAAGCTGAGGCCTTGCCACAGTTCTAGAGCATATGAGACTCTTCATGCAGGGATTAGAAATAGTTTTCAGTAGTTCCTTAGATGAAAATTCTGCTCTGGTCAAAGGGTTCTACTCACTCTCTGCCTTCCTCCCCAATATACTGTGTGTATTTTTATGTCTACAGCTTTGTTAACTCTTTTCTGCCTAGAAGGAATAAAAGAAAAGATCGTTCTACTCTGCTTTTTAAAATAATGTCTTTCCTCAATGGATGCTCTATGACACAGTAGGAAGAATGTTGCATTTGCTGTCAAAGGACTTGGGTTTGAATCCTGTGTGATCTTAGGCATAATTTAGCTTACAGGGGCCTCCGTTTCCTTATCTGAAAAAATGAAGGAATTGAAATAGATGACCTCTGAGATCCCTTCCAGCTCTGAAACTATGATACTAGGGTGTAATTATGGCCAAGTTGAAGTTTTAAGTGGTAGCACCCCCCCACTTCCAGCTTAATCTTCATGGCCATTCTTAAAGCACAATATTATTCCATTACATATTCCATAACAATTTTAGTCATCCTCCAACTGATGGACACTGCCCCTTGAGTTTCCAGTTTTTTGTCACTGCAAAAGAACTGCCATAACTATTTTTGTATCTTTCTTTGATTTCTTTGGGTTAGGTCTAGTAGCAACATTTCTGGTTCTGTTGGGTAGCTTTTTGAGTATAATTCCAAATTATTCCCCCAGAATGGCCAGACCAATTCATAGCTCCACCAATAGGTACGTCAAGATACTTTTTATCCTGAAGCCCCTCCAACATGTGTAAGTTTTCATTTTTATAAATTTCGCCAATCTGATAAGTATGAGGTTAACCTTTAGAATTGTTTTAAGTTTTATTTCCTTAATTATTAGAAATTTGAAGGCTTTTTTTTTTGTATAGCTATAGATAGCTTGGATTTCTTCCCTTGAGGACTGCCTGTTCATACACTTTGGTCATTTATCTATTGATAGATGGCTCTTATAAATCTGAATCAGTTTCTTATATACCTTGGAAATGAGACCTTTATCAGAGATACTGCAAAGATCCCCCCCGCCATTTACCTGTTTCCCTTCTAGCACTGGATTTGTCTGGGCAAAACTTTTTTGACCTTATATAGTCAAAATTGTCCATTTTATTTTCTGTGATACTCTCTACCCCTTGTTTAATCATGAACTCTTCCCCATCCACAGATTCCAAGGTAATTTCTTCCTTGCTCCTCTATTTATGAAATGACCTTTTATGTGGAGGTCACGTATCCATGTGGAGCTTATGTTGGTATGTAGTATGAGGTGTTGGTCTAAACCTAATGCTTCTTTTCTTTATTTTGAAAATGCAATGACATTTACCTTTTTTTAGTCATGGGGTTAAGTGGCATCATAGCATAACAGATAAGAAGCTGGTCTTTGCGTCAGGTGCATCTGTGTTTAAGTCCTCAAACACATATTGGCTATGTGACCATGGGGAAGTGTTTAGCTATAATTAACTGGTCCATAAACACTTAATTGGGTACCAGTACCAGGCACTGTACTATGTCCTGGGGATGCAAACGCAAAGAATGAAATGATAATACTGTCAAGGAATTTAAAGCCAATATTTGCAGAATGATTGATGATCTGTAATGGTGGAGAAGTTGCCTCCTGACAATGAAATCAGAGGTTCCAACCCCTTTACAAAAAAAAAAAAAGGTTGGGGGAGCAGCTGGGTGGTGCAGTGGATAGAGCTCCAGCCTTGGAGACAGGGGGACCTGATTTTGAATCTGTTTTCAGATACTTGACACTTACTAGCTGTGTGACCCGGGGCAAGTCACTTAACCCTAATTGCCTCACCAAAAAAAAAATATCTTGTGGTAACTCTTTTCTTCTTGCAGATTTTTTTCAAGATCATTGACAGTAGCACAAGAATCATACCTGCCAGTTCTTTCAGTAACTTAAGATACAGTTCATTTGTTTGTAGGGAGGTAGAGATCTCCCCAAAAGGGTGTCAGCTAGGTGCTCACTTACTATCTTACTATTTATCTTGGGTTGGTTATTTTTGTTCTGTTCTTTCTGGTTCAAAGGATGTTCTCCTTGGCAGAGAACACAGAATAAAACTAAGAATGAAGAATGTTGTCTTCTCTCCATTATGTTATCCATCTCCCAGATATTACAAGAAGTGGTTTGTAGCCTTCCTTTGATCTTTTTTCTTTCCTTCAAAACAGACAAACTGACAAATAGGAAAACTGTGACTCAAAGTCTCAAGGGAGCAGTTGGCCTTACTTGCAATAGAATAGTCACTTACTGGCATGGTAAGAATTCTGGGACTCTGGGAAAGAACCAGCACCTACCCTAAAACCTCTTCTCCCTCCTCTCTGCTAATATCTGAAATCCCCAAAGAAGTTCATTCCTTTAATTTAAAACTTTGTGGACCTCTTAAAATATGAATACCTCTGGGAAGGATAATGATTTAGGCTATTATAATGCATAATTTATATTTTAATATGACTCAGTAAAGCATCTTTCTTTCTGGGGAATAGGGGACACCTGAGGGAATAAAGGAAGTATGGGGTATCAATGAATTGGGAAAAGGGAATGGAATGAGAAAACTGGGGGAGCCAGAGACAAACTTCCCCCACTCCCCAATTTTGCCTTAAGTTGGTCCTTCTCAAAATGAGGCCCAGATTTTATTCTTCCGTTGTCTGAGAGATATAAAGGAAAGAATATAGATATAGAAGCAGCTAGATGACTCAATGGACAGAATACTGGGCCTAGATTCAGGAAGATCTGAGTTCAAATCTGGCCTGAGGCACTTACTAACTGTGTGATCCTAGGCAAGTCACTTACTCTGTTTGCCTTTGTTTACTCATCTGTAAATGAGCTGGGAAAGGAAATGGTAAACCACTCTAGTATCTTTGCCAAAAACCCCCCCAACAAAACCCAAATAGGGGTTACCAGGGGTCGGATATAACTGAGCAACAACAATAATGTTGGATTTAGATTCAGGAGAGACCTAGTTTAGAATCTGACCTCTGACATCAACTGGCTTTGTGTGGCCTAAGGTTTCTCATCTGGATAATGGAAATAAGAGTACTTGCAGTACCCATGTCACAGGGAGAATGGTGCTATTCAAACCAGATAATATATGCAATATATCTTTACTAAGGCTAGCTATGATAATATGTACGAGTGCATGTGGTGGTGTGAGGAGATAAGGTGGGAAGCTACCTTGATAGCTTTGCCAGTCGTAGATACTGGCCAAGTATTATTCTGCTCAGGATTACCTCTGCTCATAGAGAGGATTGGAGACAAGTCATACCTCTCCTCTAGGCACCTATTTTTTCATCTGTAAAATGACAGATTTGAATTAGATGACTGCTAAGTTCCTTTCTAAATATCTGGTCTTTCAATTATCAACTACCAAACATTTATTAAGTGCCTTCCAAGCTTCGAGCTCTGTGAATACAATAGTAAGAGTTCTTACCTTTTATGTTTTCCTAAGAAGATACATAGGTTCGCAGATAAACAAATACAGGATATTTATAACAAATACACTGAGATAGGAGGCAAGAGGTGACTAACATTGGGGTAATCAGGAAAGGAAAGAGCAGCACCCTAGGATTCTCCCATCATTTCATAAGCCCAAATGGACAGTTCAGTGAATGATTCCATAGTCAGACGTCCTTCTTAGGCATACAGGAGAATAATCTCATTCTTAATTACATGAGAATGCCTCCCTGAGGATGGATGGTTAGGGCTGTATTGAATGATAAACCCTTAAAAAGTACTTAAGTTTTGTCATTCATAAGCTATTGATTACATGCTTGATTTCCCTCAATTGGACATGGGCTTAGGAATGTCTGGAATGATCATTATACAATGCAAAATTCTCAGCATGATAAATGACTATAGCTATTTAATTGCAATTTCAGACAAGAAAATCAGCTATTTACCCGTGGTTGCTGGTGAGGCCTGACTGAAGGCTTCTGTTTGTTGTTCACTTTGAGTTAGAGTGGATAAAATTAGGAATATTATCTTTTTTACATTCTATGTACTCAAAGATAACTACTGGTGTTCTGAGGACAATTAGACTTTACTAGCTTATTAGATTCAATGGACAAAAGGATTAGAAACTTTGTATAAATGGTATTTAGCAATGTAGGTACTTAGAGTTTCCATACGTTGTTCCACATTTTGCCTGTCATGCATATTTTTCTCCCTTACCTTAAAATCAACAGTATTTCCATATATCAATGAGACTATATAAGAATTCTGATCATCTTAATCAAGACTGAATTCTTTCTCAGTAAATAATAATTTGTAAATCCAGTGCAAATGTAAAATATTCAGCCTCAGCAGAATACTCTGATTCCTTTAGCATACTGGGCTGAAATCAGTTCTGTCACCCTGCCAATCACTATATGAGGTCTGTATGACAAATCCTTTAATATTTTAATGGGTCTCTATTCTCAATGATTTGGGTACTCTGTCCAATGGGGACATTTCTGTCCATGCTCTGTTGCAAATCTTCCACAAGGAGTCCACTCGATTTGCAAGAGCCTTTCTCTTGGTCTCTTGATAATATGTGGGTACCATTGAAGTATGTGGGTTGTCCATACATCAGCTTTCAGTCTCACTACAGACCTGACCCACTTCCTTTTCCAGTCACACGTCTTCTTGATGATCACTGCTTTCTTGTTGGTAATATGCTATATCTTACTTATGCTCACCTCGTACTACTTCATTGCCCTTTGGGTGACCTACAATATTGATTCCTTAGTAATTGTGGTATTCCATGATTTGCAGGCAGATAGCACTACTGGAAAAATATTGATGAACATACTTCAATTTTATCATTCTTTAAAAAGTCAGGGTAATCCATACAGAAATCTATTTTAAATGGGTTCTGTATAAATTATTGTGGGCCACTATCTTGATATTTTCAGCAAGCAGTAATCCCAAAACAGGTCTATGGCTCCTTATCTGAATCATTTATTCTTTTAGAAATGGTTGAAATTGCTTAACCTTATAAGAATTTAAACAAATCATCAAGAAACTATATTCCAACTTTAAATCTGTTCATTTAATGTAATGATTTGAATGGGGGAGAAATTACTATAATTATATTTGGCATGAAAGCTTTAGCATGACTATATTAACATGATATTCTGTTTGACTTTCAGGGCCTTCAAAAACTTGTAACTCTTGCTGCTTATAACAAATCAATAAATATTTATTAAGCACTTACTATGCATCAGACACTGGATGAAACACTGGGGATATAAAAAGAAGCAAAGAAGAGTCCTTACCTCAAGAGCTTCCAATCTAATGGGGAGACAAGATACAAATAAATATATGCAAAGCAAGCTATATACAGGATAAAAAGGAAATAATTAGCAGAGTGAAGGCACTGGAATTAAGAGGAGTTGAGAAAGGCTTCCTGTAGGAGCTGGGATTTTAGTTAGTACTTAAAGGAAGTCAGTAGTTGGAGGGGATATGCTGCATCCAGGCATGGGGAGGAGTCAGAGAAAATATCCATAACTGAGAGATGGAGAATAGAACTGTTTGTAGAACAGCCAGAAGGTCAGGGGCACCGGATCTACATTGAGGAGTGAGGCATGAGAAGACTGGAAAGGTAGGAGAGGGCTAGGTTATGAAGGGCTTTGAATGCCAAACAGAACTTTTCCTGGAGGTAATAGGGATGCTGGAGTTTATTGTATGCAGGAGTAACATGGTCAAACCTGCACTTGAAGAAAATCACTTTTGTAACTGAATGGGGGGTGGATTGGAGTGGGGCGAGACTTGAGGCAGGCAGACTCATTGGCAGCTATTGCAATTATAAAGGTGAGAGGTGATGAAGGCCTATACCGCAATGGTGGCAGTGTCAGAGGAGACAAGGGAGTAATGTTGCAAACAAAAGATTGATAGGCTTGGCAAAAGATTGGATGTGAGGGAGGGGGAGAAAGAGTGAGGATTCCAAGATGTCTCCTAGGGAGTGAACCTGGGGGACTGGGAAGATGGTATTGTCCTGTACAAGAATCATATAAAAATATGCAATATGACAGTCATAGAAAAATTGAGTACTCAGGCTAGAAGGGATTTTTAGAGATAATTTAGTCTAATGTCTTCATTTGACATGAAGTAACTCATTCAATTCCTTCCCAGTCCTCTTTTCATCAGATTGTTTCCCTCTTCTTCTTACCTGTGTGGCTTTTCTTACGTTGTTTTACCTGCTTGGAAGATCTTGCTGCACCCCCCGCCTTCCTAATCTGTGAGTTTCATAAGGACAAGGACTGTATCTAATTTAAATTTTGTATTCCTGGCACCTAGCATTGTACTCTGCACACAGTAGGTGCATAATACTTACTGAACGAATTAATGAAAGCATAGTCCCATATCTTTCAAGAAGCCTTTCCCTTGCTCTTCATTCAGATGTAAAAAGGCATGTCTGAGAGAAAGACTATATTTTTATGAGGCTCTGGGTCTCAAAGAAATGTCTAATTAAAATGCTCAGGACTGCACTACTTGGAAGACTGGGTTACTGCAATGAACTGGCTACAGAGATGTTGAAGAAGGGGGAAAGAGACTGAAGAGGTCACAGCCAGGAGTGGGAGAGCTCTGACATGTCCCTGAGATGCCCTGAAACAAGGAAAAATCATTGTTTAGAGCAGAACAGGGGGAGAAGCCTGATCCTTGCAAATGCAGTCCTCAAAGATACTTGCGCTGAGGGCTTACACTCATTTTGTTCCTGGAGGTCTGGTAGAAAAACAAGAGAAAGAGAGAGAGAACGACAGAGACACAGACAGACACAGATTGTCAGACAGAGCCAGAAAGAGCCAGAAAGAGAGGTAGAGAGACAGGAAAAGAGAGACGGGGGAGAGACAGAGAGACGGAGACACCTGTAGACTGAGAAAGAAAACAGAGACACTGAGACAGACTGACTGACGGGCAGACAGACAGATATACACATACACATAGCCTGTGTTTGGGGAATTTGAGTCTTGGAATAGATTGTTTCCAACCTTGTTTGCTTGGGCATGAGAATCCTCATCTCCAGAATGTGTAAGCAGAGATGATTTTCCTTATTTCTTAGCTGATTGTTCTAGTTCCAATAATTTAAACTTTTATTTTACAAGGCATTTCCCTTGTGTGATCTCCTAGCCTGGTGCAAACTGAATTTAGATATTCTTATAGGTTTTCAAAGGAGAAGGAATGAAGGTACACTTATAATCCAATTTACCCCACATTGAACCTCATAGTTTGTGTGAATCTCGTGTTGAATGGAAATATTATTGTTGTTGTTGAGTCGTTTTTCGATCGTGTCCCTTACTTCATGACCCAATTTGAGGTTTTCCTTTTTTGTTTTATTTTATTTAGTATTTTATTTTTCCCCAGTTACATGTAAAAAAGAATTTTTAACATTTGTTTTTGAAACTTTGAGTTCCAAATTCTCTTCCTCCCTCCTCACCCCGCCCCCCCACATTAGGAAGGCAAGCAATTCAATATAGGTTATACGTGTGTGGTCATGCAAAACATTTCCATAAGAAAACAGACATTTGGGATTTTCTTGGCAAAGATATTGAAGTAGTTTGCCATTTCCTTCTCATTTTACAGATGAGGAAACTGAGGCAAACAGGTTTAAGTGACTTGTCCAGGGTCACACAGCTACTTAGTGTCTGAGGCCAGATTTGAACTCACTAAGCCTCCTCTTCCTAATTCCAGACCCAGCACACTATCCACTGTGCCATCTACCTGCTATAAACTATATTTGAAATGAGGATGATCTGATAGTACTCCTCCCAGCCACATTGATTTTTCCCTTCTCTGAACTCCAATTACACTTAAAGTAGCACACTGTCTAGCACCGAATTACTTTCTAATGTGTTTTATGTGGGGTAGTCTAGTCATTCAAATTAAAATGGAAGATCCTTGTGGGCAGGGTCTATGTTTGACATTTCTTTGATATCTCATAGTGATAGCATACATAGTGCTTGGCACATGGTAACTGCTCAGCATATACTTGCTGGCTCATCTCTTCTCTTTGATTCACAATGATTGACAGTTTCTGCAAATGAGCTATGTTTTTCCAACCTAAACTACTGTTTGATGCTCATTCCGATATTGGCAGATAAAATTATTGGCTTGATGGCATAACCAGTTGCATGAGTGGGCTCTTGATGCATTTCAACGGGCGGGATCACTAAAAGGTCAGTATGGCAACATCCTTTCCCAGCTTATACTTTAAAAAACAAATACACTTGGAGGAGAAAAGCACAGCTACTTCAAAGGAAAACACAAACATAGTCCAGAGCTGATAAACTCACACTGGTCTGAAAGCATAAAGACAGCAAGTTTGGATATACCTACAAATATATCCTACAAATGCTTAATTGCCCTGTGGAGCCGTCTGACTCCATTTATCCAGTCCTGGATCTATTGACATACCAAGGGATCAGCCATCTACCTTAATCTATTTCCAAGATGAAATGTAGCCTTCTTAAGGCTCCATTATCAAGCAAGCAGAGTGAACAAAATACTTCTATTTTGTTGTTTGTCACTGTTTCGGTCAGAGGCTGAGATAAAATGGTAAGGTGGTTGTTGTTCAAGTTGTGTCTGACTCTTAATAACTCCTATCTGGGGTTTTCTTGGCAAAGATTCTGGAGCGGTTTGCTATTTCCTTTTCCAGGGCATTTTACAGATGAGGAAACTGAGGTAAATAGGATTAAGTGACTTGTCTGGGGTCACACAGCTAGAAGTATCTGAGGCCTGATTTGAACTCAGGTCTTGTTGATTCCAAGCCTGGTGCTCTATCTATCTACTGCATCACATTGGCTTCACCATTAATATGGTATAGGAGAGACAATTTCAAATGTTCTCCTTTTTCCTTTCAGTATCAATATTATTTATGTAAAGACACAACTTTTGTCCGCAAGGCTAAAGCCTTGACAGATTGAACTGATAAAAAGTGTGATTCTAACACTACGCCACATAAGTAATTTAAATATGACTATATATTGTAATTTAGTTTATGTAGCTATTTCTTTCTAAATTTTGCCCCTTCTCCACCCAAAAAAATATCAGCACCATTTTAAATCCTTTTTTCCCTGACAAAATTAGTTTTATCTCTTTTAGTTAATAAATTATTTTACTTTGAAATCCTGGCTTTTGTTGCTACGTCTTTCTCTTAATTTCACAGAATCAAAGAAGGTCAGAACTAGAAAGGACCCTAAGCTAAGGATCACTTAGTCCAGGCAGGGTCCTCAAGTGGTTACCTACAATGTATCCAAGAAATGAACATTCTACCCAACCAATTCCACTTTTTGACAGCTCTGCAAAGCACATATAAGCTCTGAGGGGTCCTTATCTTATACCAACCACCCCTCACACTTATGTGTCTGGGCTCCAAAGTGATGCTGGCTATAGCTTTCCCTCAAAGTTATAGAGGTACTCCTAAGACTTGGGAGGTACCTTTCTTTTGCTAATATTTTGAATCCCCATTCTAATGCGTTCTTCTCAATATCTATAACCAGTTATAATGTCTCCTTTATGATACTGATACTCTCCAGCAATTAGTAGCCCAGTTTCATTTAAATGATTAACATCAATAAGCATTTACAAATTGATATTTGTCGAAAAGATAAAGCAAGGACAGAAGTATTAACACATCCCAAGGAAATGGGACATATTTTTTCCTTGGTCCTTTGGGAGGAAAGGGTCAAACCCAAAGCAATTGCTTTAAAGCATTCCTCACCACTAAATTCACTTCTGAATGCAGCATAGCTGATGGACAAGGCTGTCTTTGATCCACTTCTAGGCTGTATTAAGCAAGTGGCTTGGAAGAATGATATCAATCCTCACTGGGCTTGGTTGTCTGCCAAATCTGGCATGGCCTCCAGCTCCCAGACCTCTAGTGGCTTGCTCTCCCAAGCTTCTGAATCTCATAAGGCCATAGCCTAAGAGCAGGAAAGAACAAATGCAGAAGTTTGTATTTATGGCCACCTGGGAAAGGAGAGGAGGAGAAGAAGGGGATAATTAAGACCTGAAGGCTCTCTTCCCCTCCTAGAAGCTTACAGCAGGTCATCCCTTGATTTACATCCAGGAAGTAAAACAAAACCTTGGCTTTTTAGTGTCTTTTGTACCTTGGCTTTTTAGTGTCTTTTGTAGGCTCATTTTCTTCATGGTAAGCAAACTGGAAACAATGCCTGCATAAGGCACATATGTGGATTGCATCCACCGTGCAGCTGTGATTGCTTATAAAGACAAGACTCATTGATCTCCCTTTATACTGAAGTGTTTGAAAGTTTTGTTTAATCAAGAGTACAGCTCCTTCTTGGCAACTTTCACTATTCCTCCTAATTTGGCACTTGGGGCCAAACTGAACCAAAGCGCTCTTACAGGCATCAGCTTTTCAGATGTTTGAAGAGAGATACCATGTCTCTCCTAAGTCTATTCTTCTTTAGGTTAGTTCTTTCCAGTTTCTTCATCCAACCCTCATATGGCATGATTAATCTCCAGTCCCCTTACTCTTCATTCTGACCTTTCCACCTACATCTACTCTGTGCCTTTCTGAACCACATTCAGTCTTGTGTTATAATTATTTGGGTACATGTTAGAATCTCTACTATTAGATTATTGACATCAGGAATGATATCTATTTTTTTTGACTAAGTGGAAAATATTCTCCACTCCCCCAACTTAATAGTATTTTATTTTTTCCAATTACATGTTAAAGATAGCTTTTGACATTCACTTTCATAAGATTTTGAGTTCCAAATTTTTTTTCTCTCTCTCCCCTCCCCCCCCCCCTAAGATGGCAAGCAATGTGCTATAGGTTCTACATGTACAAAATGATATCTATTTTTATCATTGTATCCCAGATTCTAAGCACTGTACATTGTACATAGTAAGGCATGTGCTAAATGTTCAACAATGGAATTGAAATTTTTAGTAACTGTTTTTATGTTTTGATATTTAGTTCCTGGTTAGTAGTTGTTGGCTACAAACACTTAGACATTTTATTTTATCATCATTTCCTCCATATCGGTCATTAGAACGAATGTATAGCGTGGTCACTTAAAGCCATTATCCCTTGATCAAGGTTCATGAACCACTTGTTTGTTTACTAATTTATGGAGTAAAATAAGCATTTCCATAACATAGCAAAATAAAAAAAAAGATGATTGCACATGAAGCTACAAATCTATTATGTACAACTTGCTATTCCTTTTAAATATATGGTTATTATGTAAATTTGTCTCCCACCTTTTTTTTCTTCCCCCCTCTCTGTGCATTTCTCCCAACCCCCAGAGATGGCTACCGTTAGACACAAATATGTATGTGTGTGTGTATTTATATATGCACGTATGTAAAATCATTCTATACATACTTCTATTTTATTTTCTCTGCATGCAGATAGCATCTTCCTTCATATGTCCTTTGCAGTTAATTTGGGTATTTATAATAGTCAAAGTGACTTAGTTGGTCAAAGTTGTTCTTAAAACAATATTGCTCACAAGCAAAAACAATGCAATCAAAATTATAAGGAAAGTAGAAAACTGGGGAAAATATTTTGCAACAAGTATCTCTGATAAAGGTCTCATTTTTCAAACATATAGAGAACTGAGTCAAATTTACAAAAACACGACTCAATCCCCGATTGATAAATGGTCAAAGGATATGAACAGGCAGTTTTCAGACAAAGAAATCAAAGCTATCTATAGTCATATAAAAATTCTCTAAATCACTGTTGATTAGAGAAATGTAAATTAATACAACTTTGAGGTACCACCTCACACCTATTTGATCGGCTAATATGACAAAAAAAAAGGAAAATGTTCAATGTTGGAGGGTTGTGGGAAAACTGGGAAACTAATGCATTATTGGTGGAGTTGTGAACTGATCCAGCCTTTCTGGAGAGCAATTTGGAACTACACCTAAAGGGTTATACCTGTGCATACCCAGGGCGGAGTCAAGATGGCAAAGTAAAAGCGGTGACTTGCTTGAGCTCTCCCCCAAACCCCTCCAAATACCTGTAAAAAATGGCTCTAAACAACTAGAGCATCAGAACCCACAAAAAGACAGAGTGAAACAAATTTCCAGCCAAGACAACCTGAAAGGTTGACAGAAAAGGTCTGTTGCACCTGGCTGGGAGAGGAGTGCAGTTCAGTGAACCTGCAGGCCTCGGGGGACTGAATCACAGGCAGTTGTGGCAGTTATCAGACTTCTGAACCTACAAATGCCAAATACAACCTAGAAGGTCAGCAGGAAAGGTCTGTTGGACCTTGGTGAAAGAGGAGCTTGGTCAGGCCCCACTCCCAGCGCAGCCCAGAGGTGGCGGCTGCTTCCAGAGCTCTCAGCCCACAGATGGAGGGGGGATCGAGTGGCTGATCAGAGGGGGATTGCAGGGATCTCTTTGCTGGTGCTGAGGCAGAATTCTCTTGCTTTGCCCATGCTTGGATCTGGGTCACAGTCCTGTGTAGTGGTCCTGGAGTGAGGAGGAGCGCTGGTATGGTGGAGCTTGTGGTGGCAATGGAGAGCGAAGCCTCCTCACAGTTCCAAGGCAGAGAAGAGTGCTTGTGGTCACTCATAGACCACAGCACAGGCCAGGAAAGGAGTAGATACTTTGCTTTAGATCATACCACTTTGAAAGAACAGACAATTTGTAAGTCCCTAGAAGTATCTCTGAAAACAGTTGCACAAAACCCCTGAAGTTTGGGACAGTACGTATTCCACACTGGAAGCAGACCCCTACCTTAACAAAGAGTTTAATAGTCAAGTAGTTGGCTGAGAACACGAGCAAATCATGCAAAAAAAAAAGTCAGTGCATAGAGTCTTACTTTGGTGACTAACAAGATCAAAACATACAACCAGAAGAAGACAACAAAGTCAAAGCTCCTACATCCAAAGCCTCCAAGAAAAATATGAATCAGTCTCAGGCTATGGAAGAGCTCAAAAAGGATTTTGAGAAGCAAGTAAGAGGAGTAGAGGAAAAGCTGGGAAGAGAAATGAGAATGATGCAAGAAAATCATGAAAAACAAGTCAACAGCTTGCTAAAGAAGACCCAAAAAATACTTAAGAAAATAATACCTTAAAAAATAGCCTAACTCAAATGGCAAAAGAGGTCCAAAAAGCCAGTGGGGAGAAGAATGCCTTAAAAAGCAGAATGGGCCAAATGGAAAAGGAAGTCCAAAATCTCACTGAAGAAAATAATTCCTTAAACATTAGAATGGAGCCAATAGAAGCTAATGACTTTATGAGAAATCAAGAAACTATAAAACAAAACCAAAAGAATGAAAAGAAATAGAAGACAATGTGAAATATCTCACTGGAAAAACAGCTGACCTAGAAAATAGATCCAGGAGAGATAGTTTAAAAATTATTGGACTACCTGAAAGCCATGATCAAAAAAAGAGCCTAGACATCATTTTTCAAGAAATAAAACTGCCCTGATATTCTAGAACCAGAGGGTAAAATAGAAATGGAAATAATCCACCAATAACCTCCTGAAAGAGATCCCCACAGGAAAACTCCTAGGAATATTGTAGCCAAATTCCAGAGTTCCCAGGTTAAGGAGAAAATACTGCAAGCAGCCAGAAAGAAACAATTCAAGTATTGTAGAAACACAATTAGGATAACACAAGATTTAGCAGCTTCTACATTAAAGGAATGGAGGACTTGGAATATGATATTCTGGAGGTCAAAGGAGCTAGGATTAAAACCAAGAATCACCTACCCATCAAAACTAAATATAATCCTTCAGGGGAAAAAATGGATATTCAGTGAAATAGATGACCTTCAAGCATTCTTGATGAAAAGACCACAGCTGAATAGAAAATTTGACTTTGAAATACAAGACTCAAGAGAAGCATGAAAAGGTAAACCAAAAAGAGAAATCATAAAGTTGAAGTGCTTACATTCCTACATGGAAGGATGATATTTGTAACTCACGAGATGTTTCTCATTATTAGGGTAGTTGGAGGGAATATATGTAGACAGAGGGCACAGGGTGAGTTGAACATGAAGGGATGATATCTAAAAAAATGAAATTAAGGGGTGAGAGAGAGGATTGTACTAAGAGAAGGAGAAAGAAAGAGGTGGAATGAGATAAATTATCTCACATAAAAGAGGGAAGAAAAAGCTTTTACCATGGAAGGGAAGGGGGTGGGGAGGTGAGAGGGCATGAATGAATCTTACTCTCATTGGATTTGGCTTAAGGAGGGAGTAACATACACACTGAATTAGGTATAGAAATCTATCTTACCCTACAGGAAAATAGGGAGGAAGGGGATAAGAGACAGGGGGATGATAGAAGGGAGGGGAGATTGAGGGAGGGGCTAATCAGAAGCAAACACTTTTTGAGAAGGGACAGGATCAAAGGAGAGAATAGAATAAATGGGGGGGATAGGATGAAAGGAAATATTGTTAGTTTTTCACAAGTGTTTGCATGACATGTATAACCTGTATCAAGTTGCTTGCCTTCTCAATGAGGGTGGGTAGAGAGGGAGGAAGGGAAAAATTTTGGAACCCAAAGTTTTAAAACAAAATGTTAAAAATTGTTTTTACATACAACTGGGAAATAAGATATACAGGCAATGGAGTATAGAAATCTATCCTGCCCTACAGGAAGATAGAAAGGAAATGGGATAAGAGAAGGAGGGGAAGTAATAGAAGGGAGGGCAGATTAAGGGAACGGATATTCAGAATGCACACTGTCTTGGGTGAGGGGAGGGGAGAAATGGGCAGAAAATTTGGAAAACAAAATCTTTTGAAAGTCAATGTTGAAAATTAACAATAAGTTAATTTTTTAAAGAACTGCATACCCTTTGATTCAGCAATCTAGCTTCAAGTCTATATTCCAAAGACATCCAAAAATATTTATAGCAATTCTTTTTGTGGTGGCTAAGAATTGGAACTTGAAGGCATGCCCATCAACTGGGGAATGGCTAAAAAAGCTGTGGTATATGATTGTAATGGAATATTATTGTGCTATAAGAAATGACAAGCAATATGATTTCAGAAAAACCTGGAGAGATCACAAACTGATGCAGAGTGAAGTGAGCACAATCAGGAGAACGTTATGCACAGTAATAACATTATTGTATGATGAAGAACTGTGAATGACAACTATTCTCAGCAATTCAAGGATCCAAGACAATTCCAAGGGACTAATGAATGAAGAAGCATATTATCTGCCTCCAGAGAAACAGCTGATATTGTTGGAATAGAAACTGAAGTACGCTATTTTTGACTTTCATTTTTTTCTTTTGAGTCTTCTTGTACAAAATGATTAATATGAAAATGTTTTACATAACTGCACATATATAACCTGTATCTACTTGTTTACTATTACAGGGAGGGAAGAGGTAAGTGAGGGAGGGAGGGAATGATACAATTTGGAACTCAAAACTTTAAATAAAAATGTTTTTAAAAACCCAATAATATTGCCATTACTGTATGTAGTATTCTCTTGGTTTTGCTCATTTTACTCTTCATTATTTCATGCAAGTCTATCCATGCTTTTCTAAGATCATTGAGATCATAATTTCTTATAGCACAGTGGTATTCCATTGCAATCATATACCACAATGTTCAGCCATTCCTCAATTGATGGGCATCCCTTCAATTTCCAGTTCTTTGCCACCACAAAGAGAGATGATTTATAAAAAAAAATATGTAAAATGTATCTAAGAACATATAGTTTCTTTTCCTTTTCCCCTAATCATCTTTGAAAATAGACCTATTAGTGGTATTGCTGGGTCAATTTATTTATTTATCTATTTAAGCACAAAGATTTCATGATTTCAATAACTCCTTTTTAAAAGATTTTCATTGGATGTCTCTAACATTCCAAATAGTCATTATTCTGACTTCCCACTCTCTAAGTATTACATGGCTTACCTACAAAGTTCTAGATGTGGAGAGACCACCAAGTAGCCAGCTTCAGGAATCAAGATAAAGGCAGCCAACCTTCCTTCCCAACTCATTGAACTAGTGATTTTTACAAACTCTCCTTTCGGCAGAACACAAATCTCCTCTGAGGAAGTCCTAATGGTTCCTTCATGGTGACAGTTTTCTTTGATCTTGACATTGACTATCCGAATCTTGGGATTGTTTTGATCATTCTTTTCTGCCTTGTATACCCAAACACTCACCAAATTTTGATAATTCTTCTGAAGATGTCCCCCCACACCTTTGTCTCATCTACCATCATTATTCTAGTGTAGGCCCTAATCACCTCTCAGACGGAGGTATCCAAAAGTTCTTGGCTGTTTTCTGTTTTTAGTCTTTTCTCCATTGTAACCCATCCTGGGCTATCTTAGTGCTTTTTCTGGATGTTGCATGGCTCAGAAAGAAGACCAATCCTTAATAGCTTCTCAGATGACTGCTCTTCCCCCAGAAGTGCCAGAAAACAAAAACAATAGTCTGCTCATTGGAAAGAGACAGAGAAACCAGAAGCTCCCAGCTCCTAGCTCTAAACAAGACTCCCTCCCCAGACAATCTTCAAAAGCTCCAAAACTCCAAAGAGAGTAACTTAATTATGTCACTGATAATGGTCAGGGCTTTATTATAGATACCTTGTTATGTCATTAGAGAATCAAACCTGAGCTAGAAGGTGGCAGACATTTGTGATTATCAGGGAATTTCATTTGTCTCTGCCTTCCTAAAAAATTTCATTTAAATAGTCCAATAAATAATTTCAAACGCCATAATTTTCCCTTTGATGTTCTATTGACACTCTTTGTAACATTGCTGTCACTTGCTAATGATTCCTTCTCTTTCCCCCACCCCCAAGTAGAACCCTCCCTTGTAACAAATAAGTACAATTAAGCAAAACAAATCAGTACACTGGTCATGTTTCATACTGTATTTCTCATTCTGTACTGATAGTCCACTAATACCATAATTTCCCCTAATAATCTAGTACCATTTTTGGTGGGCATATGAAGGAAAAACTGGGAAATAGTCACTTAGACTGTATCTCAATTTGTGTCCAAATTGAACTGGATCAAAATATTTTTCAGCTCAAATTCTTCACAGTTCTGCTTTGCAGCTTTTTTTCCTTTCTTTTTCTTTTTCTTTTTTCTTTTTTTTTTTTTGGAGATAGGGACCTAGAGGTACTTCTAAAGCATTTACCAGATAATGTGGCATCTTGGACAGAGCACTTGAGCTGAAGCCAGGAAGACTTGAGTTCAAATTTAACCTATGATACCTAAAAATTAAGTCACTCTTTCTGAGTCTTGGTTTGCTTAGCTGTAAAATGGAAACCAATAATACCTGTATTGTTCACCTTACAGTATTGTTGTGGGAGATTCACTAAAATACTTTGCAAATTTTAAAGGAAAATAGAAATGTCAGCTTCTCAGGACTACATATGTAGTCCCTAACAATAGATGAACCAAGATTTTGGTTTTGTATGTGATTCACTGTGGTCTTTCAGGCCTAAATATGGTTTGGAAAAGGACCTCAATTCCTATATCAGTTGAATGTGATTAAAGCCTTTGGAACAATGGGTAGAAATGTAGGCTTGATGAGTAGGAGGATTTCTTAACAATTAGAGTTATTTTAAAAATGGAATAGGCTAACTCTGGGAAGTAGTAGATTTTTCCCCTTCAGAACTTGTCAAGCAAAGTCTAGATGACCATGTCAGGCACGTTATAGAGGGAATTCTTGTTCAGGTACCAATTGTACTAGACAGATTCTCAGATGCTGTCCAACTGGGAAATCCTGAGGCACTGAGATGCTGAGATTCTATTTGTATTCAACAGAATTGGCATTTAAAAACAAAAATACTCAAATTTCTGCATCCAAAAGAATGTTGTCTGTCAAAGTGGTAATCAAGAGGGGTTTATGCTTTGTCCATTGTTACTGCCATTGCTCCAACATCTTTGACCTTTAGCATCAGCTCCCAAGTCACACTTCCATTTAAGATGGGACCTCTGGCCAGCCACCTTTTTCATTTCCCATCTGGTTGCACTTCTTTGGACTTTCCCAATATGGATACCTTCCCTTCCTTGGCCTCCCCTCCCCCTTTTCAGCTTTGTGTGTGTGTGTGTGTGTGTGTGTGTGTGTGTGTGTGTGTGTGTGTGTGTGTTGTCTTCACCCATTAGATTGTAAGCCCCTTAAGGGCAGAGACTATTTTCATATTTGTATCCTCAGCTCTTACAACAGTGCCTGGCACACAGTAGGTGCTTAAAAAATTTATTGACTCACACACACACACACACACACACACACACACACAAAATCAGTCTTGTGACTTCATAATCACATTTTTTAATGTTTGGTGCAATCAAATTTGTTGTCACTATATGTGTCTTGCTGTAGCCATAACAGAAGAAAACATTAAGGAGATGGGGATGGATCCATTATTTCAAAATTATTTATGTATTGGACTACTAGCCAATGCATCTAATTCTTCCCTTTAGACTTTGCAACTTAAAACAATTCTTCAGGATGAAGTTGTGGGCGAATACTCAGGTATCTGATAAAAGAAAATACAACTGTAATAAATCTTAGCTACAGGTTACATTGTTTTTCTTTCTGTGTAAAAAGAAATGTTTGTTTATCTGTGTGGAAATAACAGAGGGCCTTTGCTCCCATGTAGTTTCATAATGTGCATTCCAACCATATTATCATTTAGTTGGATCTATCCCCAACAGCATTTCTGTACTGCTGGCAAATGGGTATTCTTGGGGCTTGGGTCTGTCTGAATATTTCTCTTCCTTGCTCAAAAAGCTTTAGTGACTTCCTGTAACCTCTAGGAGGAAATGTAAATTCTTCTGTTTGCCATTTAAAGCCCTTTACAATCTGGCTCCAATCTTTTCTTTTTTAGAGGCTGATTTCACATCCTACCCCCTTCCCCCACATGCTAGTTCCAGCCTCTTTCCTACCTGTACACTTTTGCAACAGGATGCCTCCCACCCCTCGAATGGTCTCTTTCCTCCCCTCTATTTCTCAGAATCCATATGTAGCTCCCTGAAGGTTCAGTTCAAGTGCCCCCTACTTCCAAAGTCTCATTCCTGATGCCCCCCAGTTGTTAGTGTTCTCCCTGAGTCACTGACAAGGCCTTGTATATTTTTCCCAATCCTTGCCTGTGTCCTTATTTCCCACCTGGATGCACTACTTTTGGATTTCCTCTGCCCTCTCCATTAAGCCCCAGGAATCACAGCATTGGGTCATCCTAAACTTGGGACTTCACTTTGGCACTCACATCGTACCACTCCCTCTGCTCCCTCTGATGGGATGGTGGACTTTTGAACTCCCAAACTTCCATGTTAGGAGGGCATCAAGCCCAGCCATCTCCTCATTTCCCACCTTGCTGTGCTATTTGTGCACTCTTCTGGCCTCTCCACCATTGCTCCCACACCACTACCTTCCTGGCCCCATCCCTCTTTTCAGCAGTCTCCCTCATTCCAGTGTAAGTTCTTTGAGGACAGACCGTCTTTCTTTTCATGTCTGTAAGCCCACCTCTTAGCACAGTGATTGGCATAGTAAGTGCTGAATAAATCTTTATTGACTGACTACTTGTTGTTTCCTCAAGGACAGGAATGGGTTTGGGTTTATATTTGTTTCTTACACTGGCACACTTGGTGCTTATAAACACTTGTTGAATTTTGAATTACTAAATTGAAATGGTTCTTGGCACCTCTTCCCTGGACAAACAAGGTGCTTGAGGGTACTCGAAAGGGTGGACCAAACAGATAAGCTATACCTCCCTTCAGTCTTTACTCAGGTGGGGGCCTATGGGCTAAAGCTTTCATTTACAATCATGTGGATTGATATATTCCTTAGCTTTGCTCAGCTACTTTCCCCCTCTGTTACAAGGGGGTGGTTCACTGGGTAGAAGAGGGAAGGAATATAAATGAATAAAAAAGATATAAAATAAAGGAATCAATAAAAAATTTAATAAAATTTGGACAAAAAAAGGTGGGACCATTGACCGAGGTTTGAGATGTTTTGGTGCTTGTTTTTCTTCTGCTTTTTTTTTTAATAGGGAAATATTAATTTACTGCCATTAGAGCTGTTGTTCAGTCATGTCTGACTCCTCATGACCCCATTTGATGCTTTCTTTGCACAGATCCTAGATTGGTTCACTATTTCCTTTTTCAGCCGATTTTACAGATGAGGATAGGAAACTGAGGCAAGCAGGGTTAAGTGATTTGCCCCAGGTCACACAGCTAGTAAGTGTCTAAACTCAGATTTGAACTGAGGAAGATGAGCCTTCCTGACACCAAGCCCAGCACTTTATCCGCTGCACCACCACTGCTGTTATTAGATTAGGTTTCAGAAATTGAGGAGTCCATCAGTGAATGAACATTTATTAAGTGCTTTGGCCAGACACTAATTTAAGTGTTGAGGATACAAAAAAAGGCAAAAAATAGTCCCTGCCCTTAAGGAGCTTATGGTCTAACAGGGAAGGCAATATGCAAAGCAACTATGTACACATGTAAACTGTAGGGAATTTCAGAGGGAAGCCACTGGTATCACAGGAGACCAGAAAGGTTTCTTGCGGAAGGTGGGATTTTAGTTGAGACTTGAAGGAAGCCAGGAGGTATGGGTGAGGAGGGAAAGCATTCATTGCAAGCTTGGAGTCAGGCAGTGAAAAGCATCTAATGGCAAAATGGAGTGTCTTGTTTATGGAATAGCCAGGAAGCCAGTGTCACTGAATTATGGCACGTGTGGAGGGGAATAAAGCATAAGCAGACAGGAAGAGTAGGAAGGAGCAGGTAATGGAGGACTTAAAAGACAAACAGGAGATTTCATATTTGACCTTGAAAGTAATAGGGAGCCACTGAAGTTTATTGAGTAGGCTGGTGAAATGGTCAGAACTTCCCTTTAGGAAAATCACTTTGGCAGCTGCTGGACTGGAGAGACTTGAGGCAGGGAGAGCAAGCAGATTGCAGAGATATGTTTTACTCAACTGTACATGAATAACCTATATCAAATTGCTTTCCTTCTCAATGATGGGAGAGCAGAGGGAGGGAGAGAATCTAGAACTCAAAAAAAGTTTTAAAGAAAGGTTAAAAGTTATTTTCACATGTAATTGGGGGAAAATAAAATATTAAATTAAAAAAATAAAGACTCTAGAAATGATATAATAAGGCCTTGCACCAGGGTGGTATCGGTGTCAGAAGAAAGAAAGGGACCCGCAGGAGAGATATTGCAAAGTTAGAATCAACAGGAAATCAACCTTGGGAAAAGATGAGAATTTAAGTGAATCTTTCTGGCTGACAGTGCTTAGGTTGGGGGGTGAGGGAGGAGAGAAAAAACAAATGTGAAAGCAGAAATCAAGAGAGGTGGAGAATTCAGCTGCACTTTGCTTGGAACTCAGTCAGCAGGATAAAAGCAACATCTTCTAGGCACTGATGAGAGAATATTCTCAAACCTTCATTTAGTGATTATGGGAGAGGTGGAACAGTAACAGAGTGGATAATTCTGTACTTTGAGTCAAGAGACCTGGGTTGGAATCCTCTCTCAGTGACTTCCTAGTTCTGATCACCTGCAAAGCTTTTAACCTCCTCACTTAGGTGATGGAGAGGCTGCAGTGCTACTCTGGGAGTGAGAAAGATCCGAGTTCAAATTCTGCCTCAGATACCTTCAGCTTCTGTGACCTTGTACAAGTCAGTATCCATTTTATCTTGGAGATAGTGATGGCACTTACCTCTGAGAGCTGTTGTGAAGAGCAAATGAGATGATACAGGTCAAGGTTTGATAAACCTCAAGGCACTATGCAAATACTGTTATGATTGTTGCCCTTAGTATTGTCTGTAAAATGCAAATGCTAATATTTGCACCACCTAACACACAGGTATCATAAAGCCACTTGCACAATTTAACGTGGGGGTAGCTAGGTGGTACAGTGGATAGAGGACCCAAGTTCAAATTCTGCCTCAGACACTTACTGGATGTGTGACCCTGGCCAAGTCACTTAACCCCAAAGCCTCTTAAAAAAAACCCCACAAAACCCCCAAAACTTAATGTGCTATGTTAACGTGCTATGTTAGCGTTCTATGTTTAACAGGAGATGGAATAAGGCATCTCTAGAAGTATTGAGTTCCATATTGTCAAGGGTCTTCGAGCAGCAAGTTTTGGACTAGATACCTTGAAAGGTCCCTTTTGACTCTAAATCTACGATCCTAGCACTATCTCTCAGGAATGAGTGTAATGAGATGCCCCAAAGATGTCTTTTAACTTTGATATTCTGGGATTTTGAGTTTACCTCGAGTTGAGAATCAGTCTTCTGGGCTGCTGCAAGGAGTAGTGAGTTTCCATCATTTGAAATCAAACAAAGGAAGAGAGAGAGAGAAAGAGACAGGAACAGACAGAGGCACACGAACTGACAGAGACCCGGCGTGGAGGGGATGGGGGACAGAGAAAGAAGGGAGGACAGAGAGAGACAGACAGAAAGGCAGAGAGAGACAGAGAGAAAGGCTTGACCATCCAATAACATATTATCTAGACAATAGGTATTCTTCATCCACTTGTTTTTTTCCGATATAAACCGACCAAACTCTGTTAAGTGCTTATGGATCTTACCCAGGAGGCTCTCCACCATTTAAGGACTTTATGCAATCAAGCCACAAACGGGATCACTTGGAGGCCCCCATCTTCTCTCTTTTAACTTGGACTCTCTGCTGGATCTGCCCCGGGTCAATGCACCTGACATCTGTTAGGGCTTAAGTTAGGCAGGAGGACCTGAAAAAATGAAATCATTACCTCTCCATGGGAGTAGTGGTGGGTGAGATCAGAATCAGCCTCTTTGTTTTTATCATCACAGCTTGATTATTCTAAGCAGAGCAGCCTTTCCTGACCTTCGCTTCTTTCTCCCCTCTACCTCCCTTTGTTCCTTATTTAACATTTGTACTTGAGTGTGTTAAGTTGAAGGTGCAGGAAATAAAGCACTTGCTTCTCTACCTCCTGCCTTAGAAATGTGGCTCTTCCTCCTCCTTCCAAATAGTGGTTTCCTCAGTCCACCTTTAACATCACCCTAGCGGAGAGTTTTCTCTAGGCATGCCTTAAGGGAGGAGGAAAGGAGGAATGGAGGAAGCCACATGATCAAACAGCCCAGGGATGGCTTAAATAGCATTTAAAAAAAAAGTGCTCTGACTTGTTTTAGCCTGAGGGGAAGAAGGAAAACCTATTTTAGTTCTGTCTTTTTGAGAAATTTATCCAAAATCAAGAAGTGAGAAACTATATTATTCTTTCCTGATTCAGCTCTACCTCTAGCCAGGAGAAATTTCTGGACCTGGCAGAAACTGTGGTCCTTTCTATATCTCTGTAATACTCAAACCAAATAATGTTCTTCCATCCTGCAGCCCTTGTTCACAATTAAGAACACACCTCAATCCAAAGCAGTTAAAACAGGTCAGATTTTTAAAGTACTACTTAAAACAGCAAATAACCTTAAAAAACAGAAGACATTGTCTTCTAGAACACAGAGGGCGACGGGTGGGGGTAGGGGGTAGGGAGTGGGGTGGGGGCGCAGAGGGAAGTGTTTTCACCCATCAGCTACCTGGATTCTCAGCCAGCGAAGGATTGGACTTTGCTCACATTCTGGTCACAGCAGTCCTCTCTTCTCTCCCCCACCCCCCTACCACTCCAGCTCCTTCTACCACAATAGCTGCTCAGTTCCAGAACGCCTGTCCTGTCTCTGAGCACAACTCCTAGGAGAGTCCACAAGTGTCTCATCCAGGATGGCAAGAAGACAGCTCTTTTGTCTCTTTCCAATGTATCTCTCTGGAACACAAACAGCAGGGCTGTATTCCCAAGGTCTGCTACACTTGCTCCCATACCCACACGCCAAAGAAAATAAAAAGATAGGGAGGAGAGGAAAGCCAAAACATCTTAATGAAGGCAAAATCTGGACACTTAAAAAGTTCAATGTTGTAATCATTCCCATTCTTCCTGAAGAATGCCTGAAGACTCCCAAAGTGGGGCAGCTAGGGGGCGCAGTGGACTTGGAATCAGGAAGACAGTTTCCTGAGTTCAAATCCAACTTCAGACACTTACTAGCTGTGTGACCCTGGGCAAGTCACATAACCTGGTTTACCTCAGTTTCCTCATCTATCAAATGAGCTGGGGAAGGAAATGACAAACCACTCTAGTGTGTTTGCCAAGAAAATGGGGTCATGAAGAGTTGGACACGACTGAATAACAACAAAGATCAGCTTGCTACTCATAGGAAAAATAGATAAAATAAAGGATAGAGAGTAAAGTGCTGCCAAAAACAATATGGTGTGGTGGACCAAGGGCTAGATTTAGTTTCAAGATCTGGGTTCAAATTCTACCTTTGCCAGTGGTCATCTGTGTGATCTTAGGGAGATCTCTAAATTTCTGAGCTTTTTTTTTTTCCATCTGTTAAATGAGGAAGTGAGACCAGATGACCTCTGGTTTATTCTGGCTGTTACTTATATATAACTACTGCAAACATCAGAAGATTGTAAGTAGCACTCTGGCTTCTACATAGCTCCTCACACCAGCCAACCTAGATCGTTGTCTGGTCAAGTTCATATTACCCACCCCACCCTCCACTCCCCAGCCCCTACAACACTCCTGGAATGCATCTTCTCAATTCTCCAGAATCCTCAGCTCTGCTGAAGCCTCAGTGAAACTCTACTAGCAAACAGGATAACAGGGATGGCAGGTACCCTGTACCCTATTGGGAGCCCTAATAGGGTAGGTACCCTATTACCCTATTCCCATGCAACTTTGATGTCTTATGCTAGGTCTCTACTTCATGAAAGCTTTTAGTTCCATGTACCTCAGAGAGTATATTTGGTATGGCAATATCTATTAAAAGATGTTCTTAAGTTTTTATAGATCAGTGTTATGACAATTATGGAAAACAGTTCAGTTTGTGATAATGGATTGTCTAGTTGCAAGAGTTTATCGGTTGAGTTTTCCAGGAAATTTTGAAATTTTTGAAATATGAGGAAGTTTCTGATGTATAAAGTCTAGCTACTAGGTCATGTCTTGCTAGATATTCAGAAGGTACTAATTTTTTATAGCTTTTACAGTGACATGTTACATGATTTCTACCTTTTCTGTGTATAATCTGCCTTGATCACTAATGCCAGGCTTCTTAAAAATAATCTTTCTGTAATTACAACAAATGCTAGGGTTTTTTTTTAAATTAGTCTTTTTAAAAATAATCAGTTAGCTGGTTGGATGCATGCTGTCAAATTCCAAGAGGGTTTTTAGAATCCTTTTTTTAAAAAGTAAAATTCTATGAAATTCAAGTCTAGGTATGCCCATTTCCTTTTTTGAAATTGTTTGATACATTGGTATGTGACATGGTTTTGAGACCTATTGCTATTCCAGTCACCAGATTCCATATGTGTCCTAACTTTGAAATGACCTTTGTTAAATGTGTTCATAACTGAGTAGAATCTTTCAGGTATGGTCTGACCAAGTTAGAGTACTATGGCATTAGTTTCTCCTTCATTCTGGATAGTTTGTATTCACCCAGAAATGTAAGCCCAGGCTAACTTCACTTATGAAAAACTGCAATTTTATGCATCACAGTCACAATCTACTACTGATTTATAGAATTGTAATAATAATTACAGATATACCTTGTTTCATTGTGCTTCATTTTATTGTGTTTTGCAGATACTATGGTTTTTTTTTTACATTTTGAATGTTACAGAATGTGTCACATTTTGGTAATTCCGCAATATTGCAAACCTTGTCATTATTATTATATCTGTTATACGATAAGTTATATGGTTAGTGATCTTTGATGTTACTATTGTAATTGTTTTGGGGCACCATGGACTGTGCCCATGTAAGACGATAAACTTAATTGATAAATATTGTGTGTATTCTAACTGCGCCATGGACCAGCCCATTCCCCAGTCTTTCTCCTTCTCCTCGGCCTCCCGATTCCCTGGGACACAATGATATTGAAATTAGACCGATTAATAACCTTACAAAGGCCTCTAAGTGTTCAAATGAAAGGAAGTCAGTTTGATGTGGCACCTCATTGTGGTCTTATTTTAAGAAATTGGACAGCCACCCCAACCTTCAGCAGCCACCACCCCAGTAAGTTAGCAGCCCTCAACAATGAGGTGAGACTCTCCACCGGCCAAAAGATTATGACTCCCTTAAGGTTCAGATCAGGGTTAGCATTTTTAACAATAAAGTATTTTTAAGTTAAGGTATGTACATTGTTTTTATTTTGGACATAATACTGTTGCATACTTATAGATTATAATATGGTATAAATGTAACTTTTATATACACTTGGAAACCAAAAATATTGTGTGACTCACCATATTATGTTATTTGTTTTATGGCAGTGGTCTGGAACACAACCTGCAGTATCTTTGAGGTATGCCTGTATAACATTGGAAAAGACCCTGATGTTGGGAAAGATTGAAGGCAAAAGGAGAAGGGGATGGCAGAGGATGAGATGGATAGATAGATGGAAGCAATGAACATGAGCTTGGACAGACTTCAGAAGAGAGTGGAGATTAAAAGGGTCACAAAGTGTCAGCTGTGGCTGAACAACAGAACAACAATAATGCCTGCATCAATTCTGCCTTACTTAAATCCAATTCACATGAAAGTCAAGACATCACCCCGTGATGTCATTGGTCATCTTCAAAAAGGATGGGTGAACACCAACAGCAGCACCTCAGAATTCAATTCAATATCCATTAGATACTGAGGGGCAGGGTAGGAACAATGACAAAGTAAGCAAATACCAGGGAGAGTAAATAAACAGTTGAGACCTTGTCATCTTCTTGGTTATTAGGTATAATTTCTGGACATTACAATAAGTGAAGATTTTAAATAACCTCAGGGCCTTCAATTTTTTCATCTTCAGATTTTAGTAGCCCCTTGATTTCATCTTATTATGTCTTCCTAGGCTTGGGGATGAAATTTCTTTTTATGATTACCGCGCATTGGTCAGCAATGCATAGTTACGTGATTTGGAGTGGAGGGTAATGTTAATAAAAATAGCATGGAGTCATTGTCTACAGTGTGTGAGATTTGTTTCCAGTTTTATTTTGGTGTATAATAAAATTATTAAGTTTTCAGTCCATTTCAAGGGCTCTTATGGATTGTTGTTGTTTTTCTATAGTAGTCAGTACCATCTACATCAAAGCATTTCCAGCAGGCCAGGCATGGGCATTGCTGATTTATTCTGATGTATCTTGCCTTCTTGTGGACACAGTGTCTGACACCTAGGAGGTGCTATATAAATGCTCAACTCAATGGCAGCACTTTCTACCCTGTTCTTAGAGAAAAGTATTTTAATGTTGAACATCTGATTACTTTTTGTACTCAAGCTTGATAAGGTGAATTAATCCTATGGTAGAGAATGAAGGAGGGAACAAGAACTGGCAATGGGACACTGAAGAGAGCTCCAACTCCTAGGCTGGGTCTTCCCTAGAACACAACTAGCATAGGCTGAATGAGGCTTTACCCACATATGTAGGAGTTCATATGTAGGAGTGAGCTTCCTCCTTGTGGCAACCAAGTTTCCTGAACTTTTCCATCTTCCCTTGTCCCAGGCTACTCTATGGTCCCAGGGTGTCATCACCTTGCAACCTTCTCATGGGGCCCACCTCGATCCTTAACTCCTATAGGATCCAGGATTGACATCTCACCATAGCACCTACAGTCTGTGCCCCTGGTTCCACCCTTCCCCCATTGGTTTTATATTGAAATTATGGCTCTGGTCTTCATAGTGTTAACTTTAAAAAAAATTTGTTTGAAATGCTAGAACATAAAGCACGACTACTTTTAAAAATAGGTCTCTAATGCATTCCAAGACAAAGAGAAATGACTTTTAGAGCATGGATACTCTGATTTTAGCTCTGAGAAATGACACCAGGCTGGGTAACTGGTAAGCAGTCACTGTGCTGAGAAGCCATGGCCAGGAAAAGACTGCTCTGAATTAACCGGTACATTAAGCCTCTGAAGGTTAATGATTTAATATTGTTTTCACCTTCCAGAAAACTGACCAGGTCTGCATTTTCATTGCATGAATAAAGAAGGAAAGAAACCTGAACCATTCCTTCTCAGGAGGTACTTTAAAAAGAAGTTATTTTAAATACTTTACAGGATCTTTTTATTTGTGGGGTTTATAGGATTCCCACATACCATCCTCTTAGGCATGTCAGAGGCTCAAAAATCAAATGTATTTACCCTCTGGGCAATTTTTAAATAAGATATCAGGATTGCTCTCTAGATCTTCCAGGACGCAAGAATTATCATTGGATGAGATCTAACAGGTAAGATATGCAGCCCCTTTCCCAAAGGAATAAGTGCTATTCCTCAGCCTGTTTTGATTGTCCATGTATATCAGTCAAGGTTAGAGAAATTCATTACTGTGTCTGAGGTATCTGGCTTCTCACTTTTCTGTCTCAAATAGAAATTTACCTGTTCTATATTCCATCTCCTGAAGGAATGTTCTCGGTGTCTTCCAAGGTGACAATTAGCTAATGTGATAAACTATTCCATGCTAATAGAAGCATCTAAGGGAGACTCCTCTTTCCAGTCCTTTAGAGCATGTGTGTGTTTTAACAATGACCCCCTGGGGTAATGGTATGTGGAGGGATGGTGTCCAATTCATCACATTAACTGAATGGATTAGACTCAATATAATCATACCTTGCAAATGATGTTCCCAAGGGAGCAGTTAGCTCAGTAGGAACAAAGGGGAGCTATGTAAAGGAAGAGAACTTGAGATCCATAGATTTAGAGCTGGGAGGTCAAGTCTTAGAGGAAGACTTGACCAATTTCCTGATTTTATAGATGAAGAATGTGAGTAGTAAGTGATAAAGCAGGATTCAAACCCAAGTCTTCTTACTCCATATCCAGCACGCTTTCCATTCTACCACAATGGTGCTCTGGTCAGACACTGGCTGAACATTCAGGGCTTAGTGGGGTGAGATGACTGGACTGAGCTAGTGGTACTTAATTAGCAGAGATGCTAGAGAAAAGATTGAGTTTATCTGGTTATAGGTGATGCTTAAGGCACTTTAGTAGACATGGGGCATTCATTAGAGTGGGGACATTATGGAAAGATACAAGGTTACGTGGGGCACACCAACACAAAACAAGAAGATAAAAGGAAAAATAAGAGGTTGAAGTAGCACTTTGTTGGCTGCAGTTTTCCCCCCTCTCATTTGAGCCTCAGAACACCCCTGTGAGGTAGGCACTCCAGGTAACATTATATCCATTTTACAGGGAAGAAAATTAAGTTTCAGAAAGGTTGAGTGATTGTCCACTTAACCCACAATGACCCAGCTGATAAATATCAAAAACAGGATTTGAATGAAAGTCTTTCTGATTTGAGGTCAGCTCTGCTTTCATTTATACTAGTGGTTCTCAAACTTTTTGGTCTCAGGAACCTGTTAAACTGTTAAAATTTATTGAGGACTTTCCAAAGAGATTTTATTTATGTGGGTTTTATTTATTGATATTTACTGTATTATAAATTAAGGTATCTTAGTATTATTATGAAAATAGTTTTGACCTTGCAGGGTCCCTGAAAGGATCACAGGGACCCTCCAGGGTCCCCAGACTACATTTGAAGAACTACTGCTTATACCATGCTGCCTTTCAAGAAAAGGCAAAAAGGGAAAGTGGTTTGCGACTTTGGCCTGAGTGAAGATATCTTCTCTGCTTTAGTGGCAGAGTTGCCTCAGAGCTAGAAACTACAAAATATCACAATTTGGTGGCTTTAGCAGTTCAACTGAAAGATACAATTTAAAATGAAGAACTTGGAAAGATCAGGAATGATGCCCCTTAGTAGTGATGTGAGATCTTAGTATGAACAAAATTCTTAGCCACTGCCCTACAACTTAGAATTTCTGTAGCAAAATGCTTTATTACCCTATGGATCAATCTAAGGATGAGAATTTCTGAATATAGCTCAGATGACCCTTAGATCAGGTAGACGCTTAGCTTAGTCCATTCCTGAGCCTGTCTAGGTAGTATGGTGGGATCTGCTAGACTAGAGCATGAGGTCTATTGATGTAGTTCTTAACCACAACTCCATGTTCCAATTGCTGTTTGACATCATGAGTGATGTCTTGACTTGCACACAAATTGGATTTAAGTGAGGCAGAGTTGCACAAAGTACTCCAGCCTCTCTCTCTCTTCTAGTGATAGGACAAAAGTCATGGCAACTGTTGATGGCCCAGGATGCAGTGGTTGACCTTGGTGTCTTCCATGTCTGACCAAGTTCTAAGTAGTCCACAGTACCTGCTTCATCTGCCTTCAAGGCCATTGGAACAAATTGTTCTCATTCACTCAATCTACTGGGGAAAGTCTTTATGTGCTTGGGGTGGAAATCCCTCCCCCCCCAACTCACTGACAGGTTTGAGGCTTATTGGTTAAACCTCAACCTGGTTTAGCCCATCTACTGAGATGGCTTACTAGGGTGTGGCCATCACACACGCTACAGCTTCTTGGAATCACAGGTGAGAGTTGGGTAAAGGTGGACACCAAAGGTGGATGAGCAGCCCTGAAAAGGGCTCAGCAAGTCCTCTCACTAGAAGTGCTAGTGCTCTCTGCACACCCCACACACCCCACTTCGTGCCTTGCTGAAGAGAAATGAATTGAAGTGAGTCTTTAGGGGAAATCACTCCATGCAGGAGAGAGCATTGATTACCTACCATTTCTAGGTTATAGAGTGCTTGTGATGTGTTCAAGTGAAGGAAGTAGCTATGATAATGAAATCACAGATCCTTTAAGTATGAACTGAGCTTAGAGTGAATCAACTTTTCACACTTTCACCTTGATCATAATAGTAAAGATTAGTGCTAGGGTGCTAGAATCCATCATCTGCTCTGAGGTTTTGTGCAAGGAGCAGAGAAGTTACACAGTGTCTCTTTGTACACTGGAGAGCCCTAGTTCTCATGACTCAAAGTGGGACATACCCTCAGCATGAGTTCAGGGAAAGGGAAGCAGGAAAAAGGAAAGAACCAGGAGAGTCCCAATATAGTACATGTTCTATGGTCCTTGGAGATTTTACTAACCAGCTTTGTAAATTTCCATAAGTTTTTTCTTACGTTGTTTGAAAGAGATGATGAAAATGATATAATTTAGGCTGTACATCCTTATGTTTGGGGCCCAGATGTGAGCTAGGTTTTCAAGTTAACTAACAAGCTGGTGCACTCTCCAGCAGAAGGTATCACAATATGAATACGCCCATTAATTTCTAGTATACTTGGGTCAGTTCTATGAAATGGCAGCAACCATACTACATATAATATCTCCATCTTTGCGGAAGCCTATTGACCAAACTTTGAAACAGGTAAGATTCATACATATGGCTCAGCGTGTGGACCAATAGAATTGCACAAAATTCCTTTAGTGAACAGGCTCTTGGTGCATTTCACTTGAGGTTAGCATCATCTGAGAAGTGATCAATAACTGATCAAAATGCATCACCTCATAGCAGAACTTGTTTATTCCATTATGTGTATCATATGTGGTCTCTGAAGCCTCAAATATAATATAATTTGGAAGATATCCAGGATGACCAGGGACAGAATTTGGGGGGTGGGTTAGTATGATGTTTAGTTTGAGGACTTAGGAGTTTCACATGAGAATTAGACCAGGATTTAAAAGGCAATAGGGATTTATTTGGTAAAAGGGAAGGCAGGAAACAGGCATTTATTATTTGGTGAGTTTAAGAGAAGGCTATGTGATTTGACTTGAGCTATCCAAGGCTAGCAACATAGAGAGGGAGACAAAGGCAACAAGGGAAACATATTATGGCAACACCACTCATTCCCCCATTACTTACTTCTAAAACCCCAAACCAGGGAATTAGCTAACAACTCCAGAAATGGATGGGAAAAGTTATGAAAGCAATACATACAAGCAAGGATGTTTTCAGAACTTCAGGCATGATGATCTTGAGACCAAAGTAAAAGAAGGAGGAAGTCCATAACCGGCCTGAGGAGGGCCTTTTCCTGGACTTGGTGAGTAGTCACACTAAGCTCTTCCCACTCCTCTTGGTTCAATGGGTGGGTTTCCTTAGTCTTTTCTCACTCTGTGCATTTGGGCAGCTCAGCGATGGAGAAGAGGATCAAGGGTTTTACAATGTTGTGGTTGGTCTTTCCCGGGATTTTTCAGTTGGTTTTCCACCTTTGATGTCATAGGTAAGAAGCCACTGAGGTTGTACCATGGAATATCAAGATGGCAGCAACTGGGAAGTTCCAGGCATAGAGGATTCCAGAAAAAGGAAGGTGTGCTGATAAGAAAGGCATGTCTAGAGCAGAAACAGCCTGTCATAAGCTCAGGAAATCAGAAGTGAATTTTGAATTACTCTAGGAGGGCAGAAGGGTTGTGTAGTAGAAAATACACTGCACATGGAACCATGAGAGAGAGAAGTTTAAAATCTATTAACTATTTGTGAGACCTAGAGTAAGTCATCTCACCCTTCTGAACCATAGTCCCTTTGCCTATAAAATGGGAATCATAATACTTGTGGTTACTGACCATACTAGGTTGTGAGAATCAAGCAAGATAACGCATGCAAATCACTTTTCAAACCTCAAAGGCCAGTTGTAGTGGTTGCTACGTTGTTATTGGACAAGGCTCTCCTCCCCTTTGTGTCAGGGAATTGGAATTTCCCAGGATATAGGGGAGTATTGTGAGCACCGTCATTATTATACAAATAAGCATAGCTCTAGAATAAAAAGATCTTAAGAAAATTTTTTAAAATGAACAAATGGAATGTTAAAAACTTTCTCAAAACAAACAATAAGACAAGCTATCTTCAAATCCTTTAAGGGCCATGGCAGAACAATCAGATATTTTGTGTTGGTCCAGGGAAGAACTATAACCAGTGGTAGGTAAGGAAGAACTTTCCAGCAATCCCTAAATGGCATCAGTAGCCCTGTGAGGTGTAGGGCCCTCCATTAATAATACATTTAAAAAAAGGCCCAATCCTTATAAGGGACACTACAAATCAGCGCATTGGGAGGGAGGTTGGAATGGGTGGCCGCTAAGGTACCTTCAAACCAGATTCATAAATGTGTCAATCTGTGTTAATGAGTTTTTAAGGCAGTCTTCAGACTTGTAATGCAAAGCACCTTTGGCAAGGCGTGCTTATCACAAATCTCTTTTGATTTATTAGACTTCATCCGGGAAAATGTATGTTGATCTGAACAATAAAAGCATTAATCTGGGCAGGATGTGTTTCAAGATCTAGCAAGATCTAGCAAGGGGAGAGTCATTCATTCATTCAACAAGCATTTCTTAAATGCCCACCATGTGCCAGGCAATGGGTTAGGCCCTGGGCATACAAAAACAAAATAAGACAGTCCATGTCCATAAGGTGCTTGCACTCTATTGGTGAGGAGACAACACGTACACATATAAAGAAACACAAAATATATACAAAGTTTTGGGGGGTGGGGATAAAGCACTAGAAATGGAGTTGGGGGATCAGAAAAAGACCTCTTTGAAGCACTGGCATCAGGGCCGAGCTTTGAAGGACACTAGGGATTCTTAATAGGTGGAGGAGAGGAGAGGAAGGAGCTCATTCCAAGCATGAAAAATGATCTGAGGGGAGATGGAGTGTCTTATATAGAAAGCAGCATGGAAGCTAGTTTGGCTGGACCATAGACAGTGCAAAAGACAGCAACATGTAATAAGCCTGGTAAGGTAGGCTATCCAGGAGGCAATAGGGAGCCAGAGGAGCTTCTTGAAGAGGGTAACAACCTGTACTTTAGAAGTATCAATGCAGCAGTTTTGTGAAGGGTAGACTGAAGAGGGGAGAGAATGGAATCAGGGAGACCAGTTAAGAGTTTGCTGCCCTAAAATCGAACAAATTGGAGGTGATGAGGTCCTAAACTAAGGTGGGTGGTTTTGTGAGTTAAGGAAAAGAGGTGGAAACAAGAGGCAAGACTTGCCAACTTACTGGGCAATAAAGGGATAAAAGCACTGACCTAAAAGAGAGGACTTGGTTCAATTCCCACCTCTCATGCTTGCTACCTAGGTGATTTTGGGCAAGTCAACAAACCTATGTTTGCATGTTGTCCTTGATTAGCTTGTAAGCTCCTTGAGGTCAGAGACTGTCCTTTCGATGGGGTATGGGCCCTGGAACCCCCCCCCACCTCCCCCCCGCCCCGAACTTCCCCTGAACTCTCCCATATGGCCCTGGCATTAGCCTGAGGCTCATCTCAGAATAATTCTTTCAACTTTCAACTGCATTCCGACTTTAACCCTGCCCCAATCTCCAATTCTGTTACCTCTAACCTACTCTAGCCCTTCATTATCTGTTCCCTCTGGATCAATCCCATAATTCTATCTAGACCCCTTCCACATGGCCCAGGTCCCTGGTGCTCGCCTGGGGCACCTCACCCTTCTCTGTTACCTCCCAGTTACCCCAGCGTCCTTGACCACTCTTACATCATATCCTGATCTTCTCACAGTCTCTCCACATATAAGGTCCATCTTGCCCCCCCCCCCCATGAAATGGCTTAAGAGTCTAGCCCAGTTGTATTGCCATCACAAATGCTCAGATTCTTAAAATCTGGCCAATAGCACAGATTCTTAAAATCTCACCCACCTCAATCAGTGTTTTAATAAACCTTGTCTCCTACTGAAAGAAAGCTTGAGTCAAATTCATTCAAGGAAGGACCCGCACCTTGTGCTGTTGAATTTTGGGGTGCCCAACACCCCTATACCACAACGCTTTACTTTTTTTGTATCCTTAGTGTTTAGCATAGTGACTGGCACATAGTAGATGCTAACTAAATATTTATTGAATTCAATTGAACTTCTGTGGGCCTCAGTTTCCTCATCTGTAAAATAAGGAGAGGCCTAGATGACCTCTGGAAGGTCCCTTTCAACTCTATAGCTATGACCCCATGACTGGGATGGTGAGCCTTGGCAGAGTCTGAGGATGGTGGGTGGTGGCTTTAACAGAAATAGGGAAGTGAGGAAGGGAGGACTCTGTGCTTTGTTACTGCCCTTCTGATTCCCTTCTTCCCTGTTCTGTCCAACTTTTCCCTCTTGCCCTCCCCTCATCTTTTTGGTGCAAGAAGTTAATCTGGGACCTAATGAACTTTACAAAAAATACATACACACGTCTATCTGTCTGTCTGTCTATCTATCTATCTATCTATCTATCTATCTATCTATCTATCTGTCTTCCTATTTATCTCTTGATAACTATGGCCCATGAACTTTTAAAAAATATATTTGGATAGTTATGGCCCATGAACTTGTTATAAAAATAGTTTTTTGAAACTATGGCCCATAATCTTGTTTTAAAAAATACTTTGACAACTATATTTCAACAAACTAGGTTTCCTTTGTATCTTATTTTACGCATTTAAATTAAGAACTCTATTCTGAGAAGGGGTCCATGGTTGCCTAGTGACACAAAAAACTGATCTGACTAGGGCACCTCCAAGACCTTCCTTTCTAATCTCCCCTGGGCTCTGCTCCTCTTTCCAGATCTCCAGGGTGAGGAACCCCGCCCCTCGGGAGGCAGCCACGCCCCCGGAAGGCAGCCCGCCCTCGAAAGGCTGCTTCGCTCCTCGGAGGGCAGGGCAGAGCAAACAGGGGGTGGTACGGCGAGGGGTGGGGTCGCCCTTGCTACGTTTCGGCGTGCGGGGCGTGCTGACGTGTCGCGGACGCCGGCTGGTCCCGCCCCCTCCCGGCCGTCTCTTTTCCCCACGTCCGCCTTGGGCGCCGTCGCCGACCTGTCGGTCGCTGTCACTCAGCCGCTGTCAGCGTCGGGCCCGCGGGAAGCTCTGCCGTTGGTCAGTGTGGACGCGGGGTGGGGAGCGCGGCCTGCGGGGGGAAGGCGCCGGCGGCGTCCCGCTGAGCCATCGTCGCCGGCCCCGGGGGAGGTCGTGTCCACGCTGCGGGGTGTGGGGGCCCCCCGGGTCATCCCCGCCTCCAGCCCCGGCCACAGTCGGAGGCTAGTCCCAAGGTTTAGGGGAAGGGAGCGACCCCCCATTCCCCGGGTATTGGTCCCCAAATGATGTCGGAATGACCACTGGTTTGGGGACCGTAGATTGGGAGCCGGTAGCGACCTTAGAGGCGGTCTAGCTCGTTTCCTCCCTTGTTTTACAGATGAGGAAACTGAGGCCCGGAGAGGGGAAGTGACTTCCTCAAGGTCACACCACTGTCCAGGTGGCAGAGCAGGATTCGAATCCGAGGCCCTTCGACTGCCCAAGCTCCGCATTCTTCTCTGTCTGGCGAGTTCCGCGTTCTTCAGGTAGGGCTCAGGCGAGCTGGCCTCCTCTGGCCCCTTCCGCCTCTCCGAGCCTTCCTCTTCCCTGACACGAGGCTTCTCCCAGGTGGTTTTTTAACCAGGAGATGAACGCACGGCACCGGCAATCTCAGAATTTCCCGAAGTAAGGGATTTAAGATTCACTGGTGGGAAAACAAAATAAAATTTTGAAAAATGAAAAAAAAGGAAACGAAATCCTGCTCTCTTTGGCCAAACCAAAGGGGCTTTCTTAATTCAGAGACCCCCCCCACGTGGTTTCCCTCATTTTCATTTTGCATTGATGTTTGTCTTCCAGAACCTTTTCACTTTTATGTAATCACCATTGACCTTTGTGGTCACTTCTGCCCCTTAGGATCGCAGTTACCGCTATAAATCTTAGAGGTGATCTAGCCCACACTCCTAATTTTTTACAGGAGGAAACATCTAGAAATGAAATGGCTTATCAAGGGGACTGATAAAAATTTCTCCCCATCTTTAGTTGTGAAAGATAGCTTCCTATATTTTATCCAAAAAAAAGTGATATCTTTTTTACTTTGGTAAAGAACTCTTATGGAGCTTGTTTGTGGCATATGGTATGAGCTGTTGGTCTAAACAGGCTATCTGCCCAACTTCTTTCCGGTTTTCCCAGCAGTTCTTGTCAAATTAGGAAATACTTTCACACTTTGTTTTCACTCTGTACTGGTCACCTGGTTTCTTAAATGTTGCCAAAGAAATTCAGGGTTTGGAAGAGACAGGAAAGTGAATCTAAGAGCAGCCCTCTGAAATTTCATGTCCCAAAAAGACGGGCATTGAGAAAAAGGTCCTTAGACCTTTTATTGATACTGCACAATTTTTTTCCCTTAAGATTTTATCAGTTTTTACAGTGGTCCAGCAGAGTCATCATTGGCATTTGCAGAACACTTTAAAATTTGAAAAGCACTTTATATATGTTATCTTATGTGATCCTACAAATATTTTTTAACCTTATGGAACTCAGTGTAATTCAGTTTGATTCAGTTTAACAAACATGTATTAAGCACCTACTCCCTGGAATACACACACAGCTGAGGGTACAAAACTGAAACAGGAATAGCTCTAAGTTGAGCATTACCAGTTCTCAACTTGTTACTGACTATAACTTACTGTTTATTATTCCTATGTATAAATCTTTATACAGCTCTTTAAAAAGCTTTTATTAAGCTCTTAACTTTTTCAGATATTAGTCATTCAACAAACGTTTTAATGTTGAAATGTAAAAGCTGTATGTTAGAGCACTGTACTAGGTACTACTGAAATTCAAAGTTTAAGTAAAAAATGGTCCCTATCCTCATAGACTTTGCAGTTTAATAAGGAAAATAATAAAGAAACTTGACCATATTAATTGCATAGTTGTTGTTTAGGTGTTTTTCAGTTGTGTCTGACTCTTCATGACTGCATTTGGGGTTTTCTTGGCAAATTACTGGAGTGATTTACCTTTTCCTTCTCCAGCTCATTTTACAGATGAGGAAACTGAGGCAGAGAGGGTTAAGCAACTTGCCCAGGGTCATACAGATAGTAAGTGTTTGAGGCCGGATTTGAACTGGGAGAGAGGAGTCTTTCTGACCCCAGGCCAGGTTCTTTATCTACTGGGCCACTAAGCTTCCATTTAATTGCATAAGATAGCTGTAAATTAAAGTTTGCTGGAAGGAAAAACTAATGAAGTTTTAGAACTATCAGAAATAGATTGGACTTCCTCCAAAGGTTGTGGGATCCCTCCCAGCCCCCCACCTGTTACTGAAAGTCTTCCAGCAGAAGCTGAAGGTCCACTTGTTGGGGGTGTAACAGATAGGAATCTTTTCCAGATACAAGTTGAACTAGTTGGCCATTGAGGTCTCCCCCAGCTGAGATTCTTTGAACTTTGCGGGTGAGAATCTTTTCCAGTGACCCCAGTTCCTGAGAAGTGCCAGAGTTTGGGGAATCTGCCTTTTTTTGGAACATAAAAGACTTGTTGAGAAAGAACTATTCCTGAAGTGTTGTGAGTATTCCAGAGGTGTTCTCTTAGACCTCTGGAAACCCATGTGACTTTTCACTGATTGAAAAGGGTTGCACTGAGCATCGTGTATCTAGAGCTAAAAAGCCTCTTGGAGTCCAGCCAGCTCGCTAAGCAGGGGCCAGTCCAACCGTCTCTGTATTGAGATGAGGATGCTGAGGCTTGAACACGTTAAGGGTTTTTCAGAGGTCATGCAGAGAGTGTCAGAGGCAGAACCTGTACTTTGGTTCAGAGTTCTTTCAAATGTACAGTGAGATCTAGACGAGAATATCCGGCTGATAGGGAATGGAGGCTCAAAGAAAAGCATTGATTTGCACAATTAAGTAGGTGGCTAGTGACAGCCAGGACTTATACCCAGGTCCTCTGAGTCTGACTGTGCTTCAGTTATTCATTAAATAAAGATATATTCTCTGGGCTGAGCACTGTTGAGGGTTCCCCCAGTTGCCAGGTTCACAGCTGGGAGCTATCCCTTGGCTCTCCCCTTCTCTTCGTAGCCAGTCATTTGCCTAGTCTTATCAATTTTACCTTCATAGAATCCATCTCTCACACCTATCCCCTTCTCTCTAATCACAGTCCCTAACCTATTTCAACCTTTCACCACCTCTTACAAGTACTGCAGTAGGAGTCCTTTGGAGATCAAAATCTAAATGAATTTCAGTATAAGGAAGAATCTCCTAAGGCTTTAGTGTTGGTCTAGAAAGTGATTTCCCCTTCACTGAAGGCCTTTAAGTGGAGATTAGATGATTACTTGTCCTAAATGTTGTAGGTGGGATTCATGTTCAGGTGCTTTATGAGCACTTTGTGTTGCCTGCTGTGTTTAGATTTCCCAGGGGCTAACCCAACTTGGTTTAACATTCTCTTAGATTTGTGCCTTTAGACCCAGTTTAGTAGTGTTGTGTTTGTCATGGTAAGCTATTGCAATATTGTGGGTCCCTTGAGAAGCAAAATGTCAAGTACCCGACCACTTGACCAAGCTGCAGACTTAATATCTTCCTTCCAGAGTTGTTGCACAGATGATTGGACACACAGATTGGTTGCCCTGAAAATTAGAACATAGATTAAATTAAGTGCTGTCATTTTATAGATTATAAATTTGAGGCCCAGAGAGATCAGGTTTACATAGCTAGTAAGAACTTGAATCCAGCTCATTTGATGCCAAATCCAGTATTTTTATCTCTGTACACCATTGTTTTAGCAATTAAGAACATTTTACTGGTAGACTAACTCACTTCTGTCCAACTGCTGCATATTATGGTTGCTCAATGTGTTCTTTTTTTATTTTCTCCCTTTTATTTGATTAGTCCAACCTCTATTGGAGGTTGACCATGTATTTCTTTGAGGAGGTCCTATAGCAGGCCTGCACAACATATGGCCCTCAGGCTGCTTGTGAAAAGATCTTGGGTGGGCCACAAAAAATGTAGAGCATGTAAAAAGATATAATGAGTGCTTTTCCTATGTCCCGCTTACCCTACTTTCCACTAGTCACTATTGTGCTTACCCCACCTTCCACTAGTCACTATTGTGCCCGTCATACAACATTGTGGCTTGGTTTCCAGTGGGCACTCTCCTGTTTGTCATGTGACCCATGGCGACCAACCATCATCAGTCTGTCTCTAGTCTGAGGAATGAGAGTCATATCTTTTCTCTGTGTTTTTGGTTATTACTGTCATTGAACAGGGAGAAAGTGAGTATAGTCACATGCCAACCCAGCTAATGCCTGCTATGCAATAAGCGGCAACAACATGGGGGCTTCTTCCTCTCCCTCCCTGGGTGGCCACCCTCCAAGTTACTTGAGTGTCTGGCGCTCTCCCCAAGGTCAGACACTCAGTTCAGTATTTCTTTGTGTGTGAGCAGTTACTGGGAGATTTTTTTGGTTCTAACATTAAAGATTTTGGGGTGACTTTGTAAAATGGGTAACAAAAAGAAATAGAAGATTGAAGCAGAACATAGGGTGTTTAATCTGGAGTGGACAAATAGATACTTGTTTACTTACATTAGAGATAAAATATTGTGCCTTGGAGAAATAATAGCCATTCTAAAGGAATAAAGTCTTCATTGCCATTTCAGATCAGAACATCCTTACTTAAGCAAATTGGACACCAATGAAAAACAAATTAAAGCATCCAAATTTTTGAAAAATCTCTGTAGGGAACAATGGTTTTTCAAGAAAGTAAACTCAGAAAATAAGGTGGCCACTGAGGTTAGTTTTCAGATTTCTAAAGAAATTGCTGCTAGGAAGTCTTTTATTGAAGGTGACTTCATAAAGAAGTGTTTGCTGATTGCAGTTTCTGGATTATGTTCTGATTTTTAAAAAGTGTTTCTGAGAAATAGTTTAATCATTAATTATACCTTTACTTGGAAAGTGAGCTGCGTCCCAAAGAAGTTTAGCGTATTTTAATTTTGGCCCCTATCTACTGCCAAGTTGTGCAAGTCTGATCTATAGTATTCTTAGTCTTGATACAATTATTGTCATCTATGAAATGAATCTGGTGAACCTATCTGTTCTGTTGTGAATGAATTCTCCTTTATTTGGAATTTGAAACCTGTCTGCCTTTCTCTAGCTTTTTGCTTTGCAGCAAATCATTTAACCTTGTTGAATCTTATTTTTCTCATCTGTAAAATAAGTTGGAGTAGCAGATGTATATGATTCTTTCCGTTCTAACTCTGTGATCCTGTGACTTTTGCACATGACACCTCCCATGAGAAGACAGCCCATATTCTTAAGAGAGTAGACTTCATTTTTCAAATGACAAAGTCACTGCCTTATGTTTAAGATGGGTTATGCCAGTTCTATGGGACTACACGTTGCTTAGCCTCAACTTCAGAGCTGCATGGCTTCTTTAGTTTTGCTTGATTTGTTTATGGATAGGCAATAAAAAAGGCTTCTTTTGTGGAAGTTGCTTGATGCATACTAATTAGATTTTATTTTTCTGCTGTTATTTTCCTGTAAAATTTGGGTTATTTAAACTATGATAATTTAGAAATTTTTTCTTCAGAGATTGCAAAGCATGGCTAATGGCTAATTCCCAGTTGACTAAATAAGAAAACTATTACAGTTGAGGATGGTAGATCTGTAGCTTAAGTGAAGAAAATTAAAATATTAAAAACAACTTCAACTTGTTATGTTTCATTATATTAAAATTGCTTAACTGTAACTTTGACTATATTCAAGAAATAGTGTCCTGAAAGTAGGTTACATAGAAGATTTGATAACTTCTCAGAATGTATTATATTTGTGAATAATGCTGTAAAGCTTAGTATATTTAAGTATTTAACTTTTTGGGTCAGCAGTGTAGTAACTGATAAATGTTTATGTTACTATACGATTTGGAAGGATGCTATACATTAGATCAGTAAAGGATTATATCTATATTCTTCTACTAGTTTATATATCTGTTCTTCTACTAGTTTATATTGTCTCCAGAAAAGAAGTTTAGGTGGTTTTTTTGTTTGTTTGTTTGTTTTTTGGAGGGGTAGAGATTGTAGTGCGTCTTTCGAAGAATTCAGGACAAATAAAATTTTAACCTGCAATAAATGTTTTGGCTTTCAAAATAAATGCTGTCTACTTTTTGAGTTTCACATGTTTTAGCATTATTCTGTGAATGTAAATAAGTGCTTTATTTTAAAAGGCTATGTGTTTTAAAGAGTATCTCTTATTTCCTTGTCAGATAGCATATATAATGTGTTAAATGTTTCAAAAAATTTGAGTAATGTGGTTAATTCGTCAAAATTACCAGGTTGAGAGAACATTATGTTATATCATTTTAGTTGGGTTAAAATAGTAGATGCAGCCAGATCTCAAATCTTCTTTTCTCTTATGTGCAGAAAGTAGGCAAAAATGCCTAAAAAAAAGACTGGTGCGAGGAAGAAGGCTGAAAACCGTCGAGAACGTGAAAAACAGCTGAGAGCAGCAAGAGGCAATATCGATTTAGCTAAACATCCATGTAACGCTTCAATGGTAATTTCCCCCGCAATTCAATTAAATACACCTTTATGAAATGTACACACACACACACGCACAAACGGCTTTTTTCTAGACATCTTTGAAATACAAAGACAAAAACTAAACAGTCACTGCCCTCAAGGAGCTTATGTTCTGTTGGGTGTCTAAACATGTGCACAGATATGCAATTACAGTATGATCACTTTGTTACTGGGAAAACCAGGCTTTGAGGAGAAGGTATCACTTTAACTGAGCCTTGATAAAGAGAGTTTTAAGGGGTAGAGGAAAGCCGGGAATGCATCCAAGACATGAGGGACAGCTTTTACTGGAATCATTGCACTGGACTTTGATGTCAAGTATGGGGAAAGGCTAGGAGGCCAGTTTGACTGGAACGTGGAGTATGTGAAGGATGTGATGTGAAATAAATCCAGAAAGATAAGCCAGATAGCAGAGGACTTTAAATGCCAAAATGAAGAGTTTGTATTTTATTCTGGAGCATTAGGGAACCACTAAACATTTTTTTTTAACAGGGGTCAGATTTGTGTTTTAGTAATATTAATTTGGCACCTGTGTGGAGAATGAATTGGAGAAGGGACAGACTAGAAGTATAGAGATCGGTAAGGAGGCTATTTTAGGGGTTTTTGTGAAATAATCACTGAGATTAGAGGGAAGGGGATAGGTGTAAGATGCTATGAAGGTAAAATTGATGAAACTTGGCAACCAAATGTGGAGAGAAGGGAGGAGCCAAAGATGATTTCCATTGTGAACCTGGGTGACTAGGGGTGTCCTCAACAGAAATAGGAAAGTTTGGAGGAGGGATGGGTTTTGGGGAAATGTTATGAGTTCTGTTTTTGACATGTTGAATTTGTAACTCTAGTGGAGATGCCCAACAGGCAGGTATTGATTCAGTATTTGAATTAAGGAGAGAGGTTGAGGCAGAGTGTATGGATTTAGGAGTCATCAGTCAGTTTGTAGATGAGAATGGACCTGTGGGAGTTGTTGAGATAGCCCAGAATGAGAGTGTAGAAAGAGAAGAGGTGATAGTTCAGGACAGACATTGATAAAGCCAGATACTGTTATTTATAGGTTACAGTGAAAACAATAGAGTTCCATTATTTACAGTGTGCTGTATCATTTAATTTTAGTCTAGAATTTGATGTCATTGGATGATGCCTGTACCCATATATGTACATACCTATTATGTTTCCTGCATTGATTATATGTCATTCCATACTCCGTGCAGCTCCTAGCATATGATATATGCTAAACAGAGCATCTGTCTCAATAGGAAATGTTTCTTTGTTGGTAGTTGAGAAAAGTCGTCTCCAAAATTATGTTTTATAATAATGCAAGGGTGTCTTGTTATCTTTTTATGTGCTATTCAGGTATGTGCTATTAAAATATTTCAAACTTTGGATCCTAGGTCCTGTCCCATGAAAAATTTTCTGATGGGCCCTTGTAAAGGGCCAGCAAACCCCTCTCCCATTCTCCACCTCTTGCCCTGGTTAGTTAGCATTGAAAGTTTATCAACATTCTTGACCTCTTTTATTATTCTATTGAGATACCTAGAGGCTTGGAGGAATTATTCTCTTGTGAAAATCTGGGTAGCAAGGGGGCAACTAGGTGGCGCAGTGGATAGAGCACTGGCCCTGAAGTTAGGAAGACCTGAGTTCAAATCCAGCCTTAGACCAAACACTTGACGCTCGCTAGCTGTGTAACCCTGGGCAAGTCACTTAACCCCAATTGCCTAAAAAAAATAAATAAATAAAATTTAAAAAAAAAAAAAGAAAAAGAAAGTCTGGATAGCAAAGTCTCAGAATTTCCTTGGGATCTAAGGGTAAAAGAATAGGCACTGTTGTGGCTTACTAGGACTTAAGGAGCTGCTGTTTCTTCTTGGGTGATGCTGTAGGGCCATGGGAGAACCCAGACTCTCAAAATGCAGCCACCTAGCTCCAACCCCTGAGGACCCCAGGCTTCCTGATTCCTTTATCCGTGGCCCTTGACTCCATACCTTATGAAATGGGTGAAGCCTAACAGGGAGGCTTAGAGGAGATTCTTTATTGAAAGTGTCAGAATCCGACAAATGCCCATATATGATTAAGCCATAGTTGATCAGCAGCAGTTGGAGCTAAGGGAAGGGGAGACAGTGAATAGTAGGTAGTATTTACTTCTTCACTTTCCCTGACTTTCAGCTTCTCATCTTCCACTTCTTTAGCTTCCTCTGCATTCAGGAATATCTTTTTGTTTCTCTTTGACTCTACTACTTCCACAAGTTTATTGAGTAGTTATTTTGCCAGCTAAATCTCTAAAAAATACCTGGCTGTTTTCACTGATCCTTCATCATCACAGATATCACCACACCAGATATGGGGGATGTTATCTATGTCCTCATTTATCTCTTTCTCTTGAAAATTCCCTAGAAGGAGCTGTTCTAGTTGGAGTTGAGGGGAGGTGGGGAACCAGATAGATGATTCAGAACTTACTTGGGTCTTCCAATTCTGACCCTCCTCAGCTCTTGTCTTTTTACCAGGATCCTGTCTCCATCATCTCCTCTCCTTCCTTATCTTACTTCAAAGCTTAGCCCAGATCCTGCTTTCTCTGTGAAGTCTTGATATTCCGCCAGTAATGTTGTATTCTTTTCCTCATATTATTATTTCTTATACTGAACTGTGTGCCTCTCATATTCCCTATGGGATATAATCTTGTTGAAGGCTAGACCCGTGTTTCTTTTGTCTTTGTGTCCTTGGTATCTAGCTAATTCCTTACACAGAATAGTTATGGAATGTCACATTTTCTGAGTTTTAGTTACGCTGACGTTCCTTCCTATATCTGTTCCATGTTTCCCCTGTACCTGTGCTAGATTCCTGCCTTGGTCTCCTGTTTCTCAGGGTACTCCTATTTGTGCCACTGCATCACTGCCCCTGCCATTTTTGTAGATAGCCCTTCCAGGAGGAATTTCTTTGTGGTTTCTATAGCAAATATGGGTCTGAACAGTGTAGGCCACCAATTTCTGGCCTGGTTGGGATTATACAAAGATGTGGTAAAGTAGCTTTTGATGCATACTCATCTCCTGCCTTTTTTAAAAAAATGTCCCTTTATTTACCATGCCGCACTGAGCTATTTTGGGTTCCCCTTTTTTTAATTCTGTACCCTTCTTGTCCTCCTGATGTTGCTCATCTCTTTTTTAGTCTTTGTTTTATTCTACCATTTCCTCTGCTATATTATTTTAATGTCTTATGTTTGCCTTTTTTCATCCCTGGATGTAACTTCTTTTACTTGTGATAACTCCAACTCTTTCCTGTGTTCTTTCTCTTTCCGTGTTTCCATTTCATGTATATATAAAATGCAATATGTGATTTTACTCAAGCCAGACATTCCTAGTTATGTTTGTATATAGTACAACTATCAAATGTACTGACTAAATCCAAATCATGATATAACCTTTATAAATTCTCTTCACTATCTTATACCAATAGAAAAAAAATGTGTTTTTTTTTTCTTACAGGAATGTGATAAATGTCAGAGGTAAAAATTTAATCATTTTTTTCTTTATACATTTCATTATGAAATTTGCATTTCATTTTTTATAATTAATTGACTTCACTCTTTGTTTTTATTTCGTATAACAAGACGACAGAAGAATAGAGCATTTTGTTACTTTTGTAATTCTGTGCAGAAGTTGCCCCTGTGCGCACAATGTGGTAAGTATATATGACAAAGGACACATCTCTTTTTCTTTACAGAGCATTCTGTTTGTAATGTTAGTAAGTTTTGCCCTGAACCTGAATGGTCTTCACAAGCAGTCTTATAATTGCTTATAACAAGCAATGTCTCCCAGATAAATTTCATGTTAAAATACATTGCTTTTTGATTAGCAGAAAAATACCATTGTCCTTGTTTGCCTAAGAATCAATAAAATGCTGGGGAAAAGTTGAAAGGTCCAGGCTATCTTTTTTTAAGATCTTAGTTTTTATATGACTTATATCTATATCTGGTTTACAGAGATCCACTTGTTTATAAATCATGATCCCTTTTGTTAAAAACTGCTAATCTGATGGATGTGAAGTGGAGCCTCTTTGCATTTCTCTAATTATTAGTGATTTGAAGCATTTTTTTTCCATAGGGCTAGACAAATTCTCATCTTTTGAAATCACGTTGCCTTTGTTGCCTCTAGGTGCTTAGCAGATGCCCTTTGGGGGTCTTCAGTCCCTTATACCTGCCTGTTTCTAGTTCAGAATAGAATAGGATATGCCACTCGCCTCCGATAATAAGAATGGTACTTGTCATCAGGAAAGGTCATTCCACCTAAAAAGATAAACAGGTTTAAAAAGAATTTAGATACATTCAGGAATGATAGATAGATACATGAAAAAGGAGTTAGTAGTGTAAAGGTATAACCCTTGAAGTAATGTTGTAGAGAGCCATTTATTTATCATACTATCATACAGACTATTTTAATGTCACTTTTAGAGCTAGGAACAGAAAACATAAGTTGACTGGATCATTGGTCTACCATGTGAGTTCATTTGGAATAAGGTGTCTAAGGGATGTGAACCTGGGTTACATAAGAGAGCTGATTTTAGCAGGAAGATTGAGAGATCAATTTCCTGACTTTTTGGGGGGTGGGCCATGATAGTGAGTAAAGGATTATTATTTCATGTGTAATAGTGGAGAATTAGAGTAACGGGAAGGAAGCATTTTGGATGTATACTGTACCTGCTTATGTTCTTACTTGGTATCAGAAGCATGGGGATATTGGGTAGTTCCTGGATAGAACTTTTCTTATTTACTGTTACATCTCTCATCGCTAGCAACCTTCTTGCCTCTCTCAAGGGTTTTGTTCTGTAGGAAGGCAGAGATGCTGTAAAATTGTTTCTTTTAGTCATTTTTCCGTTTTAATTCCTTATGAGAGCTGACAAACTGGTGACATGAGATTTAGATAGTCCTTAATGGCTTACAAAGTATTTTTACTCATGATTTCCTTAATTCTGCTAGGCTGAAATTGGGGTTTTTCATTTTGTCAGTGATCCCCATTGACTTTTTCTGGGATTGTTGGTCTCAACAACAAATTTATAATAGTTTTTTGTGCACCTTCAGGCTCTACTTCAAAATGCTTGTTGTCAAGCTTATCTATATAGTTTTAAAAATGTTTCTGAAATGGTTAGCATGGCTAATAAGAGATATAAATTCATATTGAATAAGCTCTGTAAGGATTCTTTGTCTTGGTTTCAGACTTGAGATAATGCTGCAAAATGAAGTTGGCAATACCATCAAACCTAGCTTTTTAAAATATGAATTATATAATGTGAAATTAGTAAGACTTTTTTTATTTAAGCATTTTCATAGAATCTTAGATGTGCAATGGAACTTAAAGTTCAAATAGCCCTACCTAGTCATTTTACAGATGAGGAAACAGACCCAGAGAGATTAAGTGTCACATAAGTAGTAGTTAATGGAAAAGCTAGGTCTAGACTCTGTACCTGGTTCCCAGGCAATTTTTCTCCCCTACAGTTATAAGCAGAATATATTATGTTGGGTAACAAACATAACAGAAGTAAATGATTTCTAAATAGTAATAAGTATATTTCTAAGTGTGACATATACAATTTCTGTTTTTGTGTCACAAGATGCTTAATATTGATACTAGATTATAAAGTTGTACATAAACTTATATTTGGTATGATTTTGTATGTAAATAACTATTGCACAAAATGTTTATTTTTACTAATATTACTTATCTTGAAAGAACTTCCACACATAGTTAAATATCTTAGTTACAACCACTCTGCTAGTCACTCAGATAAGTAGTAAAGAATATTGATTTAATTTTTTTACTCCTGGGCTGTTTTTTGTAGGAGAGTAGATTAAGGGAAAAAATGAAGGTTTAGTAGATATTTTTGTATTACTCTTCAAGGCTATTTTAAAACCTTGTTAAATTTTCTTTTTTTTTTTTTAACATAGGAAAAGCAAAATGTATGATGAAATCTTCAGATTGTGTCATAAAGCATGCTGGTGTATATAGTACTGGCCTTGCAATGGTGGTAAGCTTTCTTAAAAATCATCTCGTAAAGTCAAACAAATATTTAGGACAGTAAATTATTCTGATGGAAAATATTTTTCTACGTTTGATGTCAAAGCCTTATTTGTCTTTCTGTATGAGTCGGTCTCATTTATCAACCTTGTGGACTATTCATGGAAAATTTTTAATCCCCAAATTGCTTCTGCTTTATTACTCCTGTGCATTTTCTCTTTGTTATTATGATCAAGGAATGCAAATCATTTTAATAGTAGGAATAACAGTAGGAAGACATATTTTATCTATGAGTTGTACCTTGTTAGGGAACATTATTCAGTTTTGATTTAATGAAAGATTTTCAGATAAGTATTTTTCAGTGTGCTCAGAACCCTAACCAAGACCCAGGTCCTTAGTTAAATAAACAGTTAACAAAAGGACTTGCAGCTAGTACCTTTTTATTTGAAAACTTACCTGAATGTCCCCCAAGGCTCTGCCCTATGCCTTCTCTTCTTTTTCTGTGTTCTCTCCTGCAGTAACCTCATCAGCCCCAATGGATTCATTTATCTCTATGGAGATGATTCCCAGATCTATATATTTTAATCTCTGTCCTGTTCTCCAGTATCACATCAACTACTTGTCTTGAACATTTTGAACTGGATATCCAGTAGGCCTCTCAAACTTCATATCTCTAAAACACAACTCATTATCTTTCCCCTAAACCCTCCCCACTTCCTGACTTCCCTGTTACTGCACCACTATTGTCCCACTAACCTTGTCTTTCAACCTAGGTGTCATTTTTGATTCTTTACTCTCTCTTACTCCCTGTATGCAATCACTTGCTAAGTCCTGTTGATTTTACTTTTGTAAAATTTCTTATATATGTACCCATCTCTCCTCTAACTCATCCCCTAACCTGGTGCAGGCCGTTATTACTTCACATCTGGACTTTTATAATAGACTTCTTGTTGGACCCCCTTCATCAAGCCTCTCCCTTCTGCAGTCTGTCCTCGACTCAGATGCCATGTCATCTCCACTTATTCAGCAAATTCCAGTGGCTCACTGTTATCTCCATGATCAAATATAAAAGCCTCCATTTGAATTTTAAAGCCCTTCACACCTGACCCTTTCTTGCCTTTGCAATTGCCCTTTCCTACTTTTTCAGTCTTATAATTTGTCTCCCCTCCACATACTATGATCCGGCAACAGTGATCTTCTTACTGTTTTATACACATGAAAATCCCTTTCTTGACCTCCTGCTTTTTAATATGTGGTTTTAGAAAATCTTCTGCATTTAGAAGTGTGGTTTTTAAATTTTAATGTCCTAGGATAAATTTTTGTCCTTTGGAAAGCAAAACTATTTTTATAGAAGAAATCAGTGAGAAAATGTGATTTTATTTATAAAAATTCTTATAGTCAACTTTTTAGGTACATTCTCTTGTGAGATAGTTTATGAGGTAATTAAATATTGAGTCATTCATGTAGTGCTATGCTCGATATAATTAGAACCAGAAATGTACAGAAGGTCACCTTTTGCATTATCTGCACCTAGATATCATTGCCAATAGTATTCTTCAGTAAAGTAGATTCCACTATTTCTTGGTAGTGTATTTGTGTCTAATAGCCCTCCCTAGCTTTAAAAATTTTTTTTTAAATTTTCTTTTTTTTTCCCCAATTATTTTTTCTACCTCTCATCTTTTTCTCCTCATTGGAAGAAAAGGAAAAAAAAAACCAAAACAATCTTGTACCGTATATGCATAGTCAAGCAAAACAAATTCTCCTTTAAAAAAAATTCCCTAAGGTGTATGAATGGGAAATATAATTACTTCCATTTAGTAGATGGACAAACCAATAAACCCATTTAAATATAATCACACGTAATTAGGGCATATATCTAGTAAAGTGCTGTATTTCAGAATTATGGCTCTTTTAGTGGCATATGCATTAGCATTCCACTTTAAAAGCCAAAAACATTCTGCAGATTTAGTGTTCCATGTATTGTTACCACTGTACAAGATTGAAGGGTTTTTATTAGAAGAACATTTATTATGTGTACTCTCTTAGCCTGGAATAGAGCTAGAGTAACTTATTCTAGGGCTTGGTTTGTATTAAATTTTATCATTGTCGACAAACAAGCATCCTGAGTGATCACATAAGAATATCATCAGCTGTCTTTTTAAACAATACTTTTAGCATTTTATCTCATTTATTCCAGAATAACTTCATGATCCTCTTTAGAAATAATATGTGTAAACTTTTTTTGAAAGTAAAAAATGTTGATGCGAAAGTTCATTCAATTGTAAGAAGCTCTTACCAGATAAGAAGTGCATGAATACTACATCAGAATCAGAATTTATTTTAAGAGATGCAGGTGAAGGAGCCATTGTGCCTGGTCTTTTGCTTTGATTCAGTGATGTGTAATACCCTGTCTAGTGTGGAATGGATGAATAGGCTGCTGATTTAGTGGATTTTGTGCTCCTAAAGTTGTTCTAGTCTCTTTCCCTCTGTTCCTTATGATTTTCAAGTAGGGTCTGCATGTAGTGAGTACTTGCTGACTCTTCAGGCTACAATATTTGTATCCTAAGTGAACTTTCCTCCTGTGAAACTATTTATTGCACCAAAGGTAGATGGGTTGCTACATGTATAAGGATTTGAAATGGTCAGTGGCAAAGATCAATATTTCCCCCCTCTTTGGTTACAGGGTGCTATCTGTGATTTCTGTGAAGCTTGGGTTTGCCATGGGAGGAAATGTCTGAGCACACATGCTTGTACCTGTCCTCTTACTGATGCAGAATGTGTTGAATGTGAAAGAGGTGTATGGGACCATGGTAAGTTATTAGAAATAAGGTAAAGTGAGGGGAAAAGATATTCTACTTTGTTAGATATGTAGGATGTCTTTTATACCATTCTGAATGCTGCTTGCAAAGTTATTTCTAGAGATATAGTTAATGGAAATAGTTTTATACCAGCTGTTGGCAGCTATTAATTGTCATGACAATATGGAAAGGAACATGTAGTAGCAGTGATTGTAGGTACTAGTCTTGTCTATCCAAGCAACGAGAACAAATAGTCTTCTTTAGGAATTGTGAATATTGTTTGGGAAGGAACAGAGAAGGGCAGTGGGGAAGAAAGGATACTGAGGGTCATAAGCTATCTCCCCTAAATAGTCTGACTGTTGTCATTGTCTCTTTTATCAGAACAAAAATTGCCAGATAATTTTTATGTTCCCCTTCATTAGCACATCACTTTTTAAAGCAGTGTCACTTAAGTTCACTTAATTTTATTATGTCAACACATTTGGATATTGTTGTGGGAATTCCAACAGGAGGCAGAATATTTAGCTGCTCTTTTTGCCATAACTTCTTGTGTGAAGATGATCAATTTGAACATCAAGCCAGCTGCCAGGTTTTGGAGGCAGAAACATTTAAATGTAAGTAATTTCATCTAAATTTCTATGTCTATTCAAGGTACTTTCTTTTAAGAGTATTAACATATAGTGGAAAAAATAGCATGCTTCCCATGATGGAATGATAATTTAAGTGAATATTGATTTTCCATTATTGGATAAAACAATTAAAAATCACATGGCCTACTGACTCTAGATTACTAATATTTTTGTCAATGAACCAACTTTTTTTCCACAGGGCTCGATACTTAGTTAAGTTGGGTAGGCTGAGTTTCTTCATTAGAAGTGCATTGAGAGGCTCATATAAACTTTGTTACAAGAAGTGCTTTCTAAACATGTTCCTTATCTGTGGTTTTAAAGTAGGTTCATCTAGTAAGGGATATCTAAGATTTATAGTCTTGCACTGTTTCTAGACTAACAGACAAAGTTTCAAAGACTAAAGGAGTGTCTGGAATTATGAATCAAGTCTGAGCCTTTTAGACACATTGCAAGAATATGTAGTGAAACACTGATTTTTTTTCCTTGTGCGTTTTATAGCACGTGGAATAAAAGGCAGGATACTGTGAATGACAGTGTTATAATTCTGTCATCTTTTAGCAATGCAGTGAGAGACGCAAGCAAAGCCTCAAAACTCTATAATCATCAGCATCCCAAGAGGAATGATCACTCTGTCACTGGTTGTAATATTAAAGTCAGTGTCATTGTAAATTCACAATGTTCTTCTGTTTGCTATAATTAATTCTTAAAGGCCTTCCTTTTCTCTGCCATCTGGTTTGTTTTTCCTTTTCTCACTTACTAATTGCTCTTGGAACACGGGAAGGTTCTTGAAATGCTATTCCAGTGGTGCCATATCAGTCCGATAAACGTAGGCTACTTTTATCCCTCAGTTGATTGAATCCAATAATTTATGCATTTGCCATTATAACTGAATGGTAGGAATTTTGAATTTGAGTTATAGCAACATTCTGGAGTGTCTCAAATCAGATTAAAATGTAATTGGGAAGTATCCAACAAAAGAAACAAAAAGATAATAAAACATAGATAATGTTACATTTTAAAACTAAGTCAATATGTAGCCTTCAGGGAACCTTATATATGGATCAGTTGCTCCTGCTTCTGTTTGGGTTTGACACTACTGCATTAGAGCTTGTTTATATATGCATAGTCATCATCATCTCTAAGACATGTATATTAGAAAATTGTACTGTACATGTGAAAAACATGCTGCTGGAAGGCAATTTAAAAAATAGGCAAAGAAGCATCATGTTATTGGAATATTCTAAATCCCCTTTGTAAATGTCTGGCTTTCTTGAGCAGTAGGCAGTTAGGAGCATAGTGGGCAGAATGCCCGAGTTCACATTCTGCTCCAGCCACTAGCTCTGGGACTAACTAAGCAGCAAGTCATTTAACCTCTCTCATTCTCGTGTCTTCATCCGTGTTGTTTTGAGGATCAGATGAAATAGCATAGGCAAAGCACGTGCCAGATCTCAAGTCATTATGTAAATGCTAGCTGCTGTCATTATCAATGCTGGTATTGTTTTCCACATATATAATGCGGCAGTCGAGTTGCAGATTTTGGCTGGCAGGCAGCATTCACTTCAGTGGCTGAGGGGCACACAGACCTGGTGGGATAGATGGGTCTGAGCGGTCCCCATTTCCCACATGGCCCCTCACAAACTGCTGTGTGGATTAGACTCTAAGATGTAGCTCAGGCATGAAGTGATTGCTACAGCCAGGAGGACGAAGGAGCCCAGAAACTGGCTCAGCCAGCATGTGTGTAACCTCTTTGATGAGCACAAGCACAGCTGCTAAGGGAAGCACCACTTTAGGCTACAAATGTGATGGTGAAACATTGTGGGGAGAGGGTAGTATTAGATTACAAGCAGTATTGCCCCACAAAATAGGGATGAGCATCAGGGAAGAAGCCAAGACTGCAGGAAACTTCATGTTGTACCACAGCTAAGCCAGATGATCCCAGGAGTATAGGTATAATGGGCAGGAGGAAAAAAGATGAAGAATGGAACACATCTGCTGGTGTTTCTTAAAGTAGATGCACCAAATTTGTACTCTTAACACCATAGTACTTTTCTGTCTACTCCCCAATTCAATACTGTGTTTCCTTCCTCCATCCTTGCTTTGCAAACTTCTTGTTCTCTTGTTCTCTCTACTTACCTTACGTGGAATTGGCAGGGTGAGGTGGTAGTATCTGAATCCACAAAATCAGAGGCTTGTATCAGCAGTGGTGTTTATGGTAGCCTTTGAAAAAGCTAAGTTGTGTGTGGTTGACTAAAGTAAGGGCCCTTGCTTGGATCAGAGAGGTAAAAAGGGATTTGGTACCCTTCTAGGTAAGGATGGTGGTAGTGCAGTTTGTCAGATGCTGGTGAATTGGAGACACCTGCAGTAACTGGAGAAAAGCAAAGTTCTGGGAATCAAAACAGTGTCTGTAGATTTTGTAGATTTCCCTTTTCTGTGTTGTAGACCCCATCATAACTGTGTGTATTCCTATTTTCAGGTTTGCGTTTTGGTACAGAATAATTAGAAGTTAGATAATAGATCTGAGGGTTCAAACTTAGATACAAATTTGTAGAAAGTAGTAATGTAAGTTTTAGTTTGAAAATGACAAAATGATATCTTCTTCCCCAGGTGTTTCCTGTAATCGGCTGGGACAGCACTCCTGCCTCCGCTGTAAGGTAGAAATGGATCCCTTGTGTATTTTAGTTCAGGGTTTCCTTCATGATTCTTACTCAGCAACCAGTTCTAAGATTGTTCATGAACATCATGTTGCTGGAAGCAATAACTCTAGTAGTTGAATTCCCTCACTTTATATTATAAATAAGGAAACATCAACCAAGAGAGGCTAAGTAACTTTAACTTGCATGGGGTTGTAGCAGAAATGGAACTACAACCCAGGTCTTCTGAATCTTATTCAAGTGTTCTTTCTACCATTTCTGCTTCTACTATAGGGGGAATCAGAATATACTATCCAAAATGATCCCTATGTTTTCCATAAATGTCATATAAACAGACCATTTTTTTCTCTTATTAAAAAATGCAGGGGCAGCGAGGTGGTGCAGTGGATAGAGTACCAGCCCTGAAGTCAGGAAGACCTGAGTTCAAATGCGGCCTCAGACCAAACACTTGACACTTACTAGCTGTGTGACCCTGGGCAAGTCACTTAACCCCAATTGCCTTAAAAAAATGCATTTATTGTTACCAGAAAAGAGAGATGTGTCTAGAATCAGGAAGACCTGAGTTCAAGTTTGGCCTCAGACACTAGTAGTATGGCTCTGGGCAAGTCAACCTCCATTTGCCTCAGTTTCTTCATCTGTAAAGTAGGGATGATAATAGCACCTACTTCCTTCCAAAGTTGTTTGTTGTAAGGCTAAAATAAGATAGTATTATAAAGTGCTTTCCAGACCTTAAAATGCTTATAAAAATGTTAGTTATTATTATTATTTTAACTTGCATAACGCATTACTGAAAATGACCATTTTATTAAGCCAGAGTTTTTGCAGATTGGTTGTTTTTTTTACAATTTTGATGATAAACAAAAACAAAAAATCCTACTACTTTACTCCACACTTTTTTTGTCCCCCGGGGATTGTTGCCCCTTAGATTAGGTGTTCTTAATCTTGGTGCAGGGATAGGGAAGGTAAATAAACATTTAAATAAATAAAAATTTAACTAATACACATTTATATAGCCATAGCCCCTACTGTGTGCTGGGTTCTGTATTAAGTGTTTCACAAATATTATCTCATTTGATCCTCACAACAGCCTTTGGAGGTAGGTGGTGTTGTTATCCTCATTTTACTATTGAGGAAACAGGCAAACTGGTTAAATGACTTGCCCAAGGCCATACAGCTCATAAAGGTCTGAGGCAGGATTTGAACTCAGGTCTTCCTGACTCCACATACGGCTTCATGAGTTTGCTTTTGTTTGTTTACAAATAAATATATAAATGTGTATCTAACCTTTTCTCTATTTATTTGCTTATTTAGATATTTTGACAACTGTATTTAAATATACTTGGTTTCCTTTGCAGTCATGTACCTTTTTTGATGCATTTAAAATTGTCATTCTGAGAAGGGATCTGTGGGCTTCACTGGACTTCGAAAGGGGCCCATGACACACAAAAAAGTTCAGAACCTGTGCCTTAAACACTTCCACAATATCGTGGGTCACTTAACGATTTCTTAGTCATAGTAAACACTTTGGTGATTGTTTTTCTCACAAGGCCATATCCAGCATTACCTTTGCCCTTCTTTTTGGATCAGACTTGCTAATTGAGAGTACAATTTCGGTGATTATCTACTTCATTTCTAAGCATCTGTTGTTATTATAGGGGAGAAATCTTTTATGTTATTGAGTGTCTAAAGTATAAAGGAGACACCACTCTGTGGTAAGTTATGGCCTTAAATTATAATTTACTGGCACTGTGCTGACAGGCTTTGTTTCACCCAAGAACCCCTACTTGATTTTATTCCTTCACAGAAGGGATATTTATTCCTTCACAGAAGGGATATTTCTCTAATCCTCTGAAAATTTTATTTCTGTCTATGCTCAAATCAAAACTATTTCTTGAACTAGGTTAAAGTAATATCATTCAGTTATTTGCTTTCTTCCTCTTAGGCTTGTTTCTGTGATGATCATACAAGGAGCAAAGTGTTTAAGCAAGAAAAAGGAAAAGAGCCTCCATGTCCTAAATGTGGACACGAAACTCAAGAAACTAAGGATCTGAGCATGTCAAGTAAGACCCTTCTTAGGGTGTCCATTCTTAGGCATTATAGTTGAGTAGAGGATTTTTTATGCTCAGTGTTTTCATCTGGTTAAGAAAATTGGACTTGGCACTACTGTGAAAAAGTATACATGTAGGAGTATGATAATTTTTCAACAGCCATAAGTTTGTCTTTGTTAATGCCCTACTAAATACAGAAATTTAAAGATCTGAGCCTTCTTCTCCACCCCTTGCCCCTATCTTCCTATTAATCTGTGATTAACTATTAAATTCAAAAGAAATATTTGATGGGAATTTTAGATTCGGTGAAATTGCAGGGCTGTTTCCCAAGCCAGTCTTAAAATATTTGATCATTATCGTAGAATGATAGGCATCATGGGATAGTAGATAGAGAACAGTCCACAAAATTGGGAAGACCTGCCTCTGATATATATATATATATATGTATATATTGACTGTGTGACCCTGGGCAAATCATTTAACCTTTCAATGTCCCAGGAACCGAGACTATGTGTCAAAGAGAATTTGCCAGTCAGAGTTGGTAGAGAGTGTTTTCTTACCAGGAGTTTTTTTCACCAGTGAAATTATGTGCTCAATAAAAATGAAAGAGAATATTAGGGCTAAAATGTACTTTAGACATCATTTAGCACAACCTCTTCTTTTTACATAGGAGGAAAATGAAAATGTATGTGAGATTTAGTGTGCTTATGTAACATGTATAAAGTTATTATCTAGTAAGACTATGGGTGGAGTCCAAAAAGTGTATTGAAATGCAGTTCACAGTTTCTTCCTTTTTTTGGGGGGGGCAGTTGGGGTTAAGTGACTTGCCCAGGGTCACACAGCTAGTAAGTGTCAAGTGTTTGGTCTGAGGCCGAATTTGAACTCAGGTCCTCCTGACTTCAGGGCCGGTGCTCTATCCACTGCGCCATCTAGCTGCCCCCAGTTCACAGTTTCTAAGAAAACTTTTAACCTTTTAGAAAACACTTCAGAACTCTCCTTTTAGCTTTATAAATGGCTACTGTAGTAATGTATATTTAATCAAGAAAGTTGACATTTCTGTGATCAAATGAAAAACAAGAGATATATTTTTTACAGACAACTTCTCACTCCCCATATCTATTGCTTATCCTCTAGGCTAACCCAGTCACTGATTTATTTTTTAGAGTTTTGCAGTTGTAGAAAAACAGGACAAATTGAGTAAATCTGTTTTCCACAGTATCTCATTCATTTATATATGTGTCTAATTTTTTAAAGAGTAAGATAGCATGTGAAGTCTCTTGCAAACTGGGAATGATGAGTATATAAGTACAAAGTAAAGAATGAATTTTTGTTGTACACCAAACCTAGTTAAAATACTTGTTTTTGCTACTGCTGTGGTCGAGAAATTAGATTTGATACCTTGTATTATGTTAGTGTTTTTATGTCTTCACAAAATAGCTGTCTGCCCCTAGCATAGTTATGTATCTTTCCTGTTTTCCTATCACTATAAAAATCTTGGCAACAAACCAGCAATAGTGCCGAGCTGGGACATAAAAGTAACAGATGCTGAGGCCTGCAAAATGACTAGCCCTTGTCAATTTCATTTAATGATAGCGATGCCAATCCTTGATTAAATGATTATTGCTGTAAGGTCCATTATTATTGATTGATGTATATGTCTTGCATAAGTGTCACATGCAGGTTATATAGTTTGTTGGAGGATAACATTCTTTACGTGTTTTATTTTTTAAAAACATTAGTTGCTTTTCCATTAAGAACAGAATGAAGACACTTAGAATGAAATAGAAGCATTTAAGAAAGGATTTTAAAATTTCTTGGGTAGAGTTGTTAAAAAGCAGCCAGTGATTAGAATTATTTCATGTCTTAGAGAAAAGATCTTGAAAAATGGGAATGCTGAATTCACACCTCTTTCTTGTTGTAGCACGCTCCTTGAAGTTTGGCCGGCAAACTGGAGGTGAAGAAGCAGATGGAGCTTCTGGGTATGATGCCTATTGGAAGAATCTTGCATCAGGAAAGTATGGAGATACAGGATACCAGGAAGAAGAAGATGATGACTATGAAGCAGAAGAGGATGATGAGGAAGAGGATGAAGGAGGAAAAGATTCAGATGCAGAAACCACGGATCTATTCACCAATTTAAATTTAGGAAGGACCTATGCCAGTGGCTACGCTCACTATGAGGAGCCTGAAGACTAAGAATTACATGTCTTGCACATGGGTGGCATAATACGTGACAGGAGCACATGCTTGTGTGTGTATGTGTGTGTGTGTATGTGTGTGTGTGGTGAATTGTGTATATGCAGTTTTCAAAAGCAGTAGTTAGGTCTTGTGCTAAAGGGTAGCCATACTTATTAAGGGGAAAAGGGGCATAGGTCTTCTGTAGAAAATGCAAGATCAGACTTGTAGCACAAGGAAAATGAGTTGAGAGAAAAATGATTATTCTTACTCACCCAAGTATTGAGGCATCATGGATGAGGTTATTCCTGATTATTATCTTATGGCTTCACAACAGAACTGGGAATATGGGAATGGTAGTATAGGAAGATAATTGTATTTGTTGGAAATTAAATTTTCATTTTTCTTAATGGTATCTAATTCCATGTTGTTATTTCACAAGCTGTGTTATTAACAGAAATTCATTAATGTATTTTCCTCATGTCAATAGATGCCAGAGTTCTGGTATATAATATATATTCTGAAATATCATTAAATATTCATGTTGTCTTAATTTTTGAATTGGCCTTACTTTTTACATTATGCATGTCATAGTTCATTAGGGGTAGGATACTGTTGAAATTAAAGTAGCCTAGACCTATTTTTCTATTTTTGACAATGTATTTCTTTAATGTTTCCATGGAACTAGGATCTCATCCAAATGGGTATTCCTTTCATCAGTGAAAACAGCAGTGCATAGAGGCCTTATTTTTTCAGCATGGTCACTAGGTGGTGCAGTGGTTAGAACACTGGCCTTGGAGTCAGGATTAATCCTGTTTAAATCCTGCCTCGAACGTTTCCCAGCTACTTGACGCTGGGCAAGTCACTTAACATCTCAACCTCAAGAAACCGTGTCTGCAAAATTGGGGTAATAGTACCTACCTCCTGTTGGTTGTTGTGAGGATCCCATGAGATGATCTGTATGTAAAGGGCTATATAAATGTTATCTATAATGATGATGATTTCCTGGATACAGATACAGCCTTTGAACTTTGTTATCCCATGCACTTTTTATGTGAGCAATTCTACATTATTTCCAATCATAAAGGCCTTTTGTTGATGTCACTGTCATTTATTGCATAAAGGTCATTATTGAAAATAGATTGCACCCCTACTTGTGCCTGCCATTTTTTTAAAATTTCTCTTATCACTCAAAGCATCAGTTCTTGAAAGAATGTGATATTACAAGATTCACACCCATACAAGCTCATGAAGGGAAAATTTAAGGCTCTTGTAGTAGGAAGAAGCTTTGGCAAGGTCAAAGGGGGACTAAAATTTCTCCAATGCAAGCATCCCACAGCCTCCTACCTTCTATGTAATTCTGGGCCCAACTTAATTCATTTGCAATACCTCACACAGAAATATGTCCTGATGTATTAACTAAATAAATTGGGCATCCAGCTGGTTTTCATCAGCTGAAGACTAGGCATATTTAATCCATTTAAATTTTTTTCAGTGTGGACTGTTAGGCTTATCTCTTTGGAGTAATGGAGCTCATCAAGAAAGCCCTGTAATGTTTATTTCCTTGATGCAATCAACACAATGTCATTTGGAAAGCAGTATTTGTGGAAGTGTCCGTGGGTAGTCTCTATTCTGGCCTTTACTGACTAAAGGGAAACACTATGCTTTACATCTTGCTTGATATTAATAATCAGAGGGCACTGAACAATTATATCTGACATTTAGGAATCATGTACGGCCTTAATATATGTATAAGAAACATCTAGAATAGCTAAAGCTGTGTTTTGCTCTGGGGAGTCATGTGTTATAATAAACAAAATAGGACATTGTATTCTTTGCATTTTTTTAAGGCTTTTAAAAAAATCTTGAGCTTAAAAACTAAAGAAAAATACGCATTACAGTACAGAGCACGAAATGAAGATTGCATATGGAGCCATGAATTTACATTTCAAATTACTTGCTTTGAAATATTTATGTTTACATAATAAATTACATGTCACTTTCAAAACTATCCTGTTTGTGTTTCCCTCTGAACTTTCCTTTGGTGCATTTAAAAATACATATTTCAGTAGCCTCTTAGCATCATTTCTAATCATCTCAGCACTCCTTACCAATTAAAAAAAACAAAAAACCCCCACTTTTAACAAAGAAGCATTGGCAAAGCAAAACCAATCAGATCATTTAGAGACATGGTTGGTCACTGCGTTGGTCAGAGTTATTAAGCCTTTCAAAAGTATTTTTCTTCGCAATGTTTTCCTCATATCAATTGTTCTCCTGGTTCTGCTTACTTCACCCTATCAGTTCAAACTACCTAAGATTCTCTGAAGTTTGTCTTGTTATATCTTAACAATAATTTGATAGTATTCCATTACGCTTATATACCACAATTCAGCCATTCCGCAATTGTTGGGCACTTCATTAGAGTCTAATTCTTTAAATGTTTTCCTTTTAGTTCCCTCAGAATTAGTAAGCTAGTTTTGCTTGCAACTGTTTTTCCTTCCTTTATGTTTTCTTCCATCTTAACTTTACTATCCACACATTTCTCTATGGCATGTTAGATGTGTCTATAGCAAATTCTGAGTGTGTTCAACTTTTCTTTATTTTTCAGATAAATTCAGTAGTTCATCTGATGACTGGGACCCCTATCCTTTCCTCCTTAGAGATGCTAGCAATAGCAATAAGAGAAGAAAAAGAAAGCAAAGGAATCACAATGGGCAATGAGGTAAAAACTATCTCTTTTTGCAGATAACGTGATGGTATACTTTGAAAATACTAGAGATTCAACTAAAAAGCTAGTTGAAAATTTTAGCAAAGTAGGAGAATGTAAAATAAACCCACATAAATCATCAGCATTTCTATATTTCACCAGCAAAACACTATAAAAAGAGATAGTAATCAGGACCAGAGATCCTGGTAGCAAAAAGAAGTTTTGCTATCTATTTCCACCTATAATTCATCTACCTTTTTCTTTAAAAATCTAAATGCTATAACACTGGGTGCATATGTGTTTACTGTTGATATTATTATTATTTATGGTACTTTCTAACATAATGTAGTTTCCTTTGTTGTCTATTTTAATTAAATCTATTTTAGCTTTAACGTTTTCTGAGATCGTGATTGCTACTCTTGGGTTTGGTTTTTTTTTTGTATTAGCTGAAGCATAATAAATTCTACTCCAGCCCTTTTTAAAAATTCTATATGTGTCTCTCATTTTTAAATGTGTTTCTTGTAAACAATATATTGTCAGGTTCTGGTTTTTGATCCATTCTGCTATCTGTTTACGTTTTATGGGTGAGTTCATCCAATTAAAATTCAAAGTTTTAATTACTAGTTGTATATTGCTCTTTATTCTCTCTCTCTCTCTCTCTCTCTCTCTCTCTCTCTCTCTCTCTCTCTCTCTCTCTCTCTCTCTCTTTCTCTTTCTTTCTCTCTCTCTCTCTCTTTCTCTCTCTGTCTCTGTCTCCTCTCCCTTCTCAGAAATCTAATTTACTTCTGACTATTACCTTCCTAATCCATGCACCCTTCCAAGATTCCCTCCCTTATGCTATCCCCTTGTCCTCCTATTTTTATGTAAGTAAAGAAAACTTTCATATCCTACTAAATTTATATGTTATTCTTTCTTTAACCCAGTTACAATGGGAGTAAGGTTCTCATATTACCCACCCCCACCTCTCCTTTCCTCCACTGTAACAGTTCTTCCATTCACACCTCTTTTATATGAGATAATTTACTCCAGTTTATATTTTACCTTCTAGTTCTAAACTTTCAGGGCAAATTTCCTTAATAATTACCTGAAGTTTAGTGTCTAGACTCTTTTTGATCACAACTTTCAGGTAGTCTGACAATTCCAAGTCAGTTATTTTTCTAATGAGATATTTCACAATCCTATTTTTAAGTTTTTTAAAATTTTGTGTTATCATTTCTTGCTGTCTCACAAAGTCATTTGCTTCCCCTTGTCCAATTCTAAGTTTTAAGGAGTTATTTTCTTTGGTAAGTTTTTGGGTCTTTTTTCCAGTTGGTTGATTTTCTTTTAATAATTTTTGTACTTTTCTTATATTACTAATTTCTTTTCCCAGTTTTCCTCAACTTTTCTTATTTGATTTTTAAAGTCCTTTTTAAGCTCTTCTGAGAACTCTTTTTTGGCTTGTGACCATTTTACATTTTTCTTTGAAGCTTTACAAGAAGCTGTTTTATCTTCTGTGTCTGAACCCAATCTTCTTTTTTCACCATAGTAGCCATTGTGGTCAAGTTCTTTTTTCTGCTTTTTACCCATTTTTTAAGCAGCCTATTTCTTGGCTGTTAACTTTGTGTTAGAGTTGAGCTCTACTTCTGAGGTGTGGGGTATAATTTCTCAGGCTTCAGGTTTTTTGTGCTGTTGTTTTCTGAGCTCTATCTGGGGGTCTTTTACCTCTTGGTTCTTTTAATGTTCTATAATCCAAGGCCATGTATGGTCACTGCTCCTGTGTCTCACACCTTGATTTAAAAGTGGCTTCAGGTACTCCTCTCCACCTCTGAGCCATGACAAGTGTCCCGAGAGCCACTGCCATTGTAAATGCTCTTGCTCCTTGCAATCTTTCAGGCAGCTGCAAGTGTCAGCTCTCCCCTCTCCCCTGGAACCAAAACCAAGGACTCTGCTCTCCTTCGAGTGACCACGATCAGCAGAGCCCTCTGACCACACTCACCAGCCTGTGCTTGCTTCTCCTTGTCCACAGCCATAACCTGGCATCACTGGACAGCTGCTACAATCTTCCTCTGATCAGGGCCCCACACAGTCTGTGGGGTGAAAACTTCTGAATCTCCTGAAGCTAAGCCCCTATGCAGCTGCCCCCAGGGCTTGCTGTTTGTTGACTTGGTAGTCATTTCAGTCAGGCCAGACCACCACCCTGAGAGCCTGGATTGGTCTCTCATTTTGTCTTAGGCTGAACGACGTCTTTATTCTGAGTTTTAATTATTTCTGCCACTCTAAAACTTACTTTGAGGCATAATTTTAAGTTACTTTTGAGGGAATTTGGGGCCTTATTCCACCATCTTCCTACAATTCCCTATCCAAGGTCTCATAACCTTATAACACTTATCTGTACTGATGTTCCTAAAAAGCCTATTATCTCTAATACCTTCTGCCCCATTTTCTGCTGACCCTCCACTGTCACTGAGGAAACAGAAAATGGTCACATGTGACTAAGGACTATTTATTTTTCCTTGTTTCATGGATGGCCATTTCCAAAAATTTCTTCACCTGGTGACTTAATTTCTGGCAATAATTCTCTTTATACTTAGATTGGCAATTGGACAAATAAAATCAGTCTGTGATGGGACTGTGCTTAAGGTCTCTGCCTTTGCATCATTATAGACATAGTTAACAAGCTTATGCTTCCTTGGCCTACCTTTTGAGATCCCTAGGTCATTTCCACGCTACAGTGTGAGTAGAGAACATAGCAGAAATGTATGGGTAATTTTTTTTTCTATCATAAAGAGGTAAAGACCTCCAGGATCAGATCCTGTATTTCACAGAAAATTTCACATGCCTATTTCCTATAATAAATTCTGTCAGACACTCAATAAATCTAGTTATCCACTTATGCATTATTGATTTTTGTTTGTTTTTTTCCAAAAACTTTTGTGACTGATTTTTGGAAAATGTTATATAGTTATCTTTCTTGATTTCAATATCTGCTTTTAAAAATTTCTCAGCAAATATGCAAGGAGCCGGGCCCAATATTCATTAAACATTGGACAGATACGTTAAATGCTATTCAAAATCATAATCCATCACTATTATTTCTCTTCATGGTAGACAATGGTCTAGTAACCTCTTGGCTGGCATTTTGTTATGCTGCGTGTGGTGGTGACCTTTTAAGATCACCTACAAGCTTTAGCTCTTACAGAATATATTAGCCAATCTCAATGGGAACATAGACTATTTAGTATGCATATCTATACTTCATGGTCTGGCCAGATACCATTCCCTTCTAGGAGCAATTTCAGGTGTTAATAGATTAAGTCCTAAAAAGTATAGGTGTGATAATGTTAGGAGTCATAAATATCCTATGACAGATGAGAAATATCAAGGCAGTATCACTAAGAAGCTTTAAACAGAAACTCAAATGGGGTGCAGAGGCCCTGGTATTTTTGGCAAAACAATGGAAAAGTTGAACCAGCTGCAGTTATTGTTACTGCTATAACCTACTTAAGTCATTAAGTAACAATTTTTAGAGTTCCCTCAATTTCTTATCTTCCCACCCTTCCATCCCTTCAGCTTCCTTTCAGGTGTTGTCTTTTCTCATTAGAAGGTAAGCTCTTGGAGGGCTGGCACTATCTTTCTACTTTGGATTTTCTTCCCTGTGCTTGGAACAGTGCTTGACACGTGGAAAGTGCTTAATAAATGCTTATTGACTGACTGCATATCACCTATATTTTTCATTTTATCCCTTTCCCTTCTCAGAGAGCAAATGCTTTTCAATTTGATATAAGGAGAATCATATATTTTATCCTTTGCGATTGCCTCTATTTAATATTTGGTTAAGAACTTACCCCTTAGCCATAGCTGTGTGAGCCTGATCTGATTCTCTTTTAATTTTTCATGATATTACCCTAAGTATTCTGCTCATGTATCCATTTTGAATTTTTTGTGGCATAGAATGCAAGATGGTGGTCTAAAGCTGATCTCTACCAGACTGATTTCTAGTTTTCCTCAATTTTTATCAAATAGGGAGTTCTTTCTTGCTAATTTATACCTTGAGTTATTGAGTTCAGTTATTTCTGACTCTTCCTTGTCTAGCCTGTTCCATTAATATACTTTTATATTTTTTAACCAGTACCAAATAGTTTGATTATTACAGTGGCTTTTGTTATATGAGGGGCCAGGACTTGGAGAGGATCCTGGCAAATACTCAGTGTGACTATAAACTTATGAAAAGTTTTTTAATGTTAAAAATAGGCTAGAATTTATGCATCCAAATAAATAGTTCCATTAAAAATAGTCACCTTGGAAGGATATACACTTACTTTAATGGTGCTATCTTTTGGAATTCTCTTCAGAATTTATTTTTTTTAGGAGTAACAGATAAAAATTGCTTTCAGTGTTTTATAGTTGCTCCTTGTTTTTATGATTATTTATTGACAAAAATGACATTGTCTGGCTTGCTTGCTCACCTTATTCATTAAGCATTTATTATAATCATTTCTGGCCATTTCCAAAAATCAAATCTGTATACAAAGGATGAGAATTCACCACTACCAAGAGCACTGGAAAGAATGCATGACAAATTTTGAAGGAGATTGAAAACAGGAATTCCAAAGCTGTTTTCAGCAAAGGTAGTTTTCAGCAAAATCATTGGAATGAAATAAGATGACATTGCTTAAATAAAACTAGAAATCTATCTGGTGTGCTAAAAATACAGGTAGAAACTTGGAAAACTATCTAGGAAACTCATAAATGCTATTAGAAAATAGATTTAACAAATTATAAAAATAGCTAAAAGATTAAAATCTAGTGAGAAAGTAGTGAGTGTGGCGAGAAAACTATGTAAATATCTAGAAATTGGAAATAAATGTAGTAAGCTACAAACAGATTTATAAAGGTGGAAAAGTAGAGAGAAGCCAACAAATACAGTATACTAAAATCTAGGAATCAACAACAACAACAAAAAAAGCTGCAAATCTAATGAGAAAACTGTAAATAGAGATACAATCTATAAATGCAGGTAAAAGGCGGGAAATCTAGTCAGAAGGCTACAAACTTTGTTAGGAAAATACAAACAATATGTAATAAAAAATTCTTTCTATATATTTAAATAACACACCTTAAAGGTCTTAACTAGCTGGAGAGCTAAAAAATACTGCTAGAAATCCAGATTTCTATGCCAAATTTATAAAAATACCAAGGTTTCTAGGCTACGGCTTAAAATATAGGAATTATAGTCTCTTGGTCAGGGATGGAATATACCTATAATGGACCAGTAAAAATATATTTGCCTTGAGTCATTCAACTCTAAGCAAAATGGCTTTCAACTGAAAGGTAAGAGAGGGAGAAAGCTGCCTACACACACACACACACACACACACACACACACACACACACACACACACACACACACCCATCCATCCATCCATATATATGTATATACATATTCATACATATATATCTCTCCAACTAGATGCCACAGGAAGTAGCTACAAGATGGGAAGAAGAATTGTAGTAGAGATTGCCCAAAGTTCGCAACGAACAAAATCCAAGACAAGATATAGCAATAAAACTCATGTCCTTATGTCAAGAATTGGCAACCAGAAAGTTGAACAATAGAATCAACCTTACTGAAACAATATTCAACCTTAAAAGTATAACAATAAATGAAATTTTAAAGTTTGGGCCTTATTACAATTCCATGGGATAGGGATGAGAATAAGATTAGATGAGGATGAAAAGGAGAAAAAGTTTTGTTGGAATAATAACAATAATTTGCATTTGCTTTTACTCGAAGCTTAGATTTGACCATGTCATTCTCCTCAAACAGCACTCATTAAATAGCACTGACTCTCTGTTGGATTTAGGATCAAATAGACACTCCTCTATTTGACTTTTAAAGCCCTTTTTAGGCCTGACCTTGCTTTGTCTTCCCCCCCTTCCCACACCCTGTGGTCTAGCCAGACTAGCCATTCTGTTCTTCCTCACAGACAACATTGCATCTCTCTTGTACACACTGGCTGTCCCCCATCTTGTGGAATATACTCCCTTCTTACCGCTGCCTCGTAGGAGCCTATGTTTCCTTGGACACTCAGCTCAAAGGCCATTTTCTACATGAAGCCCCTTTCCTTATTCCCCCAGCTGCCAGTAGTCTCCTCCCCAAACTACCTTTTACTTATTTTGCATATATTCTGTATTAGAGGTGGGGACATCATGGATAGAGTACCATCTCTGACACATACTGGCCATGTGACCCTGGGCAAGTCACAGTTCTCTAGATCAGTAACATCAAACTCAGATAAAAATGGGGACCACTAAATTGTACATAAGGGTCCTTGTGGGCCATATATTGACTCAGTTTTAAAATACAATGTTATATGTGTTTACTATATTTTTCATTACATTTTAATCTGGTTTGGTCCATGCAGTCTTATGGGCTGTGTGTTTGACAGCTCTCTTGTAGATACCCCTCTAAGACTGTTGCAGAGATGGTATAGATCTGCATTGGTAGAGGGAATTTCTTCATCTGCGAAATCACTGGACCTGTGATTTCATTGATTATGTTCATGATTGATATATCAATGATTGCTATTGTATCAAAGAAACAAAGGTCCAGTCCCTATCCTTACATTCTATATGTACTTCTTCTATATGTACATATTGTCTCCCCTCATAGAATGGAACTTCTTGAGGGCAGAGGCAGTTTCAATTTTATCTGTGTCCTAAGCACCTGTCAGTGTCTAACACATAGTAGGCACTTAGTAAATGCTTACTGACTGATTGACATATAGTATTTAAATTCAACAGAGAACTTTCTGTAAATTATTTAATTTGATCCTCATGATAGCCCTCTTGCTAATATTATAGTTCAGTTGCTATAACTATCTTCATTTTACATAGTGGGAAACTGAGCCTCAGAGAAATTATGTGACTTGTTCATTGTCACAGCTAGTAGGGTCTGTACAGATCTCTTTTGGTAAAACAAAGTTATCTGATTACTGAAGTGAGATGTGTGAAAGTTGTATGTATGTATATTTTATATATGTTGGATTTTTTTTATTTTAGTGACGGCAAATTATTACATTTGAATCCTTATTATTGAAAGCCAAAATTTTGGGGGACTGTAAAAACATGTGTCAAAGGCTGATTTGAAATAATTCATCTCAAAAAAAAAAAATTATGTACTCTCCATGAAATGACCCGGTGATGTTAATCTTGTGAGATAAGTACTATCTAGGTGTTGAATTTTATTTTCTTTTAAGGTTGCACCTTAAGCTAGGTAGAGAAGAGATGAGAGTCCCAGGATCAAGACCTCTAAAGCCAAATTAAAAGGACTTTGCACAGTGTCTCATTCACTGTCATTTTTCTGCCTCTGATGGAGGAGAGAAATGTCCATGGTCCTGTTCTGTGCACAACGACCCTGGGCTTTTAGAACTGCAAACAGCTGTGCCTTTTTATGCCAATAGCTACATATTTACACAGCAACATAAGCCCTGGACCAGCTTGGCTATTGATAATTGAGCCTTCCTGGGCTTGGCTAGGTAGGAACTTGAGTCCTTGCCATTTGGCCTGGTTCTCAGCACTGTGGCCAGATTACAAATCTGGCTTTAATTGTTTCCTCCCAAAGTTTAGTGGACATGTAAACTCTCTGCTCAGAGGGATGAGTGTGAATGTGGCTTCAAACTGCTTATCCTGGAGCAGAACCGAACTCTTTCCAAATAGCCTGCCTCCTGCCTAGGGATCACCATGAAGGAAGGGTAGCTGTTCATCTGATTAACTGAAGGGTGAGGTGTTTCAGTTGTTAATCTTCAGCAACAACCAAATACTTTAAGAGGAGAGATTGAATGGACTGCTTCTAGGATAAAACACAAATTCCTCTGAGAATTATATTTAAAGCCCTTCACAGTCTGGTTCCACTCTATCTTTCCAGAGTGATTTCACATCACTCCTCTTCCCAAACTCCACATTCTAGCCAGAGTAGCACAATTGATGTTCTCCATACATGAAAATTCACCTCCCACCTCCCCTCTTTGCAGAGGCTGTCCCCTATGCCTAGAATGCCTTTCCTCATTACCTCTCCCTCTTGTAATACCTAGTTCCCAGAGCCACCTCCTTTAAGAGGCCTTTTATGATTGCTCCGGGCGTTAGTGTCCCTCCCCTATTCCCCATTCAAATCACCATATGTTTACTTATGATATACTTATCTGTGTACTGCGAAAAATGATTTTTTCTTAGTAGTCATTATCTTGGAGACTCGGAGCTTCTCCCATTCCCTTCTGTTCCAAAGTTCAGTTCCTTCTTCAGAAGGAATTTAAGATCTCATCTAAATGGGTGGATTCCTGCTCATTGAGTTGCCTGGACAGATCTGGGAAAATGTTAATTCCTTCCTATTGTCGAGACAGGTGATATGGAAATTGATGTCTCTTTGACCAGGATTAAGTGACCTAAGTCACTGTACTTAAGATCCTTGTTTTAATAGAGCGCACCTCCCAGTGTGTTGAACAGTCAGAGTGTATTGGCACCCCTTGGGAACACCTGCTCTTCAAAGGGCATAAAACTCTGTACCCCCAACCCCCAAACTGAGCCAGTTCTGGGCTGTGACTCATGTCATGCATGCCGCCAGCTTGTATGAGAGATGAAAATGTGGACACACGACCTAATTTCGTTTGTTTTTCTTAGAACAGACTGTTTCGGGGGGTTAACAGTACAGAATATGAGGTCCTTGAGAACAGTGAATGTTTTATTTTTTGTATTTGAAACATCAGGCTCTAGCATAGTGTCTAGGTCTAGGATATAGTAGGTGCTTAATATATGCTTGTTGTCAACTGTTGTTGAGCAGCTAGTGCTGGGCTTGGAGTCTTGAAGACTCATCTTCATGAGTTGAAATCTGGCCTCAGAAGCTTATTAGCTGTGTGACCCTAGGCAAGTTACTTAACTCTGTTTGCCTCAGTTTCCTTATCTATAAAATGAGCTAGAGAAGGAAATGACAAACCACTTCAGGATCTTTGCCAAGAAAAATCCCCTAAATGGGGTCACAAGCAGTTAGACATGACTGAAACAATTCAACAACAACAGTCCAGCTATTGAGCTAACTGCTGTGTCTCAACCCACAACACTGGCATTTCCCTATCAGCGTCCACGGTAGTCCTTGACTCCCAAACCCTGGAACCAGCTATGTACAGACAAGATATATGCAGGATAAAGTGGAGATAGTTAACAGAGGGAAGTCACTGGCATTGACATAGTGTTTTGTACACAGTAGGATTTCTATTGTCCATAAACCACCAACCGTCTAGTTGTAATTCCTATATGTGTTCACTCAATTACCTCTTAGATCCCCTTGGGTTATAGAGTAAAGAGGAAGGATTTCCACTGTATGGTATTCTGGTGTTATTGTCAGGATGCTATGACCTCTGACTACTAGGGTCCCATAATTGTGGACACACATGAGAAAATAGGAAAGGGCTATTTATGTAACATTTTGCAAGTTAACTTCTCTGTGCTTCCGTTTTCTTAACTGTAAAAGTAGGGAGTTGAAATAAAAAGACTTTAAAGGCTCTTCCTACTTTAATTCTTATGAAATGTTTACATTGTATTGAATTCAAAAGCTTGAGGGAGGTCAAGAAAGATGAGGACTGAGAAAATTATTAGATTTATAATTATTATAATTTATTTTTCTATAAATATAACAAATACAAATATAAAAATATTTGTTATATTAGAAATATAACCACTTTATTATTATAAACTATGAATCTTTATATTTATAATGATTAGATTTATAATTCATGTAGTTATTAGATTTATGCAATTAGATTTATCAATTAAGAGATCATTGGTGACCTTGGAGAGAGCAATTTTTAGTCAAATGGTGAGATCAGAAACCAGATTGAAAAGTGTTAAAAAGTAAATGGGAGGTAGAGAAGAGAAAGTAAGGAGTATATGTGTGTATATATATGTGTGTGTGTGTGTGTGTATATATATATATATATATATATACATACATATATATATGTATATATATATATTTCTGGGAGTATGGCAATGAAAGGGAGGAGAAACATGGGAGAGGAGCTGAAGGAGGTAGTAAAATATAACATATGAAGTCTTACCTATTCCCTTCTTATACCTGCCCTCAATGCACATGTAGATTATTCTCATGAGCATTTTGTAGAGGTGGGAAAGAAAGCCTGTGCATCAATACTTAAGATACATTGATATCTTTCCCTCTTTTAGGTATTTTGAGAAGCAATCCCCTAATGTCCTCAAAATTGTGTCATTTCCAACATGAAAATTCCATACATTCCATGCATGCTGATCTGGCTTAGTTTCTCCCTCTAATTTTGTTTTCTTTAATGTCATGTCTATTTCCCACATCAGGGAATAATGATATTAGAGTTCAAATGTAATGGCTCTACTCTCATTGATGGAGAAAATAGGTTGTTATAGAAATCTTTAGAGATTATTTCCATTTTGTCTTCTTCCAGTTTCATCCTCAAATATTCTCAGAATGATTCTAATTAGCTTAATTGGTCTAGCCAAGCTTTCCATAAAGCTATTTTTCAATTCATTGCTTCTTACTGTTTTATGTGATGACAGTGCTCATAATCTTCCACCATTATCCTCCATAAGATTTTACAAATGAGATTATATTCTAAGCTGCTACTATTTTGGCCACTCTCTTCCACCTGGAGGAGACAGTTTCTAGATTCTTACAGTGTTGTTGTGGATGTTTGGTTTATATTGATTTGACGTCCCTAGGGAATGGTGATAGTCTGTTTTGATGTTTGTTCTATTATCCATTTCGAATCTTTCTGCATCAATGGCTTGTTTAAATAGGTTAGGCTGGAGTTGTCATATCTTAGTATTTTTTTCCTCTTTCTTAATTTTGTACTGATTTGATCTTTAATACATTGATAGTTATCAAAAAAAAAAAAAAGGACGACAGTCTCTGGCTTCAAGTATATTATATTTCCATTGACCAGCACGATGAAATGAAAAGCATTGAACTTAGGATCAGGAGAACTGGGTTAAAATCCCATATCCAATACTTTATAGCTTTTTGGTCTTTGAGAAGTCACTTATCTCCATAAGCCTTTGTTTCCTTATCTGCAATATGAGGAATGTAATAATTCTTTGCATCATTGCAATAATGAATACTATGAGTAATCCTTGCATTACCCATCTCACATACTGCCATGAAAAAAGTGCTTTGAAACACTTGTGAGTTATTATTGGAAAGCCCAGAATACACATGTGAAAAAGAGCCACACCAGGGCAGAAGGTTTTTTCCAACTGTATGGTAACTGCTAGTCAGTCTACGTAAGAACAGCAGGAGCAGTCCAATTCCTTGTTCTAATTGACCTTTTCTGTTTCAGGGGTTACCTTGTTGCAAGTAGCTCATCTGTTGCTGCCCAATTTAACTTTAAAGAGAGAGGAAGCATGCCTGGCCTCCCTTTTGTATTACATGAATTCTCAGCCAGCTTCTCTCTTGGCAGCAAGCCAATTGCACTGGGGACTAGCCACTAGGAAGAAGTTATTAGCTACTAAAATGGCCATTAATAAGTAATAGTGTGCCATTCAAATAAATGCCTTTGCATACCACATTAGACTAAGCCATGACTAATAAAGCATTAAATGGGACCATTGGATTTTTCAGGCATTCTTCATTTACTTTGTATTAATTTTTATTAATTTTGTTTGGCACTTGCTTTGGCTGGACTCCAAAAAACTGATGACTGTTCATTGCGTTGGTGCCTTTTAATATTCTAGTGAGAAACTGCTCTGACCTTAATTTAGCTCAGCTCCATAAACTGAATCTAGAAATGTGTGCACATCATGTTTCTCACTGAGGTGAATAGGTCTTCCCAACGTGGGTGGAACAGAGGCTCTAGTTTTAATGAAACCGTGTCCTTCTTTGTGGGGTCAGGATGGTGGTGATTCCAGGTTCTAGGAACAAATAGGGGTCACAATTTACCGAATTCTTAATATCCTGTGGTAGCAGTTAGATAGCATTTTAACATGTATGAAACATTTAATACATCTCGTTTGATCTTCATAACAACCCTGTGAAGTGAGTGTTATTATTATCCTCATCCTACAGATGAAGAAACTAACAGGTTAAGTAATTTGCCCAAGGTCACGCAGCTAACAAGTGAGTGAGGCATTCATTGAACTCAGTTGTCCTGACTCTAGGTCTAATACTCTTTCCAACTAGTCGCCACTATGATCCATGTCACCACTATGGTCCATAGGAAAAATTCCCAGATTGGGATCCCAAAGCCTGTGTCCTTTGGGGTGTATAAAGGGTCTCTGTATGTTCTCATTGATTTTTGTAACCTTCCCATCTGGATTTCAGTATAATCTAAACTCTCAGGTTAGATACCATTGCTTATATTCTACAATGAAGCGTACACATGAAAACAACTACTTTATCCTCACTGAGATGTCCTCTCTACGGCTAGTTCTGACTAGTTACAGCTGCTTGTCACTTTGCTCTGATGTAAAATTTCTCCAAAATAGATGAGAATCAGAAAAATCACAAAATCGCGTCATTGGAAGGCACCTCTGAGGCCATCTAATCCAAATAAGTCTTGTCCATACTAGCCTGGAAAAGTGATCATCTGGCCTCTACTTGAGTCAGTCAGCAAGCATTTCTTAAGCATATGCTATGTGACAACATTGTATCAGGCTGAAGAGAGAAAGACAAAAAAGAGGTCCTCGAGGAGGCCATTGCGTCTCATCAGGAGAAGATGAATGTATCCCAATATGCACATGCAAAGTACCTTAAATGAAAGTAAATTCTGGACTGCGTAACTTACAGATTTGGAGGAAGAGTCAGGTAGCACTTAAGCTGAGGCTTTTCTTTAAATTTTATTTTATTCTTAACTAAGAAATAAAACAAGCATTTCCATAACAGTAGAATAGAAAAAAGAAGATGATTATACATGAAACTGCAAATCTATTATGTATAAGTTGTTATTCCTTTTAATTATATAATAAAGTTATCATATAACTTTTTTCCTCTTTTTCTCCCTCCCAACCCTACAGATGGCTATTGGACACAAATACATATGTATACATATGTGTATGTATATATGTATATGTACACATATGTATACATATATATGTATGTATATATATATATATACACACATACAAATATATGTATATGTAAAGCCATTCTATACTTACTTCTATCTATCAATTCTTTCTCTGGATGTAGATAGCATCTTGCTTCATATGTTCTTTGTAATTAATTTGGGTACTTATAATAGTCAAAATGACTTAGTCACTCAAAGGTGTTTTTTTTGGGGGGGAGGGGCTAAGTGACTTGCCCAGGGTCACACAGCTAGTGAGTGTCAAGTGTCTGAGGCCAAATTTGAACTAAGGTCTTCCTGACTCCAGGGCTGGTACTCTATCCATTGTGCCACCTAGCTGCCTGTCAAAGATATTCTTAATACAATATTGTTGTTACTGTATACAGTGTTCTCTTGGTTTTGCTCATTTTGATCTTCAAGGAGAAAGTATTGGAGGCATGGGGGGCAGCCTGTGAAAGGGGCAGAAATGGGAGATGGACTTTGGTTTAGATCTCCTCTATAATATTAACTAGCTGTGTGATACTAAGGAAGTAGACTCAACTTCTGAGCCTTGTCTACAAAATGGGGATAACAATAGCATCTACCTTATAGGACTGTCACAAGGATTAAATGAGATACAGTTTATAAAGGGTTTTGTAAACCTTAAGAGCTATATACATTTGAGCTTTGATTTGGTTCAGGTCTCTTCAACTTATCCACAATGGAATCATAAAATATTTTGTCAAATATTTTGTTAAAATACTTATTTGCTAGTCTGGCAACCTTGACCAAAAAAGGAAAGGATGTGTTGTCGTGCATGGCTTGCTATTAATGAAGCCATGTTGACTCAAAGTGGCTACTTCTTCCCTTTCTCTGTCCAAAAGTCATCTCTTTGGTAATTATTTCTGTAATTTTATCAGAGATTAATATCAAGCTCACTAACAGTAGTTCGAATTATTTGCCATCTTCCCCTTTTAAAATATTACGACAACTTTTGGCTACCTCCAGGTTGATAGCCAGAGTAAGACAAGGAAAAAGTTGTTAGAGGAGATTTAAACTTGGACTTACTAGTGAGGTGTTAAAAGGGAATTTGTACTGCCTTTACCACCTCTCCATAATAATAGTTTACCATGCATTCTCATCCAAGAATCCAAACTCAACAAGCATTAATTAAGCACCTACTATGTATAAGAAACTATGCAAGGTCCTGGCAATACAAAGAAAAAAATGAAAAACAGTCTTTCCCTTCAAGGACTTTTTATCCTACTTGGGGAGGGGTTACAAACAGGTAAACAGGTAAGTATGTACATGATACTTATGAGAATATAGACTGAGCCTTGAAGGAAGCCAGAGATTCCAAGAGGTGTAGGTGAGGATGGAGTGAATTCCAAGCATGGGGACAACTTTTACAGAGCCATGAAGGTGGGATAGGGGCTACTGAGTTTGGGGAACAGCAGCTGCCTAGTTTGACTGAAGTAGACAGCGTGGCATATGAAAAGGAGTAATGTGAAACAAACTCGAAAAGATATGCTAGAGCCAGATCATAAATCTAGAGCTAGGAGGGGTTTAGAGTGTATCTATTCTAGTGGTTCTCAAAGTATGTTCCAGGGAACCCCAAGGGTCCCCTGAGAACTTTTTCAGGGAGTCTGTGAAGTCAAAACAATTTTCATAATAATACTAAGACATTTGAATTTCTAATATGATGTACATATACATATATACACACATACATATATATGCATACATGTGCACACACACACACACACACATATATGTATCTACAAAAGCTATTTGGGGTCCTCAATAATTTTGAAGAGTGTAAAGGCTTCTGAGATAAACCACTGATCTAGTCTAACTCTCCCCTCTTAAAGATGAAGAAAATCAGAGCCAGAGAAATTAGCTGACTTGGGCAAAGTCATACAGAGCCAGGATTTGAACTCAGGTTCCCTGATTCCTGGTCCAGGGCTTTTCCCAGTGCACCTCACTGTGTAAGGCTTTAAGAGCCGTGGTGAGGAGTTTGTATTTTTATTTTCTCTTGGAGGCAATAGGGAGCTTCTTAAGATTCTTAAGCAGGAAAGTGATATGGTCAGAATTTTAGTTTGGCAACTTCACCTTCTTTTATCCCAACAACAATCTTGTGAAGTAATAATGATTATAATAATAACCTCATTTATATAGTACTTTAAAAATATTGCAGTCATTTTCAATCATCTGACTCTACATGATCTCACTTGGGGTTTTCTTGGCAGAGATTTGCTATTTCCTTCTCCATCTCATTTTACAGATGAGGAAACTTAGGCAAACAAAGCTAAGTGACTTGCCCAGGGTCACACAGCTAGTAGATGTCTGAGGCCAGATTTGAACTCGGGGAGGAGTCTTTCTGCTCGGCACTCTATCTACTGTGCCATATAGATGCCCTTTAAAAAAGTATACAGAGAGGTTTATAGCTATTATCTTGCTTGAGCAATGTGAATGTTGTTATCAGACCATTTTTCAGATGAGGAAATGGAGATCCAGTGAGGCCCAATTTCATACCCTTATATGTGGTGGAGCTGGAGCTTCTGAGTTAAAGCTTCATTCTCTATTGTTGCCTACAGGTGTACTACAGTGGAAAGCAAACTTCCTGGTAAGTGAGCTTTTCTGACACTTTCTCTTCATGGAGCTTGTCAAACACAAATGATAATGTGCAACTTAGCCCACTGTTTAAATATCACGCACTTCAGACATTCATGTTCCAGCACCAGTGTGCCCCAAATAACTGAGCATCTGTGTTCCCTGGCAATGCCAGCCTGGGCAGGTGAGAGAAAGGCCCTCAACTTTTGGGGCATACTTAGGGTTAGCTCAGGGGCAGTTTCCAAACCTTGCAGATTGGAGGCCCCTGGGCAAATACTTTCTAGAAGCCTTGGAGTTCTGTTTTAACAGCATGCACTGTACCATAAATGTAAATTGAGTAAACAGATGTACAATCTAGAATGGAATAGTTAGAAATGTAGGAAAAAAAATGGAGCCAGAACTAAGAGTGAATAGGGTATGCTAATACCATAGGTACACCGTAGAGATATGGGTATAGGGAAAACTTAAAATATTATAAATACATATAGGATCATAGATTTAGAGCTAGAAGTGCCCTACAGGTCACACAATGAGTCACTGAGGCCAAAGAAGGTTAAGTGATTTGCCCAAGGTCACAGAGTGAACAGAAGTAGCTTTTGAACCCAGGTGCTCTGACTTGAAATTTAGCTCTATATTTTTGATACTAGAACATTTTGTTTTCTACCATACAGAGTTTTATTTTATTTTTTGATAAATCTCCCGTGTTATAGTGAAGGCTCAAAATCTCCAATAGTTGATAATTTCTAGGAAGACAATTTTCAAAACCTTGCCTAAAGGAGAAAAAATGCCTCATCCAGCTTCTCGTCATAGATTTAGATGAGAGGTTCCCAAACTTATTTGGCCTATTGCCCCCTTTTTAAAAAAATGCTCAGCACCCCCTGGAAATCTACTTTCTCTAATCATTTAATGTATTTTTTTGGGGGGGGGAATTTGCATCATTACAAAAATTGTAAATTTTTTTTAGAAAAATGACACATCTTAAATTTTATAACTTATTGTAAATTTGTGGAGTTTTTTCCTGCATTGAAATTTTGATGATGCAATATTGTACCATGTGACCGTATAGTATCGTATTGTAAACAAGTGATTATATGCACATATTCCTGATGATGCATGCTGGACTTCCCAGCAATGCGCTACATACACTTGCTTGTTCAGACCTGTTGGCAGACTTGACCACTGATTGATTATAACTTTCATTTTGTGTGTTTGTTTGGAAAATAATGTAATCACTATGACTTTAACTCTGTTACACAGTAGATATAACATGTACAAATGATTTTTCAAAATTTTCTTTTCTTCTTTACTTATGCTTCCACCACCCTCTTAATTTTATTCAATGCCCCCAAATTGCACCGGAGGCTACTACCACCCCCTGGATCATTCCAGTGCCCCCCAGGGGATGGTATCCCCCACTTTGGGAAACTATAGTTTAGACCTTGGTTTGTAATTATTTTGAATGAACACAGAAAGATCAGTGTATCCCTTTCCTGTTCATTTTATCCCTTTGAGAAGTGTTATGTTTATTAAGGTAAAAGAAATGATTATTAATAATAGTGATTTGGGGAGATTCAGATTTCTTCCTTTTTCTATCATCTTCATTTCAAAACCTCAGTCTCTGAAGCTTGAGCTAACCTTCTCCTCTATCTGACCCCATCCAACTTTACAAAGAATCTCTAGTCTAAGGTGAATTCCATTCAGTCAAGCTTGGGTGGGGATAGATCCTCTTGTCTAGACTGACCAAGCCTGGGGCTGGTTTGGGTATAGGGATAATTTCTGGAGAGTGACATGATGTCACTCTCAGACCCTCAATGGAGTGAGCTCACTTCTCTTTGTAAAGTTCACTTCTCATTAATTGTTAATAAGATTGATTGCCACCCTAAGGAACAATATTCTTCCAAAAGGGCATATAAGCTGTGAACCCACCCATGATTGTCATTGGTCAAAGAGAGAGATGGCCAAATGACCATCCTTTTATTAAAAGGCTGGTATTACTATATCTGTCTTAGGGAAGGAGGAGGGACAAGAGGGGGAGAACATTTAGAACTCAAAATCTTATGGAAGTGAATGTTGAAAATTAAAAATAAATAAATGCTGGCATTATTAATAAAATTATTAAATTACCCAGAAATACCCCTTTTAATCACTACATAAAGTTATCTTCCATTGACTACATGACATGTATTCAAACATTGTCCTATCCATTAGAATATAAGATCCTTGAGGGCAGATACCGAATAAACAACTTTTCTTTGTATCTCTAGCACTTAGCAGTGTTTGGCACATAGGAAGTAGTTAAATGCTTTTTATTGGTTGATTGATTTAAAGACTCCTGCCATACATGCATAAACATTTGGCAAAACATTTTTTTTCTTCCAAATTACATGTATCAGTTTGGATACCTTGGGGCTGTTTGAATGTTCGGATTTTGAATCTAGAATCATGGGACTTTGCAGTAGTATTTGAGGATCATTTAGTTTAACATCTTCATTTTATAGTTAGGAAAACAAAAGGCCAGAGAGGATAAATGACTCGCCCAAGGTTACTGAGTCATAAACAGCAGATGTGGGAGTTGAACCCAAGTCTTTGTGGCTCTCAGTGCAGCTCTCCATAGCTTCTTAGTGCAGGATTTTAGTTTGGTTTTGTTTTTTGGCAGAATCTGTGATTCTCTCAGTATGGGGAAATTTTCTCCTGTTTCTACTCATCTGTCTCTTCAGTTCAATAAACACTTATTAAGTGTCTACAAATACCGTGCTAAGTGCTGGGGATACAAAGAAGAAAAAGAAAGATAGCCCCTGCCCTCAAGGAGCTTACAGTCCAATGAAGGAAGACAACACACGGAAAGCGGCTGGAGAGCTTGGGCACAGTGAGGGATGACAGACACCAGAGGGTACCCAGCACAGGGGTATCTCATTCAGTGGTTGAAGCCATGCAGAGCTGTGGATGGCGAGTTGGAGTGAGCTGGAAGTCCAACTTCTCCCCTCGATAAAGGAAGGCTTTGGGAGAACTTTAGTACTCGACCCTCCAGCCCTTCAGCCAGAGGGGAGAGGAGCAGAGGGAGGTGGTATCCAAGGCTTGAGTCAGCATCTTGACGAGATTGTTGCTGTTGAGTCCTTTTTCAGCAGTTTTGGACTCTTCATGACCTCATTTTGGGGGTTTTCTTGGCAAAGGTACTGGAGTGGCTTGCCATTTCCTTCTCCAGCTCATTTTATAGATGAGGAAACTGAGGCAAACAGGGTTAAGTGACTTGTCCAAGTGTTGAGGTTTAGGGGTGCTGGGACCCCAAAATCACAATACGTGGGTCCTGTCAGAAAGAATTTGACCCAAATCTTCTTTCATCCAAAGACAAGGTTTATTGAAGATGAGCTATCTAGGCCAGACTTAAGAATCTGAACATTTGTGGTGCTCATAAGAATGAGCAGGCATGAGGAAATCTCAGTCCCTAAGTGGGGGCCAGGATGGCTCTTATATACAGAAAGACTATGGGAGAGATCTGGGAATGGCCAATTAAGTTTGGGGTTGACTGGGGGGGAGGTGCTGGGAGAAGAGGTATCTTGATGGGTGTGGCCTTTACTAGAGGAGGAGTTTAGGGAGGATCTTGAAGCTGGGGTGACTGGGGTGGGTCCTTGGAGAATCCTGATGGGAGTGTCTGGGAGGTTGAATGGGACCATCCTATAGAAGATGGAGGGCTAGGCTTTATTGGGGTAACAACTGGAAGATGGGGACTAGAAGATAAGGAAGAAGTTGAATGGGGTCTGGATAAGATCAAGGATGGAACCCAGGGCTATAGACAATAGAGGATTTGGCTTAGTTAGAATATCAAAGAACCAGGAGATAGTGCCTAGGCAATTAGGGAGAGCCAGTTAACAGGAATAAGAATCAGGAGACTGAAAGACTTTCTTGACCAGGTAAGTGAGTTCAAGGAAAGTTTAAGGGTTTTCTGGGGGCAGGTAGACAAATGGGACCCAGATTCTTTTTGGAGTGAGAGGCGAAGGTCTCGTCTTGGGCTCATACCACACCACAGGATTGTACAGCTAGTAAGTGTCTGAGGCCAGATTTGAACTCAGGGAGATGAGTCTTCCTGACTCCAGATCTGGCACTCTATCCACTATGGTGCCACCTCCCTGCCCAGTGATGAGATTAGAAATGATCCTGGTTGGGGCATCTCATGCCATGGAGTTGAAACCAGGCAGAACAGCAGATAGAAAGTGAAATGAGCTGGAAGTCCACCTTAGAGTCTTTTCGAGTTATCTGAGGGCACTGCAAAATGAAGCAGTCTGCCTCAGAGGCAAGACTCAAGCTCAGTGCTTTCTGATTCCCCAGCTAGCCCGCTAACCACTTTCCCTCTCATACAAATTTCACAAGGCTCATAGAATTAGAGCTTAAGGAATCTTAGAAACCAACTGCTTCATTTTACAGACAAGTAAACTGAGGCTTGTAAAAGCCATAACTTGTCCAAGCCGACAGATAGTCAATGACAGAATTAAGACTAGAACCCAGATCTTCTGACTCAAGAGCTTCTATTCTTTCCCCTGTATCCTACTGCCTGTCATCAGAACACGATTGTTATTTACATCTCTCCCTCAAGAGAAATGTTTGCTTCTTTGGAGAGTTAGGAACATGGTTTAAAGAAAAGTTATACAAATTTTCCTTATGACAATGAATTACAAGCCATAGATTAATCAGGGCTCTGATGGTTAATGCAATCTTTTTAAAATGTGGATAATTTTCTGATCATATTCATCATTTATTTAGATTTTATTATGCTACTGCTCTTCAGACAGTGCATAATTTATTTATACAAATGGAAAATGTACATAACAAAAAAGAAACCAAGCTGTCTTCTACATCATTTGTTGTTTTCCTGACTTGCAATGTTCTTTACATAAAGACTGGGCATTCAAATAAAGTCCTTGACTTGCCCTTACTCTTTTATTTTTTAGTGTTTTTAAAGCAGGTGACAGTAATCTATTGCCTTTTTTAATATTCAAATCTTCTTCCTGTTTTTATTGTAATAGTTTACATAATTCTCCTTATCCCCAGCTAGTATTAATTTAAAAATTAACCAAGGACAAATGCCAAATGATGTGCTATAACATTGAGAAGCAAACCAGGAGAGAACAATGGTTTTCTTTATGTTCTAAGCAAGAAAGAACATGTGAGGAGACTGAGGCACAGAGAAAGTACTTGCTCAAGGTCATACAGGTAGTTAGCAGAAAAGCCAAGATTTGAACCTAAATCTTCTGACTCCAAATGGAGTGCTCTTTCCATTAAACCAAATAGCAAAGCCAGGATTCATGGAGAAACAAGGGCTGATGGGAAGTGCAATCACTTCTACTATAAACCTTGTTTTGAAAACACAAATTTGTTCCCAAAGGATGGCTGTATCAGGGAACATTCTGAGCATAACTTGGATTTTGTTTTGCTTCTTCTTGATTTCTCCAGAGACTAGAGGCTGTTGAGCCACGCCCATCCACAGCTGGTATTACAATTTTCCTTCTGATTTCAGACAACCCTCTTTCGCCACTGCATGATAACTCACAAGTTACAGCCCTTCTGATACCCACTTCCATAAGCAAACTTTAGATCTTTGGCCAGGTAGAAATATTTATCATCCCTCTTCTGGAGCAGTAGGAGCTGTGGGTGGAAGCTGGTTCTCACTCTCAGGCTCCTGCCCTCTCCAGGTCTTCCACCATGGCCACCATAGCCCTTCTCACTACTGCATCCATAGCCTTTTGATTTTGCCAAACTTTGGGAAACCATAAGAACCTGGGTGCAGGCTGAGCAGCAGCCTGAAGCCATGGCACTGGCACAAATTATTATATTGTTTATGCATTTCTTAACCATTTACAATGTATAAAACTACACTACTATTTTTATTAGGTTATTGCTCTTTTTTAGAAATAAGTCACTAACAAAGAAATTGAATGTTATGCCCCAACTCCATTTTCTCCAACACTCTATGGTTTTTATTGCCCAGTTTTGCATAGTGGGGTGAATCTTAGAAACACATATATTGAGTTATAGAAGAAATGACTGTACGTTCTGGCAGATTCATAGTTGGGTAAGTTGTCAGTTCTCAGGAATATTTATTATTGATGGATAAATAGGTGTCAGTTTGAGGGGAAGTATCCGGTCATTGCTACAGGTCTTGACCTTCCCCTCTTCTGTTTTAAGAAGTGGGTTGGATGAAAACAAGGAAGGCATGTTTTCTGATTTATAGTTGACATAAAGCCAGGGGCTGTGGCTAATGCATGGGTGGGGGGTGTGCTGGTAGAATGAAGATGCAGCATTATATCATCAGAGTGGAACAACATATAGGGGAGACAACAAAGTGAAATTTAATGAGGGTCAATGTAAAGTTTTATGTTTAGATTAAATAATCAATTGCCCAAGAGAGAGCTAGAATGACAGCATTTTGTGTGACATGGTCTAGAGCTTTTACTTAACAGAAGCTCATTTCATACTAACACTGTAACATGCCTCTAAGCAAACATAGTCTGAGACTGTGTTAATAGCGAGTGGGGTCTGGAAACCAAGTCATGTAAAAATGATGCTGACAGCCACCATTGTCATAATAACAAATACCCTGAAAAGTCTTGTGGTGCAAAAGGTGTTCTAGACTTGAAGTCAGGATAGACCTGAGTTCAAATTCTATCTCCTATACTTACTGTGTGTTTTGAACAAGTATTTAGCCTATCTTAGCCTCATTTTTCTTATTAGTAAATGAAGACAATAACAATCATGGTTTCTGAGGGCTGAAACAATGTTTGTAAAGCCAAACATTAAAGTGCTCTATAGATATCTGCTATTGTTATTTTTTTATTTGCATAGTGATTTGCATTTTGCAAAGTGTTTTCAAGGGACAAGGGTATGGAATGCTTAGCTCAAGAGAGGAAACTAAACTAGAAGATTACTTCAAATACTTAATGCAAGGCCAGGTAAAGAGGAGTAATTAATTAATAGTTTACATTTGTAAAGTACTTTGTGGTTGGAAAAATAGCATGCATGTATATGTTTATTATATATGTGTTTACACATACACACACAAATACATATACACACATATATATGTATATGTATCAATCCACAAACATTTATCAAGTACCTACTACGTGCCAGGTACTGTGCTAAGTGCTGGGATATAAAAAGGCACAAGGCAGTCCCTGCCCTTAAGATGTTTATGATCCAACGGGGGAGACAACACGCAAACAAATATATACAGCATACAAACAAATATGTGTGTATATGTATGTTCAGTTGTGTCTATTTGTGACCCCATTTCAGGATTTCTTGGCAGATATACTGGAGTAGTTTGCCATTTCCTTCAGCTCATTTTACAGATGAGGAAACTGAGGAAAACAGAGTTAAGTGACTTGGCCAGGATCACAGAGCTAGGAAGCATCTGAGGCCAGATTTGAATTCAGGAAGATGAGTCTTCCTGACTCCAGGCCCAGTGCTCTATTTACTGTGCCACCAGGCAACTAATAAAACTGTGAAATCTTAGAATGACATGGTGCCTAGACCTCAGCACAGTTGTGTTCTAAGTCCTGTAGGGGCCCATGAGACTATTCTTCTCTTTCTGAACATCTCTACAAGAGGAGCCTAAGACCATTTTGAACAAATGTAGCCTTTTGGGAACACATGTATTCTTCCTGAAGTCACTGCTTTGCAAGAGACAACCTTGATTTCTGTGTTTATGCTTTGTTAAAATCAATGGCATTTTTTTTCTGTTGACACCTGATGATTTACCATTGTTTTCATTCCCAATTGTTTTGTCCTTTTGTCAATTTTTATGCAATGAAGAAGAAAGAAGAAGAAGAAGATTCTATTTATGTAAGGTTATGTAAGGTTACTTTGAAGAAGCATCATGGGACAATGGAAAGAGCTTTGGCCCTAGTACTACTGGATCTTAGTTTCTTATCCTACCTCTAACACTTTACATGTGTGATCCTGGCTGAGGAGTCACTTAACCTCTGTGAATTTCAAATGCTTCATTTATGAAACAAAGCAATTGGAGTAGATAGCCTCCAAGGTCCTTTGCAATAGCAGTGGGCGTATGACCTTTTCTATCTTAACTATTGATCCCCTGATATTTTCTTTGGTTTTTAAGGTCTACAACCTACAGCTTAATCGATCATTGTCTATACTATTTACAATTTTAATTTAAAATTTTTTCTCTAGTCTTCTATATCAACTACCAAGTCATGCAATGGATTTTAGACTTTATGATTTTACACTATATCAAGGAACTCTGGATTTTCATCTGATAAACTTGAAGGATGAGATATTACATTTTTTATATCCCCTAACTCTTTTCCCTGGTAGTAAAAATAATCAATTGCAGAGTGTGCGCATGTGTATGTACCATAGAGAAATATGCAAAATCTTTTTTTATTAGATTTTTTTTCCAATCTCCATGCATCAACTAGTCCCAGAGCTAAAGTTAGACATTTTCGATTTTTATTACAATTTAATCTCTCATTTGTTACTGGGCAGCTGTCTTTATAAATGTCTAAAATTAGGTTAAAATCTTCACCTCAAGTCAAAAAACATTTTAAAACAAATTTAACGGAAGTTTTGGGACTTTTAACTAGAACAGAAGCATGGATATAGTCATATATTTCTTTTCTTATATACTTTTTGCTGTTGTCTTCTCCCTTCCTTTACCTTTGTAATAGGTTTCAGAAGAAATTAGAGTAGCTTCTAGTCTTTCAAAGTTTATTTATTTAGTTCAAATAACTTTAGTTTTCAAATTCTTCTTTTTTTCCTCATATTTGCTCAGGTATAAAGAATGACTTAAAAGGCAGTAGAGAGATGTGGGGTGGGCATAAGCAGTTGTAGTATGTTACCAGTATTGATAGCACACGAAGTAGCATGCTGTAGGGGATGATGCTGAACTTGAAGCCAGCAGCACCTAGGTTCTGATCCTGTCTCATACACTTGCTAGCTATGTGACCCTGTACAAGTTGTTTGAACTATATAAGCCCCAGTTTTCTCATCTGTAAAAGGGGAATGTGGACTCAATCCCTGCTACGGTATCTTCTAATTCTAGTTGATTCTATAATTCTGTGATATGCATGGAAGAATTAGTGTAAAAGACATAATCATGAAAATATAGGATTCAAAAAGGGTGTGGGCTAGAGTAAGGCATAGGGTATGGAGTACCCTCATGCTGCAATAGTACCAACGAAATGTTAGAAGATTTAGAGGCAGGCTTCTTTCAATTTGAGTAGAACCCCTATGGAAGATTAATGGGAATTGTCCGAGGCAGCTCTCTGAGGCTATAAATTGTTCCAGAATTGCAATTGTGTATTAGCAGAGGGAGTTTCTTCTTTCTTCACTGGCAGTTCCCTAGATGGAGAGAGAGAGACAGAGAGAGAGAGAGAGAGAGAGAGAGAGAGAGAGAGAGAGGAGAGAGAGAGAGAGAGAGAGAGAGAGAGAGAGAGAGGGAGGGAGGGAGAGAGGGAGAGAGGGAGAGAGAGAGAGGGAGGGAGGCAGAGAGGGAGGGAGGGAGGGAGGGAGGGAGAGAGAGGAAGGAAGAAGGAAGGTAAGATGGAAGGAAGGAAAGAAAGAAGGAAGAGAAGCCATGGATTGCCATACACATTAGTTTAGAAGCACCCATACCAATGAGTTCATTATGTTATAGGTATATGCTTCTGTCTCAACTATTTCTTTTAAACATTCTTCCTAATAGTTCCCATTTACTTCCATTCCCCCCGACTCTGCATTCAGCTCTCCATGATAATGCCTTCTCCACAACTTCAAAAGCAAAATGACAAAGGAGAGAGTATGTGGTGTTGGCAAAAGATCCATTGGGGAGTGTGCTTCTTGGAGTGAGCAATTTTGAAACAGCGCATTTGTTTTTCCCATCAGCAACGATTGTTGTTGCTAATTGAGGTATGCTTGAGGCAGAAGTCATTTTGTTTTCTTTCTCTATATTTCTTTGGTAGTACAATGACCTTCACATTAGTAAGTTTCTGTTTGATAATTGCAGATCTGTTCCAGTCCAATTTTCTCCATTCTGACTATTGTCAGCTGAATGTACCCAGCATGATGGACAGTTATAAAATTTCCTAATCCACATGAGCAGCTCCCATCAGAACAATCACTTCGAAGAGTCATGGGATACTTCACTATTTATTGAATGCCATGGCCAAGAGTAGAGAATTAGGGAATGGGGCACCAACTGGACAGCAAGATAAGTGTTTTGGAAATGTTGAAAAGACTGAAAACCACTAGGACACTGCAAGCTTTTCTAAGTTGGGTAAGATTTTGGGGTAAGATTGTCTGTGGATTTGCTCTGGTCTCTTCTCTACAAATCTCTGTCCTTGAGGAAGGACAGTGCCAGCTATGGGCATGGAAAAGAAAATTTCTGATGTAAAACCAGGGACACTGGAGAGTTCTGAGTAACACTCCATAAACTTAATATATTTGATATTTTAACCATTCAAAAAAAATCCTTTCATCCAAGGAGAACTCATTTACAACCTAAGCAGGGCTTGAATAGACTCCAGGGAGAATACATTTGCAGATTCAGGTCTTTCAAAGCAGGACTATAGCTACCTCTTTCAGCTATGGGTGATAGCTTACATTACAATCCCTATGACTCCTCCTTATGACTCCTACATTATAGTCCCTATTACTCTAGCATTCACTGAATGCTCATGTTCATCATCACGAGAACTTAGAGAACTTAGAACAGAGAATGACATTTGACAGTTGTTGACTTCGGAGTCTTTGGATTAAGCCTGTTCCTATCACCGTCTTGCTCAGTTTTCCTTCAAGCAAGCTAATGTAAAGCTTATTGGAAAGTATTAGCCAGATTTAATTGGCCACTTATCAGGCAGTAACACTAAAATGAATAGACTTAAAATTTCCAGAAATGAGGAAGCCATGAAAAAAGTCTGTATTTTTTTTTAATGAGAGGTGAGTAGGAAAGATTGGGAAAGAAGTGATATTAAGGAGAAAAATGGAAATTTGCAGAAAAATTTAAATGTAGGTAATTCATAAATGATTTCATTTGATCTTTAATCTTATCCATGTGGGAACTTCCTCCATTGGCACCAATGTCAAGCCATCAATATCATATCTTGTGGGATTCTTGTCCTTGTCCTCCCAAAACTATTCCATAGGGTGTTCACCCAACATGCCAGGGACTGTCCCCTTTTTATACTATGTAGACAGCAATAAAGGGGCAACTGGTAGTATAGTGGATAGAGTGCCAGGTCTCAGTCAGGAAAAACAATTCAAATGCAACCTCAGATATTTATTACCTGCGTAACCCTGGGCAAGTCACTTAACCTTGTTTGCCTCAGTTTCCTCATCTGTAAAATGAGTTGGCAAAGGAAATGGCAAACCACTCCAGTGTCTTTGCCAAGAAAACCCCAAATGGAGTCACAAGGAGTTGGGCACCACTGAAAGGACTGAACAAAGAACAGATAGCAATTGGTCTGTTTATGTATTATGCTATGTGACTGTCTTGCAATTTCATTTTCTTTTATATGTTATATTTATATGTTAGATATAGTATAGGTTAGACATGTCCACATGGGTTGTCTAGTTGTGACTCATGAGGAGTCATGGCTATCTCTGGAATCTTGCCCGGCCCTGTCCAAGGGCAACTTTGATTCTCACCTGGAGCAGGAGAAGTGGCCATGTTTATGCTAAGAAAACAGACAACAACTTGTATATTTAAGAAAACATTACTAGTCTAAGGAACCATGAGCAAGTGGCCATGTTTTCTGGATTTGCTGGCCTCACCAAATAGGTGCATAGGGCAATGTTAGTTTGGAGGTTTTCTCTTACTGATATTTTCCTTCCCCTCTACTTGGGGTTCTTGGCTAAATGGATTAGCTGCTAGTCTAGGGATTTCTTGGAGGGGAAGATTGAAATGCTCCTCTGTGGGATAAAGGGTGGTCTTGAGAGAAGCAAAGGAAGACAACCTTATTTTTGTATCCTTGCATCTGTATTTATTGCATTCAAGGCTTTTAATCTTTATTTGTTAAACAAGATGATCTTCCAGTTCTTTCCAGCAAATTCTTTGTTCTTTGTGTCACAGTGAAGTTATGAAGGCATTGATATACAATCATATACTCAGGAGAATATGATTTGGAAATTTTGCCTGAGACCTCGTCCCAGTTTTACTCAACCCCGGAACCATTGCTCTTTCCACTTTCTACAACACCTTAAAAAGTGAAACAAAATGTTTTTAGGGAGAGAAAAATTAATTAATTGAAAAATTTCAGAAAGGGAGAGATACAGCTTTACTCAACCTTCATATAAAGAGGTACTTTGCTATCTTTAATGAGTGCTTAAGATACAGTTTAGTTGTGCAGTACCTTATTCCAAGAGTGGGATTTCCAGGCATGTCTAACTTCTTTCCCCATATCTGACCAACATCTATCATGAATTAAATCAGCCTCCATGTGAAAAGAGCAGGTTGTGATTCAGAATCTTGATGTCCATTCCCAAGCCTGATACTGAATTATTGAGATATATACATTATTGCCCTTCATAGAGTCTTTGTTCCACCCTGGTGGTTGTTCCTTCAACTCACTAACTCATCCCCCAACTACCTCTCTTTGCCCAGGATGTCACCTGTGCTTGAAATGTACTCTTCTGCCTCTTAGAATCCTTCGCTTCCTTTAAGACTCGTTCAGGCTCTGCCCCCTGCGAGAAGCTTTCATTTTCATATCCCTCCTAACCCTTCTGGCTCTTTTCTTCTTTAAAATATCTTGTATCATATGTTTGGATGTTGATTATCTCCAATGTATTCTATCTGCATCTAGTTTGTACTTAGATGCTTGCATGTAATCTCCCCCTTTAGACTATGAACTCCTCGAGAGAGGGCTTGGCTTTTGCCTTTCTTCACGTACATGTACTATACACTTCACATGCTGTATACTGTACATTTCATATATATATATATATATATATATACACTATGTGCCTGGCACATAGTAAGTGCTTAACAAAAGGTTCTTGACTGACTGGACAGAATGAGAAAATATAGAGAGTAGAGAAGCGGTGTGACATACTAGGTAGAGTGCTGTACTTTCAGTCAGGAAAATGTAGGTTCACATTCTGCCACTGACACTAGCTCTGGACTACAGGCACACTGCTCGGTCTTTATGATCCTTAGTTTCCTCATATGCAAAATGGAGGAAATACCATCTATAGTACCCAGAGGTTCCCAAACTTATTTGGCCTGCAGACCCCTTTAAAAATACTCAGTGCCCCCCTAGAAATATATTTTATTTAATGTATTTTTTAAAAAATTGCATCATTTCAAAAATATGTTTTTTAAAAAGTGCATCTTTAATAATTTATCATAAATTTGTTTTTTTCCTGCATTGAAATTTTTGTGATGCAATCACATAACTGTATAGTATCACAGTGTAAACAAGTCATTACATGCATGTATTCCTGCTGATGCCTGCTGGACAATGAGTGACACACTCACCTGGCAACACTTGCTTATTAAGACCTGTTGGCGGATTTGACCACTGATCAGTTATAACTAGCATGTTATGTGTTTATTTGATAAATAATATAATTACTATGACTTTACTCTGTTATACAACAGATACAACATGTACGAATGTTTTTTCAAAAATTTCTTCTCTTCTTTCCTTATGCTTCTACCACTCCCTTATTTTTATTCAATGACCCCCCAATTCCCCCCAAAGGTACAACCTCCCCTCCCCCTGATCATTCCCACACACCCCAGGGGGTGGTATGCCCACTTTGGGAACCTCCGTATAGTACCTATCTCACTGGGATTGTTATGAGACTCCAATGAGATAAGGTATGTAAGATACTTTGAAAACCCTAATAGGCTATATAAATGTGATCTGCTATTGTCAGAAAAGGAATTGGGGAGGAGAAAGGAGGAAGAAATACTCAAATTGATTTGCAACTTTTGCCATATGAAATTTTGTTGAATTGGCCCTTTTTTTAAAAACTAGAATGATCATGAATTTTTGCCACTTCATTTCCATCTCTTTCATAAACTTCTGAAAATTAAAGATGCACTTGGGTCTTTAACTCTCCACAGGCTAATTTCTTGATTTCATGTGAGCATATTCAAACAAAGGCAAATTTATTTCACATTCAGCAGAATATGAAAGGAATCTCAACCAAGTAAGAAACAAAAGTTAGAGGCCATATTGAGGAAAGAACTTGTTAGCATGTTGTTGGAATGCAACATTTGGTAAAATCCTAAACTTTATTTCTGACCAAACACATGAAGATTTTCTGAGCTCTGCAATATTGAGATTGTCTTTTGAACATCAAGCCTTTGGCATGGTACTGGTTTTTAATCCAGTCACGTTCTACAGCAATGTTAATATCCTTTATATTTATGCTTTTGAATTCTTGGATCCAAGACATCTGTAAGAGCATGAAATTACTTGCAATAAAATTCTTCCCTTTTCTTATTAATTTTTTTCTTTACATTCTTCTCTACTTATCAGCGGGCTTTTACACAAGCAAAGCAATAGAGTGTTTTCTTCAGAAATAAATAGAAACTCTACTGTTAGGATCCATCTACGTTTAGTCCTTTGTAGCCTAGTGAGGGAATTGTGGGAATTGAGTGAGGAAGACGCAACTTCTTTGCGAACTCCTAGCATAAAAATAATAATAAAAAAAAGATCTTCACAAACGAAAAAGGTATTAGATAAAAAGTTATCAATTTGCTACATTGTAATGGCTGATATTTTATTCTCCAAATTGGTCAGATTTCTCCAATTTCTTCATTCATTAACTTGTTCATTTATTCATTTAACAAATATTAATTGAGTGCCAACTCTGTGCAAGTCACTGTGCTGTGTCCAAAAATCTGAATAGCTCTTGTTTTTCCAAGCTACCTGGTGTCCTGTGTGGGAAGAATGTTGGACTTGTGTTAGGAGGCCTGAGTTCAAGTTCTGTCTCGAACACCTACCAGTTGTGTGACCTGGGACAAATTATTTCACCTTCCTGAGTCTTTTTCACCATCTCTAAAATGGGGACCATGTGGGACCTATCTCGTAGAGTTGTAATGAAGACAGTGCTTTATAAACCTTGAAGCACTACTGAGATGCTTCTTGTTTTTATTATTGTTGTTGAAATTGTTGGGGAAAGGACATCTAGGTAGCAAACTTCCCAACCTAATCTTCCAAAATGCCCTTGAGATTTTCACTCCAGTTTCTAACAAACTATATCTCTAAAGCTAAAAAGATATATGGACATTTTTTTAAAGGAGCATGCATTTTAAGTAAAAAATTGTCTGTAATATAAAGAGGCTTGACCAGATTTTAAGAATAATATTAATGTGTTATCATTAAGGAATGACAGAATTCTTATCATTCCTGTATGACTGTTCTGGAATCCAATCCTATCCAATCCTAGAAGCACCTATTATGGGGCTGCTGTGAGTACACTGTGCTTACTGAAGAAGATGACTTGTTAAGAGAAAAGTCAATTGATAAGGAAATTTGAATGCTTGGGAATCTGAGTTAAACTAATGAGGCCAAAAGATGAAGGAAGCATTCTTATGCGACAACATACAAATAGTTTCTTCATGTATCAACCTTTTTTTTTTTTGGCTCGGCTATGGGGTTAAGTGACTTGCCCAGGGTCACCCAGCTAGTAAGTATTATGTGTCTGAGACCAGTTTTGAACTCAGGTTCTCCTGACTCCAGGGTCCACTGAGCCACCTAGCTGCTCCTATCAGCTCTTCAAAAGAGGGCATTTGTGTAAGCACATGTAGTTTTCCTTAAAATCATTATATTTAAAAACATATGTATTCTTTCTTTTGCAAAGTGCTAGAAAAAACAATATGAAGTAAAAAATATTTACTAAATGAATGAATAAATTTGTTGATGATAAAAACCAGTTCCTTGTATATGAATGTGCTCGCTCCTCCATCCCACAATATGGAAGGAAAGAGAAGACCTACTGCATCCCAAAGATAGGTTGACCATAATGGGTAAAGTCTTGTCAATGTGAGCACTGTGGTGCTGGAAGAATCATGAAAGGAGAGGGAACTTCTCCTGAACAATCCTCCTTCTGCTCTAATTGATGAAGGAGAAAAGGCCTTTTCTGATCTTTCTGTTTGGGAGCCCAGGTTTTAAAGCATGCTGCTGGAGCTTGGAACACTTTATTAAATGACTGGATAAAGTTTGTACCGAACTTTTATTTCTTTTGCCTAGATTTTGAAAGTGAAGTAGGGGACTAACATTTTCATTATGTATTGCTATTCTCATCACAATCAAGTCTTACCAGGAGGGAAACACTTTTGTGCATCCAAGTTTCCAGCTCTTCCCTGATATCTTCATTTGCTTATAAACAGGGGTTTAGTTTTGTATCAGGGATCCTTTTTCAGAATGATGTTTTTAAATGCATCAAATGAAATAAAAAGGACAACACATAAATATTTTTAAAAGTTCATGAACCACAGATTAAGAACCTTTGGCTTAGAGAATATTGCAATCTTGTCACTTCTGTGGAGATTTTCTGTTTTCTTAGTTGGTGATTAAGCTGAATGGTATGTAACAGTGATTCAGGTGAATACCTAAATCCTTGAACTAATAGATTGGTTTTAGTGGGGAACATTGCGTAGGGTCTGTTTGGGGTGTGGGGAGAGGGTTGGAGGAGAAGCTTGCCACACAGAGGTTGACATCTTGAAGGACATGTTTTCCCCACAGTTCTCACAGAAATGGCTCAGTAATGTCCTACACCATTCATATGCCCAGGCTTTACTGTCAGGAATCACAAACGTTCTGTGAGGATTGTGAAGAGAATGGAGACCAATACTGGGAAACCTGAAAGTACATATCCCACATAATATGGGGCCCATACAGCTTTATGACCAAAGCAACATTGCTTTTCTGAGAAGAGAGCAAGGTAGTCAAATCAGCCTTCGAAGACAACCATCGTTGACACTGAATGTGGGAAAGAAAGTATATTTGGGGAAGCTATTGAGAAAGATAATTGAAATACTCATATATACAATTCAACAATCCTAAAAAAAACCTGGAATTGAGGGCAGCTAAGCAGAACAATAGATAGAGAGTCAGGCCTGAAGTCAGGGACACTCATCTTCCTGAGTTTAAATCTGGCCTCATTCACTTACTGTGACCTTGGGCAAGGCACTTAACCTTGTTTGCCTCAGTTTCCTCACCTCTAAAACAAGCTGGAGAAGGGAATGGCAAACCACTCCAGTATCTTTGCCAAGGAAACCTCGAATAAGGTCACAAAGAATCAGATATAACTGAAAATGACTGAACAACAACAAAATAGGAGGTGAAGGGTGGATACATGGATGTAGGTGGCATTCCTGTGAAGACTGAAGTGGAGATGATTTACAGGGCTGGGGTTATGGGGGTCAGGGTGGTGTTGAGGAAAGAAAAATAGAAGGATGAAGAGGGCATGAGATTAAAAAGTAAAAGAACTTACTTTGCTTTTTAAAAATAAGTTATTAAGATTGCTTTTCAGCCCAGATGCCATCAAGTCAAGCTAGAAAATAGGGTATCCTTTACAAGTTAATTTGGGATAGTTATGTAATTTTTATTTATTTAATATTTAAGATATTTTCATTTCTAAAATTGTTTAAATATTTAATTTATTAAAGTATTTTTACTTAATATTTAAAGTAATTCTGATGTGAAGGAAATGTATCACACTCATCATAAAACAAGTTTCTTAAACATCTCAATGATTCCTTGATGACATTGAGGTGGGTACTTTTTACATCAGTGCAAACCATGACCTGTCCATGCCTCCTCATGGTCTGTATTGTCCCATAGATCTTTCATGGAGTATATTCCCAACATGATTCCCAATACTTCTGTTCCCACTCCTGACTCTTCAAACTTTTCTACCTCCTTCCCATCAGCCTTCTCACCCTGAAGATGCTTCTGCCCCTGCAGCCCTCCTTTCTGATTGGTGAGGCCCTACTAGAGACTACCATTTTATTAGATACCCAAGCCTGTGTGCTCACATCTATCCCAGATCTACTCCAGACTCTTGGAACTTTTCTACCTCATCCCCAGCTAGATTTTCCTTTCCCTTCAAGGTCCCTTTTTTTTCCCATTGTCTTCTGAATTTGAATGAAAGCTCTTTGATGGTAGGAATTGTCTTTTTTGCTCGTATTTTATTCCCAGCACTTTGCATAGTTCCTGGCTCACATGTGAGCACTGGTACAGCACATAATAAATATTCTTTCTTTCTTTCTTTCTTTCTTTCTTTCTTTCTTTCTTTCTTTCTTTCTTTCTTTCTTTCTTTTTCTTTCTTTCTTTCTTCCTTCCTTCCTTCCTTCCTTCCTTCCTTCTTTTCCTCCTTCTTTCTCTCTCTCTCTCTTTCTTTCTTTCTCTCTCTCTCTCTCTCTCTCTTTCTTTCTTTCTTTCTGTTTCTTTCTCTTCTTTTCTTCTTTCTGTTCCTTTCTTTTCCTTCCTTCCTTCCTTCCTTCCTTCCTTCCTTCCTTCCTTCCTTCCTTCCTTCCTTCCTTCCTTCCTTCCTTCCTTCCTTCCTTCCTTCCTTCCTTCCTTCCTTCCTTCCTTCCTTCCTGCTTTTTTCTAAGTCTTTCTTCACTTTATGAGAAGAGTGCAACACTTAGACTATCCATTTATTATCCCTTACTCTTGCTATCCAGTAAGCCTTCTTCCTTTTGGAGCATGCGCTTTATCAATAACAAACAAATGAATGAATAAGTGAGTAAATAGGTGAACATATACACACATACATCTATACACACATAATACACATACAAACATGTATGGATATTTGGCAACATATGTTTATGTATATATCTCTTTCACATCTTCTTAATAAGGCAATGAAGGCAGCTGAAGCAGGTGCTGTGGAGCCTTAGAGCTTGGTCTGGCATTAAAGGCACCGAGGTCATCCACTGGGTCCTGGGCCATCGCCAGTCATCTTGACTTTTGTCTTGTCACTGGACTTCAATGCTTCTGGAAGAGAGAGTGATGATTTTGCCCAATTCTGCCCCACTTAAATCCAATTTCATGAGCAAGTCAAGACAGCACCCTGTGATGTCATTGGTCCTCTGAAAACAAAAGACCACTACCACCACCACCAACTATCTGTAGAGTGCTTTAAGGTTTAGAATGCAGTTTATATATGTTACCTATTTGATCCTCACAACAACCCTGGGAGGTGGGTGCTATTATTATCCCCATTTTACAGATGAGGAAACTGAAGCAGCCAGAGGTTAAGGGACTTGTCCCTAGTCACACAGCAAGTAAATGCCTGGAGCAGGATTTAAATGCTGGTCATCCTGACTCCAAGTCCAGTGCTGTAGTCATTGTGTTACCCAGCTACCTCTTCTTGTGTACCAGTCACCTTTGGAAATAAGCTACAGCTTATTTATGCCAACCACAAGGTTATTCATTACTATTTTTAGTCACATGAAACTTTGATTTTCAAGAGATTATGTTTTTCCAAGACTTGCAACCATACAGCATTATTGGGGATTTTTTGTTATTCTTTTTGTGACCCCTTTTGGGATTTTCTTGCCAGAGATACCTAAGTGGTTTGCTATTTCCTTCTCCAGCTCATTTTCCAGATGAGGAAACTGAGGCAAACAGGGTTAAGTGACTTGCCCACATCTAGCACATGTCTGAGGCCAGATTTTAACTCAGGAAGACTTCATCTTCTTGATGCTTGTCCCAGAGCTCTGTGCACTATGGTGCCACCTAGCTGTGTTAAAACGATAGATCTGAAAGAGATCTTTAGGTGTGTTTCTTTTCCATTTAGCACTCACTTTGTTTTCAGTTTTTGTGGCTACCACCAAAATATTGCTTCTTCTTTCAAAGACTTGATGTTCCATTGAAACAGTCAGTCAATAAGCATTTATCAAGTACCTAGTATCAGGTACTGCAGGGAAGCTCTGGAGATACAAAGAGAGGCAAAAAAATAGTCCCTGTCCTCCAGGAGCTTACAATCTAATGAGTGAGACAACAAGCAAACAAATATGTACAAACAAGCTGCATACAGGATAAATATAAAATAATTAAAAGAAGAAAGACACTAAAATTAAGAGGGGTTGGGAAAAGCTGAATGGAGCATGGAATTGCAATGGGAAGAGACTTGTGGCAGACACACCCACCAACAATCTATTGCCATAGTTCAAGTGACAGGTGATAAGAGTATGTACTAGAAGGGTGGCAATGTCAGAGGAGTGAAGGGGACATAGTTGAGAGATATTGCAAAAGTAAAGTTGACAGGCCTTGGCAACTGATTGGATATGGGGGTGGTGAGAGATAGTGAGGAGTTGAGGATGATTCGTGGGTTGTGAGCTATTGAGAAGTTTAGAAGGGAGGAGAGTGTAGGGGGAAAATAATGAGTTCAGTTTTGAACATGTTGAGTTTAAGATGTCTGAAAGGCTGTTGGAGATGCGAGATTGAAAGTCAGCAGGGACGTTAGGGCAGGATAGGTAGATTTGAGAATCTTCAGCATAGACAAGATAATTAAATCCATTGGAGCTAATAAGATTACCAAGTGAAATAGTATAGAGGGGGAAGAGAAGAGGGCTCAGGATAGAATCCTGTGAGACATAATGTCAAGCAAAACCCACCATATTTGGCTTTTTCTCTTAAAGAATATATTAACTCCATTGTGTAGGTATTGATTTGAGGTTTAAAACATCACGCTGAATTATATTATCAGCAATCTTTAAGCTATTATGGTCATTTACCCTCTACCTCTTTCCTTTAGTCAGCAAAGGGCAATTAATTCTAGTATAAGTATTGTGCATTAAGAGAAGTGTAAAAATATCTGTCACACACAACTCATATTCCCCTATTTGCCTATATTAGTTACAAATCAGTTATACAATTTACTTTAATCATCCAATTTATGCTTTGATCAACATTAATGATTTTATTCAAATCTTGCCTGTAGTGAGAAGTATCGATATTTGTATATTGTTGCTTTATTAAGTTATTGGGATGGAGAACATGCAGTGGAGGTATTTAACTGTGCTTAATTTCCTTGGAGAAATCTATGAAAAGTCAGAACTGCTCATACCACATTCTTTGAATAATCAAAATGGTGGGGCTTGGACAATGGAGAGAAATATGGAGGAATAAGTAGACATTACTAACTGTGACTTCCACCCAAGAAGTGTTCATGAACATATGTATGGACAGCCCAAATGTTGCACGTGTTCTCATGAAATTTTAACGGGACTAGAAGAAGCCTCTTTTATTCTAGGGAGACCCTTTATGGAGGATTTTTGGAAGAACATGGAAAAGAATTGAGCAGAATGGGAAGGCAGAGATCAGTGGTGATCTTCACCACTGGAGAGAGTGCTCATATTTGTAAGACAAAGATTGAATTATTGAAGTATTGCAACAGTAGGCTGTTGATCTCTGTGCCTTGTCAGTTTTGGTGTAAGGTTCCTAAGTAAAGGATTAATTACTTCCTCTTTTCTGGGCCCCATGTGCTAATTCGAAGACTAGAGGTCAAAATATTTTCCTTCCATAAAAAAAAAAAAACCAAACAGAACAAAATTTTGACAAATGGTGACAACAAAGTTCTCAAGAAGTTTGAGCATGACAGGAACTCTGGGTAATAAAATTTCATTATTGGCTGGTCAAAGAGTCAACTCATTAGAAACAGCTGTCATCTTGTTCCTGTTTGTAGCATTCTAATTTTATTTTCTCATCTAATACTTTTGAAATCCCACAAAAATTTCTCCTCTTTATGTCTTTCTTTTTCCTATTATACCCATTCATTCATTCAAGACAATAAAACTTATACAATAAGGAATAACCGCAAGAGTCATCTCTCATTTTAACAGTGATCTATTAAAAAAAAAAAGGAAAAAAACAGACTATGGATGCTCATCAAATGTGAGGACATACAGAGGATCCCTCTTGTCCCACTATCACACTCAATACCCATTTTGCAAAGGAGGAATGCCTGATAGCCACAAATACCTTTCTAAGTAGACAACGGTAGGAGGCAAGCCAGCAAAGGCTGTCTTGCACAACTTTCTGAAACAACTAGAAGTGATGAGTGACATGAAGGCAGATGTCATCACACTATTTCCTCCACTGCCTGTATTCCCCTTGTGGCTGCGTGGCTATACATTTCAGACAGTCAGATTCTCCGTCAGCTGGCAAACTGAGGTCCTGGGACCATTCCACAGCAAGCAGGCCTTCAGCAGTGAAGATCCAGGATGGGAATGGGATCTGTCCCACTAAACAATTACTGCCCCCAAGCTTTTCCCCTAGCAACTGGAATTCCTCTTCCCTCTACCCTGTCTTCATTTTATAAAGGAACAATTTCTCCTGCCACTTGGGGAAGGAAGTGAATGAGGATCTGCAATGCCCTTCCTGTCAGAGTAGCAGCAATTACCTTGAAAGGAGATGGGGGTGAGTCAATGACCTATTCTACTGTAACATTCTTTACATTCAAACTGTTGTGGGTTCCTACCAGTTAAGAGAAAATAATCTGGAATTTCTTCTTTTTTTTTTCCTTCCCGCCCCCCCCCCCAATTGAGTTTCAGGTGGGCTGGGTCCCTAGATGAGACATAGCTACCTACATTCACATCTTCTTAATACCAGAATTAGAACAGCTCCAGACACTGAGTGACCAGAGTGAAATAAAAATAAAACATAAAGGAGGTGTGTATATGTGTGTGTGTGTATGTGTGTGTGCACATGCGCATGTAGGAAAAGAACCAAAAACATTTTAAAGTATTCCATAAAAATTAAAAATGAAAGTTTCTTTTTATTAAAAAAAAGCTTCTCTGAGGTTGAGGGCAATCAGCTAGACAGGCAGTGATTCCATAACTAACATGGGGCAACTGGGGCTTTGTCCTCCACTTGCTGAGAATGGGCACACTTTCTCTCAGAACCTGACCATTCTGTGGTATAATGTATCTTTCCCCTCCCGAAGGTGAATATAGGTCTATATGAGTACAGGACTTGGGTCTCTCTGTCTCTACCTTAGGGAAAAATGCTAAAATAAAGTTTAGGTATGTTTCATGTTTAGAGCTTCCCCCAAAGTCAGTTACAGGGTTCAATCCAATCCTTCCAATACATAATATGGTTTTTGGGTATGGGAGAGCATTCATTTCCTCTACCACAGAAACTGGTTAAGACACTAGGACTCAAAGGTGCCCATGAATGAATACAAGAAACACGGATCACTCAAATTGTTCATTATATGCATTATACTCTCTTGCAAGGTAAAGGTCTTTTGTGTGACTGAGCAGCTAGTTCACATTCATTGCAGCTCTGTGCTTTCTGTGCAAGCCATAGCTATTATCATGAAGGGTTGGCAAGGTCCGGATTTCCTGACCAGTCAGGTATAGGATGATCCTAACAGTGTTCCTCTTCTCTGAAAAATATATACTATTATACCAACCACGAGGCTAGAGGATGATGATACATGCTACTTATCTCCTGACAGATAGGTGACGTAAAATGAGACACATAATTTGGGAATGGCCAATATAGGAATTTGTTTTGCTTCATTGTGCATATTAATGTTATGAAGATTCTGTCTTTTTTCAGGATTAGGTGGAGAAAAAAATTAATGCTTGTTTATTAAAATTTTTAGAAGTATCATGATGTGGAAATATCTTCCTTCTGGTTGTCTGTCATCTCAAACTCAGGAATTGTTGACCTGAGAAGTAACCACTAAGGCTGGAACTATTTATTTCTCAGGTCACTCATCTGTGTTTATAAAAGGAAGGCCAAGAAAGGCAGTCCAGTTTCAGGATACCTAGATAAGCAAATGTCTCCTGCTATGTATTTCCTTCCTTCCTTCCTTCCTTCCTTCCTTCCTTCCTTCCTTCCTTCCTTCCTTCCTTCCTTCCTTCCTTCCTTCCTTCCTTCCTTCCTTCCTTCCTTCCTTCCTTCCTTCTTCCTTCCCTCTCTTCCTTCCTTCTTGCCTTCTTTTCTTCCTTCTTTCCTTCCTTCCTTCTTTCCCTCCCTCCCTTCCTTTTTTCCTTCATTCCTTCCTTTGTCCTTCCCTCCCTTCCTCCCTCTTTTCCTTCTTTCTTTCTTTCTTTCTTTCTTTCTTTCTTTCTTTCTTTCTTTCTTTCTTTCTTTCTTTCTTTCTTATCTGGCCAAAATCTAATGTCCTAAGTATATTTTAGATCTCAGTTTCCTCATCTATAAAATGAAAAGATTGGACTCAGTGATTTCTAATCTCCCTTACCAGCTGGAAATCCTATGATTTAAAGTAGTTTTTAAAAACGGTTATTATTTCTGATTCAGAATCCTTATGCAACTGGTGTGACCTGACTGTGAAATATGAATGCTAGACAGGAGAGGGCAGTGCTTGTTTTGTTCTGACAGTATCCTGGGAAGCACTGATAAGAGAAGAATGGAAATGCTTGTCCAAGGATGCCTGCTGTTTTAGAAGACAGGGGAGCTTTCTTACCTTCATTTCTGTTCTCAGGCATTTCAAACATTCCTATTGATGTTATTTCTTGAGCTCCTCTGAAGTGCAGAGGGTCTAGATGGATATCAGCAGACTAATTTGCCCTGATAGCAATAACCATAAAAAAATCGCATTTGTTACATGCCTTCATGTTTGCAAAGTTCTTTGGATGCATTAAGAATTCAGCTCCTATGGAGGTCAGCCAGATTATCTTTTGTGGCCTGGGAGTTCGGGGTTCTTGGCTGCCTCCTTACACCCACATAGGCTCACTCACCGAGCCTCCTTTTGAAATTCTCAGGGCTATGGGGATTTATCCAGCAGTGTATATTAGGAAATCCTCTTCAAAATTGGCCTGTGTTACTTTGTATATATTTTGTATTTACTTATGTATATTTCCTATCTCCCCAGAAGAATGGAAACTCCTTGAGGGCAGCGACTGTTTTTGTTGTGGTTGTTTTATCTTTGAATCCCTCCCTCTTGTTGTTGTTATTATTGTTATTGTTGTTGCTGGAGTGGCGTCTTACTCTTCCTGAACCCATTGGCAGAGATTCCAGAGTGGTTTCCCATTTCCTCTTCCAGCTCATTTTTACAGAAGAGGAACTGAGGCAAACAGGGTTAAGTGATTCGTCCAAGAGTCACATGGCTAGTAATTGTGTGAGGTCGCATCTGAACTCAGGTCTTCCTGACTCCAGGCAGGGCATTCTATTCACTGCACCACTTAGCTGCCCCTACCTCCTAACAAAATGAATCCCCTAGCTCCTGACATAATGCCTTGCCCATCGAAGGCAGTTTACAAATGTTTCCTTGAATTGGACTGAAATGTAAAAACAAAATAAAACAAACAAAAACCACTGAGGGGACAATTTCTGTTACATGCAGAAACATTTAAAGCTAAGACTCTATGATCAATATCAGACTTAATCAGACTGGTCAGTGTGGGAAAGGTTGGTGAAAATTGTGCAGGCTGAACCTTGGAGGGGATTCATAGGCGTTTTAGCTTACCTGGGAAGTTGAGTTGCCTAGTTTCCTTCCAAAGTAAAAAGGAAGTTCATGAGGATGTGTATTGAAGATTCTTCCCAAAGTCTATGTTAACATTAAAACTTTATTGGGTAGTAAAAACACTGAATACAACCAGTATTAGGCCAATTTATCAATGCTTATGACAAATGTGGATTATAATTGTTTCCTCCCCTGCACATTCTTACTTTGGATTCTGTTTTATATGGCACCTTTAAAAGGAATGCAAATAATCCTGTAGATAATAGAGCTGAAGGCCAAATAATCCATAAAAATCCAATGCAATAAATATTTATTAAGCCCCTACTATGTGCCAGGCATAGTGCTAAACACTGGGGATATAATTAATAAAAATAAGAACAGTCTCTGCCTTCAAGGAGCTTAAAGTCTGATTGGTGGGAGGGAGACAATACCACAAAAGGAGGCAGGAAAGGGGGCAGGGATCAGAGGATATCAGGTTGGAGGGGGGCAACTCCTTCTGTAGAGTTGAAATGAGGCAGAGCAGCAGAGGCAAAGTGGCATGAACCCAAAAGTCCAGTTTCTGCCGTCTATGAAAGAGGGGATTGGGAAAAGTTGGGTACTCCCCCCTCCAGCCTTCCAGTCAGAGGGGTGAGGAAGCCCGAGGGAGGTGGTGTCAGTCAAAGTTTGAGTTAGCAGCATGGTGATGAAATTAGAGGTGATGAGCTCATCTTATTCTCTGGAGCTGAAACCAGGCAGAGCAGCAGGTGCTGAGTGGAATGAGCCAAAAAGTTCTATTTCTGCAGAGAAAAAAAAGTTGCCTTTACATGACATTTGCAGGTGGTTTCTAGTTGACTTGAATCCAGAAGTATTGAAATTTTAAAAAAGTTATTTATTTTTAAGCATTCTTTTCTTTTTAAATTTTGAGTTCCAAATTCTCTCCTCTCCCACTCCTCCCTCACTCACTGAGAAGACAATGATATCAATCACACATATAAAATCATGCAAAACACATTTTCATGTTAGTCATATTTTTTTAAAAAAAAGAAAAATAAAGTGAAAAAATTATACTTCAATTTGCACTCAGAGCTCATCAGTTCTCTCTCTGGAGGTGGATAGTATTTTTTTTATTTGAAATTTATTTTTAAAATAGATCCTTATAGTGTAATTAATATTGAAAGGTCATGATCAATATTATCAGCATTGGGAGCTGAAGCAAAATCCTGCATGAGAAAGAATTGATTTCAAAGGCTCCTTCTTGCTTTAAGCCCCATGAATGGGTGAGTTCATTCAGAACTGCAAATAACTTTGGTTTGAGTCCAGATGTCTTTCTCCAACTTTTATGGGTTTTTTTTGTTGGTTTTTTTAGGCAATGGGGTTAAGTGACTTGCCCAGAGTCATACATCTAGTAAGTGTCAAGTGTTTGGTCTGAGGTTGGATTCGAACTCAGGTCCTCCTGACTTCAGGATCGGTGTTCCATCCACTGCACCACCTAGCTGCCCCATCTCCAACTTTTAGAGAGCAGAACAGTCCTCATGACAAACTCCACATGACATTAATCAATCAATCAACCAGCAGTTGATTGAGGAGGCTTAGGTCTCATGATTGAGTTAATCAGATTCCAAACTACAAGGTCCTCACAGGAGGTACAAGTGGCTATATATACAGGCTGTGTATTTGTATGGCTGTGATATAGCTTTCCAGTATCCAAAGATGAGGCAATAGACGGCCCAAGAATCAGGAGAGTTTCCTGAATTTTCAGAGGTGGGTCACATAAACTGTATTTTTGCAGAAGGATTCTTAATCTTGGCATTACTCATGAAAAGCAATTTATAATGGAAACTTACATGTGGCTTCCAGAAAAAGGCAGATCAGTGCAAAACTGATAGAGATCCAGATTCCAATGAACAAGAAGCAAGCATTCTAGCTAAATCCTCTCTTTTCAGCTTTGGCTGTATTGGAATTACAGAAATAAAGTCAGATAATCAAAGTTTGTGGAACTACTAAAAACATTTTAGCAGATTAAGGAGTTTGAAGATTAATTAAAGATTGCAGAGGAGAACTCCTGGGACCTTGGGGGGGGCAGTAATACCAGGAACTCACTCTCTTCTGAAATATCTTAGTAAGTTTTGGGGTACTACTCTGTAGAATTTATTTTAAGGAAAAATAAGGATTACATTTTGTAAAAGTTAAAAGTAAATGGCAAGATTAACAGCTTCATTGTTCTAGGGCAATAAAGGAAGGCAGCTAGTTTGGAAGTAATCCCAGAATTGTTTCATGTAATTATTGTATTGCTTTGACCAGCTCCAGGTGTTCTCTGAGCTCAGACAAGCACCTGCTGTATCCATGTTCAGGTCATGAAGCCCTGCTAGGAATCAGTTGCTCTTGTCCCTCATCAGGGCTACAGCTCACTGCATAGCCATAGGTATAAGTATTGAGGTCTACTCACATTAAAGTGGGTCCCCCCCAACTAGGGGCAGGGCCCTGGCATGTGTCCTTGCTTGAAAGCTGTTTCCTTTACTTCGAAATTAAACTTCTGTTTGGTTCCTGACTCTCCTTTCTCTAGTCTGCTCTGTTCGGCTCTGGCCACCCACAGGTGAGAAGCTGGTTCCATCTGGTTGATAACCCCTTGAAGAGTGATAGTGGGAGAGAGGTGAGGCGGCACAGTGGCGGGGTAAGGTGGAGAGGGGTGGGGAAGGTGGAGGTGGGGGAGCAAAAGAGCGAGCCTTGGTCCTTGGTTTCTTCCTTTCCCTCTCTTGACCAGAAGAAAACTTTGAGATCTTTGGAGGGTCTGGAAAACTTCAGACTTTCCATCATTCTAGAATCATCCCCTGGGATATGGTGATTGGATATAGTGCATGAAAGCAGATCCAAGGGTCCCCAAGGAGCCCAGAAGAAATGTGCCTAAAGGAATTTCTTAAGCACTCCAGTAACAGGAGAAAAGGACTTCTGACAACTGGGAGCTGAGTTACTCTTTGCCTACATTTGCTTTCTAAGCTTGAGTCCACTTCTCCCCCATTCTGTGTAGCTATATAAATAATAATAAAGTTATTAATAAACAACTTAATAAATTCAATTTTCTAAAACCTCCAAATCTACCCCAAATGGGGGTCACAAAGGTTCAGATATGACTGAAATGACTCAATAACAACAACTGAATTATATAGTATTAAAAAGACACTTACCCTCTCACCCAGACTCCTCAGAGCTACCCCTAGAACCCTGAAGGAAGTCTAGCAGCTTAAGTGACTCATCATGGTGAATAGGAGTTGGGATAGACTCCTCAGAGCATGTGTTACACATGCATTCATTAACTCAAGCATTTATGAACTACTTCTTCATTAACCAACTCCCTCCAAATGTTTCATCAAGTATGTTCTATGTGCAATTAATGAGAACCATCCCCTCCCTCATGGATCAGGCTTCTAGTAGTGTCTCACCTGATTTTCCCTATGTTGAGGCTTCTAGGATGTTGGAATCCTTATATGGTGATGTTCGAGAATGAAAAAGGTTTCTATCCCTAAGGAGTAGCCTTACTTGTCTTTCTTACCAGTTCTCATAGCATTGCATTTAAATTCAGGGAACCCATCTTATTGAGAGCTACATAAAACACTAACAGTACATTTTTTAGTCAGACCTATCATTTCATCAATATAAGGAGGTCCCTGTAGTAAAGTGACTCTTCCAGTGCAAATCAATACCAGCCCTGCAACATAGTCTCCTAGTATTGTCTGAGGCACTGAGATTTGAAATGATTTGCCCAGGTTTGAGACCAGGCAGGACTAGACCACATCTTCCTGAAGCCAAGGCCAGCTCTCTGTTCTCTATACCATACTGCCTCTAGACAACCTACATAGAGACATCTTGGGAATACCCCTGCCAAAGGATGCCTCTTTCTCTTTAAGGCCACTCAGGCGTCCTAGAAGTGATTTCAGTGCTGTAAATGGGACATGGTGAGGTATCATTAGAGGAGGACAACCTCCTGGATATGAGGAGACGAGAAAACATCCTCCATAAGGATGAGATAGGGCAAACTGGTGGTGTTTTCTCTGAAAAAGAGAAGCTTGAGGGGTGGGGTGGACAGGATGAATGTCTTTACGTATTTAAAGGGTTGCCTTGTGGAAAAGGGATTCCATTCTGCTTGGCTGTAGAGGGTACAGTTAGGAGTTATGGGTGGAAGATATAGAGATGCTATTTTGGACAAAGCTACAGATTTAGGCTTGATGTAAGAAAAAACCTGATGATTGGATCTTTCCAAATTAGGACTAGGTAGTATGTTTTCCCTAATGAGGTCTTCAGGCAAAAGCTAGATAACCACTTGTCAAGGATGCTGCTGATGGGATCCTGATTTATATTTGGGTTGGGCTAGATGGCTTCTGAGTTTCTTTCTGACTTAGAGATCCTCTGATTCTCCAAATAGAAAGACTCTATTCCCCAAGTACCTGACCTACTCCTACATGGGCCATTGCTTATCCCATGACTGGATCAGCCTTCTGTTTCAAGAAAAGGAGGAACAAGAGTGAGTGGTCACAGATGGAACTTGGATTAAGGAATGGCGGGACTCAATTGAGAAACAAATCAAAGTGTGGAGATGGCTGAAACACTTGCAAATTTCTTAAGCATATTTAAAGGAGTTTTATTTTTTGTAAGGATACAAAGGCTGTCCCTGACAGCAGGTGTTAGTCACCATCATTTAGAATGTGTCTGATGGAGCCTCAGGTAAAGAAGCAGAAACTGACATTTTATTTTGTCATTTTCCTATTAAGATATCAAATGTACTTTTTTTACACCATTTTTAATGATTTCAGAGGATAGGTTATCAGATCTCATCTCTGAACAGCTGACACATTGACTCAGTTGAAAACATCTGTTCTGCATTTTTATAAGCCAAATTTTTCCAGGGAAGAGTTAGGGATGTGGTTCTGTTCTTTCATTTGCAGATGGGAATATTATAATCACTTCCTGGTTTGCCTTCACTGATTAACCCAAGGAACGGCATGTTGGCTAAATTGTTGGTTTGAGAATTGAGGCTTGGAGCTGATCTCAGTTGCATGTCACCCAAAAATGGGATCTTGGTCATATCTCATTGCATCTTTGGGTCTCAGTCTTTTTATTATAGAATGTTTAGAGATTCAGGAATTCATGGGATCACAAATTTAGAGCCAGCAGGGAAAATAAGATCACAGAATCATAGATTTTAGAGCTGAAAGGGAGCGTGGAAACATAGGTTTAGAGTGAGAAGGGATGTTAAAGATTATATAGTCCAGAGGTCTTAACCTGGGGTCTGTGAACTTGTTTAAAAAATTAATAACTACATTTCAATATGATTGGCTTCTTTTGTAATCCTATACATTTTATTTTATACATTTAAGAACATTACTCAGAGAAGGGGTCCCTAGGTTTTGTCAGACTACCAAAGGGGTCCATGACCCGAAAAAAGAAATGAAGAACTCCTGAATTAGTCCCTCTTCTTCATTTCAGAGTTAAGATAACTGAGACTCAAAGAACTTAAGTGATTATTAGCTCTAAATCCCATTGACAGTAAGTAATAGAGATGGTATTTGAACCCAGGTCTTCTATTTCAAACTGGCAGCATTTATTTCCATTATAGCACATTTTTTCTTGAAGGGGGAAACAGGATAGTGTGACTTTGTGGAAGAGGAGCGGTGTGGTATGGTGGAGGAAACTCTGGGCTGTGAGTTTAGAGATCCAGATTCTTATCTCAGCTGGGAGATCTCAGTTATATCATGTCTGGTGACTGCCATATTTTTGTGGGTAAAATGAGGTTAGATAAAGGCCAAGGTCCTTTCCAGCTTTACGGTTCTCTAGGCTCTCCTGAAAGAACTTTGGTAAGTACAGGAGGTGACTATGGGAAAATCAAGATTTTATTCAGTGCATCAGGCAGCTAAGTGGCATTGTGGATAGAATGCTGTGCCTAGAGTCAGGAAGTCCGGAGTTCAAATCTAGTCTCAGACACTTACTAGCTATGTGATCTTGGCCAAGTCACATAGCCTCTGTTTGTCTCAGTTTCTTCAACTGCAAAATGGGGGTAATCATAGCACCTACCTCCCAGGGGGTTGTTGTGAGGATCAAAGGAGACAATGATTGCTAATTAGCACAGTGCCTGGCTCATTGTAGGCACTATATAAATGCTAGCTATTATTACTATTAGTATTTAGTGGAATGATAAGTTCATTGAAAAACTAGCCTCAGTGATTCCCAACTTTGTTGGGATTATCAGCCTAACTGATTCTCTTGTATCTGGTGCATCCTGAAGCCGGCAGTTTATGGAGAGTGGGAAGGGCATAGGAGCGGGGAAAAATTCCTTTGGCAGCTCATAGTGGTATTAACCTCAGTGGAATAGCCTTCAGTTGAGTGGGAGGGGATGTTGTTGCCATAAAAAGAGGCTTTTTGAACACTTTCTGTGGTAGCAAAATGAACGTGTATTAATTGGGGGATGGCTGAAAAAGATGGTGGCCTATGAATTTAATAGGCTATTATTGCATTGTAAAAAGTAGAAGAAAATGAAGCTTTCAGAGAAACATAGAAAGACTTGTATGAACTGATGCAGAACAAAGGAAACAATCAGGAGAATAATACATCATTGTAAAAATGTAAATGATAAAGCAAAAAAAATCAAAGTCTGATAAATTATATAATGAATTATGTCATTCTTGGAGAAGTGGTAAGGCAACATACTTTCATTTTCTTAGTAGAGAGGTGAGGGACTAAGGGTTTAAAATGTGGCACAGTATGTGTCGCAGATGTGATAACTCTTCAGCTTAGCTTGGTTTAAGCAGAGTGTTCAGTGGTAGTGGGGGAAATTAAGGTGCAAATGGCTGTGTTACAAAAACTAAAGGCTATGGTGAAACACCAAAACTGATGCTTCCTGGAACTGGTTCTTGGCATGAAGCAAATTGTCATTCTTCAGCTCAATTCAAAAAACATTTATTAAATGGCTTCTATGAGAAGCAGCAATGTGTAACAGATAGAGATTGGACATGAAGGGCAGAGAGACCTAGGTACAGGTTTTATAGTTGACACATACTAGCCGTGTGACTTTGGACAAATCACTTACCCTCTCAGAGGATCTTAAACTAGGGTCTGTGAACTTAATTTTTTTTTTAAGTAGCTGTCTTTCAAAATAATTGATTCCTTTTTTATCTATCCTTGATGCCTGGCCTGATTAGCATAAAGTTAAGTCAATGGTTTATTTTTTTGTTTGTTTGTTTGTTTTTGCCTCTCCCTAGACACGTTTTCCAAAACAAATGGTAATTTGTGTAGCTATTTTATTTTATACACTTATAAGCAGTGTTCTGAGAAGGTGTCCACAGGCTTCAACAGACTGCCATAAGGGTCCACGCAGGGATGTGTTAGTAAGTACTTGACAACTGGCTCTCTGAAAAAAGAAATGTATGGAAGACACCCTTTAAAGTTTAATCTGTATTATTACCATTTTCTCCATTACTTTCTTAAGTCTAGACAATCAACAAAACAAATCAAACCTCAATTTGTTCCATTTACTGATTTCCAATGTATAAATACCCTGAAAATTTAACAATCAAGCTCCAGTCTGAGAAGGCTCCAGCCCACCCCTGGCTGTGCAACACACACACACACACAGACACACACACACACACACACACACGCTAAGCATTCCTGTTCTAAGATTGTAAATTGTGGAAAAGATGTCCACCTGCATTGGCAGAAGAAATTTCCTAGGAGTTCCCTATGCCACTGAAATGGTAAATGTAAATGATAACAAAGTGGCTAAAAGAGAAAATAGGTACAGAGCCTTGTGCTCTTGTTTTCTGACCCATCCGTGCCTAGATTGCCTTGCTTGGGTCATTGTTCTTGCCCTGTGCCGTGTGTGTGGTAGCCCTACCTGGATTTCTCAGGGGCTCGTTGGCTCTTCCTCATACATTTATTACTCAATCTGGCTTTCAGCCACAGGAGGGGCTCTTCTGGGCACTCCATCTGAACCAGATGAATTTATTTTTAGAAAAAGAAGAATGACCTGGAAAAGAGGGAGGAACTGAGGGAAGGAGGAAGGACATTCTAATTGGTTATGTAGTGGTGTAATTAGCTTTCCTGAAGAGCACGTAAGGACTTTTAAAAATCCATGATGGTATGTAGCCAGTGTCTCTAAGAGTAAAGAGGATAGATCACATAGGGACATTCTGGGCATGATATACATACCTCTAGGATAAACTCAGAGGGAGAAGGTAGCCTATACTCACACTAGAATAACAAAATGGTAAAATCACTTGGAATGACATCAAGAAACATTTCTATAGGTGATTCAGATGCCAGTGAGAAAAGAGTGTTCCAGAAGCATGAGAAGGAGAAATTACCATTTGTTTTGAAATATATGTCTAGGGAGGGGTAAAAAACCAAACTGATGGCTTAACTTTATGCTAATCAGGCCAGACATGAAAGATAAGCACCATGTGCATAATTATCATTGAGAAATGAAGTATTTGCTGGAGGTAATGTCATGGTATATAAATAAGGAACACTATGGTATAGTGGGCAGAGATCTGGCTATGGAGCCAGGAAGACCTCAATTCAAGTCTTGTCTTTGGCACATATGGTTATGAGACCCCGGGCAAGTTACTTAACTTCCCAGTGATCTAGGCCACTCTTGAAGACTGTAAGATGCAGAGAAGGTGCCAATATTCACTGGTAGAAGCACTGCCTTACCTGAAAGTTCCCCCCACCAGGGAAATCATAGTTCTGGCCCCCTATCTAGCCCCCTTTCCCCAGGGTCATCTGCTAAGTAGGCCTACCTATGCAGCACATAGATATAGATATATCTATAAAGCCTGGTGAGACACTGCATAGAGGTGAGATATAGACATGGGACTAGAAATGGAAGGGGGAGCTGTGGTAGGGCACAGTTAAGCTGAAGTTTGTTGTATGTTAGTTATATTTGCAGAAACTGGATGTCAAAGGAACAGAAATATATATAGGGTAAGGTGATTGGAGCTTTGTCCTAGGGTGGAGAATTTAGAGATTGCAAAATTTAGAGGGAATAAAATCATGAAAGGCTAAAGACAGTGGCATTCAGTCCGGGCCAGCCTTGGACCCAAGAGTGGTTCTATAGGTCATTAGGTTCATGGGTACTGGGGTGCATAACTAATACAGGGTTACCTTAGGAGTGCCAAGACTACATTGCCAGTGACCAGGATGAGATATGATTTTCAGTGGGTAGTGAGGTTAATATGCTAACATGGCACCAGATGGTGCCCACTAATGGAGTGTGTAGAAAATGTATTTTGTATATAAGGTCAATTTATGATGTCATATATCACAAATAAACTTTGTACTTGCTTTGTTTCTTATGTGCAACTTTGCAATACGGTGCTTACCATTTACTGATGTAAGTGCTCTGTATCTGAGACAGAAACACACATCTCTATGATAAGTGAATTAATGAGCATTTCATATGCCCCTACAAACTGTACTTTTACACTGGGATTTCTGGGACTGAAAACTTTTCACTAGAAAAGACTATAGGGGGAATATGGATATTTGCTGTTGTGTTTCTCTCTTCTCTTTCAATTATTGCTAAGTGCCTCCTCAAGGTTCATCAAAGATTCAAGATCATGGATGACTATCTTTAACAGCAAGAGACTTGATAAGAGCTGCAAAGAATACTTTTGCCCTAGCCTAACAATCACGAAGTACTGGGGGATTTCTCATTGAGGTGAGGTGGTGAGTGAGGACCTAAAAGTCCTTGAGAGTGGTACAAAGAGCCTCTGGATGTGTATTGTCTGCATTTGGCTATGGCTTTGACTGAAAAGATAACTGCAAATGAGCTGATTAGTGCCAAGGTATGTTGGCAGGGTAGTATTTTGCTGGAACGATAACACTCTCTTTGGTGAGAAAGAATCTCCAGTGTGTGTGTGTGTGTGTGTGTGTGTGTGTGTGTGTGTGTGTGTGTATTCAGTCATTTTTCAGTCATGTCTGACTGGGAAATACTTCTGAGGAGAAGTTCTCAGAACTCAAAATGTGTCAGGATGTGGTCAAGCATCCTCCTGGTTTTTTGTTTTTGTTTTTGTTGTTAAGAGGATAGACTGTGCCACTTGGCTAGGGCTTGCTGGAGGATCAGAACAACATGTGGGACCTCTAAGAGATAGGACAGTCTACTGTGTATCCGAGGGTGAGGAGCAAGGCTGGAGGGAAAGGTATGAACAGTGTGGCAGGAGGGGAATCCTCCCCCACTACTCTCTGTGCCCCATTTTTGGTCACTTGTGACTTCAGCCTGGTAGGTAGGATGTGCTGGAGAGAGTCTGTGACCCGCAGGATGGCATTCCTGAAATGGGAGTCTGTAGGACCCTAGGTTTCATGGTAGTGACTGGTGATGCTGGAGATTTTGAAGAGAACCCCAGAGATCTTTGGGGTCCCTGATACTTAACCAGGGATCAATATCTATCTCTTTAGGTGTAGGAGTGGAACTAACATTCAAGTTGCCACATGAGACCCTTCCCTTTATTTAAAAAAGAGGCATTAAACATCTATTGCTGCTGCACCCCAAGGACCATGGGACTTTTCTGTCTTATATGCAGCTAAAACCTTCCATGTACACAGTATGTTGTCTTGTCCATTAGAATATGAGCTTCTTGAGAACAGGGACTGGCTTTCTGTTCTATTTGTATCTCTGGGAGCCATCTTCAAGTCATCCTGATCTGTATCAGGCCACTGGACCCAGATGGCTCTGGAGGAAAGAGTGAGGCTGGTGACCTTGCACAGCCCTCCCTCACTTAAATCCAATTCCCTTGCAAGTCATGGCATCATCTTCTCAATGTCCTGGGCCTCTTTGAGAATGAAGGACAAACAACAACAATGAAAAGAACACGTTTGTATCCCCAGAACTTAGCACAGTGTTTTGCACATAGTAAGTGCTTAATAAATGCATTGTTCATTCACACATTCACTTATGACTATAATATTAGGGGACAAGGGGAGAACGAATGATATTTCTCCTTTGTCAATGACTTACAACAATGTGGATTTCTTTGAGTGGGATCATCATGATGCAATGAAAAGAGGGCTGAAGTTGAAGCCTGAGTGTGAATCCTGCCTGCCCCATGCTATGTGACCTTGGGCCAATCACTTCACCTCTTTGGGCCTTGGTCTCCTCATCTGTAAAATGTGGGAAGCTGGGCAAGGTATTTTCCAGCTCTAAATCCGTGACACTATCAATCCAGACAACACTATCCCATCGAATCCCTTGGGAAGTGTCAATGTTGGCTCACTGCCACTGAGGAAGCAGCTGCTGATAGCCTTTACTGGAGCAATGAGGAACAGCTTGGGGAAGTCTCAATATTGTGTTCAATTAACTTTCTATTTCTTGCAGTAAATGCACCTAAACTGTAATATGATCACATTATCCTTCAGGGCCATTTGCAATGGAGAAGGAGGAAGGAATCTTAATGGGAAATTAGGCCTGGGCTCTCTAAGCTATACTTGAAGATTTTCCTGTGTGTGGGGAGGGGGCGGATGGGTTGGAGGGGAGATGGGTATAAGGAACTGAAGTTGTGTTTGATTAATGAAATAGATAAATACATAAAGCATTTAATAAGTATCTACTTGTGCTAGGATAGGAGCAGCCAGGTGGCACTAGATAGAGTGCTCAGTCTGAAGTCAGGAAGACTCACCTTCCTGAGTTCAGATTTGGCCTCAGACACTTACTGTGTGACCCTGGGTAAGTCACTTAACTTTGAGGAAACTGAGGTTTCCTCATCTGTAAAATGAGCTGGAGAGAGAAATGGCAAACAACTCCAGTATCTTTGCCAAGAAAACCCCAAATGGGGTGAACCTTGGACTCAGTTCTTATCTTTAAGGCTAGATTTTAATCCACTAGACCATACTGCTTGTTATATGCATACCAAGTTATAATAAGTGCAATTAATTTTCATTATCTATCTCATTTTTAACTCCCAACTATAAGGCCAGTGTAGCCAGAGATGATTTATTTGTATCTTCATCTCATTTCTAAACTGCTTCATAAGCATTTACTAATCAATCCTCAAAACAGCTCATAGAGTGGATGGGGAAATTAATGATTTTTCCATGGCTTGTAAATTACATGTAGGCACTTAATAAATACAGTTTGATGATAGTGATGATGCTTATGGTTTTAGTGATGTTGGCATTAATTCATTAGTCTTGCCACAAACCTAGCAGACAGAAAAAGTTGAGTTAGCATCTAGACCTACATGGATTCCCCTGTTTTCTCATGCTACTAACTCTTAATACTGTATGGTTATAAAATATCTTTCATTGAAGTCAAGAGTTGTGCCTTCTTCATCTTTGTACTTCTTCAGCACCACTAGCATTTTCTGGAGCCTTTTTAAAAGTTGGTTGGTCTGAGCCTTTATTTTATTATTTTTATAGTTGGTGCAATTCTCAAAGTGTGGTCTGGGGATCCTTAGTGGTTTCCCCAAGAAAAATCTGGGGATCCTCAGGGTCAAAACTATGTTACTAAGACAATAAAATTTCTTATGTGATAAAACACTAATAGATATAACCCACATAAGCAAAAACTTTTTGGGGTCTTTGATAGTTTTTTAGAGTGTAAAGGGGTCCTGAGACCAAAGTTTGAGAACCATTGTATGCTACAGGAAACTCTTGGTGAGGAAATTCCTACCCACGTAGGTTACATAGATTAGCAGATCTTTTGGATCCATGTAGATCAGCAGATCTTGTAAATCAGCAGATCTTATAGATCCATGTAGATCAGCACCTACTCTTCAACTTACAGTAGTAGAGACTTCCTGGGGGCCCTGAGAAGGTAAATGATTTAGGCAGGGTCACACACTTAGTATGTGTCAGAAAAAGACTTAAATGTGGGTCTTTCTAACTCTGAGGGAAGTTCTCTATTCACTACACTATGCTGCCTCTTGCCTGTAACGTACATGTCAAATGAATTGATTAAATATGGTCAATTGGTTGGAAAATTTCCTGTTTATATAACCATGGGCAGGTCAGTTAATTTCTCTGAGTCTCAGTTTCCTTATATGTAAAATGGAAATACTTGTAGTCTCTCTGTCGCTCTGTTTCTCTCTTTCCCTCTTTTAGGGTTCTTATGGGAAAAGCATTTTGGCAACTTCAAATTGTTACAGAATTGTGAGGTGATGGTCATGGTGCTGTAGCAACAGCAAAGCTCCTCATTAGTAAGATCCCTGAAACCTTGGAAGCTTTTTTGAAGGGCCATATTAACCAAACAGGAAAATGTTTATGACGGGGTTTCTTTCTTTCTTTTTAAAAAAAATTTTTTTTCTTTTTTTGCTGATTACAACTATTTAATACAACAAAGGGTAAAATGGAGGTTCTTAACCTGAGGGCTGTTCATTAGTGTGTGTATGTATGCATATTATATGTGTGTATATGTATGTATGTATGTATATGTGTATGTGCATATATGTGTATATGTATTACAGATGTATTTTTAATTTATGTATTTAAAAACATTATTATTCTAAACAAAGACTTTGTATGCTTCACCAGACTACAAAGGGGATGCTTGTCATAAAATGAATTTAAGAACCACAGTAGCAGAAAGAGTGAGAGAAAGATGGAAAATAAGTGAAAATACTTCTGGGAACACTCCTTTTAGCAGTGTCTTGGGTAAGTGTGGGGTCTAACTTAACCTCTTTACAAGTAGCTCCCAGGGCCAGTTCAGGGATGGTGGGGGGAGTCAATTTCAGTGAGAATGGTGGAACACAGATGAGTAAAAGTGGGTAAAGATTTCGAATAGGCTCTAGTACATTAAACTAGATTGTCCCTACAGCCAGTGTCTCAACTGGTCACCCTTACCTTCTGATTAATTTATTTATTTTTAGTTTTCAACATTCACTTCCGCAAGATTTTAAGTCCCAAATTTTCTTCCCATCTCATCTCTGCCCCCACCCCAAGATGGCATGCATTTTGAATATCCCTTCCCCTAATCTGCCCTCCCTTCTATCTCTCCCTGCCCCCTTCTGTTATCCTTTTCCCTTTCAATTTTCCTGTAGGGCAGGATAGATTTCTATACCCCATTTCCTGTATATCTTATTTCCCAGTTGCATGTGAAAACAATTTTCTTTTTTACTTTTGTTTTTAAAACTTTGGGTTCCAAATTTTCTTCTTTCCTCCTCCCCACTCACCCTCATTGAGAAGGCAAGCAACTTGATATAGGTTATATATGTGTAGTCATGCAAAACACTTCCATAGTAGTCATGTTGTGAAAAATTAAGTATATTTCCCTTCATCCTATCCCACCCCATTTATTCTATTCTTTCTTTTGATCCTGTTCCTCCTTAGAAGTGTTTGCTTCTGATTACCCCTTCCCCCAAACTGCCCTCCCTTCCATCATCTTCCTGCTCTCTTGTCCACTCCCCTCCCCCCATTTTCCTGTAGGGTGAGCTAGATTTCCATACCCAATTGAGTGTGTATGTTATTCTCTCCTTGAGCTAAATCTGATGAAAATAAGATTCACTCATTCCCTCTCACTTTCCCCCATTTCCCCTCCCCTGTAAAAGTCTTTTCTTGTCCGTTTTATGTGAGATAATTTACCCCATTCTACCTCTCCCTTTCTCCTTCTCCCAGTATAATCCTCTCTTACCCCTTAATTTTATTCTCCAGATATCACCCCTTCATCTTCAACTCACCCTATGACCTCTCTATCTATCTATCTATCTATCTATCTATCTATCTATCTATCTATCCATCTATACATACATATAATTTTTTCCCTCCAACTACTCTAATATTGACAAAGGACTCATGAGTTACAAATATCATCTTTCCATGCAGAATATAAACAGTTCAACCTTAATAAGTCTCTTATGATTTCTCTTTCCTGTTTACCTCTTCATGTTACACTTGAGTCTTTTATCTGAAAGTCAAATTTTCTATTCAGCTCTGGTCTCTTCATCAAGAATTCTTGAAAGTCCTCTATTTCACTGAATGTCTATTTTTTCACCCTGAAGGATTATACTCAGTTTTGCTGGGTAGGTGACTCTTGGTTGTAATATGACAGGGTTTCTTTTTTTTTCTTTTCTTTTTTTTTTTTGGGTGAGGCGATAGGGGTTAAGTGACTTGCCCAGGGTCACACAGCTAGTAAGTATTAAGTGTCTGAGGCTGGATTTGAACTCAGGTCCTCCTGACTCCAAGGCCAGAGCTCTATTCACTGTGCCACTTAGCTGCCCCTGACAGGGTTTCTTTACCTTTTTAAAAGCCATGGGTCCCTTTGGCAGTCTCCTGAAGACTATGGATCCCTTCTCAGAATGATGTTTTAAAATTCATTAAAAAGGAAATAAATCATATTTAAATAGTTATCTGTCTATATCACCTCTCTCTAATCTATCTAATCTATCTTTATCTAATATAATTTATATCTATATCTAATCTATTTCTGTTTCTTTATATCCACATCATCTACAAGTATACATCCAGTCTACAACTATATCTATATCCATATCCATGTCCATGTCTATCCATATCATCTCTTTCTCTTCCTAAGTTCATGAATTGCCGGATAAGAATCTTTGGTTTATGAGGACTTTGAAAATGATTTTTTTTGTAAGTTTCACAAATCTGTAAGTCCACAACTTGTCTACATTTGCTTTTATGAGCTCCTAATGGAGATAGTAGGGTGATGCTAGACTGAATTATCAAGGAGGCTAACTTTGTCTTTAATGTAACATGCCTCCCACTGACCCCCATCTCTCTTTTTTGGTGATAGCTATGTTCCCCCGCTATGGCTTCCTCAGAACTACCCCCAAGCTGGCCAATTCTTGGTAGTGTTCTGCAACCCTAAGCCTTCTCTAGCTTCTTCCCAAACCACTAATCTCAGCTATTTCCTCCTAGTTCTGCTCTTTACCTCTACTTAGAATAGTAGAGAGAGTCCTGAACTTAAACTCAAGAAGACTTCAGTTCAAATCCTATCTCAGACACTAGCTATATGACCCTCAGCAAGTCACTTAAAATTTCTCATAGTTATTAAGATAGACTGAGAAAGAATTTATTAAGTGCTAACAATATGACAGGCATTGTGTTAAATGCCTACCTAATACAAATGCAGCTACATGGTACAGTGGATAGAGTGCAGCCAGGAGTCAGGAAGTCATCTTTGTAAGTTCAAATCCAGCCTCAGACACTTACTAGCTATGTGACCCTGGGCAAATCACTTAACCCTGTTTGCCTCAGTTCCTCATCTGAAAAATGAGCTGGAGAATGAAATGGCAAACCACTCCAGTACCTTTGCCAAGAAAACCACAAATGGGGTCATGGAAAATCAGACACAATTGAAATCCTTCTAAAGCAACAATAAACACAAGCCAAAAAAAAAAAAAGATGGGGTCTACCCTCTTAGCTTGTTCATCTACCTCAGAGGGTTGTGAGGATCAAATGAGAAAACATGGATAAAGTGCTTTTCCAATCTTAAAGTACTATACAAATGGCATCTATAATTATTACTTTCTAAATTTCAACTCATCCTTTATTTCAACATCATCTCAAGACCTTTGACCATTTTAGTCTCCTTTCTCTGCTTCTCATGTAATTAACATTCTTCCCAAACCATGGCACCAAGAATGGATCAGAATAGAGTATGGTAGAATGATCACTTCCTTAGTCCCGTGTACAATGCCCCAATTAATTCGGGCTAAGTTTGCCTTGTCTTTCTTGATTTGCCATGTCATGTTGTTGACATTGACCTTACTGTTCACTAAAATCTCCCCCATCTTTTAAGAAGAACTGTCACCCATCTTACTTTATCCATCTGTACTCGTGAAGTTGATTTTTTTAAACCCTAGTTTCTCTGGCTTACTTTGAGACTCAGTTGACATTCCATCTCTTCCAAGAAGACTTTCTTGGCTCCTCATGATGCTGCTATCATCCTCTCTAAAACCGACTTTGTATTTAACCTGCATGCTCTGAGTCGTGTGAGTTGTCTCCTCTAGTAGAATGTAAACACTTTGAGAGTTGTTGTTTGGTTGTTTTTGGTTGTGTCCCACTCTTCATGACCCCTCTTTGTGATTTTCTTGGCATTTCCTTCTCCAGTTCATTTGATAGATGAGGAACAGAAGTTAACAAGGTTAAGTGACTTGCCCAGGGTCATACAGCTAGTAAGCATCCGAGGCTGGATTTGAACTCATGAAGATGAGTTTTCCTGACTCCAGGCCTGGTGCTCTATCCACTGTGCCACCTAGCTGCCCTTTTTGAGAGTAAAGGCTGTTTTTGATTTTTCTTTGTATCACCAGTCCATAGCACTATGCTTGGCACATGGTGCTTAATAAATGCTTATTAAGTGATTAATTGATTTAATTTTGGCTTTAAGAACTCTGAAGATGAGGATGCCTCAAGCACATAGAAACTATTTTTTTTTTGAGCTACCATAGGGACAGGGCTGGGAGGTGGTTAAGAAAAGTGTGCCTCACTTGGGAACTTTTCTCACAGTGTCCTTCCCCTCATCCTCTATAATGCTGGCACTGAGTTGCCCATACAGACATTGGAGAGCAGAAGCTAAGGGAAGGATGGCCAGGGACAATCTAGAGCTGACTGGTACCTTGGTGAGATAGGAATTTCCGGAAGTCTACCTCTTATTTGCTTTTTCCTTTCTGCCTGTTATGGGGACTATAGCTTGGAGCCAATCATTCTCAGCTGTATTATGGGATAATTTTGTTTGGGTTCCCTTCCTAACACCATGGGGAGGAACAGAAGGAAGAGAAGGGGAGAAAGAGAAAAGAAATCTATCCTTCTCCTGCTGATAGCCAGAAAAGGTTGGTGTTTACATTTCTGTTTTCCCTGACTTTTATTATTCTTTCAATTTTGATGTTAGTTCAACCATTTGATGTCAGAAGGAAAAGCTGGTGGCCACTCACTCTGACTTGTATGGGAGAGTAGGGAGAGGGTGAATTCCTTTTGTCTTTAAGGAGAGACAGAGATGCTATTTCTTTTTAGTGTGAGCTGAGGCCAAAAGTATAAGGAGGATCCTAGGTCCCCACAGGAAAAGCAGCATGTAAGCCAAAAATCATCCATTAGATAAGTAAGAAAAATCATTGAATCATGTGTATTATTGTTATCATCATTAACATCATCATCCTTGATATAAACATAATGATATAAACTCATGAGCCCCATCACAACGGAGCAGCTCTCACTCAGGGCCTCTTCACTCCAAACACTGTATTTATAACATAATTATGAAATAATTTCAAGGTGTGGAGTCAGGAAAAACCTTGTATAGAATGTATCACTTTAAGCAAAGCCTTGATAGAATCTCAGGATTCCAAGAGGCTGATAGGAGGAGGGGAGCATTCCAGGCTGGAATGTAGAATGTACGAAGGAAAATACAGCAAGTCTGGAAAGGTAGCCTTAAGCCAGAAAGCAAAGGAATTGAAATGACAGAATGACTCATATTTTATCTTACAGTTAATAGAGAGACAATACAAGGCAGTGCATGTTTAATCCTGAGCTTTAGGAGTATTAATCAGGCAGCTGGCTTGAAAAGGGGAAGGACTGCACACCAATTAGGAAGCTCTTGCATTAGTCCAGGAAGCAGGTGATGAGGACGTCACCTAAGGTGCTAGCCATGTGAGTGGAAAGAAGTGGAATGCGTGAGATGTTGTGGGAGTAGAACCTCTAAAATTTGGGGGCTCATGGGATCTATGAGGAAAGGGAGGAGGAGAAGTTGAGGATGGCTGCAAGACTGCAAACCTGCATGTCCTTGAAGAAAATAAGACTGGAGAGGGAATTAGAAGTCATCAAGTCAACCTCTTCATTTTACACGTGAGGAAACTGAGGCTCAGAGAATTAAAGTAACTTGCCCATAGTAACAGAAGCAACAAGGTTACCCAGTAAGTGCTGGATCTGGAGTCAGCAGAGCCCGAGTTCAAATCTAGCTTCAGATGCTTATTACGTCTGTGACCCCAGGCAAGCCACTTAGCCTATCTGCCTCAGTTTCTTCATTTGTAATATAGGGATAACAATAGCACCTACCTCCCAGGGGTTTTATGAAGGAAAAAATACCATGATAATTGTAAAGTGCTTTGCAACATTTAAAGTGCTGAACAAATGCTTGCTATTATTACCATGAGCCAGCATTTCAATCAAGGTTCTGTGAGTAACAGCTCAGCATTCCCAAGCTCAGCTTTTGTTTCCCTGTACTACACTGTGCCCTGTTGGGGGGATTAGAATGAGTTTAGTTGTGGATATGCTAATTATAGGAATTAAAAGCTTTCATATCTCCCATGGTTCTATCCCATGCCCAGAGACATAATGTGAAAGATTTGTTATTCTCACTCTTCGTGACCCCATTTGGGGTTTTCTTGGCAAAGGTAATGGAATGATTTGCCAGTTCCTTCTCAAACTTATTTGACAGATGAGGAAACTGAGGCAAACAGGATTAAGCAACTTGCAGAGTCAAACTGGTAGTAAGTGTCTGAGGCTGGATTTGAACTTATGAAGAGGAGTCTTCCTGACTCCAGGCCCAGCACTCTATCCAGTGTACTACCTGGCCCTCCCAAAGTGAAAGGTACTTAATTCCAAATTTTTGACTTTCCATAGGAAGCCAAGATGAAAAGCAACCTGTTTCTTCTTCTTGGCCTGAGCACGTCAGCATCACTGGAGGCAGGACCTTCTCATACCAGTAATAGAGGTTCCATGTGGCCTCTACTTACCATATGACTCCCAAGGATCCACAGAGATGTAGTTTTTAAGGATGGGGGGGAAAGTAAATGTGCTCAGGGTTGCCCAAAGGAACGAGAGGAGGAGTTCTGAGAGGGAATTAATCCAAGCTGGAAACTGTTTAGGTGACTAGTCAGCTTAAGGGGATGCTGGGCAGAGAATCCTGGAATTCTAGAATCTCAAAACTTAGAAGCTTAAGGTTCATTCAGGCTAAATTCCTGAGCCTTACAGGAATCCTCTCTATCATATCCCTGACAGACTGACATCCAGCCTTTACACGAGCCCTTTCTGTGATATGGCTTATGAAGCAGTCCATTCCATTTTTTGAACAATTGTAATTTATAGGAAGTTCTTATATTGAGATACAATTTGCTTCCCTGTACCTGCCTTTTCCTTGTTTTGCCTTCCGGAGGAATAAAGAATAAATCAGTTTTCTTTTCCACGTGATGGCTCTTTAAATACTTGAAGAGAGTAATCATGTTTCCTAGTTCCTTCACCAGTCTCTCTATAGCATGACTCTGAATCCCCTTATGATCCACATCCTTATACCTGGCCCTTGGATTGTCCAGAGGGGCCTTCCTAGGGATATTGTTATTCCCCAGGGTGCTAGAGCTTGATAAAGCAATATACTTGTTTTCAACAGCTTTGTTCCTTGGCTTTCCAGAAGGATCAGAGGATTTGGTTTCACTTTTGTTGATCTCTGGTTTTCAGAATTTCTATTTTTGTGGTTAGTTGAGTTGTTTTTGATTTGTTGCTTTTCTGGGTTTTTCAGTTGTGTATCCAATCCATTGATCTGCTCCTTCTCTCTTTAATTGATGAAAGGGTTTAAAGACATAAATTTTTGTGGTTAAGTACTGCTTTGGCTGCATCCTCAAAGTTTGGGTATGTCATAGACATTATTTTTTTTTTCATCTCCAACAGTACTGTAATGGGAATTCTGGTGCTTGTGACAAATTCATTTGAAGAGAGAGCCTTGGCATTGTGGCCAATGGTATTTCAAACTCTAGGAGGAGGAGGTGGGTATATCTGGGACAATATAGATGTGAAGGTGACAGAACGTAGGTTTTAAGAGAAGAATACCTGACAATTGGATTGTTGGTAAAGAAGTAAGGGGCAGTTGTGCCTTCTAGAGCAGGGTCGAATATGTGGCCCAATGGTCTTGTGTGGCTTGCAATACTCTCAAGTGGGACAAAAGCCAGATTAAAATGCATTTGGGAAATATTTAACAAAATAAATAAAAATACTATGAAATGTAGATAATATTACATTTAAAAACTAAGTTAATATGCAGCCTGCAGAGATTTTTACATGTGGATAAGTGGCCTCCATTTCTATCTGAGTTTGACATCATTGATATAGAGCATCATAAAAACAGGTAGGTGGAGAAGAGTCTTGCTGCAGGGAGGAAATATACTCCTCCCAGCCCCCGGTTATTGGCTGCCCTCGGTGTCCTGAGGCAAAGTCCTAATTGCCTTGCCCCTGTTTTGACTTTGGTTAACAATTCAAAGCCTTTGGTTGTTGCAACCATGCAGCGGTTTGAGGTTCTGAAGCTCTAAGATCAGTCTCCTTGAAGACCCTTGAATTTTCTTGTGACTGCTGAGCCCTTCTTCCCCCAGTCTCTTGCACTGGAAGCCCAGAGGTCTGATAGAAATAACCCAGGGCATCAGGAATCAGGAAATTTCAGTTATGATTCTAGTTTCTCCAAACAAGACTGATCTAACATAGGAAAGACACATAAAATAGATGAGAGCCTAGGAGAGAGACAGCGGCTTAAAAGGGGCTTTCTAGGGCAGAGAGGGTCCCTGGGTTTTCTATTCTAGCCCCCTAGCATATTCTGTCCACGTATTCTACTCTCTCCTTGCTTTAGCTCTGTACCACCATATCTATGCCAGTAGACCATAAACTCCTTGAGGGGAGGGACAATTTCATTTTTCTGTGACCTGTCCTTTTTTCCTTGACTAGCTCCTTGTGTGACTCTTCCTCTATCAATGCAAATCAACACCTTTCTCTTCTAGTCGTTTAGGCTTTTAGAATTTAATTATCTTTTATTATTTGCTGGGGATGTGACAATAAAGATGCAGCCTAATACCAATAAAATAGAAGGTTGTAAAGAAGTTTCATCTATGGCTCCCATTAGGAATACTTGTTTGAGAGCTGCCTGAGGTCACTGAGAGGGCAAATAAGAAGTTCCAGAGGCCAGCCTTAAACCCAGGTCTTTCTGACTCCATGTCCTTCTCTCCATCCACTATACCATTCTGCTAATCACTTAGCACATAGTAGGTGCTTGGAGTGTATGGGGTGTTCAGGGAGAACTAGCACCTCTGGGGCAAGGGCCTACTGAGCTCTTTTCAGGGCTGTTCACCCAACTTTGGTGTGTACCTTCCACCCAACTCTCATCTATGGCTCCAAGAAGCTGTAGCATGTGAAGTGGCCACACCCTAAAACCATCTTGGCCGACAAGCTAAATCATGTTGAAGGTGAGTTAGAGGGATGTCTACCCCAAGCATGTGAAGACTTCCACTGGTTGAATGAGCAGATGACAAGAATTTTTTCCAACAGCCATGAAGGTGGCTGAAGTAGGTGCTGTGGAGCTTTTTAGAGCTTGGTCAGACATGGAAGACACCAAGGTCGTCCACTGCATTCTAGGCCATCTTGACTTTTGTCCTATCACTGGACTTCTATGACTGGAAGAATGAGTGAGCTGATGACTTTGTGTAGCTCTGCCTCACTTAAATCCAGTTAATGAGCAAGTCAAGACATCATCCCATGATGTCACTGGTCCTTTTTTAAAAATGAAAAGACAAACAACAGAGATGCTTAAGAAATGTTTGTTGGCTTGAATTTTATCTCAAACCAACATTGAGTAGCCTTGATATTGCTTGGAATGACATTTTCCTAAACCCCTAGGCTCAAAGGTACTTCTTTCCTGGGCCTGAATGCTTAGTTCTGTCTTTAAATCCCCAAGGCTCTGAGGTGAACACGGCTTGATAGGACAAAGCATTTCATTTCTTAGTCAGTAGTCTCATTTACATGAAAATGTTCATGTAAAGTTTTATGTAAAGTTCACTTGGGAAACAAACTATATCCTTCGCCAGCTAAAAGTTAGAACATCTCATTTGTTTGGTTTCCATAGCAGCCTGATAAGGAAAATGGTAATTCTGGTATTAAAATCATTCATTCAGGCTTTAATTACCTTTTTTTACTTGCTAGAGACATAATGATAAAAGTGCAAGCTAAGACCAATAAAATATAAAGTAAGGAAGGGGAAGCCCCGAAGAAGTTTTTCAGCTCTTAAGTGGTTTCTGATCTTGGGTCCAGATTTTGTGTATATGTATGTGTGTGTGTACACTGGGGTGTGTTGGGGAGGTGGGCTCCCTCTGTCTGAGTTTGGCAGGAGGTGAGAAAAATCAGAAACAACCAATTAGCATAAAAACAAACATGGGCATCTGCTATTAGGGTGGGGATTAGGGGAAAAGCGGCAAACGTGTCACATTTGTTGGTTTGTTGCAAGTCAACACAGATTCCAAAGGGTGTTTGCCCACCGAAGACCCTTTTCTTTAGGAGGCAGAGAAGAGAACTTCTATGATGTGATACAGGGTTGCCATCATGGTCAAGACAATCGATGGGCTAATTTGAGGGCTTGGCCCATGATCCAGGCTTCTTCTGTAAGTCCCTAGAGCAGGGCTTACAACTTGAGGAAATGTGATCCTTGGGCAAAAAGTCTGTAAGTAGAGTCAGAGAACCTGGTTTTAAAGTCCCAGCTCTGCTATCCTCCATTTGCCTGACTTTAGGCAAGTTGTTTAATATTTTTGAACCTCAGTTTCCTCATCTGTAAAATGGGAGTAACACTATTTGTGCTCCCTACTTCATAGGATTGTCATAAAGGACAGCTGCAAGAAAGGATAGACGAATGTGCTTTGCATCTATAAGGTTCAATAGAAATGCAAGCTATTACCTGAAAAGTCATAGGATCATAAATGCCAGATTGAAGAGCTTTCAGGGACTGGTCATCTAGTAAAAGTGCATTATATTTCCAGAAGAGGAAACTGAAGCTCAGAGAGGCCAAGAAATTTGCATTGTCACCCAAACTGTTCAATAGCAGAATTTGCATCCTTGTCAACACCAATGAGGCTGCTTCTATTTCTTTTCATCCACCTGGTTGCAATCTGACCTCTGGTTTAAAGGGTAGACCCTCACAATCCAACTCTTCCCCTTCTTAAATCCCTACCTCTAGCTGATGTGTGACTTTTGGGCAGCCAGGAAAGGAGTGCTGGTGGGGGGAATGGAAGAGGTAGGGGGAAGAGGGATTGTGGACACCTGCCTTGCCTGTGGTGAGTTGACTCAGGTAGGGTGGCAACTGCAAAGCATACCAGTGAGGAATATTCCAGGTATCTTTGGAAGCTTGAGTTCAGAGTCTTGACTGGGAATTCTGGTGCCTGGGGCAAATTCATTTTGGAGGTGGGGTGAGATAAAGAGCCCTGAAGCTGGCACATAATGCCACTACTATGATTCTGCCACTGATTCTATGCATCCAGCATAATTCAGGTCAGGCAATAAACTTTGGTCAACTGATTATGCTGGTGCTATTAGGGATTGGAGAGTAGAGGCATGCTGGGGAGCTTAGCTTTCTTCCCTACAGGCTGCCAATATCTGCTGGGGGTGGGGAGTTGGGTTTGCAACCTCTCCCAAATTAGTCTTTCTTACATCACGGTCCTCCATCAGCCAGGAAACGCCTAGCTCCAGGGAGGAAGTGTAACCCTGCCTGCTTCCTGTTTGAGCTCTCTGGACAAAGCTCTAGCCACTACTTAACTGATTATGGCTCTGGTCCAGTTACAGCTGCAGTCTGGGTTTTTACTGAGACCTAGGTCATAGGTCATCAGGGCCAGCTAAAGGCAGAATTATGAAGCAGATTGATTCTACTTTCAGAACCTTCCTTCTTCCATCTCTTCACCCTTTTCTCCTTTTTCTCTTGGTCCTTTTCCCCTACCCTTCTCCCTCTAGGCTAGTACTATAACTCTGTCCTGTATCATTCCTAGGCTGTGGACAGAAATCAAAGTATGGGTGCAGAGCAAGTAGCCGGGAGTAGGGAAAATCCAGCACGTACAATGGGTAAGCACTAGTGTAAAAATAATGATACTAATAGCTAATACTAATATATCATAAAGTTGCAAGGCACTTTACATACATGTGCACACATATATAATGTTGTTCAATCATTTCAGTTGCGTCTGACTCTTTATGACTCCATTTGGCGTTTTCTTGGCAAAGGTACTGCAGTGGTTTGCCATTTCCTTGTCTAGTTCAATTTCCAGATAAGGAGACTGAGGCAAACAGGGTTAAGTGACTTGCCCGGGATCACACTGCTAGTAAGTGTCCAAGACCACATTTGAACGTGGGAAGAGTTCCTAACTTTAGGTCTAGCACTTTATCTGCTGTGCCACTTCACTGCCCCATATGTATGTATATATATGTGTATGTACATATGTGTATATATGTGTCTGTACATATGTATTATATGGGTATATATGTATATACATGTGTATACATATATGCATATATATATACACAAAACATATCTAATTTATATGATATATGTCATATATAATTTTATATAACATAATTTAATGTATATTAAAAATCCTTGTACCCTGGGAGTTCTCATCTTATTGATGAAGAAAGGTGAGCCTGGGAGATACTGAGGGACTTGCCTTCTAGACAGCTAATTAGTGTCTGAGGCAAACTTCACCCTCCAGTTTTCTTGACTCTGAGTCATACATTCCCCGTGCTGTGCCATCTAAGCTGCCTCCAGAGTTAGAGGAGGAGGAGGAGGAGGAGGACAGGAGTTTTTAGTGAGGTGGGCTGCTTAATTACTAGTAGAACAGAAAAAGGGGGGCACTAGACTTATAATTAGGGGACCTAGATTTGAATCCCCGATTACTGTGTTATCTTGGGCAATTTAGTTAGCTGCTCAGCCTCAGTTTCCTCATCTGTAAAATGGGGATGATATGTCTTGAACTATCTGAGTTGCAGGGTCAGTGTAAGGATCAAATCAAATAATATGTGAGCAAAGTGTTTTGCAACTGATTGCATTGTAGCACTATAGAAATGTCAGTTGTTTTATTAGGCAGGTAGAGGGGGTCAGTGATCCAGGCATGGACAAGTGGAGTTCTGAAGCTAGGCCAGGAGCTAGGGAATAGCTTCAAGAATGAAGCTCTTTTGCCAAATCAAACAACTTGTAGGACTGGAATGTTTGGAAGGCGTCTTGCCCAACATCACGATTGGTCTCAGAATGTGGGCGAACTTGAATCTCCAAGAAGAGGCTCATTTGGCTGCAATAGGGACCCAAGTAATTCCTAAGAAATTCATTTGCACTAAGGAATTAATGACTGGATGCATTAGTCTTTATAGGAGTGTTTGTATTTTTAAAAGAGAAAGGGTGAGTTTTTAACACAAAGAAATAAATAATAGGATTTTGAACCGGCAGGAAATTTAAGAGATCATCTGGCCCAACTCCCCTATTTTACAGATGGGGGAACTGAGTCCCAGAGAGGAGACATGAGTTACTCTAGCTCTCTCCATTACTCAATGTTAGTCCCAAAGCCTGGGCCAGGGCATCCCTTGCCTTCTTCATCTACTTCTACTATCATCCTTAAGTATACTGACAGCTGGCTAGGCAGCCATTGTTTGAAGAGATTACAAAGCTTGTAAAAGACTGGGATGCTAATTAAAATGATGATGAGAGGGCACTGGAAACATTAGCAAGTCTTTCTCTGATATCAATCCAACTTCTTTTTAACACAGTGCCGAGTTCACAGGAAGCGTTCAATAAACACTGGAGTGATTGACACAGAGACTATTGCACCACAGCATATCATTAGGAAATGATTATTCCAAAGAGCTTGATTACCAGTAGCAATAATAACACACCATCTCATGTCTCTCTAGAGCTTTAAGGTTTCCGAGCCCTCCTCTCACAATGGCCCTGCAAGACAGTCGATGCAAGCATTATTATCTTCATTTTGTGGTTGCCCAGAGAGGTAAGGGGGCAGGACCCCAGGATTCCGAGCTGGAAAGGAGTTTAGAGAACATCTAATCTAACCCGCTCATTTGACAGGCAAAGAAACCGAGGGACAGAGAGAGATCAAGCAATTTTCCCAAGGCTACACAGCTAATATGTGGCCAAGTCAGGACTGGAACCCGAGTATCTCGATTCCCAGTCTAGTTCTTTTTCTATTCTACCCGATTTCCTCTCTTTGAGGGCAGAATTCAGATACAAACTCTCATACACCCATGAGAAAGTCGGGAATCTGTACTTCTTCCTGCAATTAGTGATGAATCAGAACCGGAAAGTGATGTAGTAGAAAGTGATCTGGATTTGGGGTCAGGTAGTCTATGTTCCAATTCTATCTCTTCTTATTACTGCTGTGGTGACATTCAACAAGTCACTTCCTTTTTCTGTGCCTCAGTTACCTTATCTGTAATTTGAGGAGACTTGACTTTTTAAGGTCCCTTCCAGCTCAGAATTCTATTAAACCAAAACAAGGCATTAATACTTACTGGGTATACAAAGAGACCTTCTCTCTGCATTGCCACCCTTTGGTTTCAAATTTATTCTGGCAGTGAGAACATGTAAATCTAACCTGGGAAAAATAGGTCTGTCCAGGATAGTAGGCTGATTCAGAGTGGCCAGAGGAGGTGAAGACTGGCATTGCTTTATACTCAGGAAGATGAAGGGCACTGCAGCCTTTTACAAATGCACCAGTCTATGGTAAGCAGACTCCTGTCTTCTTTAAATATACTAATTATGAGTTGGCCAAATAATAAAAATTGGTAGAATTCTTTCGGTGTCAGAGACTGTACCTAATGAATTCCTCAGTCATTCTTGATGTTTCTGACTTCTCTTCCTCTTCTTTTTTCCCCCCTTCTTCCTCCCCCTGGGAAAAGTGGCCCAATCTAAGCAGCCTGTATCACTGGGGCTGTCATTTTAATTTCCACTCCTGCCTTTAAGCTACCTCCTGCTATAAACATTGGGAAGAGCAGCTATATCCCACAACAAGTCCACATGTCCTCATGTGCTTGAGACTTCGCACAAATAATCTGTCCTCCTCTCTATCATCCCCCTGCTCTCTTGTCCCCTTCTTCCCCTATTTTCTTGTAGGGTAAGACAAACTTCCATACCCAATTGAATGTGTTTGTTATTCCCTCCTTAAGCCAAATCCTATGAGAATAAGATTTATTCATTCCCTCTTGCCTTCCCCTGCTTCCCCTCTACTGTAAGAGACTTTTCTTTTCTGTTTTTTCTTTGTGAGATAATTTACCCCATTCTACCTCTCCCTTTCTTCTTCTCCAAGTATAATCCTCCCTCATCCCTTAATTTTATTCTCTAGATATGACCCCTTAATCTTCAACTCACTCTGTGCCTTCTATCTATCTGTCTATCTATCTGTCTCTCTATCTATCTATCTATCTATCTATCTATCTATCTATCTATCTACATATAATTTTTTTCCTCCAACTACCCTAATACTGACAAAGGTCTCATGAGTTATAAATATCATCTTTCCCTTAACAATCTGATTTATGACCTCATCATTCAACCGAAACGGCTGTCTCTGAAGTTACTGTTGATCTCTTGATTGCTAAATCTGATGGTATTTTTTTTTGTTTTGTAGATCTTAGCCCTCTTGACATATCTGTTGCATTTGACACTGCTGACCACCCCCTTGGATACTCTTATCTTCTCTCAAATTTTGTGACCATATTCTCTCTTGGTCCTAATCTTACCTGGTAGGTCCTTCTCAGACTCCTTTGCTAGATGTTCTTCCAGGCTCTTCTTTAGGCCTCCTACTCTTCTGTATCTACACTTTCTCCCCCTCACTTAGTGATCTGATCACTCCTCATCAGCTTAATTTCCTATATGGCAAAGACTTCCCCATCTATATCTGGCTCCAGTCTCTCCCCTGAGCCTCAGTCCTTTATCACCAATCTCCTAATGGACATTTCAAACTAGCTGGCCTAGAGGCCTATCAAAATCGATATGTACAAAACAGAACTCATCTTTCCTTATAAACCCAGCCCTCTTACAAACATCATTATTTCTGTCAAAGACATCACCATTCTTCTAGTTTTCCAAGTTGTAACCTTGAAGTTATTTTCAATTACTCACTGTTACCAGCTTGCCATGTGACCATGGGCAAATGACCTCTCTTCTCTTTGAACTTTTTTCCTCTTTAAAAAGAGAATAATAATACTTTCCCTTCCTACTTCATAAGATTGTTTTGGGACTTAAATAAGAAAATGTGTAATTTCAACAAAGAACTATGATATATAAAAAGTTTGGAGGTATAGTTTCTGGGTAATCATTGTGTTAATTATGCTAGCAGATCATTAAAAAAAGGGGTCAGTGGCACTCTCAAATGCCAAAGACCCCTCATGGAACTCACTCAACTCTTATATGCCCTTGGAAAAGTGGGTGTTCCTGAGGGTGGCAATCAACTCCGATTGGTTAACAATTAATGAGAATATTGAATATTAAAATGAGAGATGGGGCTGTTCTAATGAGGGGCTGGGGGACAGGACTTTGATCACTCTTGCTCTAAGACCATCCCTAGTCTTGGGGAATCTAGACAAAGGATTTTTCCTCCACCCAAGCCTCAGTATAAAACTGTGGGCTTCCCTACTCCAGTTGGGTCAGAAGAACATTGAGGAGAAAGTTAATCCAAATCTCATTATCAGCAATGTCCTTCAGATGCTGGTTTGACCTAGTAGAGAATAAGGAAATAGGAAGGGAAAAACCCCTGGATTTCCCTCAATAATTTGTTGTTCAATCATTTTTTTTTAGCACCTTGAAAGCGATAGGCCTTATTTAATCTCTTGATGTTCAGGCCAATGGACTTAAACAGGGACTTCTTACTTCCTTTTGTAAAATTAGCAAAATCCTGACCTTCTATAGCTAATTTAAAAGCCATGTGGTTAAGGACATTAAAAAACAACATCATGTAAATAACAACAACAACTAAGATAATTTGTTTTTGTTTAGAGCTTTAGACTTGACAAAGTACTATCTTCTTGGTAACCTTGTGAGATGGGTAGTAACACTATTTTTTTCTATTTTAAAGAAGACTAAAAAGCTCTGAGAGGGTAAGTGACTTATTTATAATTGCATAGCTAATAAATGACAAGGCTGGGACTTTGGACCTGAATCATTTGACACCAAGTCCAACACTTTTTTCAGTTTAAATGGATGGAATACAGAATTCAGATTGATGTCATGGCTATTCCTGACCATGGAAGGCTGCTGCTAAAAATACTTTCTTCCTCTTGGCAGAGAGGCAATGGTCTACAGGTGTGGAAAGAGGTATACATTGTCAAATCATGGCCAAACTGCTGGTTTGATTTCTAAACTAAATTTTAAACTTTCACAGCTTAAAATTGCACTAATGATGAGGTCTAGAGGTTTAGGGGTGCTGGAACCCCAAAATCACAATATGCTGGTCATGCTCTGAAAAATTTGACCCAAGCCTTCTTTCAGCCAAAGACAAGGTTTATTAAAGATCCACCATATTGGCCAGACTCTTAAGGAATCTGAGCACCTGTGAGCTATTGGCTAGATTGTAAAAATCTGAGCAGTGGCTAAATTATAAGAATGTGAGCTTCTTAATGGACACAAGATGGACCTTATATTCTGAAAGGCTATGTTAGGGATCTAGGTATGGCTAAGTAGGCTATGAGGTAACAGAACTCCAGGGACCTGGACCATGTGGCCAAAGGAGAATGGAGTCTAGATAGGAAGACAATGGAGGCTAAGTTAAGGGTGACAGAATTGGGAGTTTGGGTGTAGCTACAATGAAAGGCCAGTTGATGGGATCATAGCCTCAGGCAAACTCCAGAGATTTGGCCATGTGGGAAAGTCCAAGTTTTTCCTTTTTGGGGTCTAGATCCCATCCTCATCACAAAGCCTTTTGGGATTTCTTTGTTAAAAGGAAATGTTTAACTGGGAAATTACAATGTAAAAACAAAACAAAAGCATTGATAACATTTTTTTCAAAGTTCATTTTCTCCCTCTGTTGTATTCTTTGTTATTATAGATGATTCTCTGGTAAGGGAAATGGGATACATTTTAAGAAGTAAAGATATCAATGAAAGTTTATTATTTTAAGTGGATGGAATACCTCAGAATTATTTTCTAAAAATAACTGGCTTACTTGGGGTTTTAATAAATATCATTGTCACACTGACTGATTGGCTACTTAGCCAAAGTATGTATTGGGTCAAAGAGAGATTGCCCTTGTTGCAATGCCAAATAATATTGACAAGTTTCATTTCTGGTGTACTTGAAGGAAATTTGTTTTTTGTTTTGTTTGTTGTGGTCTACATTTTCAGTAAAAATGATGGGGGGATGGGACCTGGACCCTAAAAGGAAAAGACCATGTCAGCAACCTAGTCCCTGGTATCTAGCCTAAGGCATATGGTCCATCCCAGCCCACCTTGTTTATACTCCTTAACCCCATCTAGACCTTTCATTGCTAGCCCCTGGCCCACCTCAGGCTATTTACCACTCCTGAATCATATCAAGATCTTTTCACTGACCCTTTTCCTCTTTTTCTGTATAAATGGCAGACTCACTAGGAACTCTGCCTGCTCTTATTGGTGACACAATAGTAGATTTACTAGGAATCTGCCTTCCATGCTGGTGTTACAATAAAACCTCTTTACTTTGACTGAAAGAAGGCTTGAGTGGTCAAATTCTTTTAAGGCAGATCCCCTATACCCTTGCATTTCAGGGTCCCTAGCACCCCAAACCACAACAGGAACATTAGAAGATCCTAGGATTGTAGATTTAAAGCTGGAAGACATCACAGAGGGCACCTTGTCCAGTCCCATCACATTACAGATGAGGGAACCAAGGCCCAGAGAGTGGCTTGGTCTGGTTCTCTCCCATGCACAAAGTGGCAGGGAGGGTGAGAGTGAGGTCTTCTGACTATAAATGAAGGACTCTCTTTCCCCTGTATGATGAAGATGAATATTAGAATATGTTAATAGCTTCCAGTGAGTTTCTGAAGCTGATTCTTATTTGAAAAAGGAGTTTACAAGTAGTTGTATATCGTCTATATAGATAAAATACAGTGATTTTTTTTCTGGTTAATGTGAAAAAGCTCTCTGTATCTCTGTCTTTCTGTCTCTGTCTCTCTCTCACACACATACACACACATACCATAATGAGTGTCCAACCAGACAAAATGCATTATTACAATCTGCTGTCAAATCTGCCTTACAAATCTGTGCCTGAGTAAGTATAGAGCCCAAGAATAAATTAAAAAGGAGGCTGTTTGAAGGAATCTTGAAGTCAAATATCTTCCTATCTAATGAGCTCAGAGGCTCTGTGACTGAGTAGGCCAAAGTTACTGATATTTTCCTCCAGTTAAGGCAGTGGGATTGCAGTCTCAGAATTTAATGAAAATGTCCCCTTAAGTATTTCTTCAATTAGGTTGTGCTGTTAGTTGGAGGTACATGATGGAGTTTGGGGAAATTGGTTTGAATTTACTTTGTGGGATTAGAATGTGGCAAGGGTTGCCATGCAGGAATGTGTCACCAGCAATGTTCATTTTCTTGCAGTCATTTGGTGCCTGTAGAAGGGTCCCTGGGACCAAGAGCCATGTGTCAGGTGGAGAAAGGCTCAGCATTAGGGCAACAGTGGGACATAGAGAAAAGGGTGCGATGCCTGGCAGCAGAGGGCCTGAACACGGTTCTCAACTTTGCTACCTATTGTCTCCATCACTTTGGGAATGTCACTTTATCTTGTTAGGATTGGTTTCTTGTCTGTAAAATGAAAACATTGGACTAGATGCTGTATAAAGTCCCTTTCATTTCTAAATCCTGTGAGCTAGGTTGTGTTCTACATGTATGCTGTGCAAGTTTCTATAATCAGAAGTGCAGTATTAAAAGGAAAAGTAACAGATTTCCTTTCCCTTGCCCCTGCAGGGTGGGAAATTTTCTTTTAACACAGGGGTTCTTAATCTGGGGTCCATCAACTTGGTTAACATTTTTTTAAAAACTAGCTGTATTCAATATAATTGATTAGTCTTGTACTTCTCTGTATTTTATTTTATGCATTTAAAAAGGGTCCCTGAAAGACACAAAAAGTTTAAGAATCCCTGGTCTAATGGCACATAGAACAAGGTTGGGAGCTGAAGCAGCCTGATGTTATGAGTTCTATATTACAGGAATTTTTTCACTCTTCTTTGTGGGAGTCATCAATGCCTGTTGCTTGACAGCTTTCTCAGCTCTGTCTTGGGCTCATTAAAAAAAAAAAGCCAACAGATCATAAAATCATTGTGATTCACTTGAATTTAAGCCTTGAAACTACTGTGAAGGATGTTTGAATTTCATTTTAACAACTATTTCAAGAAATGTTCAATGAAATTAATTTTAATTAGGCATTTTTTTTCTTTTTCCATTTATGGGTGTGTGTGTGTGTGTGTGTGTGTGTGTGTGTGTGTGTGTGTGTGTGTGTGTGTGTTTGTGCTATTTTAAAGGCATGGTGCAGGGAGAGGACAGATAATTCATCTCTCCATGACTCTTTCTTTCACAGCACAAATATCCTGGAAGCCCAGTGCTGGTGAACACAAAGGGCTTGGACCCACTTGTACATAATGTCAATGACCTTTCCCATGAGAGATGACTTTGAGTAGTTTCTACCTGTATATGCTGGGTACATATTGGAATTTTAGTGGAAGGTAAAGTAGAGACTCTACATAACAGGAGACAGATTATCTAACTTATTTTCCCTCCAGGCATCCGGTAAGGTCTTTAAATCAGTGCCAGCACCAGATTCATTTCAACAAGCATTTCGTAAATGCTTCTAGATGCCAGAAACTATTTTAGGTGCTGGATATACAAAGACAAAATTGAAAACAGTCCCTATCCTGAAGAAGCTTACGTGTACATAAAATTAATGTAAAGTCTGGGTGGGCTGGGGTAGAGCATTTATAACTGGGGGTATCAGCAAAGGCTTTGCTGTGGAAGGTGACACTTGATCCAAGCCTTAAATGGAAGTAGACATTTCAAGAAAAGAAAGAAAAGAGAGAGATTTTTGCCAAGGCATAGTCAGTCATTCAATAAGCATTTGTTGTGTTTATGTACTATGTGCCAGGCACTGTGCTAAGTTCTGGCAATACAAAGCAAGGCAAAAACCATGGTCCCTTCCCTCAAAGAATTCACATTCTATGAATAGAAAAATGAGATAGGAATTCCCAGCCCATCCATGTCTGCTACTGGACAGACACATGTTTCTGTTGCTGGCAACATTAGGCTGGCTGGGCACTCTCCAAAGCTGTAGTCCATCACAGACGAGGACGAGGTTACCACCACACACGAAAGGCTTCTCTAACCTTGTATTGAACAAGACAAATTGCTCACAGATTCTCTGTAAAAGCTCCGGCCAGTTTGGACGCTTGATTTCCTGATCTTTTGCCTGACCTTGGTTCGTGTTTTCTGTTTGCCTTACAGATCTGTCGTGACCACAGTGCCAACTTGTTCTTTTGGTCATGCCGCCTGCTTTTGGTCGTTTTTGGGAGCTGCCCTGATAATTGTGCCTTTTCATCTGAATGACCCACTATTGCTGCTGGTCCTTCACCAGCTGAGATGGCATCAGTATAGATTGCTCTGCCCGGGCCATGCCAGCTTGCTGATACCTCAGAAGGACTTTAAGTATCACTGGTCCTTTTCCAATTCTGTCTCTGGTCCTTCCCAGGAAGACAAGTACATGGCAGGTCAAATTGTGATGTAAGTGAAGTACATTTTTGATATTACCTCTCCTAGCTCCACCCTTACTCCCTTTCCTCCTACCCTATCAAGACAATGCATTATTACAAGGCCAAAAGAGAAAGAGAGATACATATATTGCTGATTTCAGGGGTCAATCAAATTCCTGCTTCTTCCAGTTGTGGGAGTGCATTGCAAAGGTGGTGCAATTTATTTCCATTGCACAGGATTTGGGGAAACAGAAGCAGGCTTGTGGGTGGTTGGAAGCTGGCCTAGGTGCTGTAAGTACAACAGTATAGAAAGGAAGTTGGTTATCTTCTCAGGGAGCGGGAGAGGAAGGAGGGAGGAATAGAATTTGGAACTCAAAACTTTTTAAAAAATGTTAAACAAAATTGTTTTGACATGGAATTGGGGGAATGTACGTATGTATGTGTGTGTATATACACATATTCAAGAAAGGAAGTCAATGTTTGTGGTGGGCACGGACTCTGACATGGGGTCAGACTACAGCTGCAGAAAAATGCAATGGCTGAAAGCCCTCAGCAGCCTTGCACAGCGTGGGAACATGAGCCAGAGGTGAGAATGTACAATGGTCAAATGCACTGCCATCAGAATGGTGTGAGAGCAGGGTGTCAGAGGTGTCAGGGAGGCTGGGCATCTAGTCAGCAACTCCCAACCTGCCTTCCACCTCTTCCAGAATACACTAATATAGAGAGAATATTAACATGGGCTGTGAGAGCCTGTTCTGTCTGGTACAAGAGTTTCTCTTTCTGCTAGCTGGTGCCTATGGGGCTCCTGGGCAACCAAAGAGAGCTGGTCTATGAGAAGAGAAAAGCATAAAATATACAAGAAGGAATAGAGGTATAAATGAAGAGCTGAAGAGAGGTATAAATGCCTCCTCAGAGAGCTTAGTGAAGCTCTTTAATTTCCATGCTTGTGTAAGAGAATGAATCAGGAGTTCCAGCATCTGAAGCCTTTGACTGTGTCTACATAGCACTAAAGCATTAGTATATAAAGGAATTTACAAAGGATGCAAAGAATTTGCTCTCTCTCTCTTTCAGATGTTTTGTATACATCATGGTGATACACGTTTAATTTTCTGAAAATATTTGGATTAACAAAACATCTGAATGATGGATTTATTATTAAATTATTAAATGCTTACTATGAGAACCCTATGCTAAGTGCTGGGGATACAAGTAGAGAATCAAGACTGTCCCTGACCTCAGGGGGCTTAGATTTAATTATTGATGAGATATGTTGCTTTTCATTTGGATGTTTTGAGTAGAAAGATGTTGCTTCATGTCTCTCTGTCTTGGACAAAATAGAAAACAAGTTGTTTCCATGAGTCTTTGCATTTAAAGAAGTTGAAAGTCATTGAGAAAGGAGTAGACTGCTCACTCTGGGTAATGGTACATTGACTCTGAGCTAATGGGAATCATGGTGCTTCTCTTCATCCATTGGAAGCTTAGGGACAAAGTGTTTTATGGAATCTCTAGGAGTCAGAGCCATGCTTTGTAGGCTGTCTTCTCTCATTGGTAGGATGCGGAGTTGCAATGGAAAATAGGGCCAGAAAGCTTGAAATAGAAAGTGAAAAACTGGTAAGGTATAGACTCCCTCCAGTAAGTCAGAAACCTCAGGTTGTATATTGTGATTGTGAATTCATCCCTCAAACTTACACCTGACCATAAGGAAGGATACAGGAATAGGGCAGAGGAAAGACTATTTCCCAGCCCCCCTCATGACCAAAAGGGAACAAGAACCAAGGGGGCAGCATAGTAATAGGTTGGTTGATATTGATACCATTGATACACGTTTAAGGTTTGCAAAATGCTTTATCTATGTTAACTCATTTAATCTTCACGACAACCCTGTGCTAGTATTATTCTGAGGAAACTGAATCTGAGACAGTGTAAATGACTTGCCCAGGGTTGAACAGCAGGAAAATGATTGAGGCAGGATGTGTTGCTGAGTCCAAGTTTCTCTCTTCTGCACTATCTAGCTGCCCATGGGTGGAAATTTACCCAGTGCAGTAAAAAAGAGCTTTTTCAGGGCCAAGGGCTAGCTACTTTTTGTCTTTGTATCCCTAGCACTCATTACAATCTCTGGCACAGAGTAGGTGCTTAATAAATGCTTCCTGATTGATTGACTGATGGATTGAATGAAAGAAAGAGTGCTGGACCAGAAGAAGGAGACCTGGCTCTATGTTGTGACTCATCAGGAATTCTCTTTGGCAGGTTCTTTCTGTTGTAATTGGAGCATGGTGGCCTGCTCCCCAGTTTTTTCCATTTGCCCGCAAGGACACATAGGCAGTCTTGATCCAAGATTCCTGCTGTTCTAGAAAACACAGAAGTAAGATCTTGCTTTCAGAACCTAAAGCCCAGTAGGCAAGTAGAGAAATAACAATGACTCACATAAACAGGGGAGGCATCCCAACGATGCCTGTATGAAGGGCTTTGGTTCACGTAATCATGCAGTAAATCACCCAGATAGAATGGTCAGTAGGAGTAGGTCAAGTAGATAACCAGCTATGATCCTCAGTTGCAGTTAATTGCCTTTTATAGGTTATAATTTCAAGGCCAGGCAGGGAGTTGATGCCCGATCTCAATTATCCCCATCTAATTGTTTCCTCTTATTCCCAGTCACACTTATCAATTCAAGCTCAGTGTCTGACAATTGGCTTCCTAATGGTCTTTTGTACAAGGAATGTAGTTTAGCCCAAGTGGTTTAGGTTCTGGGCTTACCCTTGACCCTCCCGATGCTGAGCCTGTGTGCCATTTATAGCATCCATGGTTTCATATCCCTAGTTTGCTCCAACACAATTGAGGCTTCACTGGGAGATGTGGTAGCCGTACCGTTGCTGACATAATGAAGGGGCTGAACAATATGACTTCTGTTTTAGAGATCCCTTTCAGCTGTAAAATATGCTGCTTCTATATCCCTTTGAGCCCAATGACATCCACAGGTGGCAATGAGATAGTGTATGGATTCTAAAAGGTAGGCATAAATTGCATTCACATTGCATATTTCTGTATTCCATACTCATTCTGCATACCTCCTCACTGTTTCCTCTGGGCTTGATCATTGTTTTTCTTTCCTTCCTACTATTAGACTCACAGAGGTGGGGAGGGAGTGGACTTGAGAAGAAAAAAAATAATCTGAGTTCCAATTTACTCTTTTTTTTTTCTTAAGAGAAATTCAGTTCCAAAATGGTCTTTCTAGAATCCTGTCTACTGCAGAGAAAATAGATTAAAAACCCCTTCTGCCCTCTGGGAAGAGAAGGTTTACCCATTTCTGACTTCAGGTCATATTAGGGGACAAAAATTAATGACGTATTCAATTAAAGTCAGCACTAGGAATCCCCTGTAACTTGTCCCTGAAACAATTACTTCCCATAGCGCTTTGGCTATTGGCTCAGGGGAGGAGTTGAATTGTCTCCTCTTTCAGATGGGAAAGACCTTATTTATTACTGAACTTGAACTTGGGTCTGTTAATACAGAATCCTAATTTTGCTGGCATGATTTTTCATGCTTTAAAAAGATAAGACACAGAGATTTTAAGAAATTGACTAGACCTTCATTGCTGCATGCCTGGACTTTCATCATAACCTCCTTACTTATCCCTGTTACCACCACTCTCCTTTCTGTCTCCTCCAAGTTTTCACACAGTTCAAAAATAATATTTCTAGGGGCAGGTAGGTGGCACAGTGCATACAACACCAGCCTTGAAGTCAGGAGGACCTGAGTTCAAATCCGCCCTCAGACACTTGACACTTACTAGCTATGTAACCCTGGGCAAGTCACTTAACTCTATTGCCTAGCCAAAAAGAAAAAAATAATAATAATTTTTCTAAATGTACATCTGGCCATAACATTCCCCTACTCAAAACCCTTCTGATGTACCCCATCTGTGATTTCAGTCATTCTGAGTATTGCTTCCAGAGAAGCAGATTTCTACATGGTCTGTCCATCCTGTAGGATTTTTGTCCATTTCCTTGGGTGGGAAAGATATTATATTTTTATTTTCACTAGCCTCTAACTGAAATTTAGGGTTTCCTTCTATTATTCAAACGTTATTGTGGGAAGGGGTCTAGAGGCTTCACCTTTGTGTAGGAGGACCATAGCATCAAAACACGTTAAGAAATACTGCTCTAGGGGCAGCTAGGTGGCGCAGTGGATAGAGCACCAACCCTGAAGTCAGGAGCACCTGAGTTCAAATCCGGCCTCAGACCAAACACTTGACACGTTTACTAGCTGTGTGACCCTGGGCAAGTCACTTAACCCCAATTGCCTAAAAAAAAAAGAAATACTGCTCTAGAGCTACAGGAAGCCTCAGAGACTAGTCTAACTGATAAGGAAAGGAGCCCCTGAAAATGGAAGTGATTCACATAAGAACACACAGGTAATAAATGACTGAGCCTAGACTTGGAATCTGATTCTGATTCTAAATCTAGTAGTCTTTCACTATAGTGGTGATCGAAGGGCAATAAGAATTAAGAGGAGAGATCAGTTCCTATGGCCAAAAGTGGACAGCAAAGAAATTGAGACTCCAGTTAGATCACGAAAGAAGGTTAGAATTTGAATGGGTAGAGAGTAGAGGGAAGAGAATTTTGTTGTTCAGTTGTGGTTAACTCTTCATGACCCCATTTGGCTGACGGCAAAGATACTGGAGTGGTTTGCCACATCCTTCTCCAGCTCGTTTTCCAGATGAGGAAACTGAGGCAAACAGGGTTAAGTGACTTGCCCAGGGTCACACAGCTATGAAGTTTCCAAGGTCAAATTTGAGGTCTTCCTGACTCCAGGCTGGCCACTCCATCCACTGCTCATATTTGACTTGGAGGCAAAAGTGTGAACAGAGGCCCTGAGGCAAGAATATGCATAGTGTGCTTAGGAGACAGTGAGTAAATTAATCTGGTTTCAGTGAAAGCCTAATTGTTGAAATTCTTGAATGCCAGATAAAGAAAGTGATCCTCTAGCTAGGCAATAGGAAAGTACTGGAAGCTTTTGAGAACTACATGAAGAAAGTGGTAGATTTGGAAGATTCATCTGGCAGAAATAAGTGGGATGGATTGAGATTGAGGGAGACATTGTAAGCATGGAGACCTCAGAAGGCTATGGCAATAATCCAAGGGAAAAGTGATGGAAACTCAAACTATGGCAATATCACTTAAAATAGAAAATAAGGGACTGATTGTAGACTTCAACAGTCAGGGTTGATAGGACTTAATTATGGTGGACAGAGAGCTGGATTGGAGTCAGAATGACTTGGGTTTAAGTTATACCTTACTTAACCTCTCCAAACCTGTTTCCTCAATTGTAAAATGGGGATAATAATAGCTGTAGTGAAGAGAGAAAAGGGGAGACAAATATGGACCAGTGTGCTTCCATCATCAACCACACAATCAGCTTTAAGAAAAGATATTTTCGGGGCAGCTAGGTGGCGCAGTGGATTAGAGCACCAGCCCTGAAGTCAGGAAGACCTGAGTTCAAATCCAGCCTTACAACAAACACTTCAAACTTACTAGCTGTGTGACTCTGGGCAAGTCACTCAACCCCAATTGCCTTAAGGAAAATATTTTCTTAGAAGGTATAATTTATTACAGAAACAATGTCCCCAATCTGTTGCTACACACAGATGCACATACACACACACACACACACACACACACACACACACACACACACACAATCCCTGGTAAGTGAGGCACACATGCAGGAAATCTGTGTGGCAAAAAGATAACTTAATTCCTAGTTACTGGAAGTCCTCTTCTCCTTTCAGGAAGGTCCCCTTAGGTGTAGCCCTCTGATGGGCTCCCAAAGGTGATGCCTGGGGAGAGTCTTGAAAATGCCTTTTCCCTCAGTGTCCAGTTGGTGCCCAGTGTGTATCTCAGATGCAGACTCTGCCTTCAGCCAGATGAGGATGATGGTACTGACTCCTGGGGACACTGTCACCAATACCAACAGGACCTTTTCACAGTTCACAAAGTTGTAAACTGGTTAATTTTGTCTCTGGTTGTCTTCTGTCTCAGGAGGCCTTCTGCTTGCCCTTGGCATATCTCTCTACTTCCGCCTAGACACTCTCCTAATAATCAAGTCTCTCTGGTGACATGGTCAGTAGAGATGGGGTGAGAGAGACATTCTCTCCTCTTGCTAAGAAGGAGTCTTTCTCAGCAACCTTGGATCTTTCGACCTTTGCCCACTCTGCTGGTTAGTTGTATTTGTAGCCAAAAAGCATGACTTAATATTCTCAACCAATCATAAAGTTTTTGTAGTGTGACATCATCTTCCTTTCATCCAATGACCCCCAAATCTTTGGTCCTTTCAAATTGATGAATAACTTATTTATAACTAGTTTATATTTTCGATGGATTCATCGGTTGAATTAAGGGACCTTGGCCTTCTGTGTAGTGACCGCTTCTACAGGAAAGGTATCATTACCAATATGCTGAAGCTCATAATCTTTCCATTTCCCTTTAGGTGGCCACAGTTGTAACCCAGGTGATGCAATGGATAGGGAGTCAAGAAGACTAGAGTCAAGAAGACTCATCTTCCTGGTTCAAATCTGGCCTCAGACACTTACTAGCTGTGTAACCCTGGGCAAGTCACTTAACCCTGTTTGCCTCCATTTCTTCATCTGTAAAATGAGCTGCAGAAGGAAATAGAAAAGCACTCTTTGCCAAGAAAATCCCAAATGGGATCATGAAAAGTCAGACGTGACTGAAATGACACATTAACAACAAAGATTCACAGCCATTTTAGGAAATATATTGGCATTAAAGATGGGCTTTTGCTAAGGGACACTGAATGTTCAGTGAAATTTCTTCAAAGCAATTCAACCTTTTCTTATCACCCCAATGAATTTGGGGACTAATTCATGTATATTTATCAATGGACCAACAAAAGGGACTGCCCATCAAAACACATGTTGATTGGTCTAGGCCGCAGGCATCCTCCATGTACTTAATTTTGGGTGATTGCAGTCCTCTTTATCAGGAGGCTCTGCGGAATTCTGTGGTCAAATGATGTCGGCTGCAAATGAGAGCGTCTGGAGGACCACGCCATCCACAGGAAATCCCTTTTCCATTTAGACTTTGCACGGGACAACCTCCTCCTGCACAGGAGCAGACACCTTTGCTGTCAGTGGCCCTCATCATCTTCCCATCTCAGTACCCAGGATTTTCCAAATCACCAGCACAGCCATCTGGTATGGTACCCACACTACCCATTAGTTTAATGTGTTCTCCCTCCCAGAAATGTCTGCCACAAGTTTTCAGTCTACAGAGAAGTTTTAATAGGCAGATACAGCCTGCATCTCGTTATCTTGTAACACTCAAACAAAAAGGTACTAGACCTGGTGATTGCACAACAGCATTACAGAAAAGAAATTGTTAATGTCCAAGAAGATAATTGCCTTAACATCTCGAAGCCTCAGTGTCCTTATCCTTAAAATGGAGATAATAACAACCCCCACCTCATAGGGTCGAGGTGAGAATCAAATGAGAAAACATATATAGTAAATTAAGGTGCTTTGAAAACTTTAAAAATCCATCTGACTGTGAGCTATTGGCACAATAGCACATACACACAAAATCATACCGATAAAATTTAGAAAATGAAGAAACAAAAGGAAGTCCAGAAGTGGACACAGATAAGCCAATTTCATTGCTACTTAGTTAAATTTAATACATGCTTTAAAATAAAATGCATAAGTGAACAACACGATTTCATATATATATATATATATATATATATATATATATATATATATATTTTTTTTTAAGGAGGAGAGACTAGATTTGCAATCTTATTGGTAGAGGCAGTTCTAGGAAGAGAAAACTCTTTGTACCAATGCAAGTCAGCAGCTTCTTGGCAGCTTAAAGTTTTGGAGAGTTGCCTGGAACAGTGCTTCTTAAACTGTGGGTCGTGACCTCATGAGGGGTTGGGAAAAATTTGGCAACAGTAAAATGTTTCTGAATGTACAATGACCAAAAATTAATTAAAAATCAAATGTGTAATGAATCTGAGTTGTTTCTGGCAGCCCTTGCCGGTGTTACATTGTACAACTTCACTGCAGCTTTGGTTCTGAACAGAAAGAATATGCACTTTGCACTGCGCATGTCCTCAGGCCACAAAACACCAGCTAACACTGCTCGGAAAGGCCCTGGCCACTACTGAGGAGTAAAGTGATTTGTCCAGGGTCACACAACCAGGGTGGGGTGTGTGTGTGTGTGTGTGTGTGTGTCTGTGTGGACTTGAACCTATTCTCCCTCCTTGGTTCTGAGGCTGGCTCTCTACTCGTCATACCACAACATGCTACCTCTTTTTGGTTGCAATGATATTGATGATGGTTGCTCAATTTGTAATTTTGAAAAAGAAACAAAAATTGTAAGCTGCTAAGTAATTTATTATAATTTCCTTAAACCTTGGCTTTGAAATGCCAGCTATATTTTCACTTCTCTGGTTTCCTCTCAAGCTGAAGAGGCAAAATGTATACAGAGCCTACTGATTGTCTCAGATCTATGTTGTCTTTAAATTGCACTGGAATGTTAAAGTCACTCTGCCTTGCAGTAAAATTCACAATTTTGAAAATTAAGAGGATAAAACTGAAAGAGAAACAAAATCCTGAAAAAGTGAATTCACCCTGGAAGCAGAGCTGGGTGTGGCTACCTTGGCTCCTTCAGGTCAGTGAATTCTGTCAGACCTTGTTGGGTAAGGAGACCCTGGGAGGCACTGGGCTCCTTCTTTCCTCTTCTGAAGGATGTGAGATTGTACAGGCAAAGGTTTAATATACCAAATTATGCTGGAGATTTATGCATTTTTAAAAAAACACTTTTGTTACTTGACATCTTTGTGAGCTGAACTGATGTAATTTTTTTTTGTTTGTTTTTAATGAGAATGTTGAGCTGAACCTCATTTAAAGGGAAAGTAAAACTCTGGTTTGAAGAACTTTTAGACATTCTTACACCATCCAGTTGGGTGTCAACTATTGCTATGGGTAGGGGATATCACTACCTGAGATGTCACGTGCAGGGTGAAACAGAGAATGCTTGGTCGTCACCTGCAGGTTTATTTTTCTACGTGACATCCCCTAACAAGCCCAGGTGTCAGACTGGTTGGACCTGACATGTCGGTTTCAGTACCCCAAGCATCCTTTAGATGTCTCTGTTTCATACCATTCAAGATGAACATTACAGGTGGTTGGGAGACAATTGTCAGGATTTGCCTTGAAGCTAGTGTATGTATGACAAGTTGGAGTTTTTTCCTGGAGGACAAATGAGGCTCTTTGAGAACCAGATTTAACAAAGTTAATGAAGAATAGGAGACTGTTGTTTGTGGTTACATTATCCCTGCTTCTGAATTTTTTCTGAGCAAATAAAATCATCTGCTATCAGGGGGAGATTATTTACCCCCTCAGATGGCAAGCAATTATCTAGCTGATTAGAATTTGTGCACCGCCTAGCTTTGAAGTGCAACCTGTGGCTTACCGGAACAATTTGCACTTGAGCTGAAGAGGAAACCCTTAGGAACCACTGATTTCTTAGCTCCATGTCTTTCAAATTTGTACCTGAGTATTTTTTCACTAGAGACATTTTGCCTGGTTATATAGAGTTTTATATATATATATATATATATGTTATATACCAGTGAATTGAAAATTGAACAAACCTTTTGAAAATGGAACAAATCATGATACGTGTGGGGGGTGGGGAAGAGGATAAACAACTGAAAAAGTTACTGTCAGGCTACCCCAGTGATGCATTCATTGATGTTTAACACTTTTTCCAATTTACCTAGATTTCTGTTCTTAACCAGAGGTTCCCAAGCTTATTTGGCCTACTGACCCCTTTTCGAAAAAAAAAATTTACTCAGCACTCTCCTGGAAATCTACTTTCTTTAATCCTTTAACAGTTTTTAAAAAAAATTTGCATCATTTGAAATATACATATTTAAAAAGACGTATCTTAAATTTAACAATTTATTATAAGTGTTTTTTTCCTGCATTGAAGTTTTGGTGACACAATATTGCTTCATGTAGCCCTATAGTATTGTATTGTGAACAAGTCATTACACGCACATATTCTTGCTGATGCATGCTGAACTTCCTGACAATGGGAAACTCTTGTTAAGACCTGTTGGGGGACTTGACCATTGATTGGTTATAACTTGCATTTTGTGTATTTATTTGGAAAATAATGTAATCACTATGACTTTAACTCTGTAACATAACAGATGAAATATGTATGAACAGTTTTTCAAATTTTTTTTCTCTTTTCTTCTTTCCTTATGCTTTCATCACCCCCTTATTTTTATTCAATGTCCCCCCCCCAAATTGCACTCTATGCTACTATCAGCCTCCTGGATCATTCCAGTGCCCCCCAGGGGTGGTATCATCCATTTTGGGAACCTACTGTGACCATAATGACTCCTAGACTTTCTCTCCTCACTTGTATCCACATCCCTTACCTATACTTAAGAGGTCTCTTAATCCACTAAAATTCCATATTCCATATGAGAATTCTTATTTTCCTCTATTACTCTTAACTTCTTAGCATCCTCATCTTCTTCCTTTTTCCCTCCAGCCAAAGAAGAGGTACCCTTATTCCTTATATTGACAGCAAAATTCTAGTCCAAATAAATGACTGGTTTTTTTTTGTCATATGTGTATAATGTAACTGCAAGAGCATGTCCTTTTATAGGAGATTTCAATACTAGATAGAGATTTCTGTAGTAGAAAGCTTTCCTTTCTTTTCAGTCAATCATTTAATAAGCATTTATTAAGCACCAACTATGTGTCAGGCACTGTGCTAAGTGCTGAGGATTATGAAGAAAGGCAAAAGACACTCCTTATTCTCAAGGAACTCATAGTCTAATAGGGAAAAGAACTAGCAAACATCTATGTACAAATAAGCTATATGCAATAGTATACTTTGGAGATAGTACACATGGGGTCACTAGAATTCAGACCTGTAATTTTATCAGTACAAGACATACTCAATGTAGATATGTCTTCTCTCAATACACATTGGTAATTCATCTGAAACTTATAATCGTTGAAAATTGTCTAAATCAGTGGTCTCCAAAGTGGAAACCACCATTTCCTGGAGTGTGTGTTCTGACTGCAAGAAGATATAATTAGCCAACCAGAAAGCAGGAAGGTGAAATACATCCCAGTCTGCCCAAAACAGTGTTTGTCTCCAACACGATCACCCTGGCCCTTATTCCCCAGTACTTTTCATCTCCATTTCTCACCTGTCCAAGATCCAAACTTACCTCCCTGAGTGGGCATGGGCTGTATAAACAACAGTGCAGGTGCCACTGGAAAAACCCTCTCTTCCCTCTCTCCAATACCCACCTTTCTGTCCCCTCTACTTCAAAATCATACAGAGAGCTTTCAAAGTATGGGCTCCATGCCCCAGGGAAATGGCTGGTAAGAGTACAGCCTCCACCCTTTTCATTTGGGTGGAGCAAAGTGAAAAGGTTGCCTAGGCTGTGAATTATGTCAATGATCTAATTACATTATCACCCCACCTCCTATCCCCTACTCAGCCCTTTTCCAAACTTTCCTATTACTCTTCAGGGCAGTACTATCCTTCTAGTCATCTGGGGTTCCAATCTCAGTGTCATCTTAGATTCCTCATTCTACCTCACCATATATATCTGATCAGGTGACAAATCTATTTCCTTTTTCTCTGCTTATACTAGCACTTCTTGGTGCAGATCCTCACTGCCTTTCCCTTGGACTATTGAAACAGACTTCTATTCTCCCTGACTCAAGTCTTTCCACATTCCAATCCATCCTCCACACAGCTGCCAGTGATATTACTATGGTACAAGTCTTATCATGTTACCCATCCTTCTCCCTCACCTTGATGAACTCTAGTGATTACTGACTCTAAGATCAAACATTATTTCATCTTTATCTCATCCTATTTTGATGTATACTTTTGAGTAGATTTATTAATTATTACTATATGAGTGCATGTACATAATTTATAAGTAAGTAAAGATGCATTTATTGGTGTGTGTTCAATTTTTTTTTACTAATAGGGTGAGCAATCCAAGGAGTTTGGAGACTATTGACCCAGGTCAGTGAGAGGTTAAATGACTCTCCATGGCCACAGAGGGAGTACATTTTAGAGGCAAGTCTTGAGCCTGCATCTTTCTGACTCTAATGGTAGCTCTCTATCATGTTGCCTTTCATGTGGATTATATCACATTCATTTCTGAATATATCCCTCTACCCTTCCCTACCCATATGGAACCTACCTTTTTGTCTCTGACCTTCTCAGGACAGCCCAGCAATACAATATCATGGTCAAAGAGTATGGACATACTAGTCACATTTTTTAAAAGCATGATTCCAAATTGCTTTCCAGAATGGTTGGACCAATTCACAGATTCATCAACCAAGTATTTGTATGCTTTTCTTCCTGAAGCTCCTCTATATCACTATTTCCTTATCAATTTGATGGGAGAGAGGTGAAATCTCAGAGTTGTTTTAATTTTCATTTTTCTTACTATTAGTGATTTAGAACAATCATGCATATGGTTGTTAATAGTTTTTAATTTTTCATTTGAGAATTACTGATTAATTATTGATTAATATCCTCTGACCACATATCCATTCGGGGATGGCTCTTAGTCTCATGTATTTGTGTTAATTCCCTATATATCTCAGATGGCAGACCCTTTACAGATATTTGATGCAAAGATTTTTTTTTAGCCAATCAGCCATTTCATGAAGCATAGTCTTCTAAGCCTCAAGGCATTTTATAAAATTAACCATTTTGGTAAAAATAAAATCTTTCTAAAGTTCATGAAATACTTCTTACTTTCTTTAAAAAGAATACATTGAACATTACATAACCTTTTCTTGGTGATTTAAGATCACTATTCTGGGCATCAATTATCATATAGCCATACTTTCATAGGCCATTGAATGCATACTTTTTTTTTTCGACCTTGTCATTACATGACTCAAGATGGTTTTGCTTCTAGAATTTTTCTCTTTACTTATTTGTGCATCTCTTCCTTCCCCTTGATGTTATCTTTTGATTTTCTTCCCTGCTACTAGCAGTTTTTCCTGATCTTTTCAAACCTGCGACCTTATCTAAGTGAGGTGCCTGAAGTAATGTTGGGAATGGATAGAGAGTTGGTCTTGAATCCCAAAGACCAAAGTAAAAATCCCAACTCTGACACTTATTGGCTGCGCGATGTTGCTCATGCTCATACAACTGACAATGGCAAGATTTAACACAGGACTTCCTGACTTCAAGGCTAGCTTTCTATTCACTTTACCAAGCTAACCTGCCTCAGTTTCTTTATCTCTAAAATGGAGTTAATAATAACACCTGCCTCTTAGTTATGGGGATAAAATGAGCTATTTGTAAAGTGCCTGACAAACCTTAAAGCATATAAATGCTAGGTATCATCATCATCATCATCATCATCAATTATTATTTTCCTAGTGAATGAGGTCTGGACATATTTTGATACACTTAAAGATCCATGATTTCATCAGTAAGGATCTTTCCCCTAATGCAGATTGCAGCCCTTCTGGGCTATGAGATCCTTTGTGTTTTGATATATATATCTGTATCTGTATCTGTATCTGTATCTGTATCTGTATCTGTATCTGTATCTGTATCTGTATCTGTATCTATATCCGTATCCATATCTCTATCTATCTATCTATCTATCTATCCATCATATCCTGAATAAAGGATCTGTCCAAAATATTAGTAACTAGGTAGCACAGTAGGTTGAGCTCCAGGCCTGGAATTCAAATCTGGCCTCAGACATTTATTAGCTGTGTGACCTTAGACAAGTCATTTAACCTTTGGCTCAGTTTCCTCATCTGTAAAATGGGGATAATAATAGTACCTACCTCCTGGAGTTATTGTGAGGATCAAATGCCATAATAATTGTATAGTCCTTAGCACTATGCTTGGCGCATAGTAAATACTATGTAAATGTTAACTATTATTATTATTACATTAATAATAATACCCAGGGCTTAAATGGATCTGTGATTTCATTGATTGTTTTTCCTGCAATGATAGACATTATAGCCAAATTACATTTGCCCATTTTGTATGACTCTCATCCGTGGCTTACCAAAAGTTTGCCAGAGGGGATTGTGGCAAGTGAAAGCTGGAATGGCTAAAGAAGCCAAGGTTTGAGCTTCTAAGCAGGTCTATTTATTAAGCAACACATGCCAACTTCCTAAGAAATCAAGACCAGACTTTCTCACCTTAAGGCTGAACCCTGAATATGGTGGAGATAGATTTTTATGTATTAAAAGCAATCAAATTAGACCAATTAATTAAAAGAAAACAACTAACTAGGATACAAAATTAGGTAATCTGATTACTAATGGGAAGATAGATTAGGGGCTTTCCAAGTTGGCATGAACAGAGCAAACAGATAAAATTCCCTGACATGAGAGAAAGAGGTGTCTCACTGCCCTCAAGTGTCTGGATTCAAAGGAATAAGGAAACAGTAACATATTGACCAGTATGGGGCCAGTTTTCAGTCACATGGGTTGCTTGAGATGTATATTTGTGAGAAAATTTCTTGTATTGATATTGGGATCTGACTGAGTTTCTGGTCAGCATAACCCATGTCCTTAGTTAAAGTCTTTAAGCAGCAGGTAGGGGTGGTCCAGCTTTCCAGCCATGCAGGGCTAGCTTCAAACAATAATAAGGTTTTCTGACAATTCCTATGATTGAATAAAGTTTTCTCACAAGACAAATTGGACCAGATCCATAATTGAACAGTAAGGGTACTGACTCACAAGATAGAGTCAGTGTGGCTCACAGGATTCCCACGATTAACCTGTTCTAATCCCCTCAATTCCCTCAGGCTCCATCCAATGTATTGGGTACCTGCCTTTGTTTAAAGAAAATCTTGGTTAGGGCTTCACTGTAAAGAATCAATCAAGCTCAGGAAAATAAGATAAAAAGACTTTATTGTAGTACCCAAAGCAAAAGCCCCTTGAATATGGCTAGGCACAGTTCAAACTCTTTTGTTTTGAAAGATGACTGCGTAATAAGAGAAGTTAATCCCCACAGGTGCATATTTCTAAGACAGGATGGGCTAGTGTTATCTCAGAGATGAGTTTGCAATCCAGGTAGATGTTGATTTCTATAAAGGGGATCCGAGTGTGTGGGGCCGCCCTTTCCTACTTGATTGGCACATACTGTAGTCACCCTATGTTTGGATTGGCATGTACTGTGGTCACTCTTTATGAGATGGACGGCACATACAACAAGGAAAGGGGGATGGAAGATCACGGGATCATTTGAATTAATGTGGTGGTAGTGGCTAAATTCTACGTACCTTGTCTTCTCTTGGCATTGTGAGTATGTCAGTGGAGCACACTGCTTGCTTACTGTTTATTCTCACTCTTTTTAATTTATACTTTTCTTTGACCTATCTCACATGACTGTTGTAAGACTGAAATGAGATCATTTGTGTAAAGTACTTGGTCAGTCTTGAAGAGCTATAAAATAATCATTTATAGAGCAGAATCAGGAAAACATTATACACAATATTAGCAACATCGTGTGATGTTCAACTGTAACTCAGCCCTTCTCAGCAACGCTGTGATCCAAGACAAATGAAAAGGACTCAGGAAGAAAAATGCCATCTACATCCAGAGAATGAAGCATTTATTTTCACTTACTTTATTCTTTCTCATGGTTTTATTTCCTTTTGATCTATTTCTTTTTCTTTTTTTTTGGTGGGGCAGTTAGGGTTAAGTGACTTGCCCAGGGTCACACAACTAGTGTGTCAAGTGTCTTAGGCTGGATTTGAACTCAGGTCCTCCTGAGTTCTATCCACTGTGCCACCTATCTGCCCCTTGATCTGTTTCTTCTTCCACAACTGTGACAAATGTATAAACTATATCAAACTGCCTACCATTTTCAGGAGGGAGGGGAGGAAGGAGAAAAATTTGGAACTCAAAATCTTGTAAAAATGAATGCTAAAAACTTTTCTTAATACATAATTGGGTAAAAGAAAAAATACTATGTGTTTTTAAAAAAGACAAAAATTTTAAAAATAGTAAGAGAACAAAAAAAATCATCTATATCGTGTTTTAAGGTTAAGAAACCACTTTACATTGATCATCTCATTTGAACCTCAAAACAACCATTTAAGGTAGATACTATATGTTTTGTATTATTATCCCCATTCTACAGATGAACATACTGAGACTGAGAGAGTGATTTGTTTAGGGGCACACAGTATGTGTGGCAAGAATCACACCTAGATCATCTTGACTCTAAGTCACGAACTTGATTGGTGAAGATGAAGATGCCACACACACCTGTTTTTTTTGGTATCTTGAAAGTACTGCTGTACCATGAGGCTTTCTGTCTGTAATTTCTCATTCTGGCTACATGATATCACTTAACCTTATAGACTTTAGAGTCCTCATCTGTAAGGTGAGGTTTGCGGACCTAGGTATTACTTCTGAGGTCCCTTCTAGTCTTAAACTTATGAATTTATATAATGATGAAAACTATGTAAATAATTACAATAAAAACAGCAGAAAGGAAAAGAAAAAAAAGTGTTCCAAAGTCGGCACAGAGACAAAAAAGATAATTTTGTTACTATCTTGTTCTAAGTTAATATGTACCATTAAAACTATTTATGTGAGAATTTCAAAGTTTCATATACAATATAAAACTCTTCTCTAGATATTTATATTTTTGTTTACAGTTATTAAATTTATAATAATATCAATAAAACACAGGCTTTTGCAGTAGGAAATAGTTTAGGGTCATTCAAAACCCTGGACAGTTTCTCAATTTTGGTCGAATCTGATCTTTCCGGGCTAGCTCTTTATCTACTGACAATTTTTTTCCTCCCCAAGATACACATGTTAATAGACTAATTCACTGACTGCCTGTCTAGCTGCATGTCACAATCTGGGTGGCATGTGTTTTTATCCATTTCGTTTTCCAGTACGGATTGTCAACCAAACTTCTGTATAAGTATAGCTTCCTCTGAAGAAAGTTTGCATTGTCCAGTGTCCTTCCTTCCCACCATAGCCATGAGAATGAATACATCTCATGTCACAAACAGACTCATTTCAGTCTTCATGTAATGAGGAGGATATTCTTCTGTTTTGACATGCTAGGAAATCTTTGATGACAGTAGTAAACATACCTTTGCCAAGCATTTACCTCTTTGTTGACAAATTCAATCAAGGCTGCTGTGATATAGGAGACAGCTCTGGTTATGGGGGCAGAAGAATTGGGTTCAAGTTCTAGCCCTATCACATACTAGGCATTTGACGTTTGGCAAGTTAAAAGATCCTCTATCTGTAAATAGAAGGAAATCACTTAATCTCTCCTGTTATATATACCTCACATAAGCAGTGGTAAGGATCAAATGAGATTCTAGATTCCAGATTCCATAAAACATGTTGCAAACTGTCAAGTGTGATATGAATGACAAGATAATTATGGTGAGAATATTTAGAATGGCATCATTCTATTTTCTACCAGCCAATGTAGGATGGGAAACATGCAAATGGGAGAAAAGTGCATGACTTTGCTCATGAGAGAATGAGAGGAGTATACTCTCAGGCTAAGTTGTGATGAGATGAAAGGATACTAGGAGTTTCAACGCCAGGGTCCCTACTTAATCTGGGATGTTATTTGAATCTGGATTTCCACACTATAAAGGCTATCATGAGGAAATGGGTCATGAGATGTGTTCTGTTTGTCCCCACTGAGTGGAATTGAAAGTGATGGGTAAGAATTGGAGAGAGAGATTTAGATTTAATACCTAGAAATACTTTCTAACAAAGCTGTCCAAAAGTGAAGTATACTAGCTTAGCAGATAGGAGTTCCTCCTTTTTTGAATCCTTAGAGCATAGTCTGGACAATGAGTTGTTGCATTAGTTGTAGAGTGGATTTTAATTCAGGTACAGGTTGAACTGGGGGCAGCTAGGTGGTGCAGTGGATAGAGCATTGGGCCTGGAGTCGGGAAGACCAGACATTTACTAACGTACGACCCTGGGTAAGTCACTTCATCCTGTTTGCCTCGGTTTCCTCATCTGGGCTGGAAAAGGAAATGGCAAGCCACTCCAGTATCTTTGCCAAAAAAACAAACAAAACCAAGCAAACAAACGAAAAAACAAATGGGGTCACGAAGAGTTGGATGTGACTGAAAAATGACTGAACAACAATAACGACAGGTTGGAGCAGCTGGCATGTGAGGACCCTTCCAGCTCAGAGATTCTGTGGAAGGAGGTTGGATCCTAAGGAGTCTCCTTTGTGTTTTATCTTCCCCTACTTGGATGTGGTTGCTTGTTGTCCTTCCTTCTTGAAGAGGACCAAAATGACATCACTATGCTAGACTCCAGTTACGATGCATCCAATCGTGGCTGATCAGACCAATCTGAGCTCAGAATGTTCTACCACAGGGGAGGCAAAAATATTCCATGTGAACCTTTGGGGCGGATTCTCTAAATCTGTGCATCTCATGTTTCTTTTGAGCCACTTCAATTCAATACTCCTTCTCTGATGTGGGCATGCCATGCTGAGCAGTCCTGCGCCAGCATTTACATGTAGCACAATCAATTCCGAACTTCTTAAGAGAGACCTTGAGAGTGTCCTTGTATAGCTTCTTCCGAATGTAACATGTATGCTTGCTGAAAAGACTGTTTTATGGAGAGCTCACACAGGGCAAGTGGTCAGATGGTGGTCAGAAGAAGTGATTTGGATATAGTAAGCCCCTTGAAGGGCAGCTAGGTGGCAAAGTGGATAGAGAGCTGGCCTGGAGTCAGGAAGGCTGATTTTCATGAGTTCAAATCTGGCCTCAGGCACTTCCTAGCTGTGTGGCCCTGGGCAGCTCACTTAGCCCTGTTTGCCTCAGTTTTCTCATCTGTAAAATGAGCTGAAAAAGGAAATGTCAAAGTATTGCCTTAGCAGATAGTGGGTGCCTCCTCTTTTGAGTCTTTAGAGCCCAGTCTAGATAATGAGTTATTGAGTGAGCTGTAGAGGAGATTTTAATTCAGGCACAGGTTGGACTGGGGGCAGCTAGGTAGCACATTGGATAGAGTGTTGGGTCAAGAAAACCGTAAATGGGTCATGAAGAGTCTGATGTGACTAAATAACTATAACAAAAGGGAAGGAACTAGCTTGGCGGCCTGTATGTCCATCTGGAGCACTTCACACAGGCCTGGCACAAAGTAAACACTTCTGAAACGCTTGGTATCTGTTGGTTTCTGTCTGGCTGCTTCTGCCCTTGATGCTGCCTAGAATGAATGTCGATTTGGCACTGGAAATAAAAAAAAGAAGAATTTTCATAGCAAAATTGTTACCATGATTTGTAATCAGTTTTACTCTAGCGCCTAAAAGAAGGGCAAACAATCCTGAGGCCACCACCATCCGAGGAGAGCTTGTTTTGCCTGCTGAGAAAATCAACGTGCTGACCAGGAGTTGTTCCGTTAACTCAAGCCATACCAACAGATGGAGTCACTGACGCTGAAAATCACCAACCAGATGAAAATAAAAATGAGAAAAACTTTCAGGAAGTTGACAAAGAGTAGTATCCATCATATCAACAAAATGGAAAGACTTTCCTTTTAGATAAGCCATGCACGACTAAAAACTAAGTAACTTAAATAACCAACCAAAAAACCCCGACAACATCTGGATTAGACTGGGTGTGGAATTGGACTGCCCTGGTTAGCCCATAAATACAAAACTGTCCTTTCCTTGGGGTGTGCACAGTAGAGATTTCCCTACTGAAGGACTTCCTGTTGCTAAGTTTCCTCACTTGTAAAATGAACTGATTGGGGTAGAATTCAGAAATGTCAAACTCTGGCTGCCCAAGTGCCTTGAGCCAGATTTAAAATGTAATTGGGAAGTATCTAACAAAATAAATAAAAATACAATACAAACTACTTAATGTTAATTTGTGGTTTTCTTAATGTTAATTTGTGGTTTTCTAAGTCAATATGCTGCCCAGAGAGTTTCTATCTGAGTTTGACATTGGACTAGATAATGGCTAAGGTCTCTTCTAGCTTTCAAGGTATGTGTATGATATGTACGACTTTTGTGAGTTTATTTGTTGTTGGATATGGGAGGACCAAGTGTGCATATTATCTATACATACTGTTATTGTCCTGCTTTGAGTCTTGTCTTTGTGATTGAAAAACTGAGACAGTCAAAGATGTTACTTGGCATCACTCACTTGAGAGGCAGTTAGTTTGATATCATAAGAGGGAGCGAAGCTGGTAGAGTTGACAGACCATGGCTAGAATCTCAGCTCTGACATTTACATGCTAGGTGATCCAAGGCAGCTAATTTAACATTTTGGAACCTCTGTTTTCACATCTAAAAAGTGAGGGAGAAGAATCATTGCCTTTCTTCTCTCACACTATTGATGTGAGGTAAGTAGTCTGCAAAACTGAAAGAGGGATAGCTGTCCTCACTGAATTGACACCTATAAAGTGTTGTTTTTATGGAAATCAATGCCTGGCAGAGTACTGCCATCCATGGTAGGTACTCAGCAAACCTTGGTGGAGGCTGATGGATTTAATCTCTCTTGCAGGAGGTGCTGGGATGAATTTAACCTAAACAGGTTTTGTGTGAAGATGTGGCCCCATTCTTCTTTTACAAGTGATATTACTGTTTAGTTCTCCTCTGAACATAATGGTGCTGTTGTTTTAGGGATCCTTATGTGTCCATTCACTGTCTAATTCATATCATTCAGGGGCTCCTGCTCCAGATTCCTGCTGGTCCCCAAATCCCTTTCAGAGGGACCAAGAGGTAAAGATAATTTTGACTTACTATGTCTTACTGTTTTGTAATAGTGTACTGAGCCTGAAGTCAGGAAGACCTGATTCAAATCCCAGCTCTGACACTGAGAAGCTGTGTGACCTTTAGCAAGTTACACAGAGACTTCTCAGTGTCTCAGTTTTCTTATCTGTAAAATGGTGATAATAATGCTTTTAGTAGCTAGAGTTGTTGTAAGACTCCCATGAGATAATGCTTGTACAGTGCTTTGCAAATCTTAAAGTACCATACAAATATAAGTTGTTATTTTATGTTACCCTCACGGCTCTTTGCTTTTGAAATTTGCTTCCAGATAAAAATGACTCGTGTGCCATTATTATTACCAGGACAGCCATCCTGAATAACCCTCTTTGCATGGAGTCCCATGTGGTGAGGAAGGAAGACATAGTATCAGCCTAAATAAATCTAATTAGACTGTGTCTCCTCCCTGCCACGGATGGGGCTCTCTTGTTCCCTAAACCTAGCCAGACATAGAAAAATAAAAAAGGTCTATTCCCATTTTGGGAGCAATAAGAATAAAACTAGTCTCTTTTGCCCACAATAGGCTACTGTCATCCAGCAAGGAGATTTTTCATTCTCATATTCTGCTTGTTACTCTCAAGCCCACCTCCATCGGGAAGATGACTTCAGGGAATAGCCAAGTAGCTCTAGATTGCTATGCATTTTTGCTCACTCTCAGCTGTGGACAAATGAAATGCCCCAGGGAGTTGAGAATTGTATTTTTCCCTCCCTTAATTTTTATTTAACTTGTTGAAACAGGATCTTCCAGTGTTGTTCCGTCACGAAACCCAGCAAAATGAGGAAGAGTAGCTCAGTGGAACTGGAGAGAAATGACTTCTCAACCCTTCCCACCCCTCTCCTTTTTTTATGAGAGTAATTTAGGAAGTGCAGTCTAAGAGTCATTAAGTACAGAATCCTATAAACGTCAGAGTGAGTTGTATTCTGCTTTTGTTTGGCTTGCTGAGTGACATACTATACCTTAACTCTGATGAAGAAGCCATTACTGAGGGCCATAAAGGGATCTGCATTAAGGTAAGTTCTCTGAACGGGGATGGATGCTCTGGGAAAGAGGGCCCCTAAAACAGCAGCACCATTTAACCACCTTGTTCAGAGGAGGGGGAAGAGGGGGATTGGAGAGAGACAGCAGGCATCCAATCCCAGTGTCCTTGCATGAGGAGCAATTTAGAGTCTTTGCTTTTGAAGGCTGTAGCTCTTGCTTCTCTCTTACACTTGCAGAATCCCCTGCCCGCTTCCCTAAAAACAGACGGGTGAGAGGCACATAGGGACCACTGATTACCTGTGAAAGCTTTGGTTAGGGGAAGAAGGCAGGAGGACATGGAGGCTAAGTCAGCAGTTGGACAAGCAAGGCCAATGTAAGCCTACCAGGAAGCTGTCAACTCTTTTTTTTTTTTTTTTTAGTGAGCCACTTAGGGTGAAGTGACTTGCCCAGAGTCACACAATTAGTGAGTGTTATGTGTCTGAGGTCGGATTTGACTCCTGACTCCAGGGCTGGTGCTCTATACAATGTACCACCTAGCCGCCCCACCATCAACTCTTTAGTTCTAGTGCATATAGATTATTTATTATGCAAGAAAAGAGTGAGAGGAAAGGTGTTTTTTTTTTTTTTAAATTTTCCTAGTCTGAAAGACTGTAGTGTGAGAGCACTCTTGGACTGACTTGAAGGGGCCTCTTGCAAGCTGGCAATCTTAAAAGGCCAACTAACTTGAGACCTTAAGAGGACATGTTTGTGTATGTGTGTGTGTGTGTGTGTGTGTGTGTGTGTGTGTGTGAGAGAGAGAGAGAGAGAGAGAGAGAGAGAGAGAGAGAGAGAGAGAGAGAGAGAGGGAGAGACACAGAGAGAGAGAGAGAGAAAGAGAGAGAGGCAGCCATCCATGTTTATGGTGCACCTATTGTGTCCTGACCCCTGGGTCTGTTTAATCCCTCTGAATAGAGGCTTCTTAGCTGGAAAAACATAAACTTCTGCTTTCTCCAAACATTTTGACTCTTGGACCTGGCATTACTGCATTCATTGGTGCTCTCGGGAAGTGACTTTGGAACCTTTTGAACAGGCTTCCAACTCAGTTCCTGAACTATACCACAATCTGCGAAAAGACAAAAACAAACAAATAAAAAAACTGATATCCTTGGAGGCTGTGAACTGTTGGGAATGGATGTGAATTTCTTCCTGGGAGAAAAGAGAGAAACAGTCTCTACTCAAAGGTAATAAAACCTAATAATAATTTTTGGGATGTTGTGCTGTGGCCACACAGTGGTGTGTAGATTCAGGTATGAATCAAAGACTTCATTTGTCACTGCCAGTACTAGAACTGTCTCTGCCCCTGACTGTCTGTAATTTAATGTTTCTGTCAGTCTTTAAATGGCATGGTTAGAAGAACTGTAGGGCTCTTAACCCTTTGTTAGCAGTCTTTCATTCAATAAACATTTATCAAAGTATGTCCTCTGTGCAGGGCACTGTGCTGTTAGACTTGAAGCCTTAGTATCAAAAGTAGTCAGAGATCAGGTAGTCCATTTTTACAGATGAGGAAACTGAGGGCTAGATAGGGCATGTAACTTGCCCAGGTCCACCTAGGGAGATAAGTCTCAAAATCAAGATTTGAACCCAGATCCTTTTATTCCAAATCCAATATGTTTTCCATTGTACCAGTCTGCCCCTAAGCTAAGGGATGGTCAAGGTTTAGATAAAATATGGTCAGTGTCCTCATGGGCCTTAATCATGGGAATAATAAAGATATTCAGATGACTAGAAAGCACTATATTACATGTTAACCATGTAAGTGAGGGGGAATAAGGGAGAGAGAAGAAGCTTCCAGTTCCAGCATACTTGAATGAGAAGTAGTTTGAAGACTTTGTTTTTGAAGGCCGTAGCTCTTGCTTTTCTCCCACACTCATAGAGCCCTCATCCCACTTCTCCTAGAAACAGGAGGGTGAGAGGGAGATGGGAACCATTGACTAACTGTGAAAGCTTTGGTTAAGGGAAGAAAGCAAGAAGATATGGAGGCTGAATTAGCAGCTGGACAAGGGAGGCCAATGTGAGCCTACCAGGAAGTTCTCAACTCTGTAGCTCTAGTACTTACAGACTGTATATTGTGCAAAAAAGGAGTGTGAAGAAAGAAAAGTATGTAAGAGAGCTGCAGAGTAAACCTTGATGTAAAGAAGAGCTTCTGAACAGATGAAGCATCCCCAAAGTGGAATGAGTTGCTTCAGGAACTGGTATTTGTCTCCTTCCTGGAAGTCTTCAAGCCAAGTCAGGAAGGCTATTTGTTGGAGACATGTCTAGAATGAGGAATCTCAGGTAGAGGTTGGTCTAGAATTTAGTGCTTCTCAAACTGTGGGTCTTGAAAAATTTGGCAACAGTAAAAGATTTCTGAACTCACAATGACCAAAAATTAATTAAAAATCAAACATGTAATGAAACCAAGGTGTTTCTGGCAGCACTTGCCCATGTTGTGTTGGGCAATGTCACTGCAGCCTTGGTTTTGAGCACAAAGCTTGTGCACTTTGCACTGCATGTGCCCGTGGCCATGCAAAGCCAATAAATGCTGCCAAAACGTGAAAACAGAGTTGTAAGTGGAAAAAGTTTAAGAAGTCCTGGTCTTCATGGCTTCCAAGGGCCCATCCAACTTTAAGATTCTATGGTTACTAGGAGACTTTCCACATAGAGCTATGAAAAATGGGGAGCTAAAGGTGGCATAAATGGGAAGAGTGTTGACTAGGGAGTCAGCAGACAGAATCTTACAACTGGAAGAGCCTCAGATGCTACCTAGTCTAACGCATATCTAAATGAGAAGTCTTCTCTACAATCTACCCCCAAATGGTTATCCTGCCTCTGTCTGAAGACCTTTAGGGAGTGGGAGATCCTCTCACTGCTGAAGCATCTTATTCTATTTTTTTGATTTCTCTAGTTCAGGGTTGGGGACCTTGTGGCCTGGAGGCCACATGTGGCCCTCTAAGTCCTCAAGTATGGCCCTCAGCAAAGGACCATGCTTGAGGACCTAGAAGGGCTGCAAGTAGTTTCAAGACTGCAGGTTCCCCACCTCTGCTCTTGTTGTTGGGAAGTTTTCTTTCCATCCAACCCGAATTTAGCTGATTCCAATGTCCACTAATTCCTTCCAGCTTTTCACCCTGGGCTCAAGCAGAAAAAAATCTGGGTTTGAACCAGGCTATGACCCTTATTTAACTCTATTTGCCTCAGTTTTCTCATCTATAAAATGAGCTGGAATAAGAAATGTCAAATGTCAAACCACTCCAGTATCGTTGCCAAGAAACCTACCAAATGGTGTCACAAATGGCTGGACATGACTGAAATGACAGAACAACAACAACACAACATGGCACTTTAATAAGCATCACAACTAATGTTGTGTCACATGGATCAAATGATGTAATTTTAGTGTTGAATTCCTTGTTTTGAAAATGAGCTGGTTGACCTGGAAGATATATAAAGTCCTTCCTTGGCTTGGCTCTGAGATTCTCAGGCTAGTGTTCAGGGCTACCACAGCTGTGGTTACTTTGCACCTGGCTAATAAAGTGTTGCAGATGAGGTAGGCTATAATGAAGGGCATTCTGGGATGGGATGGTTCCACGCTTTCCTTTATTGATGGGGCAGGCAGGACTCAATTTAATTTAAATGATTCAGCCAGAGCATGTTCTTACCTTTTCCCTCTATACCCTTCCAAATAGCTTTATGGACTTCTAGAATTTTTCTCTGTTGGAGAAATGTCTGCTTGGCTTGGCTTCTTCCTCAATATCCAATGCCTCTCCTTATTTAGGAACAGTAGTGTTGTGTACAAAAACCAGTGCGTTTAAAATAAAAGCACTTGAGTTCTAGTCCCAGTTCTTCTGTCTCCGATTTTTGTGACCTAGGAGAAGTTTACTTCTCTTTCTGGGCCTCAGTTTATCCATCCCTTACATAAGGGAGTTGGTCTAAATGTTCTCTACTGTCCTTCCTAGCTCTCAATCAGTGTTCTTCTGGGGACATCTTTTCTTTCCTTTGTTTGCTGAAGGTAAGGCAGTGATGGATTTAATGGTCCATTTCATTCTTCAGTCCTATTTGCCATTTATCTTCCCCAGCCTCCCCTTGGACTCCTTATGGCTTTCTTGTCTGTCTGATTTAGACTGCAATAAACTCCCTGGACATAGATGGTTTTCTACTTTGCCAAGCTTAAAGCACTATATAAATGTGAGTCATTATTATTAATCTTACTGCTCTTGTTATTAGCACTAGAATTTCTGTTGTAGCTGTACATTGACCCAGAAAATGTTAATATATATACTCATATCTACATATGTACATAAGCTTAAGTCAGCAACTGAGGACATAATCATAAGCCATTCATAGGTTTCATAGCTAAATTCCCAAAGGCAGAATTAAAATGGATCTGGAGCTTTATTTCTATTGGTCCTTCAAACTATGAGTCTAACCTTTGTTTTGTGATGTAACTCAGATGTCTGCCTCACTAAGAGTAGTGGAACTCTGGGGGTCAAATCCTTCCCACTCCCCAGTTGCTGAAGAAGGGAGAGGGGAAAGAAAAGATGGAGGAGGGACTAAAGGAGAAAGTCTTGTCTCCAAGCTGGTCCCAGCAAGAATGGTCTGTGAGACTTTTTTTCTTGTCAGTGACCCAACGGGGAAAGGAAAGCAAGGAGAACAGAGCTCTCCATCCCCCTTCCTGGCTCCATAGCACCATCTATTGCATGTGAATAGGGCAGGACCTGCTTGATTGAAAAATGATTCCTTTCTTGAAAAAGATGCATCATCTTCGCTGACCTTTAGAGCCAGAACTTTGAATGTTGAAGAGGCGTGAAGTTGCCTCTCACCCTCAAAATGGTAGAACTGAGCAGGGGTAGACTGCACTGAGAAGGAATATTACAAAGGGCATGTGACCTGGCAAGACCTTGACTTCTCTCTATTTTCCTTCCTATCGAGAGGCTCTGCTCTTTTCTCCCAGTTTTCTTGAATGGCATTTCCATAGTTCTCTGGTTGCTGAACTGCAGGTCCCTTGTAGGCTGGGAATAAGAATGTAAGCTTCTTGAGGCAGGGCCTACTTTTTTATTTTGTCAGTGTGGGCTTTGTGCATAAGAAAGAGGTGCTTAATAAAATTCTTTTTTGGATTGGATTCGAAGTTCTGATTGTTACTCTGTTACTATTCTCCTTTCAGGAATATTTTAGGAATACTATGAAGAATTCTGTTTACATTATATAGAACCTATTTCTGATTCATTTGTATGTACAAAGAGGGTCTTTTTAAGCCATTTCTGGACTTAAATACCTCTTATTTGTTGAGTAAAATGGTACCCATTTTGGTAGTAGGATTCAGACCCCCAGGCACTCTACTGACTACAGAAGACAAAGATTTTTAGGTGAAAAGAATACCAGATAGCAATAGATTTGGGATGAGGGATTGGAGGCAAGTAGGTGACTTAGTGGATAGAGTACTGGGCTTGGAGTCAGTAAGACCTGAGTGCAAATGTGGCTGCAGACCACTGTGTGATAGCTGTGTGACCTTGGGCAAGTCACTTAACCCTGTTTGCCTCAGTTTCCTCACCTATAAAATGAACTGGAGAAGGAAATGACAAACCACTCCAGTATCTTTGCAAGAAAACCCCATATACAGAGTCATGAAGAGTCTCACCCGACTGCACAACAACAGTCTTATTAACATGTTATATCACTAATCTTCTCTTTAAATCATTACAGATTTTTGAGACTGGAAAGGGGAGGGCCTGGGAGGTTGGAGAAGCTGACTCACTTTGAAAAGCTTCCTTGAACTCTGTAGCTTCATTCCAACCCCACCCCACCTCCAAATTAGTAACACATAAGGTTAAATACGAATTAAGACTCTGACGTGCTAGGAAAGTGTAATGGGTGTGTAGAATGGCCACCCACATTTTTTTATACAAGACATGGATAAACCTGTTCACTCTCCGGGCTGTCTCCTTACTCCAACTTGCCCTCACACTGGTGGTCCAGCCTCCCAGAGAAGGATCACCACCACACAGACTCTCTCAAAGTCTTTGGGGTAACCCTGTTGAGAAGGGAACATACTCTCCCTAGTCAGCACTTCAGCCCTCAAATGCTACTGATATATTCCCATTTATGCAAGCCAGTCACAATAATGACAGTTTTAGAGCTTAAGTATAACCATTTGTCTTAGCAACAAGGCAAAAGAAATAATAATGTCACAGGTGTTCATATATTAAATACAAGAATAGTAAAATGTATCACTGTCCACTCACAAACCTGGGTTACATTCTCTCACTAGCACACTTAGTTGTGGGAAAGTGGGCACACAATTATAGAAACCTGAGGAGGAGACACATGAGGGAGGAAAATCCGTGGACTCAGGGTAATTCATAATTTATTTTCTTTCTGCCTGTTTCTTGGTGAATGTAGCACCTGTAGTGAAGAGATGCTTCCATTCTGATGTTAAGCTGAGTTGATTCATACTATGCCTGACCAGTAATGCCTTCCTGGGTATGGCCAATCTAATCAATCCACTTGTGACTTCTTTGATTGTATGCATCTGAGCTATTCCTGTGCTGTGGTGGATTTACTCTCCATTAGTAGTATCCATCACTTCCAGCTTCTAGCTTAGCTGATGCAGTTCTAAATGTCCTTATGCTTCTTATTCTCTCTTTTATCTTTCTGGGTTCAGACTTCGGGTGTTCTCTGCATACAGCTACACCTTTGCTTATGGTTAATAACCAAATTCTCACCTTCTATTTATAATCAGATAAATTACATTTGTCTTCTAATGAGAGAACAGTTCTGGTGCCTGTATTTCTCCAGTCCATATAGCTTGTCACATTCAAAATGAACAACTATATATCTGAAACAAAATAAACAAACTACAGCCAGAAGTATGGTGGATCCAGCTCTTACAGGCTCTTGAGGGCTAACTATTAAATTTTCAGTGTGAGTATTTTGACACCTAGGAAATTAGAACTGTCAAATGGTATGGATCAGAACTTGATTTATTGCTTGTTGATCATCTAAACTTAAGAAAGCAATGGAGAAAATGTTAATGAACCAGATTAAGCTTATAAGTACGATGTGTGTTTTCCAGAGAGCCTGTTGTTAAACGTTTGCCATCATATCACTGACTATAACCCTTAGAACTTAGAGTAAACTTAACCAAGCAATAGCCTGTTCCTTTGAAATAGCAGAACTTTAAAGGACGATTACCTTATGAAAGGAAGAACTTTCAGGATCTAAGGGTCACAGATACTACTCAGAAGGTTCGATAGTATCCAGTCTTCTACAAATTTAAAGAATGGCTGCAATGATTTGCTCTTACCCAAAGTCAGGGTCATCCTATTTAAATTCCATTTGTCCCTATTACATATAGATTGGTTCTTCTCAGACCCAGCTCTGAATACATGCTTCCATTCTGAATGGTTAAGCTTACCTACCCTTCTCACAAATGGCATCTTGTTGTTTTCAGGTGAACAGAATTGAGTTGTGCTTCAGTGATCGTTATTTGTAGAAACTGGCTGTGCCCAGGGAAGGGATTGGGGTGGAGTAACAAGGTCAGCATAAAAATGAGCTAAAATTTCTTTAAATTTCATGTGACTAACAGTCACATGAAAAGGCCTAAGACATCACTCATTTGCAGAGCCGGGCAGAGGTCAGCATATCAAGTAACAAAGTTATGTGACACAAATTTGAGGGGTGCTAAAAAAGCCCCTTCCCCATATTAAAATGCAAATATGACTCAGAGGAATAATAGTTTAAGTCTTATCAGAAGTCATTAGCACTAGCTGATTAGGCAGTGGGTTACAGGATAGAATGATAGGGGAGGGAAGAGTTGGGGTACTGAAGAGATAATTAAAAAACACCGCGTTTTCAATTTTTCTTCAGGCCAGTCCTGTGCTGAGGCTGGATGTTACAGCACCCCCTTCTTCATTTGAATACTATTTCCTTTTCCCAATAGCATGTAAAAACAAATTTTAACATGTGTTTTTAAAAAATTTTGAGTTCTGAATTCTCTCCCTTCCTCCCCTCCCCCTCCCCTGAGACAGTAAGTAATTTTATATAGGTTATACATGTAGAATCATGCAAAACATATTTCCATATTAGTCATGTTGTGAAAGAAAACATAGACGAAAAAATTTTTTTAAAGTGAAAAATCATCTGCTTCAATCTACATTCAGACTCCATTAGTTCTTCCTCTGGAGATGGATAACATTTTTCATCATGAGTCTTTTGTAATTGTCTTGAATCATTGTATTGCTGAGAAGAGCTAAGTCACTCGCAGTTGAACATTGTATAATATTGCTGTTACTGTGTACAGTGTTCCCCTGGTTTTGCTCACTTTATTCTGCATCAGTTTATATAAGTCTTCCCAGGTTTTTTTTTAAAGCATCTTGCTTATAATTCCTTATAGCATGATAGTATTCCATTATAATCATAAACCACAACTTATTCAGCCATTCCCCAATTGATAGACAGCCCCTCAATTGCCAATTCTTTGCCATCACAAAAAGAGCTATAAATATTTTTGTATATATAGGTCCCCTCTCCCTCCCCTATCCTTTTCAAAAAATTTTTTTTCGGTATATAGACCTAAGAGTGGTATTGCTGGGTCAAAGGGTATGCATAATTTTATTGCTCTTTGAGCATGGTTCCAAATTGCTCTACATAATGGTTGGAACAGTTCACCATTCTACCAACAATGCATTTCCCAATTTTCCCACATCCCCTCCAAGATTTACCATTTTTCTTTTCTGTCATATTAGCCAGTCTGATAGGTATGAGGGGGTAGCTCAAAGTTGTTTTAATTTTCATTTCTCTAATAAATAGTGATTTAGAGCAATTTTAAAAAATAATACTTATTTTGTTGTTCAGTCATCTCCAACTCTTCATGACCCCATATGAGGTGTTCTTAGTATAAATGGTGGAGTAGTTTGCCATTTCCTTCTCCAGCCCATTTTTATAGACGTGGAAGTGAGATAAACAAGGTCAATTGACTTGCTCAGAATAACACAGATAGTAAGTATCTGAGACTGGATTTGAACTAAGGAAGATGAGTCTTCCTAATGACAGGCCCAGTGCTCTATGCACTATGCCACTTGACTGTCACTAGACCATTTTTTAATAGATAGCTTTGATTTCTTCATCGGAAAACTGCCTGTTTATATCCTTTGACCATTTATCAACTGGGCAGTGGTTCATATTCATATAAATTTGACTCAGTTCTTTATATAGTTGAGAAATGAGGCTTTTATCAGAGTTACTTGCTATACATTTCCCCACAATTTCTGCTTTCCTTCTAATCTTGGCTGCATTGGTTTTCCTTGTGCAAAAACTTTTAAATTTAATATAGTTAAAATTATCCTTTTTACATCTTGTAATACTGTCTATCTCTTGTTTGTTCATGAATTCTTCCCTTACCCAAAGATAAAGTAAATGATTCCATGCTCCTCTAAGTTGCCCAGGATATCACTCTTTATGCCTAAATCATATACTCATTTGATCTTATCTTGGTATATGGTGTGAGATGTTGGTCTGTTCCTAGTTTCTGCCAAGCTGTTCTCTAGTTTTCCTAGCAGTTTTTGTCAGATAGTGAATTCTTGTCCCAAAAGCTTGGATCTTTGGGTTTTCAAACACTGGATTGCTATAGGGTAATTTGCTACCATGTATTGTGTACCTAATCTATTCCTACCACCCTATTTCTTAGCCAGTGCCAGATTGTTTTGATGATTATCACTTATTATGACTTTATGATACAGTTTGAAATCTAATGCAGCTAGGCTACTACCTTCCTTCACTTTCTTTCATTAATTCCCTTGATATGCTTGACCTCTTGTTCTTCCAGATGAATTTTGTTATTTTTTTCTAGCTCTACAAAATAATTTTTTTTGTATCTTAATTGATATGGCACTGAAAAAGTAAATTAATTTAGGTAGAATTGTCATTTTTATTGTAGTGGCTCAGTCTAGCCATGAACAATGAACATTTTTCCAATTGTTTAGATCTGACGTTATTTGTGTGAAAAGTGTTTTATAGTTGTGTTCACATAGTTCTGGGATTGTCTTGGCATGTAGGCTCCCAGATATTTTTATATTGTCTGCAATTATTTTAAATGGAATTTCTCTTTCTATCTTATGCTGCTGGACTTTGTTGGTAATATGTAGAAATGCTGATGATTTATGTGGGTTTGTTTTATATGCTGTGACTTTGCTAAAGGTGTTAATTATTTAAACTAGTTTTTAAATTGATTCTTTAGGATTGTAAGTATACCATCATATCATCTGCAAAGAGTGAGAGTTTTGTTTTCTCATTGCCTATTCTAATTTCCTCATTTCCTTTTTCTTTTCTGCTATAGCTAGCATTTCTAGCACAATATTGAATAATAGAGGTGACATGTGACTTCCTGCTTTGCCTTTGATCTTATTGGGAAGGATTCTAGCTTATCCCCATTATAATAATGCTTGCTGATGGTATTAGATAGATGCTGATTACCTTTTTAGGGAAAGTTCCATTTACTCCTATGCTCTCTAGTGTTTTTTTTAAAGGAATAGGTGCTGTATTTTTGCCAAAAGCTTTTTCTGCATCTGTTGAGATGATCATATGATTTCTGTTGGTTTTGTTATTGATATGGTCAATTATGCTGATAGTTTTCCTAATATTGAACCAGAGCATTGCATTCCTGGTATAAATCCCACAGGGTCATAGTATATGATCCTTATGATATATTGCTGTAACATACTTGCCCTGGCATTTAATTTAACATTTTTGCATCAATATTCATTACAGAAACTGGTCTATAGTTCTGAGGCCGGATGTTTAATCACATAATGGTAAGCCCATCGGTCAGCTCTCCTGAAAAGAGATGATATTAAGTAGTGGCAAAAGTCTCTCCCCATTTTATATATAAGATAGCTGAGGCCATAGAGGAGAAATAACTTGTCTGAAGTCCCACGTCACTTTTCTCTTATGGTCTCAGATTTCTTAGCTATAAAATGGTGGGAAGGTGAATGAAACAGCACCCTTCCTTAGATTCTAAATCCTATGGTCCAGATGTTCTTGTTAAGTGGTTCAGTCACGTCTGACTCTTCATGTCCCTGAAGACCATACTATCCATGGGGTTTTCTTGGCAAAGATACTGAGGTGGTTTGCCATTTCCTTCTCCAATGATCCAGGTGTGTTGCTTTTAACAATAAATTGGCTAAGCTGAATGCCCTACTCAATACTTTACCTGCCATTTCATTGATTAGGGAGTTCCACAGGATGATGCATATTTCAGTCTATCCATGTATTCTCATCCTTTGCAACTATTATCCATGTTCCCTCAAAAGTTCCCCAGAGAGAGTCTACCCAACTTGCTATGGGCCTTCCTTGCTTTCTCTTGACATTAAGAAGGAGTACTCTGGGTATTTACCTGTCATCCCTCTTGTTACCTGACCAATCCATCTTTTCTTCCTCTCATACAATTTCTTGATGACATATGACATCCTTTATTATTGTTCATTTTTGGAGTCCCTCATTAGTTATATGTTGCAACCTATTCACATGCCCCATGCAGCCCTTCACTGCCTCCTACATCATACTCAACCTTAGTTTTTTGGAGGTGGTAGTATCATACTTCTTGCTATTATTATTGCAATAATGACAAACTGTTAATATTGAAAAGGCTGGTCTTTGCTTTCATGAGTAATTTGGGGGTTAGTAAAAGAGTTGCATATTTCCCAAAGTGATCTATTTTGACCTTTGGACCTACCTCATTGTTCACCTGAACTATGGATGACAGATTACACACCCTTGAATAAGCTCTATTTAGTAGTCATCTAAAGGCATGCTGACATTTGAGCAATAGATATGAAATCTGGGGAATCGGTTTTCTTCCTTCACTTGGTCTTTCTTTTTTTGGTGGGCAGGTCAGATTCTCTTCAGTGATTGCAGATTTCTTCCAGGAGGCTCTGCAATGTCCGGGGTGGGGGGGGGCAATCACTGCAAAATCATCCATCTAGACAAGTCTCCCTCCACTACCTGACTGTGGCACAGAGGTGGGCATGGGTTCTCAAAGACTCTGCCAGGGGATTATAAGCTCTGTTAGGTTCTACTACACTTGCAAAGCTTTGAGGATTTCTCTGGTAACGGACTAAGTCTGTTTTTAAGGACAAGCTAGCTAATCATTAGTAGACTGGTTACCTGATAATGAGAACATTTTGGCCATGAAGTCCCCACAATGTGCTTGAATCCATTCTATAAATCCAGCCCACACTATAGGTAAGACACTGCCGAGAGGTGCTGCTAGAGAGATTAAAAAAAATGAATAGAACTGACCATACTTTGAGCAGCTAGGTGGTACAGTGGATAGAGCACCAGGTCTGGATTAAGGAAGATCTGAGTTCAAATCCAGTTTCAGGCATTTACTAGTTGTGTGATACTGGGCAAGTCACTTAACTCTGTTTGCCTCAATTTCCTCATCTGTCAAATGAGCTGGAGGAGGAAATGGCAAACCACCATAGTATCTTTGCTAAGAAAACCCCAAATGCGGCCCCAAAGGTAACTGAAAGTGACCACACAACAACAAAAATACCATACTTTAAAGAGCTCGTGCTGGTAATGACAACTTTTTCAGCTTAACATGTTAGTGTTTAGGATTGTAGCAGGGGATGAAAAGGAAGGGGGCCCAGCTAGGTGGCCTGATATATAGAGCACTGGGCCTGGAGTCAGGAAGACCTGGGTTAAAAATCTAGTCTCACATTTACTGGCTGTGTGACCCCGGGCAAGTCATTTAACCTCTACCTGTCTCAGTTTCTTCATCTATAAAACAGGGATAATAATAGCATCTTCCTCCCAGGGTTTTGGTGAGGATCAAATGAGATAATAATTGTAAAGCATATAGCACAGTACGTGGCACATAGTAAATTCTATATAAATGTTAGTTATTTTTATTATTAAAATTGCTTTCTTCTCTAAATCTATGATCTTGCTGCTAATGACAAATCACTCAGAACAATCTCATGGTCCACACATTGCAATAGATTTGGACTGAATTATAACCACCCATTTTTAGTTAATAAGTTTTTCAAGATAAGTATCTTCTCAGAACTGTCCTTTAGACTAAATTGACTTACCAGTGCAAACAACCAATCAATTATGTCCAAATGCTTATTTGACTTCCTCTCTGAATCGACTAGTTGACTGAATTGCTTAAATTGGCTGGTTGTTCTAGCATCTGGTAGACAGAGCTAAAGTCTAGACCTGTGAACCTGCAGGAAGAACATTGGAAGCTTAGTATTAAACATGAATTGTTTTCCTACTATGGATTTGTGAAGAACGGAACAAAGGCAGTGAGGCAGCTGTGAGATTTAGTGAATAAGAGATGAGATTTAGAGGATCAGATCAGCACCTGATTTCAAGTCTCACCTCTGATGCCAATTAGCTGTCTGATCCTGGGCAAATCACTCAATGTCTTAGTGCCCCCAGGAAATTTCTAAGATTCAAAGCTATAGAACACTAGTTAGCTTATGTTGGTAAAGGGAGTTTCATTCCTATGCCTATCAAGTTGTGGGTCTGGGCCCAAAACACGAGGTCTCTAAGGACTGACCATGTCTTTTATGCCTTTTTAAAAAATTCAGTTCATCAATTTAATTTATTATTTCTATAATTATATATTATAATATTGATATATAATAATATAATATTGAACATTATTGTTGTTCAGTCATTTCTGACTCTTTGTGACTCCATTTGGGTTTTTTTGGAAAAGATGCTGGAGTGATTTGCCATTTCCTTCTCCAGATCATTTTACAGATGAGGAAACTGAGAAAAACAGAGTCAAGTGACTTGCCCAGGGTCCCACAGTTACTAAGTATCTGAGGCCTGATTTGAACTTATGAAGATGAGTCTTCCTGATTCCAAGCATTACTGCTTTGGAGATAAAAAGATAAAAATGAAAGAAATGGGCCCTTCCCTCAAGGAACTTAATTCTACTGGGGCAACCAAGTCATAAGAGATAAGTAAATACCAAGGAAAGGGCAAATGGTTTTGGGGTCAGAGAGAAGTAGCGTTACCAGGGTTCCAACTCAACATCTTCCTGAGACCAAGCCTATGCATTGAGTCCTCTAGGAAACCCAAGGGAATCACAGAAAGGACTTGGGTTGGAGGTGTCATTTGAACTGAGCCTTGACTAGATCTATGGATTCCAAGAAGAGGTAGAAGAGAGAAGGGAGAGCATTCTAGGCATGGAAGAGAGCTTATGCAAAGGCGTGGACATAGGCCATGGAATGCTGCCTTTGTGGGGCATTATGTAGTCCAGGCTGTCTGGAACACACTGCATGAGAGGGAGTCTGGAAAGAGAAGTGGGAACCAAATTGTGAAGACTAAATGAATTTGAGATTTAGTAAATAGGAGATGAGATTTAGAGGATTCCTTCTCTGAGTCAGAACACCTTCCTCCTTCCTTCCTTCCTTCCTTCCTTCCTTCCTTCCTTCCTTCCTTCCTTCCTTCCTTCCTTCCTTCCTTCCTTCCTTCCTTCCTTCCTTCCTTTCTTCCTTTCCTCCTTCCTTTTCTCTTTCTCTCTCTCTTTCTTTCTTTCATTAATTAATTTAGTTTTAGTTTTCAGCGTTCACTTCCATAATATTTCAAGTTTAAAATTTTTTCCCCCTCCTACTTCTTCTCCCTCCTACCCCTGACAGTGTATAATCTGATATAGGCTCTACATATATATTCATGTTAAGCATATTTTCCCATTAGTCATGATGCAAAGAACATTAAGAACTAATGGGAGGAACCACAAGAATGAAGCAATAAAACAAAACAACAAAGGAAAAGGAGAACAAATAGCATGCTTCCATCTGCATTCAGAGCCCATAGTTCTTTCTCTGGGTGTGGACAGCAATTTCCATCTAGAGTCTTATGGAATTTTCTAGATTCTTGCATTGCTGTGAAGAGCTGAGTTTATCAAAGTCAGTCATCCCATAATGTGACTGTTACTGTGTACAATATTCTTCTGGTTCAGCTTATTTCACTCTGCATCAGTTCATTTAAGTCTTTCCAAGTTTTTTTGAAGTCTGCCTGCTCATCATTTCTTTCTTTCTTTTTCTCTTTTTCTTTTCTTTTTTTTTTTTTGTGAGGCATTTGGGGTTAAGTGACTTGCTCAGAGTCACACAGCTAGCAAGTATCAAGTGTTTGGTCTGAGGCCAGATTTGAACTCAGGTCCCCTTGACTTCAGGGCCAGTGCCCTATCCACTGCACGACCTAGCTGCCCCTCATAATTTCTTATAACACAGTAGTATTCCATTACATTCATATACCACAACTTGTTCAGCTGTTCTCCAACTGATGGACATCCCCTCAATTTCCAATTCTTTGCCACCACAAAAAGAACTGCTATAAATATTTTTGTACATGTGGGTTCTTTTCCCATTTTTTTATGATCTCTTTGGGATACAGACTTATAAGTGGTATGCTGGGTCAAAGGGTATGTAATTTTATAGCCCTTTGGGTATAGTTCCAAATTACTCTCCAAAATGGTGGATTATTTCACAACTCCACCAACAATGTATTAGAGGAACACCTAATTTCAAATCTCGCCTCTGACCCAATGTCAAATTGTGGAGGAATTTGTATTTCATTGTAGTGACAACAAGGACCTACTGGAGTTTCTTGAACAAGGATGTTACTTGATCAGATCTGTGGTTTAAATAGCACAAAACAACTGAGAGATTAACAAGTCCATGCTCCTTTACCTGATGGATAAGAAACCCCAGGAGGAGTGCACTGGTAAATGTATACCAACCAGTTCTCTAGGGGAGGGGAGGAGAATGTAAGACATACTTTTAAATTTAATTTGCATCATTAACATTTTCTCTATCACTTTTTGAAATCTAGACAATCAGTAAAACAAGAAATCAAGCACTGTAGATTTCTGATGTGTAAATGCTCAGACTGAAAATTTAACATCTCTATCATACCCCTGAACCTAAGGATCAGAGTTGAAAAGTGATTTCCCCCAAGGTCACGGAACTGCAATTAGAGCTCAAGTCTCTTGACTCAGAGTAGAGGCCTTTTTTCACTTAGCACAGTGTGGGAAACACACTGGATAACTATTGGTTGCTTAGAAAAAACAATGAAAAGGAGTTATAAGTCAAAATAATCATTTTAGACCAAACAGCCATTGGGCTGTTAGAGCTTAAGATAAATTGAATATACCTTTTCTCTCTTTTCTGTTCCTTCAGGATTAAGTTTCCTCAGAGTGGCAGTATATCAGAGTATACAGAGAGGTAGCCTTGAAACAGGGAAATCTGGAGTTCCTAGTGTTGCCTCTATAATAATGATAATAATAGCAATAATAATAATAATAATAAATAGCTACCATTTATATAGTGCTTAAGGATGTATATAGCACTTTATTTATTACATGATATTACATTACATTATGTTGTATTGTATCACATCACATCACCATCACTATCACCACTACATGTGATCCTCATAACAGACCTGTGAGGTAAGTTCTATTATTATCCCTATTTTACAGATGATTAAACTACGGCTAAGACAGAGACTAAGTGACTTGTTCAGGGTCACCCAGCTAGTGAGAGTGTACAATGGTATTCAAACTCACATCTTTTAGATGCTAAATCTTGCACTCTATCCACTAAATTAATTAGCTGCTCTAAGACTATGGGTCTTAGACAATAAGATTTTAGTTACTCTAAGACTATAGGTCTTAGACAGTAAGACTTCAGCTACTCCAAGACCATGCAGAGAGAATTTTGCCCTGTGTTAGCAGGGAACCTGGGAATTCCTTATACTAATGAAATCCCAGCTCTAGGCTCTCTCTTGAATTTATTGACTTGCTGTAAGAAGTTGATTCTGGTTTCAGTATTTGCAGTATTTGACCTTTCTCTTTCTCTCCAAGAGAACTTTCTTGTATCCTAACACATGTGAACAAAATGATGAAAGAGTGTTTAAAGGGGGGAAGAGAACAGTAAACTTGAAGGAAGCCAATGAAAATTTAGTAATTTGTGTTGTGGTAAGGAGGGTGGGGGTGGGGTGGGGCAATAGGATTTTGCTGCTTCTAAAGATTTTAAAGACTGCTTGGAAGGTTTCAACATTATATGGTATGATGTCACATCACCCCATTTTAAAAGAATCTCTATGATAAATGACTCATTCTCATAACTTCTCTGAGGGATAGGTAGAGCTGACATAGTAATAAAACTGGTAAATGACTGATTTGGCAATTTGGCAGGCGGAGGAGGTAGGGAACACTATGCTGACTTTGAGAGAATGATAGAGGACAAACATGCTGACAGTATTTGATAAGAAGCCTGAGCTCTTTTGGGGGGAATGCTCTATCTCCCCAACAAGCTGCTTATACTTAATAATCTTGCATGTCTAGGGGCAGATAGATGGCATAGTGGATAGAGCATTGCCCTTGGAGTCAGGAGGACCTGTGTTAAAATCCAGCCTCAGACTCTTACTAGCTATGTGACCCGGGGTAAGTCACTTAACCCTATTCATCTCCATTTTCTCTCCTGTAAAATGAGCTGGAGAAGATGGCAAACTACTCTAGTATCTTTGCCAGGAAAACCCCAAAAGGGGTCACAGAGAGTCAGACACAATTGAAATGAATCAACAAGAACAAACAAAAAATATTCTTAGATGTCAAAAGATCAGATTTTTAAATTGAAGAAGAGCAGAATGTTGGACATGATCAGATATGGATAGCAGATGTCAGGAAAGCAGGTTTTAAAAATATTGGAGGAATGATCATTGTGGACCTGTGATGTAAGAAAGGGAACTAAATACGAACAAGGATCTACTAAAAAAAAATTCTGATGAAATCTAATGAGGAAGGAAAGGGGGAGGCAGCTAAAGAGACCAATGTAGCTGCTTGGGGAACTCTTTGGTGAGATCAGATTTTAAAAGAATGGATTCAAAAGATGGAAGAAGGGGTATATAATCAAGGATGGATAGTTCTTATCAGCATAGAACTATAAAAATAGTGACAGCAAAGTACAAGTCCAAAATGAGCTGTTCACCCAAGAGAACAAAACCTACAAACCCCACAAAAACAATTAGAATAAAGAAGGTACACTGCTTGATGTTGATGGTGTACTATTAACATCCCACAAAGCTTCTGTATTCTCAATCAAGGAAAATGATTCTCAGATTGGAAATGGAAACAACAATCATAGTTAACAGTGAAAAAAGTTCAAGATAGGAGAGGAAGTTGTTAAAAGCTAACATTTATATAGCTCTTACGATGTGCCAGGCACTGTACTAAAAACTTTACAATTATATCTCATTTGATCCTTACCACACCCTTGGGAGGTAGGTGTTATTATTATTCTCATTTTACAGATGAGGAAACTGAGGCAAACAGAGGCCAAGTGACATGCTCAGGGTCACACAGCTACTCAGTGTCTGAGCCTGGATTTGAACTCAGGTCTTTCTGACTCAAGGACTGGCACTCTATCCACCATCCAAGGAAGTAAGAGAATAATTAACAATTTTAAATGGATTAAAATTATACCCCAGGGAATTGAAAGAACTTGAAGATAAGATGGTAGAACGTCACTTTACTGAGGACAACAAATGATCAGAAAAGGAGATGGGTTGGTCATGTAGCAAACATTAAAAACAATCTTTTTTTTAAACTCTAAAAGCCAGAGTATATTAGGTAGATTTTGCTTTCAGAAAAAATATTGTAAACTTAGTAACCATAAAGAGAAACAAAATTCAAATAGAGTTATTAAAAATAAAATCACATAAAACCGAAACTCTAAGCTATATACAGTTTCTTATAGAATTGAGTATCTACATAAACCTTAAAAATAGTAAAACATTTTGTTGGCTTCCCTTCCAATCATTTTCTTCTCTTCAGTCTTCTTTCTTTATCCTGTACCACCTCATATATCCTTATTTCCTTGCATTGTAACTATTTATCATTTGTTTTGCTTCAACAATATTCCACTAAGTTAATATGATAACTTTGAAACTTCCCTGTATCAGTAACCATCCACATAGGCATTCCCTTCAATGATGAAAATTGCAATCCATCTTCACCCTTACATCCTATGCCAATTATTTTCTATATGCACAGGGGGTCCACTGCTGGGGGCCTTACTCTTCTTTCTTTTGATATTGCATGAATATCATTATAAATTGCTTTATGAGCTCTAAAGAGCTACATAAACATCAGCTATAATAGTAATAATAATAATTATTATCATTATCTCTTAGGCAATGGGCCATCATTACAAGTTTTGAGATAATGGCGGGCTGTATTCAGAGTGATGCAATATAAAGATATATATATATATATATATATATATATATATATATATATATATATATATATGGGAACAAAAACATCTCAGTCATGGTTTTTATCTATCCATAGTGGAAGTGGATGAGAAGCTTATGTCCTCTGCTAGGTAGGGAAAAAATGTTTTGTTTGTCAAGTTAGGAGGCTTACTGGTATCTGGGTGAGGCCCACTTTTGGCAGTCTTTTATTGGATCAAATCTAGCAAGCATTTATTAAGCACCTACTATGTGCAAGGTTCTGGGCTAAGACCTGGAGATAAAGAGCAAAAAAGAGGCCCTGCCTTCAAGGAGCTTACATTCTACAGGGCATGTAACATGTTCATAGATACCAAGATAGGGAGGGAGAAAGCCCTCACAACTAAGGTGGCCCAAGAAGAGCATTTAAGAGGTATACCCAAGACATATGAATCAACCTGTAGAAAGGCAAGGAGTTGGGGGTAGAATGCCAAGTCCAATGTCTTTTCTTTGGTCACAACCTCCCACCTCCAATTCATGGGACTGCCATACTCAAAAAACTTAGATCATGTAGTTTATTGGATAGAGCAATAATGGAAGAAATGAAATGAAATATTGTATGTGCCTCCAGCCATTTCCCAAGTGCCCTACTGCTTACCCGTCCCCCCAGATCTACAGGTGTGCTTAGGAGAATTCCTGAGCTAGCCTTACTTCAAGCTTGTGGAAAAGGAATAAGGGAAGAAGATTCTGGTTAGAAATTTAGTTTTAGATCACCAACTATAAGGGAAAACAGAAAGAGTGGTAGGGAAAGTCAGTCTTCCCTTTGCTTACCAGCTGAGATAATTCTTAATAACTGAGTTTCTGGAATGGGGTTTCTCCTTGATAATTCTCTGCATTCTAATCATTGCTCCAGTGTATACGTCCCTTCTATTATTGGGCTGTCTCGTGCCCAAAGGCTTGAATATGGGGCTGTCACAGGTTGCTGGCAGATGCCACCATAGACATACTTCTAGTGGCTCCAGGTTTCTCCAGCACATCCCTCTTTCTCACACTTTCATTATCATCTCAACGTAATCAAATCACACCCATGCCCTCTGTCTATATAGACTGCTTCTGTCTCAATAATGATAGAGTTAATAGGAATTACATGTATCATTTTCCCATGTAGGAATATAAACTGTTTAATTGTATTGAGTCCCTTATGATTTATCTTTCATATTTCCCTTTTTATGCTTCCCTTGAGTTTTGTGTTTGAATGTAAAATTTTCTATTTAGCTCTGGTCTTTTCATTAGGAATGCTTGACAGTACTCCATTTCATAAAATATTCATTGTTCCCTCTGAAGGATTATACTCAGTTTTACTGGGTAGGTTATTCTTGGTCATAATCCTAGTTCCTTTGCCTTCTAGAATATCATGTGCTAAGCCTCCTGCTCCTTTAATACGGAAGATGCTAAATCTTGGGTGATCCTGACTATGGCTCCCTGATATTTGAATTGTTTCTTATTGGCTGCTTGCAATATTTTCTCCTTGACCTGGGAGCTCTGAAAACTTAATTATAATATTCCTGGGAGTTTTAAGAATCTTTTTCAGGAGTTCATAGATGGAGTCTTTCAATTTCTATTTTGCCCTGTGGATCTAAAATATCAGGGCAATTTTCCTTGCTCCTCAATCTATTTTCCAAGTCAGTTGTTTTTCTGAAGAGATTTTTTTACATTTTTATTTTCTGACTTTGGTTGTTTCTTGATGTCTCATGGAGTCATTAGCTTCCAGTTGCCCAATTTTAACTTTTAAAGAATTATTTTCTTCAATGAGTTTTTTTATACCTCTTTTTCCATTTTCCCAATTCTGCTTTTTAAGGAGTTCCTTTCCTTGGTGAATTTTTGTGTCTCTCTTACAATTTAGACAATTCTGGTTTTTAAGGTTTTATTTTCTTTGATTTTTTTTTATACTTCTTTTACCAAGCTATAGATTCTCTTTTTATAGTTTTTTCCCCATCACTCTTATTTCTTTTCCCAATTTTTCCTCCACCTCTCTTATTTTTAAAAGACTTTTTGAGCTTTTCCAGGAATTCTTGTTGGGCTTGTCTCCAATTTATATTTTCCTTTGAGGCTGTGCCTTGATGCTTTAGATCCAGAGGGTAAAACAGAAATTGATTCACTGTCCCAAGTTTCAAGCTTTTTCGTGCCTGTTTTCAGAGCTAGTTCTGGGGGCCTCTAAGTTTTTCGTACTTCCAAGATGGTGTGATTTGGTGAGAGGTGTGGTCAGTAGTAGTCTCTTGGTCTGTGCTCTGGTCTTTACCCAGGAAGTGTCCTTGTTCCCCTGTAACTGAAAGTGCTAGCACTCTTCTCTGTCCTGGAACTGTGACCCCTAATCTCCTGCAGCCACAAGTGCTACTGCTCCATGGAACTGCGACCAGGGCCCATGCTCCCTTGTGACTGATCACAAGTGCTGCTCTTTGCCTTGGAACTGTAACCTCGAACTGTACATGGGCAATAGAGTTGTCAATTAGCTCCAGTTGTACCCAGTGCCAGGAAAGGGTCTCCTGTAATGTCTGTCTGGCCAGTTGTCTGGCTCTCTTACCATCTCTGGGCTGAGAGCTTCTGAGTTTTTGCTGCTCCCAGGGCTGCCTCCAAGGACTGGTGCTGCCACTGCCAATGCTCTGGGCAAGTCCCAACCCTGCTATCACAGACCTCTCTTGCCAACTTCCTAAGTGGTCTTAGGCTGAAAAAAAAGTCTCACCCTGTTCTTTTGCTGGCTCTGCCACTTCAAAATTCAATTTGAGGCATTATTTTAAAATTGTTTGGAAAGGAATGTTGGGAGAGTTTGGTGGGGTTACTGGCTCTAATCTGCCATCCTGGCTTACCGCCCGCATCCCCACCCCTGATTTTAAAGATGGAGTGTGTGGAGTTAGGTTCTGAGCTCACCTTGTATCCTACCTTGTTCTTCCATAGAAGCTGTAACTTCCAAATACTGCAGGACAGTATTTAGACAGATCCAGCTGCTGGATATGGGACTAAAATGAAGGTCTTTTCATGTCTAGTCCAATGCTATTCACATTTTTACTACCATAAAAGGGATGTCATACCCTTTTACCCAAAATAATGGAATTATCAAGATTATCTATACCCAGATACATTTATCAAGCCAGAATACCTTGTTGAATTATACATACAATCAATCAAAGATGGAGAGCAAGTGTAAACCAGGATTGGGGAACCTGAAGCCTCAAGGCCACATGTGGCCCTCTAGGTCCTCAGGTGTGGCCCTGTGACTGAATTCAGATTTCACAGAACAGATCCCCTCAATAAAAGGATTTGTTCTGTAAAACTTGGACTCAGTCTAAAGGCCACACCCAAATACCTAGAAGGCTTTGTGTGGCCTCGAAGCCACAGGTTCACCACCCCTGGTGTAAACACTTCCTAGACACCCACCTAGAGAGAACTTCATGAGGGCTCTATGAAGGGAGAAATGGATTTCCATCGAGGAAGGAGTTCTGAGTTAGCCCTTTGCTACATGTTGTCTCTAAGCTTGACCTCACTTTCTCCCATACTCTTTATGTATTTGTGGGAGAGTGTACCTCAGACTTTTGGAGAGTGGGGTGGGATGTTGTTGTACTAATTGCTCTTACTAGACCAGACCTGCACAACTTGGCAGTAGGTAGAGTCCCAAATTAAAATAGGCTAAACTTCCTCGGGGGTAGACAGACCGACAATGGTTGGTTGCTGCGGGTCACGTGACAAACAGGAGCGGGCACAGTGGCAACTCTATGGACCCCCTGAAATCCTTTGGCTGACTGCAAGTGGCCTGCGGGCCATATGTTGTGCAGGCCTGTACTAGACCATCTCAGTAAATACACCTTTTTTAAAAAGCTAATTAAGTCTGGCTGGCTGGTAATCAATGAGGAGCATACCAAATGGGAGCTTGTGAATGACAGAACTAAAAAAGACCTTAGCACCTTAAAGGGGGAAATAGCCAGCATTCCTCTGTGAATTAAGCCTGATAGTTTGGGAGTTCGGAAACAGGCCAGAGCAAGTACTATACCATGCTGGTTTGCAGAATTGCTTAGGAAGAGAAACTAGGAATGGTTCTTCCTTGACAACAGTGGGCTTTGGTTCCTTACCAATATGGTACCTGAGATGAATATTCTGATCTCCTTTTGGGAAGCAGAAAGCTCGGGTCCAAACCCAGCCTGAGCTCCCAAGAGAAAAAAGATGGTTCCACTTCCAGGCTAACCAAAACATAAGGAAATGGGAACAAGGATCTTTCTCCTATATATTCTCCTAGTCTTGACTTCAGTCCAACTCCTTGGGATCTCTGTTTCACTTTCCATCAGCCAAAAAGCACTGGAGCAGGGCAGCTAAGTGGTGCAGTGGATAGAGCTCTGGCATTGGAGTCAGGAGGACCTGAATTCAAATCCAGTCCCAGACACTTGACTCTCACTAGCTGTGTGACCCTGGGCAAGTCACTTAACCTTATTGCCTAGCAAAAACAAAAAACGAAAAACCAGAAACAAAAAGCATTGGAGCCACTAACAGAAGACAAAATGGAAACCATGAGAATACTTCTGGGAAAAGAGAGAAGAGCAAGGGAGTGAGGACTGAGCCTTGGAGACTATCTAGATGAAGACTAGCCTCTACTTAGCATTGGATTGGTTTGGAAAAACCTGGGCTCCAATCCTGCCTTTAGTGCTTACTGACCACAAGCAATTGCCTTTATGTTTTTGAGTCTCTCGTTTATAAAATGGGGGCCCTGGACTACATGGCCTCTGAGGTCTTTCCTGCTCTTCATCTATGATTCCACAGTTGGGAATGGATCCGTGGGGATAAAGGAGAGCCTCTGCCCTGGTAGTACTTGGCCTTGCATCAAATGTTGTCATGGGGCCCACGTGTGCAAATTTAATCAACTTCCCCCAGTTCTATGAGCTCTTTTGGGGTTTCAATTTTGTTTTATTTTTCAAGGTATTATGCACTCAAAAAGCTTAATAGTCTCTGGATCATTTAGAATAATTTGATTTGATTAATGTTAATTTTAAGTATGCCCTCCCTAGTGCTTAAAAGAGGCTCCTGACATCAATCAGTACTGATTTTATGATGTCTTTGATTCTCTCGGTGGATAAGGATCTCCCATTCTGCCTCCATGCCTGCTCCTGCTGCCAATTCATCTGAGATTTAAAAAATAATAATAACATGAAAATGACATTGGTTTTGTTGACAGATGGTGAGTAAAGCACTGAAGGGAACGGCTGTACCATATATAAATACATACATATATATATATATATAATATATATATACATATATATATATATATATATACACACACACATAATATTTGTGTGTGTGTTTGTGGACAGACAGAAAGACAGACAAAGAGAGGGTTTCAAAAGTCTTAGTGTAGGTTTAAGCTATTAAAGCTTATAAATATATATGCATATACACATACATGTATATATAATAATATATCAATACATTATATATTATATATAAAATGAATATGTATATATTTATAAATATATAAAATTATCTTGCCATTGTGAAGAGTCTTGGAAGTATTTTTCTCTAAAACTGACACTTTTCAAAGCATTTTAAGTTGTCGGTAGCTCTTGAGTAGACCAACATCGTTATTTTTTTTGAAAGATGCAATAATATGAAGTGGTCCATTGATTGACACGGAGATTTTTCTTTTTTGAATGGTGCTGGAAACTTGAAAAGCTGTGAACTGGTAATCTACCAGTTCATTTTTATAATAATAATGGCCAATGTTTACATAGCACTTGAAAGATTTGCAAAGTGCTTTAAATTGTTGTCTCATATGAACCTCACTAACACTCCACAATGTAGGCATTTTGTTTTGATTGAATTGTGATTTCATTATTGGAAAGAAAGTCCTGGTGTAGAAACTCCCCCCACTAATGCAGATTAAATAATAGTTTGTCCCTTAAAGTCTTAGACAGTTACTTAGAGTGCTGAGAGGTTGTGACTTGTGTAGATGGTTAGGTGTCAGAGGCAAGACCTTCAGTGTGCTTATGAGGGTATGTCATGTGTGTTGGTACATCCTCCAGCACTTTTTGGTTCTGCTTACTTCCAATAAGGGATAGAGACGGGTAAAGGGGCAGACTAATGGTAATATACTGCCTGCTACACAGTGTGTTGATATACCTCGACACTTTTCTGGGCACACTGATGGGCAGGACGTTAGCCCAGGGTCTTTCTTGCTCTCAGGTCATTCTCGAGCTACTCCCCTAGGTTGCCTATCAGTATTGGGCATTATTCATCCCCATTTCATAGATGAGAAAACTGAGATTGAGAGTGGTTACATGATTTATGCAGGGTCACACAGGTAATAACTGTCAGAAGCTAGATTTAAACACCTGGCTCCCTCTATCTACCGTGGCATTAGCAACTATTGAATTCTTTAAGAGTCTCTTGGGAACCCCATTTATGAACCGATAGTACATTGAGGAAGAATTTAGAGACCAGCAAGGACCTTGATTACCGCATCTGGTGTGATAAAAGTGGAAATGCTTCCTCTCAGTAGAAAAGGCTTTCTTCATGTTATAGGCACAGGAGCCAGAAAATTCACACTTACAAAGATTGTCTTCAGCTGATGGGAGCTGCATGCCAAGAGTCGAATGCTTGCGTGGAGGGTTTTGGCCAAGAGTCTTTCACTAGGAATTTTCTTTTGACTATTATTTAAAACTTACTACATTCATTTTCATGGCCATTAGTGAATGAACTGCCTATGAGCTCACTCTCTCTCCTTAAATACACCTAATTCCAGATATAAATTCTGCCCTCCAAGAACTCATGTTTCCCTCCTATTGACTTCTGTTGGTCATTGACAGAGCTGGTGACTTTAGTGACAGGTTGGGCTTGATATGACCTTCTGGAACTCCATTTGGTTCACTGTGTAATCCAGATGATGTTTCAGAGGAAAAACGATTTGGCTTGATTTAACTGGCATGGTTTTTTGGACAATATGTCCCTGAAACTCTCTCCAACTTAGACATCTGAGTCACTTTCCTTTACAGGCTGTTTTTAAAAATACCATTCTGGCTGCTTTGTGAATATCATTCTTTTATAGTAGTGCCTCTGTTTAGGTCTGTGTATAATTCCACCCTACATGAGAACTCTCATTCAGTCCTGGGCTCTCAATATTATTTCCTTAGATAAGCTCATTTCTGGTCAATGATACAGACCATCTCCTAAGTGAGAATGAGTAGGGTTTCCTTAAATAATTTAAATTCAACAAACATTTATTAAATGTCTACTTGTCTGCTTCTTATACATGACATAAACCCTGACTGATGTCCCACTCTCAAGCATGGCATTACAAATATCACTCAAGAAAGCTTTATGAGACCCTCCCCACTCCCCAGCCTGAAAATAAAAAAGAAAACACTTGAATAGACAAAGCTGGGCATTAAAGCTCACGTAGTGCCCATTGTTAATGACTCTCATAGTGCCAAAGGTGAAGCTGTCTCCCTCTCCCTCTCAGTCAGAATCATGACATATTAAAGCTCAAAGGGACTTCAGAGATCATGTAATCCACCATCTTCATTTGATAGATAGGGAATCTGAGGCCGAAGAGTGAAAGTGAATTGCATGCACAAGGGCATGTAATGAGTAAATGTAAGAACTAGGGGTCAACGCCAGAGCTTCTAATTCTATACCCAGTGATCTTTCTACTCTATCTCACTGCCTTATTTGTATGGTGCTACACTCTGTCAGTCACTCTGAGGTTGCAAAAGGGCTTTCTTTCTCTTTTTTTCCCTGCCGTTGTCTTAGAGTTGTTGATGTTATACTACTAATAATTGGCATTTACTAGTATATTCAGTTTTGCAAAGCATTTCATGAATATTATCTCATTTGATTTTCCCAACAACTTTTACTATTAGCTCTATTTCACAGGCCAGGAAAGTGAGGATCAGAGAAATTAAGTGACTTATCTATAGTCACCTAACTGGTTGAGTGTCTGAAGCAGGATTTTAATCCAGATCTTCTTGTCTCCAAGTCCCTCACTATATACTATACCACTTAGTGCAAAGAACTTTATACTTGGCTTAGAAGACCTAACATGACCTCAGTCAAATTGATTAGCCCCTCTGGGTCTCACTCTATTTAGTTGAAAAAGAAAAAGGAATTAAATAGATGATCTCTATGAGTCTTGCTACCTTCAACTCTCTGCCTGAATTCATTGAGAATAGAGACTATCTTTTGCTTTGAAACAAACAAGCAAACCCAGTACTTAGCATCTTGCCTGACTCTTAGTAGGTGCCTAATAAATGTTTATTGACATTGACTGACAGAAGTCTGTATCACTCATTGTCCTCACTCTGTTTTTCTGGTAAGCTGAATCACTCAATAAACAAGCATTTATTATGTGTTTGCTGTGTAGGTCAATTGGAGATAAAGAAAAAGTGAAAACATTCTGCCATCATGGAACTTACATAATTATGTTCTATTTTGGATTTGTTGAGATTGGTATGCTTATGGGCCATCCAAGAGAAAGCATTCAGCAGGCACATTTCTATAACATTTCTAGTTTAGAAAGCACTTGTCTCCATGAAATAAATTAGTGTTTGTCCTTCATTTTAGAAGAGGAGCAATGACATCATGGAGTGATGTCTTAACTCATGCATAAATTGGATTCATGTGAGGCAGAGTTGTACAAAGTGGTCTCACTCCCTCCTCCAGAGACATCAAAATCCAGTGGCAAGACAGATGTCAGAACAACTGGCAATGGACTGGGATGCAGTGGATGACCTTGGCATCTTCAATATCTGACCAAGCTCTAAGTGCTCCACAGTACCTGCTTCAGCTGCCTTCATGGCCATTGGAACAAATTGTTCTCATCTGCCCATTCTGCCAATGGCAGTCTTCACGTCCTTGGGGTAGACTTCTTCCTAATTCACAGATGAGTTTGAGGCTCATTGATTACCCCCAACCTGGGTTAGCCCGTCTGCAGAGATAATTTACCACGGTGTGGCCACTGTGCATGCCAAATCTTCTTGGAGCCACAGGTGAAATTTGGGTGCCAGGTGTCCATAAGGGTGGATGAGCAGCTCTGAAAAGAGATTGGTAAACCTGCACCAGAGGTGCTAGTCCTTCCTGAACAAAGTAAGTGAATATTATTATCCTCATCTTCTGGATACTGAGATTTGAGGAGTTTATTATTTGCTTATGTTCACACAGAAAGAAAGTACAAACTGGGGGAATGCTTCAAAGGTTCTTTTAGCTGGTGGGAGGTACCTCTGTCTCTGGAGAAAGGTCAAGTTCTGCAATGGGAGGTTCCCTTTTATTTGTGGTTTTCCCTTTTGAAACTTCTCCCTCTAATCTGGGCTAGTCGTTAACCCCATCTCAGGAATCTCTTTCACAATTCTTGAATAATTGCAAAAGAAATTCCTGGGGTGGGGTTGATGACTGAAAAAAAAGGAAAAATTCCACAAATAAAAGGGAATCCCCCATTAGTATTCAAAGGTCACTTCAATTTTCTAAAGTCATTGGAAAGAGGAGGGGGAGAAAGGGAAGATTTTGGTAAGGATTATAAAACACATAAATATGTATTATATATTATTAATAAATTAACCATAAATATTTAAAAAGGATATCAGATTAATTATTAATAACAATATCATTTATTAATATGTAAACTATTATAGGTTTGGCTCACAGCTGGATTCAGCATTGTGGAGCCAAGAAGGGTGAAAAAGGAACACTTGGTTTCCTGTGCTTGAGTTTACAGTCTAGATGAGATTAGATGTATTGGCCTGGAAAAAAAAAAGACATCACCTATAACCAAAAAAGGCTCTGCATAATAAGATGAAAACAGAGGCATTGTGATATAGATGACAAACTGTCCTTGGGTCAGGAAGACATGGGTTTGGTTTCTGTCTCTGAGACATTTAAATTACCCTTGTTTCAGGTAATTCTCTAAGACCAGAAGAGCTATAACAGTTGCTTGAATGCATTTTGTGAGAAGGAATTCTCTTACCTCAAGTTGCCTACTGCCAATGAAATCATGGATCTGAACAAAAACAAGGCAGGGGTAGGGCTGGAAAAGGAGTGGACTGGTAATAAGCATTGAGTTGCTACACTAGGAGGAATTTTCCTCCTTGAAAGTTACCCACAATGATGAAGTTTTAGGTCCAGACTTCCTCTCCCCTCCAATAAACCTCTTTTCATTAGATTTTAATAATAATGATGACAAATCCTATCATAAGAATGTATATTTGTCATTAAGGACTTTTTCTTAGCCCAGGAAAGCAATAGAGTGATTTAACCAGCATTTCTGAGAAACTCACACTAAGATCATTTCACTCCTCCTCAAAACCTCCAGTGGTACCTCATTGCCTTCCAATTAAAGTAGACATTTCCAGTGGTGGCATTTAAGGTCCTCTGTAATATGCCTCCAATGTCCCAACACAGCTTTCTTGCATATAACTCCTCTTCACTTATTTTGCATACAAGACAAACTAGAGCAGATTTCCCAGTTACCCTCCTCATCTTGATGTCTCCTGCCTCTGCTCATGCTGTTCTCTAGGGCTGCCATGAGCTCTACCTCCTCCCTACAGCCCTCACTCCTGCCATTTCTTCCTGGTGATATCCCTTTCTTTCTTTGAGGCTCAGCTCATATGTCATCTCCTCCATAAAGTCTTCCCTGACTTCTCCTCTGTCCAAAGTATAATGTTCTCACTGATTTAGTTTCTCATTTCACTTTTCTGGGATTTCTCCTTTGCTTTAACCTTGCTCTCCACTCTGTCAGAGTAATCGTGTTCTTGCCTTTTTCCCTTCCTCTTCTTGTAAGTTTCTTGAGATCATGGTAGGCCTGTGTCTCCACAATGTTTAGCAAAGAGTCTTGAACATTGTAGATTTTTAATAAATATAGATGTGAGAGTTTAGTACATCATAAACATAGGATATGAAGGTTCTGGAGAGAGAGGGGTAGGTACTGGACCTGATCATAGGGAAATCTTGGATAAGGAAACTCTCTCTACCAATACAACCCAGTGCCTTCTGAATGAATGAATGAATGAATGTTACAACATTTCTTAAGTGCTTGCCAGGCCCTATACTAAGCACCAGGGGTACAAATACAAGCAAACAATCCCTTCTGTCTAGGAGTTTACTTTTGGATGTAGGAAGACAACACGTAGAGGAGACATAGAAAAAAATAGTGGGTATGACAGAAATGATTATTAAATAACCAGCTGTTAATACTGGGGAGATCTAGGATTTTTTTTTCTTCCTATTTTCTCATTCTGTACTAGGTCACATCAGCTTCTGAAGAATAGGGTTGATAATAAAATTGGATTTAAAGTTCTCCTGCATCTTGTTCACACCCCTCCCACCCCCCCACCCCAACTGGGGAAGCCCATTGTATTCTACTCAGTCTTGGGATCTTTTCTCTAGATTGCCTGTGGCTGGGGGGTGGTCTAGGAGTAAGAGTGAAATAATCAAAGTCATGTCTCCCAGTCCCTTATTAGAATAGGTCTACCTTGCATTATAATATTCATTCTTTTCATTAATTGTTAACCAATCAAAGTTAATTGCCACCTGTTGGGAACACCCACTCTTCCTAGAGGCTGCCATGATCCATCTTTGGTTTACAAGAGATAGCCAAATGACCATCCTTTTATTAATTATTTGTTAGCTGTAATTAATAAAATGATTAATTATCCAGAAATTATGCCTCTTGAACTTTTTATAACTGATGGGAAGTGAGGTCTGGAAATGGCGAGGAAGAGATGTTCCAAGCAAGATAAGGTATAAACTTAGCCATCATGTCCCAAAGACATTGCAGGTAAGGTTTGGTGGGAGGAGGTTGAGGAGGATGGATGGAACTGAGGCAGCCTGGATGGAATTGAGGCAGCCTGGGCTGGAAGAGGCCAAGAAGTGGCATAGAGGTCTGGTTCTAGGAATCAGTGAAAGCTCACACCCAAGATGTGTCAGAGGCAGTGCTAGAATCCACTTCTGTTGGTATCCTGGCCAGCACTATATCCACTATGGCATAGCTGTAAATTATTGACAATCATAGGTGTAAATAATTGACAAGTGACAATCACAATAGAAGAAATAAGGGATTTCACTAGATATACATGCTGCTGTACATATACATACATACATATATACATACTTGTATACACATATACATATGACATACATAAATACACACACATATGTGTGTGTATATATACATATAACATTATGTACATATGTGTTTATACACACACATATAGTGAGGATTGTCCTTCACATGTAGCATGCAAGGTATCAATCTGTGGCTCTAAGAGAGGCAGAATAGATTTATCTAGCCTCTTCTCCATACCTTCTACCTCTTTTCCAAGGGAGACACTAATTCTTTCCAGGAGGGGTTGCAGGAGGTTGGGACCAGAAGCTTGACTATTCTGATCACCTTCCTTAAATATTGTTAGTCAAACTTCACTGTGAAGTTTGGATTCAATCAAAGGGCTGTACTTGAGGACCTAGAAGGTCACATGTGGCCTTGAGGCTGAAGGTTCCCCACCCCTGCTCTAGAGGATGTGGTTTTCAGGTTCAAGTTAAGCTGCTGCTGCTGCTTCTCCTTTTTCCCCTCCTCCTCCTCCTTCCTCTTTCTCCTCTTTTTTTTTTTTTGCTAGGCAATGGGGTTAAGTAATTTGCCCAGGGTCACACAGCTAGTAAGTGTCAAGTGTCTGAGGCCAGAATTGAACTCAGGTCCTCTTGAATCTAGGGCCGGTGCTCTATCCACTGCACCACTTAGCTGCCCCCAAGTTAAGCTCCTAATCACTTTTCTTCAACTGCAGATACAGGACCTCAAGCTTATATCCAAGGCTTGACTCATTTCTCACCAAATTCCAGTTCCACAATGAGCATATAATAGATAGCAAAGAAACCCATTACCCAAGGCAATAGCAAAATAGAAATTGGTGTAAGAGAAAATATACCAAACAATGCAGAGTGAAGGAGTTCTCTCAAAGAAAATGAGGTAGTTTAACTCAACAAATCACAAGAGTCCTAGATTTCACCCCAAAGGAACTTCCCCAAAGTCTGTAGTGAAATAAACTAGGAATAGAGACATAGCAGAGACTGCCAGTTTCTCTCACGTTAGCTTCTTCCCAGAGTTGTATTTCCCCTTTCAGCAACCTGAAGTACGGTTGGCATTGTTCATCTTAGAAGCCAGAATTGCCCAAAGGGACTGCAGAACCCAATGAGATGGAGGAGCCCAAAGAAATTGAAGAGACTGGAGTTCTCCTCTCTCTAACTCTCCCCAACTCTACCCAGTCCCACATGCAGATTTGGGGCTTTGATCTCCACCAGTGAGGACACATTCCCAAACCAATGGGCTTTGGGACTCAAGTTACATAATCCACACAATAACATATACATGCAAGTATGCATATGTGTACACAATGCATGTGCACCCACATACCCACACATATACATAAACATACACCAGAAGGTTTGAGTCATGATTGACCACCAGGGTAATGATGTAGACAACCAGAGGCATCAAAATAGCTATGTTGTAGTTGGAATGAGACTCCTGGAAGCTATGTTTCTGTTCATGGTTCAGGACCCAGGCTTTGAGGCATGTGCAGAAAGACACCTCTCTGGATTTTCATTCTCAGTATCAGGTTCCAAACTACTTAAGGATGAAATCATGGGCCTTCTGTTCATTGGAAAGGTAAACCTCTGGCTGTGCTAGGACACTGAACCACGGAGGTCTGGGTTCACTGGTGGTCCCACCTGTTTCCTGATGAAGCATAGAGAGATGGAGAAGAGCCTCTGGTAACATGCAGAATAGGTCTGTTTACGGGTTTTTTGGCTTTCAGACAGGGGCCTGTTCAGAGTCAAAGCCCTGGGCTCTTTTTGCATGTGTTGTGCTCAGTTCTGGGCACTACAGTTTAAGAAGGATATGGATAAGCTGGAGGCCAGAGGAGAACAACCAGGGTGGTGAGAGGCCTCAAAGTCATGTCATATGAGCATTTGAAAGAACTGGGCATGTTCTGCCTGGTGAAAAACACACTCAGAGGAGGTCATTCTAGCCATGCCCTAGAAAGGCTGTTTGCTGAGGGGAGATCAGACTTGTTCTGATTGGCCCCAAAAGGCAGAACCAGAAGCAATGGGTGGGAGTTATAAATAGACCAATTTAGGACAGATGAGAGGAAATGATTCTAACTTGTGAGAGCTTTTCTTTTTTATAAATTTTTTTTTTTTGGCTAGGCAATGGGGTTAAGTGACTTGCCCAGGGTCACACAGTGTTAGAGCTTTTCAAAAGAAGAATGGGCTGCCTTGGGATATGGTAAGTTTCCCCTCATTGGATGTCAGAGGAAAAAGGGCTGGATCATCATTTGATAGGTAGGCTATGGGTGGGGAATGAGTTTGGGGTATGAGTTAGACTAGGCAATTCTTAAGGTCCTTTCCAACTTTAAAATTCTGGGATTAGGTGATTTAAAAGGACTGAGGCTCTGTCTCTCAGAGGGACATCTGTGTGTCTGGAATTTAGAATCTGAGATTGCCTTCAAAGACTCAGTCAAAGCACCAAGCTTCTATAGAAGGTCGTTCCATGCAGCCTGTGTGTCCCCCACCAATGTTACTCTTCACCTATTCACAGAGTCATAGGATTTGAGAGAAAGTAATCTCAGTGACCATTCAGTCCAATCTCTATGCATAAGGAAATCCCACTGTAACGTACCCATTAAAGGGTTACCTAGCTTCTGCCTGAAGAAAGACCTAGAAGAAGGAGGAACCCACCACCTCCAGCCCAGTACGCTTTTAGACCAAGCTCCAATTGTTTGTTTGAATGTTTTTCTTCTTACCAAACTTTGCAGCTTTCACTCATTATATATAGTTCTTGATTCTGCTATCTGGAGACAAATAGAATGAATGCAATTTCTCCTTCCCATGATAGTCCTTTAAATACTTGAACATAGCTATCATGTGCCCACCCCACCCATCTTTTTTTTTTCACCAGGTGAATATGCCCAGTTCATTCAATTGATACTCATATGACACATCCTTCATCACTCAAGTTGCCTTACTTGAGATGCTTTTCAGTTTATCAATTTCCTTCTTAAACTGTGGTGCCCAGAATTGAACACACTATTCCCAATGAGTTCTGATGAAGGTAGAATACAGTGGGACTATGAAATCCCACTTCCATTTTACATACTGTATAAACTGTTGTTTTACATACTCTGGATCTTGTAGGTATCTACTTATGTATGTACAATTTCCCATTACAATATGAGCTCCTTGGAGGCAGAAATTATTTTTACTCTTTCATTACTTTTTGCATGTCCAGTGCTTAGTACAGTGTGTAGGCCACAGTAAGTGCTGGTTGGTTGATGTGATGTCTTGTATCCTCAGCTCAAGTCAGAAGTCAGCTATGTTGAAAATCTGCTTCTGTGAAAAGAAGCCTTCAGAGTCTACAGAATATCTCTCTTTAGTTTCATAGTTATGAATTCTTCATGAACATTTAAAATCATAACATATAGAATGGCTAAACAAATTGTGATACAAATGAATGTAATGGAATATTACTGTGTGGTAAGAAATGATCCATGTGATGAATACAAAGAAGCATGGAATGATCTACATGAACTGATCCAGAGTGAAGTAAGCAGAGCTAAGAAAACAACATACACAATGACTGCAACAGTGTAAATGGAAAGAACAATGGCACACCAAAAAGATCAAAAGCAAATAAAACAAGATTGGAAATATCAAGTGGGACTCAAAAGGAGAGATATGATAAGACACTCTCAACCTCCCCCTTTGTGGAGGGTGGGAGGTCCACAGGTGTTACATATTGCAGGTGTTTCCGGACCCTCTCAATGTATCAATCAGTTGTGCTGACTAACCCCCCTCCTCCTTTAAAAAATATTACTTTTCATATGGGATGACTCTTGGGAAAGGGGAGGGAGGGGGATACATGGGATACTGTGGTGATATTAGAAACAGAAAAAAACAATAAAAATTATTTTTAAAAAACCTAATATATGTCTTTTAATTGAATTTAATTTGTTCAATTGATGTTAATCCAGCTTCTCTCTCTCTCATATCTACCACTTTTTCTCAAAAAAGAAAGAAAAACAAAAATCTTCTAACAAATATGCATTGTCAAGAAAAAACAAATGTTCTCCTTAGTTATTCCTCCCCTACCCCCATATGTCCCAATTTGTGCCCTGAATCCATTACTTCTCTGTCAGGAAGGGGGTAGCCTGTTTCATCATCAGTCTTCTGGAATCTATGATTGGTCATTGTTGCTGATCAGTTTCCCACGCTTTTTTTTTTTTGTAAGAAAAAAGTAGTTAGAAAAGAATGTGCTCAGCCTCAGTGCTCTATGTTTGATGCAATGTAGTTTTGCTCCAGAGCCCTTCTTTTCTTTTCCTCTCTCAGAGCCCAATTATAGATTCTTATCAATTCTTTATTTCCTTTTAACCCCTATTTCTTGATTCATCCTCAATGGCTAGTTTGTTTTGTTTAGGACAAATCCCTCCCTTAACCTATTTTCTCTCTCTTATACCCTGCCCTCTCTGTTATTCTCTTTTATCTTTCTTTCCTGTTTTCCTGTTGAGGGAAATTTATTTCTCCACTGTGCTCTTTGTGTATATTTTTTCCTCTTTTGACCAGCTCAGATGAAAGTGAGGTTCAAACGTCATCCTTTCTCCCTACCCATCCTCGTTGTTCATTAGTCTACTTGTGCACCCAAATTAGGGGAGATAATTTCCCCCATTTCTGTTCTCCTTTCCCCCCCCGTATGTATTCTTTCCCTCTTCCTTTCTTTTTTTCTTTTGAGATTATATATGTTTATATGCACACCTGTCTGTCTGTCTCTCTCTCTCTCTCTCTCTCACACACACACACACACACACACACACACACACACACACACACTTAAACATTCCCAGGCCCTCTGTCTTACTAGATTCCAGTGGCCCCTGACGATAGGGTCAAGATGTATCATCTCTCCATATTAGAATGTAAATAGTTTATCCTTTTTGAGTATCATGTGGTTGCTCACTTTAAATTACTTTTTTAAAAAATTATTTTATTTTTAATTTATAGGATAAAATAAACATTTCTATAATATAGTATGATAAAAAAGAGATTGCACATGAAACTGCAAATCTATTACATACAACTTGGTATTCCTTTTAAAGTTATCATGTAACTTTCTTCCCCCCTTTTCCCTTTTTTCTCCCCCACCTCCACCCTAGAGATGGCTACCATTAGATACAAATATGTATATGTGTATGTATATATGTATATATGTAAGTATAATCATTCTATCCATACTTCTATTTATCATTTCTTTTTCTGGATGCAAATGCTCTAAATCATTATTGATTAGAAAAATGCAAATTAAAACAACCTTGAGATATCATTTTACACCTATCAGATTGGCTAAAATGATTGAAGGGGAAGGTGACAAACGGTGGAGGGGATATGGAAAATTTGGGACACTAATTGGTACACTAATTGGGACACCAATTCATTTCCCTTTTCCTCTCTCCTTCCCTTCCTTCTCTCTTCCAGTCATAGCTTTTAGATCACTTGTGTTTTGATATGAAATGCCTTATACTTCCATTTTTTGGTTTGACTTTGTTTTAATGTTTCTTGTTATCTCATGGATCCATTAACTTCTATTTGCTCCATTCTAATTTTCAATTGTCTGTTGCTTGGGTAAGGTTTGCACCCCTTATGCCAAGCTGTTAATTCTCTTTCCAATTCTTTCATCCATAGCTCTCACTTATTTTATATTTTTTCCTCTTGCATTCTCATTTTTCTTTTAATTGTTTCCTCTAGAGCTCTCATTCAATTTATAAAATTGTTTTAAGTTCCTTTTAAAGACTCTTGCTTCATCTCTTCCAAAAATTCCAGTTCAACTTGGATTCAAGCTGTGTTCTTCTCTGAGGCTTTGTAGGTGTCTTGGAATCATTCTTTTCTTATGGATTTGTATCTTTTTGGTGAAATTGCTTTTTGTTGCCCATTCTTACAGCCTTACTTCCTGACTTTGGACTTTGTGTTAGAGCCAGACCCTGCACACTTCCTGGGGAAACTACTGAGTTGTACTTGGTGCCATTTTGTATTTTCTTGCATTCAATTGCTACATTGTTGTAGGTCTCAAGTCTTGTGTTATTCTAGGAATTCAGGGGTAGCTCAATCTGGAGACCTACAAACTTTCAGTGTGCCCAGAGCATGTAGTGTGATAGAGAAACCTGAGTGCCATCCTCCTGGCATGAGTTTTGTAAATACCTTGCCTGGGTTTGTGTCCAAGGAACACAACTACTGGCCCTTGTTGGGAGGTCTGGCAAACTGCTACTGGATTCAGCAACCCTCAGAAAGCTGAAAATCTCTGCGTGTTCAGAATAATGGAACTCTAGGGTCTCCTTTGGGCATCTGGTCTGGTTATTCCACTACAAGTGTTAGCCTGAGCTAGGAGCTAGATCTGAAACCCTACTGTATTCTCATGGTTGAAACCAAAGGGCCACCATCTTCTGTAATATTTGCTTGTTCAGTACCCAGCCTAAGGCCCACAACCACCCCTCATGATGTGCCACACTGCCACCCTTAGATATATGTGCCCTCAGTCCACACTGTATCTCTGACCTAGCAGTGAAGAGTTAATATGAGTTTGAATTTGGCACCCATTCCTTCTGCTTGGACAAAGTCAGGTGCCTTAGTGCTGGATTTGGGACACCTTTTTCCCTTGTGTATAGCTGTGGGCAGGCTCTTTTCAGTCCCTGGGGTATTCCTGTTGGCTAGGTCCCATCCCTGGAGTGCATAGAACTCTTTCTCCATATGTTGACCTTGGTTGGATAAATTACTCTCTATGATTTTTCTTGTATTTCACAATTAGAAATCAGATGGGTGCACTTTTTAGATGTTTGTGGAAGAGGTGTTAGGGAAAACTTGGCTTTACTACTTCCTTCTTTGTTGTTCAGTCATTTTCAGTCATGTCTCTTTGTAACCCCATCTGGGATTTTCTTGGCAGATTCTGGAGTGGTTTGCCATTTCCTTGTATAGCTCTTTTTTTGTTTTTTTTTTGAGATGAGGAAACTGAGGCAAACGAGGTTAAGTGACTTGCCCAGTCACCCAGGAAGTAAGTGCCTGAGGCCAGATTTAAACTCAGGAAGAAGAATCTTCCTGACTCTAAGCCCACTTATCTGTGCTAACTGCTGTGCCACTACTTCCTTCTACTCTGCCATCTTGGCTAATCTCCATAATATATATCAAGATGGCATTTTTGTTCCTCTTTACATTCAATTATTTCTAAGTTTTCATCTAACAAGATGAGTGTTTTGGAAACTGAAAATATTTACTTATTATGTATACTGATATTTTCCTAAACTATGCAAAAAATTTTCGTGAGATTTATTTTGGAAGAAAATTGAACAGAGGCAAAATTTCTATGTGTTTGGGTAATAAATGGCATTAGTGAAGACGAGGCATTTGTTCTTCTCTTTTAAGGGAAAATGGACAAAATGACATGTTTTCGAGGAAGATAGAAACCATTAATAAGACTTGGCATTTCTATTACACTCCAGAGCAATGATGTAAAGTTTACAGTGGAGAAAGTAAGATTCTTGAGATCCAAGAGAGCATGCATATCTCATTTGCAAATTAAGCAGCTTTTTGTAGCGTACAGGGCTTTGGAGTTTGAGTCAGGAAAGCCTGTGTTGACATCCTTCATAAACAAAGGCTGGATGACCTCTGCTGTGTGGTAGTAGGGATATCCTTACAGATCTGGGTTAGATTTAGGGGAGCCACCTAGAGCTAGCTTGAATTCACTTGCTGGAGCTAATTGCTAAACTTTCAGTTTGAGCATTTACACCTCAGGAATTGGCAAATGTAAACATAAGTTCTTGGTTTATTGTTTTATTGATTAACTAGACATAAGAAAGTGATGGAGATAATGTTTATAGTGCAGGTAAAACTTAAGGGTGTGTCTGTATACATTTTTCCCCCCCAGATAGCCAGTTAAACATTTATCAGTACACCTTTGATTAGATTAGATTATCACTGAGGTCTCTTCCCACTCTAGAATTCTGTGATTGCATGACCTCAAATTTCCTTCCAGCTTTAAGTCTTGTGTTTCAGATTCTTACTTGCTGTGGGGCCTCAGGCAAGTCACTTAATTGCTCTGTGCATCAGTTTCCTCATCTACACAAATGAGAGAGTTATACATAAAGAAACATAAATTTACTTCCAGCTTAAAACTATGATGCCATAATCTTATGAAAAAAAAAATGGATTGTTTTTGTGTGTGGTATTACTAGCATAGAATACATAGAATCCATTCCCCAAGGCCAAAATTTCTTGGAGAAATTTTAAAGTATTTGGGACATTCTATGGTTTGAAAATGAAGTCAGTTATTACCCAATGCTTGGTTTTTCCACCATGACAATGCTCTGGTTCATGTCATATTTGGACATCCTCCCCACTTCACCCCCATCCCCAATTAGTTTCCCTTCATATGAACCAGGTTGGGCTCAATTTTTAATGATCTATAAACCTAAAATAGTTTTGATGAAGATGTGCCACCATTGAGGATATTCAGAAGAATGAGCTTTAGATTCTGCAGATAGTTCCAAAAGAATTTCCCCAGATGTTTTGAGAAATACGAACATTTTTGGAGTATGTTTGGCCTCTCAATGTGACTGCTTTAAAGAAGACAATGACCAAATTCATCTGAAGAATCAATGGCAATAACCTTTGTGTGTGTGTGTGTGTATACAAACATCTATGTACCATATATGTACTATATATATATATATAATACACATACTATAGTATGTCTATATTATATAGTATGTTTATGTATTATATAGTATGTATATAGCATGTTTTTATATATATACATACACACACACATATACAGAAATATTCATATACACACATCGTTAACCCCACCATAGGATGTAAACTCCTTGAGCACAGAGACTGTTTCATTTTAGTTTGAGCATCCTCAGTGTCTGGCACATAGAAAGTGCTTAGTAGATATTTGTTGACTGAATGATTGACAGGATTAAAGAGTAGTTGAGGAAAGGCTGCGTGTGAGTTTCAGAGTGGAGAGCCACAGTCAGTCTCTAGAATAATCACATAGTTAGAGCTAGAAGGAACCTTGAGTTTGTCTAGTTCAGTTTACTTCCATTGTTCTTGTTTGATCACGTGATCCTGTATGGGGTTTTCTTGGCAAGGGTACTGGAGTGGTTTGCTATTTCCTTCTCCAGCAGAGTAAAGCAAACAGAGAAGAAAAGGCCGTGATCTCCCATGGCATCTTGGGCCATCTCCAGTCATCCTGATCTATAGCTTACCATGGGACCCAGATGGCTCTGGAGGAGAAAGTGAGGCTGGTGACTTTGCACAGCCCTCCCTCACTTAAATCCAATGCACTTGTAAGTCATGGCATCACTCTCCTGATGTCATAGTCCTCTTCAAGAATGAAGGACAAACAATAACAACAAAGTAAACAGAGGGTAAGTGACTTGCCCAGGGTTACATAGCTAGCAAGTGTCTGAGGTCAAATTTAAACTTAGGTCTTCCTGACTCCAGGTGGAAGTACTCTGTCCACTAAGCCATCTAGCCTTTTCTGCCTCTACCCAAATCATGAATCACATTTACAACATGCTTGTAGGTAGATGATAAAGCATTTATCTTTTTTAACTACATTGTGAAAAGGTAACTGTGAGGATTGTGGTTTGTATTATTCTTCTTGTCCCTAATACACTATAAAATGTTATACTACACTTTTAAATTTTATTTACTTATTTTTATTCTTAATTTATGAAATAAAACAAATATTTCCATAACACTGTAGAATAAAAAAAAAGATGATTGCATATGAAACTGCAATTTTTTTTTCCGCAGCAGCAAAGTTGGCATAGTGAGGAGAGTTCTGGAGCATGGAGTCAGGAGGGCCTGAGTTTAAATCTGGCTTTAGATACCTAATAGCTGTGTGACCCTGGATAAGTCACTTAACCTCTACCTGCTTCAGTTTCATCATCTATAAATTGGGGATAATAATAGCATCTATCTCCCAGAATTATTGGGAGGGTCAAATGAGATAATGTATCTAAAGTACTTTGCAAACTTTGATGTATTATATACATATCATTATTATTATGTTATTGTTGTTGTTGTTGTAGTAATATCATTCGGTAGGAGCAAGAGTGGTGAATCCTGACATTCCAAACAAGGAACAACCTGAAGAACAGAGAATTCCTTCAGATTAACAGAAAAAAAAAGGATTTGTTTCCTGAGCCAGCAGTTAGCCTAGGGGTGGGGAACGTGCAGCCTTGAGGCGATGTGTGGTACTCCAGTCCTCAAGTGTGGCCCTTTGATGGAATATGAACTTGTGAAGTGAAGCCACACTTGAGGACCTAGGGGGCCACATGTGGCCTCGAGGCTACAGGTTCCCCATCCCTGAGTTAGCCCTTTTGGCAAAATACCTGCCCCAAACACTCAGATGTCAAGATTCTGGGATGTCCAGTAAAGTGGGTTTTTCCAAGTTTTGAATTACGGACTCAAACTAATAGAAGTAAGAGTCCCCTGAAAAGTACCCTGGGGCTTCTCATTCCACAAGTTTTTTGATGTCAGAACATGCTTGTCATCCATCACTTTTCATCGGATGGTACCCAAGCCTAAAAAGATCATTTTTATAAAACACTGGGATTATATAAGAACCAAAAAGTCTTTAATGCTTTTAAATATCATTCACTAAGTTCTAAGACCCAAATCATTGGATATCGAGTCTGCCTCTCAGAGACTTGCTTCTTGCCATCCCAATTCTCCTCATCACAACCAATTAATGCTTTCCACCTGCAGGGCTTAAGAGAAGCATGCTGAAATTAATTCCTACCTCAATACAAATCATCTAAAATGTCATAGTCTGAGTCAGGAAATTGGCTCAGTACTAGAGGAAGAGCAGAATGGCATATAGAGATGAAGTGCCAAACTAGGAGTCAGAAAGACCTGGGTTCAAATACCACCTCTAACACTAGCTGTGTGATCATGGCTAAGTCTCTTCTCTTTCTAAGCCTCAATTTCCTCATCCACAAGATGGGGATAATAATACATATTGGTGCCTTACTCACAAGGTGATTGTAAGCCTCAAATGATATGTGTGTAACAATAAATAAATAATAAAAGTGTGGAAAGTACTTTGCAAAATTTAGAGCTGTCAATCAGGTGAAGCCCACTCAAAATGCAGAGGAGTCCAAGCCAGGTTGAAAGCAGAAACAAATTATTAGCAGGAAAATCAGACATTAGTGCTGAGCTGCCCTCCTTCCCCAGTCAAGGTACAAAAGAACCCATAATCCAGGATAGTCAGGGGATATTCATGGTTGAAAACCACAAAGGGGAGGTGCAGGTAGGGCCTGGAAAGAAAGAGACAATCTTTCCTAGGAATAGGTGGACATAGAAGCAGGATGTTTTGCAGGAACAGTTGAATGATAGGCTGTTTTGGGCCAGTTTTGGGATGCAGGGCATAGCTCAGCAAGCTCAGCCAGTGAACACCAGCAAAGGTGTCTGGGAGTGAGCAAGACTTTGGATCACTGCAGGCTCCTGATTGGTTCCTTTCAGCAAACAGATTTACTTCGTGTCCAGTGCATCTGCCTGGTAAGGTACCTCATAGAAAATAGACATGTTAATCTCAGGGGCACTTCCACAGAGCCTGATAGAAATACTCTATTACTATAAGGATAGCCTGATATAGTTGAATGCAAAGTCTATTTGGAGTCTGAGGGTCTCAGCTCAAATTTTGATTGTTACTAACCACCTATGTGACCTTCTGAAGTATATTTTTTCTCTTTGGGTCTCAGTTTCCTCATCTGTAAAATGAGGGAGTTGAATCATAGGTTCCCAAAGCGAGTGATGCTGCCTCCTGGGGAGTACTGGAATGATGGAAGGGCAGTAGTAGCCTTGGGTGCAATTGGGAGATGTTGAATAAAAATAAGGGGGTGGTGGAAGCATAGAGAAAGAAAAGAAGATGTGAAAATTTTGAAAACCCGTTCATACATGGTTCACCTGTTACATAACAGCATTTAAGTCACGGTGATTACATTATTTTTCAAATGAACACAGAAAATGAAAGTTTTAACCAAGTCCACCAACTGGTCTGAACAAGTTAGTGTTGGCAGGCGAGCATGTTGCACATTGTTGGGAAGTCCAAAATGCATGGGCAGGAATACGTACATGTAATGACTTGTTTACAATAACATACTATACAGTTACATGGCACAATATTGCATCATCAAAATTTCAATGCAGATTACAAATTAATTACAATAAAAATAAACTACAAAATTACAATAAATTTAAGAGGCATCATTTAAAAATATATATTTGAAATGATGCAAATTTTTTTTTTAAAAAATAAAGGGTTAAAGAAAGCAGATTTCTAGGGGGGGTACTGAGTAATTTTTTTTTAAAAAGGGAGTAGCAGGCCAAATAAGTTTGGGAACCTCTACTTTGGGTTCATCAAAAGAGGCATATGACTTTCAAGAGGAAGGAGGGGATAGTTCCACTTTACTCTGTCTTAGGTCATTTCTAGAGTATTATATTATTCAGTTCTGGGCACCCACTTTAGTAACTAATCAATAAGCATTTATTAAGCACCTACTGTGTAACAGGTACTGGACAGATATCTATCTTTAGGACAGATACTATTGATAAGTTGAAGAACTTCTCAAGAAGAGCAATGAGAAGGGTACAGACTCAAGTCCATGCTATATAAAGATTAACTGAAAGAACCAGTATGTTTTGCCTGGGGAAAGGAGGATTTACTGGGGGCCAGGGTGGGGAACTGATAGTCATCATCAAGTGTTTGAAAGATTGCCTTACAGAAGAGAGCTTAGACATGTTATGCTGCGGAGGAGGCTAGTTTAGGCAGAGACAGAGATAGACAGAGAGATATACACAGAGAGATAGTCAGCCAGAGCCAGAGTTAGAGAGAGAAACAGAAAGAAGCATAGGGACAGAGACAGAGAGACATATAGACAAGGACACAGAGAGAGAGAGAGACAGAGAGACACAGACACATAGACACACACAGAGATCATTTTCACTATTCCAAAAGGCAGTCTTTTGGAATCCACCCTCTACTACTCCCTAGAGAAGTTAGCCCTCTCACAACTTAAGTCATGATGATTACATTATTTTTCAAATAAACCCACAAAATGAAAGTTTTAATCCATCATAGGTCAAGTCCACCAACGGGTCTTAACAAGCAAGTGTTGGCAGCCAGTGTGTTGCGCATTGTCAGGAAGTCCACCATGCATGGGCAGGACTATGTGCAGAGAGAAGCAAAGAGACAGATGGGGGACAGAGAAAGACAGAGAGGGTACAATATGATTGACCTAGAGCTGGAAGAGATCTCACTATCCATCTAGTTCCACCCTCTCATTTTAAATATGAAGAAATGAAGCCCAAAGAGGTTAAATGTCTTGGCCAGGATTTCCTAGGTAAAGCAGCAGAGGGAGGATTGGAACCCAGATTCTCTTACTTCAGAGACAGTAAGTTCTCTCTTTCTTTGCTATATGGAAAAAACTACCCAACAATAGAGGAGATTCTCTTTCACTGGAGGTTTCCAACAAAGGCTGAATAATTATTTGTCTTGTGTGTTATAATGGGGACTCCCTTAGGGTATGGGTCAGAAGGCTGCTGAAGTCCTTTCCAAATGGGAAATTCTTTGATTCTGTGAGCTTTAATTTCCTTCCAGCTCTAAATCCTAAAATAACGTTCCCTCCTTGTTTTGGGTTACTTGTTTCTATTCTTCTGCTTGCTTTTCTCTTCCCCTTTAATTCCTGACTCTTAAACTTTGCCCTTTCTGCATTGTGGCATTGATGTCTGACTGATTATGTACCTGATTTTTCTCTGTACCTGATTTCTAGTCTATTGTATGCCTGAATCTTTACCTTTGTTCTGATCCCTTATACTTTTCAATTTCTTTGAGCTTTGTTGAGAATTCCCTGGTCCTGGCTTCTCCCCTGCAATCATAATCCATTTCCAGTCAAATTCCAGGCATGACAAAGCACTATAGGAAATTATAATTGTACAATAGTTGCAACCAGATAAAATACTTCATCTTCTTAATATTATCCTCCATCCCCTAGGTGATCTTGATTACTTGTGAACTCATTAATAAAGCCAGACAACTAAGCATTTAAATCATATGTAAGGCCAGAAGGGAGAAACCTGTCAAATTTACACAAGATCATGGAGAAGTTCTGAATGATATTGAGTGAAATTGGACTTTCCTTTCTAAGATAGCTTGGGGATTTGCTTTAGAATTTTTGTTAAAGGAAAAATTTTTGGGGTGCTTCTCTGCAAATACATAAAGTGTATTTTTGCCTAAGAAGAATGAAAGGAATCAAGGCAGGAAATGGAATACAAAGCTAAGAGGAGAATGAATGGCATTAGCAAATGCAGGCATGGCTGGTGCAAATATTGCAGCTGTGAACCGTTTTCCAAATGTCCCTGCAAAACCATATTTAAAAAAAAAAGAGAGAGATTCAATCGTACCATTAAAGTTATGATCATTGCCTGAAATCATCTACAACCTTTTAAAAAGCAACTCAGAAAACTAATTTAATCTCATACCACTCAACTCAGAAAATGACTGAAATTAAAAAGCTGCAAAGTTATTTACCAGAAGAGAACCCTGATAAAGAGCCTTTGGCACATACTGCAGAATAGGACTCAGAACAGAAATGAAATGAAGAAAAAAAAAGATCAGTTTACAAGGTGAAGCAGCTGTTGGTTTCAGGATTGTTTAAAAAAATCTTTATTTGTGTTTGGTAGAAAAGGCTTGCAGTTAGAGTTTATATTGGGGGATTCTACAGGCATTACCTCAACTCTCCAGTGCTCTGGGGTTGTAGAATATCAAATCAGGACATATTAATAGGAGCCAGGAAAACTCTGCTATCAGGCAGCAAAGACAACCAGACTTGGAGTCAGAATCTGGGTTCGAATCCTGACCCTCTTTGTAACCTTGGACAAATCACTTTTCCTATCCAGATCTCAGTTTCCTTATCTGTAAAATAAGGATGTTGAACTAGATGACTTGTTAGTCCCTTCCAGCTCTAAACCTGACTTACTTTATTGTTCCTTTGGAAAGAAATAAAAAACCCAACCCCACCAAGAAGATATCTTCCTGTCGTTTCTGTTGGATGATACAGTAGGAGTAGGAAACTAGGAGATGCCCTAGCTTAGTGTTAGTAACAAGTCATCCTTCTCTTGCTTGAATCCAGGGCACCACTCATACCTCATTTCCTTTTAAACTGAGGTTCAGTGGGATTGTCAAGTCATTGGATTATGAATCAGAAGACCTGGGTTCAAATGTTACTCTGCCACTTAGTAGCTGTGTGACCTTGGGCAAGTTACCTTCTGTTCTGGAAGTTTCAGTTTCCTTCTCTGTAGAATGAGAGAGTTATTTTCTTTCAGTTCCATCATTCCATAAACCTATTTCATATTGTATGACTTCCAGGTCAGTGAATGGCCATGGTCTGTCTTTGAAGACTCTCAACATGGAATGAAGTAGTCCTTCTACAGTGAAGGAGGTGCCTGAAGCCTATGAAACTGCCCTGTTTATTGGATTAAATAGAAAAATTAGGTTTGAAAGACACACACACACAGACACACACACACATAAATTAAATTTTGAAGTTAGATGAAGAGAATTCTTGATTTTGTTAACTATATTCATGTTCTTTCCTATGTCTGAATGAATGGATAAAAGAGCATTTATTAAGTGTCCTATGTGCTAGGCACTATGCAAAGTACTGGGGATACAAATACAAAAGTGTATTGGCTTTGCCCTCAAGTAACTTCTAATCTAAGAGGGGACACAGCTCCTATTGGGGAGTGCTGGCCAGAGAAGGGAGTTTGGGTCTGAGAAGTCACAGGAATGGTCAACAGAACCATACGATGGTTGATTCTCATACCTTTTGCAGAAGTAAAGATAGTATTGATTTGATCCTTGAGCAAAAGGCGGAAAGTGTGTATAGCAGGGCAGATGGCAAGATGTCCTTGGTGGACGATATGTGAATGGCATGTGATGGGTGGTCTGAGGTTACTTAGTTATAGTGGGTTAGGCTAATCTGTACTTATTCACACTCACTCATTCCGTCACCAATCTGGTTCCAAAGTTGTGAGAGGGTTAACTTCTCTAGGGAGTAATGAAGGATGGATTCCAAAAGACAGTCTTTTGGAATGGTGAAAATGATCTCCCTCTCTCTGTTTTTAGGTCATAACTATATATTTTACTATTTTGAAATTAGTACACCTTAATTATAGATTTATGTTTGAATGATTTGGGATAGGGCATGAAATAACTGGGACTTTCCATGCTTGGCTTGGGAGATGTAGAGTAGTGAAAATAAAGCTGAATTGGGGACTAGGAGGAAACGCAGGCTCTGTCATTAACTAATTTTTTAAACCTGAGGTTGGATTCTCTGAGGTTACAGTTTTCTATCCTATAAATGAAGGAATTTGGACTCTGTGACATCTCAAGTTTCTTTAAGCTCTAACCATCTAGGGAAAAAAAAATCTCTGTGGAAGGATATTTGAAAATATAAACATTTACAAGTTAAATAGCTTGACTGCTTTTACAATCCATATTCATAGGTGTGAAATAGAGAGATATTTATCCCTTGTTGCTATAGCTAATTTGTTACCAAATTTATTTTACATTTGCTTATCTGTGTAAATAATGACAAAAACAACAATAATAATGGCTAACACTAATTGAGAGCTCTAAGGTTTACAGATTACTTTACATATGCTATCTTATTTGATCCGAACCATAACCCTGTGAAGAAGGTGCTATGATTGTCCCCATTTTATAGGAAGCTTGTACTGACAGAGGTTGTAACTTGCCAAGGTTCACACAGCTAGAGAGTGTCTGGGGTAAGAGTTGAACTCAGGTCTTCCTGACTCCAGTGGCAGCTAATTGGCTGTATGGATAGAATGCTGGGCCTGGAGTCAGGAAGACCTGAGTTCAAATTTGGCCCCAAACACTTACTAGTTGTGTGACCCTGGGCAAATCACTTAATCTCTGCCTCAATCCACTGGAGAAGAAAATGGCAAACCAACTCCAGGATCTTTGCCAAGAAAACTCTCTGGATGGTATAGTCTACAGGGTCATGAAGAGTCAGACATAACTGAACCACGACAAAAACGTCTCGACTCCAGGGCCAACACTTTATCTACAACAGTGAAATATAAGCTTCCTGACAACATCATTTTGCTATATCCAGATCTTGGTATGTAGTAGGTACTTAATTTTGGATGAATTGAATTAAATTGAATTCTTTAGATTGCACAGTGGACTTGCTAGATGTGGTGGCTTGGTTCACTTTGCCAGCTAAAGTTTAGAAATTGATTCTTATTCTAAATGCTTTTCATGGCTCTGGGGCATCTGGAGAACTCCTCCAGTAAATTGTTTCCATTAACGAACTGCAGCTGATCTTGGAATGTTCTTCCCAGAAGATCTGATGCCTCAAGGCCAAAGGGCTCTTTGGTTCTAGAACATTGGGTCTAGCTTATATGTCAGACTTGTACAACAGATGACCCACGAACTGCTTGTGTCCTGCCAAAGTGGCCTGCGGGTGGTATGTTGTACAGACCTGATATATCTGATTAAAGAAGGCCAAGTTACATGCATAGTTATTGTTTGTCCCTTGTTTTTGAAGAAGACCAATGACATTCTGGACATCAATATCTTGACTCAGTGTGGATTGGATTTAAGTGAGGCAGACTTGCACAAAGTCATCAGCCTCACTCTCTCTTCCAGAGTCGTCAAGGACCAGTGGCAGGACAGAAGTCAGGATGACTGGCAGTGGGAGTCTTTGATGTCTGACCAAGCTCTAAGTGCTCTGCAATGCCTCCTTCATCAACCTTCCTGGTTGTTGAAACAAATTGTTCTCATCTCCCCATTCCACCGAGAGAAGCCTTCACATGCTTGGGATAGATATTCTTCTAACTCACTAATAGGTCTGAGGTCCATTAGTTACCCTTAACTTGGGTTAGCCTGTTTGCTGAGACGGTGTACTGGGGTCTGGTCATTGCACGGCTTCTTGGAGCCATAGGTGAGAGTTGAGTGCTAGGTGGACACCAAAGGTGGATGAGCATCTCTGAAAAGGGCTCATGCAGAAGTGCTGGTCCTCCTTGAACACCCCGCATGCCCCATGATTAGTAATAGGAAGGGAAAGGGAGAGAATAACTCTAATGTTTTTAATTTGCTGGTTTGGATCCATCTGAATGCAATGGCACAGAATCCTATGGGAAGTCTCACGATGTGGACCCTATCTTTCATTTGTGAAAAGAAAAAAATACAACTTTTGTTTTGGTTTCAATTATTGTAGTCTTAATTTTTTTTTCATTTAACAAATATCTCTTTTTTTCCCCCTCTCATCCTGTTCTATCCTCCAATGAAAAAAGATAAACAAAACTTTTTTAACAAATATGTATGGTCAAGCCAAGCAAATTCCCGTATTGACCATGTTTAAAAAAAATGGGTGCCTCGGTCCACCCCTGTAGTCCATCACCAATTTGTCAGGAGATAGGTAACAAGCTTCATCATTGGTCCTGTAGAATCATTAAATAGCATTATTTATTCACATAATTTTTCTTCCTCTTTAACTTGCCCGTTCAGCTCACGGATATCTCTCTCTCCCTTCCCTACCCCCCCCCCCCACCCCAGGTACTTTAAATTATAAAAGGCAGAGTAATCAGTGAAGGACAGAAGAAGAGATGGAAATGAGAAATATGAGGAAGATGTTGAATCCTGTTAACTAAAAACCCAGCAGTACATGGCTAAGCTAATTTGAAATTGAATCTTCTAATATTCTTCCTTCTTTCAGCAATTTCTAAGTGTGAGTAGGGGACTGCTTTAAGTGAGATTAATGACAGCCTGTGCTCATAGGAGAGACACAGAAGTAAGGCAGAGCTGGAATGAGAGTGGGTTGACTGTGATTTTGTCCCAGGGCACTGACTTCCATTGCCTTCATGGTAGTCCTTACCATTTATCAATGTCCTGTGCTAGCCCCTGGCTCCTGGTTACCACTTGCTTTGCTTTTCTACTAAGGCCTCATTTCATCTTCATTGGTACGACCATCCAGCCTGGACATCCTATTTCCATCCCTCTCCTTAGAATGGGGACAAGTGTAACTGAGGTCCCTTACAATTACTAGTGATGGTGGTTGTACCTCCCCATTTTCAGCCTTAGGATGTCATGGGGTTTCTGTCTTCTTCCTTCCCACCCAACTCTGTCCTAGGTGTGAGAATTCCTAGTTACGTCTCTAAGTAAAGAAGACAACTGGCAAAAAATTGAAAGGTGATGTTCATATCTGAAATCTCTTTTCCTTTGAACTTTCAAGTTTGGAACTGAAGTCTCAAGAACATCCCAAAAGTCCTTAGGCTGAGCATTTAAGGTTTTTAACGGAATGAGGTGGAAGAGAAGTAATTACTACATGTGTTGCCAATATTGTTTGCTGTGCTGGGGGATGCCTCTGTAGCCCCAACTTATTTATGGCATGAGCCTGGATATTGATGGTTTTTTATCCCCTTCCTGATACAAATCTACCATGTCTTTGGCAGAGGCTTCACTTTTTCTTTGCTGCATCTTCTTCGCCCCAGGCCTTAGTCTCTGTATTTCTGACCTCAGTCTGGTCTAAAGCTGGTCATTTGATTTTGAATGTATGCTTCCTTGATCAGGTGTTTTGTGAACATAATTACTGCATGATGGGAATGAACAGACAGCTGTATATTATAAACAAGGAGATGGGAAGGAGAAGCGACGTAAAAGATGTCATAGAAGAAATTCATGAGCCAGCCAAGCATGCTTTATTGGCATTCAAGAAAAAGCAAGAAAAATCCATAGTATATTGGGTAGACCTCCTGCAGTAAACTTATGGAAGGATATGGGTGAGTCACACTGCATCAGCAGGCATGGTTGTGTTGTAGTCCACATTATCAGAGGGAATACCCAGACAGATGAGGTCCTGAATTTATCTGAGTCTTGAGTTTTAGGGCAATAGTGAAGTGAATACTGGATTGGAAGTCAGAAGAACTAGGTTCAAATCCTAGCTATTATTTTCTACTTGTGTGACTTTGAACAATTCACTTTACCTCTCTGGGCCTCAGTTTCCCCAAGTGTAAAGTTAAGGTTTGGGATTTTTATAATTCCTAAGGTCTTTTCTACTTCTAAAAACTATGATTCTGGACAATAGTCTCCCTCTTATTAAACCAGACATAGTTTTTAAACAGGAAGTGCCTAAAATGCTTCCTTTGGTACCATGCACATTTTATTCAAGAGTAGAAGTACCAGGCAGCCATAAGAGATAACCAGTAGGTGCTTTATCAGTGCCAACAGTCTTAGACTCCTCCAATTCAAGTGAGGTAGGGAGCAGATAGAAATGAGGAAATGAAGTGGGAGGTGCCTGTGGGAGGGCAGAAGAGTGAACATTGACTAGCATAGCTGGACTTATTCTCCCAACTCACATTAATATAGATGTTTATGCATCTAGCAGAGAAAAATTGGCCCCCTTAGGGCATGGATAGATAGATATCTGATCTGACATTTGACCCATGATCTCCAAGGGAGATTATGATTTCCACCTTTTTGAAGAGTGCAAGAAGGGCTGAGATAAATGCTGACTCTTTGGTTCTTCTATCTTCAAGAGGATTTGGGGGCTAAGATTTTTATCTATTTATCTCACTTCAAATATGGGTAGTCCAGGTATGCTTGTTTTAGAGTTTAGAATAAACACCACTTTCCCTGATCACTCTCAAGGGGAAGGGTAAGACTTTGCATAATCTTACCAACTTAGCTTTTTCCCATCAAACACTGATTACATAAAATACAATCATGGGTAGTTCGTAAACTTCATTATCAAAGTAAGCAGTAAAAAGAAATCAGAGAATTAACAGATTTGAGCAGACTAAGGAATGCATAAGAGAAAATGAACTCTTCAAGTAAAGGATAAGGTCTCAACTCAGTGAAAGAGAAGATGATCTCACTAGGGAGAGAATCTGCTCTTGGCAGTCTCTAGGGTTGTATGCATTGGAATTCAAGGGGCATGTTGGAGACTGGTTTTCCATCTGTCTACAGCTACAGGGAGAGTTCCCAATTATCTTTCAAAAAGGTGCACTGCCTTTTACCCTTCTCTCTAGAACACCTTTATGCCTCTCCTGCGATATTTCCAAATTCAAATAAGTCACTTCTCCACTTATATATGTGTGCAGCATTACAGACTCAGAGGTATCTCAATCAGGAGTCATATCTCCCCTGATACAGTGTTATTGGGGTCGTCTCTCAGGAAACTACTCTAGGAGTGAGGTTATATTGACTTTCTTTTTTCTCCCTCTACTCCATGGCAAGCAGATAACTCCTCCTTAAATTTGATATTTTGTCTGGTCTAGAAAGGACAAAAAAATAGTCTTGCACACAGAAGTCTCTTTCAAGATGGTTATTTGCTGTGTAAGAAAGAAAACAGTCCACAAGAATGCATGCAATTCTGAGGGTTCGATTGTCTTCTCGGAATTAGAGGAGGGAAGTATGTTTAGAAAGAACATGTGAGAGCAAAGGTGGAAAACTAGACATTTGGTGAGAACATGGTGTTCTAAGTAAGAGAATTCTGGTGATGGAGGTTGTTTGTGTTTTAGAAAAGTGCTAATGATCCAAGACAGTTCCAAAAGACTCATGATGGAAGATTCTATCCACAATCGGAGAAAGAACTTATGGAGTCTGAATGCAGATTGAAGCATACTTTTTTTCACTTTTTTTTTGGGGGGGTTCCTTTTGTTCTGTCTTTTCACAACATGACTACACATGTATAACCTATATCAGATCGCTTGCCCTCTTGGGAAGGAGGGAGGGGAGGGAGGGAAAGAGAAAAATTTGGAACTCAAAATCTTTAAAAAATGAATGTTGAAAATTGTCTTTTACATGTCATTGGGAAAAAAATGTAATATTAAATAAAAAAGAGAAAAATGTGAAAAAAAAGGGCTGGCCAATAAAACAAGAAACAAAAGACAAAAACCGCATACACACACACACACACACACACACACACACGCATGCACACTAGCTTCAAGACAGATACTTGGAGGTCTGGTCATTTTCAGGTTTCTTCCATTACCTTAGTTACAGCCACCATGGATAGAATTTGGGCCATTCTACAGAGTTCACATGGGACTTCTGAGCCTTCACTATAGATTAGCAGTGTGTGGTTTGAAGCTCCCGTTTATTGGTTCCACATTTTACTCTGCATTTAGCAGGACACAAAAGACCATTGAATCATCACCATGTGAAAGAAAATAAGCAAACACTCATTTTTTTTCATGATAGAAGAAATAAACAAGAGTGGTATTAATTACCTGGTGAAAATAAAACCCTAATGAATGCAAACTCATTACTGTTGAAATCAATTCATGCATAGCAGAAGGTACATATATTGAAGTCAACACACTTAATTACATTTGGGGTAATAAAGAGAGTATGCATGGAGTCCAATGTCTCTTGAGCCTGAACATTAATTTTGATCTAATTTTCTGTGCCTTGATGCTGAAAGAATGAAAAGGCAAGCAAAATTAAAAGACCAATGTGAAGTTCATTAGCTTTGTTAACAGGGAACTGTAAAACACTTGCACATATAACTGCATTCGACATTTCAGCCTAGGGAAAGGTGGTGTTTTCAAAGCAATAATGGTATCATCAACAATAAAGGTGACCTTATGGGATTTCTCATCTTACAAGAAGACTATAAAGAGAAGAACTGGAAGTGTAATGAAAGTGAGAGGGTTTGCCTGAGGTATCAACCTTAGGTTTCCTTCTTTTTCCCTCATGCTGTGCCCTCTGCCTTCAAATATTTCCCCCTTTTCTCTCTGATTTTCTGAATCCCTTTTTCCTTTCCTGGACACTCTAAGACACAGATATATTATGTTTTTACTTTACAAACATTTACACATTTCCCCCTATCTGGGACAGGTTTCTTGCAACAGAGTCAAACAATTAGTTGAACCTAACAGTACAACGTGACCTCATCTGAAGTGCATATACCCTCCTACATAAAACACAATTTATATATATATCTATATTATATATATATATCTATATATATATATATATCTACATATATGTATATACATATACATATATATGTATATATATGTGTGTGTGTGTATATATATATATATATATAATATATATATATATATATATATATATATATATATATATATGTATATTATATCAATAAAACTTTTTCCTCTAAGCTTCTGCCCTCACCCTGGGACCCATTTCCCCTATAACAAGTCAATAAGTTAGCAAAGGTTTATTAAGCCACTACTATGTGGCATAGTAGGAAGCACTGGAGATACAAAGCAAGGCAAAAACATTCCCTGCTCTCAAGGAACCCACAAACTAATGGGCATCTCCACAGAGGCAGAGGTGAGTCTCTCTGGGGAATAGCATGCTCCTTCTCTTGGAGCAATTGGACCCAAGGTTAAATTGTTCTCTCTCACCTCACAATGAACTGCCCAGGGTCCTGCTGCTGCTTCCCCCTTATTGACACTTGGTGGGATGAAACCCATGACTAGAATATGGTTCTGGAAAGATATAACTTATTGAAAAACAAAACCACCAAGATAGCTACCATAAGGAAATGAAAAGAAAAACCAGAGGGGAGAAAGCATACAGTAATATTTGAGTAAAGATCAATGAGGGGAAAAATAGGAGCAATTTTGTTATCAGAGCACCTAGACAGAAAGAGGGAATAGATAAGGAATTTGAAGAGTAGATCACAAGCCTGGCACCAAGGCATGCAGTAGTAGGAAGAGAAACTTTAATTATCCTTTTGTGGACTTGATCTATCTCTCTGCCAAAAACAGAGTAGTTAATAACTATTTAAACAAACAAAAAGGATGTTTACTGAGAAGAAATGGCAGTAACAGACTTTAGAACATTTTCTCCAACACCTGCCAGCATGCTTTCCTCTATACAACTTTGGTAGAGATAGTAAACTCAAGCTTAAAGTATTTTATACATAACATTTGCCTCATCAAGTTCACCTGTCAATCTGATAGAGCTCACGGGTGAACATCTGTAGCTTCTTTGCTGCCTGCAGTCTCTGCTGTGTTAAGCATGTTTTGCTTGAGACTTTGCTCCTTATTATCTGGACTGGCTGTAAAACTTGGCATGAACTTTAGCTCCTGTGGGGTCTGGTGGTTCACTCTTCTCACCTTTTGAAGTTCCCAAGGTTGTAGCCATCTCCAAAAACCTTTTACCTAAATGCAGGGAAGAGTAGACATGATGGAAACAAGCAAGAGCAGGGTCATATGCTCATGTCATGTCTGTATGGCTTTGGCCCAGGTGAAGAGATAAGGCTTAACATGAGCCTCTCTGTCCACTCAGAGGCATATAGCATTCCTGCACTCAAACACAAGAAGAAGTCAGCAACACCATATAATAACTTTTTGATTTGCCTTTGATTTATTCTTAACATGATTAGTGGGAGTCTGTGAACTTGGATGGAGCAAAAATGACACCTTTGTTTTCACTAATTTCTAACAAAAATTTAGCTTTTCTTTTCATTGTGAATGTAGCACACAAACACTCCGAGAAGCCAGTGATAGGCATCACCAGATTACTGAAAGGGGGCTGTGATACAGAAAAAATTTAAGAATGCTTATTTTAGAAAGAACCCTTATTTTAGAAAGGGGACCTAAAATGAAGAGATTTCTTTTATGTCTAATTCTCACTAACAGGGAGGAAATGGTTCCTGGGATAGAAACAATAGGAAACTTGGAAGGTTTGTAGGGGGAGTGACCATTGCTAGAGTTTATAATGGAAGAAGAAAAATCCATACACATACACCCAAGGTTTTGGGAGAGATGTTTTCAAAGCATTCAGCGGAAAGATTGATTGGATTCCATGGAATTCAATCCTATAGCAAAAGCCAGTCCAGAAGGGATAGACAACTCCCAAGAATTAAATTCTGAAGACATAAAGGAAAATAATGTCAATGAGGAAGAAAAAGTGAGAGTTATTTGAAGAAACAGATATAGATACATAGTGAATTCACCAACCAACAGATTTTAAAAAGACATGCAGAAGATGGAAATGAGGGAAGGTAATAGAGACTGAATATAAAAATAATGTCAGGAGGGCTAAAACTTAGAATGAATTGAAATTAGCAAGGAAAGGTAAGGACAATGAGCGCTGATGTTTTCCCCCCTAAAGCTATACAGTGTTGGGGAAAAGAAGAAGATGAAAGAAGGGATAGGATGAGGGCTTCAGGTGGATGGGACAGTGATATGTGACAATGGAGTGAAAGCAGACCTATTCAATTCTTCTTTTGCTTCTGTTTTCTTTGCCAAGTAGAATGGTTATTGCAGTGGAAATGACAAGACAAAATTTGCTAACAGGGAATTAATACCCAAAATAAGTAAGGAATTAGGAAGAGAACATCTAGCTACTGATAATGAATTCAAGTCACCTGCCCAGATAAACGACATCCTTAGCTAAGGAAGGAACTGGTGGATGAGATTACTGAATTACCACCATATTTTAAAGATTGTGAAGATTGGGAGAGGTGCTATTGGAGTGCAGAAGGGCAAATATGTTTTTCCAAAAGAGGGAAGGGAGATGGGGCGGAGCCAAGATGGCAGAGTGAAAGCAACGACTTAATTGAGCTCTCCCCAAAACCCCTCCAAATACTCATAAAAATGGCTCTCAACAAATTCTGAAGCAGCAGAACCCACAAAAAGACAGAGTGAAACAAATTTCCAGCCCAAGACAACCCGGATGATTGATCAGAACGGTGTATCACACGGGGCTGGGAGCGCAGCGCAGCGCGGCATGGGCACGCAGGCCGCAGCAAACCTGGAGCAGGCCTCAGAGGACCGAATCTCGGGCAGCTGTGGAGATTTCCAGACTCCTCAATCCACTAATGCTAAAGACAACTTCGAAGGTCAGTGGGAAAAGTCTGTTTCTGTTGGTGCTGAGAGGGGAAGGCTGGATCTCAGCTTCATTCCCCAAAAGCATGGCCCTGGGTGGGGGGGGGAGCTGCTTCCCGAGCTTCCGGCCCACAGACTGAGGGGGAATCCAGTGGCTGATCAGAGAGGGATTGCAGGGATCTCTTTCCAGTGCTCAGGCAGGAATCTCTTGCTTTGCCCGTGTGGATCTGGGTCACAGTTCTGGGCAGCAGTGCTGGGGTGAGGAGGAGCACTGCGGTGGTAGAGCCTGTAGTGGCTGTGGAGAGAAACCCCTCCTCACAGTTACAGGACAGAAAGGAATACTTGTGGTCACAGGCCAGGAAAGGAGTAAACACCTTGCCCCTTATCATACCACCTTGGAAGAACTGAAAATTTACAGGTCCCTACAAGTATCTCTGAAAACAGCTACACAAACCCCTGAAGCTTGGGACAGTATACTCTCCACATTGGAAGCAGACTCTTACCTTAACAAAGAGTTTAAAACTCAAGTAATTGGCTGGGATCATGAGCAAGCAGCACAAAAAGAGTCAGACTATATTATCTTACTTTGGTGAAAAGAAGATCAAAATATACAACCAGAAGAAGACAACAAAGTCAAAGCTCCTACATCCAAAGCCTCCAAGAAAAATATGAATCAGTCCCAGGCCTTGGAAGAGCTCAAAAGGGATTTTGAGAAGCAAGTAAGGGAAGTAGAGGAAAAACTGGGAAGAGAAATGAGAGTGATGCAAGAAAATCATGAAAAACAAGTCAACAGCTTGCTAAAGGAGACCCAAAAAAATACTGAAGAAAATAACACCTTAAAAAACAGCCTAACCCAAATGGCAAAAGAGGTCCAAAAAGCCAATGAGGAGAAAAATGCCCTAAAAAGAAAAATTGGCCAAATGGAAAAGGAAGTCCAAAAGATTACTGAAGAAAATACTTCCTTAAAAATTAGAATAGAGCAATTGGAAGACAGTGACTTTATGAGAAATCAAGACACTGTAAAACAAATCCAAAAGAATGAAAAATTAGAAAACAATGTGAAATATCTCACTGGAAAAACAACTGACCTGGAAAATAGATCCAGGAGAGAGAATTTAAAAATTATTGGACTATCTGAAAGCCATGATCAAAAAAAGAGCCTAGACATCATCTTTCAAGAAATTATCAAGGAAAACTGCCCTGATATATTAGAACCAGAGGGCAAAATAGAAATTGAAAGAATCCACAGATCTCCTCCTGAAAGAGATCCCCAAAGGAAAACTCCTAGGAATATTGTAGCCAAATTCCAGAGTTCCCAGGTCAAGGAGAAAATATTACAAGCTGCCAGAAGGAAACAATTCAAGTACTGTGGAAACACAATCAGGATAACACAAGATTTAGCAGCTTCTACATTAAAGGACCGCAGGGCATGGAATATAATATTCCGGAGGGCAAAGGAGATAGGATTACAACCAAGAATCACCTACCCAGCAAAACTGAGTATAATCCTTCAGGGGAAAAAATGGTCATTCAGTGAAATAGAGGACTTTCAAGCATTCCTGATGAAAAGACCAGAGCTAAACAGAAGATTTGACTTTCAAATACAGGACTCCAGTGGAACATGAAGAGGTAAACAGGAAAGAGAAATCATAAGAGACTTATTAAGATTGAACTGTTTACGTTCCTGCATGGAAAGACGATATTTGTAACTCATGAGGACTTTGTCAGTATTAGGGTAGTTGAAGGAAAAAAATTGTATGTATGTATATATATCTAGATAGATAGAGGGCACAGGTTGAGTTGAAGATTAAGGGGTCATATCTGGAGAATAAAATTAAGGGATGAGACAGGATGATACTCGGAGAAAAAAGGGAGAGGTAGAATGGGGTAAATTATCTCACAAAAAAAAACAGAAAAGTCTCTCACAGTGGAGGGGAAACAGGGGAAGGTAAGAGGGAATGAGGGAATCTTATTCTCATAGGATTTGGCTTAAGGAGAGAATAACATACACATTCAATTGGGTGTGGAAATCTGTCTTTCCCTATAGGAAAATAGGGGGAGAAGGGGACAAGAGAGCCTGGAGGTGATAGAGAGGAGGGCAGATTGGGAAAGAGTGTAATCAGAAGCAAATACTTCTGAGAGGGACAGGGTCAAAAGAAAGAATAGAATAAATGGGAGGGCAGGATAGGATTAAGGGAAATAGAGTTAGTTTTTCACAACATGTCTACTAAGGAAGTGTTTTGCATAACTGCACATGTACAACCTATATTGAGTTGCTTGCCTTTTCAGTGAGGGTGGGTGGGTAGGAGGAAGGGAGAAAATTTGGAACTCAAAGTTTTAAAAACACATGTTTAAAAAAAAGTTTTCACATGCAACTGGGAAATAAGAAGTACAGGAAATGGGGTACAGAAGTCTATCCTGCTCTACAGGAAAATAGAAGGGGAAGGGGATAAGAGAAGGAAGGGGGGAGAGATAGAAGAGAAGGCAGACCAGGGGAAGGAGTATTCAGAATGTATGCCATCTTGGGTGGGGAGGGTGAGAAATATGGAACTCAAAAACTTGTGGAAGTGAATATTGAAAACTAAAAATAAATAAATTTATATTTAAAAAAAATAAAACAAAAAAAAAAACAAAAGAGGGAAGGGAATAGAGTCAGTAAACTATAGGCCTGTGAGACTGACCTCTGTATTCCTGGACAAGTTCTTACACAGATTTTTAGAGGGATGACTAGTGAGCATCTAAAAATGGGAGCAATGAGGCAGCTAGGTGGTACAATGCATAGAGCACTAGTCCTAGAGTCAGGAAAACTTGAATTCAAATCTGGCCTCAAACACTTACTAGTTGTGTGACCCTGGGGAAGTCACTTAACCCCAATTGCCTCTCCCACCAATAAAATAAATGAAAATGGAAGCAAAAATAACAAATAGCCAGTGTGGTATCAAGAAGAACAGGCCATGCCTGACTGACTTTATTTCCTTTTCTGACCAGGAAACTAAGCTGGTAGATGAGGGCAATGCTATAGAAATAATTAACCTACATTTTAACAAGGCATTTGATAAAATTTCTCATTATTCTTGTGGAAAATATGGAGAGATGTGGAAGAAGTGTTAATATAAATAGATTCAGAGCTTGTTGAAGTACCAGACATAAAGAGTGGTTTAATGGTTCAATCTAAACTTGGCAGTGGATTTCTGGTGGAGAGTCCCGGTGATCCGTACTTATCTATAAACCTCTTGATCTTTTTATCAATGACTTAGATCAGAAATCCTTAACCTGATCTATGGATAGATTTCTGGAGGTTTGTGAATTTGGATGGAAAAGAACACATCTTTATTTCAATATTACTAGTTTCCTTTGTAATCTCTTTTATTTATTGTTATTTAGTTGTTTTTTAGTCATGTCCTACTCTTCATAACCCTGTTTGGGGTTTTCTTGACAAAGATACTGGAAAGATTTGTCATTTCCTTCTCCAGCTTATTTTACAGATGAGGAAACTGAGGCAAACAAGGTGAAGTAACTTGCCCAGGTTCACATAGCTAATATGTGTCTGAGACCAGATTTGAACTCAGGAAGATGGGTCTTCCTGATTCCATGCCTGGAACTCTATCTACTTCATCACCTCACTGGCCCATTTATTTAATCTTATGCATTTAAAAACACTATTATTCTTCACCAGACTGCCAAAGGGTTCCATGACATACATAAAGAACTCCAGATTTCGATAGAAGTATAGATTATGTGTTTATCAAATTTGCAGAAGATACAATGCTAGGAGGAACAGTGAATCAATCCTGATTGCATGATAGTCAGCATCCAAAAGGTTCTGGCCAGCAAGACCATTTGTACTACATCTAATTATATGAAATACAATATAGAGAAAAGTAAAGACTTGCACAGTTTTGAAAAATCGGTTTCACAAATAGAAGTGGGGGAGGCATGGTTAGATAACAGTTTCTTTGCAAAAAAAAATTTGGGGCTTAAGGGAATTACATCTTTAATTTGAGTCAGCAGTAGGATGTGACAACCCCATAGCCTTGGGCTGAATTAAAGGGGCAGAGATTCTTGGAATAAGAGATGATAATCTCCCTGTATTCTGTGCAACTCAGACATCCCTTGGAGTATTGGATTCAGCTCTGGGAATACTTTATAAAGGACAAAGATAAACTGGAGACTATTCAGATGAGAGCAGCCAATATGGGGAAAACCCTTGACTCCATGTCATTTGGAGATTAGTGTTATTTAGTCTAGAGAAAAGAAGGCTTATGGGGTCATGATAGCTGCCATGAAATATAGGGGCCAGGAACAATGGATGGAAATAAATCATAACGAGGTACATTTAGATTTGAGGTGAAAAAAAGACACAAAGACACACATGCCATATGCACCTAGACATAGATGTACACACACACACACACACACACACACACACACACACACACACACATTGTAGTAACCGGAACTTTTCTTTTTTACAAAATTTTATTAATTTATTTTGATTTATCAATAATCACTTCCATATGCTTTTGAGTTTAAAATTTTTCTCCCCCTTCCTCCCCACCACCCTCCCCAAGACGGCGTACAATCTGATATATGCTATACATATACATACCTATTAAACATATTTTCACATTAGTGGTATTGTAAGTAAAAATTAAAACCAATAGGTGGAACCATCAGAAAGAGGAAACAAAACTCAACGGAAGAGAAAAAAAATAGCAATTCAATTTTCATAGTTCTTTCTTTGGATGTGGATAGCATTTTCCATCACTAGGCCTCTGGAGATGTTTTAGATCCTTGTATTGCTCAGAAGGGTTAAGTTTATCAATATTAGTCATCACACAACGTGGCTGTTATTGTGTACAACGTTCTCTTGGTTGTGCTCATTTCACTCAGCATCAGACTGTACAAGTCTTTCCAGGTTTTTCTGAAATCAGCCTGTTCATCATTTCTTATGGCACAATAGTATTCCATTACATTCATATACCACAACTTGCTCAGCCATTCCCCAATTGATGGGCATCCTCTTAATTTCCAATTCTTCGCCACCACAAAAAGAGCTGCTATGAATATTTTTGTACATGTGGGTCCTTTTCCCATTTGTGTGATCTCTTTGGGATGTAGCCCTAGAAGTGCTATTGCTGGTCAAAGGGTATGACATTTTTATAGCCCTTTGGGCATAGTTCCAAATTGTTCTCCAAAATGGTTGAATCATTTCACAATCCACCAATTATGCATTAATGTTCCAATTTTCCCACATCTTCTCCAACATTTATCATTTTCCTGTTTTGTTATGTTGGCCAATCTGATAGGTGTGATGTGGTACCTCAGAGTTGTTTTGATTTGCATTTCTCTAATCAATAGTGATTTAGAGCATTTTTTTCATATGACTATAGATGGCTTTAATTTCTTCATCTGAGAGCTGTCTGTTCATATCTTTGACCATTTATCATAGGGAATGGCTTGTATCTTATAATTTGACTTAATTCTCTATATATTTTAGAAATGAGGCCTTATCAGAGAGACTGGTTGTAAAAATTCTTTCCCGATTTTCTACCTTCCTTCTAATTTTAGTTGCATTGATTTTGTTTGTGCAAAAACTTCAATTTAATGCAATCAAAATTATCCATTTTGTTTTTCATAATGTTCTCCGTCTCTTGTTTGGTCATAAATTCTTCTGTTCTCCATAGATCTTATAGGTAAACTATTCCTTGCTCTCCCAGTTTGTTTATAAGTATCAGCCTTTATATCTAAATCATGAATCCATTTTGACTTTATTTTGGTATATGGTGTGAGATTTTGGTCTATGCCTGTTTCTGTTTTACTCTTTTCCAGTTTTCCCAGCAGTTTTTTTTCAAAGAGTGGGTTCTTATCCCAGAAGCTGGGGTCTTTGGGTTTATCAAATAATAGATTACTATAGTCATTGACTACTGTGTCTTGCGTATTTAACCTAATCTGCTGATCCAATACTATTTCTTAGCCAGTACTACGCAGTTTTGATGATTGCTGCTTTATAATACAATTTAAGATCTGGAATTGCTAGGCCACCTTCCCCTGAATTTCTTTTCATTAGTTCCCTTGATATTCTGGACCTTTTGTTTTCCCAAATGAATCTTGTTATTATTTTTTCTAACTCTATAAAATAATTTTTTGGTAGTTTGATTGGTATGGCACTGAATAAGTAAATTAGCTTAGGTAGAATTGTCATTTTTATTATATTAGTTCTACCTACCCATGAGCAACTGATGTTTTTCCAATTATTTAGATCTGACTTTATTTGTGTGAAAAGTGTTTTGTAATTGTGTTCATAGAGTTCTTGGGTTTGTTTCAGGAGATAGACTCCCAAATATTTTATAATGTCTATAGTAAGTTTAAATGGAATTTTTCTTTCTATCTCTTGCTATTGGGCTTTGCTGGTAATATATAGAAATGCTGATGATTTATGTAGGTTTATTTTATAGCCTGCAACTTTGCTAAAGTTGTTTATTATTTCAAGTAGTTTTTTACTTTATTCTCTAGGATTCTCTAAGTATATCATCATACCATCTGCAAAGAGTTATAGCTTTGTTTCTTCTTTGCCTATTCTAATGCCTTCAATTTCTTTTTTTTCTCTTATTGCTAAAGCTAACATTTCTAGTATGATATTGAATAGCAGTGGTGATAATGGACATCCTTGCTTCACCCCCGATCTTATTGGAAATGCTTCTGGTTTGTCCCCATTACATATTATGCTTGTTGAAGGTCTTAGATGGATGCTATTTATTATTTTAAGGAAGACTCCATTTATACCTATGCTTTCTAGTGTTTTTAATAGGAATGGGTGTTGTATTTTGTCAAAAGCTTTTTCTGCATCTATTGAGATGATCATGTGGTTTCTGTTGGTTTTGTTGTTGATATGCTTAATTATGCTGATAGTTTTCCTAATATTGAACCAGCCCTGCATTCCTGGTATAAATCCTACCCCTGCTTTTTTTACTTCAACTGAAGCATAATATATTCTGCTCCAGCCTTTTACCTTTATCCTTCTTGTTCAGGACTTCAGGGCAGTTTTCCTTAATAATTTCCTGAAAGATACTGTCCAGGCTCTTTTTTTCATCATGATTTTCAGGTAGTCCTATAATTTTTAAATTGTCTCTCCTGGATTGCTATTCCAGGTCGGTTGTTTTACCCATGAGGTATTTTAGGTTTTCATCTTTTTTTTTTCATTTTTTTGTTTCTGTTTGACTGATTTTTGCTCTGTCATAGAGTCATTAGTTTCCATTTGTCCAATTCTAATTTTTGACAGATTGTTTTCTTCTGTTAGTTTTTTTACTTCCTTCTCCAATTGGCCAATTGTATTTTTGAGGAATTTGTTTTCTTCAGTGTACTTTTTTCCCCTTCCATTTGGCCAATTGTGTATTTTAGGGACTTGTTTTCTTCAGTGTACTTTTTTCCAATTGGCCAATTGTATTTTTTAAGGACTCTTCTACCTCTCTCATTTGACTTTTAAAATCCTTCTTGTGCTCTTCTAAGAAGGCTTTTTAGGCTTCAAACCAGTTCATAGTCCCTTTTGATATTGCGGATGTGGGTTTTTTGACAACGTTGTCCTCTTCAGAATGTCTGTCTTGATCTTCACTCTTCTCACAATATGAATCTATGGTGCGTTTCTTTTTACTCATAGTGTTTCTTTATTCCTTGGCCTTTAAAGAGATTGCTGGGGAGCAGAGGGCACAACCCAAGCTTCTTGTGTTGGGAACCTAGGTCTTGGTCATTGGCTTTGTGTGCTGGGGCCTCTTATGGTAGCAATTGTAGGCTGTAGGGTTCTGGCAGCTTACCTGGTGTTGGGCCGGAATCAGCAAGGCTGGAACTTTCAGGCAGTTCTAGGTTGATTGCTTTTCCTTTCCTTTAGCTTTCTTCAGTTCCTTTTAGATGGGTGCTGCAGGGTGTTTATCTGCCTGGGGCCCCTTGCAGTGCTTCATCCCTTAGATCTGCTGAGGCACTGGGAGGCTCCTGTGCTGTAGAATGCAGAGGCACCTGGTGGTTTTCTGAGCTGGTTTCCACTGGTTCCCCCGCCCTCACTGAGGCACTTGGAGGTCCAGGTGTTGGTGTTGTTTGCCTGCTCTACCACCTGGGCTTCAGGATCTGCTCCTGGTTGGCAGTTGGAGTCTGTAGAGTTCTGACAGCTTATCTGGTGTTGGGCTGGAATCAGCAACGCTGGAACTCTAGGAGTCTAGGTTGCTTTCTTCAGCTCCTTTCAGATGAATGCTGCAGGGTGCTTATCCGACTGGGGTCCTTTGTAGTGCTCCTTCCCTTATTTTTGCTGAGGCACTGGGAGACTCATTTACTATAGAATGCCGAGTCACCAGGATCTCCTCCTAGTGTGCTAAAGTGAGGCTAGGCTACTGCTCTGCTCCTCCCTGTCTTTCTTCTGGTTCAGCTGTGATATTTTCTGGGTTTTCAGAGGTTGATAGGGGAGGGTGAGAGTGACTACCTTTTTACTCCGCCATCTTGGCTCCTGGAAGCAGAAGTCTCCTGTAACTTTTCAAAAGTGGAATGGGCCATCACAAGAGGTTATAGGCTCTGCAAACAGAGACTGGATGATTACCTCTTGGGTTTTTTACAATGGCAGATCCTTTTGAGGTATGCTTTGGACCAGATTACCCCTGATGTCCCTTCAGACACTAAAATTCTGTAATTAAGTGGTTGTGATTATCAATGGCAGTCATATGTATTCAAATTCAACCAAGTTGTCATAGGTGAGTTTCCTCCAATAGTGCAGTTGTTATTTCATCATTTTTTAGTTGTGTCCAACTTTCTGTGACCTCATTTGGGGTTTTCTTGGCAAAGATACTGGAGTGGTTTGCCATTTCCTTCTCCAGCTCATTTTATAGAGGAGGAAACTGAGGTAAACAGGGTTAAATGACTTTTCCAGGGTCACACACTGAGACCAAATATGAACTTAGATATTCCTGACTCCAGGCACAGCACTCTATCCACTGCACCTCTTTTATTTTTTAACTTATTTTTTTATTTTTAGGCAGTCGGGGTTAAGTAACTTGCCCAGGATCACGCAGCTAGTAAGCGTCAAGTGTTTGGTCTGAGGCTGGACTTGAACTCAGGTACTCCTGACTTCAGGGCCGGTGGTCTATCCACCTTGCCACCTAGCTGCCCCTTCCACTGCACCTCTTAGCCCCAAATAAACTCTAGTATATCCCTATTATTTCTAGGATCAAATATTAACTACATTGTTTGACATTCAAAGCCTTCCATAGCCTGACCCTAACCTACCTTTCTAACCTCATTACTTGCTACTCTCTTTCCTAGAGTCAGGAGGCCATTTACTAACTCTGTGCCTTTTTAACAGTTGACATCTATGTGTGAAATGCACTTCTTCTTTACTTCTGCCTCAGATTTTCTCTGTCCCTATCTCCTTCTGTCTCTTCAACTTTCTCTCTCTTTCTCTTTTCAAGATGATTTTCAAGTAGCACCTTCTATAGGAAGCACCCCTGTCTCCTGATCCCTCTCATATACTAGTGCCTTTTCTCTCCCACTACTTTATACTTAACTATGTATATATTTATTTTCTTTATATTTATTCTGTAAGGAATTATATACACATCTGGTCTCCCTTAATAGAATATAAATTCCTTGACAGTAGAGATTGTTTCTGTCTTTCCGTTTGCATCCCCAACACCTAGTAGTCCCTCAATAAATGCTTGTTGATTGATTATTGATTGAATATGAAGAATGGCAGATCGTAAGGGCAGAAATGAAAATACTAAAATAAAATAAAATAAAATGATAATACTATTATTGACTTATCAGAAGGATAGGTGCTATTCGGTTGTTTTTCCAGTCTCAGTGATAACAGGGGAATGATTCAGCCTCATTCTTGGCCCCCTTATCTTTATTATCAATTGCACCTGGTAATGAGAAAGTCCATTTGAGCTACTGACTGTGCTCCTGAAAGATCTCTTTCTCTGTGATACTAACTAACCTCATTAGCCCCATCCTCAGGCTCACTGAATTAGCAGAGGTTTCAGACTGAGCAGTGGAATGAGTTACAAATGTACGCCACAAGAGAGGAACAGGTAAAATAGTGTGAGTGGTTGGGTGCTATGTCAGGCAGCACTCCTGGGATGGGGAGCCCTAAAACCCCGTAAAAAACTGGGTTGGTGCTGGGACATGAAGACTCGTGGGGGCTGGACTCAAACTAGGCTCAAATGAGACTATGTATCTAAAGCACCTTATAAACCTGTAAGCCCTATATAGTGAGCCTTATTTTTATTATTGTTATTCACATTTTTTTTACATGGGAAAGCTCTCAAAAAAGAGTGGACATGGTTTGCCGCAGCTAAGTGCCCTGTTAGTTTTCTTTCCTAAGAACTAGAGGGGAATTTCTGAAAAAGTTTTACGAGTCATCTATGAATTTTTATAAATGACTTAATAAAAAGAAATCTGTAGTAAAAAAACCAAAAACCCTTTGTGATTTTTTTTTTCCCATCTGGATGGAGGAAGCCTGATTGTTTGTAGTGGATTTTCCCAGTGAGCTTCAAAAGTAATGCTTTTGTCTTTGTAAAACACCAGAGAAGCCAACAGGAAGTAACAGTGAGATATCCCTCAGGAGGCATAATTATTAGTAAAAATGCCAGAGGGAAAAGGACAGTTCTGTCTAAGGAAACCTAGCCTTGTTGCTACGAAATGACAAAACAAAATTCCCTTTGGCCAAGCTGTGGCACCGCTTCCATTTGCCCACTTCTTGGAGGATTGGGGTTGTTTTATGAAAAGTACTCCTCTCTCCTTGTCTCCCTGGGGCTCTGGCATGCCTCTAGTCTCTGACTCCTTCCCTTAGAAAGACAGCTGTTGTTTTATTGTGGCTAGGGGGCCAAAGCAACATCCCTATAGTGGCCAGAAGGCCTGAAGTCCAAAGAAAAAGGCTGGTGAGCTTTCTTACCTTCCTGTAAGGGACATGCTTTGTTATTAGGGGCCACCACTTACCCAAGGACATGAGTTCTCTCACTAGTCTAGAGATGGAGTTAGAAACAGAAAAGATCCTAGGGGACATCAAACCCAAGGCTCTCATTTTACAGATGAGGAAACTAAGGCATGTAGTAGAGTTCAGCGATCTGTCCAGGTAGTGAGTATCTAAAATGGGATTTAAACTCAGTTCCTCCTGTCTCTAAACCTAGAACACTAACTACTGTGCTGTTTTTCTCTATTACAGCGTAGTATTTGGGGAGGATTGAGTAGGACTCACACCTCACATAGCGAAGTTGTTAAATCTTGTTTCTACTTTCACAATTCTCCCTCAATCCCTATTCTACGTCCATAGCTACCACCTTAGTTCAGGCCCTCGTTACCTTTCCTCTAGAATATTGCTATGGCAGTACTTTTGAATCTTCATGGGAAAACTTGCTGTAAACAAATAGGATTCCTCCATCCAGATGTGCAAAAAAAATTTTTTTAAATTTACAAAGGGAGTTTTTTTTATTCCAGGTTTCTTTTTATTAAGTTATTTATAAACATTCACAGATATCCTGTAAAATTCCCTTCCAATTCATAGAAATCTCTAATGTCCATTCCAACTTTGAATTTATAATTTTTGCTCAGTCATTTTTTGGTCATGTCTGACTCTTTGTACCCCCATTTGGGACTTTCTTGGCAAAGATATTGGAGTGCTCTGCCATTGCCATCTCATTTTACAGATGAACAAAATGAAGTGACTTTCCCAGGGTCACACAGCTAGTGTCTAAGGTTGGATTTGAACTCAGGAAGAGTTATCTTTCAGACTGTAGGCCTGGTACTCTATCCACTGCACCTTATAATCCAAAAGGGGAAGGATTGGTTTAGATGGCATAGACTGGTTTAGATGAAGAGCAGCATTGTTGCAGGAGGATAACAATTAAGAAAACTATTGCTACTCCCAAAGGTAGAAGGAAAACAGGTGTCAGAGTTCAGCCTGTGTGGCGGTCAATCTGAGAGCAGCACCAAGTAGGGTAGCACATTTCAGATGTGAAATGGTGGTCATGCTCAGATCAAGGCCCAAAGCCTTTTAGGACTCAAACTTAGGGTTTTAGACAACGAGCTGACATGGAACTAAAAAGGTATTGCCTCATCGGTAATGGAGGAAGGTGGATGAGTAATCCAGGCCACTGAATAGCCTAATAAAGAGTAAGGGGCAGGAACCTATGAAACATGACTCTAATTATATCACATGAGCAAGTGAATGCGATGGTGGAGTATCCTGACTGACTCACAGGTTTGTTAAGCCTTAGCATACCTACATCTGGAGGGCTGGGGCCATACCAGTCAAACCAGTTTTTACCATCTCACAGGCCTGCCTCCTAACTCATCTCACTACTTCAGGTCTTTTCTTCACCCAAATTTACCCTGAACACCGCTGTCAAATCGATTTTCCTTAAGCACAGATATGCCCATGCTACTGCTTTACTCAATAAACAATAATAGCTCCCTATTGCCTTGAGGATAAAATGTTAACACTAGTCCTTGGCTTTCTAAGCCCTTCCAATCTTGGCCTCAGCCTATATTTCCAGCCTTATTATACATTATTCCCCTTCCTCTACTCTATTATTCAACCAAAGTGGTCTTCTCTCAGTTCCCCATACACAGCCCTCCCTCTTCTATTTCTTTGCCTTTGTGTGGCCTTTTCTCATGCCTGAAATGCACTTCCTCCTCATCTCTGCCTCACAGAATGCAGACGTTTCTGAAACAAAAACTTTTTTCTAGATACAACTCAAGTATCACCCAGGTCTTTCCTGATCTCCTTGACTGGGAGCTGTAACCTCTTGGACTGGCTCGCATAGAAGAAAAGCAAAATGGTAGAACGGTCAGAAGGCTGATCTCAGAGTCTGGAAGGTTTGGGTTCAGCTGTGTCTAACACATACTGACTGTGTGATACTAGACAGATCACACCTCTCACTGCTCCAGGCAACTTTTGAAGACCAACAGGGAAGCAGAGAAGGTACTGACTTGCATTGTTAGAGGAACTTTCCTCCTCTATCTGTGAAATCACATGTCTAGTTCCCATCTGTATTTATTCTGTATATGCTCACTTACATACAAGTTATCTCTAAGGATAGAATCCAATCATTAAACTTTATTAAGGGCCTACTGTGTGCCAGGCATTGTGCTAAATACTGGGGATACAAAAAGAGGCAAAAGACAATTCCTGTCCTCAAGGAGTTTACAATCTAATGAGAGAAAAATCTAAGCTTCTTGAAAGCAGAGGTTCTTTCTTTTTCTTCCTTCCTTCCTCCTTTCCTTCCCTTCTTCCTTCCTTCCTTCCTACCTTCCTTCTCTCTCTCTCTCTCTCTCTCTCTCTCTCTCTCTCTCTCTCTCTCTCTCTCTCTCTCTTTCTCTCTCTCTTTCTCTCTGTCTTTCTCTCCCTCTCTCCCTGTCTCTCTCTCTGTCTGTCTCCCTCTCCCTCTTCCTTTCCCTATACTTGCCTTTTATTTCATGTTTCTTGTAGATCACATGCAGTCAATCTTTCATTGTTGTAATACTTCAAGGTTCAGAAACCAGTCTTTGGTTGTTGGTGTGGTAGTTAGAGCTTGGTACTTAGAAAGTGCTGAAGACTGGAAAGATATAACCTAGGACCCTGGGAGGCTGCAGGCTGGTTTACTCTTTGTGACTTTTGCCTTATTGGATGAGATCAAAATGAAAGCTGACTAAAACGGGGTTGGGCTCTAGAAATCTGGGGTACTGGATGGAATCTAATGAAGTCCTGCACAATTGCTTTTCCTATTTGACTCAGCCAGTGATTCATTTTATGGTTTCTCTTCCTTTGATCTGCTCTTTGGGAGGGGAGAGGATGATGGGCCAGAAAACACAGATGCTGAAGGGGGCTTAAATAAAATCATGTGGAAAGGGAAAGAGAGACAAAAAAGAATGAAAGTGGCTAACAGGAAATTCTACAATTATAGGAAAACAAAACAGATGATTACGCAACAAAAGCAAATAGCTATGATGGGAGAGATTCTAAAGATTGTATTCTCATAAACAATAACTCTTGTTTCTCTTTTGTTTTATCCTTCACAAACCCTGTGAGCTAGGTAGTTGAACAAATGTTATCATCTCCTTTTTTAGAGATCCAAAAACTGAGGCCCAGAGAAATGAAAGAAGTTGCCTCTGGTTACATAGCTAATAAGCACCAGAGCTGAGATTCAAACCCAGATCTCTGGGTTCCAAGTCCTTTGCCCTTTCCACTATTCCATGCTAAGTAGGACTAAATATTTTTATTTTTCCCAGTTTATATAATAAACTTGGGGGTGGAGTGGAGTGGGTTGATGCCACAGTACTGAGGTACATTTTTGCCATTGTGATGGTGATTGGTTGGCCTCTCCTATACCTTTAACTTGAACAGTTTAGGCTATTATACTCCCAACTTCATTACTAATAGTCTGCACTTTTTATAATGCCAGAGGACTGATGAAGCACCTGCAGCATCATTGAGATCTATCTTTGCTCCAAGCTAGTAGAAATGAGGAATTCATTGGCTCAACACCCAATTTTCCTATTGGTCTTTTGCTGACTCTGGTTGCCTGGCAACTGTGTATCTGTCTTGCATCCTAGCCTCTCAGTTCCTGAATCAAACATTGCATCGACGGAGGGCAGGTAACCTGCACAAGGTCATGGAAGTAGGAAGCAACAAATATGGGGTTTAAAGTCAAGTCTTCTTATTCTCAATTCGATATTCTTTCTACTACATTATCCAGCATCATCGTTCTGAATCCCACTTTCTTAGTAAGTGTCTGATACCTGTTGCCAAGCATCCCTAATACTCTTTCCCTTCATGATTGAAGTCCAATTTATTTTTTTGCCACCTGGACTTTTGCCCTTTGCTTTGACCCACCTCTGCTAGGTTTACTATCTTAAAATTTTAATCTGTTTTGAATTTAATAAGGCAAGGTGGCATCGTAGCTAGCACACTTGAATTGGAATCAGAAGAGCTGGGTTCACATTCTACCTTGGATATTTACCAGCTGTATGACCTAGGACAACCTCCCTGTCTCACTTCTCCCAACTGTAGGAGGAGGGACTTGGATTCAATGACCTCTAAGATTCTTCTAAATCTAAATGCATATTCCTATATACTCCTACCTGTCCTTTTCCTCTTTGGGCTGACCTGATTTTATATTTATTCTTTGGATTCGTATCCCCTAGAATAATGTTCTTAGGTTCATATTCCTGATGTCTTCCCAGCGTTGTTGATCTCGCTAGACTCAGTCCCCAGGTACCTTCAATCTGTCCTGCCCAAACCCTTGTTAAGACAGTTTTACCTAATAGTGGCTCTCTTTCATATTCCCTTTATCCATCTCTTGGCTTGCTTCTTAGGGGCCTACTGGGGGCCATCTTCAGTCATCCTGATCTATATCTGGCCACTGGACCTAGAAGGCTCGGGAAGAGTAAGTAAGGCTTGTGGCTTTGCACAGCCCTACCTCACTTAAATCCAATTCACTTGCAAATCATAGCATCACCTCCCTGGTGTCATGGTTCTCTTCAAGAATGAAAGACAAACAACAACAACAACAATAACAACAGGGGCCTACCATGTATTTCGATACACAGTATAAAATATTGTAATGCGTTGTCCCTCCATTGGCACAGGCTACAACCCTTCCCAACCTTCTCATGCTGTGTAATACTGTTCAGGAAATATGCCAACATGATGAAGAGCCTGTTCTCATATTCCTTTGATATGAATGCACAAAGTATTTATTAAGCACTTACTGTGTGCTGGGCACTATGTTAAGTGCTGGGGATACATGTAGAAACAAACAAGACAGTCTCCGCTCCAGAGCAACTTAAATTCTCTAAGGGAAGACAACACCTATAAGAGAGCGGTGGCTATGGAGAGACAAGTCAGAGAGAATGGTGCTTGGACTAATACAGCAATTGATTGAGATGGCCTTGCCAGGAAAGGTCTGCTCTCAGGGCTAGAGCTGTAAAGTTAAGTGGTCCAAGAGAAAGTGAACTATCCAATGCCCCAAGTCCCAAGGATAGATCCTTGACTTCCATGTGTAGGTGGAGGCTGGAGCTGTAGGTGGCATGACATGGGAATGGTGGGCTGCTAGCACATGTATAGCACATGGAAGCTGATATTAATGAATGTTGGAGGCAGTTTTAATGCCAGCACTCTCTTAGTTCGGGTTCAATGTTGGGACCCTCTCAAGTCACTGAACAGCTAATAAAAGGAGGTTTAATTGACCCTAACACAGCAAGGAGTCTCTGAATTCCCCCCTTCCACTTGGTCTCCATGTGGAAATGTGTCTGGTTATCAGGACAGGAAATAGTTATCCATGGACATGGTAACTCTTGTGGGCTTCTGAACTCCACCAGATTCAAGGGGCCAAGACTCCAAGTGGCTGGGACTTTTTATTCCCTTAGAGGACCAGGAAGTTGGGTCAGGGAAGCCTGGGCCAAGAACATTCCAGGAGCAGCTTTGTGTTCTTTTGGGTAAAGTCCTCCCACGTTGTGGGTGGGAGGAAAGAAGATGCATTAGGGAAATGCTGGTTCTATCACATACAGAATAGTGCTTCTATTATCCATCTGTTCATCCTCCTTTTTGTCATATGACCTGACTGTTTCTTTTTTCAGTCACAGAAATCAAGGCTGTATTTTCTACTATCCTCACAAACTGTCATTGATAACATGCTGCAGCCTAATTAAGAAACAAAGTAAATTTAAAAGAAAAAAAATTTAAAAGAAAGAAAAAAAATTTCTAGACTATGACATGCAGATAGAGACACAGTCACTGAGTTAGTACATAAAAATAGATGTAACTTATGTATTGTTGCTACTGATGGGTAACAAGTTGAGTCTATGTAGTAAGAAGTAAAATACTGATTTGGGTCACATTTAGGAAATGACTCAGCTTTCAATACAGACATCTGAAACAGTCCCTGGCCCCCAAACACCGTCTTTTTTTTTTTAAGTCAATATTTTCCTGGTGATTCTGTGTGGTTGCAAATCAGAAAATACAACGGTTTTAGTAGAAGCAAAACCACAGATAACCTGAAGGACAGCAGAATGACAAATAGTGGGTGTAAGCAAGTGTACTTAGTCTGAAGAGTGGCCACAAAGTCCTGAGCTTTGGAGTCAGGAGACCTGAGTTCAGATTCTTCCTCTGATACTACCTGCCTGACCTTGATCTTGCTGGGCCTTAGTTTACTAAGGCTTAAAATAGTAGGTTTGACCAGATGTTCTCTAAAGTCACATCCATGATCTTGTGATAAATGAAATGGGCATGCTAAATGAATCAATCACAAATGATTCTGACTATTGAAGATTATACAGTTTAGTTGAGGAGAAAAGATAAGCTGGACATAGGTACTTGCTGGAGTTGGCTCATACAGGTCACAAAGCCCAGTTGTTAAGTGTTCAGTGTGGGTATTTATACCTTGGAAATAGGCCAGGTACAAATCAGGGCTTGATATATTGTTCTGTTGATTGTGTCTTAAGAAAGTGATGGAGAAAGTGTTAATAAGGCAATCAAGCTTCAAAGTATGTCAGGAAACATTTTTTCCTCTGGAGAGGCAGTTGTGAAACATTTATCAGCACTCACCTTGATGGCCTTCCAGTAAAGTCTACTTTGCCTTCAAGAAATAAACTTTTGACCTTCCTAAATTTTAAATCCATTACTTTCACAACTTTATGTTAATTTTCTTTTAAAACAATTGCAACCTTAGGTGTCAGGTAAACTTGTCGAGGGTTGGTACTGCACTATTTCCTCCATATTTATATCCTCAGTGCTTTGCTCCATAAAGGACGAACTCAACTATTCAATTTTACATTGCATTAGTAGCGAGATTTTTAGGTATAAGTATTTCTGTATTGATAACTACCTTCTTGTGTCCTGCGGCTACACACAAAGAAATAGAGGGTTAATGGCAGAGCCAGAGTTTCTTACCACATGATTAGGGTGTGGGGCCAGGATTCCCAGCCAGGTAGTATGTAGGGAAGGTCTGTGCATATCCAGGGAGAGCTGAGAGGCAGCTGAGGGTGTGAGAAAAGGAGGGGAAGGAACAAGAGAGATTTCTTAGAAAATAAAAATGTCAGGAACTATTTCCAAAGCCAAGTCTGGGTGGCCATTCTTATGCCAGTGAGTAGGCAGGCTCAGGATGAAAACAATTAGGAGGTTACAGGCATAAACAGGAGAACCAGGTTCAGAGAAATGGGTTCTATGCTTTGTTAGAACACCCTCCAAAGCTATGTTCTCCTCTCTCCTCCTCAAATCCCTGCACTGAATCCCAGTTGATGGTTGTTATTTGTTCAGAAACCTAGCACACATTATACATTATGTCACCAAGATAGCAGTTAAGGGTTAGGGAAGGCTTTTCATGGCTTTCATTGATTCTTGTCTGTCTTTGACTCCATAGACAGGAACCATTGATGGACCCAAATCAGAACCTCAGTATAGATTCCAGGCTATTAAAGTTTCCATGAATCTTACATCAGTCTTGTAAGCCTTGAGTCAGAGGCCATATAACTTTGACAGAATTACTGAAAGAGTGCCATCAAGGATAGCTAAGTGTTCTTGCTGTGTTATTTCCATGCTGACAGGTAGAGCAGTCTGTAGCTTCAGCTAAAGGTGTTTTGCAGAGGAATGAGTTGAGCCAATCAATGTTGAAAGTAATAGGTTCTTTATTTGAATTGCTTATGGGAAGAAAGGCCGAGTCATACTGCCTTCAAATCATGGTTGCTCAGTCTGATTTTGCTCATAAACTCAAATCAAGTCATTCCTAAATTCATTCTACCCAAAGCAGACCCCGAAGGGAATGGGAGGCAGTTACACCAAGGGAAGGGTACTTGTTATTGTTGACTTGATTCAGCTGTGTCTGACCCTTTGTGATGTCATTTGGGGTTTTCTTGGCAAAGATACTGGAGTGGTTTGCCATTTCCTTCTCCAGTGCATTTTACAAATGAGGAAACTGAGGCAAATGGGGTTAAATGACTTGCCCAAAGTTGCACACCTAATGTCTGAGGCCAGATTTGAACTCAGGAAGATGAGTCTTCCTGACTCCAGGCCCAGCCCTCTATCCACTGTGCCACCCAAACTGCCCTCATCTCCTGTTTTAGGAGCTCTTTTTTTTTAATGAGGCAATTGGGGTTAAGTGACTTGCCCAGGGTCACACAGCTAGTGACTGTTAAGTGTCTGAGGCCTTATTTCAACTCGAGTCCTCCTGACTCCAGGGCCGGTACTCTATCCACTGTGCTGCCTACCTGCCTCAGGAGCTGGGTTTTTAGGATTCTGTTCTCTCCTGGTTTTCCTACCATCTCTCTGCTCCTTCTCAGTCTTCTCTGATGGATCTTCATCCATGTTGTGCTTACTACCCATAGTTGTCCTTTAAGGCTCTGCCCTGAGCTCTCTTTTCTTTTCCCTCTGTATTGTCTTACTTATTTATCTTAACTCTTCTTTTGGGATCAATTATTATCTCTCTGCAGATGATTCCCAGGTCTTTATCTTTATGGAGTCTCTAGTCTTGTGTTATCAGCTTTCTTTTGGGCACCTCAGAGTGGACATCTAAGAAGCATCTCAAATTCAACATATCTAAACTAGAACATCTTTCCCCCTAACTGCTCCAATCTTCTGAACTTCATTTTACTATCTGGGACAGTGTGGCACTCTCAGTCACCTACACTCAGAACTTTGGTGTCATCCTCAGCCCTTTACTCTTATGTGCCCCACACATTCAACACACTGCCAAACCTTGTCATTTCCACCTTCACTAAATTTCACACAAATTCCTCTCCCAAACACAGCTGCCACCTTAGTTCAGGCTCTCATCCCCTCTCACCTGGGCTGACTTACAGTTGCTCTCCCTACCTTAACTCTCTTGCCATTCCAATTCATCTTCCATGCATCCTGTGAACATGATTTTCCTAACGTGTTGGTTCATCCATGTCACCCACCTACTCAGCAATCTCCAGTAGCTCCTTGTTGCTGCCAGAATCAAATATAAAGGCCTCTATTTGGCTCACAGGCTGTCCCCCATGTCTGGAATGCTTTCCTTCTTCACCTCTGCTTTTTAGTTTTCCTAGATTCCTTCAAAACTCAACTCAAATCCCACTTTCTGCAGGAAACTTTTCTTGGTTCTCCCAGCTGCTAGTACCTTGCCTTCTGAGATTACCTCCAGTCTATTCTGTATCTATCTAGTTAACTATATATTCTCTCCCCTGTTAAAATGTGAGCTCCTTAAAGAGTTAAGGGCATAAACCATGTTTTTGTCTTTCTTTAAAACACCAATGCTTAGCATAGAGCCTGGCATATAAGTACTTAATAAATGTATTTTGATGATCTAAGACAATTCTAAGACTCATGATGGAAAATGCTACCCACATCCAGAGAAAGAACTATGAAGTCTGAATGCAGATCAAAGCATACTATTTTTTACTTTTTTTGTTTTTTTTTCTTTCTTGTGGTTTTTCCCCTTTTGTTTTGGTTCTTCTTTCACAACATGACTAATGTGGAAATATTTTTAATATGATTGCACATGTAGAGCCTACATCAGATTGCTTGCTGTCTTCCAGAGAGGAGAAGGGAGGCAGGGAGAAAAAAAAATTGAAACCCAAACTCTTATAAACGTGAATGTTGAAAACTAAAATATAGATATAAATATATTTAAAAATAAATGCATTTTGACTTGATTTTACTGACAAAAGGAAATTATTTCCCCTTATCATATAAACTAATGAAAAGTGAAGTAAGCAGAACCAGGATAACATTGTACATAGTAACAGCAATATTGTAACAATTATCAACTGTGATAGACTCAGCTGCTCTGACCAAGAAAATGTCAAAGGACTTATGATAAAAAAAAAATGCTATCCACCTTCAGCTAGAGAACTGATGAACTCACAACAGTCACTTTATGTTCAGTTTGGGACTTTTTTTTTTTTGAGGAAGAGGGTAGAACAAAAAGTATTGCAGTGACCATTTTTGTGAAGGCAGAATTCTTTTTCCTGTCTTTAACATCCTTGGTGTATAGGCTCTTAAACCTTCACTATAGAATGTCAACTCTGCTTCCTAAGTCAGACATTTATCTCTTCTGTCAACAATATGGATTATTGATATTTCAGGCACTTCTTGGAGAAAGGAGGCCTAATTGACTGTGGGTCAACATTTTCCAAATTCTCTTTTACTGAGAGGATTTTTAGAAGGGTCTTTATAAACCACCTAATACAAACCCTTCATTTTACAAGTGAGAAAATGGAGCCAGAGAGTTGGAGTGACTTGTTCCAAATCACACAGGTAGTAAGAGGCAGAGCCAACATCTGTCTGAACCTAGAACCTCTGACTTCAAATCCATTGTTTTTCCTGTTGTACTGCAGTAGCTCAGGAATCCATCCAAGAATTTGACTCTCCTGCCAGCACTCTATCCATTATGCTGTGTGGATTCTCTCATTATTTTCTTTTGTTGTTGTTATTCAGTCATTTAGTTGTGTCTGACCCTTCATGACCCAATAGACTATAGCATACCAGGACCTTCTTTCAGTCTCTCTGTCTGTCCAAATTCATGTTCATTGTTTCTATGATGCTATCTATCCATCTCATCCCCTGCTGTCCCCCTTTTCCTTTTGCCTTCAATGTTTCCCAATATCAAAGTCTTTTCCAATGAGTCCTGTTTTTTCTTTATGTGGCAAAGTATTTAAACTTCAGTTTCCATATTTGACCTTCCAGTGAATAGCCTGAATTCATTTCTTTACGTATTGACTGATTTGATCTCTTTGCTGTTCAAGGGACTCTCAAAAGTCTCCCCTAGCACCACAATTCAAAAACATTGATTCTGCAGTGCTCAGCCTTCCTTATAGCCCAACTTTAACAGCTGCACATTGATACTGGAGAAACTATAGCTTTGACTATATGGACCTTTGTTGGCAAAGTGATCTGGTTGGATTTGAACTTAGAAAGATGAGCCTTCCTGACTCCAGGCCCAGAACTCTATGTACTGTGCCACCTAGCTGCCCTCAGTATTCTCTAGTCTAAATGATGTCATATACCTATGAATTATATAACACTACAATTTTCAAAGAGTAAGAATTGTGGGTGACCCAAAGAACATGGTGGATATAAGTAGGCTGCTGTATAACAATGATAATTTACATCATTGGCTAGTCCCAACTTCCCTTATTATAATGTAAATCCTTTGAAGGCAGGAACTATCTTGCTTGCTTTGTGTGTGTGTGTGTGGTGTGTGTGTGTGTGTGTGTGTGTGTGTGTTTGTGCTCAGGTCTGTCTGTCTAGCACTCAGCACACTTCTTGGCACGTGATACGTACTTCAAAAATGTTTTTTTTTTCATTCATTCATTCGTTGATTCTACAAACACAGTTTAAAGGCCACGTTAAGTAACCATTCCTTGAAGTTCTATTTATTTTTGTTTAGGAGGCCAAAACTGCAGATAAAAGCTATGAAAGTCATCATTTAGTGATGACCCTTAAATCAGCATCCTAGAAATATTCCCAGAGCCCAGAAGGGGAATAGTTGAGGATCCATCTCAGGAACTTAATAGATGCAGAGAAATTCTCTTGCTTGGGGAAGGTCCAACTGAATGATAATAGATATAAAGAGTTTCTTTTGGAAGATTAAAGAGTTTTACATGGAATAATTATAGAAGTCAGTTGGCTTCTCAGTGATATTTAGAACCTGGAGGACTCACAGTTGAGTATTCTAGACTTGGGAGCCAAGAGGACTTGGAGTTCCAGTCCTGACTCTCATCCTCATTCATTATATACACTTGGGGAAATTACTTTATCTTTTCAGTTTCTTTATCTATAAAATAAAGATAACAATAATCACACTGCTGACCTAATAGGGTTATTCCAGGAAAATGAATTGCAAAATGGAGAGGTCTAGATTTTGTGTGGTTGTTGCTATTTTCTTTGTCAATTCTTTGTCAATTTCTCCATGGCGTGCTGCCGACTCTCACCTGTCCCTTAAACGAGGCTCTTTTCTCTCACCAAGTTGCTGTTTTCTGCCCTTTGTTATTGTCAATGAAAGTAAGCATCAACTCCACTGAAATGACAGTGTAGGGATTCTCCAATATTCTGATGGACACTTCCCTTGCTCACCTGTGTGTATTTCTCCTATCTTCACTCTTTCACTCCTTCAATTCACTCTCAAGACTACTGGCAGAATCATACAAATAGCTCTTCAGTGCTCATAGAGGCTCAGAGGAAGACGAAGGTGAACCCTGGGGACTTAACTATTTCACATGCCATCTGAGATTGGGTTATTTAGATCTTTCCAGAGCCATGTAAGCAGGGTGCACAAAGTTGGGATATCAGTGTAAAGGAAATTAGGATGACTCACTTTCTAACTGTGGTGGCAGAAAAATATAAAACCAAAGTTTCCAGCTATTCCCCCTTCTTTCCCTCTCCCTCTAGGAAGGGCTGGATAGAGGATCTATTGGAATATTAGTCCTTTTATTGAACTCAAGTAGCAGTTGAATAGGATGCTTCTTACCTGAGGCTGCTAAAGGGCATAGTGCTGCAAAGAATCTATAGGAAGGAAATGGTTTTAAAAGTAATTAAATGATAGCATTGACATTTAGCATTTCTTTTAAGATTTTCCAGTGTGGCCTAGGGCAGCTCTCCAAGAATTCTCTAGAGGTTTTCATTACACTCCCTTTGCTATATGATTAGAGAGCAGTTCAATGACCTCCAAATAGACACAGTTTCATGAAAAGAGACTTCGAAGACTTTGAGAGCACTGTTTAGACATGGTACCACTTCGGTGATGTTAAACCTAGCCTTAGCATTAGAGGTGGTTGGAGATCTGCTTCTAGTAGCATAAAGGAGCTCTTCCTGGGATCCTTACTGGAGACTTACTGAGAAACCCAGACTTCATTCATTCATTCATTCATTTATTCATTCATTCATTCATTCATCCATCCATTTATCTATTTATTTATTTATCTAATTATTTTTACATTGGGCTTTTATATTTGGGGGTTATAGTCTATAACATCCCTTGTGCTTACCTCTATAATTATGTTTAAATTAATCAACCAATCAATCTACAAACACACAATAAGCACCTACTATGTTCTAGACACTGTCTTAGGCAGTGGTGATACTGACAAAAATAAAAGAGAAAACCTAAAGAGGGGATTCTTTATTTTGGGGCAGCTAGATATTCTCTCTGAGGTAAAATAAAATGTGCTTCGCTGAAGAAGCATTTTTGTAACCATGGTGCTCCTTCTTATACCCATGCACATTACCGTGGGGAGCCAGGCCCACGTATCCATCAACTCTACTCCTCAGGCAAATACACAGAAACCAATTGCCATGCACTCTTTCAGAAAGCCAACTCAGGGTTGCCACATATCTTTCCTCCTCTCAAATCAATGTGTTCCAGTAACTATTATTATGGGACAAATATGTCTTCTCTCTTCACGTGGTAGGTAACTGTTGCCACAATGCAGAAATTGTGGAGGCGAAAACTCCTAGGTTTTGTTATTATGCTCAAACATAGGTTCAAGCCTCAGAGAAAACCTGAACAACTATGAGGATTCTGACAAGGCTTCTTGTAGACAGAATTATGTCAGAGTGACAGAGAAATAATTTATTTACATATTGCAATTTTGTACATTCCTCTTAGGCTATAAAAGTTAAAGAGGGGGCAGCTATGTGGTGCAGTAGATAGAGCACTGGCCTTGGACTCAGGAGGACCTGGATTCAAATTCGGCCTCAGACACGTAACACTTACTAGCTGTGTGACTTTGGGCAAGTCACTTAACCCCAACTGCCTCGCACCCCCCAAAAAAAAGTTAAAGAGAAGATAGATTCACAGTCCCCTACTTCCTTTAATCTCATGAAAATTGAGCAAACTTAAAACAATCATCATCCCATACATCCCTTAAGGGACCAGCCTCATCAAACCAATTCTACTGGTAAATAAGTCAGGTTATACACTAAACTGCATCTAGGAGATTCACAATTAGGCTGATTGAGGAAAGATTTATATGTTTCCCCTGAATCTCAGACAGTTGGTGTTCTTCCTCTGGCTTCTTATCTAAGGCATGCCTAAGGTTCTTAAGTAAATTTTTAGATCCTGTAGGACAGCTTTTGTTCAGGTGAGGTTAACATTAAAACAGACTTTTAGTTATCTAAAAATTGCAGGAGAAATGACCCAGAGCCCCAGATAATAAAAGGAAATAAAAAATTCCTCTAACACTATTTTAGTCTTTGAGAGGAAGTAAGCTATAGTGACTATAGAGCTTGCCTTAGAGTCAGGAAGATTGGTTCAAATCCTTCCTCTAAGCAGCTAAAGACTTAACCTCTCAATGCTCTGGGCATTTTCTAAGAACATAAGTTACAAACTGATTTGTCCATCTGCACCATGGAAGGCAATCCTATTCTTTTAAAAAATGTAATTAAAAAATTCTAAACTTAGCCACCAAAAACCAGACATTTCTTTATGCAAGCTGTAAGACACAATAAGGATTTCATGTCAAATAGTAAATCCCTATTTCATACTGCTTGCATTTTTTTTTAACAAAAGATATACAATAAACTCAACACATTACTTTCAAAAGTGTCCTGGTTGTCTGTATATTCTTCTGAACTTCCCTCTTTTCTCCTCTGCACTTTAAAAAATGTTTCAGTGATTCTACAAAGGTATTTTGCTGTATTGAATACATATCTAGACAAAAAAAAATCATAAAGGCATAGTGGCATAATAGAGTGATAGGGGTTGGTCTTAGGGTCAGGAAGACCTGTCTCAAATCCTGCCTCTGATGCTTCCTAGCTGGATGAGCTGGGGAAGTCATTTAAACTCTTTGTGTTTCAAGGACCTGACTCATATACCAAAGTCTAGATTTTCCATAACAGGAGTGTTTGACACTGATAGATCCTTTTCATATTTGCTTATGTGTAGGGCAGCTAGGTGGCATAGGGGGATAGAACACTGGACTTGGAATCAGGAAGACTCATCTTCAAAAGTTCCAATCCAGCCTCAGATGCTTATTGACTGTGTGACCCCAAGAAAGTCACTTAACCCTGTTTGCCTCAGTTTTCTCATCTGTAAAATGAGCTGGAGAAGGAAATGGCAAACTACTCCAGTAGCTTTGCCAAGAAAATCCCCCAAAAGGGTCACGGAGAGTTGAACATGGCTGAAACCACTGGACAACAAGAAGTGGCTTCTATTAGCTCTGTCCTATCCTGTTTCCTTTTTTTCCCATTTGATCCAAAAATTCATTTTTTTCCTAGTTCCAGCCCTTTCCCTCATTCTGCATCATTTCACTTAAATATGGTCACTTCTAGGTAATCCTGCCTATCAGAATCTGCCTTAAAGAAAGAAGGGAGTTATTTATGAAGCTAGTGAAGGAGGAGTAGGATATTCAGTAAGCAAGTACTGTCCTCTGAGAAGCACAAAAAAATGTAAATATCCTAAATTACTTTTGAGGTCAACAATTCAAGGAAAGAAAAGCAAATGATTGCACCCAATAGATGATTGTCTTTGTAGGACTGAGCATTGATGATACATTCAACAAATATTTATCGAGTGCACATCTATTATGTACAAGGAACTGTTTGGCCACCCTGAGGGAGATACAAAGATGAATGTGACTTAATCCCCATCCTCCAGACTCCCTAGGAAGTTGGAGGCCATTCCTTTTCTTTTCATTTCAACCCCTGTCATGCCTCTGAATTGAAGGAAATTATGACCAAAGCCTTAGGGCTTTTAAACAAACCTTTAACAGGAATACTTTTAGAGGATAGAATGTATATTAAATCTTTGAAGGCTGCAGAAGGAAGCAAACACCTTCTCTCAGCTGGGGCTTTCAGGGAAAGATTTTTTCCCAAAAGATTTATTTATTTAGTTTTAGTTTTCAACGTGGACTTTTATGAGATTTTGAGTTTTAAATTTTCTCCCCCTCCTTCCTCTCCCCAAGACAGCATGCAATCTGATATAGGCTATGCATATACAATCATATTAAACATATTTCCACATTAGTCATGTTGTAAAGAGGAATTAGAACCAAAGGGAAAAATCATGAAAAAGAAAAAAAAAACAAAGAAAAAAAGAGATAAATTAGCATGCTTCAGTCTGCCCTCGGACTCCCTAGTTCTTTCTCTGGATGGGGACAGCATTTTCCATCATGACTGTTTTGGAATTGTCTTAGTTTATTGCATTGCTAAGAAGAGCTAAGTCTATCAACACTGGCCATTGTACAATGCTGCTGTTACTGTGTATGTTTTCCTGGTTCTGCTCATTTCACTTGACATCAGTTCATGTAAGTCCTTACAGGTTTTTCTGAAGTCCTCCTGGTCATCCTTTCTTATACCACAATAGTATTCCATTGCATCTATATACCACAACTTGTTCAGTCATTCCTCAATTGATGGGCATCCCCATAATTTCCAATTCCTGGCCGCCACAAAAAGAGCTACTATAAATAATTTTGTACATGTGGGTCCTTTTCCCATTTCTGTGATCTCTCTGAGATACAGACCTAGAAGTGGTATTGCTGGATCAAAGGGTATGCACGGTTTTATAGCCCTTTGGCCATAGTTCCAAACTGATCTCCAGAATGGTTGGATCAATTCACAACTCCATGAACAATGCATTAGTGTTCCAATTTTCCCATGTCTTCTCCAATATTTATCATTTTCCTGTTTTGTCATATTGGACAATCTGATAGGGATGATGTGGTACCTCAGAGTTGTTTTAATTTGCATTTCTCTAATTAATAGTGATTTAGAACTTTTTTTTTATATGACTATAGATAGCTTTAATTTCTTCCTCTGAAAACTGCCTGTTCATATTCTTTGATCATTTATCAATTGGGGAATGGCTTGTATTCTTATGTTTGACTTGGTTCTCTATGTATTTTGGAAATGAGGCTTTTATCTGAGAAAGTGACTGTTTCCCAGGTTTCTGCTTTCCTTTTAATCTTGGTTGCATTGGCTTTGTTTGTGCAAAAACTTTTTACTTTAATGTAATTAAAATTATCCATTTTGCATTTCATAATGCTCTCTATCTCTTGTTTGGTCATAGGTTCTTCCCTTCTCCATAGATCTGACAGGTAAACTTTGCTCTCCTAATTTATTTATAGTATCACTCTCTATTTCTCAATTGTGTACCCATTTTGACTTTATCTTCGTATGAGGTGTAAGATGTTGGTCTATACCTAGTTTTTGCCATATTATTTTCCAGTTTTCCCAACAGTTTTTGTCAAATAGTAAATTCTTATCCCAGAAGCTGGAATCTTCGGGTTTATCAAAAAGTATATTACTATAGTCACTGACTATTGTGTCTTGTATAACTAACCTATTCCACTGATCTACCCTTCTATTTCTTAGTGCCAAGTAGTTTTGCTTTATAATACAATTTTAGATCTGGAAGGGCTAGGCCACCTTCCCTTGAATTTCTTTTCATTAATTCCCTTGATATTCCAGACCTTTCGATCTTCCAGATGAATTTTGTTATTGTTTTTTTCTAGTTCTATAAATTAAGTTTTTGGTAGTTTGATTGGAATGGCACTGAATAAATAAATTAATTTAGGTGGAATTGTCACTTTTATTATATTAGCTCAGCCTACCCATGAGCAACTGATTTCTTTTCAATTATTTAGATCTGACTTTATTTGTGTGAAAAGTGTTTTGTAACTGCATTCATATAGCTCCTGGATTTGTCTTGGCAGGTAGACTCCCAAATATTTTATATTGTCTACACTTCCTTAAAATGGAGTTTCTCTTTCTATCTCTTGTTGCTGGGCTTTGTTAGTAATACATAGAAATGCCAGTGATTTATGTGGGTTTATTTTATATCCTGAAACTTTGCTAAAGTTGTTTATTATTTCAAGTAGTTTTTTACTTGGTTCTCTAGGATTCTCTAAGTATACCATAATATCATCTGCAAAGAGTAATAGCTCTGTTTCTTCATTGCCTATCCTAATTCCTTCAATTTCTTTTTCTTCTCTTATTGCTAAAGCTAACATTTCTAGAACAATATGTAACAGTAGTGGTGATAATGGATATCCTTGTTTCACCTCTTATTGGAAACATCTTATTGGAAATATTTCTGGCTTATCCCCATTACATGTACTGCTTGTTGATGGTTTTAGGTAGATGTTATTTATCATTTTAAGGAAAACTTCACTGATTCCTATGCTGTCTAGTGTTTTTAATAGGAATGCGTGTTGTATTTTGTCAGAAACTTTTTCTGCATCTGTTGAGATCATAATATGATTTCTGTTGGTTTTGTTATTGATATGGTCAATTATGCTGATAGTTTTCGTAATATTGAACCAGTGCTGCATTCCTGATATATATCGAACCTGGTCATAATGTATTATCCTCGCGATTAGTTCCTGTAATCTGTCTGCTAATATTTTAGTCAAAATTTTTGCATCTATACTCATTAGGGAGATTGGTCTATAATTTTCTTTCTATGTTTTGGCTGTTCCTGGTTTAGGTATCAGCACCATGTTTGTATCATAAAAAGAATTTGGTAGGACTCCTTCTTCCTCTGTTTTTCCAAATAGTTTACATAGTATTGGAATTAATTGTTCTTTAAATGTTTGCTAGAACTCACTTGTAAATCCATCTGGCCCTGGAGGCTTTTTCTTAGGGAGTTCATTGATGACTTGTTCAATTTCTTTTTCTGAAATAGAGTTATTTAGACATTTTATTGCCTCTTCTGTTAATCTGGTCAATTTATGTTTTTGTAAATATTCATCCATTTCACTAGGATTGTCAGATTTATTGGCATACAGTCGGGCAAAATAGCTCCTAATTATTGTTTTAATTTCCTCTTCATTTGTGGTGACAGTTGTTTTTTTTAACTTACACTAGAACTTCACAGATTTTATTGTTGTTCAACTGTCAGTTATGTCTGACTCTTCATGACCCCATGGATTATAAGGTCCATGAGATTTTCTTGGCAAAGATAATGGAGTGGTTTGCCATTTCCTTCTCCAGTGGATTAAAGCAAACAGAGGTTAAATGATTTGCCCAGGGTCACATAGATAGTAAGTGTCTGAGGCTGGCTTTGAACTCAGTTCTTCCTGACTCGAAGCCCTATTCTCTGAGCCAACTAGCTGCCTCTAATTTCACTCTGTACCAATTCAAAATTCATCAGCCTTCTACCAAACTGGGGAAAAAATGTTTTCTTTCCATTCTGTCTATGAAAAAAATGGCTTAGCAACTTAATCATAAAAACAATATTACAAGAGGAAACTCTAAACTACTTAAAACCAAATTTTAAAATCACTTCATCAGGATCCATTTTTATACACAAAACTAGCCACATCATTAGAAATTAGTATTATCAAGTGAGGCCTGGCAGTGCCGTTTGAGAACACTGATAGCAGTTCAAAATGAGTTATAGGTACTTAAAAGGAATAAAAATGCTTTAAAAACAGTATTTAATAACTTGGGCTTTTCACTAATTTAGCTATATCAACCCCTTTACAATTCTCCTCAACCCCACTCTGGTAGATTTTTTGTTTCTAATTCAACACCAGCTTTTTCTGAGGTCAGGAAATCAGAGCACATTTTGTCTTTATCAGAGGGAGTAGTAGAATCAGAAAGACTCATCTTCATGAGTTCCAATGCAGCCTCAGATAGAGAGGGGGGAGAAGGAAGAGGAAAGAACGAAGAGGGGGAGAAGGAGAGGGCAGAGGGGAGAGAGAGAGAGAAAGAGAGAGAGAGAGAGAGAGAGAGAGAGAGAGAGAGAGAGAGAGAGAGAGAGAGAGAGAGAGAGAGAGAGAGAGAGAGAGAGAGAAATGTAGTACAAAGAGAAAATTTGAAAAGATCCCAGAAAACCCAGGCTGGGCCATTAATTGACCATGGGCCTTTGGAATTAATTTCTGTATATGTAAAATGATAATTAGGACTGATCTGTCTATCCTACGGAGTTTCTATGAAGCATAACTGAAGTCAGGAATGTGAACTTCTTGGAAAACTGTGAAGTGCTTTACTTCTAGATTTATAGCTTTAAAGTTGGAAGGGACCTTAGAGGTTGCCTAATCCATTCACTTAATTTTACCCATTAGGAAAATGAGGCCCAGACAGATTAAATGATTTTCCCCGAGGTCACACAGCCAGTAAAAGCACATAATTATGTATATATGGTGTCGTTATGATAAGTAGGAGATAAAGCTGAAAAGCAACTTGGGTCTAGTATAACTCAATACTTTCAGAATTGAATGTGTGTTAGTTGAGGTTGCTCTGTCTACACTTTGAACTATGGATAATAGAGGTAGGATGATAGAACCAGAGAATTTAGAGCCAAAAGAGGTTTTAGGGTTCACCTAGGCCCACCTCCTCATTTTACAGATGAAGAACCTGAGAGTAAGATAGATGAACTGACTTAGCCAAAGGGGAAAAAAAAATTTAAGTTGCAGAGTCAGGATTTGAATGCACATCTCCCAATTCTAAGCTCACTGTTCATTCTGCTTGTTACTGCCTTTTACAGTTTAATCCACTCTACTGCCTTTCCAAATCTTTTCTGAACTGGGAACCAGGTTTTTTGGTTTTTTTAAGTTTTGTCTTGTTTTTATTTTCAAACTTTAATGTCTATGTTTGAAATAAAGATTTATTTCCCCGTGGAATTCAGACGATCTTATCTGTAGAAATCAACAATTTAGGTTTTAGAAATTTGCTTGGAAATACTGAGCTGTTAATTAATGTGTAAGCTATGAAATCCATCTGAAGTTGATGCTTTATTTTTGTGGATAGATTAGCACTGTCTGCTTCTAGTGTTTGAATGATATTGAAACTAACATTTTAAAATTTCCTTATTCTTTCTTTTCCCCTTAAAATGAAACTCTGTGTGTGTGTGTGTGTGTGTGTGTGTGTGTGTGTGTGTGTGTGTGTGTGTTCTGGAGAGAGGTCAGAGCAGGGAGGTAGTGTCCATTGTGTGTCTCCTTAAGGAGGTAAACAAGAAAAACTCAGTAGGAGAAAAATTGGGGGAAAAAAACAACAATTCTTCAGGAATCAATATGGGAAGCAGTGTTTATGGATCTTCATCTGCTTTACATAGGTTTGAATGAGACAGCTACGACAGCCTCCCCCACTCCACCCCAAATTCTCTACCCTATAGTGTTCTTCTTTGTACTTGTCACAGGCATGATGATGTAAGCCAAGGGCCAGACCGAGGAAGTTTAGTCTTTGCATGAGGCAACCTAGCATACTGGAAAACCACAAATATTTACAAAAACTCTATGTAGTGTGTAAGAGGCTTGGGAGAGCCGGTCTGCCACAGCAGCTGCAGAATTGGCCTTGGAGTCAAGAAGACCCAGTGCCGACCCTGGCCTTTGACACACAACAGCTGGGTGGTCATGACTGTAACTTTACTTCTCAATGCCCCAAGCAGTTCCCCAAGACTATAAGTCACAGACAAGCCTGCAGCCAGAGGATCTGGGTGTGAATCCTAGATCTCTGCTACTTACTACTTCTGTGACCTTGGATAAGACACTTTACTTCTTCCTCATCTGGAAAAATGGGGAAAGGTGGATAGGAAAACCTCTAAAGTCTATTCCAGCTTTTAGTTTATAATGAATTTTCCTACCTCTGACCAAATATGGAGCATTATGACGTTGCAAAATTGAGTTGATTGTTCTTTGTGGCTTTTGACAATCAGCTCTTTAGCAGGGTTGAGTTAATGATGTGCCATATTAGAATATTCATACTTGAGGAAGCATATATCCTGGGATTTCAGATGAACATGTTAATACACATTCAAATGAATTAAGAAATGGATGTACATCCTTATGACCAAAAAGGCATCATGGCATGGTAGAAAGCACAGACATCTAGACCTCTGGTTCTGGTCCCAGTGACAGCACTGTCTGGCTGAACAATTCGCTTAATATTTTTGTGCCTCAGTTTACTCATCTATAAAATAAGAGGGTTGGACTACATGATTTCTGTGGTCTCTGCCAATTCTAATATTTGATGATTCAATTTTTCCTCTAACTGTGTTGTGTATTGCTCATCCCTTGAATTACTTGTTCCAAACATACTATGTTTCTTTAAAGGCACAAACCCAACTTCTGTGCACTGGGAGACCACAGAGAAAACCAAATTTCTTCTGTTTGAAGAACCCCGAGGTCTGGGAGATGAGGTTGGAGGGAGCTGGCCAGCGTTCTAGAAATAGAAGCTCAAAATTCCTTATGGCTCTGGGGTATTCCAGTGATGTAGTCATCACATGGAAAATAAACATGAGGAGGGAAGAAGAGCCAGCAAGCCACATGGGATGGGAAGAAATGGCTGTGTGGGTAGAGGAGTTATTATAGGGGTTATGCTTAGGAAGTAGACTCCGAGAAGCAAGCCATCCAGTAGACCCCAGGGATGGGCAAAGAGAAGCATTGTGTGAAGAGCTGCGGAATCACGTTTCTGTTTCTATCCTCTGTTTAATGAAGTGTTCTGTTCTGCAGAGTTCCCCAAATGAGGAAAGATGTAGGGACTCGGAAGAAGGTTTCCAAGAATCCCACAGGGGGTCAGACTAAGCGATCTAAGATCCTTTCTGGCTCTGAATCCTAAGATCCTGTGAATTCCATTGCAGGTGATTTCATTCAACAAACACTCATCAAGCATTTATGGCATGAATAACCCAATGCCAGGCAGTAGGGGATACATAAAGTTTAATTTTTTGTTGTTGTTGTTCAGTTGTGTCCAACTCTTCACGACCTCATTCGGGATTTTCTTGGCAGAAATACTCGAGTGGTTTGCTATTTCCTTCTCCATCTTGTTTTACAGATGAGGAAACTGAGGCAAACAGGGTTAAATGATTTGCCCAGAGTCATACAGCTAGATTTGAACTGAGGCCAGACTTGAACCCAGGAAGATGAATCTTCCTGATGTGCCTAGCACTCTATCCATTGTGCTACCCAGTTGCCAACTTTAGATTATGACATGGAGCTCAGTTCCTTCAAGGGCCAGCCCTATTTTTGCTTTTCCTTTCTATCCCCTGCACCTAGTACTGTGCCATGTACATAGCAGGTGCTTAATAAATGCTTACTGGATTGGATTTGATGGGGATCCTGATGTCATGGGACTCGTAGCCAGATAAGGGATCAAGTACAAACTTATCATTTTTGGTAGCGGGCACTTGTGATGTTGTCGATGTGGGTGTGGCTCCATTCACGTAGATTACACGCCTTCTACAACCTAATTGAAAGTCTTGAAGGTTTGCTGGAGAGATGACACAGTGGAATGGACAGAAAGCCGGTTAGGCACCAGGAAGACTGAGGTTCGAATCCTGCGGTACCTTGAGCAAATCACTTATCCTTTTTAGGCCTCAGTTTACTCATCTGCAAAATGAGGGAAAAACTGGGCTCAATGTCATCTAATGTCTCTTACAGCCCTAGATTTATCCTATAGTTAAAAGGTCCCTGACCCCATAGCTGACCTGCTGTTGAGTCTGTCATTTAGCTAGGTTGGTCCTTAACTAAAAGATGCTATCTGTTCCCCTATGCCCAAAGGGCTATAAATCTGTGCATACCCTTTGACCCAGCAATACCCTTTGACTTCTAGGTCTGTATCCCAAAGAGATCATACAAATGGGAAAAGGACCCACATGTACAAAAATATTCATAGCAGCTCTTTTTGCGGTGGCCAAGAATTGGAAATTGAGGGGATGCCCATCAGTTGGGGAATGGCTGAACAAGTTGTGGTATGAATTCAATGGAATACTATTGTGGTATAAGAAAGGATGACCAGGAGGACTTCAGAAAAACCTATAACCACATTTTCTGGGACAGCTAGGTGGTGCAGTGGATAGAGTACTGGCCCTGAAGTCAGGAGGACCTGAATTCAAATGTGACCTCAGACCAGACACTTGATACTTACTAGCTGTGTGACCCTGGGCAGGTCACTTAACCCCAATTGCCTAAAAAACAAACAAACAAACAGACAAACCTGGAAGGACTTAAATGAACTGATGCTGAGTGAAATGAGCAGAACCAGGAGAACATTGTACACAGTAATAGCAACTTTGTATGATGACTGACTTTCATAGATTTAGCTCTTGTGAGCAATGCAAGGATTTAAGATAACTCCAAAAGACTCATGATGGAAAATGCTATCCATATTCAGAAAAAACCAAAACAAAACTATGGATCTGAATGCAGGTCAAAGCATACTATTTTCTCTCCTTTTCTTTTGTTGTTTTGTTTTTTCTTTGTTGTGGTTCTCCCATCAGTTCTAATTCTTCTTTATATCACACTAATGTGAAAATATGTTTAATATGAATGTATAAGTAGAGACTCTATCGGATTGCACACCATCTTGGGGAGGAGGAGAAAATTTAAAATTCAAAATCTTGTGGAAATGAATGTTGAAAACTAAAAATAAATAAATAAAAAGTTAAAAAAATATATACAATCCATTACCAGGACTGTAATTCCAGGTTCATCAATTCATTCAACAAACAATTATTAAGTACTTACTATATGCCAAGTAGTATGCTAAACTCTGAGGGTACAAAAGGAGGCAAGACAATCTCTGTCCTTAAGGAATTCACAACCTAATGGGGGAGGCAACATAAAAACAAATATATACAAAGCAAGCTATGTACAGGATAAAAAAGGGAAGGAGCTGAAACTGAGAGGGTCTGGAGAAGACTTTCTGCAGAAGGTGGGGTTTTAGTTGGAACTTAAAGGAAGCCATGGAGTTGAAGTGGAGGTTAGTAGGACCTGTCAGAATTTTGGTAGTACTGGCTAGCTCTGAGAAGCCAGGACCACTTCCTGTTTTCAGATTTTGTTGCTACATGAAGGTCAACCTAGATAAATACAAAGAGTACTAGATCTCATAGAACCATAGATTTAGGGCTAAAAGTGATTGAGCTGAATCTAGTCTCATCCCCTCATTTTATAGATGAGGAAACAAGATTAGAGAGGTTTAGTGACTTTTCCAAGGTCACACAGATCCAAGATTTGAATGAATTTTCCTCTGACTTCACCCATCCCTCTTTCCATTGCATGACACTGTCTTGGAAGGGTCTTTCCATAGTTGAAGTCCTTGATCCTGTGAACATCCTTACATGTAGCTTTCCTAGTCCAGCCTCTCAGCTGTAGCCAGGCACCAGCATCACCCGTGGCAGCAGTCCCACAAATGAAGAAATCACTGTCATGTTTGCCTCACAAAGGCAAATGATAAACTGTTAGCCAATATTATAAAATGGTGTTCAATTCAGTAATCATCTAGTAAACATTTAATGCATGTCCAGCACTGAGAAACAGGAGAAATAGCTGATATGGTCCCCTTCTTTGCAATTTAGAATTCAATTGGGGAGTGTGTGGGACAGCTATCCTTATTTCCAATAAATTCAGAGGCTTCTCCAGGTAGAAGGCAGAAAGAATTTTTATTACAATCCCGCGAGAAAGGGCAGCCCGCACTGCAAAACCTCTCAGTGTCAGGGCATGCTGAACATAGATACAGCAGGTTTTTATAAGTCTCTCCCCGAGTTCACCTCCCCACCCCCCAAGCCTTGAAGGTAAATCTTCCCGGAGACAGTGACAAACAGGTGTGGTTATCTTGAAATGTTCAAATTCTGCAAATCCCTGCAAAATTCCTGTTCCCACCCCACCCAGGGTCTCCTGCAGACGCGATACAACCATTTGTTCACACAGTTGGGCAAAAGGCCTGTATTTTGAGTTTAGATTTTATGAGGGGTTTTCACCACATTCCGTTCAGGGAGAAATGAACTCTGTAGGGTATAATAAAGTGTGGGGTTATCTGATCATTAGGTAGTTGTGTTACATTTGACAATTCATTTTAACTCTTTGGGCCTCTCTTTTCCTACCTGTAAAATGTAATAGTTGAACTAGATGACTTGTAAGTTCCTTCTGTCTCTGATATCTTACTATCCTAGGGGCAGGATGAGCAAAAGTGTAGAGGTGGGGAAAAACCCAGGGTGTGATCAGGGATTGTGAGGTATGGAGAGTAGTTTAGTTTTTCCAGAAAAGAATACTGAGATAAAACTTTCAAGGTCACCTGGGGTCATAGTAGGAAGGACTTGGGTTGCTATTCAAAGGGATTTGAGCTTTATCCAGGAAATAGTAGAGAATTTTGGAAACAGAGAAGGGATTGGACCAGAGAGGCAAGATTAGTCTGGCAACTTTGTAAAGGGTATATTTGAATGGGAGAGGGTGGAAGTGGGAAGAAAAGTGACTATTATTAAAATGTTGAAAAATCAAACTGATTTCAAATGGCCAAAGGATTATTCCTCTAGGAGAAAAGAAATCTGAGGAGGAAATGGATTAACATTTGTGAAGGGTTCTGAAAAGCCAAGAATAGGGACTATTCAATCTTCTCTGAAGAGCAGATTCTCTCTCTCTCTCTCTCTCTCTCTCTCTCTCTCTCTCTCTCTCTCTCTCTCTCTCTCTCCCTCTCCCTCTCCCTCTCCCTTCCTTCCTTCCTTCTTTTCTTCTTTCTTTTCTCCTTCCTTCCCTCCCGCCTTTCTTTTTTCATTCACTTACTCATTTATTTATTTTTGAGCTTTGGCTGTGTCTGGGTTTTCTTGTGTGTAAATTGCAGCATTAAGGAATAGGAAAGGGCAGATTAACATTCTGGAATATGATTATAAAGGAGGCTATGGAATTTTACAATAACAACAGTTTGTACCCTCAGCACCCAAGAGGCAGTATGCATAGTGAACAGATCCTGGAGTGAGGAAGACCTAGGTTCAAGTTTGTACCACTGACACATATTAGTGTATGACTCACAGTAAGTCGCTTATCAGTGCCTCAGGCATATACCAAACCTATAAATTGAAGAATTGCATGCTGATATGCATGGTAGAAGGAGTTTGCCTTACTGGGAGTACCCAATTGATGAAATCACAATTCCACCTTCCTTCCCCTAAAACCATTACCATCACCACTACCACCCCTGCCAGAAGCAGCAGCAACAAAAACCCGAGAATATCTGGCACCTAGTAAGTGTTGGAGCTAGGATTTGTATAGCTGCTGGACTTGGAGCCAGGAAGATCTAGGTTTCAATCTTGCCTCAGACCCTTACTAGCTGTGTGACCTTGGGCAAAGGGCTGTCTATTGCTTTATTTCCTCACCTATAGGATGAGAGGGTTGGACTACATTACCTTGAAGACCCCTCCCAACTGTTCATTTATGGTTGTGTCTCCTAGTCCAATGCTCTTCTAGTCACATGGAAACAAATTTCCTGGAAACATAATCCCAGTTTACTTGTAATTCTACTGCACGGAAGGATGGGAGGGAGAAATTGGATATTTTCCTTCTAAGTCTATTTGTTTAGGTGAATTATTAGAACTTGGTCTAAGGCAAGTGTAACAGGCAAACAAAGCCCCAAATGCCATGCTTGCTGAAGACGCTGCCCCCAGTCTCTGCAGGCTTAGCCAAAGCCCTCTTTTTTCTCTGTGAATAACCATTTATTTTAATCACATTTTGCCACCTTAATGTATGATTTAATTTCTTACCAGAAGTACTTCCTTGTGAAATGATTCTTGTTTACTTTTGATGAGATCAAGCAGAAGCAGGTGATAATGTTAGAGTCTGTTGATAAGATGTTGAAGACTGAGTAACAGTTCCTGATGAAAAGAAGTCAACAGTGTAGAAATAAGCCTAATTAATGCTAAAAAAAAAAACAATTAGACCCAGGGTTCTAGAAAAAGGCTCTTTTAATACCTATGAGCCAACTTATGTAAAAGTGACTTGCAAACCTTAAAATGTTATATAAATGCTAGCTATTATTATTATGTCTTGGCTTATAGGGTACACTAACAGTATTCATTCACTCTGTAGAAATGAAGGAATTATCTATAACCAATATAACACTAATATGGCCATTTAAGCGTTAATGTAGTTAAAGCAGAGAGAACCCTTTCATAAGTATATTTATATTTAATAACTGCATTTAAATGTGTGTAGTACATTGTCAGATATAGCAGCATAGAATCATAGATCTAGAGATGAAAGAGAGCTTAGAGGTCATCCAGTCCAAAGCCCTCATTGTACAGATGAGGAAACTGAGGCCCAAAGAAGTTAAGTGATTTTCTCAAAGGTAGTAAATAATAGCACCCAGTTCAAATATTTGACTATTTCAGATACCCTAGGTGTATGTGGAGTCTAAAGGCTCATTCACATTTACAACAGTAAATGCCCTAGAGTTAAGATACTGCTTTAAGGATATAATTATATAGTCTTTTCTCCTTGACCTGGGAGCTCTGGATTTTGGCTATAATATTCCTGGAAATTTTTATTTTGAGATTTCTTTCTTGGGATGTAATCAGGGTTTCTTTTAATTTCTACTTTGTCCTCTGCTTCTAAGAAATCGTAATACTTTGATAATTTCTTGAAATACAATGTCTAGGTTTTTTTTTTATCATAGCTTTCAAGTAGTCCAGTAATTCTTAAATTATCTCTCCTTAATCTATTTTCTAGGTCAGTTGTTTTTCTTTCTTTTCTTTTTTTGAATAACATTTTATTTTTTCCAATTACATGCAAAACAATTTTCAACATTCAACATTTCAACATTCACTTTTTTAAAAATTCCCAGTTCCAAATTCTCTCCCTTTCTTTTATCCCTTCCCCTTCCCTGAGATGGCAAGCAACTTGATATGGGCTCTACATGTTGTTTTTCCTATGACATATTTCACATTGTCTTTTTTTTTTTAGTCTTTTGACTTAAAACAATTTTTTTTGATGTTTCATGGAGTCATTAGTTTCCACTTGACTAATTTTAATTTTTAAGGAGTTATTTTCTTCAGCCAATTCTGATTTTTAAGGAGTTACTTTCTTCAGTATTTTTTGTGCCTCTTTTGACCAAGTTGTTAATTCTCTTCATAATTTTCTTGCATTGCTGTCTTTTCTTTTCCCAATTTTTTGTCTAACACTCTTATTTGGTTAAATTTTGTTTTTGCTTTTAAAAAAATCTTTTTTTTTTTACATTCTTCTGAAAATTCTTGTTGGTCTATATTCCCATCCTTACCGAGGTTGGACCCCAGCTCCCCTGTGTCCACAACAATTCTTCTCTGCTCTGGAACTGCAACCTGAAACTGGGTAATGGGCGAAGAGCTACCAAATGGCCCTGTATCCTGTACCTAGTGCTAGCACAGAGGTCTCCCGGAATCTCTTTCTGACTGGGTGGTCAGTCCACTTACCATCCCTGGGTTCTGAGTGCTTCCAATGCCTCAGCTGCTGCTGCCCTTTCCTCTAAGGCCCAAAGGCAATGCCATTTCTGCTGCCATGCTTCTGCCAGCTCCCACCCCAGTGTCTGAAGAACTTTCTTCCTAAGCTGTCCTGGGCTGCAAAAATGGCTCACTGTATTCTTTCTGGCTTCTCCAACCAAAATTTGGTTAGGCATGGTTTTTAAAGTTGATATAGAGGGGGAAGGTCGGCAAGAATGCCGGTTTCATTCTGCCATCTTGGATCTGCCTTTTCTAAGGGTGTGAATCAGAAACACTGTCTGGGTTTGTGTTGCCTTATTATTCTTTCTAACTGTCATGACACAAATGAATATGAGAAACTTTTACCATCTAATACAATTATTTCTTTCACTACGCAAGGGGAGGAAAAAAAACCATGCCTCCTGCAATTTCATGGACAGAGTATATGTTGTCATCTCTGTTACTGTAATAATGAAGGCCATTAATCAAACATGGAAATGGAGTCAGCTACAGGTAATGACTTGCCAGTCATTTAGTGCTATGTCTTGTGTCAGGACCTCTCTAGCTTACAATTGTAGTGATGGGGATGGTGATCTGACTCCCCTCATTTGTTACCGTTGGTTTCTGTAGTGTTTGTCATTACTTTCTGGTTTGGGAATTGCAAAGCTAAGACTTTGAAGGTCATTCCATTTCCTTCTATGTCTATAAGAGTGTGAAATTTCTACTGGTGGTAAAGAGGAGTTTTAGTTTAATTAACTAAGCTTCCCATAGAGGTGGCAAACCAGGATCGATCCAGAGAACGTCAACTCAGTTATTCTTTATAAAATAGACTTTTTTATTCACCTCTTTCTGTCTCTCATAAAAGAAAAAAAAAAGATCCTACCATCTGTGAAATCTGATTTAAGCCCTTCTTACACAACTAGAGTAAAGTCCATCATGTGCAGCGGGGCCCAGACAGGGATTTCTCTGTTGTTCCAGTTTGTTCCAGACAGTTTGGGGCCCTAAAGATTTTCATAGGAGAAGCAAATCAGTGAATATAAGAAAATAAAAGGCCATTATTGATTACATTTGCACCTTAACTGCTACAAGGGACACTGGCTACCTGGCTATTCCTCAAACATCAATCAATCAATAAACATTTATTAAGCACCTCCTATGTTCCAGGCACTGTGCTAAGTGCTGGTGCTACAAAAAGAGGCAAAAGGCAGTCCCTGCCCTCAAGGAGCTTATAATCTAATGGAGGACAACATGAAAACAAACAGAGTGAGCTATGTACTGGATAAATGGAAAGTACTTAGCAGAGGGGGTAGGAAAGGCTACTGTGTCATTCTATCTCCTAATTCTGTGCCTTTTCAATGGCTCCTCCATGCCTGGAAAGCTCTCCCTTCTCATCTTCTCCTCCTTGCTTTCCTGAATTCCTTCAAGACTCATGTCAAACCCCACTTGCTACAGGAGATGTTTCCCAGTCTCCTCCCACTGGTAGATAATGCTCTGTAAAATGACATTGAACCATACCTGGGATTCTTAACCTGGGGTCCCTGAACTTATTGTATTATGTTAATAACGGGATTTCCAAATAACTGGCCTCTACTGTATCACTATGTGCTGCATTTTATTCATTTAAAAGCAGTTTTCTGAGATGAGATCCAGAGGCGTCACCAGACTGCCCAAGGAGTCTACAACAGAAAAAAAAAGGTGATTCAGAATCCCTTGTTTCTTCTAGTCCTAAATCTATGATCTCATGATCCTAAATCCCCTCTTCGTTAATTATTTCCACAGCAGCAAGATCTATGACTGGAACGACTACCCCTCGATAATGAGAAGAAAAAAAATGTACCTACAGCTATCTGGCCCCGTGGATAGAGCGCTGGGCCTGGAGATAGGAAGACCTGAGTTCAAATCTGGATTCAGTCACTTACAGGCTGTGTGACCTTGAGCAAGTCACTTAACTCCTGTTTCCCTCAGCTTCCTCATCTGTAAAATGGGCATAATAATAGCACTCACCCCCCAGAGTTGTTGTAAAGAGCAACTGAGATATTTGTAAAGCACTTCACACGGTACCAGGCACATGACAGGTGCTTCCATTCTTGTTTATGCCCCTCCCTCCCTCTGCCCTCTCAACCCTGCAGTACACTTCCTGATAGACATTTTGAATCATTAATATTTTGGTATAGATTAAGACTTACTTAGAGGGCTGCAGGAATGGAGTACAGGAGAGATGAGTCTAGGTCCCAGGCCTGTACAACCTGCGGCCCGCCCAACAATTTTGGGCCATCTACAAAAAATACAGCGGATGTTTTCCGCTACCTTTCACGGACCGACTGAAATCCTTTGGCGGCCCACAGGCCGCAGATTGTGCAGGCCTGGCCTAGACAGATCAAGCTTGATCAGGGGCGAAGTGTTGGTTTGCAGTGTGGAACACAGAGTTACAAATTCAGGCCTGGGCAGAGGTGCCACAGCACGGGGCACTGGCAGCCAAGAAAAAAGGAACTGAATGGGAGAGTGGAGATGCGCAAGACCCCCACCACAACTTGCATGTAGAAATGCTCTAGAATCCTGAATATGTTTTTAGCTGTTTGATGGAAACCGAAAGTGGAGGGAGACTCAGGAAAGTATCTCAGCAGTCTGACACCCTCCCAGTCCAGTTGTAAGAACAATTGTGCAGATAACGAAGTGTGAGAAACCCATCCTTATCAAATCCCTGTGGGTATCATTACATGAAGCACATTTTTTAGTATGTTACTTTTCTTTTTTTTAGCAAAGAATATCAGCAGTGTTTCTTTTTTTGTTTTTAGAGTTTCTTTTTTCAATGAACAAATACACTGATGATAAAGTGACCCATTGATTTTTTTAGAAGAGGCAACTACAGAATATAATAGAACATATTAGTCATCTGCTTCTTTCCCAAACCAATTGCTTCTCCATGGGCTTGTATAAGAACCAGCCACCAGGTCTTGGTAATTTTCAACAGGAGGCCAGACTTTCATGCCATGGAATTTGATGGAAAACTCACTGAGAGAGCTGTGTATTTGTATGAATCTTGTAAGCCAGGCAGGTCCCTAGCCCAAAACATGCCCACTGTCCTGCTAGCGGAGCACTCAGAATATTGTCCCTTTCCCTGGAGACTAATTAGGTCAACTCAAGCTCAAGTTAGCATCTCTTGGATTGCATGCACCACAGAAGGACAACCTCTTTCTGTGCTGCTAGGTAGAAGCTGCCCTTGGGAGAGCCAAAAACAGAAAGAGGAATGAAGGAAGAAAGGAGGAAGCAAGAAAGCCAGCATTTATTAAGCATCAGTTATGTGCCAGGTACTGGGCTAAGCACTTTGCAAATATTATATCATGTAATCCTCACAATAACCCTGGGAGAAAGGTGATATTATTGGCTCAATTTTACAGTTGAAGAAACTGAGGCATATAGAGATTATTAAGTGACTTGCCCAAGGTCACACAGCTAGTAAGTGTTTGAGTTAGGATTTGAACATGTGTTCCAGACTCCAGGCCCAGTGTTCTCTCCACTGAGCCACCTTGCTGCCTGAGGCTACTCATTTTCTGTTTCTTTTCTGTGACCACATACAGTTCAATTGACTGAGTTTTTAGACTCTTAAGTCAGTCAGTTTTTAGAGTCATCCAACCTGGATGAGCCTTATAAAGAGGCAATAGAGTACAAGAGATTGCACCAGACCCAAAAGAGACCTGGGTTAAAATCTGGCCTCAGACACATAGCTGTGTGATGCAGGTCAGGTAATGAAATCTCTGAGCCCGGCTCCTCTCATTTATACAGTTTTGGCTAGTTGACTTCTGAGATTCCTTTCAGTTTAAATCTGTGATGCAGTCTCTCAGAATTCTTAAGTTTCCTTCAAAGCTCGGCTTAGGTACCACCTTCTACGGGAAGTTTTTCTTGATTCTTATAGCCACCAGTGCCTTTTTTCCACCTCCACGTTACATGCATTTTTGGGGGTACATAACTTCTTTGGGTATATATCCTATCATTTAAATACACCTGCATACAAACATGTTATCCTTCCCAATAGAACAGATTGTCTTTGAGGTCAGACTGCTCCATTTTTGTCTTTAAGCGCATTAAGCACACATGGTAGGTGCTTAATGAACATTCATTAATGGATTGATTGATAGATCTTATGATAGAGTTTCCACTTATTTCATAGAATCATAGAATGTCAGAGAGCTGGGTAGGGGCTTAGTTAGAGATGAGCAAACCCAAATTCTTTATTTTGCAGATAAGGAAACTTAAATCTAGGGAAATGAAATGATTTGCCCAAGGTCAGAGTGTCCAAGTGGCGGAATTACATCTTGAGTACAGGTCTTCTGATTCTAAAGTCTTGGACTTTTTTTCGGTATTAATTACATTGTCTTCCTAGAGTCGCCTAATGGAAAAGCACATACAAAAATCAAAGTAATTTCTTCTGAGTATTTGTGAAGATCATGAGGTCATAAACTTAGACCCAGATGGAACTTTCGAGCTCATCTAATCCATTCCCCTCATTTTATAGATGAGGAAACATCTTGTGAAATCCAGAAAACCCTGAGTCACTTTTTAAAAGTGGAAGACTTCCAAATACCCAAAGAAGGAAATGAAAGTTAAGTCATCTCCTCCCAGCATTTAAAATGTGCTAACAAAGGAGAAATTCATTCTAGAGTTTGAAAAAAGACACAGAATTGAAAATAAATACAGAAAACCAAACAATCACCCAAAGAGAGAAGTTATTTATGTACCTTTAAAGTTGTTTAATAGGGACTTCAGGCATGGATTAAGAAATGGTAGAGCTGAGCTTGAGCAAAAACTAATGTTGCTCTTTCCCTCCCATTCCAAAAATAGAATGATAAGTTTAGGAGATTTGTTTGAGGAATTGGTTAAGCAACAGGAGAATGAAGAAATTCAAAATGATTTTGAAAGAGGTGGCCAGAATGTAAGACTTGCTATCAGGAGATGTGGATTCTAATCCTTTCTTTGACATAGGCAGTATGACCTGGAGCAATTCACTTAAGGTCTCACGGCCTCCATTTCCTCAACTATAAAGCACAGATCACATATGGTTTAGATTTAGAGCTGGAAGAGCTCTGAGAAATGAGCTAGTCTGATTCACTTGATTTAGAGATGAAGAAATGGGCCCAGAGATGTAGTCAAGGTTACGTGGATAGTGATTGGGGGAGCTGGGATTTGAATCTAGGTTGACTGACTTCAGATCCAGTGCTTTTCTCATTGTGTGGGGAATCTGCAGCCTCAAGGCCACGTGTGGCTCTCTAGGTCTTCAAGTGCGGCCCTTTGACTGAATCCAAACTTCACAGAACAAATCCCCTTAATAAAAGGATTTGTTCTGTGAAACTTGGACTCAGTCCAAAGGCTGCACCTAAGGACCTAGAAGGTCCCACATGGCTTCAAGGCCGTAGGTTCCCCACTCCTGTGTTAGAGTAATAACATATGCATTAAGTTACAGAGTTGTTTTAAGGAAAGCATCACGAAGATGTGAATTACTATTCTTATTAAGATTATAATTCAATTTGATCTAGTAAACTTTCATAGAGAATTTACCAGATGTCATGTATGCACAGCTATGCTCTAGGAATATAAACATGAAAATAAAATAATTCCTGCCCTCAATGAGCTTACAGTCTATGGTGGGGACCAACATGTGGATAAATTAATGTATACAAGTAAGATATACAGAAAAAAATTTTTTTGGACCAGATCTATGATTTCACTGATATGGTTTCATTTACAGTTAGGTAACTCAATCTATCAGTGCAAATAATGACCTTTTTTTGTTTTCCAACTTATAGTCTTAGAGAGTTGTCTGGGATGCTTAAGTGGCTAAGGAATATCCAGGATTACATGATAGAATATAAAACATATATAGAGTAAATCTGAAGTAGTTTTGGGTTAGGGAGAATTAGATAACAATTAAAAAAAATCAGAAAAGGGTTGCTGTAGGAGGTGGTACTCAATTGCCCTTTGAGGCATGAGTTATGGCGCAGAGTGACCCCTACCCCCAAGGATCTAGGATCATACAAACTGCATCCAGACCTAGGGGCTAACCTCTAAGGTATCATTTTCTCTTTTGGGTTCATTGACTAACAGAAGTGAAATTTTCAAAGTCCTTTTGAAGCAACAAGCTGGAATATAATCTGATGGAAATGTATGTAAGAAAACAGAAATCATTTCTTCTGAGTATTTTGCGATTACAGATTTAGTGCTTGAAGGAACCTAGGAGAGCAGCAATTCAACTTCTTATTTTATAAATGAGAAAATGGCTTTGGACATCCAGAAAATATTGAACCATTTTTCTTTTTAAAAACAATTTCTTCTTACAAAGCCAGAGGGAATACGGACTCCATTTCCCACAAGAGGCTACTGTGCCAAGTTCTCTGGTTTCCAGCAGCTAGTGGTGATGGGCTGGCATGGAGCCATCCACATATCCCTGGGATACCTACCCATTGCTGAGATAGCTGACTAGGGTCAAGGTGAAGCTTGCAGTTATGGAATAGAGTTATTTCTCCATGAGAAATTAATTAGCCTATACAGGCACCTAATACCAGAGCCCTGGGCGAAAACAAAGCAAAACAGATTTATATTCTGAGACAGGCTAGCAAACACTGTTGAGATAAAATGGAACCCAAAGTACTTTTAGCTTTCAGTATTGCTGAGTACCCACATGGCCACTGAGCTCTTTAGAGTGCTCAACAAACAGATAAAACTGATACATCTTCAGCTGTGTACAGCTTATATTCAACTATTTGTAGGAATAATTATTTGCAGCCTACTGTGAATATCTAAAGGAGAAAGAGCAATAACTAATACCTAGCTCCTGTTTTCAAGGAGATTACATTCTAGTAGGGATCCTAGCTCTAGAGCTCAGAGAGACTTTGGGAGCCATCCAGTCCAACCCTTTCCATCTTACTGATGAGGAAACTGTGCTCTAGGATGGCTGTGATTTGTTTAATTTCATATCTATAATGTGTCCAAGTCAGAGTTGTAGTGAGGTTCAAATGAGCTATACATATATACACATATTTGAACTTGGGACCTATAATTTCATTTTCAACACTCTTGCCACTTTACCAGGTTATGGAGGTGGAATTTCAGCTAGATTTCAATGGGTAGAATTTCAACAACCAAATAGAGGTTGGTGGGATGGAGAGGGAATTATAGGGAAAAGCATTGGGATGAGTAAAATCAAAAAGGCAGGAATGTTTGGGGATGGCCAGTGATGCAGCCATTCCAAGAGGGCTGAGTGCATGAGGGTGAGTAGTATCAGATAAAGCTGAAAAAAATAAAGTGGGGCCAAGTTATGGAGGGCCTTAAATTCCAGCCAAATAGTTTGGGTATTTTTGGTTAATGACGATGGGGCTGACACTGAGCACCCTAAAAGTTAATCTGCCACATTATTACCTTCAGAAGATGACTGCACAGTTCTATGAATTTCTGTTTTTCTCTAAAGGCCCTGGTTCTATTTATTACCTACTAGATAGAAAACAGAAATAGTAATAACTGATTTGGATATCATACATTACATTTTGCCAGGTGCTTCACATATTGAGCTTCATGACAACCCCATAAGGTAGATACCACAGTTGATATCTCCATTTCACTGATGAGAAAACTTAAGCACTGAATAGATATGTGATTTGCCTATGTTTACAGAGCTAAAAAGTGTCAGGGACAGGATTTAAACCCAGGTCTAGCATGCTATGACATATTGTCATTCTAAATGAACTCAGGCATCTGAAAAAGGAGGGAGGGAGGGAAGGAGAGGGAGAGAGAGGGGAAGAGGTAGAGAGAGAAAGTATGTGTGTGTGTGTGTGTGTGTGTGAGAGAGAGAGAGAGAGAGAGAGACAGAGAGAGAGAGAGAAGAGAGAGAGAGAGAGAGAAAGGGAAGGAGAGAGAGAGAAAGGGAAGGAGAGAGAGAGAGAGAGAGAGAGAGAGAGAGAGAGAGAGAGAGAGAGAGAGAGAAGGGAGTAGGGAGGAAATCTGTTATTTACTACTATTTACTATTGATTATTTACTACTTGTGTTACCAAGGAACCTTGGTTTCTTCATCTGAAAAATAAGGGGATCGGGTCAGATGATTTCTAAGTACCTCCCATCCCTGGTACTATGACCCTACAACCTGTTTTCCTTCAGATGGTCCTCTCCAGCTCTTCCAACTCCCTTCCTAAGATCCACTCTGTTTTTTCCTTTGCTGTGGATGTAGCTTGTCCTGCTCTCCGGTGATCTTAATTATCTTTATCCCATCACCACGGGCTTCATTAGGGAAGCTGACATAGAAGAGACAAAAGAACCACAGGATCTAAGGGTAATGAGGACCTCATCCATGAAAGACAAATGCCAAGGGTAGGCAATTGGATGAAAAAGGGCTTTTCTCTGTGGAAAGATTAGAAGCTATCGTAAGTCGTTTAAAAGAGGGTGAGGGAGGATTTTAATTGTGCCTTTAATTCAGAACATTTGAAAATCTATTTCTACTTCAATTGATATAAAGTTTTGTTTTTTCCTGGGCTGGAAACTGCCCAGGAAGCAAGACTGTGAATGATCCAACTTCTGATTCTATAGGCAGTGACCACTTTTAGCAGTTTTCCTGCCCTAGACTCAGATGAAGATGTGGCATAAATAGGCAGCTAAAGACTGCAGATTCTAGCCAGTAAAATGTGGATTTTAGATTGCCCCCCTCCCTGATGACATTATGAGAGTCATGGAATTATATGCTAATGTGGCGCCACAAATACTGGAAGGCAGCTACTGCTCAGTATGAAGACTGAGCAGATGGATGCCAAGAAATAAGAACAAAAAATAAAGAATTTCTTTCTAAGAGGAGGTAAGTGCCTAGAAATTAAGTTGTCTTGTCTGATAAGCCTATAACGTGAATTCTCAAATTCTGACTTTCCACATGAAAAAAAAAGGAAATACGGGGGAAAATAGGTGTACTTGATATCTCTAGCAATATTTTAATAATGCTCCCTTTTATTGTTAGAAGTAATAACAGCAATATTAATAACTATAATAATAGAGAGAGTCAATGTAAGTTAGTAGTTAGAGGTCCAGACTTGGAGGCAAGACCTGTCCAGTTTTAAGTACTGCTTCTGACACTTTAGAAGCTGTGTGGTCATGGATAAATCACTTAACCTCTCAGTACCTCTGGCAATTGTGTAAGAGTATGTTACAGATGAGTTACTTATCAAGATTGGTGGAGGAGTTTCTGTACTGGCAGCTCTCTGAACTGATGGAATCTGTACAATAACAATAGCTACAATAGCAACATTACAACTGTGAGTGCAAAAATGTCCAATTTGTAAGAAAAAACCAAAACAACACCACAGAGGCAGAGCCCTGAGACAATAACCATTTATTAAAGGGAGCTGGCCCCATTCAATGAATAGAATCTCAGATCTTCCTCATGATCTGAGATGCATCCAGGGCCTTATTTTTATAGTGCTTGATAACCAGATGATGCAGAACAGAATACAGGATTTCATTGGTTGACAGGCCTATACCTTGACCTCCATGAGAATCTGCAATCCAGACCAGTCAAGGGATGATAATGACTGGGGCTGGAAAATGATAGAAGAAGAGCAAGGAAAGAGTCATCTGCTGAGTAATGCGGGCATGGACAATTGGTCACATCCGTTTCGCCATGTTGGGCAATAGAAAGGGATGATGAAGGGTGGACAGGCAACAAAAATAGTTGGAGAACTTTCCATATGAATAGGTCATCTCTTCCATGCTGGGCTTGGTTATTTACTCATCAAGATAAAAGGATGGAAGTCCTCTAATTAGCTTCCTGTGGTTAAGCAAGTGAACTTTACAACAAGCCAGTGAACTTATAACTTGTAGTTTAAAGTTTTGGGGCCTAATATGAGAAAGAATCTATTTAACCATATCTAATTATCCTTAAATATAAGATATGTAAAATATGTATTTATATTACTTGATTAAACTGACTAAATATACATTAATAGAGTAACAGAAATAATCACTACCCCTGTAAGAATCACACGAAACTGAATAATGCTGATTGGAATAAAATAGTGGTTAAATTAATCATCTGACACAGAAGCTTGCATTTCTTAAAGTTTGCAAACCACTTACCTCACAAAGGTGTTGAGTAAGTGATGGAAGGATTATACCAATTGTACAGATGAGGAAATGATGACACTGAGAATTAAAGTAATCTGTCTAGGATCATATTATCATATAACTGATAAATGTCTGAGCTGTTTGAACCAGGTCTCCTGATTCTTAATAATCATCCTTGTTAATTTTGTCAGTTCCATTATTCCTCCAGGGCAATTATACATTTTTCTTCAATGTGTTGTGATTTCATTGCTGGGACTTTCCCCGAGAAGTACAGATCACCACTTATTCATATCCTCATATCTTCTCATTACATGTTGCTTTCTGCTGGTGTTTATCCTTTGTTCTCAAAGAGGACCATGATATATGTGTATAATTGCCTCTCTCATTATAATGTAAGCTCCTTGAGGCTAGGAATTGTTTCATCTTTGACTTTTGTCTCCAGTGCCCAACACACAATAGATTCTTAACAAATGCTTGTTAAATTGATTGATTAAAATATATCATTGGTAATATACTGAAGTCTACTAGTACCTCAGCACATACTAATCCTTTTGAATTAAATGTAATATTAGTCCTTTGGAGACTGGCCCGTGATTCTCTATTGTATACCACCAGTAGCAGAATACTGGTATTAAAAACATGGGTTATTGTGTCAGAGTGCGGGTTGGGTTCACTGAAAGCATTACACAATTTTCCAGATGTAAGCCTGTCTTCTCTTTTTCTCTTAATCAATTTTGGGCCCAGCTCATTGCATTTATAGTGCCTACCCAAGATGTACTACTCACTAATGCTTTAGCTCAGCTGACGGCATGCCATAGCCAGGACAACAACTATTCTTCATCTATTTTGTTTTTCTCGAGTGCATTTTTAGGTTGCTTTTCTTGAATGAATTCTTTAATGAATTAATTAACTAACTTTTAGTTTTCAACATTCACTTCCATGAGCTTTTGAGTTTTAAATGTTCTCCCTCTCCTCTCCCCTCCCCAAGACAGCATGCAATCTGATATAGGCTCTACATATACATTCATATTAAACATTTTCACTTTAGTCATGTTGCAAAGAAGAATTAGGACAAATGGGAGGATCCATGAGAAAGAAGAAACCAAACAAACAACAACAACAACAACAACAACAAAAAGACAGAGCAATACTATGCTTCGATCTGCATTCAGACTCCATAGTTCTTTCTCTGGATGTGGACAGCACTTTCCATCATGAGGCAAATGGAATTGCCTTAGACCCTTGCATTGCTGAGAAGAGCCAAGTCTGTGAAAGTTAGTCACTGCGTGGCTATTACTGTATACAATGTTCTCCTGGTTCTGCTCACTTCACTCAGCATCGGTTCATATAAGTCTTCCCACTTTTTTTTTTCTGAAACCCTCATTATCATTTCTTATAGTGCAATAGTATTCCATTACAATCATATACTATAACTTATTCAGCCATTCCCCAGTTGATGGGCATGCCCTCAATTTCCAATTCTTGGCCACCACAAAAAGAGCTGCTATAAATATTTTTGTCTATGTGGGTCTTTTTCCATTTTTATGATTTCTTTGGGATATAGACCTAGAAGTGGTATTGCTGGATCAAAGGGTATGCAGTTTTATAGCCCTTTGGGCGGAGTGCCAAATTGCTCTCCAGAATGGTTGAATCAATTCACAACTCCACCAATAGTGCATTGGTGTTCCAATTTTCCCAGACTTCTCCAACATTTATCATTTTCCTGTTTTGTCATGTTGGCCAATCTGATAGGTGTGATGTGGTACCTCAGAGCTGTTTTGATTTGCATTTCTCTAATCGATTAAATCATTTTTTATATGACTATATCTTCATCTGAGAACTGCCCGTTCATTTCCTTTGACCATTTATCAATTGGGTAATGACATGTATTCTTATAAATTTGACTCAGTTCTCTATATATTTTAGAAATGAGGCTTTTGTCAGAGACACTGGTTGTAAAAAAAAAAAAATTCCCAGCTTTCTGCTTTTGGATGAATTATTTTAAGTGGTAGTGAGTTTCAGTGAGGATTCCCTGAAGTTTTTTGGGCCCTGATGCAATCAACACAACATCCTCCATGATGGTGATGAACACTTTTAGTGAGCTTACGGCTCAGTGGATATTGATAATCAAAGAATCATTGATAACTATAAACCACAATGACACAAATATCTTAAAACAGGTGGGTTGATTGTGTATGAAGATCTTAGCTCATTTGTTTGGGATTTCAAGCCCCTAGCCTTAGAAGCATTAAGCTGCTTGCAATACTCCTGCCTACCCCAACCTCACTTCCCTTGGACATATATTTTTTAGCTTTTTCATCTCTGTTCAGAAGAATGTGTAATTGGATTAATTAATCTTTGTGAAGAGAAACACAGATTTGATACGAGTAGTATAAATGGGTGAGTGCACTCACTTCCATGAATACATACACCACTTGCAGGAATGTTGGAATCATCTAGGGGTCCACACAAAGGGAACATAAGTATAGAGAAAACTAATGCCTTTGATATAGCAGGACCACAGTGTCATCTTACTGATCCTACATACTACTACTCTTCTGTGATACACCAGCCATCTTTGTTTGGTGGCACTCTGGAGGTCTTTTGTCACTGTTCAGGGCTTCTCAACAGAATTTCAACCACTGAATTTAACTTTCCTCTTTACCCTGCACATACCTTGATTTTTTTAAACTGCAAGTATGAAAATTAAAGGAATGGACAAAAGGTAAAAAAAAAAACCCTTTGGTAAAGATGGCCTGCTACTCAAACCTTTGTCTCAGATTCCTACTTTTATTATGTGTATACACACACACACAGTCAACCACAAGCGTCCTAGGCTCTGAGTTGACCTGTAGATTTATCCACAAATCCATGTAATTCATTGAAGTCAAATTGCTTTCAAAAGTCCCTTTGGTTTCTTGCCTGTAGCAGGCACAGAAACTTTGTCTTTGATATTGTTGCTTAGACTTGGGTGTCTTTTTGCTACTCATTCATCCAGTTTATGAGGCCCTGCACAGCCCTCATTGGCTATAGCTCTAACTGTAAACATAAATTCTTCTCAGGGTAGATGTTGATTCTTGGTCAAGCCTTCTAATAAAATTAAACATTTCAGTTGTGTTCCCTCGGTCATTATTTATAGGACATTTGGCACTATCGACTCAATAAATCACTGCCCACAGACCTACTTTATCAACATTAGTAGCTGCCGTCCATAAACATAGCTCATGACTCTGGGCTTACAAGAAAGGAAAGGATGCCATTTGTAAGAATGATACAGGCAATAAAGGGAACATGACCTAGTCTTAAGTATGCAGAAAGCAACTTATTTCAGATTTTTTAGGAATTGGAAAGAAAGGGAAAAATGAAAAATAGACATCAAAGATATAGCACTCTCCCAGGTTTGACTCCCACATTTGCTCTTGAGTGCTGCCTCTTTAGCCAGAACCGGGTCTAAATCTCAGCTCTACTTGTGTGTCCTTGGTCAAGTCATTCCATATTTCTTGGGTCTTAGTTTCTTTAACTGTAAAATAATTTAAAAAAAAGATCTCTTCCTGCTCTAAATCTATGGCCCTATGATGCTATGTGATATTGAAAAATTTACTTTGCCTCAGTTTCCCCATTGATAAATTGAATGAGTTAGCTATCTTCCAGATCTTAATCAGACAGACCTTAATCAGATAGCCCTATGTTTCTCTTAGTTGATGGTAAAGAGAAAATTGTTTAGCATTTTACTCATCTTAATAACACATCAGGATCAATAAATTATAAGGAAGACTTAGATTTATATCTGCATGTGCAAAAATCTATATGCAATACCTTGGAGAATTAATTTAATGCTCTCTACTGAGGGAGAAAGTCAACACGTTTGTTCCTAATTTTATCTGGGTGACCTGGAAAAAGATTTGTGGATTAGCCTGAGTCTTTCTTTCCTGCTGTGCAATGCAGCAAATGGTAAAAGCTATCTCTGTTACTGTACCATGAAGATCCTTGGACAAGGTATAGCCCAATGGTAATAACACTGTCTCTAGAGTCAGAGAATCTGGCTTCAAATCTTTTCTCTAATACTTAGTGCCTATGTGATCTTGGACAATTCATTAATCTTGGCCTTCAATTTCCATGTCTGGAAGATGAAGGTTTTAGACTAGATGAACTTTTGCTTCCTTTCCAGTCATGGAATTATAATTTCCTTTCTTTCCTTTCTTTCTTTCTTTCTTTCTTTCTTTCTTTCTTTCTTTCTTTCTTTCTTTCTTTCTTTCTTTCTTTCTTTCTTTCTTTCTTTCTTTCTTTCTTTTTTTCTTTCTTTCTTTCTTTCTTTCTTTCTTTTTCTTCTTTCCTTTTCCTTTCCTTCCTTCCTTCCTTCCTTCCTTCCTTCCTTCCTTTTCCTTCTTCCTTCCTTCCTTCCTAGCTCCATTCCTCCATCCCTTCCTTCCTTCATTTTTTCCTCCTTTTCTTCCTTATTTCCTTCATCTCTTTCTTTGGCTTTCTTCCTCTCTCTTTTCCTTCATTTCTTCTTTCCTTCCTCCCAAAGAGGTCTTTCTATCTCACTAATGCGGAAAGTATAGCAGCCACTCATGGGCTTGACCCCACCACTGATTGCATGAAAGTTTGACTAGCTCCATTTCTGATGTGGTTTGGTTTGCCTCTCCTTATGCAGCCTGGTGGCCCACTGGGGATTCGTCATTCAGATGCAGTGTGGATGCCCAGTTGACTTTAGCCCTACTACCTCAGAAATCCCAAGCTTAAGTAATTTACTAGTTTCAGTATCCTCAGTAAGAGACATGATAGGCATGTGTTACTATGTTTGATCAAGCCATGGTCTTTGGAAAAGTGAATGCTGTCCAAGACTCTATCCTCAACCTTATTCTCTTTTCTCTCTTTATTCTATCCGTTGGCACTCTCGTCTACTCCCATGTATTTCACTTCTCTGTCTTTCTCTCTGACCCCACCCCACCATGAAGCTGACAGTGTATGGACCTGTTGTTCTCTGTGTGTGTGTGTGTGTGTGTGTCTCTCTCTCTCTCTCTCTCTCTCTCTCTCCTTCTCTCTCTCTTGCTGTCTCTCTCTCACGTCTCTTCTTTCCTGCCTGAGGTGAAGGTGTTGAAAATGAAATGTATTACACCATGTTCTCATGAGCTTTGAAATGAAGACTATTTTAAGACACTTAGCTAAACCCAATCCTCCACATCCTATTCATTTTTATGTATAGAAGGCTTACTCTGTGTAAGGCATTATATCAAATGATGGAGCAGATACATAGCCCAGCTTTAATCATGTCATTCCTTTGCTCAAAACCTTCAATGGCTACCCATTTCCCAGCAAACAAAGTCCACGTTCCTTAGTCCTTAGCATCCATGCTTTACCAAAATCTAGCACTGCCCTACGTTTCCTGAATTATTTGCTACTATTCATGAGATAGTGGGATCATAGGTCTAGAACTATATGAAACCTCAGAAGTCATCTTATTACAGCCTCTTTATAAATTAAGCGACAGAGGCTCGGGAAGTGAAATGATTTGCCTGAGGTTCCAAAGGTAATAAGTAGTAGAGACAGAATTTGGACCCAGATCCTCTGTCTTCAGACTGATTTTAACATAGTTGGACTAGTCAGGTAGTAATAATAACAATAACAACAGCTACAACAATTAACATTTATATAGTGCTGACTATGTACCAGTACAATGCTAAGAGCTTTCCAAAAATTATGTCATTTAATCCTCACAACAATCCTCTGAGGTTGGTGCTATTATTATGCCCAATTTTACAGCTGGTAAGAGTCCAAGGTGAGATTTGAACTTAGATCCTCCTGATTCCAGACCAAGTACCACCAAGCCAAATTCAACCCTTATTCATTTTACAAATGAGGAAGCAAAGGCCCAGAAGGGGAAAAATTATTTTTCCCAGAGGCATACAACTACTAAGAAGCAAAGTGAGCATTCAAACCTAGATTCTGACTGTACATCCAGTGTTCTTTCTACTAGACACAGAGTTGTTATTCAATTTATGACCTTTTCAGTCTTTTGCAGTAGTGATGCTTTTATCTTTTTTGAATAATTCGCCTCATTCATTTACTTAAATGTTACATGAAACCATAGAAAGTTCTTTGCTTTGAATTTTTTTTTTTGTTGGTTAAGGTACCAATAATTTTGGCAATGCAGCCAATGGAAAAAGACTGTTTTAAGTCATATTAGGTCAGTATAGAATGTCTATATGTGCACTAGTCCTCCGTATCCAGGAAGCATTCCATTAACTTGTGAATGACAGTCTTAGGTGATTTGGACATGTGCAGGACTCTTTTCTCCCATTACATTCAAACAATATATATATATTTTTTGCCTGTGTCTAATTGGGGCCTGGGCAGCTAGGTGGTACAGCAGATAGAGCACTGGGCCTGGAGTCAGGAAGATCTGAGTTCAAATTTGGCCTCAGACACTTGGTGACTCTTGGTAAGTCACTTAATCTCTATTTTTCTCAGTTCCTCAATTGTAAATTGTAAATTGGAAAAGGGAATGGCAAACCACTCTCATTCCATGGGGTCACATAAAGTAAGACAGAACAGAAAGATTGAACAAGAATTGGGGCCTAATAGTGACAACCAAAAGAATAGTCAATTGTGGTACATAAAACCTTTGGGGAATAAAAAATACATTAAACATCATTCACAGATTTTCAGCTGCTTTGTCAAGGCTGCAGCAGCTTTACGTGAATAAAATTGCAACAGAGGAGAAGATCCTCAAATCCAAGTGATCTTCATTTGTGTGTGTGTGTGAGAGAGTGTTATGGATCTCTTTGGCAGACTCCTGAAGTCTATGAACCCCTTCTCAGAATAATGTTTTTTAAACATATGCACAAAATACACAAAATACAAAAAAAATCAGATTTCAAAGGAAACCAAAGGTTAATGAAAATAAAAATTCCCTTCTCCCAATTCCAATTTTATAGTCCGAGAAATCCATCCACAAACTCACTGAGATCAGGGGATGCCACATTAAGAATCCCTGTTCTACTCTCTAATTTTCTTCTCTTTACTTGTCATGGGATTGGACAAATTAGCCAACGAGGAGGCTAGAGGTCTATTACCTTTAGTAAAGGCAATCCACATATGGAATAATTGGACCTTGAAAAAGCAAACATTGAATGTCCTCTCCTGGCTATGAAAGGGTAAGTTGTTGGCAAGACTGCATCATTAGATGGCCATATTGGAATGTCTACTTGAGGATATACCTTGAGACTTCAGGTGGCCAGGTTAACACACATTCAGATGAGCTTGGAAACAAGTTCATCCTCATTACTATGGGGGCATGAACTCACAAAAGGGGGAACAGAGCCACTAAATCAAGCAGCTTGATGTTGCTCTGAGGATTCTATTCGTATGTCTGTGGTACTTGCCTGGAGGGGTCTAATGTACATTCCTGAAATTGATATCCAGATGCTTTCTTTCCCCTCCATTGAATGCCTCCTTACACAAAAGAGCCTAGTAATTCATCTTTCTCTTTCCTCATTTCTCTTCTATTACCACTTTATTGGCACATAAAAATACAAATCACTACAAAGGATCTAAATGAGATTGCCAGGCTGGAGAAGTATCCCCTGTTCCTTGGAGGAGATGGAGAAGTCTTTCATCCCTAGGGGTCCCAAGCCACAATTAACCCATTGTACCCAAGTCAGCATTATCCTTCCTCAATGCCCCAAGGAATTATCATGTGAGTTCTTCTACTTCATGTTCATTGATTGCCTTCTGCCCTGGAGTGGTATAGTCTTATGCCATAGCAGAGCTCTGACAAAACCAGGAGGGTTCCTTGATACAAAAGAATTCCCTTTACCTGTTCCCAGTGGCTGCAAAGCTGGAGGGCAAGGCAAAAGATGATGGTAGATGTAGAAGCCCCACCTGGCGGTCCCTGATTTAGACATGGAAGGGACTTTAGAGATCATTTAGCACAGCTGCCTCATTTTACAGATGAAGACACTAAGTTGCAGAAAGATGAAATAATTTTTCCAGGATTACACAGGGATTTAGTGTCAGAGGTCAGAGTTGAACTTAGTTCCTCTGATTCAAAAGCCAGTATTTTTATTATGCCTTTTCTTTACTTTTATTATACCTTTACTATAGCACGTCTCATTATTATATCCTTACAGTTAGAGTTGCCACCTATGCTCATCACTCTATGTCTTAGTTAGCCTCACCCTCCCACTCCCCGACACTCCCTCCACCCCTAGGCATCCTAAATAATGTCTTAAAGTGCATGAAATAAAATACATAGGTTTACCAATTATACTGAAATATGGTTACCAAAATGTATAGAAAGAAAGAAAGTATGAAATGAAGTTCATGGATCTTACCAGGCTAACAACCCTTCCTTGTTGTTTTAGAAACTATTTAACCACTAGATGTCTTTCCCTTCAGCACAGATAAGCTATTTACACCTCTGTTTCAGTATTTTCTGTGATGTGATGGAAAGATTCGTGAACTAAAGCCATCAGACCTGGGTTGTAGGTTGATTTCTGCTCTGGACTCATTGAGTGAGCTTTAGAAAGTCGTTTCATGTTTGTGTGGTTTAGTTCCTTCATCTGAAGCACCTTGTAGAATCTATTTCATAGGGTTCCTATGAACTAATGCATATAATACATGTAGAGTTCTTTGAAAAGCTTAAGGCAACAGAAAAATACCAGTTGGCATTACAGTGTCATAAAACCTGGGTTCTAGTTTTCACTCTGCCATTTCCTAGGAGTATGTATGATCTTAGGTAGGACATTTTCATTCTTTGGACCTCAATTTCCTTATTGATAAAATAAAAGTGGTGACTGAGTTCATCTTTTGATCTGAAATTCTGTGATTCAGGTGGGATTGAGGACGTGGAAGAACTAAAATGAAACAGGAGCTTAGAGCATCTTCCCTGAGAGGAAAAACTTCAATTCAATTCAAACATTTATTAAGTATCCTCTATGTACCGGAGACTATGCTAGATACTGGGGATCCAAAAATAAAAATGAAAATCCTTGCCCTCTAAGGGTTTCCTCTCTACTTGGTGAGGAATGCCTTATATTCTTGTGGCATACGGGAAAGGGTTTTGGGTTTGGAGTCAGTTGTGAAGTCCAAAATTTTCCAATTTGCAATAAAAGAAACTGAAGCAGAGCTCTGAATCAATAGCACTTTTTTAAAGGGTCCATGCCCCACTCTAATGAAGTGGACACTAGCTCTTCCTCATGATCTGAGATGTCCTCTTTCCTTAAAATCTTAGTTCTATAGTGCTTGATACCCAGATGATACAGAAGTGGCATAATAAAACATATAGTCGCATTATTTGATAGACCTATATCTTGACCTTCTGGGAGAAACTTCAGTTCATGCTTGCCATAGATTAGCTGATGGAGGATATCCAAATATGGGCAGAGTGAATGGTCTTTCATTGGCCTCACATTGGGCAACAGATGGTGGAATGGATTCACAGGCAGTTCCAGATAGGGTCAAGTACTCATAGGACCAGTTGACCAAGTGCCATGGGGCTGTTTCCCTAGCACAAGGATGACAAAGGTGGAAGTACAATTAAAAAATAACTGGGGGACTTTCCATGCATAGAGTCATCCCCCGCCACATTGGGTTTGGTCATTTACTTATCAAGCATTGGTTAAGCAAGTGGATTTCACTAGATTAACTTACTGTATATCAGCAGAAAGTAAAACAGCAATAATCATTGTCCCTATGAAATCAAACTCAGCTGAATAATATTAATTAGAAATAAACTAGGGGCCTAAATAAAAAAGGGGTCTAAATTAATCATTTCTCACAGAGTCAAGTAAGGTAACAAGTATTTATTAAGCATTTATTATGTTTAGGTTCTGGGTTAAGTGAATACAAAAAGCAAACAAAAAAGAAACATGGTCCTTGACCTCATGGAAAAGGAAGTTTAAAAGGGAAGGTGTAGTGGGGAGAGGGAGAAGAAGGTTCCCCCATAGGAGCATAGTGGAGGAAGAAGGTCAGAGAGTCAGAAACAGAGCCTAAAGTATGAAGAAGAAGTCAACATGTCTGACATTGGGCACTTTCCTTATAAGAGATTCGGGGAAGAAATGATCAATTGCAGGATGTGGCCAACACCTTCCAGGGTGAGGCTAGAAGGATTGAGTGAAATTTCAGAATGAGAAGGTTGCTGTGGCATAGTAGATAAAGGAGTCTGGAGAGTTAGGAACAGAGTTTGGAGAGGAATGAAGGAATCAGAAGATGTGGGTTCAAATTCTGACTCTCTCTACCTGGGTGACCTTGTGCATGAAGCTTTATCTCTCTAGGCTTCAATTCCTCACCAGTAAAATAAAGGGGTTGGATCTGATGACCCCTAAGGTCCCTTATAGCCCCAAAACTATTTGACCCTGTAATCTAGGTACACAGATTAGTAAATATAAGCCAATGCAGCGATGATCTCTTTGATGAGATGTTCTCTGTAGTAATGCAGATTGAGACCTGCCCATCTTGGGCAACGCTTGTCCGTTTCCTCCCAAGAGTCTGCTACAGGGTGTCCACCCCATATGCTGGGGGTCTTCCTCACTTTCCCTTGAAAGGATATGTGTTGTGGTCAGAGCACTATCCTAATCCCTCCACCACGCAAGATTCACTAGCTTTTCTCTAAAAGGCATTGAGACTTTCCTTGAGACTCAGTTGCCTCAGGGAACTAACAAAGCAGTCCTGAGGAACTTCAGGGGATGCTCTGGGGCTTTCCTAGTGGATCAGGATGGGTAATCCAGGCAATATCACCCCCCCTACTCAATAAACTCCAGTGGCTCCCTATGGCCTCCAGGATCAAAACCAAAAATACTCAGTTTGGCATTCAAAACCTTGCATAATCCAGCCCCATTCCTCCCTTTCCAGTCTTCTTACTCAATCCCCAACATGTTCTCTTTGATTCGGTGACACTGGTCTCCACAAACAAGACACTCCATCTCTTGGCTCCCAGAATTCTCTCTGGCTGACAACATGCCTGGAACACTTTCCCTCCTCTTCTCTGATTGCTGCTGTCCCTGGTTTGCTTTGAGTCACAACTGAAATCCCACCTTCTACAGAAAGCCTTTCCCAACCCCTCTTAATTTGAGTGCCTTTCCTCTATTAATTATTTCCTATTTATCCTATATATAGTTTGCTTTGTAAATATTAGTTTGCATGTTGTCTCTCCCGTTAGATTGTAAGCTCTTTGAGAACAGGCACTGTCTTTTGTCTCTTTTTGTATGCCTAGAGATTAGCACAATGCCTGGCACATAGTCACTCAATAAATATTGATTGATTGAAAGGAGTTTTGTTCAGTTGAATCAATTTGAGGAGACCATCAATACCTGTTCTTGGTGACTATCCTTCTGCTGCTATGACTAAGTAAATTTCTTTTTGCTAACTACTCAGTGCTTTAATGAGGGTCTCATTTTGTCCCAATTTTAAACCTAAACTATAAGGGCACTGACTTGAGTCAGGCTGAGCACAGAACCCTGCAGAGTGCACACACTGTTCTTATGATTGAACCTCCTGATAACTATGCATTTCTGAATAAAACTTCCTTTTGAAAAATAATATATCATATTGTATTTTCTCCCCAACTACATGGTAAAACAACTTTTAACATTTTTTTAAAGTTTTGAATTCCAAATTCTGTCTCTCTCCTTCCCTCCTCCCTGAGATGGAAAGCAATCCAATATAGGTTATATATGTGCAATCATGGAAAACACTGAATAAAGCTTCTTCCTGACCTGAACCCTAAATTGGAACTGCAGAGGTTTTCTTATGCCACCAAGTATTGTCCATTCCATTCAAGTTAATGTGGAATGGCTTACTGCCTTGTGTTGTTCTATCATTGCTCTGTGTGCAGACTTTGTCTCTGCACTTAAACCATAAGCCCTCTGAGGACAGGCTCCATATTCATTACTTCTTTTATATCACTCCAAAAGTCAGAACATAGTAGGTCCTCAAAATATGACTGTTTCTCTAAATAGCTATTGATTAGAGAAATGCAAATCAAAATAGACTCTGAGATACCACATCACTCCTATCAGATTGGCTAACAAGACAAAACAGGAAAATGATAAATGTTGGAGAAGATATGGGAAAATTAGAACATTAATACATTGTTGGTGTAGTTGTGAATTGATCCAACCTTTCTGGAGAGCAATTTGGGACTATGCCCAAAGGGCTATCAAACTATGCATACCCTTTGATCCAGCAATACCACTTCTAGATCTGTATCCCAAAGAGATCATAAAAATGGGAAAAGGATTCATATATACAAAACTATTTAGAGCAGCTCTTTTTTTGTGGTGGCCAAGAATTGGAAATTGAGGGGATGCCCATCAATTGGGGAATGGCTGAACGAGTTATAGTATATGATTGTAATGGAATACTATTGTGCTGTAAGAAATGATAATGAGGGTTTCAGAAAAAAAGTGAGAAGACTTATATGAACTGGTGCTGAGTGAAGTGAGCAGAACCAGGAGCATTGTGTGTAGTAACAGCAACATTGTTCGATGACTAACTTTGATAGACTTAGCAATGCAATGATCTAAGATAACTGCAGAAAGACTCAGGATGGAAAATACTATCCACAACCAGAGAAAGAACTATGGAGTCTGAATGCAGATCGAAGCATACTATTTGTTTTCCTGTTTTTTTCTTCTTTCTCATGGTTCCTCCCATTGATTCTAATTCTTCTTTGCAACATGAGTAATGTGAAACTATGTTTAATATGAATATATATGTATATATGTAATACGAATATCAGATTATATGCTGCTGTCTTGGGGTGAGGGTAGGGGAGGGAGGGGGAGAAAATTTGTAACTCAAAATCTTATGGAAGTAAATGTTGAAATCTAAAATTAATTAATTAATTGATTAGAAAATGCCTCATTGAGGCATAAAAATTAAAAAAACATTAGAGCCCCAAAATGAGGCCTTAGAATCCTTATCATATGAGGAAATTGAGGGGAATTGTCTTCATCTAGGTTAAAGCTCTTCTATCTCAGACCAATGTCCTCTCTATTCTTCCACATTGGGAGTCACATAATCACAGAATATCAGAATTATATGAAACCAACAACGGCCATCTGGGCCAACCTATACTTGAAATGTTATCCTGGATAGTGGTCACTGAGGTTAAAGACTTCAAATGAAGGGCATCCTATGACCTCTCCAGGCAGCCCATTCTACCTTGGAGTAGTTCCAACTGTTAGGAAGTTTTTCCTGATATGAGGCCTAATATTTTCTCTTGGTCATGTCCACCCGTTCTTCCTAGTTCTGCCTTTTGGCATTAAAAGAGGGACAAATCTAATTCCATTTCCAAAATGCAGATTTATAAATACTAGTAGGTCACTACCACGTCTTCCCTTGTCTTCTCTTCTCCAGGGGAAATATTCTTAGATCTTTCAATGTGTCTCCATATCACATGAATATGATGCCCTTCAACCATCCCAAATGCCCTCCCCTGGCCACCAGTTTAGTAATGTCCTTCCTGAATATGGTGCCTGGAACTGAACACATAATTCAAATGTGGTCTGGTGAGAGCAGAGAGCAGAGGAAAGGTTGCCTCCTTTATCTTCCTAAATATGCCAGCAGAAGTTAAGCCATAGAGAGTTGCCTGGGGACCTACAAATTTAAGTGACTTGCCCACTTTTTCCTGGGGACCATATTTAACGCAAACTAAGATTGTATTAGAGTTGCTTTTGAAAGGCCTGTTTGGAAACATTTTTTAAAAGAAAATAATGGGGGCTTCAAGCAAACAAGAAAAATCCTCAAAGATGGAATGAAACCTTGAAGGAAACACTGATATATATGAGGCTCAGAAATTGTTACACGCGGTACCTGGATCTCTGTTTTGAACTTATCCCAGTTTCCATTATAACTTAGTTCAATTCAATTCAACAAACATTTATTAAGCTCTTACTATGTTCAGGGCTTTCTATTAGGTGATGGGGATAAAAAGACACATCTTCCTTTCCCTATCACTACCCTCAAGGAGCCTAAATTCTACTTGGAGAGGTAAGAATGGATACACTATGCACACAGATAAGTCGATATGAGATAATTTAAGGGAAGGAGCAGTCACAACTACAGAGACTTCTACTAAGAGGGAATACCTGGAATTAGGAAGGAGTCCAAGGTTCTTATGAGGCAAAGATGAGGAGGGAGTCTAATCCAAGAAGGGGCTGGGGGTGGAGGCAGGGGGAGTTAGCTTGGGCAAAAACACAGAAACAGAGGGTGAAAGGAGTTTGAGCTATAGTTGCTAGTACAGTTTGACTCAAACATAAAGTTCATGGAGGGGAATAATGGGAAATAGGGCTGGAAAGGTAGGAGGGAGCCACACTGCAAAGGGCTTTAAATGTCTAGATGAGTTTAGTTATTGGTGTACTTGTCCTTTCCCTATTAAGCTGTAAGATGCTTGAATGCAGGGCCTTTGTGGTAGATAACTTTTTATCTCCAAGGCTTAGCAGAGTGCCCTGACCTTAGTAAGTGCTGATGAAATACTTGTTGAATTGAATCAACAGGTCAGCCAGTTTGTTTGGAAGAGCCCTATATAAATGTTAGCTAGGATTATTTTCATAATACTTTCCTGGAAACTGCTTTATGATATGAGTTGTCATTAAGCAGTTCTTATCACGAGGTGGGAACAGCTCCACCACTGTCTTTGTTCTTGTCCTCACCAGCAACTCCGAAGAGCTCTGCACTTGGCATAGAGTTGTCAGGCTAATGGATTAATTTTGAATGTCTCCACTTCCAATCTGGATATTCCTTTCAAGTGGAAAATGCCAGTTCAAACTTTCTGGGATAGTGTCTTTTAATTTTTTTCTTCTTTTTTCTTTTTTTCTCAATCTCATGCAAGCAAAAAAATTTAACATTAATTTAAAAAAAATTTTAATTCAAAATTCTTTCCCTCTCTTCTCTCCCATTTCCTCAAGAAAGCAAGCATTTTGATAGAAATCATGCTTGTATAGTCATGAAAAACATTTCCACATTAGCCATGTTATGAAAGAATACACAGACAAAAATAAAACCCAAACCCCAAGGAAAATAAAGAAAGTTTAAAAAAAAAGTATGCTTCAAGCTCCATTCATACTCCCTCAGTTCTTTCTTTGGAGGTGGATAACATTTTTCATCACAAATCCTTCAGAGTTGACTTGGATCATTGTATTGCTGAGAAGAGCTGTCATTCACAGCTGATCATGTTACTGTGTACAATGTCCTGGTTCTGTACATTTCACTTTGCATCAGTTCATTTAAGTCTTTCCAGATTTTTTTCTGAAAGCATCCTGTTTGTCATTCCTTATACCACAAAGTATGCCATTGGAATAGCTTCTTAAAGGGAGCCAGACTCTCCTGATCATTTCCTAAAACCTCTTTAAAGTTCTAAGGAGCCAGGCTAAAGCAGTGAGGTGGCACATTGAATAGTGTTGACCTTCGAGTGAGTAACATCTGAATTAGATCTGGCCTCAGATACTTACTAGCTGTGTGCCTTGACCTTGGGTCACTTAACCTCTGTCCTCAGCTATAACCTCAGTTTCCTTAAATGTAAAATGAGAATCGTAATAGCACAGATTTGTAATGTGTTTATATTATAATGTATAATATTTATAATTTATATACAAGCATCAATGTTTAATGAATATGTATAATTAATATATTAATATTTATAATTGATAATAATGCACCTACCCTCCATGGTTGTTGTGAGTATCAAATGGGATAATATGCACAAGACACATAAGGCACTTAGTAAATGTTTGTTCCCTTCCCACTTTGCTAATCAAACATCTAAAGACAATTATAGCTAGTGTGTTTGTTCCATTCAGGTCTATGCATAACAAAACAGTTATATCTTCATGTGGTACTTATGTACTTTTCTCATCATCCTTTTAAAAGTTTCTATTTTTTTCTTTTCTGAACTTGAAAAATGGTACCAGGCATGAGCATTTTCACATGCAAAGATTATATTTATCATAGGACCTCAGTGCTCCTTAGCTCCTTATGCAATACATTTATGTCTATGTTATTTTATTTTATTTTTGCTAGGCAATGGGGTTAAGTGACTTGCCCAGGGTCACACAGCTAGTAAGCATTATGTGTCTGAGGCTGGTTTTGAACTCAGGTCCTCTTGAATCCAGGGCCTGTCCTCTATCCACTGTGCCACCTAGCTGCCCCTTATAAATCATCAACATTTTTTTCTTTTCTTTTTTTTTTTTGGCTAGGCAGTTGGGGTTAAGTGACTTGCCCAGGGTCACACAGCTAGTAAGCGTTATGTGTCTGAGGCCTGATTTGAACTCAGGTCCTCCTGAATCCAGGGCCAGTGCTCTATCCACTGCACCACCTAGCTACCCCCATTTATGTCTATTTTATAGGGCTCAAAGTAGAGCCACCCTATTTTCATTGCTTAGGGAGAGGTTATAGCTTTACTCTGCTGGCATACTGTCAATCATATCTCATTTATTTTCAGAATCCTTGGTCAACAACATGGCCTCCATCAAGATTATTGTTTCTATGGGATAGTGTGGGCTGCTTAATGATAATTCACATTATAAAGCAGATTCCAGGAAAGCATGATGAAAACATGCACGTAGGGCTCTAAAATTTTCAAAGTGCTCTCTGTATCTTAGCTTATTTGATCTTCACAACAGCCCTGTGAGGTAGGTGCTATGATTACCCTCATTTCACAAAGAGGGAAACTGAGGCTGAGAGTGGTCAAGGGACTTGCCCAGGATCACACAGCTAGTAAAAGTATGAGCCAGGATTTAAATTCAGGTCTTCTCCATTCCAAGCTCAGCACTCTAGACACTATACTACCTAGTGAAAACTAGGGGCTACCTATATTATGACCAGAAGACTTTCTTCTTTTTTTTCACTTGCATTAAAACTGTTGTAAATCATTAAAAGGAGGGAGGGTTTCTTAAGATACTTTTAATATGCTATGTGTATCCACATAAAAGAATCTACTTAGTGTGGTAGAAAGGCATTGACCCTAGAGTCAGAAGAGACAGGATTCGATCTTGGGTGTGATGCCAGCTCCCTGGCTAAAGACGTGGTCACTCTTTGAGGCTTGCTTTGTTCTTCTGTGAGATGGAGATGATTGTAATTTCCTACAGAAAAATTATCCTAATACAGGTACAAGTACTTTGTACAACGTTAAGCAACCTATCAATGTCTGCTATTATCACTACTTTTGTAATTTCATAAATTGCCTATTGGATATTTCCAGCAGTATGTCCCACAAGCATTTCAAATTCTAAAAAAGAGAATTATTTTCTCCTTCAAATCCACTTATCTCCTGCACTTCACTGTTATTTCAGAGGCACCACCATCCTTCTAATAACCTAATTTTGCAATTCCAATGTCATCTTTGACTCCTTTCTCTGACCCCACATATCCTATCAGTTGCCATATCTTGTCATGTCTTTCTTCACAACATGTCTGGTACAAGTCTCCTTCAGGCCACCCACACAGTCACCACTCTGGTTCAGGCTCTCATTACATAATACCCAGATTATTACAATAGTCTGCTGATTTATCTCCCTGCCTCACATTTCTCCCAGCTCCACTCAAAATCAAAGTGATTTTTCTAAAACCTAGGTCTGATCATGTCAATCCCCCCCTAACCACCTAACTCCAGTGGTTCTCAATTACCCCTAGCATCAAATAGACATTGCTTTGCTTAACATTTAAAGCACTTCACAATGTAGTCCTTTCCTTTTTTTTTCTACTCTTGCAAAATTTTCCTTTCCATATGCTTTTCTGCCTGGCTATAGTAGTCTACTTCACCGGTGATGCTCTATCTTTTCCTTCTTTGCTGGCAGTTTCCCATGCCTGGAATACTCTCTCTCCTCATCTCTCCTTAGAATCTGTGGTTTCTTTCAGTGCTCAGCTCAAGTGTGTCCTTCCTGGTACTCCCAGGTACCAGTGCCAGCCCCTCTAAGCTTACCTTTCATCTACTGAGGTAAGAGACTCCCTTACTGGAGATGGAGAAGAGAGTACCTCAGGCCCCCTATATCCATGAGGAGTTTGCCTTATAAAACATTAGTACAAATATTATAAGTTTATTGAGGCTGACTTCTAAGTATTGCAACAGTCAAGATCTGAATGATAATGTTAGCACAAAAAATGTTTAAACAAAACAAAACAAGCACCACGACCCAGGACCTAATATGCTGCCTGATGTCTTAAAAAGATTACTTTTAAATTGTTCTCAGTTGTAGAGGGAACTTGGAAGAAGTGAAGAGAAATTAGGGAACTCAACACAGATGTCACATTTTTACTCTTCTGATTCTCTCCTCCTTGAATATTAGAACTGGGGTGAAGTATCCAGGGTTCTTCTCCAGGGTGCTGAGATTTAGAAAGTGCTGATGTCTCCTGAGGTTCAGTAATACATAAACAATTGAGCTTAATAATTAGTTATCAAGAACAATTAGTTAAAATAGGAAGCTCTGCCTCCAGAGTCTATCCAACATAATCTTTCCACCCTGCCCTATCCTTCCCACCCCAACCCTCCATTCAAGTTTTGTGCTTCCCTGGATGCAAAAAAATCTCTTTGTGTGGGTCTGAGAGCTAAGATTTTATGTTATGGCTCTCTGCCTTTGGAATCAGTCTCATAATATATCCCTTTCAGAAAACTCCAATATACCTTTATAGCCAGATCTATCACAGCTGACCTAGTGTACAGCAGCCCTTTCTCACATCTGTGTCTTGGACCTTCTAGCATTACCCCTGGGGGACCGTGATGAAACTCTCACTTAACTGGAGAGAGTGAGAAATGGGGGATGAAAGCCACCTCCAGGAAAATATGACTAGTCACTCCATTGATTGCCCACCTGCCTGTTGCATTAGGAGTCCTGCTCGAGCACTGCTGGAGGTACAGTTCCTCCTAATACAACACTTGAGCTGCATGAAAAGATGGAGATGTCCCTTTGTAAATATAAATCACAACAGCTTTCATTGAGCCTTTTTGCTCCCACAAGGGTAGAAGCCAAGGCATAGGGAGACCTTGAATGGAAAGGATACTTCACTGATTTATTTGGCTAACAATATTCTTGGCAGTATGCTAGCTTAGAATGGGTGCAAAATCTTTATTACTCACTGCCTGCCGGTTTTTACAGCCTTTGTTTAAAATGATTAAGTACTTATTCCATGGTTGGCAGCACCTAACAGTGTCTTGTGCCCAAGTCCCTCTCTGTTAGTATGTTAGGTTTTGAGAGGGCACACTGACTCCTTGGGCCAATGGGGATAGGTGATGGTACCCTAGGGGTAATGCACAAATTTTGACAACTCTGCCACTTTAAGAGGCAGTAGGACACTGTCTGGGACATGTTGACTCATTGTCAAAGGACTCTGAGCTAAGAATTTAATAAATTGGAATGACTAAAGCTAAGAGACTTGATGTTGTGGGGGATGGGAGGAAAATCAAACTTCCTAACAATTTAAAGGGTTTTTAGCCTTTTTTGGTTTGTTTGTTTTTAATCATGAATCCTGTTGGCATTCTGGTGAAGCCTATGGTTCACTTATCACAATAATATTTTTACATAATAATAGGTAGTATGTATGGTGTTTTTACAAAGCCCTTCACACATCAACAGCTCTGTGATTATCCCCATTGTATACATGAGGAAACTGGAGGGAGAGAAGAGAGGAGGATAAGCATTAGTACAGTCCCTACTCTGTACCAGGCACTGTGCTAATCACTTTTTACAAATATTGTCTCATTTGATTCTCACAACAGCCCTGTAAGGTAGGATCTATTATTATCCCTATTATGAAATGTCTCATAGGGTCACATGGTAAGTGTCTGAGGCCAGTTTTGAAGTCAGATCTTCATGACTTCAGTCCCAACACTCTGAAGTCACACAGTTAGTAAGTATCTCAGGCAGGGCATCTCTCTTAGGTCTTCTGACTCCAAGTCTTGGGCTCTATCCACTTATAATCTAGTTGCCTATAATTTCCTGTAGCCAGGGTTTAAGCACAGTTGCTTAACACTTTCCTCATTGATGGAGATAGCTCTGTGCTTCATGCCTACTTGAGGGGTGGAGTTGGTGAAAGCTTAGAAGAGAAATCTCAGTCTTCTGATTTCCAGTTTGAAGAGAGTCCCAGAATCTTTTCAGAGACAGATCCCTGAAGTGAAATAAAGACTCTGGGAAGAAGCTGCTCTGAAGAGAAGTTGGCACCTTGATCTTGTCTGCTTCCCAGCTTAACACACTGGTGACTTCATGGAATTTCCCATTGGGTGATAACTAAGGATTTTTCTTGGTTGAGTTGAGATATCTTGCTCACATTAGGAGAGCTCATTTACTCTGTGTATTGTCTATTATATCCTCATCTGTATAACTTTTCTGATTTATATTTGTTTTTAACTTGGATTAATAGGTCTATTTGTTATTCACTATATGTAGTCTTCGTACAATTGGTATTTGGTAGGAAGGAAGTCAAAAGTTGGATATGTAGGTAGGGGCACTCTTTCAATATTAGGGGAGATTGATCAGAAATGTTAATCTGAAAGTTATTTCCTGTATACTAGCAGTATTTAGTTGGATGGATATAATTCTAGTCAAGTATCCCTTTTCTAAGGAGAACAAAGCGGCCAGGGCCTCCTGGTCATAATCTCTTGCTTCCCCTCCTGGCAAGAATGTCTCCATTAAAGAAGGGTAGATGGAGGAGACTAAAGATGACAAATCCCATGAGGCACATGCAGACGGACCCATGTGGAAACATATACATGGGAAACACACAAACATATCCTATATGACAAACAACTCAAAGAAATGTTAAATTTTAGATAGAGATGAGTGAAAACAAAGGAATATTTTTTTTCCCATTCAATTTCATGGACCTCCTGAAATCTAAACCCCTGTAGAGTTATTTGTAAGTGGGATGGGCTGTCTTGAAGGGCTTGTGGGTTTCTTCTTGCTTGAAGTCTTCCAGCAAAGGCTGGATGACTACTTGTTGAGTTTTTGTGCTAGAGATTCTTTTTCAGGCAAAGATTGAACTCACTGGTATGATGGTAAATGTTTAACAACCACATCTCCACAAAAAGAAATGTATGCACAATGCCCTTTAGATTTAATCTTCATTATTAATGATTGATCCATCATTTTTTTTAACACTGGAAAATCAACAAAGCAATAAATCAAACCCTAATTTGTAGTATTTGCTGATTTCTAAGGTGCAAATGCCCACAATAAAAATTTAGCCATTGGCTCTCACAGGCTGGTGTAAGTTGTCATTAGATCACTCCTAGTTGGACCAAATGATTGTTGATTTTTTTTCTAATTCAAGAATACTGTGATTATAGATTTCCACATAGAAGTGGAGAATGTGCATTCATAGGGTCATTGGTCTAGAGCTGGTAGGGATCTTAGTGATCATCTAGTATAATCCCTTTATTTACATATGAGGAAACTGAGTCCCAGGGAGGTCAAATACCTTGTGTAAGGTCACACAAGCATATTTACAAGAGGTAGGATTTAAACCCAGATCCTCTGTCTCTAGAGCCAGTATTCTTCCTACTGGTCCACCTTGCCTAACCCCTTCATTTAATAAATGTGAAGCCTAGGGCAGTGAAGTGATTTGCCCAGTGTCATACATGCTGTTAGGTAGCAGGATCACCCAAATGGTAAAGAGCAGAGTTCAAATGCTACCCGACATCCTCTGGTTCCCCATTTAGCACTCTTTCCTCTCATGGAGCTTGGTAAAATTGGGTCAGTGAAAGCTCTGAACTTCTCACTCCATCTCATTTTCCCATTTGCCAGCCATTCTGGTCCATACCAGGACTTCACTCTTTCCTTGGCTCCCTGGATCTGGCTATCCTCCTGTTTGTTCTAACCTGGCCTAGAATTTCTAATTCTGCATTAGCCAGAACTTCCCACATTGCCATGCTGGCTCCTATTCTCCATCCCCATAACCTTAACATCATATTCCTACTCATGACTCATTACTTTCACCACTGGTTTCTGCTTCTAGCTCTTATCCCCACATCGCACAGAACACAGCTAGTAGTTTGGCCACTGACTGAGCAATACAAGTAGCTTGGATGTGACTCTCACCCTGCCTCGTTGCGTTATGAAGACAGGGGAGGTATACAAAGTAAATTTACAACTGTTGACTGGTAGAGGTGGGTATTGATAATAAAAGCTCATGTTTTTCATAGCACTGCCCTTACATTGTTGCTATTCAGTTATTTCAATGGGTCAGACTCTTTGTGACCCCATTTGGTACTTTCTTGGCAAACCACTGGAGTGGTTTGTTATTTTCTTCTCCAGCTCATTTTACAGATGAGGAAACTGATGCCAACAGGGTTAAATTATTTGCCCAGGGTCATGCAACTTTTAAGTGTCTGAGGCCAGATTTGAACTCAGGAGGATGAGTCTTCTCGATTCCAGTCCCAGTCCTCTAGCCACTGCACCACCTAGCTGTCCCTCGTAGAGCCTCTCTAAGATACAACAAATGTTCTCATTCCCATTTGTTTCTTTTCTTTGAAACTGAGCCTCCTTATCTTTCCCAGGCTGAAAGTATAATGGACACTCATGGACCTGATCCCATGGCTGATAGGGAGGGAAATGCTGACCTGCCCCATGTCCAGGGTTGGCTGGTTCACCCCTCCCTTAGACAGTCTGGTGGTTTCTGCTCTCAAGGGCTCACCATATGGGGGCTGGACTTAGTGTTGTGGACTGGTTACTGACATAGCCCACTATAGCCTGAGGGATCCACTAACCTCAGCCTCCCTAGCAGTAGGGATTATAGGCATACATCACCAAGGCAGTATCTCATGAACATTTACAGATGAAGAAACTGACGCTCCCAGAGATTAAAGGATTAAGGCAAATTAGGAGCAAGAGATAGAAGTTACAATCAGGCAAATGCAAAGTTGTTAACACAGCCACCCATGGGAGGAATGGGATGTTAGCCCTTTGTCAGTGCCAAATGGGGAACCAGAGGATCTGGGGTAGCTTTTATTATCAATATCTACCTCTACCAGTCTGCAATTCTAAATTCACTTTATACATAATAGTAAAATGCCTGGAACATCAGGGAGTTCAGTCTGATTGATTAATTGGTTATCTGTATGATGATGTTACTATCAGGGATCCGGTGGTGACACCCATTACTCTTCTTATGTAATAGGTAGATTCAATGCAGCTGATTACAGGATTACTGGGAAAGGGGGAATGTGAGGTGGGGGCACTAAAAATTGCATCTGCATAGGGCAGGCAATTTTTAGAATAGGAAGAAATCCAAATTCACCGAGGATGAAGCAATAATTCTCTGGAGGACAAGGGTCTAATAATTGTAATAACTGATGCATTAATATTTTTAATAGTAAACCAAAATCAATACTACATTAGTGACTCAATAATGAATTGTTGTGACTTCTTATACAGCTGAAATAGCTTAAAATATTAATGGAAGGAACAATTTTGTAACTGCAAGAGCAAGCTTAATTCTATTAAGGTTAATAGAAGTATTAAAAAAAAAAAGGAAGAAGAATGGAATGCCTTAGGATACACTAGGTTCCCCTTTGGTTGAGGCCTTTAAGCAAAATCTGAATGAGTTGTCAGATATATCATGGCTCTTTATTCAAGTATGGGTCAGATTACAAGCTTGCCAGGGGTAGTGGAATTACAGATTTTGAGAGGAAGTGGCCTTAGTTGAAATCAAATTCTTTTATTTGGCATTTAAAAACCATCCAAATCTGGCCTTATCATACCTTTCTAGGCCTGTGGCATGGCCCTGCTCTTCCCATGTTCTATGTTCTGACCACACTGGCCTGGTACATGATGCCCTTTTGCCAATCTCGATTCTGCCATACAAGCTGACCCTGCATCTGGAATACAGATTCTCCCTTCCCTGTTTCTGAGACTCCTTTGCTTCTTTCCAGTCCCTCCTTAAGCGCCATCTTCTAAGAAGCTTATTCTTATCCAACCAATTGCTAGTGCCCTTCCCTGAATAATTAGTGTGAATTTATTCTTTATATGTTTTGTATTTGATTATCTCCATACCCAGTATTACCGCCTCTCCAATAGAGGGTAAGCTCCTTGAGGACAAAGATTTTTTCTTTTTTCTTTTTTTTGTCTTTTTTATAGTACCTTGTACATGGCAGGCCCTTAATATGCATGTATTGAATAGAATTGAATCTAGCTCAGTGTGTGTGTGTGTGTGTGTGTGTGTGTGCGCGTGTGTGTGTACATACATGACAGACATAGACACACAGACACACACAGATAAGGACAAAGTCAGAGAGACAGAGACAGATACAGAAAGACAGAGAGAGACAGCAGTCAGAAGGAAAGTGAGAGAAAGAAAGAGATGAACTATGAACTCTGAACTCTTTGATATAGCTCTGAAATTTGTTCTTTTATCTCTTTATAATCATTCTTGGTTAATCAGTGGCATGCTCTAAATGAACAAACCCACCTTAGTTTATCATTTGTAAGAAAATAGCCATCTTTTGTCTATTGTTGGGACAATTATAATTGTTCTACAATAATAGTACAGTTCTAGTGACATATCTCCCTAGTTATTAACCTAAATGTTCTCTGATTCTTTTTTTTGTGTTTTTTTTTGGGGGGGGCAATGGGGTTAAGTGACTTGTCCAGGGTCACACAGCTAGTAAGTGTTATGTGTCTGAGGTTGGATTTAAACTCAGGTCCTCCTGAATCCAGGGCCGGTGCTCTATCCACTGAGCCACGTAGCTGCCCCAGTTCTCTGATTCTGTAATTATATATACATATATATATATATATATGTATATATATACACACACATACATATATACACATGCACATACATATATATACATATGTATATCCTTGAAACAGATCCATTCCAAAATTCTAGTTTGTCATGTATATACACATATATACATACACATACATATATATATACATATACATGTACATAGACATACATACACATATGCATACATATACATATATATTATATATATAAAACTGTTGTCTTAGAACAGAACATACTTCATTCATTAGCTGCTGCTCTTAGAACATTGAAGCAGACTTATCACCCAGACAAATGAATTGTCAAGACATACCTAGCTCTGCAAATGCTGTTCCCAGGGGTACATGTACCTCAGATGAGTGAACTGTCAAAGGTCCTTTTAAACCATACTGCCCAACACCTTGGATATAGCAGACATTAATAAACGCTAATTGAATTGAATTACAGACCTAAGCAGAAATTTCTTCCCATGTCATTAATGGTTTATTTGCTATAGTAAAGAAAGAGTAGAGACAGAGACTAAGTCAAGTCTTAGCCCTGTGACTTACTAGATGGGAGCCCTTGGATAAATCACTTCACCTCTTGAATTGAATCGAATTGGCTCTGGTTCTGTCAGCTGTAACAGAATCCAGTGTAACAGAAGGGGATGATTTCTAATGTTCCTTATTAGTTCATGGTCCTACAATACTAATTATAGAGCATTTCCTAAAAGGGACAAGCTGGTTGAAATGGTTTCTTTCATTGTTATTGATTGGTAGTAAGAAGAAAAAGCAGCTGCAGAAATGGAAATTTCCTGCCTTTGTAAAGGGTCCTCATTTGCTATAGATTTCTATTGGCACTGATCAAAACCCGCCAGCCCTTTAGAAAGCCCACAGACCTGCAATACCTTTAAAGGAGAGAAGAGTCCAATGATGCCTGGCAGAAACTCTCTTCTGGCTCTGCAGCACACGTGTAATTTGTACAGCTTAGCCCTATAAATTGGGCTTCAAAACAGACTTTGTTTAGCTCTGACAGCCAAATTGATAAAAAACCCAGCAGGCCCTGAACAGAAGCCAGACTAAATGAGATGCAGATTTCAGGGGAAGATGATCTGTGCTCACCCTAAAATATCCCAAGTGGAAGAGTAGTAATAACCCTTTTGGTTTGCTCTCCAAATGCTTTATGCTGCCTAGTTTCTTGAGTTTAAAGGACATGTGATATACTGCAGAGCAATAGGCTAGGTAGTAATGGCAACAATAGCTAGCATTTATAGAGGACTTTAAGATTTGGAAAGCATTTTACATGTCATCACATCTGACCTTTTACAACAACCTATGAGGTAGGTGATATTATCTCCATTTTATAGAAAAGTAAACTGAGGCTCGGGAGGTGAAGTGATTTGTCAAGGGGGCTCACATAGCTAGTAGTTGTCTGGGCAGGGTTTGAATTCATTTCTTCCCAACTCTAACTCCAGTGCCCTAGTCACTGAATTACCTAGCTACTTCTAATACATTCTGATATCACCTGGGAAAGGCCAGGAGAAGGCAAAACAAGCTAAAGTCTGAGATTCCTGGATTGATGTTTTAGGAATCTCCAAGACTGGACCCAGTTCAAGAAAGCTCAGAATTTAGGACTTTGGAATTTGAGTTATACACATAAAATACTTTCTGATTGTAAAGCACTATATGAAGAGCAGCTATTATTGTGACTTCCATCATTTACTATGGAAAATAAAATCACAAATCCAGCCTGTCACTCTCTCCTATCTCGTGATTCATCAAATTAATCTTCTTTTGGCCAGAGTGAGGACAATGTCATCAACTCATTTCTTCCATTGATAGAAAATTTTTTAAAAGAGCAAGGCATAACTTTCCATGAGGTTTGCTTGCAGACGAGGAGAAGTTCAAATGGAAAACCTAGCTGTGTCTAGCAATATAGCCTATAAATAAATCATGGACATTAAGCCATATTGCTGAGGTGTTAAACTCCTGGCTGACAGCAGCAAATGAAGGCAAATGCAAATGCCCCTGAAACAAATTAAAATGTGATTGGGGAATGTTTAACAACAACAACAACAAAAAGAATATACTGCAACATAAATAATGTTAATTTGTGGTTTTCTAAGTCAATATGCATCTGGCGGAGATCCATTTTGATACCACTGACTGAAGACACCAAACTTATTCTTTTTGGCCCAGGAAGAAAAACTAGCATTCCTTGTGGCAAGGAAGAAAGAGTATTGGATTTTTAGTCACAAGGTTTGGGTTTGAATTCAAGTGTCATATGTAGCAAGAATGTGATATATTTCAGGGCTTCCACAAAGACGTCTACCCATTTTTCATTGGAACAAATACCTCACATTTAGAGACCCTCTTCAACAGGGGTATATGGAGGACCTCACTTATTACAGGTGTGACCTTGGAAAAAGTTCTTTAAACTCTCTGGGCCTCAGTTTGCTCATCTGTAAAATAAAAGGTTGGACTAGATAGCCTCAGTGGTCCCTTGCAGTTAAAAGGCTTATGATCTTATGCATTTCCTTTAACTAAGGATCCTTTCCAAAGGGCTGTCTTATTTCTTTCTTGGCACCTGGTGATGTTGTGGCAATGTGTCTAGATCCTACTCATCATATGGGTAATTTTCTTAGCCTCTTTTTTTTAAAATTTAAGACTCTGAAGACAAGACATGTTTGAGAAAACATTGTGATGATTATTAAGATAATTAAACTGAGTTATTTTCATATTCAGTCTCATGTACCATAGCCTTCTAAGACCAATTTATCATTCTTTGGCATCAATTACACAATAAAGAAGGAAGAAAGGCTGCTAGTCAATTAAGCAAACAAGCCCAGTGTGTGGTGTTTATGGCACCCTTTTCTGACTGACTGTGATTACAAACTTATAGTGCTGCTCACACCCAATCTCATCAGAGTAAATCTTAAAACTGCTGAAATCAGGCCAGAAGAGCAGGGCTGTATATTTTTGGTTTAAACCATTATTACAGAAGTATGGGACTAAATTTAGATCTTCAAAGGCATATAGTAATTGTTACCGTCATCTTCATTAGGATTATTATTCTCAACAAAGTACTGGGTGGGATTGTAGATTGGATAAAGGTTGAATGGCATGGTCAGTTCAGAATATAGCCGTGAATTGTAGTTATAAGTCATAGATTTAGAACTGAATGGTCCCTAGAGGTATATACAATTTGCTCCCTTCATTTCACAGATGAGATAAATAAGACTCAGAGTAACTAAGTGACTTGCCATGGGGTCATATAGATAATAAGTGTTTGAGGCAGATTTTGAACCCAGGTCTTCCTGATTCCAAGTCCACTGCTCTAACCATGGTACAATACTGCCTCTCAGTTGCTTTTCTTTTCTTTTTGCAATAAAAAAGAGAATATTTATTGTCTTTGTATAGCATTCTAGGTTTCATCTTTGGGTTACCAATCCAGGAAATGACCAGTGTATATTTCATATTTAGTGTGTAGATCGCATCCATTCATATGAAGACACATGTTTAACAACATATTGTAATTATTCAGATGTTCACTTGCAGGGCATTATGAAGGAGCATTCCCACATGTGACTTACAAAGACTGCCTATTGAGAAATTGCCTCTAATATGAAACTTCTTTTTATAATGTCTCACCTTCCATGTGAGGATATATATGGACACAACAATATACTTAGACCAGAAAGAACTAGAGAGGGATGCCATGAATTCCTTGGAAGATGGTCACAGAATTATGAACTGTTTTATATAATTAGGCTGAAATATTCAAATGGATCCATGATCTTCTTGATTTGAGAATTCCTTCAGATGATGTATAATACAAACCATTCATGCCTTCCCATCCTACATAGCTCTTATCCGTGTAATCCCCAAAGTTTGCCATAGTGGGTCTTCCCAACATGATTGAAGCCTTCCTGGCTTTCTTCCAATATCTTGAGGGCACTGAAAGAGTACAGTAGGCTCTCTCTCTCCACTTAGAGACCTTGTAAATCAGTCCTTCGATGCCCTCACAATGGTATTGCCTCAGCCATGGCTCTCCTGTCTCCTTATTTATTTCAATCCAGCTGCCTTTTTCACTCCTCCCCCCCCCACTATAGTGTCATTTCTACTTCTTTTGCAGCCACATCAGGGACTTTAATGTTATGATCCAAATAGTGATTCCACTATCATTAACTTGTTGTAATTAAAAAAAAACATTTCCACTTTTTCTTCTGTTTCTAGCCCCTTTGTGTTTTGAACGGTACTGGGATCACTTTCTTAGTTATATCCCTTTCCAAGCTTTCTTTAGAATGATTTTACCTTGCATTGCTTCTTTTTGCTTTATTAGACAACATTGCTCATAACTGCCCATTGTCCTTCAAGTGATATTACAGCTAAATTTATTTTCTAACCCAGGGCTACTTTTGGCAACTAACTCACCCTATTTGGGGACTCAGACATTTGTTGATGAAGATGCTTTCTGAGCTCTTCTGGACTTATTGGTTTAACTTCTCCATGAAACCATATTTGGTGTCAATATCATTTCTGTTGTCCATTTCTTCATTTTTGTTTTCAAACTCTTATTTAAATAATTCGAGGTTAAATTTTCTTAATTTTAGGCCATATTTTCTCATTACTATACTTTCTTCTTATTTATTTAAAAATTAGATCTTTGTCCTGTTGAGTTGAGCACAGAACACTATCTTAGGGATAACTCCTATATCTGTAATAAACCTTTTCCTATTGTTAAGATGTAGTCATTTTGTGATGTTATATTGTACTTGTTATGTCCAGCATCTAATAATTATTTTATTTTTGAAGAAAATGTTCATAATTTAGAAGAATAAGGCTTCTGTATGAATAAAAAAGTCTTTGACCTATCATTTCCTTTCTCTGGATTCATTCTTTCTTACCTATTTCTCCTGATCCTTACCTTTCCCAACTTTTACGTTGAAGTAATAAAGAATCAAGAAACAAGTAAACTGATTTGAATTAAAGTCTGTTTAAGTTATTCATAGAATTTCTCTAACACTTAGTCTTTAATAAATAATGTTGGTGGGTAAGCTGAAATTATTTTTATGGTAGCCTTTTGGAAATACTTAGAGATACTGCAATATATAATAACCATTCTGTAAAATGGGGATAATAATAGTACCTCCCTCCCAGGGTTGTCATAAAGATCAAATGAGATAATAATCATAAAGCACTTATTACAGTGTCTAGCACATAGTAAATGTTAGTTATTGTTATTATTATTTTATTTCCATGAAATAATATTTTTTGTAGCTTTTGAAACTACCATAAAACCCATTCTATCAGCTTCTTTCTTTGCTGTTCCAAGGAGTACCTGTAAGCCATTTTCCTTCCATTTAGCTGAAACTTCCTTCTTTTTTCTGGTTTCATTTACAGCATTTATAAATTTATAGCATTTATAGCAAGAATGTGATATAAGTGGTTAAATGAAACTGTGTTAGTGATCTAAAAGTATGCAATTCTTTGCGCCCTCTGCCAGTCTGCTATCATTATTGCAGAAATGAAGGGGGGGGTGTCTCATAGGACTGATGACCATTTTATTTTACTTTGTTTACTAGGCTTTCCACAGACAACAAGATAATATAATATCAAAAGCCGTTTCCCAATAAAAAAAATAGTTAAAAAAATAACACTTTTCTAAAGAATTGCATGCTATCAAGAAACTTAAAGATTACTCTAAACCAATAACAATGAGAGACATACAAGTTCAAACAACTCTTAGGTATCACCTTATGCTCAACAAATTGGCAAAATTAACAAAAGACAAAAATTTCAAATGTTCATGTGGTTATAGGAAGATAGAGGAACATGCGCTGTTGCTAGAGCTGCAAATTAACCAACCATGGTAGAAAACAATTCAGAATTACATGAGCAAATCACTAAACTGTTTATACCTTTTGAATGAGAGATCCCACAGCTGGGACTGTATCTCCAAGAAGGTAAAAAATAGAAAGAATCTGTAAATGCCAAATATTCATAGTAACACTTTTGGTGATAGCAAAAATGCAAAACAAAGTATTTGCCCATAGAATGGTGAATGGCTGACAAATTATGGCACTGGGATGTATAAGAATATTACATGCAGTAAGAAACAGTGAACATGAGAAATTCAGAGAAACATGGAATGACTTGCAAAAATTATTGCAAAGTGGAATTAAGTAAAACAAGGAAAACAGTATATGCAATGACTACAATAACATAAATGAAAACGCTAAAATGAAGCCACACTGTGCAATTTCAAAGACCAATCTTAGCCTCAGAAAAAAGATAAGTCAATATGCCTTTCTACTTTGATTGAAGAAGAGGGAAAAATGATGGGTATTAGATTTTGCCTGTACTGTCAAAGGCAGCCTCTGGTCTGGTATTTTTTGTTTATCTATTTTTCTTCATTGGAAGGCTTACTGAATGGAGTTGGAGTATGTGTGTGTGTGTGTGTGTGTGTGTGTGTGTGTGTGTGTGTGTGTGTGTGTGGTGGTGGGTGGAGGGTGTACCATATTAGGAAATGACTGCAATAATAATGTGATAAATGATTAATTAGACCCCTATTGTACTCCAATCAATATTAATCAGTTTGATATGATTCCATAGGGGAAGTGATTGTAAGTTCTGTATATTCAGTCCCAGAGCTGTCTACTGCAGATGTCATGTTCACTTGCTTAATCATAGGAAGCTAACTAGAGGTCCTCCACCCTTGTTTTTGCTTTGTTATGGTGACCAAGCCTAGCATGGCAGAGGTGACTCAATATCATGGAAAGTCTCCCAGCTATTTTTTTGTCCTTTCATCCCTTGTCATCCTCTATTGCCCAACATTGGGAGATGGTCATGAGCATTTGGCCAATAAGTGACCCTGTTTGCTGGCCAGTGACCAGCCTTTCTACCAGCCCATTGGCCCATGTATATGTTTTGACATTGGTTTATCAGCCCAACCCATGGGGACTGCTCTTCAGCTCACTAGGGCCTTCTGAAAGGTCAAGATAGGTCTGTCAAAGTCTGTTCATTGGCTCATTTGCCAACCAATGGGATTATGTATTTTATGTAGACCCTCCTGGAGGATAAAAGTCAAGATATAGGTCTATCAACCAATGAGACTATATATTTTACTTTTCCTCTTCTGTAATCATCTGGGTATCATGCATTATAAAACTAAGGCCTGAGGAGGGGGTATCTCAGATTGTGAGCAATATCTGAGGCCTACTTCATTAGAGGGGGCCGTAAACCCTTTAATAAAGTACTATTGGCTCAGAGCTCTGCCTCAGTTTCTTTTATTGCAGATGAACAATTTTGTACCTCACAGTAAAGAAAAAGTTAGTTTCATAAACCTGGGAAAAGAAAATGAAGGTAGGGGAAGAGGAGAAGAAGGAGGAGAAGAAGGTAAAAAAAAAGAGAGACAAAGAAGATGAAGAGGAATATCTCAGGATAATTTAGAACTGGAAGTCTAATATCACAGACAATAATCCTGAGACTCAGATAATTAAAGTGGCTAGGTCAGTGGTACCAATGCACTCTCACTCTAAAGTCAGATTCCCCCCCCCCATATTGCTTTCATAGTTGGCGTCTGTCCTTGCCTGCCTTCCAGGTTCCTGCCAATATGGGATAGATATTTGATTCCATGTCAGATTGCTTGGTCTGGGATGCATGAGTGTGTGTGTGTGTGTGTGTGTGTGTGTGTGTGTGTGTGTGTGTGTGTGTAAGCCCTGCCAGTGGGTAAGGTACTTGACTTTTTTTTTTTAATTACTCAATCTGCATGTTTGCTTTTCTTTCTCAGACAAGGCTGGCACACTTGTTGATGTTTTCTTCATGGATTTTTTTGCAATTTTTTTTGTATTTGCAGTGGTTATGTCAATAGATTATGGTGCTTTATTGGTCTTACCCAACAGCGGAATGTTTGCTTTCTCTGCCAGGATTTCTTGGCCTGCTATTATGGCCCTGTTCCAGTACCTCTTGTTAGTGGTTATTTTCTAAAACATTTTAGCTATGCCCTTACAGTACTATGCAAATTCTACATGCTGGTCTAGATTTAGAGATGAAACAATGTATTACCATCTCAGCAGAGGCAAGTCATGCAATGGATAGAGCTTTCCACTGAGAATAAGGCATATATGAACAAAACCAGTCGCAGACATACTTCCTAGCAGTGTGATTCTGGTCAAGCAAGCCATTTAACCACTTGTCTGCCTCAGTTTCCTCCTCTGTAAAGTGAGGATAATAATAACATATCTCTCCCAGGGTTGTTGTGAGGATGAGTTATTTTTTGTAAAATATTATGCAAACCTTGTAACATTATAGAAATGCTAGTTTTATCATCATCATCATTACTATTATTATTACCAACATCATTGTTTCTGGTGACCTGATCCTAATTAGGCAAAGTGGTACATTCTCATTCCTATCATCTGAGAAAAGAAGGCTTCACATATTCAAAACTGCTACCCTAGGTAGCATGCCTATTATCAAACAAATTTTCTTTATTATTTACTTGAAAATATTTTGGTAGCAGTGACTTTTTATTCTTCCATTTCATCCAGCAACATACCAGACTTTCTCCATTCATTAGACCACTTATCTACACAATGTTGGCTAGCTAGATTCTGGTAACCATTGTAAAACTCTTTCTTTGCTTCTATGCGAGTTACTGAGTGGCAATATAGTATATAAAGGAAAGGACAGGCCTTGGTCTCATAATCTGGATTCAAATTTTGCCTCTGACACAAGCTGGTTAAATTACCCTGGTCTAGTCACTTAACCCCTCAATGCCTTAGGCAACTTTCTAAAGCCATGGGCAACTCTGAAGCTATAAACTACAGAGTTGCTGATCTGCATTGGAAGGGAAAGTTTTCATACCAGGTCTTCTCTGTGATTATGAAATCACAAGTCCACACAATGTCCTTACCCCATATTACCCACCTTCTCCCCACCACAACAAGAGAAAGTAAAAGTCATTGTTTAGTCATTTGACGATTCTTTGGCAGATTCAACAGTTACCCTCCTAAATTTACAGTTATCCCTTCCACGTTGCTGGGGTTAGGGGCATGGTACTCTGTGACCTGGAAAATCCACATAAAAGTTTTTGACTCTCCCTTTGTGCCAGAGAAGAAGTCTGAATCATTATGTTATTAAAAGGTAAAGTGTATTGATCTTATATAATACTATATATATATTTTACACATTTCTGAGTTCCTAAACTTTTTCTGTGTCCTCTGTTGGCTTTTATGTGTTATCTACAGCTTCCATGGAACTCCCCCCAAATTTCCATTTACTTTCCTATGCTAACCTTGACATATTGAAACATATTGAGATGGGGAAAGTTGTGATGTAGAAGGGATAATAGGTTTCTTTTGTTAACTGCCCAATTTGTACAAATTATGATTAGATTGGTTGTAGGAATAATCCTTTAGTTTGGCAGTCAGGTAAGAACAGAAATTGATTATTGTTGTTAGTTTGTTTCCATAAGCCTTAACACAGGAGAAGAATCCTTTTAACTACAAGGTTTGAATATTTCTTTTCCCTTTTTTTAAAGTCTTTTGTTTTTACACTAGTAATTTTTTGATATACCTCTTCTTCTATCTTCCCATTCAAAGAGCTTTCCTTTATAAGCAAGGATTATAGATTTGCAGATTGAAGGGACTTCAGTCAAATTTAATCCTCCTAATCTTATTTATTAATTTATTATTATTATTATTATTATTATTATTATTAGCTTTTTGGTGAGGCAATCAGGGTTAAGTGACTTGTCCAGGGTCACACAGCTATTAAGTATCAAGTATCTGAGGTCAGATTTGAACTCAGGTCCTCCTGACTCCAAGGCTGGATCTCTATCCACTGTACCACCTTGCTGCCCCAATCCTCCTCATTTTAAAAAGGATAAAACTGAGGCCTAATGAGATTAAATGACTTGCCCAAGGTCACTCACATGGTAAATAGTAAAGATGATATTTCAACCTAGATCCTTTGACTTTAAATTCATTCTCCTTTTCACTGGACCATACTGCCTCTTAAAAGAAACCAATATGTACTTTTTTTTAAAGACACGAACACATCACTTGAAATATTTTTTGGTTCTCATAGATATAGAGAGATCACAGATTTGGAATTAGAAGAGATTTCAGAGACCATCAAGTCCAGCAATTATTTACAATTGAAAAAAGTGAGACCCAGGGAAGTGAGGGTCATGTGGGGAGAACAGGGCAAAGTTTAGATTTGAACTTTTGTCCTCTACCTCCAAATCCAGGGTGTTTTTCCCACTGGGACATGTTGCCTCTGCCATGCTGGCTCCATAGAAAAAGGAAGATAGGGATAAAAATGCCTTCCTCTACTTAGCAGAGAGGTGGGGAACAGAATGTTGTATGTATTGTCAGATGGGGTTAGCTATGCTGGTTGTTTTGGTTAGCAGTTTTCCTCTCTTACATGGGAAGGTTCAATTCAAAAAAGGGGCAAAGTTTATCCAAAAATGACTGTGATGTAAAAGTGAGAGGTGTTGAGAAAACTTAACTTTAAAGCAACTGTTCTCCCTGCCCATCATGGCACATCAATGGGATTGATGTAATTTTAATCTCCTCTCCAAGGCCATCTATTTATTGGGTACGATTTGATGGTAGGCACCTACATTGATGAAATTTCAGATTTTTGAAGAATTGAAATATAATCCCCCTTAACTTTAGGAAACCGAGATATTTATAGCTTTCTCCTCTCACTATGACTTCAATAATTTTATCTTTATTGAGAGATGTAGCAAATTTTCCTTCTGCTATTTGAACTGACTTTTACTTGTTCACACTAAACTCTAAAATACAGCTTCAGGAGAATTCTCAGCATGAAAAGCTGTATTTTAGAGTTGGCAGAAAACTTTCAAGTATCCGCACAGAAAAAAGATGGCTGAGGACATGATACTTAATCCTCATGTAGTTTGGTTTAAAAGCATGACTAGTAGCTCAGATTTCAGCTCTGAATTATCAAAGAGTCTGAGAAATACAAAATGGAATAGGATTAGAGATGATAAGGGACACTCCCTCACTATCATAATCATGGTGTTTAGTAGCACATGAATGGGAATTTCAAGTTGAATTGAAAATATGGTTTTCAGTGTTTCATCTGTAGGAGAGCTGGGTGGTTAGGGCAACATAATTTCATGAAAGATGGCAGAACTACTGCAATTACTTCCTTAGCAGGGAATGAAATAAGGCTTTGTGACCAGAAAGTTAACTAGGGCAGAGTGACTAGGGCTTTGCCTTAGGTACTGAGATTTAGAGGGGTACTTTTGAGGCAGCTAGGTGGTGCAGTGGATAGAGCACCAGCTCTGAAGTCAGGAGGACCTGAGTTCAAATCTGGCCTCAGACCAAACACTTGACACTAGCTATACGACACTGGGCAAAGTCACTTAACCCCAATTGCCTAAAAAACAAAGACATAGAGGGGTACTTTTCCTCTCTTGGTAAATCCTCCAGACTGCCTTCTCCTCACAAGCCTATGTCATCCCTATGTCTTACCTTCACTTCATGCCAGCCCTATACTCCCTCATCCTCCATTACATCTACAGTGTGACCGACCCTCTTGCCTTGCCCAGGTTCTTGGCTGTCATTCACAATGACATCAAATCCCTCTGTAGGGCTCAGTGGCCCACAACAATATCTACTGCATATTCTTCCTCTCTCCGGATTTGAGAGAGATAACCACCAGTGTGTCTTCCATCTGTCCCCTCTTTACTGCCCCTCCTTTTCTCAGGGGCTAAAGGGTCAGGAGGCTTTGGTCAAACTGTATGAGTGCAGGCTAGGCTCCTGAAAGATTATTATCTCTCCCCAAGCACAATTGCCCCCTACCACAAGCAGCTGGCCCAAAAGTTGTATATAGAGCCATGAACATGGAAGTTGCTGTATCTATGTCAGATGTGAAATCTCCATCCCTTGGCCTGGACTGATATCACTCTGCTTACCCTTCTGTCAGCAGCCTCCTCAACAGTCTGTCTCTCTGCAGTTTCCTTATCCCAAGCCCTATGCTTACCCTAAGAGCCAAAATGATGTCTTTATTCATGAAACATGATGTGCCACCTGTTCAGTTATGTATGGCCAATGAGCTCTCTTTGCTGAAGGAAAGGAAGGAGGACAGAAGAGATGAATAGGCTTGAACCAAATCATACATTGTCTGGATGAAGATGGCGGCATTAGCTGCTTAGCATTACTTTAGAATGAAAATATAAGTCAGAGAATTTTTGCTTTAGTTTGAAAGTGGTTGGATTTGTGAATAAATGTAACAGAACCTGTGGGTTGCTATAATTAGGTTGAATGAATGCATGCATGAATGAAAAAGAATCAATTGACTGGAGGGGTTATAGGAAAATAGGGTCATGAATGTGTGGTTAGTGGAGCTGTGGATCAGTACAACTGTTCTGGAAAGTGATTTGGAATTATGAAAATGAAATGACTGAAATGTCTATATCCTTTGACCCAAAGATTCTAGTACTAGGCTTATTTCCCAAAGAGGTCATTGATAAAAAGAAAGTCCTCATACATACCAAAACATTGACAGCAGGACTTTTTGTGATAGTAAAGAACTGGGAACAAAGATGCCTAATAGTTAAATACCTATTACAAAATATCCAAACAAATTGTTGTACACAAATATAGTAAAATGTTACTGTGCTGTAAGAAATGATGGATGTGATGAATACAAAGTAGTATGGAAAGCTCTACATGATTAGAGGTGGAGTGAAGTAAGAAGAGCCAAGAAAACAATATATAAAACTACGATTGATTAAGAGAAAATAAATACACACAAAACAATTGCAAGTAAATGTAGCAAAACTACAGAGAATAGGCATGGCTCCAGAGAAGAGATATGAGAAGACATCCCTACCTTGTCCTTTGCAGAGGTGGGAGATCCATAGTTGTGATATATTACGTATGTTTTCAGACTTTTTAATCTATTGATCAGTTTTTGCTTTTCTTTTTTCTTTTTTTCTTTAAAAATATTATTTATCTTTATATCCCACATGTTATATGAGATGACTCTATGGGGAGGGAGAGAAAGAAAATCCTTGGAGGAATTTTGTTGATATAAAAATATATATCAAGGAAAGTTTTTTTAAAATAAAAATAATGGATTAAGTACCTATTATGTGCAAAGCACTATTTTGGGAACTAGAGTAATAGAGGCAAAAGTGGGACAGTTCTTGTCCTCAAGGGCTTAAATTTTAATAAATGGAAACAGTGGTGGCCAAGGAAGGGAATTTTTATCTGGAGAGTCATAGGGCAATGAATGGAACCATATGGCAGCTGATCGTCATGCCTTTTCCAGAAACAACAGCAGTAAGTATTAGTATGATGACTTTTCCTAAAGTAAGAAGTGAAAAGGAGAGATTGAAGATGTATGTGTGAAAGGTGCAAGGTGGATGATAAGATATCCCTGGATGTCCAATGTGGGTGGATGTGAAGCATGATCTGCGGCTAGGTAGATATAGTCAGTTAGATGAGTTTGAACACTCTCCAGTCAACTTCAACCCTAGAATGCAGTTACTAAGCTGAGTAAACTAATTCATCCAGGGAGGAGAGCAATGGTTTCTGGTTCAGAGATGCTAAGGGAGTTGTATCAGGAGGGAAGATGGCAAGATGTTGTAAGATGTCTGGGATGGAACTTAAGAGATGTGTTTTGGGTGCATACTAAGAAGGTAGGTGGAGACACTGCATGGTCAGAGAGGGCCAGACTTTTGTTTGGAGAGTACAACCCAGCCTAACTTGTGGGGCACTGTAGGACTCAAATGAGAAAACATGTGAAAATGCTTTGTAACTTTAAGAGCAAATCATTAGAACCTAAGTTCCTAGTGAACAGGGACTGAGCTGATTTTTTTTTTCCAAATCCTTGGCATTTAACAGTGTCTGGGACATAGTAAGTAGTAAGAAATACTACTTGATTGATTAATAAATTTCATTGTTGTTGTATGAAAGTGAAACACAAAACACAACAGGCTCTGAAGATCTAAGTTGAGGACAAAGAAGCAATCAGGAAGGAAAAAATGGAGTAAAGGATGTCATCAAAGAAATGTATAAGTGAAAAAGAAGATGGGGAGAACTAGGTGAGAGCAATCTAATCTAATGCATGGATGGTTTGTCTGCTTCATTAGTATCCTCACATCAAGAGAAAGCAAGAAAGGTTCCAAGTACATTGAATGGATTTCTTGTGGCTGACATAAGAGGAAATGGACAAACATCACACAGCATAGCCAGGCTTATGTGGATATCAGCCTTCATCATTTCAGGGGATATCCCTGTTGATGAGTCACAGAGCTATTTGAGCATTTCTCTGTGTTGTACTCCTATGAACAAGACAAAGGAATATTCAAGTCACTGCTGTACTGTGAATTGTAAAGGCTTATGTAGAGGAATGAGATATCTAATCACTGTACTGACCTTCCCAAACTCGAACTCTTTGCCCACAACTTGAGTTATAATAAAGTATAAGAATGATTTTATTATTAGTAAGAAATCATTAAATTAGCTCCAGGGGAAAAGAGTCAGTGTTAGATATCGACCAAAAGATAATTCAACTTGTGTGAAATGTTTGGATGGGCAGACTCACTGCAGCTAATAAATGACAAGCTTGAGAGGAAAGATTTTGTTTTCCTTTCATTTTGTGTTAGTATGGCCAGCAGTTAGCTCAGCACTTGATGTGTAGCTGGTGCTTAGTAAATGCTTGTTGGACTGGATTGTTGGGTTAGACCATATGGATCAGGCTAGACCTAAACAAAACCAACTTTAGTGGAAAGATTTGAATACAATTATCCTTCCACATCATGGGGGGTTGGAAGCACAGTGCCACCACCTTCTGGAAAATCCATGTAAAATTTTTTGGCCCTTCCTACCAGAGAAAAAGTCTGAAATTTTTCTTTTTCCTTTACGGGGTGTTTACAATACCTTATTGTAAAATTTGGTTTAAGTGTTTGGTCACAGGCTCTGTGTTGTCTGCTGGCCTTTATGTTTCATCTGTGGCTTCTGCAAAACTCCCCCAAAATTCCCATTTAATTTCTTATGCCAACCCGTGATATATTGAAACCATGATGGGGAAAGTTGTGATGTGGAAGGGATGATAACTACATGATCTGTTGTCTAGGCCCTTTCAACTTTCACTAGCCATGCCTGCGTAGATTTGGATTAAGTTTAATTTCAGCCTGGACAAGGCAAAAAAATTTGAATCTAGGCTCCTTCCTTCACTCTCAACTAGTATTGATTCATGAGTTTAACAATTACACACAGGATCATGGTGACGGGCAAGAATAAGCACCTCACCAAAGGTGGCAGAAAAGGAGTCAAGAAGTGGTTGATCCATTTTCAAAGAAGGATTGGTATGATGTAAAAGCATCAGCTATGTTCAACATTTGCAATATTGGCAAGACACTAGTTACAAGAACTCAGGAAATTGAAATTGCCTCTGATGGATTCAAGGGTCAAGTATGTGAAGTGAGCCTTGCTGATCTGCAGAATGATGATATTGCTTTTTGTAAGTTCAAGTTAATTACTGAAGATGGTCAGGGCAAAAATTGGGAGAATTCTGGGAAGATGGAGGAGGTCAGAAAATTCCAAGCTCTCCAGATTCTCCTCTACAAAAGTGATAAAACAGTGCCTTAGGGCAAACATAGAGTGTTAAAAATAAATAAGAGAAGGGGTGGAACAGGGATCCTCCTGGACTAGTTTAGGTTCCTGTGAAAAGTAAACAAGCAACAAGCCCTGGGGTTAGGTGGGTTGGGAGGCTGCCTGAGGCCCCAGCCATAAGAACTTTTACCCCCAGGACATTGAAAGGAGATGGGTGTCTGAGCTGGGGAAGATTGAGTGAACCTCTGCTGACAAGGAATGCCGACTCCACTGTGCTGAAGAGACACAGCCTGGCCTGAAGGGAGAAGTATCCAGCATACTCCCAGTGAGTGCATGAGCAGTGGGGTGGATGCTGCAGGCTGTGACAGTTACAGGCAGCTGAAATTCTTGGTTTGGGTTCAGGATCAGAAAGGAGAACTGAAGGATCTGAGGCCCAATGTACCATCCTCCCTACCCCAGGACTAGAGGTGATTACAAAAACTAAGCTATTACAAAAAAAAAAATGCTTAGGCAAAGGAGAAAGAATCCAACCATAGAGAGTTACTATGGGAAGAGAGAAGACTGGGGCGGGCTCATCTTCAGAGAAGGATAGTGAAACAAAGAAACCCTTTTCAAAGAATAATGTAAAATAGTCACTTGCCCAAAAGAATTCATAGAAGTTAAAAAAAATACTTTAAAAATCAAATGAGAGAGATTGAAGAAAAACTTTAAGAAAAAAAAATACAAGAAAAACAAGAAGATTATAAAAATAAAGTCAACCAAAAGGAGATCCAGAATCTTAAGGAAGAAAATGACTCCTTGAAAATCAGAATTGGGCAAGGGGGAGCCAGAGAAGTTATAAGAGATCAAGAAATAATAAAACAAAACATAAAGAATGAAAAAATAGAAAAGAATGTGAAATATTTCAAAAGAAAAAGAATTGATCTGGATAACAAATCAAGAAGAGAAAACATAAGAATAATCAGACTACCTGAAAGCTATGATAAAAAAAAGAATATTGATACAATTATACAAGAAATAATTAAAGAAAATTGTTCTGAAGCATTAGAACAAAAGGAGAAAGTAGAAATAGCAAAAAAAAAAACCCCACCAGTCACCACCTGAAAGAGATCCTATGAGGAAAACCCATAAGAATATTATAGTTAAATTCCAAAACTCCCAGCTCAAGGATAAAATATTATGAGCAATAAAAAAAATACAATTTACATATTGTGACATCACAATTAGGAATCACAGGAGACCTAGCAACAGCAACACTGAAAGGCTGCAAATCTTGGAACACTATATATTAAAAAGCAAAAGAACTGAGGTTCTAGCTGAAAATATACCCAGCAAAGCTAAGCATAATTCTGAATGAAAAAAAAAAAAGGATATTTAATGAATTGTCAGACTGTCAGGGCTTTGTTAAAAAAAAACAACTGAACTTAATGTAAGATTTGACATATAAGAACCAAGAGAAAAATAAGGTATGTAACAAAGACCAATTATAAGGGACTCAATAAGGATAGACTGTTTATCTTTTATGTATGTACAATGTAAAACATACATCTAAGATTGCTATTAGTAATTGGGTAGTTCATAAGAAAGATTGAGCTAGACCTGAGCATGATATAACTTCAAAAAATAAAACCATTCAAGAACAGCTAAAAAGAGTAATTATCATATGCAAATGAAGTGTGAGAGGAAGAATCAATGCATGGGAATTAGATGGGGGAGGAGGGCCAGTAGCTTTGAAAACCTACTTTTATTGGGGATGGGTTGAAGAGGGAACAATACGTATACATCTAGAAGAGTATAAAAGTCTTCTAAATTTGGAAAGAAATAAAATGCTAAGAGGATAGGGAGGGGAGAGAGGATAAGGGAGTGATTTTAGAGGGAAGGGTGAGGGAATGGGTTAAAGGGTGAATATAGAAGGGTGTTTAAATCAATGGGAATGGGCAAGGTAGCAGGAAGAAATAAAGTAGAGTAGAGATACACACTAACATAAAAACAAAGATCAGGAGTAGAATCTCTTAGGGAAAGTACATGTTTATATATGTATGTATGTGTATATATGTATACATATATGTATATGTATAAAGCAATATTTATATATAAATATATCCACACTTAATTGTAGCCTAGGTGGGGAAGGAGGAGGAAGGGAGAAAAAAGAACAAAATAAAAAAGTGTATAGTAGAGAACCAAAGAAAACCCACAAGGAAGCAAAGAAAAGATAGACAGCTTCAACATAGCATGTAGTATTTAATATATAGGCTTTTTTGAAATTGAAATTTATTGTTATATGTTTTGAATCCTCTTTTATGTTCTGCTATGCATGACATATTTTTTCTTTCTTATTTCATGCTGAAGTTTTAACATTTAAGTTTCTGATGCCTTTCTTTTCTAATTATGTATTTAAGTTTTAGTATTCAAGTCTAAAACTAAAAAAAAAATTAAAAAATTGTTTGACTAATTTCCATGGAATGGACTTTACCTAGGGCAAGATGTGCTCCATGGTCAGAAAGTGGTAGATCATGATTGAAGTCCATGTTAATATCAAAATTACTGATGGCTACTTGCTCTACCTCTTTTGTGTTGGTTTTACAAACCAGATCTATAAGACCTCATATGTTCAGCCCCAACAAGTCCATCAAATTCATAAGAAAATAATGGAAATTATGACCTGAGAGGGGCAAATGACTTGAAAGAAGTTGTCAATAAACTCATTCCAGGCAGCATTGGAAAAGACATAGGAAAGACTTGCCAGTCCATTTACCCTCTCCACAATGTATTTGTTTAAAAAGTCAAGATGCTCAAGAAGCCCAAATTTGAATTGGGAAAGGTAATGCAACTGCGTGGTGAAAGTGGTGGCTCTGGAAAACCTTCAGGAGAAGAAACAGGCCCAAAAGTAGAAAGGGCTGATGGCTGTGAACCACCAGTTCAAGAATCTGTCTAAAATAAGAACTTTAAAATGTTGAAAAATTAAAAAAAAAGATTATCATTGTGATGGGTTTTTTTTTAAGGTTTATAAATCAAAGTGGCAGTAATATCTGCTGCTTGGAAAGCTTTCTCATAAATGTTATATGTAAATGGCTTGATATTACCCAATGAAATTGCATAATTGCTCTGTAAATAAACTTGTTATAAAAGAAAAAAAAATTCCCAATTACACACATCTCATGTCTGCTTATGGAAAAGAAATGTATCTGTGTATTCCCTTTAAAATTAGACAGCTCCTGGGCTCCTAGGACTGCAGAGAGCTTTAATTTGGACCATTTATTTCTTAATAAAAGAGAATTTGTTTCTTCTCCATACATAGAATCTTTAACCAGGTGTAAGGATGTGCTCTCTCTAGATGTGAATAAGCTCAGCAGGTTATTACAGAGACTATAATAGCAGGCCAAGGGAATGCTAGTGTTTCCATTACTAGGGAAGTAGAAAAATCTCTATTACATCATCCAGTACATCTTTCTGCCAATGTGGGATAATGTTTTCAACTTCCCTTTTAGGGTTTTATGTGACTTGGCTTGTTAAACATCAAGGCCAAGCATTTTCTGTGAAAGCTGGTCTAACAGTCCAGGTGGGGGTGGCATGGGGATTGGATCCATTAGCATGCACACCATTATCTGTCAAGAATTGCTACCGTACCTGCCAAATGAAACTGACATTAAGTAAATCTTGTAAGGAGTGAAAGATTGGATTTAGGGAAAATAAAAAAGTTTCCTCCAGCAGGATGCCTATCAGAGTCCCCATGGGCTGTCATTCTGGGTTGGAAATTGATGATTCCTTGTACTTTAGGAAATGTGCTCTTTGGAATTGCTATCATGGCATTTTCAGTGATAACAATAGCAAGAATGGGGAGAACCTGAGCAATCCAAGATAAGACCCTGGAGAGGAGATGAAACAAGTATAGTAGCTGCTGTTAATAAAGCAACCCAGGTAGTAGGTGCATAAATGTACATGTCTACCCAGTGGATCAGACTCACAGGCCATACACCATTTGGCTCCACATTGAACATGGATAGTATGGGTATGTGATGAGGAGAATAATGATAACTGATATTGATATGGTGCCTAAAACTTTGCAAAATGCTTTATATGCATTATAGTATCATATTTATCCCAGGGAGGTAAGGAACAGTGATATTAAAATTCAAATTATGCAGATAAGAAAACTGACATTCAGAGTGGTTAAGTGGTTTTCCAATGGTCACACAATCCAAGTTTTCTTTTCTCTCTCTCTCTTTTGGTTAGGCAATGGGGTTAAGTGACTTGCCCAGGGTCACACAGCTAGTGAGTGTTTTGTGTCTGAAGCTGGGTGTGAACTCAGGTCCTCCTGACTCCAGGGCCCGTGCTCTATCCACTGGGCCACCTCGCTGCCCCCAATCAAAGTTTTCTGAACCTCACTTAGGGTATCCTATCCATTATGCTTCTCATCTCTGGGTATGTGACTGCTGCCTGAGAGTAATTTCCAATAGTTCAGGGCAAATTAGAAAGACTAGATAGATAGATAGATAGATAGATAGATACATACATACATACATACATACATACATACATACATACATACGTACATACATATATACATACATACATACATACCATAGATAGATATAGATAGATACATACCATAGATAGATAAATAGATATAGATACATATCTATAGTTTTCCAACTATAACATATGTTAGAATAAAAGGCAACATGGCTTTTTTGGAAAGAGCACTGGATTGAAAGTAAGAGGACCTGTATTCCAATCCCAACTTGTAACCTTAAGTGAGTCACTTAACCACTTTGAGTGGTTTTCCCCTTCTGTAAAATGAAAGAATTGGATTGGTGGGCTTATCTCTAAGGTGCTTTATAGCTCTAAATGTATGATCCTATGATGAAGCCCAAAGAAAAGGAAAGAGGCAGAGAGAGAGAGAGAGAGAGAGAGAGAGAGAGAGAGAGAGAGAGAGAGAGAGAAACAGATACAGACATGGAGACAGAGTCAGAGAAACAGAGATAGAAAGAGAGACAGAGACAGAGGGAAAGAGAAATGGAGACAGAGACAGGTAAAGATAGAGAGACAGATTGAGATAAAGCAACAGAGACAGAGAGACAGAAATATGGAGACAGATACAGAGAAAGAGAGAGTGGGGGTGAAGAAGAGAGAGAGAGAGAGAGAGAGAGAGAGAGAGAGAGAGAGAGAGACAGAGAGACAGAGAAAGAGAGTGATTGCTATCTTAAAAGAGGAAAGACTTCAATACATAGAGGTGGTGGGTGGGGCAGTCCACCTGTCTTTTAGGTTCACTTTGGCTAGATCATAGAATTGATGAGTGGGAGAACCATGAAATATATCTGGGAGCAGCGTGGAGGCGCAGTGGATAGAGCACCGGCCCTGGATTCAGGAGGACCTGAGTTCAAATCCAGCCTCAGGCACATAACATTTACTAGCTGTGGGACCCTAGGCAAGTCACTTAACCCCAATGCCTAACCCTCCCCAAAAAAGAAAGAAAGAAAGAAAGAAAGAAAGAAAGAAAAAAGAAAGAAAGAAAGAAAGAAAAAAGAAAGAAAGAAAGAAAGAAAGAAAGAAAGAAAGAAAGAAAGAAAAAGAGAAAGAAAGAAAGAAAGAAAGAAAGAAAGAAAGAAAGAAGAAATGAATCTGGAAGGTAGTTGAATGTTAGGTTCAGGAATTTGAAGTAATAGAAATACACTGAAATTTTTTGAGTAGGAGTCATCAGAGGTCACTAGAAAGATTGCTGAGATTACTTTGGCAGAAGCACAAAGGCTAGATTGAAGAGGGTGGGAGACTAGAGATAGTGAAAGCAGTTGGGATTACTACAGTAACCTGGATAAGAGATAATGAAGGGGAAGAAAAGGAAATAAGCATTTATGTAGCACCTACTATGTCCAGACATGATGCTAAGTGCTTTACAGTTATCTCATTTGATCCTCAAGACAACCCTGGAAAGTAAGTACTATTTTTATCTCCATTTTATAGTTGAAGAAACTGATGCAAACAGTGCATTCACACAGTAAGTACCTGAGTCTGGATTTGAACTTAAGTCTTCCTGATTCCAGACCTCCAGGGTTCTATCTACTGGGCTACCTGCTGTCTCTGGGCAGAAACCAGCAATGGCAGTGAGAGTAGAAAGGAAGAAATACGGATGAGAGATACTGTGCAAATAGAATCTACAACTATTAGCAACTGATAGGACATGGATGTGACAAAGACAGCAGAGTCAAAGAAGGTTCAGGGGGTCCTGTTTGTCACTGGGTGACAACAATCTGACTTTACGGCAATCTCAGAGCAGCATAATAAAGATGGTCTATATGAGGACGTCATGACTCCTATTTTGACAGCCTAGTTTTGTGTCGGTTTCTGTTGCTCAATAACATTTGGAATTCATTTTTTCTTTCCATGACAGTTCTTATCAAAAGCAAGTTTCTCTGAGTTTTGCTTACTAGTATCAAGGTTGTATAAAAGACTCCCACATATACAGCAGTGATTAATAATATCCACTGGAAGGCTTTTGGAAATATGGATATTCTATAAACAAAGATTTGTAAGATCATAGAATCACAGAAGAATAGCCCTTGGAGGGAGGTTAGAGATAATCCAGCACGCTAGCCTCATTTTAGATAAACCTCCAGACATTGAATCACAAAGTAAGATAGAGGTAGTTCCAGGGCTAGAACTCAGATATCCAGACTCCTCGTCCAATTTTCTTTCCTTGCTGCCACAGAAGGGAAAAAATAGTAGGCCAAGAATGACTAAAATAGAGTAATAATTTAGACCAAAGACCAAGGTCCATTTCTTGGTGTGCTATCTGTTGCCTCAAAAGGATGATCACTCTTCGAAACTCAGTTTCCTTATCTGGAAAGTGGGAAATAAGACCTGTACCATCCATCTCATTGGGGTGTTGTGAAATCAAGAGGTGAGATGATTTATGTGAAAGTAATTGGTTATATTTTTAATGGGGGTCTGGTACATGTGTAATGCCCATTAGTTTGTTCAGATGGCATCTTAAGGACTCTAAAGAGCAGCTCCTGGTAGAATAATGATGACGTGGAAGGAAATTGACTTGGAGAGACTGAAGCATGCATGCACATTTGGCTCCTGGTTCTGTTTGGCCTACCCTGTGGTTTTCAGGAGCCTTTTTCTATTGGCTGAGTAGCTGGAATTGTTGGCACCTTCAAAAAGAGCTGCCTCATTGTCTTCATCCTCACTCTGATGGTGTGACCATATCTGCAGAGAGACTATACTTTAAGGGGAAGGGCCTCCATATCTTCTCCTTCTTAAACTCTCTGGTTCCTATGAAACAGTCTTGTGGGCTTTTTCATTTATTCTTTTTCCAATTTAGGTGCAAGGAGTGGTGTCTCTGACCATAGGAATTTCAAAAATTGGGACAACAAAGCACAGGAATTTTGGGGTCAGAAAATAGTATAGATTTTATAGCCAACATAGCACTGATCCCTGAGGAGTAAGGAGAAAATGATTAAGAAGGAACTTTTAGAACCCTGTCCCAGTAGAAGGACTTGTCTGACATTTGCAGTCTTTGGATATGAACTTGGCAGACCAATGGACTTTCTTTTTCACATAAGAGGAATATTGCTACATATTTCTTTGTTTTCTTCATATATGTATCCATGTTGTTATCTTTTCTTTTTTTTCATTCAATATTTTTTTTAAATCACTTATTCTGTGAAGAAACACTGTGCTAGGTTCTGGGACACAGGTAAATAAAACATCTCTGTCCTCAAAGAGCTTATATTTAGAAATTTATAAAGCGAAACAGAGGATTTTAAACTTGATGCTGGAGTAATAGGGAACTGCTGGAATTTATTGAGTAAGGGAGTGACATGGTCAGATGTGGCCTTTGGGAAGGTCCCATTGGCAGTTGTGTGGAAGAGGGACTAGAGTGGGCAGAGGCTTGAGACAGGGAGACCAGCCTGCAGGCTACTGTAATAGTCCAGAATATCTCATCAGATTCTTTGTAGAAATTCACCATTTTTTCATCCTCTGAATTGGATGTTGGTGCATTCTGGTTGTCTGTTCATACTTATTGTAAGCACTATAAAATGAAATCATTTATCCCATGAAATAATGTTTCCTGTTATCTTTGAGCATAGGATGAAACCAAGCCCTTTATGTGCCTTTCTATTAATCTGTGAAGATCCTGTAAGCTGCTTACCTCCTTAGCTGTGACTTCTTTACCTCTTCTGGACAGTGAAAATGTCAGTATGGCTACAGTTCAGTTCTTACACCATATGTCAACTCTTCAGTCACTGGACAAAGAGTCCCAACAATGTTTGCAGTTGAGGCAAGAATGGTATAAAAATTTTGTTTTGCACCTTATCCTTTTTTCTGCTACTCTGCTGTTGGCACTGTAAGAGCAGAAGGGAGATGAATGGAGAGAGGACCACTTGATATTTTTATCCATTGAATTTGCTTCCTTTGCCAAAAAAAAAAAAATTATCACCTGATGGCCAACCTTCTGGTGAAGAGCCTCCTTACACTTATCTGGGCTGAGTCTTGGCTAACAGACATAGTGTCTGTCACTTTTCCATATTTGAAGCTTGTCCATCATGGAAGAATCTGCCAGAGCTGGCATTCTAGTGAAAAAGCCTTCAAGGACCCCTGTGTGGTGATCCATGTTGGGAACTACATAAATTCAGCTGATGTGTTTATCTTCAATTTTCTGAGAGTAGGTATGCTGTGGGGTCCTGGAATTTAACACTGAAACACTCAACATAGTCTTATTACTATGGAATCTTTCCTCCTTTCAGAACTGAACTTTTCTATCCCTTTTCTATCCCAAGAATCAGAGAGTGAATTTATAGACTCAAAAGGAATCTTAGAAATGATCTGTTCTAAATCATGAGTTTTCTAAGTGAAGTCACAAGGGATCACAGAGATGTCTCTTGCTCCGAGTCATATGGTTAGAAAGTAGCAGACCTTGGACCATCATCCGGGCCTCCTGACTCTAAGCACCTCCAAGGAGATTGTATAGGGACAATAGGAAGAACTGCATTGGGATTTAGAGATTCTGTATCCAAATGACAGCTTTGACACCCATGTAACCTTGGGCAAATCACTGAACTGCTCTGGGCTTCCATTTCTTCATCTGTATAAAGAGAGTATTGAACTAAATGATTTCTAAGGTCCCACCTACATATAAGTATACAATCCTATGATTCTCCATCCCAAGGTATTCCAGGGGCAATCCAGGTAGCCTAGTTCTGGGGGGGAAGGAAGGGTTAGGATCCCTTTAGACTTTACCTTTGCTTAGCTATGACCCAATGTGACCTTTTGTAAGGGCACTAAATTGAGTCCAGGACCAGGAACTTGGAGCGTTAGCCGCAAATGAACTCACCACATAACTCTTTGTCCATCATTGCACTACCATTTGTCCCATTTTTCTTTATCTGCAAAATAGAGACAATTGTGCTTGCCCCACCCACTGCACAAGGTGGTTGTGAAGAGGAGAAAGATCTGCAAATGCTTGGAAGAACATCAAGAATTATTATTGCTTTCTGAGAACACTGCATCTAGCCAGAGCCTCACATTTGTTTTGACTGAAAACATTTTCCTAAATTGCAGGTCCAGTCATGTTACAGTGCTACTCAATAAACTCAGATGGCTTCCCATTGCCTCCAAGATAAAATATAAAATACTCTGGCATCCAAAATGCCCTTCATAACCTATCCCCCTTCTTTTCTAGTCTTCTTCTACCTTAGTCTATGTCAGGTACTCTTTAATCCAGTGATCTTGACCTTGACGTTCTACAAACAAGACACTCCATCTTTTGGCTACTGGCATCCTCTCTGGCTGTCCCTCATCCTTGGAATGTTCTCTCTCCTCTGCTCTGACTACTGACTCCTCTGGTTTACTTTAAGTCACAACTAAATCCTACCTTCTACAGGAAGCCTACCCCAACTCCTCTTAATCCCAGTGCCTTCCCTCTGTTAATTATTTCCTACTTATCCTATGTAGCTTGCTTTCATATATATATTTGTTTGTGTGTTATCTCCCCCATTAGATTGTAAGCTCCCTGAGGGCAGAGACTGTCTTTTGCCTTTTTTTTTGTATACCTAATGCTTAGCACAGTTCCTGGAATATATTAGATGCTTAAAAATGTTTATTGATTGATTTACCAAACCACTGGGTTTTCAAAATGGTATAAATTTGAAATTATGTTTATAGTACTCCCTGCCTTCATTTCACTGTCTACCAGATGACCTTGGCTTTGTCCCATGTATCCTGGTATCTCCTCTGCCATTCTGCCAGGTTTATTTTATATGAGCCACTCATTTCAATGATTTTGGACTGTACCCTAAAATCCCAGTTTGCTCCTGGCCCCTGCAATGTTATGTTTTATCCAGTAAGATTCAGGCTGAATCTTGGCTTGTATTGATGCTTACTAATTAGCTGGCTGCCAGGTTTTCTTCTCCCACCCACCAGCAAGCTGGGTCAAAGTACCCCGTTAGCAGAACAGATATAGAATAGGAATATTTCACTAGGTTGGCATCTGCTTGGTTCTGGCACTCTACATTAGAACTTCAGTACTCAGTAGCCAGAACAAGCCTTAGAAAGCACATATCTGTCTATTTGTGTACATTTATGGCTCCACTGGCAGTGGTTCACTTGTGTGTGTGTGTGTATTTGGCTAAAAAGATAAACTGGCATCTAGATAGGGCTTTCATAACACTGTGAGAGAGGTGACGCTATTATCCCCATCTTATAGATGAGGAAAAGAAATTAAGTGACTTACCCCAGTCATATAGCTAGTAAGTGTGAGAGTGTGGATTTGAAATCATGACTTTTCTGTCTCCAGAAGTGCTGCTCTTCCTCCAATACCATGTAAACTGCATGTTTCATTTGCTTTCCCACAACTGAGAATATGTCATTAGTGAAAAATTAATCTAATATTTATTAAGAACACATTAAGTGTAAGACATTCAGTTAAGGGTTATGGAGGTGGCAAAGAGGTATCAGAGGCTTTTTCCATACCAAAGAATTTTATAATCTAGTTGGAGAAATACACACAGGAAAAAGGTAATTAACAAAGCAAGACCACATATACATTGCAAAAGGAATGACTTACACAGTAAATGTCCAGATTACTGAAGTGGTCAGGGGAGATGGGGCTTGGTATGGGATTTTAAAAATGGGGAGTTGATCCAGCAATACCATGCTAGGTCCATATCCCAAAGACATCCAAAAAAAAATGAAAAAAGGAAAAAGGCCTATTTGTACAAAAATATTTGTAGCAGCTCTTTTTGTGGTAGCTAAGAATTAGAAACTGAAAGGATGCACATCAATTGGGGAATGGCTGAACAAGCTGTGGGACATAATTGTGACGGAATATTATTATGCTGACAAGCATAATAAAAGAAATAATAGATAAAAATAGAAATGACAAGCAGAATGATTTCAGAAAAACCTGGAAAGACTTACATGAATTGATACACAGTGAAATGAACAAGACCAGGAGAACGTTGTACACAGTAACAGCTATATTGTTCGGCGAAGAACTGTGAATGACTTAGCTATTCTCAGCAATATAATGATCCAAGACAATCCCAAAAGACTATATGATGAAGCATATTATCTGCCTCCAGAGAGAGAACTGATATTGACTGAATGTAGACTGAAACATGCTATTTTTTACTTTCTTTCATTTGAGTCTTCTTGTACGAAATGACTAATATGGAAATGTTTTACATAATTGCACATGTATATAACCTGTATCTGATTCCTTACTCTCTCAGGGAGGGGGAGAAGAAGAAAAGAGGGAGGAATAAAATTTGGAACTCAAAACTTCAAAGAAAAATGTTAAAAAACAGAAAAAAATAGAAAAAATGGGAAGACATTAGATAGTAAATCTATATTGGTTTTAAGTGATTGCTGCATTTTTTAAAAAAAAACACTCACATGACGTCTATTTTAATGATTATCTGTTATACAATTTGGAAAGAGAGGGATGATAAATATCTGTCTAGTTGACAGCTACTGATATGTAGTTTCTGAATCCATCCTCTTATCTTTTTTGATAAATCACAGCAATATTTATATCCCAGCATCTCTATTATTTTATGTGATGCCTCAAAGATTTCTGACATTAGGTGCAAGATCACATCATTAAATTTTGCTAGCACTCTGGGATTTAATTGATGATGATGATGATAGCTAACATTTATATATCACTTAATATGTGCCAGGCACTGTGTTAAGCATTTTATAATCATTTTCTCATTTGGTCCTCATAACAACCTTGTAAGGTTATTATTGCTATTTTATAGATGAGTAAATTGAGGCAAATAGAAATGAAATGACTTACCCAGAGTCACACAGCTAGTAAGGGTCTGAGGCTGAGTTGGAATTCAGGTCTTCCTGACTCCAAGTCCAGTGTTCTAACCCCTGCACCACCTAGCTGCCCATCTGCACCTGCAGACTTGAACTAATTTTATATAAATCTATTTTCCCTTTCTACTTCTTTACTTATCTTGGGCTAAAATGTCCTCTCTCCAGTGTTGATTTGATCTTTCGATTTGAAGACAATTCTCTTGACTGCAGAAGACTGAAGCAGAGTGGGAATGAAATAGTTGAACTTCGTGTCATCTATGAGCAGTATTCCATCTTCTCCAAGCAGCAAGAATCCCTTTAAAATGAGCCAATCCTGGTGGTCTTCAGAAAATCCAGAGGAATTTTCCACTAGCCTTAGAGTCCTGAGACCCAGGTTTAAAATTCTGTCTCCACTACTACTTATATGAGCTTAGACAAAGCAATTCACTTCTTTGGGACTCAGTTTTTTTCTAAGTTAGGGTCTCTTCCAGGTTTAAATTCTATGACTCTTTGCAGTTTTTGTCCCCTTTGATTTATTAAATACCCAGAAGTCCCCTAAGTTGTTATTAACAATTCCATTCAGTCCAGTAATCATGTTCAGACCCTACCACTTTTGACAAGTACTAACCTTCAGAAGTGTTTTCCCATACCTTATTTGGACTCATTTCCCATCTCCCCTTTGAGGAATTTATTTTAGAGTAATTCAGATCTTGGTATAAAGCTTATAAGTAATCCTCATTTGGTAATTGTTGAATTGAGTAAAAATATTGTTATTGTTAATAATAATCGTGACTTACATTTCGACTTACACTTAAAGGTTTTCAGAGTGCTTTCCTCATAAGAACTCTATGAGGAAGGTAGGACACATGCTATCAATCCTTTCTACAGATATAGAAGAACTGAGTTCTAGAGAGACTTAGTGATTTGTCGCACATCGCTTAGTGTCAAAACAAGGTCTCAAACTCGGTCTTCTTTCTCATGGTTCGAATTTATTTTCCTATACATAACTTTCCAAAATCCCTTAATGAAACATGGCCATTTTTCCAATATGTAATGGGCAGAAAAGGTTGACTGATGTTTGTAGTATTAGAGTATAAGATCCTTGAGGGCAAGGACTTTGTAGATGTTTAATAAATGTTTGCTGTTGCTATTATAACCTTTTCCCACTGCATTCCTTTATCATTGTTAATTATCTTTAATTTTCACACTAGCATATGCTGTCCACTCCTACTGTAGCAATTCCAGTTGCCATTTTGGTTTTTTGTGAATGTGTATACAGTATTTCCAGCTTCTTAAAAACTGTTTCCTAGAAAGCTATGTTCTATGTTTATTCTTCTCTTTTGTAATTAAAGTAAAAAGAAGTCTCTCCAATTCATGTCTTTGAAAACTTCATGCTAATTTTCCCTTTATCATAGTTATACTGAAGTTCTTTACAAGTAGTACAGATGTGTAATGTTGTCCACTACCCAATTACCATTGTTCTGCATTTGAGTATAACAGTTGATGGGGTTATGGAAATATTTGTCTGAAAAGCAGAACTAACTAGTACCTCTTAGATGGCTCCCACCCTTGTTTCCTTTCCTCCCCTTCCTACTGGGCATGACTTTCAACCCAGTCACTGTCTTCACAGAGCAGAATAATAGAAGAAAAATTTTCCTGGTGGGGCTACTGACACCAAGGGAACTTTCCCTACACTTCTCACCAATCTTTTCCCAGAGCTTAAAACTCCTTACTCAGGCTTTTATCTAGGGAAAATCCCAGATTCTGTTCTTACCCTGCTGTAGGAAATTATGAAATATAAATTGATAAGATTCTCTTTCATTTTTCTTTACAGCTCCCATCAGGAACAGTCCCAACAATTTAAACACAGTCTGCTTCTCTCTCTCTGTCCCTCTTTCTCTCTTCCCCTTATCAGTCATTGTCCCTTGTTTCCTCCCATCCCCAAGAGTGGAAACAAATAGCAATTATAAGTTGTTACAATTGATCATCCTTTATCTTCAGCTGACACTCAGAACTAAATAAACAGAAATGGAGAAAAGTTGATGAGAAGGAGAGAGGGGGAGCAACACTCTTAACAAATAAAGACAGCCTCTCTCTCTCTTCTTCCTTCTTCTCTCTCTCTCTCTCTCTCTCTCTCTCTCTCTCTCTCTCCCTCTCCCTCTCCCTCTTTCCCTCCCCTCCTCTCTCCTCCCCTTCCCTCTCATCTCTTCTCCTCTTTTCTGTCTCATCTTAGTTCCAGTTTAGCCCCCACCCTCTATTCCTGCTGTTAGTAGAGATGGTGGCAGCCACAGAGATGGTGCTGATTTTTCAGTCCCTCTGTCTCTCTTCTTTTTCTCCCTCTCTTTGCTTCAGATGTATACACCAAACATCTCAGTTTGCACATGCACATCCTGCCTCTCAGGAGATCGCTCCTCTTGGTCAAGGGGAGAGCAACACTACCTGTTTAAGTGGATCCAACCTCATTGTTCCCAGGGGATCATGTAAATAAATTGGTATTGGGGACTTTATTTATACTTATTTCTGCCAGCAGAAAATAATCTCTAGTGCCCTGATACATGAGAAATGTTTCCGAAATTCTAGGTAATTTGTGAAGGTAGGAAACCAAGGTGAATTTATGTTGAGTCTGTACATATAAGGGATTTGTAGTCAATATTGCTTAAAAACATGCAAGAGAAGAAAAACATGGGCAGAGAAAAATGTCTACATATGAAACAACAACCAACAAAAAAGCTGAATATTTCAGACAAAAAAGAGATATTTCACTTGCTAAAAAGTAAACATTCAGATATTTGGAAATATTAATGGTAGTTGTAGAATTTTTCACTTTATATTCAGATTCTGTGTAAAAATATGCAGAAATACTCTAGTTGGCGTCAGAGGACATGGCTCTGCCAATCAGGAAAGGGAAGAAAATAAACATTCTATATAGAAGTACTCTGTGTTATTGTTGGACTTAGTCATTTTTCAGTCATGTCCAACTCTTTGTGACCGTATTTGGGATTTTCTTGGCAAAGCTACTGGAGTGATTTGCCATTTCCTTCTCCAGCTCATTTTATAGGTGAAGAAACTGAGGCAAACAAGGTTAAGTGACTTGCCCAGGGTTACACAGCTACTAAGTGTCCAAAGCCAAATTTAAACTCAAGAAGATGAGTCTTTCTAAATGCAGCATGCTATCCATTGTACCACCTAGCAATTATCTTGATTCTCCTAACAATCCTGTGAGATAATTACTGTTATTATCCCTGTTTTATAGTTGAGGTTAAGTGACTTGCCCAGGGTTACATAGCTAGTAAGTGTCTGACACCAGATTTGAACCAGGTCTAGTACTCTATCCACTGTGTCACTTAGTGGCCTCTGTCCCTTACTAACCTGTATGATATATAAGGTAGGCCTGGAGTCAGGAAGAGCTGAGTTCAAATCTGGCCTCACATACTTACTACTTGTGTGGCCTTGGGCAAGTCACTTAACCCTGTTTGCCTCAGTTTCCTCATCTGTAAAATGAGTTGGAGAAGAAAATGGCAAATCACTCCAGTATCTCTGCCAAGAAAACCCCAAATGGGGTCATGCAAAGTCATTCATGACTGAAAATGTCAACAATGAGAACAACAAAACAAAAACTCATTTTTAAAGAGGGAGATGACACAAATAACTTGCAAGTTTCCTTTAACTCTAAATACGTGATTCTATGAAATGGCAATTCATTTTCCTCTCTTTTTACTCAAATTATCTTGTATTTAATTATTTGTCATATATTCTCAGAAGAACATAATCTCCTTAAGGAGATTTTTGTCTTTATCATCCCTAGAATCTAGTACAGTGCTTAGAATGAGCTGCTCTCTTGTCTAATTAAAGTGTAAACTCCCTGAGAGCAGGGTGCATAGTTTTTCTATTGTGAATAAGTGAATTTCTTCATCTATGAAACTGGGATAATAAAACTTACCACCCCCTTCCCATTCTACTTGTAGATAATGAATTCATTTGAAAAGATAGGAAGGCAGGGAGAGAAGAAAGAAGGGACGGAGGAAGTGACACTCTATTCCACCACCAAGGGGAGATGGGAATTAGAAAACTGTGGGGAAATGAGAGTGGTAGAGCAACATGCCAATAGAGAGTATTATGGGGTCAGGTCCTGGAGTTTATCACTGAGAAAAAAAGGGCACCTTAAGATCACTGGTGTTGGGGAGGTACTGCCATCTCCTTCCTTCCCAGTCCCTGGCCCATAACACCACATTGTCTTTGCATCTGAATTCATTATATCCAAGGAGAATACTAATAGCTCTCCTATTCACATTTATAATTTAAAATATTCCTTTGGTTCTTATAACAGCCCTATGAAGTAAATGCTACAGGTATTTTCATCTCCATTTTACAACGAGGAAAAATTCTCTCAGAGAGAATAGGGAAGTCACATTCCCATAACGGCTATGAGTGCTAGAAGGGGAATTCAAACCCGGATTCCAAATTCTAGCATTCTTTCTATTGCAATGAATTCACATTTCTATGACACTTCATGGGTAACAAAAAACTTTCTTTAAACCAACCTTAGGAGATGTAGGTAGTAGTATGCTAATTTCATAGATAAATTTCGGTTCTGAGAAATGAATGATGTGCTTCAGAACTGCACAGCTAATAAGATGCTGAGACAAGACCCACTCCTAGGTCACAGCAAGCCTGGTGGTTCTTCCACTATGCTACAGGTAGAGGAAGAGGAGCCTGTATGTTGTCCATATGCTCCTTCTTCTCATTCCTTTGTACTCTCTTTCTCCCCTTCTCTATCTTCTTTCCTCTCTCCCGATCTCAGATGTGCTTTTTTTTTTTTTGGTGAATGTAGGGCTACCTTTTACCTTTTTTGAATTGTAGCATTTACAAAATAATGGGAAGGAAAAAGGGCCACAAATGCTTCTATTAGGGGATGCCCTCCTCTGACAATAAAGGAAGTACTTGGTGAAAATTTACAATAGATATAGAATAAAAACAGCTATTAAATCAGAATTGGTTTAGCACCCTTCAGAGAGACCAGAATAAAAACTATTAACAGCCCAAAGGGAATTTAATTGCAAATCCCAGGACATAACAGAGAGATCAGAGGGTTAATGCTTAGAATGCTTACATGGCCTTATGAACTAGATGATTTGGTAAGCTAGAAGGGACTGGGTTTCAACTGCTTGTGGGTATATCTTGCTTAAAGAAAGTAGTTTTGTGCAAGGAGAAAGGCCTCATTCTCTTATTCCTAGAGTGTCAGGGTCAGGAAGCTGAGGATGGAACCTTTCACCAGTGAGGAGAGAGTGAGCCCTGGAGTAACACCTGGCTCCCAGAATGGCCTCCCTCTCGTGCCCAGGCTGCTGGTCCATTCTCTCTACTCATAGCAGTCTTTATCCATCTTCTTCATTGTTATTTTTGGGCTTTGGTATTTCTAGGACTTTTCTTAGCCTTTATTCCCTTTGGTGGCAAGAGCTTTCTTCTCTGAGTCTTTAGCAGTACTCATAGAACCTTTCTTTGAACTTTGCAATAGGGGAGGGGAAATGAAATAGCAGCTAGGTGCTGCCCCAGAAAGAGCACTGGGTCTGGAGTCAGGAAGACCTGAGGTCAAATCCAGACTCAGATACTTCCTGGCTGCGTAACCCTGGGCAAGTCACTTAACTTCTGTCTGCCTCAGTGTCCTCAGCTGTAAAATGGGGATAATAGCACCTACCTCTCAGGGTTGTTGTAAGGATGGAATGTGATGCTATTTGTAAAGTGTTTAGCACGGGGCCTGGAACACAGTAGGCACTTAACAAATGCTTCTTCTTCTTCCCACTTATCCCAATGGCAGATTTAGGGATGATATATGTTGGTAATTGGAGAGATCACTATGACTGAGATTCAGTTCCAAGTCAAAGGAAATTGATCATGGAGATATCTGAAGAAAAACTGAGACCAAAGCTGAGGGAGGCTAAGAAGGAGTTGGGTTGGAGGGGAGTAGAGGGAAGGGGTTACATACAAAGTATGTATGTTCCTTTCAGTTCCTATTCTAAGGCAGAGAGGAACTTTTTGGTGGGAGCTTACTCTTCACCCAACCTCCTGGTAACTCTAGAGAGGAAGTGGCAGAACACCTTGGGAAATCCTAGGAAATCTAACATCCAGAGGAGAGAAGAGTACTCCTTGTACTAACTGGAGAATTCCTGGATGAGCTAAGATGTAGCAAAGATGGATAGAGGAACAAAGCCAGACCTTGGCCTTCATTGGTATTGTCTGTTATTTTCCCTCTCCTTCTGAAAAAAAAAATAAATATAAATTTCTGTGAGGAAGAAAAAAAGAGAGACAGTAGTACTGAGGAGCCAACAGCTAGGTGTGTGGTGCAATGGAAAGAGCATAAGATGTGGAATGAGAATAGATCTGACTTCAAATTCTGTCTCAGACACTCACCAGCTCAGTCGTTGAAGATTCGTTTCAGCGGTGTCCTGCTCTTCTTGAATCCATTTGGGGTTTTCTTAGCAAAGATGCTGAAGTGATTTGCGGTTTCCTTCTCTAGCTCATTTTACATGTGAAGAAACTGAGGCAAGTAGAGTGAAGTGACTTATTCAGGGTCACCCTAGGCAAATTACTTAATGTCTCTTGGTTTCAGTTTCCTTAAATATAAAATGGGGATAATAATAGCATGCAAATTACTGTGTTGTTTGAGGATCAATTGAGTTCTGTGTAAAGCACTTTGTAAACCTTAAAACTCAATATAAATGCTAGTTATTATTCTTATTACATGCCCATTAGAAAAGTCTTTTATAGTGTCATTGATGGGCTAACTTTTAAATGGTTCTAACTCCAAGCAAGAGAGAGAGAAAGGCCACACATGGAGCTGTTAGACAAGGATGGCTTTTGTTTGTTTGTTTTCATTTGGTTAGGCAATGGGGGTAAGTGACTTGCCCAGGGTCACACAGCTAATAAGTGTTTGAGGCCAGATTTGAATTCAGGAAAACTTGTCCTCATGACTGTAGGCCCAGCATTCCATCCTCTGTGCCACGTAGCTGACGATATATGGGCTCATGCTAGTCAGAAAAATGCTTTGTATCATATTAGGCATACCGTGTTCACACTACTGACTTGTTTCCCATGGGTTTTTATTTATTTATTTATTTTTTGCAATAGTGTCGATGGACTTGTTCTTACCTATCAACAGTGTAGGGGTAATCTGACCATGCAAAAGGAAAGATAGGGCTGTTCATTGAGTAACCTTACATAAGAAATATATGTCCCCAAATTGCCTGCTAGGCTTGAAACTCTGAGATAATGAGATTAGCAAGATGTCTTGACCTGGTTTCACTTGTGTGCTCAGGTCATCTCTCAGGGGGTTATTTTAGGATTTTTGATAAGAAGTGAGATATCATATGCTTGCATATATAAGAGATGGCAAAGATATTTGTGAATTTAATGATGTTGGCAAATTTAGAAAATGGAATATTTTATAAAGACACAGATACTGGGTAGATAAGATAATATTTAAAAATCTACTAATTTAAAAATTTTATATTTCAAAGTAGTACACTCCCAACCCCTCACATGAAGCCTTTAGAAAAGCTAGCCTACATTTAAGGAACATTGTAGGTACAAATCATCTCAAAAAACAAAAACTTGAGCCCCAACCCATGTGTTTACTTTTAAGAATCAGCCAGAACACACAATTAATTTGAAGCAAAGGCATTTAATAAAATAATATGAAAATACACTTATCAATAAAACAAGTTCTCCATAAGCTTGGGGTACTTTCCCTCATTCTTTCTGGCAGATCCTTAGATCCACTTATGCAAATGAAAGAGAAAGGGAAAGACTAGAACAACAATACCAACAGAAGTCCCCGTTCCCCAACTATGATTTTGCTATATACAGAAACAAACCTCCCAGACTATGAGTCACCATGTATTGGCTGGTTACTGATTTTCACTTTCCAACTCTGTCTTAGTCCATGACCTAACTGATTCAGAGGGGCCATGAAGGGGCAGATGAACTTTGATCGCAAAGACAACTTGGCACAGGATGGAAATAGGGAACATATGCTGCCCCCCATAGAAGATAAAAGCTTTGGGACAACAGGTTAAGTCTTTCAATCAGGTCATTGCTTCACCTTATATTTTCCCTCCTTATCTGATGTTGATGTCTCCAGGCAAACTCTTCCTTTCTACAACTTACCCAGCTGATTGGATAAACTTTAAGCACCATCTAAATGTCAGTTATTATGATTTTAAAACTGCCATTATTGCCAGGGGAGTAAATGCCCTGGTGCAGATATTTCTATCCCTTCTTTGCACAGCTATTGTTGTAGTTATGGTTATTTTATTTTAACAAGGTCTGTGATTTTAATGATTTTTTTTTTTGCTCAAGCATTTGATATCCTCCTGATTCCTTTTTGCTCTCAGAATGGTGTCACCTCGGACCAGGACCTCTTCTATATGTCTTAGATCTGGTTCAGCTACTCTTCCTCCTTTGGGTCATACTCCACTCATTTGGAGATAATGACCACTCAAACAGAGGCTTGACTCCATTGATGGTATTCCTGTTCTTAACAGGTCCTGTAATATGACAGTATAAACCATCATTGAAAAACCAATGTCCAAAATATTTAAGAGTAAATTCTCTTAAGTACTTTGGAGGAATATGTCTTTTCACAACCAATTTATTTTCTATGTATAAATCATTCTTCTCTATCAATGGATCATAATAATAATAGCTAGCATTTATATAGTACAAATTGCTTCACATTTTATCTCATTTTATCTTCCTGACAACCCTGTGAGGTAGGTATTATTATTATTCTTGCTTTCCAAATGAGGAAACCAAGGTGCACACAGATGAAATGGCTTGCTTAGGGTCAAATAGTGGTCTGAGTATTTGTGGCAGGATTCAGATTCAGGTCTTCCTGAATTCTAAGACCTATATTCTACCTACTATCCAATACTTCTTAAACTGTGGGTCATTCTGTCTTTTGGTTTGAATGTGGAGGTCGCAAAAAATTTGGTAACAGTAAAAGGTTTCTGAATGTGCAATGTCCAAAATATCAATATCAAATATTTCATCAAGATTTAATTCTTTATGTAAAAAATAAACAAGTACATCCATCTCATTAGTATGCAAATTTGCTTTCATCTTTAATAAATGGCAAAATTATTTGTATACTAAAGAATTGTTTTAAAATAAGTTTCTTTATGATTTATTGTCAGTAAATGTTTGATTTGTATACCTATTTTATATACCTATAAACCAAGGATAGTGTAAAAATTTCGCATGAGATAAGTGGTCAGAAGTGGAAAAATTTAAGAAGGCCTGCACTATACCATCTAGCTGCCTATGAAAAAGGACCATGAGCCTCTTCTATGACTTCATTATGTTTCCAAGTGTCATGGATATTTGAGTGTGACAACTTGAGTTTCTTGCAAAATAGTCTAAAATTCAGAGTTTTCACTATTTCAGATAAACTTCCTTCAGGACAGATAAATAAAGTCTTGCTGCTTGTTCATTCAGTAAGCCTTTATGTGTATTACTATGTGCCTAAGCATTTTTGTACATATTATGTATAAGTCACTATATTAAGTGTTAGAGATTTCAACAGACATAGCAGTCCCTGCCCACAAAGCCCTTACTCTATTTTTACTGCTTAAGAATATTGCTTTGTTTTAGCTTGATTTTTAGTAATGATTACCTCTCCCCATTTGGGACCAACAGCATGTGTTTGAGGAATGAACACTCAGCTTTATGAAAATATTTTGTGACCATTATTGACCTGAAAATTGGTTAAAGAGGCAACAAGCTAGGTGATAAGTAAATTCATATTGTTTATTCCCTTAAGTTAGAGACATGTATATGGAGCCAGAGCTTTAAGTCTAACTGAATCAAGCAATTTTAGGAGGACATTTAAACCCTGACTCAGGATGTCTGTGTTATTCAAAAAAAAAAAATAACCTCCATATGTTTTTTTTTTTTAACATATAACATGGGAAAGGAAGTTTCTTAGTTGAATAGGTTGTAAATACAATAAAATAGGAAAATGTCAAAGTGTCAATTGAAATTATGGATCTAGTATATCTGTGTTTCCCCTACATAACATATGTCCTTAGGATACCAAGATAAGAAAAGTCCCCCTGTCCTTAGTGATCACAAACAGGAAGAATGCTGGTCAGCTTCAGCTGGTCCTGCAGTTGCTGATACAGGAAGGGGCATTTGTAGTTCACTCAGAGAGAAAAGATTAATTCAGGTTTTTGGCTCTTATTGGGGCTCAATTTATCTTAAATGATTATCACCATGTAAAAAGCAGGGGTATGTTGAGCCAGCTCTAATAGGCTCCCAAAAGCATATCATTAAATTTTCGGTGTGAGCATTTTCCCATCAAAAGTCAACAAAGACTACAAATCAGGGCTTGACTTATTATTTGAATGACTGACTAGACTTGAGAAAATGATAGAGAAAAAGGTTAATAATATGGATTAAATTTGAAAGTGTGTCCTACCATCCTTTTTTTTTTTCAGGACAGCTGGTTGTTAAACATTTACCAGTGCACCCCTGAAGGAAAGGCAATGATTGTACACATAGAACTCACCCATGATGGTCTCCTCTCTTCACCACTGAATCTAAACAACAGAGCTAACTGGCCCCATATAGGGTCATTTGTTTTTATTTTAAAGTTTTAGTTCATTCTGGGGGCCTGGCAAGGTAAATAAAAATTGTTAATTAGATTCTTTCCCATTATCTGCCATTGAAAAAAAAATGCTCTTTAAGCTTTTTCCATGTGGTGTCATAGCAGGAACACTGGACTGTGCATTTGAGACAACTAACATAATCTTGCCTGTTCCTTATTACCTGTGTAACTTTGGGTAACTCAGCTAACCTTTCTGGTTCTCAGTTTCTTCATCTGTAAAATAAGGGGGTTGGGCTAAATAGTTCCTAAGTTCTTTCCATAGCTAACATTCTGTGAGTCCAAATATTCTTGTTGAATTTTGTCCAAGTTTTGTAAGGAGAATGTAAGAAGGATATAAATTAAATTATTCCTTTAGGGCAGGAACTATTTTCATTCTTGTCTTTGTATCTCTAGCACCTTGCATAGTACCTGGAACATTGCAAGCAAGTAATAGATACTTGTTGAATCACATTGAGTTGAAAGGAGGAAAGTCTGGTTTTATATAAACTTAGTTTTTCTGTTTAATGGTCTTAAGAAAACTTAAATTGAACTGCAGGCTATCTTTGGAAGTAAAGGCCCTGGCACAGACATTTCCATACCTTCTTTGTGCCAATATAAATGCTAGAACATCAAAAGAGGTAAAAAAAGTTGCATAAAAAAGAACCTAACCAAACAAACTTCTGCTCCTATGATTACATTTGATTAAAATGATGATTCAAATGGGAAAGCCCAGTCACAGTACAAAGAGGCAGCTCTGAAGAATGGCCTTGATATTTTGCTTCAGGCTAATTGGAAGTGGTGTCTCCTAAATGGATCTGTAATGAACAGCTTGATGAATGCTATAGCCCAACTATTATTAATGTGGAAATTAGCAAACATATCAGAAGAAGTTAGTCGGGATTGTGGCACTTCTCAGGCTGAAGTAGGCAAACACAAAGAAATTATAGCTTTCCTTTTCCAGCAGTGGATAATGCACTGTTCTAATGGAGAAGCTGTAATGAGGCCTTCTAACCCTTCACCTCAAACTTCTAGTGAATTAAATGGCTATTACTATGTCTTAGTGGTCTTGCATATTTTTCAAGTGACAAGGTCTCTCTGATATTTGAGGCCAGAAGCTACATGATGTATATTTTTAATCGCAATCAACACTGGAGAGAAGCCAAGTAAGAGTGCTTTTCTTCCTTAAGCTAATATCCCTGAAGGTAAGCTAATCGAACTCCAGAGGAGAAATTGTGTTAAGACTCGGCATGACAAAGTATGAGATTAGGAACAAGCTGGCTTCTGTTTAAACATTAACCTAATGGAAGGACAGTGAAACCTTTTTTTTTTTTAACTTCCATTACCTGAATTTATTTTTTCCTATAATTTAGATCATTTCAGGCAGATTTGTCTGCTGAAAATATTACTCTTATGATACCACTCCTATGCTCATGATCCTTCAGAATCTCTCCATTGCCTACCAAATAAAAGTCCTGCATCTTTAGACCAGTCATTCAAGTGGCCCCTGATGTACCTTTCCATCCTGTTTTTCCTGACTTCTCCAATCTAGTGACCATTGTTTGTTTGTTTGTTTGTTTGTTTTGTTTTGTTTTGTTTGTTATAGAAATGCCTTGTGTTGTTCTGCCTCTGCTCACTCCACAACCTGAAATACGGTTGCATTGATTGGAAGGGGCAGATGGCAAAGGTTTGAGAGTCAGTGGAATGGTCAGGCAGTAGCAGAAACAGTAATGTAGACTATTTTTTCAAGAAGTTTAGCTCTGAATAGCACAGAGTCAGGCAAATAATTGGAAGGTGAAGCAACATAAAAGTATACTTTTTAAGATGGAGAAGGAATGAACATGCATGTAGGCAAAGGAGTAGAAGCTAAAAAAAGGGGAGACATTGAAGATGCAAGAGAGAGAAGGGTTGATTAATTGATCAAGTAAGATCCTGGAGACAGAAGGAGAGAATGGGGTCAAGGGCTGGCTTTTGGAATAAGACTCTCTTCTGATACAGGACAGAAGTGAAAGGGGATGGCTAGAGAATTAGAAAATTTGGGATTTTTATTTAAATGGTGAGTAGGGGAGTCAAGGGAATACCCATTGGCTGGTCATTAGGAATGAGGTCAAGGAACTGTGAGACCAGGGTTTTAGTAGTATATTCAACATGATTATAAACCACAAAACTCTATTTAAAAAGAAAGGCAAAGAAAGAAGTGAAAATGGTGTTTTTAGGAAGATGTTATATATTTGAGGATTAGGAAAAGTCAGATATTTTTAGGTCAGCCTTGAGTCTTGTCACTACCATTAGCTTTGTGACTTTGGCTAACTTAAACTTCTAAGTCTCAGGTTTATTTTTTTTTAAATCTGTGGAATACTAGGGTTTAACTACATGACCTCTAAGGTACTTTCTAACTTTGACTTTCTGTGATTTGTAAAATTATAAAAATAAAAACTATTTTAGAATAAAACAGGAAGACCCCTTGCTTAGAGGGAAGGTAGCCTGCATGGTTTGCAAGCATTATTGCCTCAACAGGTTCATGCCTGTCTGGTCACTTTGGGAGTGTCAGGATATCCTCATGGTCACAACGATTGAAGTTAAGCAATCTGCAGATGCAGCTGTCAGTTGGATGGCTGCAGTTATCACGCAAGTCCAGTAGAATATTACTTACTGATTCACCTGATGCAATGGACCACAGGAATCCATATATGAGTCTTCCTCCTTGCTGGTTACCTTATTCCCACATGGAGTCACTTCAGTAGTCTAAGTTGATTCCACACAATTACAGTGAATCTAGACTAAGCTTTCAGTGTGATTTCCTGCCAACACTATAGGATCTAAAAGAAATGTATCTTTTTTTCATAGTTGGGATACTTGCTCCTATTTTCTTTAATGTATGAGTTTCATGTAGCCTGTCCAGGGTCATGATTATGATACCACTATTAGAAATCAAGGAAGTTAAACTACAGGGATAGGAAGGCAGTAACTATTTAGAAACACAATTTATTCATTTATTTGTTTATTTTTTAAGATTCTTTATTAAATTTTCAGTTCCAAATTCTCCTCTTCCCTCTAGCATTTCCCCTACCCATAGAGAAGGCAAAGTGAAGTCATGCAAAGCATGTTTCCGTATTAGTCACATTACAAAAAAGCAAGAAAAAGAAAGTGAATAAAAAGATATGCTTTAATCTGTACTCAGAGTGCATCACTTCTTGCTCTCTCTGGAGGTGGATGACATTTTTCATCATGAGACCTTTGGAACTGGCATGGATCATTATATCTTGATCAGAGTAGCTAAGTCTTTCACAACCTTACAATATTGCTGTTAGTATATACAATGCTCTCCTGGTTCTGCTCACTTCACTTTGCATCAGTTCATATGAATCTTTCCAGGTTCTTCTGAAGTCTGCCTGCTCATCATTTGCTATAGCATGATAGCATTCCATTACATCCATATTCCACAACTTTTTCAGCCATTCTCCAATTGATGGGCATCCTCTCAATTTCCAATTCTCTGCCACCACAGAAAGAGCCACTACAAATATTTTTGTACATATGGCTGAAGGCAGCAACTATTGCCCAAAGCCCTGATTAAAGAGCATTAGCTTTCCTCCCATACTGCATTGCCCAAAGGGATAAGGTTGGAAAAAGCAAAGCTTATTTGTTTATGTAAAATACTTCTATTCCCATGGCAATGTTAGTTTTTTGTTTTTCAGGTTTTTTTGAAAAAGGGAAAGAGAAAGAAAGAACCAGAAATAAAACCATGGTAGGGTAGTATAGTTGCAAGTTTCTTTGGGTGTCTTTTCCTATGTGCCACTGGGCTGTGTGTCTCTGTGGAAGATGGAAGCCAGGCTATGTGGAAAGTTGCCTGAGAGTGTATTACTCACAGAGATCATCAAAGCTGATAATTCAGCTTCATAAAGTGAACAAGAGCTTTGTCTCTGATAACATCTGAACTTGCTTAATATTTCAGATGGACTATTTTAGAATTTGAGGGAGTCTAACAAATTATCCTTTTTACATCCCTCAAAGTACAATATTCTAACTTAAGGTCATATTGGTCTCATTGTGCTATCAGGGGTCTTCAGAGGGTAGTCTTATGTTGGCAGCATCAGCAGGTCTATGGTCTGTGGTGAAGCCTGACTCAAAGGCTCTTATTTGCAGTGTTGAAGTAAGATCTTATTTTTGCTTGGAAATAGAGGAGAGTAGTGTGGCAGAGCCAAAATTCTATGATGGAGGGTTTAAGAAGGGAAAAGATTTGGAACAGTTGCTGTGTGGAATTCAAGGGAGTTGCAATAAGATGAATAAGCACATTACTGAGAAGCCATTAGGATTTGTAATGAATTTATAGTAGTCCCAATCTGTGTGGTACTTGGAAGTCTGGTAAAGGAGGAAAAAACCGTAATATGGGTTATTCAGGATTGGAGGGTAGCAAGGTAGGAAAAATAGATTGTTTGCTGAGGTAGAAGAATGGGCGGTGTCACAGAAAGAAATTCTTATGAGATCTACCTTAGGTCAAGGAAGTAAAGCTAAGACAGAGGTCAGGGAGAAAGACAAAAGAGGAGTCAAGGAATTAGAATGCTCAAAGAAGGTAAAGAGAAAGTTCCTTGGGAGGGAAGACTTGAAAAGGGTGGGAAAAGACTTTAAGATTGAACCCAATCTGTCTGGTAGGGAGGAGGAGTTCAGAGTCCCAAACGACATATGGTTTGCAACTGTAGAACCAATATAAACCAAAATTATTGGTTTTTGAAATTCTAAATAGCCAAAGAGAACAATCTTGTCAACCCTCTCTCTGTCTTCATTGGTTTTATTTATTAGTTAGCAGGGCACTCTTCCACCTTTCTCAGTGATCTCAGAACCTGGCACACAGGCTTTCTCTCTACCCTCATTCACTGCCAGAATTCATGGCAACTTCAATATTCATGTTGATTATACTTTTGACACAATGCCTTCCCATTTCCTTGACCTCATTATTTCTGGGAGCTTCATCTGTCCACAAGCATGGCCACACTTTAAACCCCAAAGTGCTTGGTCTTAAACTGTGCAATTCCTTTTTCATAATTAGGAGATACCAGCTTTTACTAATGCCTAGCATACAGTGGGTGCTTAATAAATATTGATTGATTGACAGTCCTACAAATCCACCAGACAAAGTAGCCAAGGCCATGAGATGTATTCTAGCTACTGGAGTTATTCCAGTCTTTTGCTCTCCTCCTCTGTATCACTTTGTCATGGTTTCATTACTTGAGGTCTGTGAACTTTTGAAAAATATTTTGATAACTATAGATCAATATAATTGATTTCCTTTTTATATTTTATTTTATGCATTTTGAAATATTATTTTGAAAAGAGGTCCATAGGCTTCACCAGACTGCCAAAAGTGTCTGTGATACAAAAAAGGTGAAGAGCACCTGTATCTAAACCCTGTCCTCTCCCTTGTCCTTGAGTTTTTCTCTTAGTCTGTAGTGCCTTTCCCTCAATTCTAGGCTCTGTGCACAGAAGCGCCAAATATTCATGAGTCCTACAGTTGACAATTTGACTCTAGAATTCCACTAGCAGTGTGTTCCCTTGCCCCCCGTCGTGTTCCTCCTGTCTGCCATGCCTGGAAGCTCCATCCATCCTTCTCACAGCTCTTTCTCTAATAGGCACTAATACTAAAGATGATGAGTATAATAAACAACAAACAAAAGCATTTATATCGCACTTAAAGGTTTCAATGCACTTTACAAATATTACCTCATTTGATCCCAACAATAATCTTGCGAGGTAGATGATATTATGTCACATTTTACAAATGAGGTAGACAGAGGTTAAGTAACTGGTCTAGGACCACATAGCTAATAAGTTCTTGAGGCCAAATTGAATTGAAGCTGATCTTCTTGACTCTATGTCCCACACTTCACTGCATCATCTAGCTGCTGTCTGTTGATCATTGAAGTAACCCCAAATATTTACCACTGTGTAATAGAAGCATAGATTTAGGGAACTTAATGCTTTGAGCTACAGGATTTCATCTATGTAGGCACCCTCTTTGCTCATGCAGATTGACACCCTTGTGAACTTTAGTAAATCATCTTCATGAGTTGCTGTGCCCTCTTCTCACCCATAAAATCATCTCTACTTAGTGATGAATCTTCTGGTGACAGGTCCTTGGATGACAAATATGCAGTCTATAGCTGGGTTTGTACTTCAGGCCTTTCTTGTTTTGGGAGGGTCAAGTCATGAATGGTAAAGCATTAGAATAGAAATTAGTGGGGTGGAAGTGTAGTGGCATGTATTTTTCCAGTTAATTTGATGGTTCTTAATTGGATTTGGGTTTTAGGTCCTTGAAAGGAAAGAAAGAGGAATATTATACTCCTTACATTTTGACCTATTTATCAGCATTCATTAACAGCCAGAAGAAAATTACTTCTACTCACTCCATAATAAACATTTGTTAAGCATCTACTGTATGCCAGGCATTATTCTATGCACTGAGAATATAAAGAAAGGTAAAACACATTTCCTGTTTTCAAGGATCTCATGGTCCGTGGGGGAGATAATGTGGAAAAAACTCTGTATAAACAAACTAAATGCAGGAGAAATTGGAAATATTCAACAGAGGGAAAGCGCTAGAACTAAGGGGGAATAGGGAAAGAATTCCTTTATAAGGTGGGATTTTAGCTGAGACTTGAAATAAGCCAGGAAAATTAGGAGGGGGAGCTGAGGAGAGAGAATGTTCCAAGCCAGGTGGACAGTCAGGGAAAATTCCTGAAGAGGAAGATGGAGTGTCTTGTTTAAGGATCAGCAAAGAGGGAAGTCACCAGACAGCAAATAGTGTGTGTGTGTGAGTGTGTGTGTGGTATAAAATGTAAAAAAAGACTGGAAAGGTAGGGGAGTGGCACATAATGAAGGCTTTTGGATGCCAAATAATTTTATATTTTATTCTGGTGGTAATAGAGCACTAGTGGAGTTTATTGAGTTGGGCAGATGGATGATATGGTCAGATCTCTATTTTAGGGAGATCACTGATAGCAGAATGGAAGATGGATGAGAGTAGGGTAAGACATGTGGCAGGGAGACCAACCAAAAAGACATTGCAGCAGTCTAGACACGGGGTGATGAGGGTCTGTACCAGGGGGCAGTGAAGTATTAGAGAAGGAAAGATATATTACTAAAAAAATAAGGGTGTTGGGCCATAATCTCTAAGTCGTGTCCCTCCCCCACTCCTTCCCGCTCTAGATCAAAGTTACTCCATCTTATTTATTTGTGCATTATTGAAATAGGACTTCTTTGTTCCTCTCTTTCTCTCTCCTGTTCCTTCTATTTAAGATGCTGTACCAATTTCAGATGGGGATTGGGAGAAGAAGGGGAAAAAAAAACAACAACAACTAAGGAATATCAGAAAAAAGGCAAGCTGGATTCTCCATCTTGCTCTTGTAATTTTTCGGACCACAATGACCACATGCACTACATGACTAAAGTGCACTTTGCACATCTATTATCTTATTTGATCCTTACAAATCCTGTGAGGTGGTACAATGATGATTCCATCTGTAAAATGGAAGATGAAGAAACTGGAAGTCAAGGAATGACTTACTCATCCTTACATAGTATCTGAGGCAGGATTTGAAATCAGATTGGCTTCCCTATGCTAATCCAAAGCTTCCCCCCCCCACTCATAACACAGTGCATATCCCATACCTTATCACATCCCATTATCCTCCACATCTGGATCTGGACCAGACAGCCTCCTTTCCCCAGAAATCTCCACAATTTAAGTGTTAAGCTAGAGGAAATATTTGGGATTACCAAAAAGAAGACAATGTTAAAATGCCCTTTAAAATTAGAGGAAGGAGAGAAGACAAATCGGTGTGACAGGCAGACATTTGGTCCCTATATATGAACATAAAATCCAAGAGATAAGGCCTGCCCACTTAAAGAAAAAAAAAAGTCAAAACTCCCATTAAAAAACTTTTAAGTACTTCTAATAATAATGAAAGACGTTATAGACAAGATCCAAAGGCTTGCAAATATGTAAACTTTTAGAAAATCTGAGATCAACCTTGGACACCTTCCTAAAATTTATACCAAAATAAAATTGGAAAGCTCCTTAGGTAGCCCGTCATTTTTAAAGGAGGTCACATTTTTGTGCAGAGATTAAAAGGCAAACCCCAAGCTCCCCATGCGGATGTTCTTCTTTTTTTTATTTCTCAAACCATTTGTCAGCTTGATTCATAAACCAACTGCAATGAATTACAACTCCACAAAATCACACTGAAATTGGAAGCAAAGCATGATTAACTTGGTAGGCCAGATCCTGTTTTCAGGTGCTCACCTCGAGCATGGATAGGGGAAAAATGAATGTTTTTACATTGACATTGATGAAAGTAGAATTTGCTCTGGTGTTTTTTTTTTCTCTTTCAACTTTCTTGGGGGTGGGAGGAAGGCAGGGAATGCAACTACTTTTAGTCAACAAAATAACAAAATCCCAGAAGTTTTGCTGTCCCATACTCCCCAGAGCACTGTTATATTAATGGGGGTAAGCAGGGAAAATTTAAGGGGTCTGTCTTAGAACTGAATGGCTATGGAAATTTGAACCCTCTAAGGCACATTAAATGCCCAAGGATATCCATCTGGCTCCTCATTTTAATAGTCACTCTGACTTGGCCTAAATACCTAAATTCAGGTCCAATAATATATGATTGTCCTGGGAAAGACTTTTAGTGTATTTCACTAGGTCAGGAAGCAACCACCTTCTCTCTTTTCATTCTTTATACTTTATTCTGCGTTTGTACTTGGGACTGAGCAAGGTGAGTCCATGAGAGATGAGAGTTAACCTAGCAGAAAGGGGACTTGGGGACTCTATGTTTTGGGTTTTTTTTTTGGGAGCACCCATTGTTCAGCCATGATCCTAACTATCCATCTGAATGGAGGGAAGAAAATAACATTGGATGAAATAGATACCATCTATTCTTCCTATATTTGACCTTTTAGGGGGCATGATACTGTTCTGGCTTTTTCATGCATTTGCTAAATGTCTTGACGATGTGCCATGCACTAAGTTCTGAGGTCAGAGGTCATAGGCAGAGAGAAAATAGTGACATAAATATATCTATCTGTTATCTATTCTTATTCTTGTTCTTCTTGTTAATGGAAAGAGGTTGTCTGGGCCTGTGGTTTGTAATCAATATGTGGAACTCTCAGATTGGATTTCTCTACAGTAATTATAACATCATAGCATCATAGAATTAGACCTGAAAGAATCCATGGAAGGGACCTGAGAGTCATTGATACCAATGCCCCTTTTTTGATAAATGATCAGATTGAGGCCCAGAGAGAAGTTACTTCTCAGGAGCACACAGCTAGCAAGTTTGTGAGGCAGTATTCAAACGTAGCTCTGAACTAGGCTTCAGCACTCTATCCATTACAACCAGTCAGTCTGTCAGTTTTAAACAATTGTACAATTTTTAAAAAATAACAATTTAAAAGTATTTATTATGTGCCAGACACTATGGTTAAGTACAAAGAGAGGCAAAAACAGTTTTTGAACTCAAGGAGTTCACATTCTAATAGTGGAAACAACTTACAAACAACTGTGGACATACAAGATACACAGCGAAAATGGAAGGTGATCTCAGAGGGAAGACATGACAGAGTTGGGAAAGTCTTCTTGTAGTAACCTGTCTTCAAAGCCATGCTGCCTCCACAGGCTTACCCTGAACACAGGGCCTCCTCATCCTAGGATAGCTATCCATTTATCTCACAGTGGAACATTCCTCTGCCACATTAGCCCCCTTTTCCCATTTTTCTGTTTTGGGCAAGAGCCTGGGCCAGAAAACGTTCATTCCATGCCTGCTTGTGTTTCTGACTTTCTCGACTTCAACACTATGCTCCCCATGCAGGTACCCTCACCTCTTATCTCCCCCTTCCCCTTACCTCCCTTTTGTGTTCTAGCTTCCCCCATAAGTATGCAAGCCCTTCGAATGCATGGACTATTTGTTTTTAATATATTTCTGTGCCCAGCACTTATAACAGTGCCTGGTCCAGGTTATTGTTGTTGTTGAGACATTTCAGTCGTGTCTGACTCTCCTTGACCCCATTTGGGGTGTTTTTGGCAGATACTGGGGTGGTTTGCCATTTCCTTCTCCAGCTCATTTTATCCAGATGAGGAAACTGAGGAAACAAGGTTAAGTGACTTGCCCAGGGTTATACAGTTAATAAGTGTCTGCAGCCAGATTTGAACTCCCTGCAGGAGGTTGAGTCTTTCTGCCTCTAGGCCCAGCACTTTATCCACAGTGCCACCTAGCCACCCCACCTGGCACATGGTAAATGTTTAAAAAATGCTTACTGACCTATAGTCTTGGAGAGTTTCCTAGAGGTTTGAGGAAGGGAAGCACTGAGATATTAAGTGACTTGCCCATGGCCACATAATCAGGATCTGTCACAGGCAGGACTAGAAGGCAGTCTTGCAGTCTCCAAAGCTGGCCTTCTCTTCATTCTTCCATATTACCACTAGATGTGAATAACAGTAAAAATCTGTGACTTGCTACGCATTTGGTCCTCTCATTGGAGATGGCTATCTTCTTCTTGCTTGACTGAAGAAACATCTTTGGAAGGAACACATTTTTCAGTGTTCCTTTTTCACTTCGATGATATTCCTTCTCCCTCTGGAACAAGGAGTTCCAGAGTATCCCACCCCGGGGGATTCAAAAGCATATGCCATTTTGGTATCTGCTCTGACAGCATGATGCCTGAGGACTAGAATGTCAGCATCCTCCAGCCCTGAGCTTTCATTAGACAATGTTATGGGCTTAAGTTAATAAGGTGAAGTCTTTAAAGGTTATTTTATCTTTTCCTTGGCAAGATCAGAAGATTTAGAGATGAACAGGACCTTGGGCACCAACTAATCCAATCTCCTCATTATAACAAAGAGGAAGTAAGATGGAAAGAGCTGAAACTATTTGCCTGAGGTCACATGGGCAGTAAGTGACCCAGTTGGGATGTGAATGTGTGTTATGTTGGTGAAGTTGCTTTTAAATGGATGATGCCCTTGGTACCCTGGCACCTATTGATACAGACAGCATGGAGTCAGAATCAGAAGATCAAAGATTTAGAATGCTTATATTCTTTGATTCTATAATCTACTACAGATTCTTAGTCTTTGTTTAACAAAAGATGCCCCAGAATTTTCTTAGGCTCCTCATTCATTTAATTATATTTTTTTGAGCCTAAGAAAAATTAAGTTAATATTTAAATCTTTACAAATATGAATTCTCTTAACTCCAACCATGCTAATTTACCACAAGGGATGAAATTCTGTTAACCACCTAGTTGCCTCACTGGAATTTAGAAGGTGCTGAAAATACTTTTTTTTTTTATTTTTTAATTTTTTTTTGATTGGGCAATGGGGTTAAGTGACTTGCTCAGGGTCACACAGCTAGTAAGTGTTATGTGTCTGAGGTTGGATTTGAACTCAGTTGCTCCTGACTCCAAGGCTGGAACTCTATCCATTGTGCCGCCTACCTGCCCCCAAAAGTACTTTTGATCCTTTTGTAGCATAGAAACAACTTACTTTAGCAGAAAGTCATAAAAAATGATTAGTTAAAGAAGTTACCTGATATTTACACAGCTTATTAAAGCTCAGAAAGTCCTTTGTACAGACTATCCCAATGTATCATTTCTTCCACACAGTGGCCATATTCTAAGTGAACTCTCTTAAAGTCTACCTTAGCCTGCTCCTTCCTCCCACACAGTAGCCTTCCCAGAAGAGGCCTCAAGGTCCTAGCATCTCTGTACCCATCCTCCCCACCCCAAATAAGGCAGTGTCCTGGGGTCTTTAGAACCTCCCTCAACTGAATTTGTCTTTAAAAAGTGGATTGGAAGGTATACTTCTTGATATTTGCCCCAGATGAATTTTCAGTTTTTAAATATGTTTTATTGACAGCATTTGATTTTACATCAGAATTCTTTTTCTACCCTTCCCTTTCCACATCAAATTTTTCCTATGATAAAGAAAATTAAGGGGAATCATCTAATACAGAATATATCTAGCAATGTATAAATATTTTATTCTAGTAGTTTCCTTCATCTCTGCTACGAGGGAGAAGTATTGTTTCACTTTCTCTACAAACAGGCACATTTTGTACTGCTTGCTCCATGTGCAAAAATCGCTGCTTATGACTCTGGTATCCAAGATACATGAGTTCTGCCTTTAAGGAACACATTCAACAGTTCCTCATAGGCTCGTTAATTGTTAGAGCTGGAAGAGATTGATTGATTTTGTGATTTAGCCTTTTCGTTTTATAGATGAGGAAATTGAGGCTCAGAGAAATTAAGTGGCCTATCCAAGGTTACACAAATAGCAAAGTGCAGAGCCACGTCTTGAACCTAGGTCTGATGGAACCATAGCAATCACACACTTCTTGTTTGGGTGGTATTGTTCAGTTTCCTTTGAGGTCCACGTCCCTGTTCTAATTACTATTTTTATTTCATTCTAGGATGTCTGGAATGTTTAATGTTTCTGCCTTTTTACATGTATTTATAATTTATCTGTGCCTTAGTATGTTGTCTATTTTGGTAAAGGGTACCCTGTTGTCTTTCTGTGCTGAGAATGATCTTTGAATTGGAAAGGGTGGAACAAAAATGATTAAGAGAGAATCGGAATCCAAGATAGAAGAGCAAATAGTAAGAGAAATGTAGTGGATCGTTGTTCCAAATAGGTCCTTCCTGGTTTGGACAAATAATATTCAAGGACAAGGGAAAAAACTTGCAGCCATGATCACTGAAGACTTGCTGCTGATCTTTGAGAAATTACAGAGAAAAGGAGTGTTTTCCCCCAAACTAGAAACAGACAAATCCTATTTTAAGAAAAACAAAGAGGAAAGAAGATGGATGCTGTGGAGCATAGACAAGTTGAGCTCGATATAAATTCCTAACAAATATCAAAGATGCATTATTAAATGGATGCTTTCTGAGCATTTAGAAAAGGAAGCAATGTTCTCTAAGAACTAGCACAGATTCATTTAGAGCAATTTGTGTTGGACTAAATTAGATTCTTTTTCTTTCTTTCTTTTTTTTTTTGACAGGGTTAATGGGTTAGTTTAAAAGGGGGAAATTGTAGATATGGTAAACCTGGATTTCAGTGTTGCGTTTGACATACATGCAATGTCTCATTAAATCCTTGCAGACAGGACAGAGAAATGTGAGCTGAATGATAATGCAGTTAAATGAATCTGTTGGTGGCTAAATGATCATGATCAGAATAGTGATTAATATGTTGATGTAGAGCTGGAAGGAGGTATGTGATGGAGGGCTCTGCTCTCAGCCCTGTTCTTTTCGTCGCATTTGCCTGTGTTTTCCATGGCATGTTTGGTATGCTTATCAGAATGGTGGATAACTGAAAACTGAAAGGGACAGCCAATACCCTGAATAATAACAATGAAAACAATAACAGCTAGTATTTGTATATAACACTTTAAGGTTTGCAAAGCCCTTTACATGCTGTCCCATTTGATCCCCATAACAATCTTCTGAAGTAAGTGCTATTATTATCTCCATTTTATAGACAAGGAAACTGAGGCTGAGAAAGATTAAGTGACTTGCCTAGGTTCATCCAGCTAGTAAATGTCTGAAGCAGGATTCTAACTCAGCTCTTCCTGTCTCCAAATCAAACATTCTATTCATGGGAAGAATGATAAAATTGGGGTCCAAATGCATCTCAGTAGATGGCAACAGTAGTCCAAATCTAATAAAGTTATTCTTTTCACATCATAGCTTTCTTATCACTATTTCAATATATCATGGGTCAGCATAAGAAATTAAATGAGAATTTTTAGGGAGTTTTGTGAAAGCCACAAATGACATGCAAAGGTCAGCAGATGACACAGAAAAAAATTAGAAACTCAGAAATGCATGAAATATATGTACAGTATTATATAACATAGACATATTTTATCTTTTAATGCCATAATAATTCAGACTTCTTCTCTGGTATGAAGGGAGGGCCAAAAATTTTATATAGATTTTCCAGGTCATGGGGGCACCACACCCCTAACTCTCACTGGCATGGATAGGATGGATAGGATAACTAGAATGTTAAATTAATAAAGATTAAGTCCTCTACTTAGGTTAAAAAAAAATCAGCTACATGAGTACAAAATAGGGCAGACATGGCTAAACTGTAATTCATATTAAAAATAACATCAATAACAACAATAAAAACATAAGTGAATTGATTAAGAGCCCAGCTTCATTTGGCTGCCAGAAAAGCTTTTATGAATTTAGGCTGCATTATAGTAGTAGAATGTCCAGATCAGGAGTTGACTGGCTAGAATCAGGAGTTGTCTGCAACTGTGGAATGAGTTTTTCTTTGTCACACTAAATGACCCCCACAGGAATCAATATATATCTTGACTTCATTTTTCCTATATTCTAAACAGTTATGCTAACTAGTCCACAATTACCCCAAATGGAATAGGATATATCCCTTGATTATTATTTGGGCTTAGTGACCACCTTCTTTTACTTGCAAAATTAGGCCTATAATAACACTTTCCCAATGGAATTAATGAGATGTTGATTGCAATGATGTTCGAGTTTCTTAGATGAAAGGAACTATCCAGGTACTAATATGATTGTCACAATGACTACCTCTTTGATCATTCATTTTGCAAGAATGTGAGAGCTAGTTCCTGTGTATAAAAAAAGAGCTTCCATTAGGGTTGGCCAAAGATGATTATTCTTACTATTTATCACAGAGGAAGTACTTTCTCTACATTACCTAATTAGCTCTCCCAACATCTCTGCATGGTGCCATTAGGCACATTCTATAGATATTTCTCCTTAATGAGTCTTCGGTGACTGCTCTGAAATGATCTAGAGATGAATTTGCCTTCTCTGTTCCAGTTTGATAATTCTAATTGAGGGTTTTCAAATGACTCTGATAGATAGTGACTTAGTACTTAAACTACTAGCAGGAGCTTTGGTATCTGAAAATTATTGCTGAAATTTCTGGAAATCTTAATAAAAAACATTCCAGTAAGTCTCAGGGCTTTGGGACAGTATAATAAGACCATTTTGGATCTATGTTCAAGAAAACATATTTGAATTTTGTTGAAAATGTTCTGTTCTGTGTGGAGGATACAGTCTCTTTAATTGAGGCAGTTTGTAACTGAAATCACTATCTAAGGCAGTTACTAGGAAGTTACTAAGTGCATTGGCTAACCTAGAACGAATATGTATCTTTGTTATTGTCTGGAAAAGAGCTTTTAAAAACTTCTATCATTGTATATGATGGCTGGGTAGGAAGGGGAAGAAACCAAAAACTAATGTGGAAAATTATCTCTTTCTGATTTGAAAAAAAATAATGATTTTTTTTTCTCTTCCAGAAGCTTTACACTGCCTCACAGCTGTTCCACTTGTTCTTTACCCTCTGTTGCATGTAGATAAAGAAATCAAGAACTTGGAACACTATAGAGGCAAGGGAAGACATTCTTTTTAATTAGTTCAACCATCTTAAGCAAGATAAATGGACAGTCTGAAAAAAGATTTCTGGTTATTGAGTGTTAAGGAGTTCTGAGCACTTCGAAACCAAGACAATCTGAAGGTTGAAGACAAACTATAGGGAATATCTTGTGACTTTAACCTAGGATTCAAGGCAAGTTCATAAAGGGAAAGCTGGCAACAATCAAGAAAGGGTCTGACTTACCCCTTTAACTTTCGATTCTTTAAAAGTGCCTCTAAAGTAGCCTCTTTGAAACTAATGGTTAGTTAATGTTGTTTTAACCTCAGGTGATTAAATAAATAATTCTAAAATAAATGAAATGGGGGAACTTTATATTGATTTCCAAGAAGAATTAAACAAAGCACTCCTCTAATTCTCTCAATGCCTTAGCTTTTAGTTAAGACGAAGTAACTGAGAGGACATAACCCTGGCCAGGTGGTCGCATTTAGCTCTTTCTGTTGCAAATTGAAATAGGCATGACTCCTGACTGTCTCCTGGTTTCAACTCATGGCTTTGCTCTTATGATAGTAATAGTGATGATGATGATGATGATGATGATGATGATAATAATAATAATAATAATAATAATAATAATAATAATATCTAGCATTTATGTGGTGCTACTATGTACCAGGTGCTGTGCTAAGAACTTTACAAATATTATCTCATTTTACCCTCACAATAAGCCTGGAAGTAGGTACTATTATTATCTCCATTTTACAGTTGAAAAAACTAAGGCAATTAGAGGTTAAGTGACTTACTTAATGTTGCATGACTAGTTAGTGTCCAAGACTGGATTTTTAGAGTCCAAGACTCTATCCAAATTGCTATTAAGGTGTTTCCTAAGTACCTAACAAAAGTACACACACATGTGGGTGTTCGTGCATGTGTGTGTGTGTGTGTGTATAAAATACATTATTATATTAATTATATTAATATAATATTGATATATTATACATTATAACATGCAACAAATAGGTGTTATATGTAAATATATAACATGTTATATGCAAATATATCAAATATTATATATAATGTGTGCTATATAGGCTACAACACATGACATATTTTCTATAACATACATGTATATTATATGTGGATGTATAGTATGTGTGTTGTATATCATGTGTAAATATATAACACATATAAAACAAAAGTATATGTAGGAGGAATATAAGATAGGGTGCGGTGGTACTAGAAATTAGAGGGATTTTTAAGGTGATGTTTCAACTGCATATTGCAGATAGAGAAGAATTCTATGAGGTGGGTGTGAGGAAGGAATGCATTCCAGGTAGGACTATATTGGTAAATGTTTAACAGCCAGGTTGGGTAGAGGTCGGGGGAAACAGAGGGGATGTACTCAGAAAATACTTTGATCTGCATTTTTTCTTTCACTGTCATTTTCTTAAGTCTAGTCAATGGAAAAAAAAAACAATAAGTAAAGCCCTGATTTTTAGCATTTTCCTATTTCCACGGTATAAATGTTCACAATGAAAATTTAACAAGTAGCTGTTTTGGGTTGGCTCCAGCACATTCCTGTTTCCTTGCATGGAGGTCATCCAGTGCAAAGGCGTGGAGATGAGAGATGAAGGAACAAGGAGAAGTCTAGACTACAGAGTGTGGGCAGGGGAATGATAAAGGCTGCTGCTGGAAAGGTAGGTTGGGGCTAGATTGTGAAGGACTTTAAAAACCAGAGTAATGATTATTTCATGCTAGAGATAATAGGGAGCCATGGGAGTTTGAGCAGAGGAGTGACATGATCAGATTTCTGCCCTAAATATCAAGTTGAGAGTAGGATTTGCCTTGCTTCTGATAATTGTGTCTTAATAATCCATGGATCTCTACGTGCATCATCTGTTAATATTTATCCCTAAATCATGGCTAGTACTGAATAGAGTTTGGATTAGAAGTCATAAAATGTAAGATTGGAAGAAATTTTTAGAAGCAGTCCAACCTCCTTGTTTTACAAAGGAGGAAACTGAGGACCAGAGTGGTTAAGAGGCTTATCAGAGGTTCTGCAGACAGTGAAAATCAAAGCCAGAATTGAAAGGCAGATCTAATTTCAGTTCCAGTCCTTGTTCTTTTGTACCGCATTGTCCCCAGTTAGCAGAAGATCCATTTGAAAACTATTGATTCAGCTTACCCATCTATCCTTTGAGCTCCAGCACCCACTCTAGCTATGCCTCTTGAGGATACTCTGGGTTAGTCAGGTTGCTCCCCAGCTATGCTAAGCAGGCTAGGAAAATTTGTAAAGAAAGTATCTGTGTACCAAAATTTAACAGGAAATGTCAAAATCCAGCTGTTAGCACATTTCAGTAGATTGGCTCATCTGTATGCCAAAGTTCTTCCAATGGTGATTCTAGCTTTTCTCAGAGAATGTGTATTTCTTTTTACATTAAGGGTAAAATGAAAGATAGGTATTTAAAATTGTATACTATAATTGTGAGACTAATGAACACAGTCCTAATTTTGGAGTGAGAGCATGGAAATTTTGCTGAAGAAGAAAAGAATTGCTTCCTTTAAACTCAAATTCATTTATTAAGAGCTAATTGGGGGTGGGGGCAGCTAGGTGGTGCAGTGGATAGCGCACCAGCCCTGAAGTCAGGAGGGCCTGAGTTCAAATCCAGCCTCAGACCAAACACTTGACACTTACTAGCTGTGTGACCCTGGGCAAGTCACTTAACAATTGCCTTTAAAAAAAAAAAGAGCTTATTGGGTACAGAGCATTATTTGAGAAATGTACTTATGGTACAGAAGGTACTTATAGTGTAGTAAAAGGATGTGATAGATACAGTTTACTATAATACACAATACTGCATTATGAATTCCTTAATTAACGAGAGGTATCTGGGGGTAGTATATAGAGACCTGGTCTTTGAATCAGGAACCTTACTTCATAAACACTGGTTTCTGCCACTAAAGATTTTTAAGCAGGGGGCCTAACCTTAAGTAGATATATCAGCAATTTTTCTTGGCATTTTTCCCCTTGGAAAAAAGTGACTAAGAAATTCATGACTTCTCTTATCAACTTTCCAATTAAAATAGTGTAACATCCTGAAAAGTTAATTCCTTAAGGGCAGAAACAATTCCTCATTTGTCTTTGTACCTTCTCCAGTGACTAGCGCTGTTCAATGAATCTAATAAATTTGACAAATTTTGCTTTTTAAGTCATTTTCTAAATGAAAATATGCCTTCTCTCCTCCTTACAAACTTCCCTTTAATCCCAACTGAGAAAGCAAGAAAAACATAATCTTTATTATGAGCATATTTTATCAAGTAAAACGAATTCCTTCATTGGCCATGTTAAAAAAAAAGTATGTTTCAATCTGCCCTTTAGGTCATCACCTCTCTAGCAGGAGGTGAGTAGAATATTTTATCACAAGTCCTTTGGGATTGTGGTTGGTCATTGTATTGATCAGTGTTCTTAAATTGTTCAAAAGTGTCTTTAAAATATTGTCACTTTTGTATAAATTATTCTCCTGGTTCTATCCACTTAACGTTGCTTCATGCAAGTCATGCCAGGTTTCTCTGAGATTATTTGCTACCTCATTTCTTACAACACTAAAGTATATAATCACATTCATGTATGATACTCTGCTCAGTCATTTCCCAATTGATGGGCACCCTCTCATTTTCCAATTCTTTGCCACAAAAAAAAGAGCTGCTATAAATATTTACAGGCATATGGGTCTTTTTCTTCTTTCTTTGATCCTTTGGAGGGTATAGACTCAGTAGTGTATTTCTAGGTTAAAGAGAATGCACAGTTTAATAGCTTTGAGGGCATAGTTCCAGAACACCTTCCAAAATATATGGATTAATTTACAACTCTACCAACAGTACATTAATGTGCCTATTTTTCAATGCTCCCTTCAACATTTGTCAATTTTTTGTCATTCATCTGCTATTCTTATGGGTGTGATGCAATCTCAGAGAATTTTAATTTGTATTTCTCTAATTATTAGCTATTTCAAATATTTTTAGTATAGTTGTTGATAACTTGGATTTCTTCCTCTAAAGAGATTCTATTCATATGACCTATTCATCCTTTGACTATTTATGAATTGAGGAATAGCTCTCAGTCTTGTAAATGTGACTTGGTTCCCTATATATCTTAAAAATGGGAATTTTACCAGAGAGACTTGCTATAAGATCCCCCCCATTTTCCTACTTCTCTTCTAATTTTGGTTATGTTGATTTTGTTTGTACAAAAACTTATATATATACATATATATATATATATACATATATATAACATTTATTAATATATTATATATTTAATTATATATTATACATACACATAATATACATATATATCTAGTGCTGAATATTTTATTTATATGTTTAAATTTTATGTATTTAAAACTTTTAATTTTTTCTTTTTATGAACCTCTCCATATATTGTTTGTTCATGAACTCTTCCCCCATCCACAAATCTGACAGGTAATTTCTTCCATACTCCTCTAATTTGTTTAGGATGTTATGCTTTGTGTCTAAATCACATACCTGCTTGGAGTTTTTTTTTAATGTGTAGTGTGAGGTGTTAGTCTATATCTAGTTTCTTCCAGAATATTCAGTTTTGTCACTAACTTCTTTTTTTTTTTACCAAATAGTGAGTTCTTGCCCCATAGCTGCGATCCTTGGGTTTATCAAACACTTGTGCTCCTAATCAGTTCCATTGATCAATTTCTCTGTTTCTTCACCAAAATCAAACTGTTTTTGACAGTTATGGCATGGTAGAATTGTTTGAGATCTGGTACTATTAGATCCTCTTCCTTCCCACTTTTTAAAATTAATTTCCATTTTATTAATTTTCCTTTTTACTAATTTCTTTTTTTCACCAGATAAATTTTGTTATTGTTTTTTCAAGCTCTATAATGTAGTGCTTTCGTAGTTTGGTACGGCATTGAAAAAGTTAATTCATCTAGGTAGAATTATCATTTTTATTATATTGACTTGGCCCAACAATAAGCAATGAATAATTCTCCAATTATTTATGTCTGTCTTTATTTATACAAAGAGTACTTTGTAGGTGTATTCATATAGTTCCTGTGTGTTTCTTGGCAGATAGACTCCCAACTATTTTATGCTGTCTGTAGTTATTTTAAAGGGAATTTCTCTATGCCTTTCTGCTAGATTTTTTGATAACACACAGAAATACTAATGATTAAAATGAGCTTCTTTTATATACTGCAACTTTGCTGAAGTTTTTTCAATTAGTATTTTTTTTCTGGTTGGTTTTCTAGGTTTCTCTAAGTAAACCACAATATTATCAGCAAAAGAAGAAAATTTTGTTTCCTCTCTGTGTGTATTTATTTATTCTCTCAATTTCTTTTTCTTGTTTTATTTCTGTAGCTGGTATTTAGAACACTATGTAGAATAGTAATTGTGATAATGATCATCTTTGCTTTACCCCTAACCGTATCAGAAAAGCTTCTAATTTATTGCCATTACAGATAATGCTGACACTTGGTTTAGAAAGATGTTACTTATCATATTAAAGAAAACTTCATTTATTCCAAGGTTTCCTAGTTCCTTTTCAACAGGAATTTGTGTTATATCATATCAAATGCTTTCTCTGCATCTCTTTGTGCATGGCCAGATAGGTGGTGCAGTAGATAAAATTCTGGGCTTGGAGTCAGGAAGACCTGAGTTCAAATCTGGCTTCAGATACTTATTAGCTCTATGACCCTGGGTAAATCACTTAACCTCTGTTTGCCTCAGTTCCCTCAGCTGTAAAATGGGGATAATAATAGCACATACCTCTAGAATCTGGAACTTCACAGAAAATGAACCTTAGAAATATCAAGGGAAAGATCCTTCTCAAATATTCATACTTTTAGTTTTGTTTCATTTTATATCTATATTTATTTATATATGATACATATAGATATATGTCTAGATATACACACATACATATATGTATCTACATGTGTATATAGTCACATGTGTGTTTGTATGTATATGCATATATAGTTGTAATCAACATATATTATATAAGAAGTTTTCTCCTCCTGTTGGTGATGTTGGTGGTACAAACACACTGAGCTGAGAACTTTTTAAAAAAAATTCCATCTCTGAAATGCAAACTTGAAAACTTATGAGGCCCTGGAGAAATTATTCAAATTTCAAAAGAAAAATTGTTCCATTTACAAAATATTTGTTCCTTTAAATCAGGAGTTTTCAATCATTTTTGTGTCATGTTTTTAAATCTATAAAATAAAATATATGTGACTATGAAGGAAACCAGTTACATTGAACTATAGATACAATAGTAATAACAACTACAACAACAATAATAATCATAATAATAAACAAGTTTATGGACTCCAAGTTAAGAACCCTTTGGAAACTTTTCTATTGGTTCTTTAAGTAGGAGACTTCTTAGTGCACTGAGGAATTTTATAGCTCATGAATAAGCATTTGACACAAATGCTGAAAGAGGGGGACATCATAGAGAGGTGAAGCTAAGGTCTGGATATCAGTGCCAACTGGAGATCAAAATGAAAATGCAGCATCTTTTAAACGTAAACCAATAGGGAAAGCTAATTTGATTTACAAAATGTGATGGACATATCACTTTTTGTGACTTAACTTGGACTAGACTGTCAAGTTACTTTTGAAAACGTCATCTCCCCAGTGTCATATTTGGCTTTTTATTTCCATTTTCATTTTTAAGGTAAGGGCAGACTTGTCCCCTATATGTCAAAATGTAACACATGCATATAACAATGAAATTGTTCACATATTTTGAGTAAATGCAATGGAAATGTCATGGCTTTTAGCTTTCTGACAATTGATATAAAATGTGACACTGCTACAGTGTCTTATTTTGGGAAATAATCAACACAGTATATGAAGTAGGGTGCATCTTATAGCCAAAGTTGAGCTATTTTACCCTCTTTTGACACATGATATTTTGATGTGTTAAATATTTTTTAATTTTATTAATTTATTTTGATTTATCAACAATCACTTCCATATGCTTTTGAGCTGAAAATTTTTCTCCCTCTTCCTCCCCCCCGCCCTCCCCAAGACGGCACACAATCTGACGTAAGCTTTACATTTACATTCCTATTAAACATATTTTCATATTAGTGAAGTTGTAAGTAAAAATTAAAACCAATAGGAGGAAGCATCAGAAAGAGGAAACAAAACTCAACAGAAGGTAAAAATAAGTGAGAGCGATTCGACTTCCATAGTTCATTCTTTGGATGTGGACAGCATTTTACATCCCGAGGCCTCTGGAGATGTCTTAGATCCTTGTAATGCTGAGAAGGGTTCAGTTTAACAGTATTAGTCATTGCATAATGTGGCTGTTATTGTGTATAAAGTCCTCTTGATTCTGCTCACTTCACTCAGAATCAGACCATATAAGTCTTTCCAGGTTTTTCTGAAGTCAGCCTGTTCATCATTTCTTATCGCACAATAGTATTCCATTACATTCATATACCACAACTTGCTCAGCCATTCCCCAATGGATGGGCATCCTCTCAATTTCCAATTCTTTGCCACCACAGAAAGAACTGCTATGAATATTTTTGTACATGTGGATCCTTTTCCCATTTGTTTGATCTCTTTGGGATATAGCCCTAGAAGTGCTATTGCTGGATCAAAGGGTATGCACATTTTTGTAGTCCTTTGGGCATAGTTCCAAATTGTTCTCCAAAATGGATGGATCGTTTCACAACTCCACCAACAATGTATTAGTGTTCCAGTTTTCCCACATCTTCTCCAATATTTATCATTTTCCTGTTTTTTCATGTTGGCCAATCTGATAGGTGTGATGTGGTACCTCAGAGTTGTTTTGATTTGCATTTCTCTAATCAATATGTGTTAAATATTTTTAAAAATTATTTAAATTCACCTTGATGAGTTTGGAACTCCAGTATATCTCACATGCTGATATATCTGAGAGAGAAAATTGGGAATGTCTTATCCTTAATTCAGAACTGTAAAACACTGACAGCTAGGACTCCTGCAGTTGCCATCTAGTGGGTAGCAGATGCACTGGCAAAGCTGTGTGAGAATTTAGAGAGTCTGAGCAGCAGAAGGAAGGCAGGGATACCAGGGTGAGCTTTATTTTGGGCTCCAACAGTCAGAGTGCTGTAGGTCTCTGCCTGATCTGTGCTGCACAGCAGCATGAGTGTGGTAGAGGTGAAAGGGCACTGGACTTGCAGTCAGAGGACCGTGGTTTGAGTCCCTCCCCTCTCATTACCTTGCTAGCTTTGTGTCCTTGAGCATGTCACTTAACCCGGAGGAGGGTCCGTTTTTCTCATCTGTAAAGTGAAGGGGCTGGATTAGATTCCTCCGAGGTGTTTTTTTTCATTTCTAGATCAACATTCCTATTATCTTCAATCGTCCACCTCTCTGTTTTCCACCTTGTTGGCAGGGCTCCCCAGTATGTCTATACCATTAAGGTCCCATCCCTTCCTCAGAGCTCAAAATCTACCTTCAAGGTTTTGCATCTCTCTTCTTCTACTTGTTCTGCTTACTTTCTTACCATTTTCTTCTCTTTTTTCAACTCAACAATCAGAAGAGGAAGCAAAGAAATGGAAACTATGGTAATTCCCCATCAATGGAGGCAGGGGAAGGCTGGACAAATTTTGGCATATGGTTGAAATGGAATACTTATAATAATATAATCTGTAAGAAAAGATGGGGGGAGGTGTGGCAACAAAGCACACAGTGGATAGACCACTGGCCCTGATGCTAGGAGGATTTTAGTTCAAATCTGGCCTCAGACACTCATTAACTGTGTGACTCTGGGTGAGTCACTCAACCCTGATTGCCTCAAAAAGAAGAAGAAGAAAAAAGAAAAGAAGAAAGGAACAATTTTAGGGAAACCTGAAAGGACTTATATGAACTCATGCAGAGTGAAGTGAGCAGAGCCAGGAGAACAAGTTAGACAATAACAATGACTTTGTAAAGACAAATAACTTTGAAAGACTTAAGAACTCTAATCAAGGCAATGATCAACCATGATTCCAGATGGTCTCAATAAGCAGAATGAGATATGAATTTTTGGACATGGCCAATGCAGATTTTTTTTTCTTGACTATGCCTATTTGTTACAAGGGCTTTCTTTTTCTTTTTCTGTTCTTTCAATGGGAAGGGGAGAATAAGGAGAGAAAGTAAATACTTGTCAATTGAAAATGAATTTTTTTGAGGCAATCAAGGTTAAGTGACTTGCTCGGGGTCACACAGCTACTAAGTGTCTGAGGCCAAATTTGAAGTCAGGTCCTCCTGATTTCAGGGTTGGCGCTCTATCTACTGCATCACCCAGCTTCCCCAAATTTAAAATTTAAGAAATTTAAAAAAAATGAGTAGTTGTTCTACATCATTGGAGCAGGATTTGCATACCTGGGGATCCCCACATCAATGAAATCACAGATGCCCACCGAAAAAAAAAACTTTTAAAATACCTCTTAACTTCAAGCCTGAATAACTGGCTAGATTTACAAAATCTAAGAGTTGAAAATTACTTCAGAGACTATCTAAACATAGCCTTTAGAGCTAGAAGGGATTTTTAAAAGGTACAGAAGGCAACTCCATCATTTTACACCTAAGGACATTCTCCGGCAAATGGGTATGGGCTTCTGACTTTCACATTTTCCTTGTTCTTCCCAAACCTTCTTACTAAAAGTGACCTAGAAAATTGAGAGTAAAAAAATCATTGCCTCTTGGTCCCGGTTGGCAAACGTGCTGCTGTTGTTTTAGTGGTGTTTATTCTGTCTGGGTATTTCAGACCTGGAACCCCAAACTTTGGTATATTTATCAGTGTTGAAGATCACCTTTTCCTACTTGACTTACCATTCTCTTTTGTCTTCCATATCTAAACCAATTGGCTCCTGATATCCCAAAGTATTTACTGAGGGCTTAGTGAAGAATGACAGCAGACTTGGTCACCTTTCCCTCGTGTCCTCTGGGGCCCAACTTTTCTTTTTCAGTACGTACCTTCACTCTTCCTCATAATGACTCTTCCCAGGCTATGTTCGCCTCCACTGTAACCATTTGTTCACCAAAGTAGTCTATTATCATCCCAGATAACCCGTCATCCACCCTTTTAATATTGTCCTTTGTTGTTCAGTCATTTTTTAGTTGTGTCTGACTCTTCATGACCCTATTTGGAGTTTTCTTGGCAAAGATACTAGAGTGGTTTTTCATTTCCTTCTCCAGATCATTTTCCAGATGAGGAAACTGAGGCAAACAGGGTTAAGTGACTTGCCCAGATAACACAGCTTGTAAGGCTAGGAGGCCAGATTTGAAGTCAGTAAGATGAGTCAGGCCTGGCTCTTTAACCACTGCATCACATAAAGGCTCCTTAATGTTATCATATTCCCTACCGAACAATGGTTAGGGAAGAAAATAAAAGAACTGTCCTCAAAGTTTTTCTTAAGCCAATTGATAGCTAGATGAATTATCAAAATTTAAATCTTTCAACTTGAGCAGGTAGAAGAGACCCAGAAACATACTGCTATCAATTTTTGGTACAGACAGAATTTCAAGAGATCTATGGGGGGGTCTTTAGCAGGTTGGGTGGACCTGCTAGAGAGGATTGTGGGAAGGCATGAACAAGATTGGTCTAATATAGAAAGATATGGCAGGCTTATCATCTGCAACTCTGACAGGAACACCCTCACCAAGATTTCAGATCCACCAAATTCTCTAAGTGTCAGTCAGTTAATATTTCTTATCCAGATTTACCTCATTCATCCCAACCTCCAGACCCTTGGCCACTATAACAGTAACCCATCATCCCTCCTATGTCTTTTAGTCCTGTGTAATTCTTGTACAAGGAGGCACTAATGGCATAGAGATCAATGCTTTTTGACCACAGATTTAGAGAGGTAGAGAACATTAAAGGTCATCTAATAAAACAAACTTATTTTATCAATGAGGTGAAGCAATTCTCCTAACATCACACAGAGGCAGAACTAGAAACTCAAGTTTTCTGACCTCATATCCAGCACTCTTTCCTCCATTCCAAATCTCTAGCCTCTGTTGATAGAGGTAGTGAAGTTGTTAAAAATGAGCAGTGCTATTTTTTTTTTCCTGAGATCATGATAGGTCAGAACACAAAATGTCATGTGGTGGTGGTTTTTTTTTTAATCAGTCCTGAGAAAGGGAGAAGACCTTCTCAAAATGCTAAGATTTCTATTTTCCATATGCTTTGTAAATAACTTATTTTTTTCCCTACCTCATATAAAATCTTAGCAATTTCATCTTACTTGAAATTTATGCGGACATAGGAAAGGATGAATGAAGAGTGCAATTAAAATAAGGGAAAACTACAGCTCTGACTGCACCTTTATATTTAGTTACTTGAGTAACTTTTATCTGTAGGTACCTGTAGGAGATATCAGTTGGGAAATTAGACAAGGGACATGATCTGGATTTTGTAGGTGGGGGAAAGGAGAGGGAAAAACAGGATCTCAACATGCATCTACATGGATTCCCTATAGAGTTTGTCCAACTATAATGTACATCTGGGCCTTGCAATTCAGATGGATAATGAGTGAAGCCCAGGGCTGAATAGAAAAAGGAGAGCAGGGTGAATTGCTTTCGGGATAATGCAGAGCTTTTCTGCTGACCCCTAAATTCTCATGAAGACAAAGACCCATCTTTTCAATACAGTTGACCAGTGTTGATATATGGCAATAAAAGCTAGAATGCCACTGTCTCTGAAGAATTTAGGATAAGTACTACATAGAGCAAGAGGTCTTCAGAATTTTTTTTTAATGTGTATTTGTCTGTGTGTGTGTGTGTGTGTGTGTGTGTGTGTGTGTGTGTGTGTGTGTGTGTGTGTGTGTAATGGACCACTATGGCAGTTTGATGAAACCTATGGACACTTTCTCTGAATCAAGTTTTAAAAGTTTGGAAAAAAGAACACTTTGATAGCAAAAATCTATTTTATTTGATCTTCTCTATGGCCTGTGCTGACATCATGATTTTGGGGTATTCTCATACCATCATTCCTCCCCATTAGAATATAGAAACTTAATTCTTATAATTCAGTTATATTTACTTTTTTTTTTACATAGAGAACAGGAAATTTATTCCCACACTAAAAAGGGAACTCTAAGAAATAAGAGTCATAGAACGATTAGCACAGAATCCTGTAACTTATAGCAATTAGGACAATTTGACCCTCATTGGAACAGAAACAGTTTCTTTGCAAGGTTGCTAATTAGCCATTTTATATTTCTCCTCCACTGAGCACAGACCAAACACCAAGTAGCATCTTCTTTCCAGTGACCTTACTTTCTCTTTGATGGTTACTCTTTTGTAGTTGCCAGACCTCTCCTATTGCCTCTGTCCCCTCCATCTTTTCCATAATGGCTACTACATTTCTTCAACATGTGCCAATGGACTTTCAGTTTATTTCAGTGGTTATAAGGTTAATGCTAAAGTAATGAAACTCATAAGAATGATGACAACAACAACAACAAAAAACCACACACATATCTGGGACCCTGATACCAGCCCATCTAGTCAACTCTCCACTCCATCTGGGAAGAGGGGTCCCTCTTGCCACCATTATGCTGAAGGGCTTTATGTCATTGGCCTCCATGACCACCCCAGCTGAAAGCATATCTTGCTTCCTGGAGTGTGGAAGCCAAAGCAGCAACAAGCCAGAAGCTGCCTCTTGTAACCCCCCTTTTTTTTTCCAACTTGGCAGTCATTTAAAGGAACTTAACGCATTGGGATATCATTGATAGCCCAAAGTAAGCAGAGAATATCTGTGTGTGCGTGTATGTTCAGGTGTGGATTCCATTACTCTCTTCTTTTCCTTATTATTTTGTCTTCTTCCCTCCCCTATCAGGAATATATGAGTTTCTCCAGGGCAGGGCATTTTTATTTAGTGTCTTTATATCCCCTGATGCATAACACAGTGCCTGAAACATAGTATATGGTCATCAAATGCTTGTTAAATTGAATTGAAATCCTGGCTTCCACTCTTACAGAAAATTGGGTTTTTAGAACCTTTCACCACCCAACCCACCTTTCTAGACCTATTATACATTACATCCCTTCTTTCCCTAGATGATACAGCCAAGTTAGCTTCTTGCTGATCTTCCCACATGACACTCCTTCTCTTGCCTCTGTACCTTTGGACTGGCTGTCATGCCAGGAGTAGACTCCCACCTCACCTCCAACTCTGAGAAACCTTCATTTCCTTCAAGGCTCTGTTCAAATGGCACCTTCTAGATGAAGCCTTACCTTCCACTCCCTCTGTCAAAATAACCTTGAATGATCTGTTGAGTATACATTTCATATAAATATATGTACATATATACATATGTAAATGTATATAGATACATACACATATATGTGATGGTGGTATTTACATGCATGTGTATATATACATATGTATATTTATATCTGTGTGTATACATACATATACATGCATATGTAAAGATACACACACACACACACACACACACACACACCCTATCTCTAGGGTAGAATGTAGGCCCCTTGAGTACAGAGACTCTTTTTTTTTGTCTTTGTATAGCACCTAGCCCAATACTTTGTTCTTAGAAACCCTTGAACAATATTAATTGATTATGGTCATAGGATCATAGAGCTGGAGGTGCAAGGAAACTCAGAGTCAAATGCCCCTCTCTCTTATTGTATTGAATATTAATTAAGGCCCAGTAAAGTTAAGGAATTGGCCAAAGGTCACACAAGTAGTGTCAAGATCAGGATTTGAATACAGACCCTGTGACTCTAGAACTATTATATTTCCCATTGTACTACTTCACATTGTATTCATGGAGCACTTTAAGGCCGACCAAATCCCTTCCTCCTCACAAACCAGTGAAAATATCATTATCCCTATTTTACCAACAAAATGAGGCTCTGAGTAGTTAAAGGGCTTGCTCATGGTTATACAACTGGTGAGTCTGTATCTGAGGCAGGATTTAAGCCCATATCCCCTGACTCTAAGCTCTTTCCAACTCTCCTTTATGTCACAGTGTCTGTCTATGGACAAGTATGATCATAGGCTACTCTGGTAATCTCTGGGAAGCTCAGTTTCATTATGTGTAAAAAGAAAATAATATTAATAGCTATGTGATAATATTTTTTGCTAACAATTATCTGTAAGTTTGTAATAATACAATAATTATGATAATGATAATAATAATTTATAGCTAATTACAATGAAGTTATTTTTCCAACCTCAATATATAGTTATGGTATTCTTAATCCTAGTTCATAAAATCTACAGTTAGAAGGGATCTGAAAAGTCATCTGGTGGCATCTTGGTTTTTTTTTTTAATGAAGATATGGCAACCCAAAGGTAAAGTGACTTGCACTAGAAAATAAATTGGCTGAGAAGGGATTTGGACATTAGCCCTTGAAATCCAATTTTAATCCTTTTCCCATTATATCAAACTTCAATGATATCAGAGAAAAGGTGAGATTTTTTTTCTTTTCTTTTCTGCTTTTTAAAGCATTCTTTTCCTTATTTGGCTTTTTAGACCTCTTTTGCCTTTTGGTTTAGGCTATTTTTTAAGGTGTTATTTTCTTCAGTATTTTTTGGGGTCTCCTTTAGCAAGCTGTTGACTTGTTTTTCATGATTTTCTTGCATCTCTCCCATTTCTCTTCCCAGTTTTTCTTCTACTTCTCTTACTTGCTTCTCAAAATCCTTTTTGAGCTCCTCCTTGGCTTGGGACTGATTCATATTTTTCTTGGAGGCTTTGGATGTAGGAGCTTTGAAGCTGTTGTCTTCTTCTAGTTGTATGTTTTGATCTTCTTTGTCACCAAAGAAAGATTCTATGGCCTGACTTTTTTGTGCAGCTTGCTTATTTTCCCAGCCAATTACTTGAGATATAAACTCTTTGTTAAGGCAGTGGTCTGCTTCCAGTGGGGAGAATGTATTGTCCTAAGCTTAGGGGGTTTTGTGTAGCTATTTTCAGAGGTATTTCTGGGGACCTGTAAATTTTCAGTTCTTCCAAAATGATATGATCAAGGGCGAGGTGTTTACTCTTTTCCTGGCCTGTGCTCTGACCTATGAGTGACCATAAGCACTCTTTTCTGTCTTGGAACTGTGAGAAGTATTCCCTATCCACTGCCATTACAAGCTTCACCATGCCAGTGCTCTTCCTTGCCCCAAGACTGCCACCCAGAACTGTGACCCATATTCAAGCATGGGCAAAGCAAGAGATTCCTGCCTTAGCACCAGCAAAGAGATCGCTGCAATGCTCCTCTGATCAGCCACTCAATTCTACCTCCTCTGTGGGCCAAGAGCTCCAGAAGCAACCACTGCCCTGGGGCTGCACCGGGACTGGGGTTGGGACCAAGCTTCTCTCTTACCAGGGTCACAGACTTTTCCTATTCACCTTCTAAGCTGTCTTTGGATTTTGTGGGTTGAGAAGTCTGGAAACTGCCACAGCTGCCCATGATTCAGTTTCCTGAGGCTTGCTCCAGGTTTGCTGAGACCTGGTCTTTGCCTGCACGCCCATGCTGAACTGCATTCCTCTCCCAGCCTGGAGCAGTAGACCTTTCCAATCAAACATCCAGGTTGTCTTGGGCTGGAAATTTGTTTTACTCTGTCTTTTTGTGGGTTCTGCTCCTCTAGAATTTGTTTAAAGCCATTTTTACAGGTATTTGGAAGGTTTGGGGGAGAGCTCAAGCAAGTCACTGCTTTTACTCAGCCATGTTGGCTATATTTACATTGTTATGTTTCTCTTTCCTTCCATGTTTGTTTTTCAAAACTTATACTCAGTTCCTGGATTTTTGCTTTTTATTTTTTTATTAGGAATGCTTGGAAGTCATTTATTTCATTACAGATAAATTTTCCTCTCTTCTAGGATGATATAAATTTTCCTGGGTAAGTTATTGTTTGTAAATCTAAATTATTTGCCTTTGGAATACTGTATGTCATGCTCTCTATTCCTTAATAGTGATAGCTGTTAATCTTTGTATGATCTGGACTGTTGATCCTCAATACTTAAAATCTTTCTTGCTAGTTGCAGCATTTTTTCTGTGACCTGCAAGCTCTGGATTTATCATTTTCTTCATAATATTCATTTGGGGGCTTCTTTTAGGAGGTAACTGATATATTCTATTTTTATTTTGCCTTCTGGTTCTAAGAGATCTGAGTAGTGTTTTTTTTTTCATAATTTCTTGATATATGATATCAAGGCTTTTTTGATGATCATGGCTTTCAGGCATTGATTTTATTTTCTTTAGTTCATTGATTCTTAAATGAGATCTCCTTAATTAGCCTTCTAGGTCAATTGTTTTTGATATAATATGCCTTATGTTTTCTTCCATCTTTTCTATCTTTTGATTTTGTTTCAATATTTCCTGTCTCGTGGAGTCATTAACTTCTGTTTTGTTCATTCTAATTTTCAAGGAGTCTGTTACTTGGGTAAGTTTTTATATCTCTTGTGCTTAGATGTTAATTCTCCTTCCAAGACATTCTTCCAAACCATACTTCCTTTCCCAATTCTTTCCTCTATTGCTCTCATTTCACTTATTATACTATTTTAAAATCACTAAAAAAGAACCTACATCATTTCTTCTAGGAAATACAATTGGTTTTATGGGCAAACTGTATTTTTCTTGGAGGTTTTACTTGTAAGTCTTTTGAAGTTATTTTCTTCTTCTGGGTTTTATCTTTGTTTGTTTGTTTGTTTTAGTCATTCTTTGAGTGATCTTCTCTGGATAACCTGCCCTGCTGAGCAGGGACTCTAAGGGTTGTGATCCAAGACCCTCTGGAAGACTTCTATGCATTGATTTTCTGCGGGTTGGAGAATGGAGTCCACTTTCAGTGACCTTGTGCTTGTATCTTTGCTACTTACTGCCCTGCATAGAGGCAGAATCCAATATCAGCTCTGGATATTCCTGCACAGCAGCCCTAGCTCAGAGCTCTAGGTATTGAGTCTGTGCTTCAGTCTCTGAGCTAATGACCTGAGCCTATGTTCTTGAACCATTCTGGACTGTCCTAGCTCAGACGTCTGGGTGCACCTTTGGGCATCTCCTTGTTGCTCGCTTGAGCCCAGAGGTAAGTCTGAGGATTGGCTATGGGCATCCCAGTTCTGCTGACCTACCTCAGCACTCCAGGCACTGAATCCATTATCCTGGTGCACTTCTATTCCTCGCCCTGATCATTTGCCTATAGACCAGTTTGTGATCTTAGGCTAGCAAAATGACTCACTGTAGCTGCTCCTTTATTTTTCCCTTCAATACTCAGTCTGGGATTCTTCTTAGGTCATGGCTGGAGTAGTTGTAGAGGGAGCAAAGCTGTGTACAGCTTCCTCTTATTCTGTCTTCTTCTGACCACTCATCCCTCATTTCATTTTTTTCTGGATTCTAAAACATTCAAAGATCTTGAATGTTCCTGTTAATCATCTTTGTTTTTTCTCTCTTTTCCTCCTCTCTCTCTCCCTCTCTCTTTTTTTCTATTTTGTACAAGTCAAAATGTATTATGAGCCTGCTATAAGCCAGGGCTTCTTGAACTTTTTCCACTTGGAACCCTTTTTTGCCCAAGAAATTTTTACATGACCCCAGGTATATAGGTATATAAAACAGGTTTACAAATTAAATATTTGCTGATAATAAATCATAAAGAAATTTATTTTAAAACAATTCTTTGGTATACACATGATCTTACCATTTATTAAAGATGAAAGCAAATTTGCGTACTAATGAGATGGATATGCTTGTTTATTTTTACATAAAGAATTAAATCTTGACCAAATATTTGATACTGTAGGATATAGAACATCTTCAATGTTTTTCAAAGTTGGTGAATATTTTGATTTTCTAATTGTCAATGGTGTGTTTAGAACCAAGGCTGCAATGAAGTCATGCAAAGCACCATGGGCAAGCGTTGCCACAAACACCTCAGATTCATTACACATTTGATTTTTCAATTAATTAATTAATTAATTAATTTCAGAAAACTTTCACTGTTGTCAATTTTTTTGCAACCCCCACATTCAGTTAGTTGAGCCCATGTGAGACCGCAACCCAACATTTTAAGAAGCCCTGCAAGCAACACACTATTCTGGGAGCTAAGGAAACACTAGTTGTCATCAAAATTGTCTTTAATCTCTCTAAGATTCTATCATTCTTTCATTTGTATAAGCCTTTACAACATAGTTCAAGCACCTATATTGTTATAGTAATCATAGCATACTATGCTATCCCAATTACATTTAGTATATTATGTGATATCCTGTTATGCTATATTACATATTATTTTGTACCATATTGTATTATATTATTATCATTGGTTCTCAAAGTATATTTCAAAAATCTGTCGAGTTCCCTATCCTCCCATCGGGGGGTCTGAGAGGTCGAAATGATTTTCATAATGACACTAAGATGTTTTCATTTCAAATATGGGAAATATTGGTAGATATTACCAAAATAACCAAAAGTTCTTTAAGACATTCTCAGTAATTTTAAAGAGTGTAATGGGTCCTAGCATCAGAAAGTTTGAGAATTGCTATGTTATGTTATGTTATGTTATGTTATGTTATGTTATGTTATGTTATGTTATGTTATGTTATGTTTGTTATGTTATGTCATGTCATGTCATATTGTTATTGACATATGTTATAATTTAGCTCTCTATAATATCTTAAATGCGTTCCCTTTTCTCTCTTCACATAGCCACCATTCTAATTCAGGTCTCATTACTTGCACCTGGACTATCGCATTAGCCTCATCTCTCTGTCACCATTCTTTCCCCACTTCAGTCTACCCAACACACTGCTGCCAAAGCAATTTTCCTTCAGGACAGATCTGAGTATATGACTCCCCTACTCAAGTCAACTCCAGTGGCTTCCTTTTGCCTTTATAATCAAATACAAACTTTTCTGTTTAGCTTTTAAAGCCCTTCACAACCAGGCTCCAACTTACTTTCCAAGCTTCATTTAATGTTATTTCCTTTCTTGTATTCTGTGACCTAGTCAACCTGGCTTCTCTGTTCTTCATGCTCACTCTGTTTTCATTTCCCATTTCATTGCTTTTGCATTGGCTATCACGGATGCTCTTGACCTCTTCATCACAGATTGCCTCTCTGTTTAAGATGTCATTCAAGTACTATTGTATGAGTCCTCTCCTGATATTCCAAATTACTAATGAATGTCCTTCTTTCCAAACTACCTTGTATTCAAATTCTTTGTATATGTAATAGGGAATTGTCCTATGAGGGCTCAGTACTTTGCACATGCACGTTGAGTGAGCATACTTCCAAAAATGACTGATGACAGGGAAGTTAGGGACCCTGCTCCCCATGTCAGAGTATACACAGATATGCTATGACTATTTCTAGTCTTAGAAATAGAAACATAAACACTGAACTCAATATTGGAAAGGTACTATTTGGTTAAAACAAGCTTCTTTCTCTCTTTGTCACCAAATTCCTTTTGAATGATGGTGCAAGGACTCGCTGCAAACCTCTGAATAGGGAGAACAAACTAATGCCTGTGGCCTACATTCTCTCCTACCCAGGTTGACATGAAGTTCTAAACACATGGTTCTGCTGTTCTTCCTGTCCCTGATGTAGCTATTCTTTCCTACCTTTAGTGAAGGAGAATTGGAGACAGAACTGAATAGGCTGTGATCTTGTGAGTTTCAAAAGTTGGGAAAGCTACCAGAGGGGCAGGGATGGGAGTCCATGCCACAGTTTGCTTTAAACACAGCCCCAAGGGACTGTCTGTTAATGTTTCTCAGTGTTGATTTTTGCAGTGGACACTAACAGATTCCTATGACAGAAGACAAAAGGAAAACAGATTTTATTGCTAGTTGAATTTTACCAGTTGAACTGTATGCTCCAAGGCATCTTGGAGGCCTTTGCAACTTTTTCAATGGCTGATTGAGAAAGTAATTAGAGAGAAAAATGACTAGTAGGGTTAGCATATATAGGTGACTTCACTATGTTTAGAAAGACACTGACTGAAGGAGAGACTGACTGAAGGTGTTGGATTGGTTAGAGGATGCTGGCCTGAAGTTGAAAATTGACAAGTACTAGATCTATAGAGTTTCTGTCAGATATGTGGATCACATAGCGTCTCAGCAAGATATGAGCATGGACACAGAGAAGGCAGAAGTATTCCTTAATTGCTCCCATCCATTTAACTTTTTCTAGGATTTTGTGGCTGCTATTATAAATTTGTTATCTACAGTTAACTTTTGTCTTTCATTTTCTAAGCTATTGACTCTCTCTTGCATACCTCTCATTTCTTTTTCCCAATTTTTCTTCTACCTCTGTTATTTGATTTTTAAAATACTTCTTGAGCTCTTCCAAGAAGGCTTTTTGGGCTTGAGACCAGTTCATATTCCCCTCTGACATTTCAGGTGTGGGTATATTGACAATGTTATCCTCTCCAGAATTTGTGTTTTGATCTTACCTGTCACCAAGATGCTTTTCTATGGTCATTGTTTTTCATGTTGCTTCTGGCTCATGTTTTTTGCCTTTTTTTTCCTGGCTTTTAAAGTTGATCTCTACTTCTGGGACACAGGGGACACTGTCCCAGGCTTCATGTGCTGGGGGCTAGAGGCCTGGTTACCAGATTGCTGAGGTGGGGCTTGCCACTAGCTTGCTGAGGCTCTTCCCCTCCTGTAGTGGTTCCCTTCAGCCACAGCAAGAGGGACTTTTCCCGTTAATCCCCCGGCCTTACAAGCTGATTCTACCATTTCAGGATTTTGCCTAGGGCAATATTCTCTGGGTTTTTCAAGGTCCATAAGGGAGGGTGTGAGCTACTTGCTGCTTACTCCACCATGTTGGTGGGCTAATTGTTCCAGGAGCAGTGCTGCTGCTGCTGCCATTACTGCTCCTGATTCAGTCACTCCCAAAGTCTGTTCATGGTTTGTAGTGCCAGGGCTGAAATGCATACCCTGCAACTCTGCATTAGACTGCTTCTCTCTCACCCAGTTCCAATAGACCCCTCCAGCTGACCTTTTAAGTTATCTCTGGTGTCTGTGGGCTGAAAAGACTGGAACAGCCACTGCTACTGGTGATTCAGTGCCGTGAAGTCTGCTTCAGCTTTGCTCAGGCTGTGTCCTACACTCTGGACCCTCCTGTCTCTGGCCCAGTGCAACAACCTATTTTTTTGAACTTTCAGGTTGTCTTAGGCTGGAAATCTGCCTCATTCTGTCTCTTTGTGGGTTCTGCCACTCTAGAGTTTGTTCAGAGTTACTTTCTAGAGATATTTGAAGAGATTTGGGAGAGAGCTCAGATGAGTCTCTGCTTTCACTCAGCCATCTTGGCTCCACCTCTTCAGAATCCTATTACAAATTTGTAAAGAATTATGCTGCTATTGATAAATCACTGAATGATCTCACTTTTGGACATATGATTGAAAAAAGTCACAAGCAAAAGGGCAAGAAAGATCAATTTGTTCTGAACCCTATGAAGTCATTTCAGTCATTGAAGATCATTGGTTAAATATGAATACATTTTAAAAGGCTTGATATGTATATGTAAATATGAACCAAGCCTTGTGTTCTGCTTTTGGACACCAATACAACTCATTAATACTAAACCTAATACTAAGCCTATAGGATTTGTGAGAAGTCCTGTACCAAGAAAGCCAATTGTATTCTCTGTCAGAGAACTTAATGACAATACAATTCTCCATTCTATTCACAGAAGGAAATTCTGAAGGGCTCTGAAGTGAGATGTCACTGAAAAGTTCAAAGACTGTATATGGACCTAAATTTCCAGTGCCTTCCTTGTATGTTCACTAATAACAGCTCTGGTCTACTAGCAGGTGATGGTGAATGTAGGTGCTCTTCCCTGAAGGCCAGATGACACCAGAGATCTATGGTGATACTTAAGGAAGGAGTAAAGGCTGTACATAGGTCCAAGGATTTGGGCCACAGACAAATGGAAGTATATGTGAGGTTTGGGGACTTCCACCATAGAGCATGCCAGTAGCATGTGGGACACTGTTTGGCCAGACTACTGAGTGAGTGAAGGGGGAGCAAGTCTGTGTTCACTGTCTGAAAGGGAAGCGAGGTGTAATAAGCTAGGAAAGAATGGTTGCACCCATGTAGCAGAAGGCTTTAAAAGTGATGGAAGAGTTTATATTTGAAACTCAGGCTTTCTGGAAGATGTGACTCTTCATCTGAGTCTTTAAGGAAACCAGAGAGGTTGAATGAAAAGACTTGGCAAACTCTCTGAAGGAAATGAAGATTCAGCAGCCACTGTAGGATTGAGAAATACTGTTCTTCCAATCCAAACATTCTGGAGAGAATTTGGAACTATGGCCAAAGGGCACTCACATAATGCAAACCTTTTGATCCAGCAGTACCACTACTAGGTCTGTATCCCAAAGAGGTTACAAAAAAGGGGAAAAGGCCATACATGTTCAACAATATTTATAGTAGCTCTTTTTGTGATGGCAAAGATTTGGAAATTGAGGGAATGTCCATCAATTGTGGAATGGCTGAACAAGTTGTGGTATATGAATGCTATGGAATACTTTGTGCTATAAGAAACTATAAGCAGGAAGATTTTAGAAAAACCTAGAAAAAAAACTTACATGAACTGATGCTGAGTGAAGTGAGCAGAAACAGGAGAACGCAGTAATAGCAACATTGCATAATGATCAACTATGAATGACTTGGCTCTTCTCAGCAATTCAATGATCTAAGACAATTCCAAAATACTCATGATGGAAAATGCGATCCACATACAGAGAAAGAACAACGGAGTGTGAATGCATATCAAAGAATGTTATTTTCACTTTTTTTGAGGGGGGGTTGTGGCTTTTTCTTTCTGTTCTGTTTCTTCTTTTATAACATGACTAATGTGGACATATGTTTACATGATTTCACATGTATAACCTATATCAGATTGCTTGCTATCTTGGGAAAGGGGGGTGGAAGGAAGGAAGGGAGAAAAAAATTGAAACTCATAATCTTATAAAAAAAGAATGTTGAAAACTATCTTTACATGTAACTGGAAAAAATAAGATACTATTTGAGAGAGAGAGAGAGATACTGTTTTTGATTGAGAAATTTACAAAACTATAGAATTTTAACACTAGAAGGAACCTCTTTATAAACCACTTAATACATCACCAAGTTTTGACATGTAGCTATTTCCTAACATGCTTTCTTTCAAAAGATTGGACCTTTAGATTCCTTTCAGTGGTAAATTATTGACACTCTTTGCTTTAACTAGACTAGTTAAAATCCTTTTTTTAAGATATCTAATAACTTTTCTTCCATAACTACAAATTGATTTTCAAAAGACTCGAACTGAGAGGTTTATTAGAAGTGAATTGGTAAGCTTGTTTTCCTTTAACCCTGAATTTTTCTATCTTTGCTAATCTGATGGGAAAAGTGATACTTCAGCATTTTTAATTTGAATTTCCCTCACTGTTAAAGGTTTTGGACTCTTTAAAATGACAGGAATGCTGAAAATACTTTTTCTGATACTTGTTAATAGTGTATTTCTTCTTTTGAAAACTGTTCATATCCTTTGGCCGTTTATCTGTTGGGGAAAGGCTCTTAACCGTAGAAGATTGTAATTTCTTCATATTGTCAGTCTTATACACACTGTACCTTGACCCCTGCACTGTGATGTCATTGATTCTTTTCAAGTACAAAGGACAAACAACAACAGAATTATATCTCTGATTGAAGATCTCTCTCCTATTTGTGTATTTTCTTTTCCTATTACAATAGAATATTTGTTTTTGTGCAATTATAATTTTTTACATGATTAAAGTTATGTTTTGTCTTTTATAATATTTTATAAAATGTTTCATATTCTTTGATCCATTATTTCCATGACTGAGTTTACACAACAAGGTTAATGACAATATACAAATATACAAAAATATACAAAATACTCAATAGAGTCACTATTTGTAAGTGTGGAAAAAAAGTTTAAAATAAACTATGCACTCAACTATTGACTAATAGCTGTGGTATAAAAATTCAATCATGCTATTGTGCCCTAAGGAAGGACAAATTTAAAGAATTCAGAGGAACATTAGAAGACTAATATTAAACAATACCAAAGAAAACAGAGCCAAAAGAATAAGATACACAGTGAATGCAGTTATGTAAACTAAGACGATGTTAAATGTCAACAAAACTCTGGTCAGTTACAATAGAGAATGTTGGTTTAAGTGTTTTGTTTAGTCACTTTTCAGTTGTGTATGACTGTGACTCCACTTGAGGTTTTCTTGGCAAAGATACTGGAGTTGTTTGCCATTTCCTTCTCCAGCTCATTTGAGAGATGAGGAAACTGAGGTAAACAAGGTTAACTAACTTGCTTAGGGTCACATAGCCAGTCAGTGTTTGAGACTAGATTTGAACTCCATCTTTCTGACTCCAGGCCTCGGTGTTCTATCCATTGAGACACTTAGCTGCCTTGGTTTTAACTAACTGAAATTAATTATTCTCTCCTGCAGTTTTACTTACTGGCTTTTGAGGAATGTGCTTTGTGGGTGGCTCATTTGTGAATTTGGTTTTGTTATCAAAACAAGATTTATCACTGAAATACAAAAGCTAAGACTTATGTAACATTTCTGATTTTGGGAAATGATCTTTGCAGTAAACATATGAAATAATTAAAAAAACAAACAAATATAATTAGGATCTTACATCCTAGGAGGATGAAGGAAAATAACACTGTCAGAGCAATTTTGAAATCAGCAATTCTGAAAACATTAACATCCTAGGTTTTAAATACCACCCTAGTATTCTATCTTTACAAATCTTATCTAAATGGGTATGTAAGCCTGATAATCAAATTCCAGAGATATAAAATATTGAAAAAAAATTATAGACCATTATCACTGACAAATAGTATGCAAATAGAGCATAATCTCTGACAGATACTACAAATATGTATATTTTGACTTTATTTGATTGTGTAAAAAAAATTAACCCTTTCAACAGCTTACTACAGTAAACAGATGCTTACCAAAATATAGTGAGACTATTGCCTAAAGATTAACCTAGCCATCCTGGAAGGATTTTTGTCCATTAATTGATCATCATTTTTTTCTTTTTGCCACAGAACCTAATGATAACTGTCTTCTAAGGTAAGAAAGGATTGAAATCCATATGAGTGGATACGGTGGTTGCTACCAATAATATCACAGCTCCTTTAAGTCATAAAATATTGTGTGTCTTGAAATAATGTTCCAGAATAAGTATATCCTTTCAGTATTATATGTTGACTTTGTCTCCTTCCCTTGATGATAATCTCCTTTAGGTCAGGCATCATGGTTTACATCTTGTTTCCTGCCCTTCCAAGAATGTACAATAGAAACTGTAGGCCTAAAAAGGCAGTGGCATGCTACCAGTGACGACTTGCTTGCTTGAAATGGTAGAAAAGAAGCAGAATAAGTGGGCCAGCCATGAAGTGAGATACCAGATGATTAGCCAGAGTCATAAATTGGAGCCCTCCAGACGTTGAAAGAACTGGAGGAAGGTCTCCACCATGTTGGGTGGAACCTCTTTGTGAGATTTGTGGAAAACTGTAGACAAAAACAGGGCAAGCAGATGTTGATGGGTTTTGATCTATTTCAGTCAGGATCTCCTGATTAAAAATCAAGGATCCATCAGTGTGTCCCTTAGTGTACCTAGCACAATGCTGGCCATATAGTAAACATCCAGTAAACACAATAGGCAGCTAGGTGGTACCCTGGATAGAGCACTGGGCCTGGAGTCAGGAAGACCTGAGTTCAAATGTGGCCTCAGACGCTTATTAGGTGTGTGACCCTGGGCAAGTAACTTAACTCTGTCTCAGTTTCCCCATCTGTAAAATGAGCTGGAAAAGGAAATGGCAAACTGCTCCAGTGTCCTTGCCAAGAAAACCCTAAATGGGGTCATGTATAGGTGGGTATGACTAAAATGACTATAAGTAATTGTAAGTAAGTAAATAAATGACAGCTAGTAAGTGGCAGACCTAAGCTTTGAACCCAAAGTCCTAACTATTTGACTAGTCTACTGTCTCCTATGAGACCTCTATTTGCATTTGCCATATTTAATAATGAAAAGACAGAAATAGTATAAATGTCTTACAGATGGGGAATGGCTACATTTATTTGCCATGTCTCCCTGAAGTATAACATTAGAAGTGTAAAACATATGTGCAAACAACAAAGAATATTATCTACACACTGACAACCTTTATGTGTACCTCAAATAGTTCCCCAGGACTCACCTACTAATTCTTTAATGCCCACACTCCTGTCTTGGGACCACAATGGACTGATTTATGATTGCCTCAGTTGCCTAGTACATCTCTGCCCAGTCTCAAACAACAAAATCTACTCCCCAAACTTTTCCTTACAACCAACATGCAAATGAACCTCTGTCCCAACACCACACCTCCATCTAGTTCTAGAATCTTAATCAAATCAACTTTGTCATTGTTCTTGGAAAGAACTTTAACTTTCCAGACCAAAACATCCCTCCCTAGTCACCATATTTGTTTTCTTCCCCAATTAAAATATTATGAAGTAAAACTCTTAAGGACAGGGGTCTGCCCTTGCTTTTATATTTGTATATTATATTTTATATTTGTATTCCTAGTCCTTAGCACCTAATAGGTGTTCAGTAATTTATTTTTAAATGTTGTTTTATTTCAATTCATGGACCAAAACAAGCATTTCTATAACATAGTACAATAAATAAGATAATCACACATGAAAACTCTAAATTTATTATGTGCAACTTGCTATTCCTTTTAAATATACAATAAAGTTATCATGTAAATTTCTTTTTTTCCTTTTCTCTTCCCTCCTTCCCCACCCACTCCACCCTAGAGATGGCTGTCATTAGACACAAATAGGTATATATGTAAAATTGTTCTATGCATACTTCTGTTCATCAGTTCTCACTCTGGATACAGATAGCATCTTTCTTCATATGTCCTTTATATTTAATTTGGGTATTTATAATAGTCAAAATAATATTCACTCAAAGTCATTCTTAAAACAATATTGCTGTTACTGTATACAATGTTCTCTTGGTTCTGCTCATTTCACTCTTCACCATTTCATGTAAGTCTTTCCATGCCTTTCTAAGATCACTGAGTTCATCATTTCTTATAGCACAATAGTATTCTGTCACAACATATACTACAGCTTGTTTGGCCATTCCCCAATTGCTTAGTGATTTTTAAAATAACCGATTTATTCATCAAGGGCTTGTAATGTAATTTTTATATGGTTGAAGTCATAACAATTTTTGTATTGTTAAAAATATGTGTGATATTTTTGCACATTAAAAATAGGGCTATGGTGAGGAAAACACTTTATAAACTTCAAGCTCTAGAAAAATGGGAGCTAATGTTATTATAACAAAGTTATAAACATATTATACTACTAGTTTTTTATCTTTATAAATTACTTCTTTGGGATATATTCCCAAGAGTAGGAATATTGAATGGTATCATACTGTTTTCAAAAGATTTCATCTGTTTACATGCCATTAGCTATCTATATGTACCTGATTATCCAACATTGAATTTGATCATTTTAATGTATTATTTTTTTACCAAGTAGATGAATGTGAGAAAAACTGTATGTTATTTGAAAGGTTTTAAAATAAGTCCTTCACATTACTTTTCCTACCAAGGACTACTTTAGCCTCTAAAATTCCCTAAAGAAGTCTTCCAGCCAAGATGGCTGTCTGAACTATAGGCAAAACACCCAACTTCCACATATTTACTCCAACAAAACCTTCAAGTTCACATTATATTTGATAATAATCAAGAAGTCTGATAAGAAACTATAGTAAGTGACTTCTTCCACCTCAGAATTACACAAATAATCAACCAGAGGGCATTTGGAAGTAGAACCCATCAGTGCTAGCACAGGATAACCTACCAGTTTGACCAGATACTGTCATGAACAAGAGCAGCCTGCAAGGTATTGTGTTTGAAGGGATCAAGAACGGTGAGAGCAATCCTCAGGGTGCCCAGAAAGGTCCAGGGTGGGGATCTTGAAAGCTCCAAGCAGCTCTCAGTAGGTAGCAGATATATGGAGCACCAGAATGCTAAGAGCAGGATGCCTTGGGCCCATGGCCTCTGAGGTCCCTGACAATCTTTCCTGAGATGCCAAAGAGGCTCCTGAAGATCCAGTACCCTGAATTTTAAATATGAGAGTGGGGAAGAGTACTACAGAAGGCAGAGTTTAGTACAATACTCCAGGGGACATAGGGTGAGACCAAGCAGGGCAGATACCCCCCCACCTCAAAGTGAAGCAGAGGGCCCTACTACAAAGTCCCAATCCAGGAACTAAAGCTGGAAAATAAGTAAATCTTATTTTACAAAATAACACTAACCAGTTGCAAAAATCATTGCAAATCTAACTATAATTACACATGTCAACTTAGCAGAACAATTAGATTTTCCATTAAGACTTTGTGAATTCTTAAAAAAGGAGATTAAAGATTTTTTTTTAAAAAGGAAATTAAATATGAAATTAAAGGTGTGGAGGGAAGAATTAAAAGAAGAAAAAATAGCTTTGAAAAGAAAATGGTCAACTTTACCTCAAAATTAGAATTCCTGATGTTAAACATAAATTAATGACTCCATGAGAAAGAAAAATAATGATATAGATAGATATTTGATATTAAAAACAACTGACCAGGAAAATATGGCAAAAAGAAAGAATTTAAGAAACATCAGACTATACTAAAACTATGATTAAAAAAGTTTGGATACTACATTTTAAGAAATGATAGAGTAAAACTGCCTAGATATACTAAAAAGGAAGATATAAAAGGAATATACTCTAAAAGGAAAAATCCCTGGAACATTATACTCAAAATTTAGCACTTCTATGTCAAGGGAAAAATGATAAAAGCATCTTGAAAAAAATAGTTCAAATACCAAGGAACTGCAGTCATGTAAGACTTGCTAAAATAACAATTAGAGGAAATGTTGGAATACAGTATTAAAAAAGGTGAAAGAGATAGGCATACAGCTAAGAATAACACACTGTGCAAAGCCAAGTGTAAACCTACAAGCCAAAAAAAAAGGATTGTTAATAGAATAGAGGACTTTTAAGCATTTTTGTTGAAAAGTTAAGAGCTTAGCAGAAATCCTGAAATATAAACACATGAGTCAAGAGAAACCTGGAAAGGTAAATTTATTTAAATAATTGGTAGGATCTGAAAGATGATACAATACTAACATTCTAATAGAGAGAGAAGGAACAAGTTTTCCTTCAGAACCTTAATGTCTTCAATAGGTACTGATAATAAATAATTAGAAAAACATGTCCTGGGGAGTAGATTAGTTCTATTCTGAGGGCTTGAAAAAGGGAAAGAAAAAAAGTCAAAGGAGGAACATACCATGGTAGAAAGGAGAAACCAGGAGGAGGAACTTGCTGTTTCTCATAAATGGGGTATGTAAGAAAAAGAGCAAACAAACATGAAATAGGCATTGCATAAACCCCATTATTATTCAGATTTAACAAAGTAGGATCTAGTAGAAATACATCAAATTCAATAGGGAAAAAGCAGGGACAGGGAGGGAAAGAGGGGCTGAGAGAGTATAACACGGGGGAGGGAAAAACTACAATAAACATCTTGATCCGCAAAGGGGGAATTAAATGAGATGAGGAAGGGAAAAAAAAGAAAAATCAAAGAACTAGAATCTAAAGGGAAGCCTTAGATTGCCTCTCAAACAACTGAGAGATGACTGGCCAAATTGTCTTATGGGAATTTTCTGGACCATCAGAAATTAATATTGCATAGTACGAACTGACAAACCGAAGTGAGCAGAATCAAGAGAGCAACGGATACAAAGACACAACATTGTAAAGAAAACATCTTTGAACGACTTAAGAATTCTGGTCAATGGAGTGATCTATCATATCTCCAGACAACCTGTTATGAAGCATAACTTCTACCTTCTGACAGAGGGGTGATGGACAGAAGGCACAGAGACATACATTTTTGGATGTAGCCACTGTGGATTTGTTTTGTTTGACTATGTTTATTGGTTAGAAGGGCTCCCCACTGCCCAACTCTTTCATTCTTTGTTTTTAATTGAGGGAAGGGATTAAAGTAGGATGGGTTAGCAATAGTGATTCCAGAGACAGAAGGACAGACAGACACATACACACACACACACACACACACACACACACACAAAGAGAAACAGAGAGAGGGAATGTGACATTAAAAAAATGTGCAGAATAAAGCAGAAGGAAGTCCAGAAGGAAACAGATAATCAAAACACTTTTGAAAGTAAGGTGTAGAACTTACATAACTAAAAACATTAAATGTTATGAAATGAAAATTCAAAGTTCCCAATAGAATCATATTGTGTTCTCAGTGTGTAGAAATGCTCTTTTTTGTGTGTGCTCAAGTTAATAATAAAATGTTTTTTTAAAAGAAAAGAAGTGAAAAGAGAAGAGGAAGAGAAAAGTTTTATCTCTGTAACTCAGATAATAAGACTAAATAACTATTGGATCTATAACAGGAAGAGGCCTTAGAGATCATAGTCCAACTTTTTTATTTCATAGTAAGGAAAATTTTCTTAATATAATAAGAACACTGACAAACAGGTCAATATTCAAGAAATATCTCATTTCCTTTTTTTCTTCTCCAGAGACCAAATTTAGTTAAAAAGTATCAAGTCTACAGGAAAGTACACACCATTTCCTTTCCATTCCCTTTCTCTAATTTCTATTCTGATGGCCTACCATGGGTGTATGCATGAGCCTCCCAACTTGGCAAAACTTCAAACACAGATTCAGCAACAGACTATATGTCTGCCATCTAAGAAGCTGCAAACAGAAATTCATCATCAGAAGATTATCCACCAAGTGATGATTTTTTTAAGGAGAACAACAATTCATGAAGACCATCCATTAAGGTATGGATGGTTACAATGTCCATCATTGGAGGGAGGGCCCACATGTACGAAATTGTACATCTTTCAAAGTGCTGACATATCCTAAATCTATGCACTTATGGCACAGTGGTAAGCCATTGGAGTTGCTTTTGTGATCACTTGTTGGAGAGAAAGCTGTGGGGAAAACGAATGGAGCTTGCATTGGCAATGAAAATGCCAGGAGCAGGGGCAGCCAGGAGGGACGTGAGCTACAGGTTGGGGGTAACAGGGGCTACCGCTGGCTGAACACCAAGAAATCTGAGTCAATTTGGGAACTATAGGACTTCTGATCCACAGGTGGTTCTGTGCTGAGTTTCTGAAGGCCAAGAACCAAGAGAAGGGGATTATAGCCCAAGAGAAAGACCAAAGGCATTGGAGATCATAGTCTCTTAGAGAAAGAAGAGGATAGCCAAGCCAAATTGTCTTTGGATATGTGTTCATGGCATTGGATTGGACAAATAATTTGGTCCAGTGATTTTGTGGGATTGGACTGGGATCTCCTAATTAGTCAGAGAAGGTAAGCTCAGGAGTAAAAGTCAAATGTTTTGAGTTTAAAGTTGTGGCCATGTCTGTTGACATTTAAAATGGAATGGAAGGCAGTCAACATAGTTACTGAAGTTGTCATAAATCCTGGCAGTGAATGAAGATGAAGAAAAAGCCTGTGGGCCAGGTTCTGAGCTCTCTGAGGAAGGCAAGAGAGTGTCCTACTGATTAGTAGATAAAACCAATGAAGGTGGAGAGAGAGGGTCTACTAAATTTTTCTATTTATTTTTTGAGGTTTTCAGACTGGTGATCTCTATTTATAGAGACCTAATGACCTCTCCTTCAATAAGGATATATTTTCTTTTATCCCCTTCCCCTCCTACTTCTCAATTGGGTGAGAGAGATTTCTATTACCATTTGAGTATGTATGTGTATTTTCCCCCCTTGAACCAATCTAGATGTGAGTCAGATTCAAGCATTGCCTGCCATGCCCCTCCTCACTTCTACCACCATCTTCTCCTTCACTATAAAAGCTCTTCCTTGCATACCTCTATTATGTGAGAAAATTCTCCCCATTCTTCTTCTCCCTTCACTTTTCTCCCATGGTATCCTTCTTCCTTGCCTATCCATTTTTTTTACATCATCCCAACATAAACAATTCACTCCAGCACCCTCTTTCTATGTAAAATTCTACTAACTGTCCGAATAATGATCCAGTTCTTAGAAGATAACATGTATCATCTTCCCATATAGAAAAGTACACAGTTTAAACTACTGAGGACCTTATGATTTCTCTTTATGTTTACCTTTTTATGTTTCTCTTGAGTCCTATAGTTGAAAGTCACATTTTTTATCCAACTCTGGTCTTTTCATCAGGAATGCTTGAAAGTTCTCTTTTTCATTAAATATCATTTTTTTCCCTTGAAGGATTATATATTCAGTTTTGCTGGGTAAATTATTTTTAGTTGTAATCCCAGTTTAATTTTCTTTGCCTTCTGGACTATCATATTCTTAGCCCTTTAGTCATTTAACACAGTAACTGCTAAATCTTGTATGATACTGAATGTAGCTCCATGGTATTTGAATGGTTTCTTGCTACTTGAAGTATTTTGTTTTTGATCTGGGACCTCTGGAATTTGGCTGTGATATTCCTGGAGTTTTCATTTAGGGATCTCTTTCAGGTGGTAATCAGTGGATTCTTTCAATCTCTATTCTGGTTCTAGGATATTGAGGCAGATTTTTCCCACTTCAGTATTTTTTGTGCCTCTTTAACCTAATTGTTAATTTTCTTTTCATAATTTTCTTGCATTGCTCTCATTTTCCTTCCAACTTTTCCTCTATCACTTATCTCTTTCTTTACCTCTTCCAGGAAGTCTTGTTTTTCTTGGGTAAAATTAACATTTTTTTTTTGTGGCTTTGATTGTGGCTGTTTTCACATTGTTGTCTTCTTCTGAGTTTGTGTCTTGGTCTTCCCTGCCACCATAGTAGCTTTTTATGTTTAAGTTCTTTTGTTGTTGTTGTTAATTGCTCATTTTTTCCAACCTGTATCTTGACTTTGAACTTTATGTTAAGGTTGGGCTCTGCTCACTTAGGATCAGGGAGGCATTGTCACAAACTTCATACTTTTTTATGCAGCTGTTTTTAGAGTGAGCTCTGAAGGCCCACTAATTTTCAGTGCTTCCAAGGTGGTATAATCTGAAGACAGGTCATCATTATTTTCCTAGTCTCTACTATGCTCTTTAACCAGGAAGGGTCCTACTCCCCTGCAGCCACAAGCATTCCTCTTGGCCCTGGAGCTGTGACCAGAACCTCTTATCTTTTGCAGCAATGACTGCTAGTGCCATTTTCCCACAGTGATTAAGCATCTGTATGCACACATAATACACCCACACACTCACACATACACACTATACACACATATGTATGTAGAAAACATATTCAATTGGATATATGGAAATCTTGCCCTATAGAGAAACAGGTGGGAAAGGTAATAAGAGATATAGGCTGTGGGGTAGAGGGAGATGATAAAAGGGAGGTTAGATTAAGGGAAACAGTAATCAGAAGCAAAACGGAGTTTTGAGGAGGAATAGGAAAAAAAAAGAGAGGATAAATAAAAAAATAGAATGAATATAATAAAAATGAAATTAAAAAATAAAAAAGAGAATAAATAGAAGAAAATAATATAGAGGAAAATACACAGATGATATTCATAACTGTGGATGTGGATGGGATGAATTTACCCATAAAACAGAAACAGATAGCAGAATGTATTAGAGACCAGAAGCTAACACTATGTTGTTTACAAGAGACACAATTGAAATAGAAAAAAACACACACAGAGTTAAAATAAGGGGTTGTAGCAGGATTTATTATGCTTCAGCTGAGGTAAAAAAAAAAGCAGCAGTAGCAATCATTATCTCAGACAAACAAAAGCAAAAACAGACCTAATTAAAATAGATGATCAAGAAAACTACATTTTTGCTAAAAGATACCATAGACAATGAAGTAATCATCAAAAAACCTTTTTTTTCAGGAATTTCTCTGATAAAGGTCTTATTTCTCAAATATATTGGGAACTGAGTCAAATTAATGAAAATAGGAACCATTTCCCAATTAATAGATCATCAAAGGATATGAATAGACAGTTTTAAAAAAGGAGAAATAAAAGCTTTCTATAGTTACATAAAAAGATGCTTTAAATTACTATTGATTAAAGAAATGCAAATTAAAATAACTATGAGATACCATTTCACACCTATCAGAAATTATGGATGTTAGATAGGATGAGGGAAATTAGGTACACTAATGAACTGTTTGGTGGAGTAATGGACTGATCCAAATATTCTAGAGAACTGTTCAGTACTATACCCAAAGGGCTATAAAACTATGCATACCCTTTGACCCAGCAATACCATTACTAGGTTTATACCCCAAAGAGTTTTTTAAAAAAGGAAAAGGACCCATATATACAAAAATATTCATAGCAGTTCTTTTTGTGGTAGCAAAGAATTAGAAATTGAAGGGAAACTCATCATTTGGGAAATGGCTGAACAAGTTGTGGCATGTGATTGTGATAGAGTACTATTATGGTATAAGAAATGATTGAGGGGGTGATTTCAGGAAAAAAACATAGCAAGGCATATATGAACTGATGCAAAGTGAAGTGAGAACTAGGAGAGCATTGTGTATTCTTGTAATGATGAACTACTATGGAAAATTTGTATCCTCTGATTAGGACAGTGATCCAAGACAATTCCAAAGGACTCATAATGAAAAAATGCTGTCCACCCCTAGAGAGAAAAGTGAGTAACTCTGAGTGCAAAGTGTAAATTTTCTCACATCATTACCATCATCAACATCATCATCAGTATTGCTTTTTGGGATTATGGCTAATGTGGAAATGTGTTTTCAATGATTTCACATATAATTGATATCATTTTGCTTGTCTTCACAGTGGGTAAGGAGGGTCGAGAGGGAGGAAGAGAATTTGGAATTCAAAATTTAAAAAGAAAAGTGTTAATAATAATAAAGTGGGGGGGGTAAGGGAAGAAGAAATCTGCTTTGGTGGAAAGAATAGCCACACACAAAAAAATCATAGATCCTTGAAATATTCACATACAATGCTTTTTTTGTATGATGAAAGGTTTCATTTAAAAAAAACATTCTAGAGTTTCAAGTAAAGAGTAAGCATGTTTAATTGTACTGCTAGACAGCTACGTTTTGAATTTTGCACATTTCACAACAGAATAATATTAATGGCCTGCCAGTTGTGTCTAGACCATTACACAATCTTTTTAAAAAGAGGTTGAGTTTTAATAATCGGTACAAGCAGGATCAAATGCAAAATACATCATTCTAATTTAAATTAGAAAACTGAATCTGAGAAATACCAGTATAAAATATCACAAATATAAAAAAGCATCATTCATTTCCCCTTTAGCATACTTTCTATCATCCTGAACAATAGGATCATAAGATCATAGATTGAGATCATCAATAAAAATTAATACACTACATACATCAATTGTCACTTATAGCTAAAGAAAAAAATTCTAAACAGAAGACCTGCATTAAATTAATGTGTATAGATAGCCTCAAAACTGCGGAATTATGGTAAAATGTGTATATTAGAGATATATGATCTTTTTCTGTTCTACTTTGCATATGGAAATGTTATCATTTTTGGTGTTTGTTAAATTCAAAATAAGAAGTGAAAAAATATATATTTTTTAAAAATGCTGTGATTCTTCACACCTTTCCTTTGCACCCCTCCCCCTTCTGCAACTTCTTCACCATTTCTATGGAAACAGAAGGGGCTGCCCAGCACTGCCTTTCACATATAGTGAGAACCATGTTTGTTTACATGCTAATCAGAACTCTAACAAACAGATCTTTGGACATAGATAAAGTCATGGCATGGTCCCGAGTAATTACTAGCTGCTGATTTGAATTTTGCTTACTAACATGCTTTGAATCTCATAAAATGTGAATTATCAGACTATTTGCAATCTCAGCAAAACTCTAGATGTTATGTATTGAGAAAAATTTATATGCAGTGAAACATTCTGTTGGTTATGGCAAAGGGCAAAGGAGAACAACTCAGTCAGTGAAACAAAGAGAGATAAGAACCATTCCTGAATCTTTCTTGTCCATTCCCAGTCTGGGTTGCCAGTCCACATCCCCAACTTTGCCTTCACTGTTTCTCTGCTCCCTTTTCTTTAAGAGGATCAAAAGCAAAGTCCTCAATTTGCATCTTGTTCCTGTGTCATCTTGACCTAAAATAAGACTCTGAAGCTGTGACACTTCTTCCTTTCCCTTTGAAAGTAGTCTCTTTGGGGGTGGAGCCAAGATGGCAGAGTAAAAGAAGAGACTCCCTTGAGCTCTCTCCCAAACCCCTCTAAACACTTGTAAAAAAAATGACCCTAGACAAATTCTAAAGCAGCAGAACCCACAGAAAGTCAGAGTGAAACACATTTCCAGCAGAATGTCTCCAGCAGAAGACAACCAGCATGATCAACAGGAAAGGTCTGTTGTGCTGGTCTGGTAGAGGAGTGAAGTTCAGCATGAGCTGTGCCAGCACAGATCAGGCCCCAGCAAACCTACAGCAGGGGGGACTAAATGACGGGCAACTGTAGTGGTTTCCAGACTTCTCAGCCTACGAATGCCAAAGACAACTTAGTCACAGCTGGGTGAGAGAGGAACTCAGTGCTGCCCCAGGCCAGCAGAAGTGTCAGCAGTGGCTGTTTGCGGAGCTCTCAGCCCACAGACAGTAGGGGGATCAAACAACTGATCAGAAGGAGATTACAGGTATCTCTTTGCTGGCACTGAGACAGGATTCTGTTGCTTTACTCATATTTGTATCCGGTCACAGTCCCCAGGTGGTGGTCCTGGGGTGAGAAGGAGCACTGGCATAGCAGAGCTTGTGACAAAGGTGGAGAGGGGACCCTTCTCACAGTTTCAGGGCAGAAAAGATTGCTTGTGGTCACTCACAGACCAGAGGACAGGCCAGGAGAGGAGTAAACACCTCTATTTAGATCATACCACCTTGGAAGAACTGAAAACTAACAGGTCCCTAGAAGTATCTCTGAATCATACAATCAGAAGAAGACAACAAAGTCAAAGCTCCTGCATCCAAAGTCTCCAAGAAAAATATGAATTGGTCTCAGGCCATGGAAGAGCTCAAAAAGCATTTTAGAAAATTAAGTAAGAGAAGTAGAGGAAAAATTGGGAAGAGAAATAAGAATGATGCAAGAAAATCATGAAAAACAAGTCAACAGCTTGCTAAAGGAGACCCAAAAAAATACTGAAGAAAATAACACCTTAAAAAAATAGACTAGACCAAATGCCAAAGAAGTGCAAAAAGCCCAATGTGGAGAAGGCCTTGAAAAGTAGAACTGGCCAAATGTAAAAGGGGGTCCAAAAGCTCACTGAAGAAAATAATTCCTTAAAAATTAGAATTGGGGGCAGCTAGGTGGCAAAGTGGATGGGGCACCAGCCTTGAAGTCAGAAGTACATGAGTTCAAATCTGGCCTCAGTTCAAACACTTGACACTTACTAGCTGTGTGACCCTAGCAAAGTCACTTAACCCCAATTGCCTAAAGAAAAAAAAATTAGAATGGAGCAAATGGAAGCTAATGACTCTAATGAGAAATCAAGAAATTCTAAAACAAAACCAAAAGAATAAAAAAAAATAGAAGACAATGTGAAATATCTCATTGGAAAAACAACAACTGACCTGGAAAACAGATCCAGGAGAGAGAATTTAAAAATTATTGGACTATCTGAAAGCCATGATCAAAAAAAGAGCCCAGATATCATCTTTCAAGAAATTATAAAGAAAAATTGCCCTGATAGGCTAGAAACAGAAAGTAAAATAGAAATTGAAAGAATCCACCAATCACCTCCTTAAAAGAGATCCCCAAAGGAAAACTCCCAGCAATATTATAGTCAAATTCCAAAGTTCTCAGGTCAAGGTGAAAATATTGAGGCAGCCAGAAAGAAACAATTCAAGTATTGTGGAACCACAATCAGGATAATACAAGATTTAGCAGCTTCTACATTAAGGGATCAGAGAACTTAGAATATGATATTCTGGAGGTCAAAGGAGCTAGAATTAAAACTGAGAATCACCTACCCAGCAAAACTGAGTATAATTTGTGAGGGGAAAAATGGTCATTCAATGAGATAGAGGAATTCGATGCATTCTTGAGAAGCCAGAGCTAAATAGAAAATTTCACTTTCAAATACAAGGCTCAAGAGAAACAGGAAAATGTAAACAGAAAAGAGATCATACAGGACTTATTAAAGTTGAATACATTCCTACATGGAAAGATGATATTTGTACCTCATGAGACCTTTCTTGTTATTAGGGTAGTTTGGGGGGAATATATGTAGACAGAGGGCACAAGGTGAGATGAATTGAAAGGAATGATATCTAAAAAAATTAAATTAAGGGGTGAGAGAGAGTAATGTACTGGGAAAAGGAGAAAGGGAGAGGTAGAATGGGGTAAATTATCTTGCATAAAAGAGGCTAGAAAAAGCTTTTACAGTGGAGAGGAAGAGGGAAAGTGAGAGGGAATGAGGGAACTTTACTCTCATTGGATTTAAATCTATTTTACCTTATAGGAAAGTAGGGGGGAAGGGGATAAGAGAGGGAGGGGTGATAGAAGGGAGGGCAGATTGTGGGAGAGTCAGAAGCAAACACTTTTGAGGAGGGTCGGTGTCAAAGGACAGAATAGAATAAACAGGGGAGGGGATAGGATGGAAGGAAATATAGTTAGTCTTTCCCAACATTACTATTATGGGAAGTGTTTTGTGTGACTACACATGTGTAACTTATATCGAATTGCTTACTTTCTCAATGAGAGTGGGTGGGGAGGGAGGAAAGGAGAGAATTTTGAATTCGAAGTTTTAAAAACAAACGTTAAAAATTGTTTTCACATGCAACTAGGAAATAAGATACACAGGCAAGGGGTATAGAAATCTATCTTACCCTACAGGAAAATAGAAGGGGAAGGGGATAGGAGAAGAGGGGGTTTGATAGGAGGTAGGGCAGATTGGGGGAAAGGGTAATCAGAATGCATGATATCATGGGGGAAGGGAGAGATGGGGAGAAAATTTGTAACTCAAAATCTTGTGGAAGTGAATGTTGAAAACTAAATATGAATTAATTAATTAAAAAAAGAAGAAAGTAGCCTCTTCCTCTTCACACACCACACCTATACCCATCCACCCCCCCCCCACACACACACAGAAAGACATGCATACCTTGTGTGCTTGAGCTCCATCTTCATTTATCTATATGCACTCTTGTAGGGAAGATGTTAGGACGGAGGGACTATGTGTTAAAAGACCTCTCTTCTGGGTGACTTGTATTTTTTTTTTACCAGTTCAGACCAATTTGACAGCTGTACCTGGAATTTGAGTTGATTTAAATAATTGTTGCCATGCTAAGCTGGAAAATTTACTGAAGGATTAGAAAGTATAGTCACCTTCGAAGTTTATTAGCTGAGAGAATGGTATTTGTCACAAGTTTCTCCTTAGGTTTTTTTGAAGCAGTTCACCTGGTAGCACCATTGGGCCAAGGAAGACAGTGTCACCAATGACAGAATCCTGGGACATAGTAATAGAATCAGGACCAAAATGGTGTTTATTGCAGTAGTCCTAAGATTAGATATAAGATTTAGAACAAGAAGGGATAATGACAATAACAATGTTTCTATGACTGTCTTCTGTGTTTCTGAGCAGTCCATCACTTTAGACACCACAACTTGAAGGGACCCTGCTTTTTTCATCTCCTATTTGGTAATAAAGCACTTATACAAATTAGTTTTAATAAATCTTCATAGAATTGTCGTATGTATAGCTGCATATAGCAAATGATATGAGATAATTCAGACATAAAACTCAACTAAATAATCATAATTCCCATTAATCAGAATTGGGACATATTTCACAAAATACATGAGAAATAAATAAAAATTTAAAAGTGTCCCTCACTTCTATATTGCTGTCTTCTATTTGCATAATGATGGTGGTGGTGACTGAAAACAGGACATAAGATATTAAGAATCACACAATTTTGCAAACTTATGCAAAAGTCTCTAATTCATATGATCATAGAGTTAGAGTTAGAAGGAACTTAAGAGGCCTCCTATTTTACAGATAAGGAAACTGAGGCACAGAAAGGTTATATGAATTGCCCAGGATGCTGTAAGTAGTAAGTTGTTCATTTAGCTGTTTCCACTCTAAATGTGCAATCCTTTTTATTTTTTTTTGTGTTTTTTAATACATTTATTTAGTTATTTTTAGTTTTCCACATTCACTTCCATAAGATTTTGAGTTCCAAATTTTCTCTCCATCTCTCCCCTCCTCCCACTCCAAGATGGTGTGCAATCTGATATGGGCTCTACATATACATTCATATTGAACCTATTTTCACATTAGTCATGTTGTAAAGAGTTAGAACCAATGGGAAAGCCATGAGAAAGAAGAAATAAACAAAAAGAAAGAGAGAGAGAGAGACCAAATAATGGGCTTTGTCTGATCTGCATTCAGACTCCATAGTTCTTTTTCTGGATGTGGACAGCATTTTCCATTATGTGTCCTTTAGAGTTATCTTAGATCCTTGCATTGCTGAGAAGAGATAAGTCTGTCAAAATTAGTCATCACATGTTGTGGCTGTTATTGTGCACAGTGTTCTCCTGGTTCTGCTCACTTCATTCAGCATCAGTTCATATAAGTCTTTCCTGTTTTTTCTGAAGTCTGCCTGCTCATTATTTCTTATAGCATGGTAGTATTCCATTACATTCATATATTGCAACTTATTTAGCCATTCCCCAAATGATGGGCATCCCCTCAGTTTCTTGTTCTTTGCCACCACAAAAAGAGCTGCTATAAATATTTTTGTACATGGGGCTTTTTAAATGGGCAATCCTAAATCAGTTAGTTGTTACACTAGAAGAGACAGAGAGAGAGAGAGAGAGAGAGAGAGAGAGAGAGAGAGAGAGAGAGAGAGAGAGAGAGAGAGAAGAACATAAGAATTTAGTTTCTAGGGAAATAATCTAAAAAGCATCTAAGGGCTACATAAAGATGAAACCAGCTGGGTAAAAACTCATTAGAAAATTGGATTTCACCTCTTTCCCAATGAATGGCTTGCATACTTAGGCTTCGTGTGCTTGTGTTTTCTCTGCTTTTGTCTACTAACTAAATTAAACCTTGCCCCCAAAGTGAGTACAAAAAGCTTAGTTTTGAAGGAAGTGGGCCAGGGACCTATGCATTCCCAGTGGTATCTTCAGAAAACTCCCCATTTTCCACCTCATCAGAATTGTTTCTTCAGAATTTTAGTTGAGTTTCCCAGGCCTGTTGGCCTGACTTCCCTCATAGAATTTTAGTCCCTGGGATGCTTTCTCTGAACCTCCTTAAATCTCTCCAAAAATCTAAGATACATATCAAACTACACTCAGCTTTCTTTTTTTTCTTTATCACAATTTCTAAGATAGAATGGTCACTTCCTCACTAAGTTCCCATAGTTTAAACTTCAGAAACTAATTCTTAGTTGACAACTTTTAGAAATAAGAATGATAAGGTAGAATGTATTCAGAAAAATGCAGTCAGATTGGTAAAGGAGTCAAGATCATTCCATGTGAGGATTAATGAAGGAAATGGGGATGCTTAATACAGAAAATAGAAGATTAAAAAGATATCTAACTCCAAATATTTAGAGGCTTATCAAAGAGGGGTAAACTTCTTCTTCTTGGTTCCAGAAGGTAAAAATGAAAAGAAGTTGAAAAGAGATGGATTAGGTCCACTCAGTTCTGGAATTACATGTTGACTTGGGTGGAACAGGGGAGAAATATGGCTCGAGCCCCTTGTCTTGTGTTTATTCTACAATAGAGAGGCAAGGACCATAAACCTAAGAGGAAAGTAATTAGAATAGAATAGCAAAGTAAAAAAAAAAAGGGAGGAGGGAGTGTATAATCTTTCACATGTTTGTGTGTCAACAAGAAAGGGAACAAATCCCTGAGGAAAAAATAGCCTAAGGTAAAGAATGTTATGGTGGAATAAAGAAACCAAGTAGTTACATCCAGACAACAATTTATTTAGCAATGGCTGTGGTTGCAAAAAAAAGCGGAACCAAGGCTCCTGGTAGCCAAGGACCCAGAATCTTAATTCCTAAAGAGTTAATATACCATTTGGAAAGAGTAAAACAAACAAATAAACAAACAAAAAACAACAGGAAAAACAGGACTGTAGGGATTGAAACAACTGGTTGGAGGGGATAGAGAGACATGGAGGTGAGAGGGAGAGGAATAGTTTTGTAACATTCTGTAACTTGGATGACATTTGAAAGGGGGAGTAATCTTGTGATTTAGTCAACATCATGTGACTTGAAAACAGCTAAAACTTAGCTTTACAAAATGGTAGATAAAGGCAAAGAGGAGTCATTAATGTTATGTTTTAATGTAACAAGAAAGTGCCATCTGAAGCTGTGCCAGGGGCACTCTCTCTTCCCCAAGTTCTCATGGTGCTACCACCAAGCAACAAACTGTGTCTTGATCCTACTACTGGTTCTACTTCCTATAAGTCTTTGAGATGTCTCAGAATGTCCTTGCTTCTGCCTCTCCAGTCATCCTCTGCACTGTCATCTGCTGAAGGTTTGCCATATGTCCTCATTCTTTGACTCTAAAGCAACTTTTCATTGCTTCTTTTCTCTTTCTTTGCCCCAGTGGAGCTACCATACAGATTCTTAGCTGCCATTCATTAGAGTTTCACCTTGCTGGCTGATGGTTGCTGGGGCTGCTGTCCTGGTGGTTTGGGGACATTATTGTTGCTCATTTAGAGTGACAGCTCCAGAGGCTGACATGTTATTCAACACATTGATTAATCCCCAGAAGGACCATTCAGGTTGATGTCAGATGTAAGGCTTCTCTCCTTACCCTTCTAAGTGGAAAGGTCTTGGAAGGGAGAATGAATTCCTTTCTCCTCTTCTGTCCTTTAGGGGAAATCATTGGTAAATTTGGAGAGAACAGCTTTGATTGAATGATGAAGTTGGAAGTCAGATTGCAGAGGGTTTAGAAGAGGGTGAGAAGAAAATTGGAGGTGGTGAGTGGAGACAGCTTTTTCAAAAAGCTTAGCTGAGAAGAAGAGGAGAGCTATTGAATAATGGTGAGTAGAGATGGTTGGATCTAGAGTGGGTGTTTTTAAGGGTAAACTTAGATATATTTATGGGCAATTAGGTGGCAAAGTGGATAGCGTGCTGGGCCTGGAGTCAGGAAGACCCATCTTCACAAGTTCAAATCTGGCCTCAGACACTTAATAGCTGTGTGAGCCTGGGCAAGTCACTTAACCATGTTTGCCTCAGTTTCCTTATCAGTAAAATGAACTGGATAAGAAAATGGCAAACCACCTCAGTATCTTTACCAAGAAAACCCCCAAGGGGGTCACAAAGAGTTGGACACTACAGAAAAATGACTAAACAGAAAAGGATCACAAGATCATAAATTTAGGTCTGGAAGGGATCTTAGAGACCATCTACTCCAACCCAACAGTCATTGGACAGATGAATAAACAAAAAGCTAAAAGAGGTTAAGTGACTTGCTTACTATCGCACACCTAGTATCTGAGGTAGGATTAGACTCAAGGTCTTTCTGTCTCAAAATCTGGCACCCTATTTACTATGCAGAATGCCTTTGCCATTATTTTTTTTTTACCTTCTCACTCTGTAATGCCTCACTTTCTTCAAACCAAATTTTATACTTCTCTCACAGATCAGTTAAAGATACAAGTTGTGTATGACCATGGACAAATCATTTTACTGTTCTAAGCCTCAATTTCCTTATCTATAAAATGAGGTCGTTGGATTAGATGACCTCTAAGGTTTTTTATGGCAGTAAAGGAAAGATCCTAAAATCCTATAATCCCATGATCATGCTTTATAGTTCCCTAATAACTACCCACCCCATGTCTTACACAATGTGAGATATAGTTCTTAAATAAATAAATATCATAAGGAACAGAAAAAGTAGATTTGGAGCTGGAAGAGATGTCAGAGGTTGTAGCAATACAACCTCTCATTGTTTTGCGAATGAGGAAGCTGAGACTTGCCAAGGTCACACAGCTAGTGTCTGAGTTGGGGTTCAAATTCAGGCCTCCCTGACTCCAAGTCCAGCATTCTATCCACTACATCATGTTGTTACCATATCAGCATTTCAACAGTGTGGGTGTTCCTTCTATGGACACAGTCCAGAAGCCCTTCTTACTTTAGGAAACAGTCTTTGTCTGTTTTTTTAAACAAAAAAAAATAATCCCCTTTGTTCCCTCTTCTGGTATTGTATAAGCTTATGTATGCTTTGTTAATCTGGTTCTTGGATGAAAGTCCCAAAGACCATCCAACATGTTTCCTCAAGGCCATTCCAGCTTGTTAGAATCTGCCAAAGCTCATGATTTGTTGACATAGCATTTGAAAATCTAGTGTCATTTCCACATCATACTCAAGCATTGGAACTTAGTGGAGAAGACACAGTCTACTCAACAAATTTTTGTGAAACAAATGGACAGATTAATGAATGAATGGAATTGCCATTTATTGTGTCCCTCCAAAACATATCTTTTCTATAGTGTGAGAAAGTGGAAAAAGAATGCTTGACTTGGGAATCAGAGGATCTCTTTCTCTGCCATTTGTGCAAATCCCTCAACCTCTCTGGCTTTCATGTCTTTCTCTATAAAATGAAGGGAAGTGGAAATAGGTGGCATCTGAGATCCCTTCAAGAGTCAAATCTATAATCATATGTCATATCAAAATAAATCAAAATAAAATGATCAAAATAAAGCAAATGGGAATGTCCAGGAGTGTTGAATGCTAAGCCTATATAGGTGTCCTGAAGAATGCAAATGAAAAAAGAAACAGACTTTCAATTTTATTTCTGTACAAACCAAAAGTTACTGTTCATAGATGGTTTGGACTGTGCTTCGTGCTTGTGGACAATTACTTCTGTGTGGACATCACACTTGTCTGTGTCTGATTCCTGCTCTATCTTTGTGCTTGTCATTTTCAAGCATAAAAGTCAGTTTCCAAATGCAAGACCCTCCTTTGCATGGTTGAGAATCTCATTCTCACTCATCTTTCAGAATGGGGTGGGGTGAAGAATCTCACTGGCAGTAGATTTCCACAGAAAAAATTCTTTTTCAAGCAATTAGAAATTCCCTTTATCAGATGAGAAATTGGCCTGCACTCCTGACTTTGTGTGATCAATAATGATCCTTTGACACTTTTTTTTCTAGAAGCTCCAAGCATTTACTTTATTGTCTGGGACAAATTCCAAGCTGGTTAATTACATTCTGCCTAAGTAAAATCCTTCCTTGCCATTTCAGCTAGATGTAGCTTGCATTTCTACCTTTTCTCTTTTGTTCTTACTCCATGAGGACAGCTGTTCTATTATACTAAATTGATTGCTTGAGTGAACTTTGAAGAGCCCATTATAGGGATATTGGGAAGCTTAAGTATTAATTGCTGCAAATTTTTGAATAGCCTCAAGTGAAGAAAGTTAAGAATTATTATGGCTACCATCTCTATTGGCTTCTGATCCTCACTGTATGATTTCTTAATCTTATCAAGAACTACCTTGATATTTGAGGCCTCAGTTTCTCTAGAAACAAATTAGAAACAAAGTGATGGATTTACTGAAGTACCAGCTTTACTCTCAGGAAATTTGAGGAACTCACTTAGGAAGGTGCAGTTTTTCTTTTGAACTACTAAGGCCAAGGCAAATGTTTTCATTCTGGGTTCTTTTTCTGAATATCCATTTTCTGCACCCCCCCCTTCACATGCACAAGAGATCATGCATATGCACATGTGTGCGCATATGCAAGATCTTCATTTTGTGGCTCATCCTACAATGGGATGCTTGAGTCCTACATATGTTATTCATTAAGGTATTACTTAATCAAGTGCCCTGAAGCTCTGATGCATAGATCAATGTGTAGATACATTGAATGTATTTTTATGGAAGCTTGCCATGCTTAATGTTTCAGTCAAAACTGAAGCATCAGTTGAGTCATAAGAAAGATTGCATGACAATCTTACTTTAGAGTAAACACAAACATGAAAATCATCTTGTTAGCATATGGATCTGGTATTTATCAAGTATCTTATCTCAAGCTCCTGAATTTTGCTTAACAAAGAAAGAGTGACTGAATTAAAAGCCAGGTACCTTAATTTTCCTGGTTCTGGATCTCAAGGAAGGGAAAACCAAGCATACTCAACTCTATTCTAGTTATATGTTTTATTAATAGCATACAAGCCAATAACAGAACATTTATTCATGACAAAATGACAGAGGGAGACATGCTGCCCTTGGGCCCCGTTCTTGTTCTGGTTCTGGGAAATAAAGCTACAAATATATTTTAAAAATTTAGGAAATAAGATCCATTCAGAATTGTAGACTGATTTAGAATGGCTCAGGAAGGTTGAGGTTTAATACTGAGTAGATAAAGGTAGCTGGAATCTTTTATAAAGAAATGAATTAATAATGTGCATACTTCAAATGTCTTTAAATATTTCAGTCCCGAGTAGATCAAATAAAGTTAAACACAGAATTGGATAGGATTGCCACTGGTGTCATGGGATGATCAGTCATTATGGCTGCATCTATCTAACTGTCCTTTCTCCTCCTGGGGAAAAGGGCCAGTTTAAAGTCTGTATCACCTGATTTATAGATAGATAAATAGATACATATAGAGATATAAACACACATATATGTGTACATATACAGAGAGGTTTTTTTTTCATTTTGTAAGGAGGGAACTATACTTCACCTTAATTTCACAATGGCTCTTACCTTATCAAGGATAATTTGCTCCAATGGCTTGGTGACCTTAGGATGGTCTGAGTGAAAAGGGAGGACTTTCTCCTTTGGGTCTACAAAGTAATTAATAATGAGAAAAGTAGTTAATAAGTAAATGTAGATATCACCAATTCATTCAACTAGTACATCTATTTGAATGTCAAAGATTTCACCTTAATTAGGAAAGTTTTTTTTTTTAGGGGGAGGGGGACAATTCTTGTCATGTAGAAAATTCTGTCATGTAGAAAAGGTATTGGATTTATTCTCTTGGGCTCTATGGGGCCAAGCTAAGAGTCATACTTCTAAGTTACAAATTTTGGCCTGACATCAGGAAAAACAATTAGTCTTGTCCAAAAGTGGAATGGAGTGCCTTGGAAGAGTTTGGTTCCCTTTCAGGGGAGGTTGTCTAGGGAAACATCAATGATTGCTCATTGGCTCTGCTCAAGACAAGATCCTTTTGCAGGTACATATTAGACCAAATGACCATGGAAGTTCTTTCTCATTCTGAGCTTCTATGGTTGTGATGCTGTGGTTCTCTTATTATGAGCAAGGGAAAGAGAAAAGATTATTGAAATGACACCCACAGAAAGCCGTGGAAGCCTATTGTTAGCATTTCAGTGTGAGCATTCATACCTTATGGCAAATGCTTGCCATATAGCAAGGCTTGATTTCTTGTTTCGTTTATTTTCTAGATTTAAGAAAGTAATGGAGAAAATGTTTATGATGCAGATTCAACTTAAAAGTGTATCCCGTGCACATCATCTTCTCCCTCCAAAAACAAGTTGTTAAATATCTACCAGCACATGATTGGTGACAAGTCATGTCAGCCTCCAATAAGTATTGCTATTCCTTTGGGGAAGATGAGGAAAACAAGGAAGTAGAGGGCTCTATTTGTTTGCCCTATTCCAAATGTAGCTGAATTACTTTCATATTTCCAGTTAACTTATTACAGTTCCAATTCCAGTTCAGTATCTGGCATATAGTAGGTGCTTAATAAATGCTTGTTGACTCATTGAATTCCCTTTCAAGAAATCACCTGGGGAAGCTTTTTGGAAAGGAAGTAAGACATAAGGGAATCTAGCAAAAAAGTGATGCTATCTATATTTAATTCATTGTCTTAGATAAAATAGGAGTTTAATAAAGAAAGGGGGAAAGGGATGATCGTTTATATAGTACCCAGTAAATGCCAGGCACTGGGCTAAGTTCTTTACAAATATCTCATTTAATCCTCACAACAACCCTGTGGGTAGGTGATGTTATTATTCTTATTTTACAGTTGAGGAAACTAAGGCAAACGGAGGTTAAATGATTTACTCAGGATCACACAGTTAGGGGGTCTGAAACTGGATTTGAACTCAGGTCTTCTTGATTCCAGGCCCAGCGCTCTCTCTAGTGCACCACTTTGCTGGATATGTCTCTAGGAAGCAAGGACTCAGTTCTTATGTATTAAGAGGAGAATTTAAGCACAGATAAGAAGGATTGTCTATATAAGCTGGTCTTACAAAAAGGCACACAAAGTCTAAATTAAGTATGAATATTGTGTACCTAATCAGAGATTACAGCTACTGGACACTAGGGTGAAAATGTTTAGGCTACAGGATGAATCTGGCTCTCAATTTAGTTTAATTGGGTCCACAGGTCAGTATCAAAAGATATCATGTGCTTATAGTTTCAAAAAAAGATTTTTGGTGTTGAAATCCTTAATGATGACATTCTAAAATGTCACAAGAAGGTGCTAATACTTCATGAAATAATATAGTTATTTTCTATAAAGAAAGGAAAAAGGAAAAACAAGGAAAAGTCTAGGAATCATTTGAAGATTTCTCAAAGCCTACCCTTGCAACCTTGAAAAGTAGTTCTTTATTGACTGGAAATCCCCTAAGACTGAAGTTCCCATTATTAATGTTATTCTTCAAGGCCTTCTGGAACATGTAATTTGGGCTAGAACATTAAGTTATTTAGGAAAGATAACACTGTGATTATCTAACAGAATAATAGTAGGGGTCTGCTTTATGTTACCATCTTAACATTGGTAGAGGAGGTACTTGAGAACAAAGCCAATAAGTTTGGAGGATAGTAGAGGAAGCTGGGAAAGAGGTAGAAAATGTGTTCTGAATCTGGGGTCTGTGAACTTGGGTGTCTGTGTTTTAATTTTATAATTGTATTTTAGTGTAATTGGTTTTCTTTGCAATTCTAGATATTTTATTTTATACATTGAAGGACTCTATCCTGAGGGGTCCTTGCTGATGGATGAGTCCCTGACCAGCACAATGTTATCTGGAGGAGCCCTAGCTCAGCTGTTCACTTCACTTCGCTTGCTGTTCACTCTCAGATCTGTTCTGCCTCCATACCTCCTTACTTGCCCTCTCAAAGATGACCCCATCATGAAGGGACCTTGATAACTGGTCAGTCCCTGGCCAGGATCACAGTATCTTGAGGAATCACAGCCACACTCTTCACTTCACTTTCTTTTTAGGTCTACTTCCTTCTACTCTAGCACCATCTGTGTTGCCCCTTGCATGAATACATCTCCCCTCCTCTTGATTTTTAGCTCCCTTTTATGGTTTATTTTCCTGTGTTAGAATGTAAGCCCCTTGAGAGTAGGGCCTGCCTTACCTTCTTGATTTTATTGCTTTAGATATTAGCACAGTCTGTGGCACATGGTAAATGTTTAATAAATACTCTCTCCCTCATTCTTCTAGCTCTCGCTCTCTCTCTCTCTCTCTCTCTCTCTCTCTCTCTCTCTCTCTCTCTCTCTCTGTCTCTGTCTAGAGTCTGTCTCTGTCTCTCTTTGTCTATCTTTGTCTTTGTCTATCTCTTATCTAAAAACATAATTTTGAGAAAGGTCATAGGCTTCGTCAAACTGACAAATGAATCCATGGTACACACACACACACACACACACACACACACACACACACACACACACACACACACACAGAGGCTAAGAACCTCTGATCAGGTGGAAGCAAGGAATGCCATCCATCTCTCGAGAAGTCCAACAAAGCAAGGACACTCCCTGTCAAGCATGATACCAGGGATGGAAGGAGTTAATTGCAAACAGGGTCAAGATCAGTGAGGATAAATTTGTCTATTTGATAACTCAGTTGGCTACAGCCAGTCCTGTGTAGACCAAAGGGATTGGAAAGCAAACTATGTTGGAGATGTGTATGCTCTTCCAGCTTATCAACAGCTAATACTTCAGGCTTCCAAAGAACTGTTATTTCATCAGGCACTGCCCCAACCAATAAAAATCTTAATTCCTTCATGCCTTAGTGTCTACTTTTAGTCTTAATGAGTGATCAAAAATATTCATCACCTAAAGGCCAAACTTCAGGTGCTGAACCTCTTCTCCACCCCCCCACCTCTTTTCCCCTTTCCTGCCACTCCCAATGACTGCCTCACAGGGCTTATATTAAAAAAGCTTTTCTGGCTTGACTAGACCTGCAGGAGCTTGTGCTCTTCTGGCTTATCCCTGGAGAAAGCAGTATCACCTTTACCCCAAAGAGAGTTATCTGAGAAGTCTTTGGGCCCAGGGTTTATTTACATGTTCTTCAAAATTTTGTACACTGCCAATATAGCTAACTCACTGTGACTCTTCAGAAGATCATTAGCAATTGGGCTTATCCTGATTAAATTTCAAATCTTGGAATTCTTTTTGTAGGATCACTTTCTCTCTTGAATAACATCAAGTGTGTCTGGGATTCTCTTAGTCCAGTGGAAGTCAGGAGGAAAAAGTTTCATTTATAAACTCAAGCAAGTTTCTTTCTGTTCTAGGGCTAGTGGCAAAGAAAATACTATCTTCTTTACAATATTGGCTTCTTTTTGCCTTCTTATTCTCACCTCAGGTGCTCTCATGCCTTCCCTGGCTGCCTCCATTGGTCTACTTTGGCATCATATTTGGGCCTGGCCTCCCACGCACCACCATTGTGTATGTATGTATTCCTTCTCTGACAAAACTTATCTCGCACGTGTCCAAATTCCTGAAGCCTTTGTAAGGGCATTACCTAATGAATATGAAAACAGGGGAGGAAAATCATTTATATGGGAAGATATTAATAGCAGGGGAGTGGGGCATAGGGTAAACGTTAGCTATTGCCTGTGCACTTTGCTCTTCTGTAACTATGTAATTCCTGTGTAACTAAATAACAATACTGAGACCTAGTAGATCCCAAGGAAAGATTAGGAAGATGTAGTAACACTTTTGCTAAATGAAAAGGTTAATTGTTCTTTTCATGCTGTTTTTGCTTTTCTTTTTAATTAATGTTTTATTGATGATTGTCTTGTCTTCAAAGTCATTTTTGGATATATTCACTTCTACCCACTAGGTCTGGGTTCTTTCATAAGAAATTTTTAAACAATGTCAAAATGATGTTTAAACAACAATGTTGGGGCAGCTAGGTGGCACAGTGGATAGGGCTCCAGTCTTGAAGTCAGGAGGATCTGAGTTCAAATCTGGCCCCAGACACGTAACACTTACTAGCTGTGTGACCCTGGGCAAGTCATTTAACCCCAACTGCCTCACCACCACCACCACCACCACCAACAATAATAATAAATAAAAATAAACAACAATGTTAAATTAAACAGAACTAACAGATGCTGGAATTATCAATCAATGAGTCAGTCAACACTCATTTAAATGCCTACTACTATACTAGGCCCTGGAGATACAAAGACAAGAAAGGGAAACATTCCTTGTCCCTAAGGAGTTTACATTCTATCAGGGGAAAATGTATACATAAATAATATATTGCTTCTTCCAACCCAGGACAATCCAAAATCAAGGCTTTGAAGGGCTTTGCATGCTTGTAAAAGAAATACAAAATAACTTTTATCTGCAACATTTTATACCCATAGTTTGGAAACCTCATTGTTAGAAGCAGCTGATGGGATAGTAGATAGAATACTGGAGTTAGAAAGGGTTCAAATTCAGTCTCAGATACTTCCTAGCTGCATGATGCTGGGCAAGTCACTTTAATCTCTATTTGCTTCATTTTCCTTATCTGTAAAATAAAGATAATAATAGCATTTACCTTCCAGGGTTGTTATGAGGATCAGATAAGGTATTTGTAGAAAAAAAAATGCTTGTCAGTGTTTGGTCTTTTTTAAAATTTTTAAAATTTATCATTATTATGAGTGTTTGGTTTTATTAAGCAGTGAGTTCTTATTCCTTTCTTTTCTCCTCTTCAAGGAAAGGAGTAAGGTGCAGGCCCTTATTTATTTTCTTGGGTCAAGATTGGTCATTATAACTACACAATATTGTGTCATTGTATTTGCTTTATTTTAGAGTTCTTTTCATTATTGTAGTCATTACATAAGCTAATTTCTTGGTTCGTTGTCATATAGCTCTTCCCATGTTTCTCTGAATGCCTCATATTTGTCATTGTTTTTGGTGCAATAATTTTCCCTTATATCTGTGTACTACAGTTTGTCTTCCATTAAGGAGTACCTCTCTCTCTCTCTCTCTCTCTCTCTCTCTCTCTCTCTCTCTCTCTCTCTCTCTCTCTCTCCATTCATTCATGTATTTGTTCATTTGTTGTTGCCACAGAGCTGCAGTAGACACCTTGGAGCTGGAAGGTGTAAGAGACCTGGGGTGGGGGTGGGGAGTGGGTGGGTGAGGAGCCGTCTCATTCTAGTTCCTAGTTGGAGCTAAGCATATGGCCTACTCCTTCCCAGGCAGTACAGTAGCCTCCCAACTGTTCCTCAGATGCCTCATTTGCACTTTCACAGGAAATGTCACTTCTTTAGTGGAGAGAAAATGAGTCTCTCTTATAAATGTCATTTGCTACTTTTGCCTCTAGGCAGAAGACTCCCACACCTGTATCCATAGTCATGTCCTTTTCCCAGAGTGCTAGTCCTCCATCTCTAACTACTGATTCTAGGATATCAAAAATCATCACTTCAAGCCCAGTATGGCTCAAAAATCAAACGTAGTTATCCCCCAAGCCTCCCCAAAATTTTCCTGTGTTTGACTTGTTTATTTTCCTCAAGGATATGACTTTCTACTCAGTTCAAATTGATTTAACAAGCTTTTCGGAGATACAAAGAGAAAGAAAGAAAAGGGAGAAGAAAGGAAGGAGAAGAACAAAAATAAAGAAGTAAAGAAAGAAAGGGAAAGAGAAAGGGAGGGAGAGAGGAAGAAGAAGGAAAGAAAACATAGTCCCTGTCCTCCAAGAGCATATCCTAGATCTACTCAGTTGTCAGGTTCTGTCCATTGAACCTCCAAAATATTTCTCACATCTGTCTATCCTTTCTATTTCCATTGCTCCCACCCTACTCCATATTCCCATAACCATCTACCTAGACCATGGCAATAGCCTCTCCATGGGTTTTACCAACTCCATTTTCTAACCAACTCCAAATCATTGCTCATACCATTGATATGATCATGTTACTTTTCTGTTCAAAATCCTTCAACGGCTTCCTAATACCAAATAAAGTTCAAATTTTTTAGCTTGATATTTTAGGTCTTCCAAAATCTGGTATCATTTCAACTTTCCAGGCTTATCTCATATTGCATCCTTCTATATACTCTATGCCCTGGTAGGTATTTAGAGTTCTGCTATTTCTGTCTCCTATATCTTTGGTCAAGCAGTTCCTATATTTGGGGTGCTATCCCCCAACCTAATCCATATCAGTGGAAATTCAACTTATCATTTAAGGACTCTGGTTGCAATGCACATCTTTCTAATAATCCTTCTTTGTATTCCCCACCCCCATCTTTTACAGAACTTAGCTTATATCTTGATTTTGAAATTTATCGAGTATAATTCCTTATTATAGTGACTGTAGTATGAGCTCTCTCCCCCTATTTGAAGGCAAGGCTCATGTGGAATTTAGTTTTTACATCTTCCCATTGCCTAGCATAGTGTTTTACATTTATTTGGCCTTCAAGGAGACCCTAAATACTTTGGACCAAGAGGATATTGTTGTATCCTTCAAATAAATAACCAAATACACATCTGATCTTAATCATTTTGAAGTTTGCAAAGTTCTTTATATACATTATCTAATTTAGGCCTCAAAAGGAACTTGTGGGTCATTCTCTCCATTTTATAAAAGAGGAAACTTAGGATCAGAGAAATGAAGTGACTTGTCTGTGGTCACACAATGAATAAGTGTCAGAAGTGAGACTGGAACCCAGTTCTTCTTGAGAATAAATCTGATACTCTATTATATTATTATGTAGACAACTGTGCAGAAGGGAGGGCACTGAGTGAGGAAGTTGGTACATATATGCCTTGAGAACATGTTTTGTCATTGAAGTATCCTGAACTTCTTGATTATTAGAAATACCCATATTAGAATGGATTTTTTTAAGTAAAAAGTAACTTTCTTTTTTTAATTAATTAATTTATTTTTGGTTTTCAACATTCACTTCCACAATATTTTGAGTTTCAAATTTTCTCCCCATCTTGTCCCTCCCCTCACCCCGAGACAGCATGCATTCTGAGTACTCCTTCTCCTAATCTGCCCTCCCTTCTATCTCTCCCCCCCTTCTCTCATCCCTTTCCCCTTTAATTTTCCTATAGGGCAGGATAGATTTTTATACCCCATTTCCTGTATATCTTATTTCCCAGTTGCATGTGAAAACAATTTTTTTTCAACTTTTGTTTATAAAATTTTGAGTTCCCAATTTTGTCCCGTCCTCCCTCCCCACCCATCCGCATTGAGAAAACAAGCAGCTCAATACAGATCATACATGTGTAGCCATGCAAAACACTTCCATAGTAGTCATGTGGTGAAAAACTAAATATATTTCCCTTCATCCTATCCTGCCCTCTATTTATTCTATTCTCTCTTTTGACCCTGTTCCTTCTTAGAAGTGTTTACTTCTCATTAGCCTCTCCTCCAATCTGCTCTCCCCTCTATCATCCTCTTGATCTCTTGTCCCCTTCCCCCCTATTTCCCCGTACAGTAACATAGATTTCCATACCCAATTGAGTATGTGTGTTATTCTCTCCTTAAGCCAAATCCAATGAGAATAACTCACTCATTCCCTCTCACCTTCCCCCATTTCCCCTCCACTGTAGAAGCCTTTTCTCGTCTGTTTTATGTGCGATAATTTACCCCATTCTACCTCTCCCTTTCTCCTTCTCTCTGTATAATCCTCTCTCACTCCTTAACTTTATTCTCCAGATATCACCCCTTCATCTTCAACTCACCCTGTGCCCTCTATCTATCTATCTATCTATCTATCTATCTATCTATCTATCTATCTATCCATACATATAATTTTTCCCTCCAACTACTTTAATACTGACAAAGGACTCATGAATTATAAATATCATCTTTCCATGCAGAATGTAAAGAGTTCAACCTTAATAAGTCTCTTATGATTTCTCTTTCCTGTTTACCTCTTCATGTTTCTCTTAAATCTTGTATCTGAAAGTCAAATTTTCTATTCAGCCTCTGGTCTTTTCATCAAGAATGCTTGAAAGTCCTCTATTTCACTGAATATCCGTTTTTTCCCTGAAGAATTATGCCCAGTTTTGCTGGGTAGATGATTCTTGGTTGTAATCCTATCTCCTTTGCCTTCCAGAATATTATATTTCAAGCCCTGTGGTCCCTTAACGTAGAAGTTACTAAATCTTGTGTTATCCTGATTGTGTTTCCACAGTACTTGAATTGTTTCTTTCTGGCTGCTTGCAATATTTTCTCCTTGACCTGACCTGGGAACTCTGGAATTTCGCTACAGTATTCCTAGGAGTTTTCCTTTGGGGATGTCTTTCAGGAGGTGATCGGTAGATTCTTTCAATTTCTATTTTGCCCTCTGGTTCTAAAATATCAGGGCAATTTTCCTTGATTTTCTTGAAAGATGATGTCTAGGCTCTTTTTTGATCATGGCTTTCAGATAGTCCAATAATTTTTAAATGATCTCTCTTGGGTCTATTTTCTAGGTCAGTTGTTTTTCCAATGAGATATTTCACATTGCTTTCTATTTTTTCATTCTTTTGGATTTGTTTTACAGTGTCTTGATTTCTCATAAAGTCACTAGCTTCCAATTTCTCCATTCTAATTTTTAAGGAAGTATTTTCTTCAGTAAACTTTTGGACTTCCTTTTCCATTTGGCCAGTTTTGCTTTTTAAAGTATTCTTTTCCTCATTGGCCTTTTGGAACTCTTCTGCCATTTGGGTTAGGCTATTTTTTTTTTTAGGCAATTGGGGTTAATGTGCCCAGGGTCACACAGCTAGTAAATGCCAAGTGTTTGGTCCGAGACCAGATTTGAACTCAGGGCTGGTGCTCTATCCACTGCACCACCTAGCTGCCCCTTGCAATCCACCTCTGCTCAGCCGCTCGATTCACCCTTAGTCTGTGGTCTGGAAGCTCTGGAGGCAGCCGCTGCCCCTGGGCCATGCTTGGGAACTGGGGCTGGGACCCTGTGCTTCTCTCCTGAAGACACAGATTTTTCCTACTGACCTTCTAAGTTGTCTTTGGCATTCATGGGTTAAGAGGTCTGGAAACCACCACAGTTGCATGTGATTCAGTCCTCTGAGGCCTGCTTCAGGATTGCTGAGGCCTGCTCACCCATGCCGAACTGCGTTCCTCTACCAGCCTGGTACAATAGACCTTTCCAGTTAACCATCCAGGCTGTCTTTGGCTGGAAATTTGTTCCACTGTTTTTGTGGGTTCTGCTGCTTTAGAATTTGTTTAGAGCCATTTTTTACAGGTATTTGGAGGGGTTTTGGGGAGATCGCAAGCAAGTCACTGCTTTTGCTCTACCATCTTGTCCCAAAAGTAACTTTCAAAGCAAAGAAATAAATATTTTGAACTTAAGACCTTTCATGAATACACATAATTGAAAATTTGCTACAATTTAAAGTAGCATCATGTCTTTATCTACACTCACTGAACGCATTTGTAATTTTAGCCCATCTCAGTACGAACAAGTAGACAGATCATTCAAAAATCTGTTTTTATGTAATCATGTTCTATAGACATAGTTTGTGTTTAAAGATTGTTTTTTGAAGATTACACAATGAAAAGAAATGAAAGTACAGGAGAAAGATAAAGAGAAGTAATTCCCTATTGAGTAGTGATTCCTGGATCAGATCAAGGGAGATAGCTGAAGGGCATTAAGGGGAATCAGAAAGACTGAGCTGCAGATTAGTTGAAAGACAGAGAGACCCAAGGACCTGTTCACAAATGGACAGAAGTCCAAGTGAGGTGATCAGGAAGCCCAAGAACTTATAGGACACAAAACCAGATAGTTCTCTCTGTATGAGAATGGATAGAAGGTCAAAGGTGACCTCTACGGGACAGGAAGGAAGTTCTGTAGGTGTCAAAAACTCAGCCTTCTAGCCTGCAGCCTGTAACACTTTAGTACCACCACAGTCAGATTATAATAGAATTGGAAAACAGTTCACAAAATAAATGAAAATACAATAAAACATGGATAACATTACATTTTTTTAACTATTAATTTTTTAATTTTAATTTTTTATGAAATTTTTTTTATTAATTTATTCATTTTTGGTTTTCAACATTCACTTCCACAAGATTTTGAGTTACAAATTTTCTCCCCATCTCTCCCCTACCCCATTGAAGACAGTATGCATTCTGAATACCCCTTCCCCTAGTCTGCTCTCCCTTCTATCACCCCCTCCTTTCTCTTATCCCCTTCCCCTTCTCTTTTCCTGTAGGGTAAGATAGATTTTTGTATTCCTTTGCCTGTATGTCTTATTTCCCAGTTGCATGTAAAAAAATTTTTTAGCATTCATTTTTAAAACTTTGAGTTCCAAATTCTCTCCCTTCCTTCCTCCCCACCCTCCCTCATTGAGAAGGTAAACAATTTGACATAGGTTACACATTTGTAGTCATGCAAAATACTTCCATAATGTTCATGTTGTGAAAGACTATATTTCCCTCCATCCTATCCCACTCCTCCATTTATTCCATTCTTTCTCTTGACCCTGTCCCTCCTCAAAAGTGTTTGCTTCTGATTACCCCTCCCCCAATCTGCCTTCCCTTCTATCATCCCTCCCCCCTCTTAACCCCTTTTTTCCTATTTTCCTGTAGAGTAAGATAGATTTCCATACCCAACTGAATGTGTATGTTATTCCCTCCTTAAGCTAAATCCCATAAGAGTAAGATTCACTCATTCTCTCTCACCTTCTCCCTCTTCTTCTCCACTGTAAAAGCTTTTTCTTGCTTCTTTTAGTGAGATGATTTACCCCATTCTACCTCTCCCTTTCTCCTCCCAGTACAATCCTCTCTCACCCTTTAATTTTATTTTTTAGATAGCATCCCTTCATATTCAACTTACCCTGTACCTTCTGTCTATATGTATTTCCCCAAACTACCCTAATAAGGAGAAAGGTCTCATGAGGTACAGATATCATCTTCTAAGTAGGAATGTAAACAGTTCAATTTTAAGAAGTCCCTTATGATTTCTCTTTCCTGTTAACCTTTTCAAGCTTCTCTTGAGTCTTGTATTTGAAAGTCAAGTTTCATATTTAGCTCTGGCTTCTCAAGAATGCATTAAATTCCTCTATCCCATTGAAAGACCATTTTCCCCTCATAGATTATACTCAGTTTTGCTGGGTAGGTTTTAATCCTAGCTCCTTTGACCTCCAGAATATCATATTCCAAGCTCTCTGATCCCTTAAAGTAGAAGCTGCTAACTTTTGTGTTATCCCGATTGTGTTTCCACAATACTTGAATTGTTTCTTCTTGGCTGCTTGCAATACTTTTTCCTTAACCTGGGAAATCTGGAATTCGGCTATAATATTGCTGGGAGTTTTCCTTTGGGGATCTGATTCAGGAGGTGGTTAGTGGATTCTTTCAATTTCAATTTTGCGCTCTTGTTCTAAAATATCAGGGCAGTCTTCCTTGATAATTTCTTGAAAGATGATAGTCTAGGCTCTTTTTTTGATCATGGCTTTCAGGTAGTTCAATAATTTTTAAATGGTCTTTCCTGGATCTATTTTCCAGGTCAGTTTTTTTTTCTTCCAATGAGATATTTCACATTGTCTTTTATTTTTTCATTCTTTTGGTTTTATTTTACAATTTCTTGATTTCTCATAGAGTCATTAGCTTCCATTTGCTCCATTCCAATTTTTAAGGAATTATTTTCTTCAGTGAGCTTTTGGACCTCCTTTTCCATTTGGTCAATTCTGATTTTTAAGGCATTCTTCTCCTCATTTGGCTTTTTGGACCCCTTTTGCCATTTGGTTTAGTCTATTTTTTTAAGGTATTATTTTCTTCAGTATTTTTGGGGGGATCTCCTTTAGCAAGCTGTTGCCTCATTTTTTCATGATTTTCCTGCATCACTCTTATTTCTCTTCCCAGTTTTTCCTCTACTTCTCTTACTTGCTTCTCAAAATCCTTTTTGAGCTATTCCATGGCCTGAGACTGATTCATATTTTTCTTGGAGGCTTTGGATGTAGGAGCTTTGATTTTGTTGTCTTCCTCTGGTTGTATGTGTTGATCTTTGTTACCAAAGTAAAATTCTATAATCTGAGTTTTTTCCCCTGCCGTTTATTCATGTTCCCAGCCAATTACTTGACTTTTTAACTCTTTGTTAAGGTAGGCCTCTGCTTCCAGTGTGGAGGGTGTACTGTCTCAAGCTTCATGAGTTTTGCGCAGCTTTGTGTAGGTTTTCAGAGATACTTCAGATTTACTTCTGTAAATATTCAGTGTTTTCAAGGTAGTATGATCAAAGTAGTGGTGTCTGGCCTGTGCTCTGTTCTATGAGTGACCACAAGCACTCTTTTCTGCCTTGGAACTGTGAGGAGGATTTCCTTTTACCCGCTGCCACAAGCTCTGCTATGCTAGTGCTCCTCTAGCCCCAGGACTGCCACCCAGGCCTGCCACCCAGATCCAAGCATGGGAAAAGCAAGAGAATCCTGTGTCAGGGCCAGCAAAGAGATTTCTGCAGTCCGCCTCTGATCAGCCACTTCATCCCCCCACTGTCTGTGGTCTGAGAGCTTCAGAAGCAACTGCTGCAGTGGTGCTCCTCTTTCACCTGGGTCCCATAGACCTTTCCCACTAACCTTTTAAGTTGTCTTTGGTGTTTGTGGGTTGGGAAGTCTGGAAACTGCCACAGCTTCCTGTGATTCAGTCTCCTGAGGACTGCTCTAGGTTCACCGTGGCCTGGTCTTAGCAGCTCAGCCCATGCTGAACTGCACTCCTCTCCCAGCCTGGCGCAATAGACCTTTCCTATAAACCACCCAGGTTGTCTTGGGTTGGAAATTTGTTTCACTCTGTCTTTTTGTGGGTTCAGCTGCTCTAGAATTTGTTTAGAGCCATTTTTAACAGGTATTTGGAGGGACTTAGGGGAGAACTGAAGCAAGTCACTGCTTTTACTCAGCCATCTTGGCTCTATACCAACATAATTTTTCAAAACTAAGCTCATACAAGGCCTGCAGGGATCCTTATATAAGGTTTAATGGTCCCTCCTTTCTATTTGAATTTGACACCATTGTTCTGGATAGTAGCTAGAGGACTAAAAGTCTCTAAGTCAAAATAACATGCTTTGGGTCAGGTCAGTGGCATAGCGGATAGCGCTCCAGCCTTGGAATCAGGAGGACCTGAGTTCAAAATGGGCCTCAGACACTTAATACTTACTAGCTGTATGACCCTGGACAAGTCACTTAACCACAATTGCCTCACCAAAAGCAAAAAAAAATTATATATATAAGCATGCTTGGAGAAGATCCATGGGGTATATGGGTAGCCATGATTCCAGGGGATGAAAAGCCAGAGAAAAGACAAGGAGGTAGGGATATATACCTCAGTAGACAGAAGTCACATAATAGACCAAGGAGACATGAAATATGAATCTGGTTCTAATATTTGACATTCCTGAGGCAGATGGCAAAAAATTAGGATTCCACTCCAGATAAGAATGATGAGTACCCTGCGTGCTGATTGAAGCATACTTTTTAAACTTTATTTTGAGTATGTGTGTGTTTTCTTTTGCAACATAACTGATATGGAAATATGTTTTGCATGCTTTCACATGTATAATTGATATTATATTGCTTGACTTCTCAATGGGTGAGGGAGGAGCAGGAGGAAGGGAGAAAATTTAAAATTCAAAATTTTTAAAATGAATCTTAGAAAAATTTTTACATTGGGAAATATTTAATTAAATGAAATATATTTTAAAAAGAAGGATGAGTAACAAGTTTTGTCTTTAAAAAATAAATTTTAAAAAGGATTTGCATATTCCTCATGAGTACCTCAATAAGAAAATATATTATAAGCTTGTTCTTGCTTTTATGAGAGTACTTTTCTTCAAACTATATTTAAGTTTGCTTTTGAAAAACTTTAAAAATTAAATATAGCAAAGAAATATTTGCACACCTCAACTCTTGAGGTTATCACATATTGAGTACTGCCTAAAGTTGACAATTCCATGTTTTTAAACCCCAAATTTGTTGAAAGGGTATATATATATCAGATATGGGCCTCTTTTCTGGCACTAAATGCTTGAATGTCTGGTTCCCATTCTTGTTTTCCCTTCAATGGGACTATCCCTTCCTCAATGAAGGTATGAGGAAGAGGAGGAAGAAAAGAAGGAAAAAGTAGATGAGGTGGAAGAAAGAGAAAGGAAGACGAGAAAGAAGGGAGCAGAAGAAATCTTTATTCATTTTGATAGGCAAGTGCATTGATTTTCACCATCATTTATGATTAATCTATTTTCAGAATGAATTTCATCAAAATTCCCCTCCAAATTAATATTCCAACAAGTATATTCATTATTTAAGCATAAATCTTATTGTCGGTAACAAGTTCACATCCCTCCTTAAAATACCTTTGGTTTTGCTATTGTGGTCAGTTTGCTAAAAATATTTTTCTTTCATAGACTTAATGCTTCTCAGCAATGCAAGGATTTAAGACATCTCCAAAAGTCTCATGATGAAAAATGCTATCCACACTCAGAGAAAGAACTATGGCGCTTGAATGCAGATAGAAGCATACTATTTGCTCCCTCTCTCTCTCTCGCTCTCTCTCTCTCTCTCTCTCTCTCTCTCTCTCTCTCTCTCTCTTTATTTTATTTTATTTTATTTTATTTCATTTATTTTATTTTATTTTATTGTTTCTTCATCTCATCCACTTAGAATCATTTGCTTCCCTAAGTTCATCTCAGGTACTCTGCCTCTCAAATGGAGAAGCTTTCTAGATCCTCCACTTGCTGGTATTCCTCAAATGATTTGTATCATATATCTGTGTACAGGTGGGCAGAGACTTAATTTTTTTTTTTTAATCTGTGGAGCCTTGGTGTCTAAGCTAATGGTTTTGCAAATAGTAAGTGCTTCATAAATGTTTATTAGATGGGAAGCAGCAGCCGCAGAAACAGCAACAACAACTCTGATTTGCAGATGAGGAAACTGAAGCTCAGAAAGTTAAGTGACTCCTCCAGGTTCACATCTAGTAAAAGGCCTGCTCTGGTCTTTTGAATTTCCAGTGAGTATTCTTTTCCATTCCCCCAGGCTGCCTCTAATAGTTAACTCTGAGCCCAGTCTCTGTACAACTTGAGAAAGACAGATCTGGAAACCAATGAAGAGCTTTAGAAAGTGATTCAGAAAACTACCTGTAAATTCCACTTGTGATGTGTGCCACCTTTTTTAACCTTATGATGATGGCAAACTAATTCTCAGTTGACAAGCACTTTAGGTTATTCTTAAAATAATAAATATTTTTAAACTGAATTGTCAAAAGAAAGAAGCTCTGTTGTTTATTAAATTCTAAATGCCAATGTAGATTCGTTTTCTAATGTTGAGGGTCACTAGTTTAGAGGGTAGGTGTATTTCCCTAGGGATTTTCTAGTCTAACCTCATTTTAAAGATCAGAAGACTGAGAGAGCCCGAGGAGGTTAAATGATTTACCTTAAGATCACACAAGTTATCAGTGGTAGAGTCAGGATAACAACTGCTTTTGGGCGTGCTTTTGTAATTTCTGTCTGTAATCTTCAGTTAGTCTTGCTAATAAGCTTTGGGTATTTTCAGACATATTCATGTCTCCAGAAGCATAAATGTTCCTATGTTTGTCTTTGATCTTAAAGTGATTATTTAGTTTCTCATCATCAGAGTTTGTAATTTTCTCTATCTGACCAAAACTGCATTCAATAAAAATGTAACTTGCATTCAGGAAACTTTTTTTCCCCCTAGTACTGAGTTTATTGTGACTCTTTGGGCTACAAACCTTTTGCTGTTCTGGAGTCCCTAATTATAACTTTGCCTAGGTGCAGGAGGCAGCTTTTTCTCTAATTAGGAAAATGAGTTGGAACTAAATATTTGGGGATGCAAATGAAAAGGGAAAGGATGTATTGAGGCCTGAAACTGGCACACCGGACTTCTTGCTCTACTCATTTCTTTGTACATCTAGCTTCCTCTGATCCCATGGGAACTCGATTCAATTCATTTCAAGGGGTTTTTATTAAGGGGTCATTAAGCACCTCCTCTGTGGAAGGTATGGTCCTTAGCCACCTGGATACAGAGAGGAAAAACTGAATGAAGCAGGCTCTACACTCAAGCTTACACCTGAGATGAACACTAATGTGGATGGACCAGATGTCAAGGACACATAATAATGACTACAACTAGCATTTAAAGAGCACTTTCAAGTTGGCGAAGAACTTTATAGACGTTACCTCCTTTAAGTCTCATGTCATCCTGCTAGGTGCCATCATGATCCTTATTTCACACATATGGAAACCTAGTCTGAGAGAGGTTAAGTGATTTGTCCGATGTCATCAGTCTGGGAGATGTTTGAGGGAGGATTCGAATTCGGGCCTTCCTGTCTCGGGGTCCAATACTCAGTCCACTGTGCCAACTGGCGGCCCTCATATTCAACTTGCACATTCATCAAGTTAATTGCATTAATTCAATAAACACCTACTATGTGCCAGGTACCGTGCTTTCGAAACACTGTGCAGAACATGAGTGGTTCTATTTTCTAGAGCTGAAAACTGATGCTCAAAGTTTCTGAGATTAGTTGTGGTTCGCGACTCCTGCAATCCTACAGACAACGTAGCCTGGAGATAATCAGGTGTGTCTGCCTCCCCTGCTTTCCCTAATAAAACCACACTACCCAGGTACGTCTAGGCTAAGGCATCCCGGGACACTCTCGATCCCTGCGGTGTCTTGGTTGCTTGTCCGATACCCATTCTACGCTGCCTTTTCACCCCGTCTCTGCTTTGCTTCACGGCTAGCGCACAATGTGTTCCTGAACAGCCAAACTCTTCCTCCCAGGTGCCCGCTGGCTGTGGGCACCTGTCAGACAGGTGGCTCCTACGCCCATTTCTCTCCCCCTCCCCCGCTCCATACAATTGCCCCAACAGCTGTCGGCTGAATTGCGGACAACTAGAGAATTCCTCGCCCCAAATCTATTTGCCTAAACTCGGGATTCCAGACTTGACCAGAAGCCTGGGGAGGCTTGCCACACCTGGGACACATGCACTCTAAGGAGGCCGCTCCCATTCCGCTCCCCACTCCCACCGCCCCAGCGGGCGCTACCCCCGGCCTGGGGCCAGCTCGCCGAGTCCAGGCTCTAGAAGCCAGCTGCGACTCTTGGACACTTTCCTCTTTCACTTTTCTTTTTAGCACCAAGCTTGTTTCTCTTGGCACTTGGGGAAGCCCTGTTGACCCTGAAAGGCGGAGGGCGGGCTTCGGCGCAGAGCCGTGCAATGCTTCGGCTGGGAGTGATTCTGGCTCTCACGTTTTTTCTGCTCCAGCCCCGGCTCCTGCCCGCGACCTCGCCGCACCCCAGAACCTGCTTGCAAGCCGGAACCCTATGGAGGTAAGACCTGCGAGTCCTTGGCTTGGAATGGGGTAGGTGGAGTGGGCGTTGCTTAAACAATTTGAAGGTTACTACCCTCAGTCATTCTCGGATCTGGGCATCCGCCAGCTCCGTGACCCCCACCCCATTCCAGGAGGTTGCCTTGGCCATGCCCCGTGTGGCTTTTTTCATTTTCTTCTCTCTTATCCCGGAAGCGCCCTAGCTAGGCTCCAGGGCCCCCAGACTCTTTACTTATTTGCTGAGGTTTCTGTGATTTGGAGCTAGCAGAGGACCTTAGAAATCAAACAACCTTTGTGATTTCACAGAGGAGAAAGCCGAGACTTGCCCAAGTTAATCCGCCTGGAAAGTAGCAAGACCCGAGACTGGAACAAACCCTCCATCCCAAGAGTCCACCTCCAGGCACCTGGCGTCTACTCCAAAGGATTCCTAAGCTCTTTCCCTCGCTGCTCCCCTATACCTTGCGCTCCGCTCCCTCCGGCCCTGCCTTCTCTCCCCACTCCCAGTTTCTTTCCACCATCCCCAAGTCGTAGATCTGCTGCCCACTTCAGTTTCGGCTCTGGGCAGCGAGAAACTGCGCTCGAGGGTTTTGACTGGGAAGTCAGGCAGGGGAGGGGAGGGGAGCGGAGCGCTCTGGTAAAGCCGGGAACTTGCTGGTTTTCTGACAACAGTCACGCTGGCGAAACTGCACATCGAGGTTTGCAGTTGACAGTTCTCACAGTAACTATTGAAGGTGTGGAATCACCATTCTCTTTCTCTTCCTCCTCCTCCTCCTGTGTGTGTGTGTGTGTGTGTGTGTGTGTGTGTGTGTGTGTGTATGTTTATTTGAGGGGTGCATGTCTCATTAGCCAACTGCCCCTTTACTGTCTTGATCAGATAAACACTTCCTCAAGAGGAGTCCTTTACGAGGTAGAGCATTGACCTGGAACTTTTTCCCTCCTCTTCTACTCCTTCTGGCTTCAAAATCTCAGCTAAAATTCTCCCCTTCTGCAAGAAGTCTTTCCCAGTCTTTAGTGCCTTCCCTCTGCCACTATCTCCAATTTCTCCGTTATCTCCCCTCTACCCAGCCTCCCCTCCTCCCCTTCTTCAGATCAGGGACCGTCTTGTCTTTCTTTGTATCCCCAGTGCCTAACACAGTGCCTGGCACATAGTAGGCACTTAATAAATGCTAGTTGACTGACTACCTTATTCTTAGCTCACCTGGATCTCGGGCAAGTTTGTCAATCACAAATGAAGTGATCCTTGGGAAGTGCCCAGATCTCTTTGGGAAGAAATGCAGACGTCACATATTTTGACAGCACCTTTCTTCTTAAGTTTATTTACAGCTTCTTCCTCCTCCCAGAGATGGCCGCCATTAGACACAAACAGGTGTGTGTGTGTGTGTGTGTAAATTTATTCTACAATACTTCTATTTATCAGTTCTTTCTCTGAATGCAGATAGCTTTTCTTTATATGTCCTTTATAGTCAATTTGGGTATTTGTAATAGTCAAGATGACTTATTTGCCGAGTCGTTCTTAAAACGATATTGCTGTTACTATATACAATGTTCTCTTGGTTTTGCTCATTTCATTCTTCATTATTTCATGCAAGTCTTTCCATGTTTTTCTGAGATCACTGAGTTCGTCATTTCTTATAGCACAGTAGTATTCTATTACAATCATATACCACAACTTGTTGGGCATTCCCCAATTGATGGGCATTCCTGCGATTTCCAATTCTTTGCCACCACAAAGAGAGCTGCTATAAGCATTTTAGAACATACAGGTTATTTTCCTTTTCCCTAACCATCTTTGGATATAGATCTGGTAGTGTTATTGCTGGGTCAAAGGATATAGGTACTTTAATAACTCTTTAGGTATAATTCCAGATTGCTCTCCAAAATGGTCGGATCAGTTCACAATTCCACCAACAATGAATTAGCATCCCAATTTTTCCTCATCCCCTCCAACACTGGTTGTTTTTCCCTTCAATCGTTTTAGCCGATCTGATAAGTGTAAAATGGTATCTCAAGGTTTTTTTTAATTTTCATTTCTCTAATCAATAATAATGTAGAACATTTTTATATGACTATAAATTGTTTTGATTTCTTCATCAAAAAACTGCCTGTTCATATCCTTTGACCATTTATCAATTGGGGAATGATTTATATTCTTACAGATTTGACAAAGTTTCTCTATATATTTGAGATATGAGACCATTATCTGAGAAACTGCCTATAAAATTCCACCCCCCTCCTCAATTTTCTGCTTTCCTTCTGATCTTGGCTACATTTGTTTTATTTCTATATAATATTTTTTAATTTAATGCAACCAAAATTTTCCATTTTACACTTACCTTCACTCTTTATCTCTTGCTTATAAATCGTTCACCTATCCTTAAGTCTGATTTTTTTTTGTAATATCTCTCTTTATATCTAGGTCTTGAATCCATTTTGAAGTTATCTTGGTAAATGGTGTAAGATATTGATCTATGCCCAGTTTCTGCCATACAGCTTTCCAGTTTTCCCAACAATTTTTGCCAAATATTGAATTCTTATCCCAAAATTTTAAGTCTTTACACTTGTCAAATGCAAGAATATTATATTTACTTGCTGCTGTAAATTGTATGTCTGCTGTTTTCCCTAATCATCTTTGGGTATAGATCTAATAGTGATATTACTGGGTCAAAGGGATAGGCACTTTAATAACTTTTTAGGTGTAATTCCAGATTACTCTTCAAAATGGTTGGATCAGTTCACAATTCCACCAACAAAGAATTAGTGTCCCCTTTTTTCCACATCCCCTCCAACACTGGTTGCTTTTCCCTTCAGTCATTTTAGCCAATCTGATAGGTATAAAATGATAGCTCAAGGTTGTTTTGATTTGCATTTCTCCAATCAATAATGATTTAGAGCATTTTGATTTGATAGTCAAACAGATAGTATGTGTGTCAGAGGCAGGACACTTTATCCAATATACTTTTATCCAATATACTACTGCCTTGGGAGCAGGTAGGTTGCCCAGTGGATAGTGCTGGACCTGGAGTCAGAAGGCCCTTGGTTTAAGTTGCTTATGCTGTTTGAGTTTCTTCATCTGTAATATGGCGATAACAGCAGCATCCACATCACAGGATTGTTGTAAGAATGAAATGAGCCATATAAATGATGACTGCTTATTATTATATCCAATTCTGCTTCCCAAGATTATTCTTGTTACAATTAGAAGTTTATATGCCTTAGGTTGAAATGATAATAATTATCATTTATATAGCACTTTAAGCATATTTATAGAGCACTTAAGTACTTTACATGTGTCTCATCTGATTCTCACAACAAACTTTTTTTGCAGATGAAGAAACTGAGGCAGAGGTTAGATGACTTGCCCAATGTTACACAGCTACAAAGTGTCTGAAGCTGGATTTGAACTTGGTTCTTCCCGATTCCAGGTTTAGCACTTTTTGTATGGTGTGAGAGAGGCAACTGGGGTTAATGACTTGCCCAAGGTCACACAGCTAGTAAGTGTCAAGTGTCTGAGCTGGATTTGAACTCAGGTTCTCCTGACTCCAAGGCCGGAGCTTTATCTACTGTGCCACCTAGCTGCCCCTCCCCAGGTTTAGCACTTTGTCACCTCCATGCCTCCTGACACAAACCTAGGTCCAGTTAGGGAATGGAACAAGCATTTATTAAGCACCTACTATGTGACAGACATTGTGCAAAGGATTTTACAAATATTATCTCATTTGATTCAATTACAAAAAATCCAGAATGCTTTTCATTATATCATGCTATCTCTTTTAAGGGAACTTAGAAATCACCTAGTCTTGCATCTTAATTTACAGATATGGAAACTGCAGCCCCTAAGTTATTTTACCCCAGGGTCACAGGATTCCTAACCCCAAGTCTTCTGACTTTAAATCCCCGGCTTCTGACTGTAAATCCAAAGTTCTTTCTACCATTCCAGACTCTGAGAGATTTGTGAGAGTTACTTAGCAACTCCATTGATAAGACTGTTTGAAAGGGTATTTCCTCCTTAGTTAATTACAAAATAAAAATCAGGTTTGTTGGGTGTGACTCCCTTCTTCCTATCTGTGGGTGTCTTCTACCTGGCTGAGCAGAAGCTGAAGGAAGGGAAACTTAATCCAGAAGGAGAGATGCTATAGAAGTTATTATTGCCTTTTAAAAAAATTTCTTTCATATGGTTTGTTGTTGTTCAGTTATTTTTCAGTCATCTCTGCCTCTTCATGACCCCATTTGGGACATGGGGAAAAGATACTGGAGTGGTTTGCCATTTTACAGATGAGGAACGGAGGCAAACAGAGTTAAGTGACTTGCCCAGGGACACATGGTTAGTAAATATCTGAGGCCAAATTTGAACTCATGGAGATGAGTCTTCTTAACTCCAGGCCTGGCACTCTATTCATTGTTCCACCTAGCTGCCCCCATTTAACATGGTAACCTTTTAAAAACATTAATACGAGAAATACATCATTAGTTGTATGCTAATATTAATTGGTTTGGACCTGTGATTGCATCCATGGGATGTAGAACTATCCTCTACCTTTACTAGACCAGTTAAATGGCTTGCTTGCCTGTGGTCATATAGCTCCTATACATCAAAGGCTAGACTGGAATCCAGGACCTCTTGATTCCTGAGATGACCCTTTATCCACTTTGCCATGCTGCTGCCTCTTACTGTAATAATAATAATAGCAATAATTATAATGTCCCTTTAAAGTGAAAAACAACAACAACCCATTAAATAATTGAGCTAGGATGGTTTAGTGGAAAGTATATAATCATAAGAGACCTGTCCTTTCTTTCAATAGAAGCAGCATGGTAAAATAGAAAGCCTGTTGTCTATGGAGCCATAGCATGTGGATTCAAATCTCAGCTGTGCTATTCATTCCCTGTGTGATCATGGCCGTTCTGGGCCTCAGTTTTCTTATCTGTAAAGTGAGGGTAGTGGTGGACTAGGTGGTGTCTATGGTCTCTTTCAGCTCTAAATCTATGATTCAATCATTTACCACCACATCTTATGCTGAATACTTTGTTAGCAACTCATGTTTAGCCATCAGTAAAATGGTGCCATTATCCCTGCCCTGTCAACTTGATGAAGACGAATTAAATTGTATCTGGAAGACTAGTTAAAATTTCTCAGGCTAGATATGTGTACAAGGGGCATCCCAAAATAATGCTGTCCTGCAGCTGTAAAGTAAGTATTTCCCCATAATTAGCCTGGTGTACTCTATTCCAATCTTTTGCCCAGGAAATGAACAGAGTAGGAAGAGGGCCTTGGTAGATGGGATGGAAAGATGGGAACTGCATCCAGATGGATTTTGACTTCCTGCAGAGGCCCGGGATCTGTACACTGGGGCTACTGTAAAAGGTCTGGAAAATGTATGATGTTTAGAGGCTCAGGGAGGCATGATTTTACAGTCATTAGTTTGGATGGTTCTTTTCTAATTTTCTTACTGATGCTTCAGGGCTCTAAATTGTTAATTATGTGCAGTGACTTAGTGCTGGCGTAAGCAACTAACAAGAAATGAATGTATGGATGTGTTCCTGTTATCTTATCTCAGACCTGCTTTTTGCCCTATTTTAAAGAAAAAAAGTTTTATTGATGGCTTTAGTTTTTTCTTTTTTAAGTTTATTTAAATATTTATTTTTAGTTTTCAATATTCGCTTCCACAAGATTTTAGTTCCAAATTTTCTCCCCATCTTGCCCCTCCCCCACCCCAAGACAATGTTTGTTCTGAATACCCCTTCACCTAATCTGCCCTCCCTTCTATCACCCCACCACTTCTCTTATCACCGTCCCCTTCTATTTTCCTATAGGGCAGGATACATTTCTATACTCCATTGCTCGTATATTTTATTTCCCAGGATGGCTTTAGTTTTTATGTCACAATTTTTTTTTCTGGATCTATCACCCCTCCCCCCCCAAAGGAAATTGAACCCTTCTTTGTAACAAAGACAATCAATCAATCAAAATACCTGATACACAGGTGGAGTCTGACAATGGATGTGACTTATTGACCTATTAGTGACTATCTCTCTTCCTCAGGAAGGAGTTAAACCTCACCATATCTTCCCTGAGAACATCACTATTTTTCATTTATTCAGAATTCAGCTTACTTTTATTGATCTTCTCATTATGCTGTTGTACTCATTGTGTATGTTATTTAGTTGTTTTTCCCCCCCCCTTATTTCCTTCTGCTTGTATTCTTATAAATGTTCATACGCTTCAACAAAATCCTCATAGTGATTATTTCTTATGGTACAATCATATTCTCTTATATTCATGTACCACAATTGTCCAACCAGTTATTTGCCATCACAAAAAGAGTTCCTAGGGATATTTTGGTATATATTGTACTTTTATTTCTGTGTCTGACTTACCTTGGGTTATTGCTAGGTAGAAATGATTGAGTCTCACCATATTTGCACAATTCCAAATTGATGTAAAGAATGGCTAGAGGGGCAGCTAGGTGGTGCAGTGGATAGAGGCCCTGGATTCAGAAGGACCTGAGTTCAAATCTGATCTCAGACACATAACACTTACTAGCTTTGTGACCCTGGGCAAGTCACCTAACCCCATTGCCTAGCCAAAAAAACCAAACCAAAACAAAAACCAAGAATGGCTGGAGAAACTAGTAACTGCATACTGGTTGTGTCCTCACAGTCTGATCACCCTAATTTTTAAAAAGTCAACAAGCATTTATTAAACACCTACTATGTGCCAGGCACACTGTGCTAAGCTTTAAGGATACAAAGAAAGGCAAAACAGCAAGTCCAGTGTCACTGGATTGTAAGAGTATGTGGAAGGCAGACTGAAAAGGCAGGAAGCAGCTAGGCTGTCGTCATTTTTGTTGTTCAGTTGCTGTCTTGTTTGACTCTTTGTGACCCCATGGACCCCATGCACGTCAAGCCCTTCTGTCCTTCACCATCTCTCAAAGTCTGTCCAAGTTCATGTTCACTGTTTCCATGACACTCTCCATCTCATTTTTATGAAGGATTTAAAAGTATCTAATCCTTATCAGGACCATTATAGATATCTTACACGATCTTTATAGAATATGAGAGGGCAGGGACCGGAGTAAGGAGTCAGGTGCATGATAGACTAGAAAGAATCCTTCAGACTTCTTCCTAAAGCACGGGTCTGACCATGTCACTTTATCCCTATTCCTGCTCGTTGCTTCAATGGCTCCCTATTACTTCCAGAATCAAATATAAACTGCTCTCGTAGGTTTAAAGTCCTTCACAACCTGTCTCCTTCCTACCTTTTAGTTCTTCACTTGCCATCCTCCATATATGTTACAGTTAGAAAGATCTGCATTCAAATCCTAAATCAGATGATTATTGGCTATATAACCAGAGGCAAGTCACCTGACCCTCCCTGAGGCAGTTGGTAACATTGGTACTTGACACACTCTATTTCATTTCCTGACTCCATGACAATTTGCTGACTGTCCTTCATGTGTGGAATGCTTTCTGTCCTCATCTTACCTCTTGACTTTCCCACTTTCTGCAGGAGGCCTTTCCTGAAATACCATGCCAACTCCCTCCCCCAGATTACCTCTCATTTACACTATGTTCATCTTCTTTGTATGTGTTCTACATCAGGATGTAAGTTTCCTGAGGGCCAAAACCTTAGTTTTGCCTTTCTTCGCATCCTTAGCACCCAGTGCCTGGCACATAGAGCTTAATATGTATTTATTGATTGACTAACTGGCAGGATGCTCTTTCAGAGCATCATACTACAACTATTAGCATTGGAACTAGGTCCTCCAGAGTTCCTTCAGAATGTGCAAGGCTAGTCCCCCTTTCCTTCATGGCTGATGAGGATAGAAGGTTTTAGGAGGTGAAGGAAGGAATTGATGGCCAACCCCAAGTTTCTTTATAGGTTCATTATAGTGATTTGTCAGTGTACAGATCTCCTCAGCATGTGATTTTGCTTTGTTTGAATGTCTTTTGAAATACTGTGGGTAATTTTGAGCTGTTTTTGATTTTGTGCTGAACCACAAAGTACCTCAAGTATAGTATTCAAGGGATAATATTCAAGCAATCTCCTTATGAAGGGTCCAAGGTGTGCTCAGGCAGTATACTTTTTTTTTACTGATAAATTTGTACATACATACATACATATATACCTATATGTATATACACACATATACACACATATTTCCAGTCTCTAATAAATGTTTTTCAGATTCCAAAAAAAAAATACATGAGTTTATAAAGAACATGCAAAAGACCTGGGTTTAAGAACTGGTTCACAGACACACCAGCTGTGTGACCTTAGGCACATCACTGAACCTCTTAGAGCACCAGACAGCTCTCTGAGATGCTTATGAATGAGCTACTTCTTGCTTTGGTAGAAAGCATTTCCATACCTGGAGTTCTCTACATTCTTCTTTCGCAAGGCTAGGTTCCCCTTCCCCAAAACTAAACCAAACCAGCTCAACATTTTGGATTCCATAGATTCATTGAAGTTTAAGATGCATATTCTTGCCAATATTACCCCCTTTCCAATCATTTGTGAGATTTTCTGGGCAACTTCATTGCTTGCTAGTTTACATTACAGCCACATTCCCGATGACCTATTCCTAGCCCTCATGTAATAGACCATGTCCTGACAGAATTAAGGAACTACATTCTAATCATTCTAATAATAATGGGCATTTCTATAGCACCTTAAGGTTTGCAAAAACACTTCATACATATAATTTCGTTTGAACCCTGAAACAACCCTCTGAGGAAGCCACTGTTGTTATCTGCATTTTACAGATGAGGGAACTGCCCCAGAGAGGGTCAGGTGACACTTCTGGTTACATATGCATTGATCATTCAAGTTGGGATTTAAACTCAGATCTTCCTGACTACAAATCCAGCACTCTGACCATTATCCATGCAGCTGAAAGATACAAGAACAAAGTGGTTTGTTTTGGGGGGAGGATTATTTTATCCATTTTCTAGATCAATATATATAACTGATCAATGGGGACCTTAACATGAATATTGATTTTTATGTGACTATTTTATAGCCTGCGGCTTAGTACAGCTTTTGTTTCTCAATAGCAAAACTAGAAATATCTGTCCCCTCCCCTCAAACAAAAAAGATATGTCAGTTCATTTAAAATCGAACACTTTGATGAATGAATTTTTATTTTGGAGCGATGTGACCTTTTTTTTCCTCAAAGTGGGAAGGCAGTTTCCTTTGAAGGAAAGACTCTTTGAACTTTGCCACCCTGCTTAGCTACCTTCTCCCTCTGTCCCTTGAACCTTTTCTCCCATTGGTGAGTTCCTCTTGCACTCTCCATTTTGAGGAAGGGCCCTAATCAGCCATGCTTTATTCCTCAGAGTTTACCACTGTGCTTTAGCTGACCTTTCAGCTCCCTTTTATGCAAAGTCTTCCTTCATTAGAATGTAAACTCCTTGAGGGCAGGGATTTTTGCTTGTATTTGTATCCCTAGTGCTTAGCAGAATGTCTGGCATGTAAAAAGTGCTTAATAAATGCTTGTTGACTTGACTTTGAAGGAGGAGGAAGTAATCAAGGGGTAATTTAAACAAACTAAACAGAGAGGCTTGGAAATAAAGGGAATATTTATTTTCAGCAACAAGCCTCTTGCCATCCCTTAGCTACACCTTCACTCCAATATGTCAGTTTCCCATGTTAGGAAATTTATAAGAATTCTCACCCATCCATCTGCAAGTGAAACAGAAATCAAAATATGAAAGCGTCAGTCTTTAAATTAGGATATAGTGGTAATTATATTAATATCTGCAAGTATAGAGATGTTGAAATAAAGTGATTTTTTTCCTCCTGCCACCAAAGGTTCTTACTTTGCCATAGACAAGGTCTTCTTAAACTTTTTTTGTGTGTGATGGGTCTCTTGGGCAGTATGGCAAAGCCTATAGACTCCTTCTCAGAATGTTTTTAAATGCACAAAATAAAATACATGGAATTACAAATGAAACCAATTAAATTGAAACAGTTATCAAAAGATATATTTAGAATGGGAGGTGCTAAGATGGTGGAGTAACAGGAAATAACTTGAACTCTCCCAAATTCCCTTCTAACCAACTTTAAAATAATGCCTCATTGAAATCTGGATTGGCAGGACCAACAGAAGGTCTAAGTAAGCAATTTTCCAGCCCAAGACAACTTAGGATGTCAGCAGGAAAGGTCTGTCTCACCAGGGGGGTGGTTTTGTAAGGAGCACAGCACAGGAAGGGCAGGCTCTGCATTGGGTGTGGGTACATAAACAGGGCAGCAGCTTCAGGAACTCTTAGCAAACAGACCATAGAGAGGTCATACAAGTGGTCAGAAGGAGATTACAGGGACCCTTTACTGCCACTGGCTTCAGGTCACTGTTGCATTGCCCATATACAGCTTTGGGTTGAGGTTCCAGGGCAGGGAAGAATGCTCCTTATATGAGGTTGAGGGTGAAAAGGAGCACTGTCACTTGTGAGGGTGGGATGGTGGGGGCTAAGTTGCATTCACAGGGCGAAACAGAGCAAGGGTGTTAGCAGCCACAGGGTATGAGGGGCCTGGTTATGGTTCTGCCACATAAAGGAGTGCTTGTAGAGGCTCAGCAGGCTAGTACACGGGTCAAGCAAGCAGTCATCACACCTTTTTTTAGATCATGCCACATTGGAATAACTGAAAACTTTCAGATTCACAGAGCTAGCTCTGAAAACGACAGCACAAAAAAACCTGAAGCTGTGGGCAGTGCCCCCTCCACCAAAAGCAGAGCCCAAATTTAATATAAAATCAAAAGTCAAGAAATAGGCAAAGAAATTGAGTAAACAACAAAAAACTAACCTGACTAGAGAAAGTTACTATCGAGACAGAGAAGATCAAAGACGCAAACTGAGAAGAAGACAATGAAATCAAAGCAGCTACATGCAAAATCACAAAGAACAATCTGAATTGGACACAAGACTTAAAAGAATTCCTGAAAAAGCTCAAAAAGGATTTTTAAAACCAAATAAAAGAGGCAGGGGAAAAATTGGGAAAAGAAATATGAGTAATGCACAAAAATTATGGAAAGGGAGTAAACAATTTGGTAAAAGAGGTACACGCGCGTGCGCACACACACACACACACACACACACACACACACACACACACACACACACACACACACCCTGAAGAAAACAACATGCTAAAAGTAGAATTGGCTAAATAGTAAAAGAGGCAAAAAAAAATCCACAGAAGAAAACATTTTAAAAGGCAGAATTGGCCAAATGGAAAAAGAAAAACAAAAGCTCACTGAAGAAAACAATTCCTTAAAAATTAGAATTAGGCAACTATAATTGGAAGTTAATGACTCTGTGAGACATGAAGAAACAATAAAACAAAGTCAAAAGAAAAAAAAGAAACAAATATGAAATATCTAATGGGAAAAACAACTGACCCAGAAAATAGATTTAGGAGAAACAATTTAAGAATTATTAAACTACATGAAAGCCATGATCAAGAAAAGCACCTAGATATCACATTTAAAAAAATTATCACAAAAACTGCCTGATATCCTAGAATGAAAGGGTAAAATAGAAACTGATCAACTCCTGAAAGAGATTCCAAAATTAAAACTCCAGGAATAGTATAGCCAAATTCCAGAGCCCCCAGATTAAGGAGAAAGTATTGCAAACAGCTAGAAAGAAACAATTCAAATATCATGGAGCCATGGTCATGATCACACAAGATTTAGAACTTCCATGTTAAAGGAGCAGAAGGCTTAAAATATGATATTATGGAAGACAAAGGATCTAAGATTAAAACCAAGAATCATCTACCCAGCAAAACTGAGTATAATCCTTTAGGGGGTAAAATGGATATTTAATGAAATAGTGAACTTGTAAACATTCTTGATGAAAAGACCAGAGCTGAATAGAAAATTTGACTTTCAAATGCCAGATTTAAAAAAAAAAGTAAACTTGAAAAAGAAAACATAAGGGATTCAATAAGGTCAAACTATTTACATTCCTATGTAGGAAGATGCTACTTGTAACTCCTAAGAACTTTATCATTGTTAGGGCAGTTAGAGGAAATATGCATTGATAAAGGACACAGGAGTGAGTTGATTATAATAGAAAGATTAAAAAAAAACAAAATTAAAGGGTGAGCAACAGGGATTATACTGGTGAAGGGGAAAGGGAGTGGAAGATGGGGAAAATTATCTCACATAAAAGAAGTGTGAAAGGAAGAGTTTTTACAGTGGAGGGGAAGATGAAGGGTGAAAGGCAATGCTTGAACCTTACTCCCATCGAAATTGGCTCAAAAAAAGAAAAACACACTCACTCAGTTGAGTATATAAATCTATCTTACCCACATAGAAGTAGGGGGTAAAGGGTTGGGTTTGATAGAAGGAAGGATGAATGAAGGGAGGCAGTGGTCAGAAGTAAAATGACTTTTATGGAGGGAGAAAGGGAGGGAGAGAGGGACACATAGAGAGGGAGGGAGGGAGGGATGAATGGAAGGAGAGAGAGACAGACAGAGACAGATAGACATAGGGAAAATAAGATGGAGGGAAATATACAGTAATAATAGCTATGAATATGAATGGAATTAACTCACGCATTAACAGAAGTTGGTAGCAGAATGGATTAAAAACCAGAATCCAACAATATGTTATTTAAAAGAAACACACATGTAAAAGAGAGACATAAACAGAGTTAAAATAAGGGGCTGGAGCAGAAACTATTACTCACCCATCCATCTGTAAGTGGAACATTTCGGAGAAGGAGTCTATAGGCTTTGCCATATTTCCCAAGAAGTTCATCACACACAAAAAAGTTTAAGAATCCTTTATCTATGGCAAGAACCATTGGTGGCATAAGGGGGAAAAAATCACTTTATTTCAACATCTCCATAGTTGCAAATGTTAAAATAACTACCACCATATCATAATTTAAAGGTTAATCCTTTCATATCTTGATTTTTGTTCCACTTACAGATGGATGGGTGAGAATTACTGCTTCAGCTGAGGTTAAAAAAATCAGGTGTCTCAATCATGATCTCAGACAAAGAAAAAAGCAAAATAGAGCTATTAAAAAGAGGTAAGCAGAGAAACTATATTTTGCTAAAAAGGCACCAATGAAGTAATTTTAATACTAAACATATATGCGCCAAATGTTATAGCACACAAATCTTAAAGTTAAAGGTAAGTGAGTTACAGGAAGAAACAGGGGACCTCAACTTTTTTCTCTTGGAAGTAGATAAGTCTAACAAAAAAAAAACCCAGAAAGAAGTTAAGGAGATGAAGAGAATTTTAGAAACTTTAAATATCTCTGTAGAAAATTGAATGAGAATAGAAAAGAATATAACTTTTTTTCAGCTGTACATGGCATCTTCACAAAAACTGACCATGTGTTAAGTCATAAAAATCTCATAACCAAAAGCAGAAAAGCAGAAATATTAAATATAGCCTTTTCAGAGCATAATGCAATAAAAATTGCATTCAAAAAAGGGCCATGGGAACATAAATTAAAAATTAATTGGAAGCTAAATAATCTAATCCTAAAGAATGAGTGGGTCCAAGAACAAATTATATAAACAATAATTCCAATAAGGAGAATGACAAAAATGAAACAACATGGCAAAATTTATGGGATATAGCCAAAGCAGTACGTAGGGGAAAATTTATATCTCTAAATATGTCCATCAGTAAAATAGAGAAAGAACAGATCAATGAACTGGGCATGCAACTAAAAAAAAAACAAAACAAAAACTAGAAATAGAACAAATTTTAAATCCCCAATTAAACACCAAATTGGAAATCCTGAAAATCAAAGGAGAGATTAATAAAACTGAAAGAGAACCACTGAACTAATAAACTAAGGGCTGGTTTTATGGAAAAAACAACAACAATAATAAAATAGATATACCATTATTTAATTTGATTTTTTAAAAAGAAAGAAAAAAAATTATTAGTATCAAATGAAAAAGGTAAATTCACCACTAATGAATATGAAATTAAAGCAATTATTAGGAGATATTTTGCCCAATTATAAGTGAAATGGATGAATATTTACAAAAATGTAACTTTCCCAGATCAACATAATACTTAAATAACTCTGTCTTAGAAAAGAAGTTGAACAAACCATAAATGAGATCCCTAAGAAAAAATCCCTAGGACCAGATGGATTCAAAAGTGGATTCTACCAAACATTTAAAGAACAATTCTAATATTATATAAACTATTTGGAAAATAGGCAAAGAATGAGTTTTTACCAAATTGTTTTTATGATTCAAATATGGTGCTTATACCTAAATCAGGAAAAATAAAAACAAAGAAAGAAAATTATAGACCATTTTCCCTACTGAATATTGATACAAAATTTTTGAATAAAATACTAGCAAGAATTTATACCAGTAATGCAAGGCTGGTTCAACAGTAGGAAAACTATCAGCATAATTGACCAAACTACTATTTTTTTTTAGAACTAGAAAAAAAAATAACAAAATTCACCCAGAAGAACAAAAGGTCACAATATCAAGGGAATCAATGAAAAAAAATATGAAGGAAGGTAGCCTAGCAGTACTAGATCTCAAACTGCATTATGAAGTGGTAATCATCAAAACAATCTTATACTGGCTAAGAAATAGAGTGGTAAATCAGTGTTTAGGTACACAATACACAGTTAGCAAATGACCATAGTAATCTTGTATTTGATAAATGAAAAGATACAAACTTTGGGGAAAAGAATTCACTATTTGACAAAAATTGTTGAGAAAACTGGGAAGCGGCAGAAACTAGGTATAGTCCAGTATCTTGCAATATATAGTCCAATATACCAAGATAAAGTCAAAATGGATAAATGATTTAGACATAAAGGGTGATATAAACAAATTAAGGGAGCATGGAATACTTTACCTGTTAGATCTATAGATAAGAGGATGTATGATGAAACAAAAGATAACATTATAGGATGTAAAATCGACTATTTTGATTGCATTTAATTAAAGAGAATTTGCACAAACAACCAACGAAGCCAAGATTAGAAGAAAAATAAGAAAATGGGGGGAAAATTACAGCAAGTTTCATTGAAAAAGACCTCATTTCTCAAACATAGAGCAGGTCTGCACAACCTGTGGCCTGTGGGCCACTTACAGCCCACAAGCATGCCAAAAGATTTCAGGCAGCCCATAAAAAATGTAGAGGAAAACATCCTGTACGGTTTTTCGTGGGCTGCCTGAAATCCTTTGGGCTGCTCTGGTTGTGCAGGTCTGATGTGGAGAAATGAGTCAAATTTATATGAATATGAGTCATTCCCCAACTAATAAATGGTCAAAGGATATGAATGGGCATTTTTCAGAAGAAGAAATCAAACTATGTATGGTCATATAAAATTCTATGAATCACTCTTGATTAGAGAAATGCAAATGAACACAACTCTGAGATACCACTTTACACCTATCAGATTGGCCAATGTGACAAAAAAGGAAAATGACAAATGTTGGCATGGATGTGGGAAAATAGGGGCACTGATCCACCCATTCTGGAAAGCAATTTGGAAGTGTTCCCAAAGTTCTATAAAACATAAGGGAAGGTGGGGAGGGAGGTTGATAAAGTAGTAAAAGGCAGAAGCAAAACATTTGAGAATGAACAGTGAAAGAGACAAAGAGGATAAATAGGGAAAATAGAATGGAGGGAAATACAATGCATAGCTGTAAAAATTTTACAGTAAATTTCTCTTATAAAGACCTCATTTCTCAAATATATAGAGAAGTGATTCAAATTTATAAGAATACAAGTAATCTCCATACACAGGCAGTTTTCAGAATCAAAGCTATCTATAGTCATATGAAAAATGCTCTAAATCACTATTGATTAGAGAAATGCAGACTAAAAAAAATACTTGGAGATAGCTCCTCACATCTATCTAACTGATATGACAGAAAAGGAAAATGACAAATATTGGAGGGGATGTGGGAAAATTGAGACACTAGTGCACTGTTGGTGGAGTTATAAACTAATCTCACCATTCTGGAGAGCAATTTGGAACTATGCCCAGAGGGCTATAAAACTGTGCATACCCTTTGACTGAGGAATGTCACTACTAGGCCTGTGTCCCAAAGAGATTAAAAAAAAGAAAAGGAAAAGGGCCTATATGTACAAAAGCACTTATAACACTCTTTAAATGGTGGCAAATAATTGGAAATTGAAGAGCTGTCGATCAACAGGGGAATGTTGTTGTTGTTGTTGTTGTTGTATATGATTGTGATGGAATACTGTTATGCTATAAGAAATGACCAGCAGAATGGAAACTTAGATGAACTGATGCTGAGTGAAGTGAGCAGAACCAGGAGAACACTGTACACAGAAACATTGTTTTATGGTCAACTACAATAGACTTAACTCTTCTCAGCAATACATTGATCCAAGACAATTCCAAAAGACTTGTGATGGAAAATACTATCCATATCCAGAGAAAGAACTGTGGAGTCTTAATGCAGATTGAAACACTATATTTACTTTTTTTGTTGTTTTTTTCCCTTTTTTGTTTTTTTCCCCTTTTGTTCTGATTTTTCTTTCACAACATGACTAATGTATAAACATATTCGACATGATTGTACATGAATAACCTGTATCAGATTGCTTGCTGTCTTGGGGAGGGGATATGGAAGGCAGGGAGGGAGAAAAATTTGGAACTCAAAATCTTACAAAAATGAATGTTGAAAACTATCTTTATATGTAATTGGAAAAGATAAAATACTATTAAGTGCAAAAAAAAGATAACGAGACAACCATTTGTTAGGAATACTGTAGAGAGTATTCTTGGTTCTAGCGGAGTTGGACTAAAATATTTAGGAAGTTGCTTTTAAGATTCTTTGGTTACTCTCAACTCATAGATCTGGGCAAAACTTTAACCAGCATGTAGCTGAACTCCCGAATTGGGTAATACCTGTGTGCAGCCCCTACTTTCCCACCAGTTAGTTTTGGCAATGAGTTGGCAGAAGGTTACATATACAATGAAGCTGAAGCTTGGCAACATTTAATCTTTTCCTGAGATCACTCAGCTAATTAACAGCAATGTTGATACAAGAACTCATATCACCTGACTCCTGGCTTGGTGTTCTTTCTACCTTGCCACACTTACATCTGGTCCTATCTTCCTATGGATCTGGCCAGTTGAGATTAGGATTTTATAGCCTGAACCACAATGGCACCATGCAATGATCTTCTTGGCTTTGACCACCCTGCCTTTTTTAAGCTGCTTCTATAACCTCTGCTCTGTCTTACTGTTTTTAGAGAGCTAAGTGAACTGAAACCTACTGATTTAGTGGCAGAGGAAATTTTGGATTTGCCCTCAAAAGTCTGCTCTTTGGGGATCACCTGAGCTTGAGATGATATGTTGCTTTATTATATACTGCTACTGAAGAAAGTTCTTTAGTTAGAAACAAATAGATTTAGTCTATCCTCTTTAACTTTCTCTGAATTGTGCCTACTCCAGACCCCTGTGGTTTCATGAAATGTATAAGTCCTATTGAGAAAACTGCGCAAGGATAAATTGTCTAATATTAAATTTTTTTCATGCATTAGGCACTTAATAAATGGTATTTGTAGATAGTTAAAAAAAAGATATATTAAAAATTCACAGACTCCAGGTATAAAGCCACCGTAGATGATTCATTTCTATGGCACAATGGGAAAGGCGACTTCCTAAAATACCATGACTGGTTGGGACATGTTTGTAGACTAAACACAGTCAGAACAAAAGTCAACTTTACTCTAAACCCCCACAGAAAATTTTCCTCTCTAGATGTTAGCTATAACTCAGAAGAAAAAAGGGGAGGGATTTTGGGTCAATTATGCAGGAAGAATGGCAGAATATTTTGTTTTATACAAAACATTAGAGTTGAAAATGGTAGTGTTGGTAGGAGCGGGGTAGGGGTAGGGCAATGATGGTAGTAACATGCATTAGTATTACTGATATGTATTAGGATTTTGTAACTGATATGGTAGTTAAAGGTATACTAGCCTTTTTTTTTTTGGAGGGGGTGTTATTTTGTCATGAGTGGTTGTGAGTTCACCTAACCCACTGTATCCAGACAACCCCAGACAATATCTCACATCTCATTCAGTCATCCTCCAGGAAACCAGGTTAAGATATGGTAAAGGTTTCCTTTTCCCCACGATAATCCTTTCTCTGTTAGCAAAATGCTTCATGTAGTCCCAGGGTACAGAGAGTCAAGACTTGGCGTTTGAAGCCCTGGTTTTCAGCCCTTCTAACCCTTGCTAGTTGTAGGATGATGGACAATTCACCTACCTTCTGACCGCCATTTCTTCATCTAGCACATGGAGGTAATAATAGCTGTACTTGCAAAGTACACAGACTTGCAAAGAAAGCACTTTGTAAACCTTTAATTTCTTATTTTAATGTGAACTATTCATCATCCTTCCACTTCTAAGCAGTAGTATGCTTAAACTAGTATTGGCATTGGGTGATTTGGATCATAGATTGGCACCAGGGACCTTTGTGGGTCTATGGCTACCCCACTGATTCTAGAACCTCAGAAAATCCCAAGACAATTCTGTTAGAGAAAAGGAAGAGAAGGGAGACAAAGAATAAATGAATGAGTGAAAAAAAACTATTAAACACCTTCTATGGGCAAAACAAAGTGCTAGGTGCTAGGCATAGAGACAGAACAGAGACAGCCCCTACTCTCAAGGAAGTTACATTCTAATAGCAAGAGATATCAAGTATAAATGAATGGTTAATTTTATTCCTTGAATTACTGATCCTAGCATAAAAGGTAAAGAAGGGGGCAGGGAGGTGGTGATGGCAGTATATGTGAGTCTGCAGGACAGATGAAAAGGTGACTTGGTAAGGGCATTTCCTGGTGGATAAGACATGAGTCATGTAATGGGACTGCCTGGATATAGCAGATTAACTTCATGCAGACACCAGTCAGGATAGCTCAGCCTGTAGGCAGGTGACAACTGGAAATGGAGTCATATGTGAGGATACGGGAAATCAACAGGATTTTGTAACTGATTGGATATGGAAGGTGAGGAGAAAGGAAGAATCCAAGGTTTCAGACATGGAAGACCAACAGTAAGAGTGAAGTGGGAAGGGAGAGCAGGTTTAGGAAGCTCGGAGGAGATATGGTTAGTTTGAGGACAAATAAGCCAAAAAGCCTTATTTTTTTAAATTAAGGAGTAGAGAGCAAAGAAAAGCAAGTATTTTGTCTGTTTCATTGGGTTGCTTATATTTCAACTTAAATTGCCAACATCAATTATTAGGGAAGCTGATGTCAGGAACCTAATTATCTGTGAAGCATGGCAACCTTAGAGATCAGACATCCCCCAAACAAGCACCTGTGGTTTAAGGTTCCCACCAGCTTTACCCTCCACTCCTCTAAAAAAAGAAAAACAGTCTAATATCAGAGCAGATGTAGTTAAATAGGGAAAAGCCTTCCTTAGTCTTCAAATTTGACCTCAGTATTCATGAGATAGTTTAGAACCCCTACAGTTACCCCCTGGAAACTGTTTACCCTCCCTTCAGGGGATTAATAGCCTGGGATCGGAGTAAACTTTTTATATGAAGAATTCGTGATTTGAAGGAAGAAGATCTGAGTCTTGAGTCTCAACTCTGCCATTTATTAACTACATTGTTTTAAGTTAATTAATTTGGACCTTTATTTTTTTCGTCATTTGAATCAGGATAAGAATACCCTATATACTATGGAAGAAATCCTTGTTATTTTGTATCTTTTTTTCAAGTCTGTCAGACATGTGTGTGTGTGTGGTGTGTGTGTGTGTGTGTGTGTGTGTGTGCAGTTAGCATTTTAAGGTTTGTAGAATGATTTACATAGATCATCTCATTTGATCCTGATGTATATATGTCTGTATACATATTTCCACATACAGAATGTTCCAAACATCTCAGTGCAGTTTTAAGCATTTTTGTTGAGTTGTTTCAGTCATGTCCAATTCTCTGTGACCCCATTTGGGTTTTTTTTTTGGCAGAGATACTAGACAGGTTTGCCATTTCCTTCTCCAGTTCATTTTACAGATGAGGAAAGTGATACAAACAGGGTTAAGTGATTTGCCCAGGGTGACGCAGCTAATAGGTATCTGAGGCCAGATTTAAACTCAGCTCCTCCTGCCTCCAAAGCTAGTGCTCCACCCACTGTGCACCCTGGTCCCTCACCAGTCATCCTGACTTTTGTCTTGCCACAGGACTTTGATGACTCAGCAGAAAAAGGATGAGGCTTTGTGCAACTCTGCCTCACTTAAATCTAATTCATACACAAGTCAATCATCCTGTGATGTTGGTCCTCTTCAAAAATGAAGGACAAATAACACTAATTGGGGGGGGCAGGTAACATGATCAGTCCTACACTTGAGGAAAATCACTGTGGTAGTGAGGGTGAGTGGAGAATGGATTGTAGAGGGAGGAGATAAGAGGCAAAGAGACCTAAATTAACTACAAAGGACCTATGAAGGAAGACACTATCTGCATCCAGAGAAAGAACTAACAAGTAGAAGTATGTATAGGATGATTTTACATATGTGTGTGTATATATATACATATATATACATATATATGTATATATATACACACATATATATGTATATATATACACACACATATGTGTATATATATGTATATATACACACACATATGTGTATATATATGTATATACACACACACATATGTGTGTGTGTTTGTGTGTGTATTTATGTCTAATAGTAGCCATCTTGGGGTGGGGAAGGGAAGAAAACAGAAAAAAAAGAAAGGTACATAATAACTTGATGTATTTAAAAGGAATAGAAAGTTATACATAATATATTTGCAGTTTCATGTACATTCATCTGTTTATTATTCTACTATGTTATAGAAAGGCTTATTTACTTTCATAAATTAAAAATAAAATAAATAAAAAATTTGAAAAAGGCTATAGTAATAATCCACAGGAGAAGTGAAAATGGTCTGCCCCAGGGTGATGGCTTTGTGATTTGGATAGAAGGGGGCAGGCAGGAAAGATGTTGTGAAGGTACAGTGTTTCCCAATGGATTTGACATATAGAATGAGTGTGAGTGAGATGACACCGTAGTTATGAGCCTGGGAGACTGGGAGTATGATGGTGCCTTCAGCAGTAATAAGGAAGTTTAGATTGGGGAAAAGATAAAGTTTTGATTGGGATGTGTTCAAGGAGATGAGTGAGGCATCTACTTTGAGGTGTCCAAAAGGCATTCGATGAGCAATGTGAAATGAAGAGTTTGGCAGGGGTAGAGACAAGGGCCAGACGGGGACAAAACAAATTGGTGACTAAGTAGCAACAGTGGGAAGGACACGGGTTAGAATCTGAGGACCTGGGTTCAAATCTTGTCTCTGGCACTTCATACTTGTTTGACCTTAGACAAGTCACTGTTCCTCTTCTGGGCATCAGTTTACTCTTCTGTAAAATGATTGGTTTGTTCTAGCTTGAAATCTATAATCAATTATCCAACATAAACAACTGTTAAAAATTCACAGAGGCAAGAGCCAGTTCAAAGTGGATATGACCAGAGAGTTTTCAAATGAAACCCCCCCCCACAAATTTTTAATAATCACTTGAAGTAACATGCAACATCTCCACTAATCAGAGGTGCAATTTAAAACAACATCGTGATGCTGCCTCACAGCTCTCAGATAATTAAAAGTAAGTGAAATTCTAAATGTAAACAGGAACATAGAGAAACAGAAATGTTCATTTATTATTGGTAGACTTAAAAATCATAGACATTTTTGGAGAGCCGTCTGGAAGTTTTTGGCTAAAATTACAAAAATGCTTATATCCTTTGATCCAATAATCCTTCTGTGTGTAATAAAAAAGAAAGCTGTTCAAATATTTTCATATTGATTTTTTATTTTAAAATCTGAATGTAAACTGTCTAATGGTAGAAACTGTCTAGTAACAGAGGAATGGCTAAACAAACATAGTAGATTAATTTAGTGGAATCCTGTAATGCAGTTAAGACAGGCAGGTATAAAGAACACAAAGAAACAGGGAAATGCTTTATGACACGCAAAACGGAAAAAAATATAACCAGAAGAATAGGATTCACAGTTATTTAGAGAATGAATATACAAAGAATCTTACTGAAATTTTAGAGTCACTGAAAAATTGATATAATAGAGAAGCCTGTTTTCTTTTTGATCTACATAATTACAAATCATTTAATTAGGTACATCATTGATGTTCAACATCGTTTATAAATAATTAACTTAGTAAAGCAAAAGTAACTCCTCCAACTGTTACTCTTACCCCCATAAGCATATACAGAAGTCCTTTCTTTCATAACAGAAGTGTGTGGTTTTTATTAATAGATCATCACTTAACAAACAGAATTAGAACCAAGGCATTCATGTTTTCTTAAACTTTAGGAATAGCGAGAGTCTGACTTTCTGAAAACTAATGATCCTGTTTTCTACATTTACTCAAAGGCATTTCAATAATATCTGGCGGAAATCTTTCCAAATTTGCTCCTCTGTAAAATGCAGAGCTCAGACCAGTGATTTCTTAGGCCCTTTTCCAGTTCTAAGACCATATGAGTCCAAATTGACAGGCAAGTCTTCATTCAGGTGAATGCCTGACCCTTTTATTCAATCTTATTATTTCAGTGACTTTTGTTAAATCATTTGTCCCCTTTGGGCCTCATTTTCTTCATCTGTTCCATGCAGTTATTGGACTGGATGATTTCCAAAGAACTCTTGCACCCTTAAATGCTGTGAATGTGCTTCAGAAACAAAGCAAAATTCCAGTATTGAGTCACACCTAAAGCAGTTGCTTGCCTTGTGATAAGTAAGGGTAGTTGGGTGCTTCTTCTGACACTCATGAACTTGTACCCATAGATACTCACAAGCACCTACAGGGTGTTTGCTCTGGGGGACCCTGATGGGAGTACAACCCCGTGGAGTTGGGGTTAGAGAAGTTAAGGTTTATAGATATAGTTGTTATATGTCCCGTGTATTTTTTTTTCTTTCTTTAGGGTAAAATATAGTCTCTATAGATTCTGTAGACTATGAATCCACTCCCATATGGGTGGAGCCCATGGGTGGAGTCATGGTATTCAAACATTAATACTAAGCCATTAAGTGGCTAATATTAGTATCTGAGAACTGGAATTGTTGCCCAGTGTCCTTTGGCTCTAAGTGATAATAAGATGAATAGCTCATGTCTATAAAAAAGTTTTGTGTCTTGCAAAGGGCTTTTGTATACATTACCCCATTTTATCTTCACAACCACCTGTGAGGCAAGTATTGCAGGTACAACCATTATGGTGCCTTTTTGACAGATGACGTCAGTGATAGGAGATAAAAGACTTGTTTGTTAACTTGTTAGAGGAGAAGTGGAGTAAGAAGCCAAGTGTCACGTGGCTCTGCCTCTAGCTTTACTATTATGCTAGGGTTGTTTCAATTCAGATCAAGTTAATGGAGAGCTGAGGTCAGTCAACAGGGAACATAAGAACTTGGGCAAAGGGGAGGAAGAGAGGGGAAGAGGAGAAAGGGAAAAAATGGAAGAAGAGAGAGAAAGAAAGAGAAGAGAAATGGGAAGGTAGGGTGAGGAGGAGAAAGGGAGAGAAGTGCATATGGGAGAGAAAGGAAAAAGGGAAGGGAGAAGTATAAGGGCAAAGAGAGAAGCTGATAGAAATAAGAGTGAAGGAAAGAGAGGGGAGGAGGAGAAACATATCCCAGTGGCTAGAATATGAAATTCTCAAAAGGAGATGAGGGAAGCAAGACCAAGGAAAAGAAAGGATATGTTTCTGACCTCCCAACATCCCTTTCCTCATCTTTAAAATGGAGGTAATAACACATTTGCCTTTTCCTTCTCCAGCTCATTTTACAGATGAGGAAACTGAGGCAAACAGGGTTAAGTGACTTGCCCAGGATCATATAGCTAATAAGTATCTGAGGGCAGATTTGAACTCAGGAAGATGAGTCTTTGGGCACTCTATCCACTGCACCACTTAGCTGCCCAACAACAACCACACTTCACTCGATTGTTGTGAGGCTCAGAGGACATGTGTGTAAAGCTCTTGGTATACCTCAAAGTGCTCTATAAATGTGAACTATTGTTATTATCAATCTTTGTTGTGATTCATGAGGAGGACATTGTACCTCACCAGGTTTATAATGGGGAATTCTGGAGCAATGTTGGCACATGCTAAGTTTCATATAGCTAGAAAACTAGAACCGAGAGGCAGCAACAAGGATTAGATTCGGCTAGAAGTTAAGAGTGAATAAGTTCTAGTTCTCTTGCTTTCTCACAGAATACCCATATTAACTCACAAGAATTATTGTGATTTATAAATCTGATCTTTCTTCTCTTTGTTCTGCTGCCCTCCTCCCCCTCCCAACTTTCCCCTATACTGTTAGTGCTTTTAAGTTTTTTCTTTTTCTTTTTTTTAAACAATATTTCACTTTTCTCCAAATGGATATAAAAGCCATTTTTAACATCCATTTTAAAAAATTTTGAGTTCTAAATTCTTTCCTTCCCTCCCTTCTCTCCCCTGTCCCTGAGATAGTAAACAGTTTGATACAGGTTATACATGTGCAATCATACTGATAGTGCTTTTTTTGTGAATCCCTTAAAAAAAACAACAACAACAGCACTTAGGGAGGGTGACTTTAGACCTTGGAGAAGGAATCTATTATGTGGAAACCTAGGGAAAAGGGGAATAGTAGCAATGAAAAAAACCTCTTGGAAAGAGTCAGGGCAAAAAAGATTGGGGAGAGGAATGATGGTTGTCTTAAAAACAAATGAAGACTATTGAGTGCAAGAGTGATTAGATTTGACTCCAAAGGGGCAGAGCTAAGGAGCGGTAGATGGAAACTGTAAAGAATCAGATAAATACATGAGGCAAGGGAAAAAACAAACAACAAAACTGTTAGAGATAGAACAATTTGAGTTATCTGAAACTGGAACAGGCTGCTTTGATAGGTAGTGAGTTCTTCATTGCAGATATTTATGTAGAGTCTGGACAATTACTTGTTGAGAAGGATGTAAAGCCAATTAGATGCAGCTGAGAAGGCCAGAAACTTCCACACCCTTCAAGTCCTCCACTAGCCAACTTAAGGGGAAGAGAGGGAGGAGACCCATGCCAACAGCCAAACTGAGGCCTCTCCTTCATCCCCAGGGACTTCCATGGAAAGCTCCCATCCCAAACCCTGGAATCATTTCACTTGGAAACTTGCTTGATCATTTCTAAGATGGGCGTGACCAAGCTTCCTTAGGTGAAGCTGTTGGAGCCCTTGGCAGAATCATGTTCAGAATTCCCGAGGTGGGGCCGTGACCTCCAAAAGGTTAAGAACCCATGCTTTAGACTTAAGCATGACAGAGTCCTTGAATGAATGGCAGTGAAGATGCATAGGACTGACTGAGGAAACTTGGTCCTTCCCACTTTATAAACTAATCCAACTCGTTCAGAAGTGAAATGATTCAAGAGTTTGGGAGGGGAACTTTCCATTAAAGTCCCTGGAGGAGGAATGGGATTAGAAGTGGAGGCAAATTCTCTTACCATCCTCACTGGTTTTGTGTGTGTGTGTGTGTGTGTGTGTGTGTGTGTGTGTGTGTGTGTGTGTGTGTGAGTGCGCGGGCGCTTATTATTTTAAGGGGTGAACAGTAGAATCGTAAGGTGCCTAGAGGATCTCTGAACATGACTTTTGTGAGCACATTGCTGAGGATCCTCTGTATGGACTCTTCCAAAGCAATCTGGAAGAGGGAAATTCCAACAAGGCACTACCTCATCTATGTAAATCCCTTCAGCAACTTTCCTTTGGCTTTACCAAAACTGCTTGACAGAGACGATTACAGGGGTTAGGGGCATGGTGCCCCTGCAATCTGAAAATTTGTGTAAAAATTTTTGGCTTTCCTTTCATACCAGAGAAGTCTGAATAATTATGGTATTCAAATATAAAGTATGTTGGTATTATACAATAGTAAGCATAGATTTTATGCATTCCTCAGTTTCTAAACCTTTTCTGTGTCATCTGCTGGCTTTTGAGTGGCTTTTGCAAAACTCACCCCAAAATTCCCATTTCATTTCTTATACCAACCCGCAATATATAGAAACCACAATGGGGAAAATCCTGATGTGGAAGGGATAAATATATTTCTTATTTACAAACAGGAGAAGTGAGGGGGCAGTGGATGAAGAGCTAATCTTGGGGTCAGAAAGATCTGAATTTAAGTCTTGCAAGTCATACATACTGGTAGTGTGATCAGAGAAGTGCTGGTAGGTGTTTAACAACTTGCACTCCGGGGTGAAAAATCAGGACACACCTTAAAGCTTATTTACATTAACTTTTTCTCCATCACTTTCATAAGTCTGAACAATCCAAGTCAAAAAACGAATTAAACCATGATTTATAGTTTTATGAGGTTATGCAGATTTATGAGGTATTTATGAGTCTTGGGCTCAAAATTTAGCAATTAGGGGTAGAGCTGACTCCTGCACACCGTTGTGTGTGTTCTTGGACAATTTACTAAATCTCCCAGTGCCCCAGGCAGCTCTCTAAGACTATAGGTATATAGAGAAGATGCTAATGATCTATATTGGTGGAGGGAATTTTTTCCTGAAAGAGTTCCCTATGCTAGTGAAATTATGAACCTGAACCCAGACCAAAACAGTCGGAAAGAAGGGGTCATGGGAAACTACTGTAGCAGCAGAAATTGCAAGAAGGGCTGGATTGCTATAGTTTGCTTTCTCCAGGGAGTTCCAGCTGAGCAAAGTCATATTCCAAAGAACATTTCTGATGTCCTTACTTAAAGAATTTCCAATAACCCCCAAATTTCATTGTAAAAATTTCAAATCCATGCTTGTTTTATTTGGACTTCACTCCCAGGTGGTAATGTCTTGTTTTCTCTTTGCTTGTGGAAACGCCTCTCATGCTGCCTGCCAAGCAGAGGAACAGGCTTGTGAATCTGATTTGATTTAAGGTTGACAAGTTTGGTGCTAAAACTGAGACTGTGCATTCAAGCTTGTGACTTTCAGGCTTTTTAACTTTAGAAAACACTTAGCATCTTCTGTTCAGGGAACCTGTGTTATTCAAGACTTTATGGATGGCTAGCTTCCCAGAAGTCAGTCTGCGAGGGAATGCTCCTTCTCTGATACCTTTATGGAAGTCAGAGAATTGAAGAACAGTTGGGATAAAGAAATAACAGAGTGAACAGAAAAATAGGGAGGTATAACCAAACATAGTTTCCCTGTCTTTCAATTGCATGAGTGGGAGGCTGTTTGGTGTGGCAAGATATCTTTTACTTAACATTGTGGATAGAGTGCTGGATTTAAACTTAGGAGGACCTTCATTTGAACACTTCCTCAGCTGTGTGACCTTATGCAAATCATTTAACCTTTGTCTGCCTTGGTTTCTTCAGTGTAAGATGTGGATAATAATAACACCTGTCTTCTTCAGAACTATTGTGAAGATCAAATGAAATAATGTGTGTAAAGGGCTTTGAAAGCCTTAAAACACTGTACAAATACGAGCTGTTATATTCTGTTAATACTATTTATGGAATTGGTGCATTACTGAGGGGTTAACTGTAAATCTTCTTTGTGGAATTTGTTTTTCCTATTCAGTTTTGTTCTGCAATTGGCTATAGGCCTACTTGAGGTGTGGTGGGGGTGGGGAAGGAGCATTCATGAAGTACTTATTTCTTTGCCAGGCATTGTTTTAAGCACTGGGGATACAAGTACAAAGAAGGTGGTCCCTGTCCTCAGGGGGCTTCCATTCTAATGGGTAGCTAGAATGGAAAGGACTGAGCATGCTTGTGGCAGTATTGTTTGGAAGTGGCCTGCCATGGCAGTCTGGTTCTAGCTAAGAGAAAGTGAAAACTCACCAGAGTCCTAGAGCAGAGTCCAAAGACTGTTGGGAGAAAGTGGAAGAAGATGCCCAGAATCCAAAAGGGTATGTTTGTGGGAAAAATGTGGCCACTCTAAAGGAAAAAAGACAGTTTTAAAATGCCACAAACCTTTAAAAAACACATTTTTAAAAGGTAAAGTATTGACCCAAGACATTCAAAATATTCTCACTCACAAGGATATTAGTCTACTTTTAAAATTTCACCAAATCAGAAAGTTGAAAATGGAACCCCAGAAACTCCCTCACTTTTCCCAAAAGAGAATCTCTCTCTCTCTCTCTCTCTCTCTCTCTCTCTCTCTCTCTCTCTCTCTCTCTCTCTCACTCCATATGTATGTATATGAATATATGTGTATATATACATATACATATACATACATACATATATACATATATACCTGGACTTATGATTTCATTGGTATAGGGAACTTCTGGTGGGAAAACTCCCTGTATCCATGCAGATTGGCACCTATTCTGTTCTGTTACTTAAAGAGTTGTTTAAGGGCATCTAGAGATTTAGTGACTTGCCTAGGGTCACACAGCAGGTACCTTTTGAAAGCAGGACTTAAGTTTGTAGCTTTTGAATTTTGAGACCAACTCTCTATCCATAATGCCAGGCTGCCTCTCTACTAAAGCCTTAGTATTTGTGTTGATTATTCAGTCTCCTCAAATATCTTTTAGAAATGCCTTTGTTTTCTGTCCAAAGTAATTTTGTTGTATTTGCCTCATTACTTTAACTTGCCTTCCTAGGATTATGTAATCCAGAATTGGACTTCCAGAGGTCTGTATAGTCCGGTACAAAGAATGACTGATTGGGCACCAGAGAACTTCAGTTGAAGTCCCAGCTATGCTGACTGACTTTGGGCAAGTCTATCTCACTTCTGTGAACTTCAGTTTCATGATCTGTAAAATGATGGGATGGGATGCTATCTAAAGTTTAAAAAAATGTTTTTGTTCAATCCTATCTGACTCTTCATGACTCCATTTGGGATTTTCTTGGAAAAGATGTTGGAGTGGTTTGCCATTTCCTTCTCCATCTCATTTTATAGATCAGTAAACTGAGGCAAACAGGGTTTAAGGGACTTGTCCAGGATCACAAAACTAGTAAGTGTCTGAGGCCAGATTTGAACTCAGGAAAATGATATTCCTGGTAAAGATTTTATATTCCTATTCTAATCCCCCTCCCCCAATTTTGCAAACAAGAGAAACTGAGGCCCAAAATCCAAAAGTGATTTGACCAAGATCACACTGATAGTAAGGAGCATGATCACTGGGATTCTAATCCAGGTCTTTGGAATAATGGTTTTATGCTCTTGCCAGGCCGTCATTGTGTTCCTTCCAGATTAAAACTGACACACGTTGTTCAACTATGTTTAGTGCCCAAAGCTAGACCTGGAAATATATGCTCCTTTAATTAAAAAGAGATTCTTTTGTGTGACTGTGTGGCATAAGTGGACCACAGAGTCAAGGAACTTGGATTTGAACCTGAACATACTTTCTAGCTGGATGCTTTTGGACAAGTCATTTTACTTCTTACTGCCTCCAGAAAACTCCCAAACTCAAAGTTAGGGAGAATCTGCATTGATAGTAGAGAGATTGAGAAGAAAACACTCACAAAAGTGGCTTATTTTTATTGCCTCCAAATAAGCTGGTATCCCCAGTGATCCCCTCAGTAGTAAATAGTATTTTTGATGATTGACTCTGCCATAGGCTCATAATGAATATATTCAAGTGGAGGTTGGTGGCTTTATTGGAGGCTATTAATAATTAGATTTAGTTGTGTGAATCATTTTTTTACATTCCTGCCAAATGTTGTCCACCCAAAATGTGACTCTGGGGATCTTGCTTGAGCCTGGAAAAGTACTGATCTTTACTGGATAGAATTAGTTGTAGGAATTTACCCATGACGTGTAGTTCTATCTTACAGTAGGGATATGGAAATTCTGTAAAGCACCAGAGGTGCTTTTTTTCTTGAAATGAACTTTTGAGTTCTAAGAATTGGGACTAAAGGAATTCATTAGGTGAATTTCTCTTAAGGAAGGCATGTTAGCAGTGGATATGAAGTCAAAGGGCCCAAGAAGTATCATCAGCTGAGAGTGAGAAGGGACTTTGGAGGCCACCTAGTTCTGCCTCTTCAATTTTACAAATGAGGAAATTAAGGCCTAGAAAGGTTAAGTGATTTGTCCAAGGTCACATAATGAGAGAGGTAGGACTTAAATACAGGTGCTCTGCCTCCAAACCTATTTTGGACGAGGAAAATGAAACCCAGAGAGTGTGAGTGACTGAGCCCAGGTCAAGTAAGTAGCAAGTAGCAGAGTCTGGAGCTGAACCAGGGTCCTCAGACATTGGGTTGGGTTCCTTCGTTCCTTCCTTCGTTCCTTCCTTCCTTCCTTCCTTCCTTCCTTCCTTCCTTCCTTCCTTCCTTCCTCCTTCCCTCCCTTCCTTCCTTCCTTCCTTCTTCCTTCCTTCCTTCCTTCCTTCCTTCCTTCCTCCCTTCTTCCCTCCCTCCCTCTTTTCCTCTTCTTTCCTTCTCTTTCTCTCTCTTTTCTTATTTCTTTCTCTCTCTTCTTTCCTTCTTTCTCTCTCTCTCCCCTTTTCTTCTGTCTCTTTCTCTCTCTATTCCTTTTTCCTCTCTTGTTTTCTCTTTACAAATTGTGTCATTGCAAATTCTTTTTATTTCCTGTAAAGAAGTCCTTTCGTCTGTCACTGATCTCATCGACTCAACAATCTAAAACTGGGATCATATGAGAAGTTTTTATAACTTATATCACATAATTTCAGACAGATTGTATCTGTTTTCTGAGGACCAATTTAGTTAAATATGGTCCAAGAAGTCAGCAAGTAGCCAGCTAGCTACTTGGTTGGTGATTTCTTCAGCCATGGCAACCCATGAACCAACCATACATGAACCAACCAACCACCCATACTCTCCCTCCTGTGCTGCCCCCTTCTACTTCCACAGTGGCAGAAAATGGAGGCTGTGTCTCCTAAGAATCACGTGAGTTTTAGACAACTTGTAATCATTAACTTAGCTATTAATTTTCTTTTTTTAATGACGTCTTTTATTTTCACATTGCCTAAATTTCCTCTTGTCCCTCTCCTCCCCTATCTCATATAACAAAGAATTTTTTTTTAAAGTGGAAGAAGAAGGAAAAATAATTGGCAAAAATGACCAATATTTGGGAAAAATCTGAAAATCGATACCAGTATATTCCCGAATGGTGGACCTTCTACTTATGCAAAGTAGTGGGAAGAGGTATCTTTTCATATGATTTTGTAACATTTCCAAACTTTGTGATTGTCGTTCTTTCCATTTACGTTGTTGTAATCATTGTGTACATTCTTTTCTTGGCCCTGCTTACTTCACTGTGTGTTAGTTCGTGTAAGTCTTTTATGCCTTTCTGTACTCATCATTTGTCATTTACAGAATAGTAATCTTCCATGACATTCATGTACTACAATTCATTTAGTCATTCACTAATCAGTGGACACCTACTTTGTTTCTAGGGGTTTTTTTTTGGTTTGTTTTTTGCTAACACAAAAGGTGCTTCTATAAATGCTATGTATGGGGACTTTCTTTTTTATCACTGATTTCCTTGAGATATATGCCTAGTAATGGAATCCCTGGGTCAAAAGGGATGAAAATTTTAGTCATTTTTATTTGCACAATTCTTCATTGCTTTCCAGATTTTATTTTTGCAAATTTACAATTTTACCAAAAATGCATTAGTATACTTATCTTTTTACAACCCCTCCATCATCAACTAAATTTTTCTCCCTTCCTCTTTCCTTTCCCTTCTTCTGAAAATGGCAGGCAGTTTGATATAGTTTATACATGTGCTATCGTGTAAAATTTATTTCCATATTTGTCATAGTTGTGGAAGAAAAAACAGATCAAAATGGAAAAAAACACACAAAAAAGAATAGATTAAGTGGAAAAGGTATGCTTCAATCTGCATTGTGAGTCCATCAGTTCTTTGTCTGGATGTGGATAGCATTTTCCTTCATGAGTCCTTTGTACTTGTCTTGGAACATTGTTTTGATAAAAGATGCTGAGTCATTCATGGTCGATCATCACATGATGTTTCTGATACTGAGTACAATGTTTTCCTGCTTCTGCTCATTTCACTTTGCATCAGTTTGTACAAGTCTTCCAGGTTTTTCTTAAATCTTCCTGTTCATCATTTCTTATTGCACAGTAGTATTCCATTACATTCATATACCACAGCTTGTTCAGCCGTTCCACAATTGATGGGCATTCCCTCAAATTTCCAATATTTTGCCACCATGAATAGGGCTGCTATAAATGTTTTTGCATATGTAGGACCTTTCTCCTTTTTTATGATCTCTTCAGAATACAGACCTAGTAGTGGTATTGCAGGACTAAAGGGTATGCACAGTTTGGATACCCTTTGAGCATAGTTCCAGACTGCTCTCCAGATTGGTTGTATCAGTTCACATCTTCACCTACCAAGCACTAGTATCACAATTTTCCCACATCCTGGACATTTATTATTTTTGTCATATTAGCCAATCTGATTGGTGTGAAGTGGTATTTCAAAGTTGTTTTAATTTGCATTTCTCTAATCAAAAGTGATTTAGAGCACTTCTTCATATGCCTATAGATAGCTTTGATTTCTTCATCTGAAAACTGGCTGTTCATATCCTTTGACTATTTATCAATTGGGAAATGACTTGTATTCTTATATATTTGACTCAGTTCTCTGTATATTTGATCAGAGACACTTGCTCTAAAGATTTTTTTTTCACCTTTCTACTTTCCTTCTAATCTTAGTTGCATTGGTTTTGTTTGTGCAAAAGCCTTTTAATTTAATATGGTCAAAATTATCTATTCTACATTTAATAATGCTCTCTATCTCTTGTTTCATCATGAATTCTTCCCCTCCCCATGGATCTGACAGATAGACTATAGCTTGCTCTAATTTGATTGCTTTATTGTCTATGGTACCTTTTAGCAAGATGTAGTTTCCTTCCTTATCTTTTTTAGTTAGGTCTATTTTTGCTTTTACTTTGTCTAAGATAAGGATTGCTACCCCTGCTTTTTAAAATTTATTTACTACAACTGAAGCATAATAGATTTTGCTTCAGACATTTACCTTTATTCTCTGTGTATCTCTCTGCTTCAAGTGTATTTCTTTTATTGTTTTTTAGTTGTATTTCTTTTAAACAACATATTGTAGGATTCTGGTTTTTGATCTACTCTGGTATCTGCTTCTGTTTTATGGGACAGTTCATTCCATTCATATTCACAGTTATGATTATTACCTGTGTATTTCCCTCTATCCTATTTTCCTCTTGTTTGTCCTCTGTCTCCTTTCACTCTTTCCCACCTCACCAGTATTTTGCTTCTGTTTACCACTTCCTCTGATCTTCCATCTATTTTGTCAGTCCTCACACCAACCCCCTTTACTTAATCTCCTCCCCTCCTATTTTCCTGTCAGGTAAGATAAATTTCTATATTCAACTTATTATGTATATTGTTACCCTTTGAGCCAATATTTATGAGAATGAGGTTCAAGTGATGCCCATGGCCCACCCTTTCATCTTCCCCTCCACTGTAAAAGATCTTTCTCACCTCTTCATGTGAGATAATTTGCCCTATTCTACCTCTCTCTTCCTTCTGCATGCTTTGTACTTCTCTTTCTCATCCCTTAATGTTTTTTGTCATTCCTTCAAAATCACCTTATACTTTTATTGTCTATGTATATTCCTTCTATCTGTACTGTTAGTGTTACAATTTTTAAGAGTTACAAGTATCATCTTCCGATATAGAGATGTAAGTAGTTTTGGTTTGCTGAATCCCTTATGTTTTCTTTTCCCTTTTTACCTATTTATGTTTCTCTTGGGTCTTGATAGTGGACATCAAGTTTTTGGATTAGCTCTGGTCTTCTTTTGAAAACTTGAAATTCTATTTCATTGAATGTCCATTTTTTCTTCTAATGTATTATTTTTAATATTGCCTGACAGGTGATTCTTGGTTATATTCCAGCTCCTTTGCCCTCCAGAATATCATGTTCTGTGACCTTTAATGTTGCAGCTGCCAAGTCCTGTGTGATCCTGATGATGAGTCCCTGAATCTGAATTGTTTCTTTCTGGCCACTTGTGGCGTTTTTTTCCTTGACCTGGTAGTTCTGAAATTTGGCTATAATATTCCTTGGGATTTTCATTTTGGGATCTCTTTCTTGAAGTGATCAGTGGATTCTTTCAGCACCTATTTTGCCCTCTGGTTCCAGGACATCAGGGCAGTTTTCCTTGATAATTTCTTGAAAGATGCTGTCCAGGTCCTCCTTTTGATTATGATTTTCAGGTAGTTCAATGATTCTGATATTGTCTGTCCTGGATCTATATGTGAGGTCACTTGTTTTTTTCCATGAGATATTTTACATTTTCTTCCATTTTTTTTCCATCCTTTTGAATTTGCTTTATTGATTCTTTAAGTCTCATAGAGTCACTTTCCCAATTCTAACCTTTAAGGTATTGTTTTCCTCAATTAGCTTTTGTACTTTCTTTTCCATTTAGCCAATTGTATTCTTTAAGCAGTTGTTTTCTTCAGTGGACTTTTGTATATCCTTTTCCATTTGGTCAGTTCTATTTTTTAAGCAGTTTTCCAGACTATTGACTCTTTTTTCATAATTCTCTTGCATGACTCTCATTTCTTTCCCCAATTTATCTTCTCTCTTTCTTATAAGAGTTTTCAGCTTCTTTCTGAGCTCTTCCAGGAAGAGCATTCTGCGCTTGAGACCACTTTCCATTTACTTTGGGGTTTTGCCCATAGGCAGTTTTACATTGTTCTCTTTTGAGTTTGTATCTTGGTCTTCCTTGTCGCCATAACTTTCTATGGTCAGATTATTTTTTTGTTGTTTTTTGCTCATTCTTTTTTTGTTGTTGTTGGGGGGTGGGTGCCTTTTCTTTTAAATTTGAGCTTTGCTCCCAATGTGGAAGGGGCACTGTCTCAGGCTTCTTGTGCTAGTGGCTACAGGCTCAGGCTGTTTATGTGGTGCTGCACTGATGTTGCCCTGAGGCCCATGGGGAACCCTTGTGTCTGGTGCTGTGCTGAGGGTGTGGGGTGTGGCTTGGCTGTAAGCTACTAGAGGCTGTAAGGGTCTGGCAGCTTACCTGGTGCTAAGCTAGGGTTCTAGTAGTGATGTATGGTGTGTGATGAGGTCCACTGGGGTGTTTCTGCATTTCCAGGTGGCTACAATAAAGCAAGTGTGGTCAGGCCTCTGGAGGCTGCCTGGTTGCCAAAGGATACACTGAAGAATGGTGGACTGATGCTGGCTGGACACTGCTTGTTTGCTTAAGCATCTACCTATTTGCCTGGGGCTTTGCTGAAGCATGTGGAGGTCTGGACACTGGATGATGCCTGTTTTCCCAGGGCTACCCTGAAGCGCATGGTGGTTCTCAGAGCTAGAGTCTGCTGGTTTCTGTGACAATGCTAAGCCACATGAGAGGTCCTGGTGTTGGCTTCAGTCTGCTGGGGCTCAGGATCTCCCTCTGGTTTGCTAAGGTGGGGCTTGCTGGAATGCTTCCTGTCTTGGGCTATGGTGCTCCCCTTTCACCAGAGTGAGATGGATCTTTCTTGCTGATCCTCCAAGTTTCTTGGGCTAAAAGATTGTTTTGCCCTACCTTTTTGCTGGTTCTGCTGTTCCAGGATTTGTTTTGGGGCTCTATTTTATGGTTGTTTGGAGGTGGGTATGGGAGAATTGCAGAGGTTTATTGCTTACTCCACCATCTTGGCTCCCAGAAATCCTGCAATTCTTTTCAGAACTAGTTGTTCATATCCTTTGACTACTTATCTATTGGGGAATAACAGCTGTTGATATTGTAAATGAAATATCTGAATCCAATGACCAATAAATGGATTTGCTCCTGGAGGAACTAAAACATCACTTTTTATAATCTTTGTATAATAAATGAAACCAAAAGAAAAAAGGAAATTTTGGTCAAATGGAAGCACAAGTTTATTACTTAGAAATTTACTGCCTTGAGGTCATAGAATCTTAGCGCTGAAAGATACTTTAGAAATTATTTAGTTCAATCTCTAACCTAAACTTCTTCTTCTTTTTTTTATTATTACAAAACACTTTTTTGCATTTTTTAAATTTTATTTTTAATTTATGGAATAAAATAAATATTTATATAACATAGTATAATAGAAAAAAAAGATTATTGCACATGAAACTGCAAATCCACTATGTATAGCTTGCTATTCCTTTTAAATATATATAGTAAAGTTATCACGTAAATATATTTTTTCTTCTCTTGTCACTGCCCTGCCCTAGAGATGGTTACTGAGACACAAATAGGTATATTTATGTAAAATTATTCTATTCTGTATTTATGTAAATTATTCTATACTCTATGTAAAATTATTATATTCTGTAGTCTAAAATTCTTCTTCTTTTTATCAGTTCTTTCTCTGGATGCAGATATCTTCTTTCTTCATTTATCCTTTATAGTTAATTTGGATATTTATAATAGTCAAAATGACTCAATTACTCAAAGTTGTTCTTAAAATAATATTGCTGTTACTATATACAACATTCTCTTGATTCTGATCATTTTGTTATTCATAATTTTGTGCAAGTCCTTCCATGTTTTTCTAAAATCACTGATGTCATCATTTCTTATAGGACAGTAGTATCCCATTGCAATTATAATACTACAACTTGTTCAGCTATTCCCCAATTGATGGTCATCCCTGCAATTTCCACTTCTTTGCCACCACAAAGACAGCTGCTATAAACATTTTAGGACATATAGGTTCTTTTCCTTTGCCCCTAATCATCTTTGGGAATAGACCAAGTAGTGGTATTGCTGGGTCAAGGGACACTTTAATACCTCTTTGGGCCTAATTCAAGATTGTTCTCTAAAATGGTTAGATCAATTCACATTTCCACTGGTAATGAATTAGCGTCCCAATTTTTCCACATCCCCTCCAACATTTATTGCTTTTTCTTTCAATCGTTTTGGCCAGTCTTGTAGGTATAAAATGATATTTCAATGTTGTTTCAATTTGCATCTCTAATCAATAATGATTTGGAGCATTTTTTCATATGACTATAAATTGTTTTGATTTCTTCATTGGAAAACTGCCTGTTTATATCCTTTGTGTTCTTTATCCTGTCACTGACAGGGTCCAAGGTGCCTCCAAAATATGTCTGGCCCCCACAGAGAGCAACTGCTCTGGTCTCCTAAGTTTTTTAGCTTTGTAAAATTTTAAAAGCCTTGTAATAGAACATGTTACTTTATTCCAAAATATTTTATATTTCAAATAAACAAGTTTCTGTTTACAAGAAAAGAACATCCAGGTATGATTCAGCAAATTATTATAGCAGACATGACCATGATAGGGGGAGTGAATTGCACTTGCTGTGAAATCTGGACTTTAGGTGGGAGGTAGGGTTAGGGAGAGAGGGGTAATGGCTAGAAGGTTATCATTGGAGAAGCAATACGACAGCTTGTGGACTTGGTTTTATTTTGCATCCAAAGGCAATAGGAAGAATCACTTTTGGGGGGCATTTGGCCATCTTTTATTGCTGTGCTTATGATAGATAAATATTTGAAAAAAATCTAATATTAAAACATCTGTTGCAAAGTGTGAAAAGGTAGAGAAGTTCTGCAGGAAATTACTCATTACTGATGTAGAAGTCATCTCTGTTTATGTACAATCAGTCCTCTGCCTTATTAGAGCCAAAATCAAAGTAATAAATATAGAAGAAAGAATAAAAATGAGAAGAAGAAATGATGTGCAATTAAAATATTTCCAACTTGATCTATTAAATGTTATTGATGCTAAATAGTAGGAAATAGAAGAAAGGAAACTGACAATTTCATAAATAAGTTTAATCAATGTGAATTACTTTACCCCACTGGGTGACCAAAAGAACCTAAAACCAGTGTAGTCAGCAAAACCTTGGCTTCCTTGCCTAGCCGAGGGATAGTGCAGTCAAAAACCCCATTAGTTTAGAATCTAAACTTGTTTATTAAATCTTGTAGAGGACAAGGGTGGAAGATTATGAACAGTATCACTTTATAAAACACTGAGAAACATTGGAAGAAAAGGTCAGTTTAAAGGAAGCTTTTGAAGAAACTCAGCAAAGCAAACTAATCTGGAGGAAATTTGAGGATGAAATTGGGAAAAGGGCAACAGAGAGAAGGTTTTCTTTGTTAATGGCAGTAGAATCACTGCATTTGGATTCAATATTGCAATCTTGGATATATGTCGAGAGGACATGGCGATAATACTGGAAAACATGAAGCCAGGAAAAGCAGGTGGAGTGGACCAAGTATATACATGAAGGTCCATACTAGGAGGAACAACAGTTTTGAGAGTCTTAGGATGTGTATCGAGAGAAAGTCGGAGTTTATTATTATGCACCCTTCCAGAAGGCGACCCAGAGAACGTTAACAATTACTGGCCCATGTTCCTTCTTTCCTATTTATACAAGATTTTATAAGGCTTTTCTGCATACACATTGAAGGCATCCTTAGTAAAGATATTAGAATGAAACTGGCAGCTTTTACAAATGTTATTTGGAAACAGGTCATATTTTTATCCTTATGCAGCTGACTGAAAGCTATAAAGCATAAATGATCCCAGTGTGCATATTGTTTGTTGACTAACATTTGATTTGGTGGAACAAAACATCACTTTGTGGGCTCTTCTGTAGCAAGGTTACCTTCGTCCTATATGTCAAATTTATACTACATTCCTTGGGAGACATAAATAACAGATAACTATTTGACAACCGCCTGCTTCTTGATGTGAAGTATTATATAAGACAAGGAGATGTAGGCAGCCATTGTGAAGGCTATCCATCACAGAATCCAAACTGAAGAGGGATTCCCTGGGAATGATGTGGTCTTCTATTTGCTACATTTGAAATGACATTGTATTCACTGCATCTAGCCTCAGAACATTGCTGAACCTCCTGAGTGATCTCTGAAAACATTAAAAAGAATATGGTCTAATTATCTCAACCAGAAAAAAACTGAGGCTGAAAAATGCCTGGTGTTCAAGGCCATAAAATGCAGTTGAATAGACAACTTATAGAGTGAATCTATCAGTATATATACACATACCACATATATTAATATACATATGTATACTGGTAGCACTGTTATATCTCTCATCCTTTGTTTTCTCTTTACCCTCCCCTTCCCTCTTCCTCTCCTTTCTGCCCTTTCTCTTTTGTCAGCTCCTCCTCCTCTTCCTTCATCTCTCTCTCTCCCCTCCTTTCTATACCTTTTCTCCACTCTCTTCCTCTTTCTCTTCTTCAATGTCTCTTCCTTTTCCCTTTCTCTCTTCTGCATTCTTTCTCTTCCACACACCTCCATGTCACCCTCCCACTCCTCATCCTCCTTTTATCTCTCACTTCCTTTTGCCCCTTTTCCTCTTCCCCACAAATGGACAATAGGCTGGACCCAGATGCATTACTTCTGGGGAACTAGGAGTCCAGGCTTTGTTTTATTCTGAAACAAAGCCCCGTCTTTTTAACAACATTATTATTTTGATGATTCTGAATAACTTAGAGTCTTGGAATCCAAAAGCCAATGAAGAGATGTTTGGTGGGTGTGAAGAAATTCCAACACATCACAAACAAGGAATTATGCAGAAAAAAATAGAAAAGATGTCCTTCAACAAAATTCAATTCAACAAGCCTTTATTAAGTATTTATTATGTGCTAGCCACCATGCTAGCTGCTGGAGATACAGACAAAACAAAGCAGCTCTGGCCCTTAAGGAGGTTACATTCTACTTGGGGGCAGGGAAAGTAGTATTTGCTTTAGGGTTAGCTAGAAATTTGGGATTAATTACTAAGTGGATATCTTGTCATGCTTCTTAAAATTATTTTTTACCTTTCACTGCCTCTCTCTGCTTTATGAAATGATACTGCTCATGATTTTTCATCATCCATAGGATATGTTTTTTGTCACATCAAAGAAACATCCTTTTATGACTAATAATTTAGGAATCATTAACATAAAATTTATTTTATTGAAAGTTTTTTGTGTCTAATGACAGAATACAGTTTTAAATAGTTTGTTAATAATATTTCTAATGGTATTTTTTAGTGTTGAACTGTCCTTACATCCCTGATATATCTGCAGTGTGGTCAAAATAAGTTTCGGATGTATTGATGTAATTTGTTTGCTAGTATTTTACATAGCAATTTTGCATATGTATCCATAGAGATGTAAAAAGGAATATGTCCTAGTGGATAGAATTCTAGATTTGAAGCTAGGAGAATCTGGATTCGAATTTTGTCTCATATGCTTAACTAGCTTTGTAATTGTCGACAAATCACTTAGCATCTCTGGCCTTCAATTTCCTTATTTATAAAATGAGAAGGTTGGGAATAAACGATCCCATGTTTTGCTTTTCCAGGATTCATGAAAAATTCACTCTTTGTTATAGAAATTCTGAAATTTGACAACTGGATTTCTGGCAGACTTGAATTGAGATGTCTGTTGACATCTATGTTATCTAAAATTCTATAAATTCTTATCCTACAAGTCATCATTCATCTATTTTTAAAATATCTCTGAAATTTTCAGGCATGATTTTTCAAAATATATGGCATCTTTTGTTTCTTCACATTTTTCTGTAAGAGCAGTAATTCTCCAGTTGTCCCTCTAAGTTTTAACACCTAACTCTATTACTATGATTTGCATTTGTTTTGAATTTCCTTTCAGTTGTACTTTTCTTTGATTTTGGTTCTACAATTATTTTGCTGTTTTTCTTTCTTTAGGACTATTCTAGTCTTCATAGATCCTACCTTGTTGTTATACTTGGACACCAAGTTCCTAAACTGAGTCTTTAAATCATCATTTTTTGCTTTCCTTTCATTTATTTTAGTGTTGCCAGAATACCTGGAGCACATGGTCCACCATGAGAAGATCTAAGGGTGTCCTTTCTCTGCCTCAACACTTATTGAAAAAGCAATGATTTTTTGAGAGCAAGTATAGTTAGATACCTGAGGCTTTGCCTATCTTCCAGAGGTGGCTTTGGTGCCTCAAATTACAACATAAAATACTAGTTAAAACTAGAATACTAATTAAAACTAGTTAAAATGAGTCAGAGAATTGGAAGATCACTGCAGTGTTTTGGCATTTTCAGAAAGCTAATTTTTTTTAAAACAGCATGTATTTTTTTTCCAAATTACATGTCAAGGCAATTTTTAGCATTCATTTTTACAAGACTTTGAGATCCAAATTTTTCTCCTTCCCTTCCCCTTTTCTAAAATGAAATAGATTATGAATGTGCTATCATGTAAAACATATTTCATATTAGTCACAGTTGTGAAAGAAGAAACATGTCAATGGGGAAAAAGGCCACGAAAAAGAATAAAGTAAGTGAAAAAAGTATACTTTGATCTGCATTCAGAGTCCATCAGTTCTTTATCTGGATGTGGGTAGCATTTTCTTTTGAGAGTCCTTTGTACTAGTCTTGAACATTGTGTTTCTGAGAAGAGCTGAATCACTCAGTTGATCATCACACAAAGTTGCTGTTACTGTATGCAATGTTTTCCTGCTTCTGCTCATTTCACTTTGCATCCATTTGTACAAGTCTTTCCAGGTTTTTCTGAAATCTGCCTGTTCATAATTTCTTATTGCATAATTGTATTCCATTACATTCATATACCACAGCTTGTTTAGCTATTCCCCAATTGACGGGCATCCCCTCAATTTCTAATATTTTGCTAAGATGAAAAGGGCTGCTATAATTATTTTTGCACATGTAGGTCCTTTTCCTTTTTTTTATGATCTCTTTGGGATACAGACCTAGTAGTGGCATTGTTGGATCAAAGGGTATGCATAGTCTAGTTGCCTTTTGGGCAGTCCCCAGTTGCTCTCCAGAATGGTTTGATCAGTTCGCAACTCCTCCAACAATGCATTAATGTCCCAATTTTCCCACATCCCCTCCAAAATTTATCATTTTTTTTTGCATATTAGCTGATCTGATAGGTATGAGGTGGTACCTCAGGGTTGTTTTTATTTTAATTTCTCTAATCAAAGGTGATTTAGAGCACTTCTGCATATTTCTATGGATAGCTTTGATTTCTTCATCTGAAAACTGCCTGTTCATGTCCTTTGACTATTTATTAATTGGGGAATGGCTTGTGTTCTTATAAATTTTGAGTCATTTCTCTACATATTTGACAAATGAAGCCTTTATTTTTACCTGCTATAAAGATTGTTTTCTAGCTTTCTGCTTTTCTTCTAATCATGTTTGCATTTGTTTTATTTGTGCAAAACCTTTTTAATTTAATGTAATCAAAATTATCTATTTTACATTTCATAATGCTCTCTGTCTCTTTTTTGGTCATGAACTTGTAACTCACTTTCTCCTTTAAGAATTTGGATGCTGTACCACTTGGTGCATATGTTTAGTATTGATATCACTTTATTGTCTGTGGTACCTTTTAATGTTTCCTTAGCTCTTTTAATTACATCTATTTTTGCTTTTGCTTTGTCTGAGATCAGGATTGCTACCCCTGCTTTTTTTTTTTTAATTTACTTCAGCTGAAGCATAATAGATTCTGCTCCAGCCTCTTACCTTTACTCTGTGTGTGTTTCTTGCAAACAACATATTGTAGAATTCTGGTTTTTGATCCACTCTGCTACCCACTTCCATTTTAGGGGAGATTTCATCCCATTCACTTTCATAGTTATGATGACTACCTGTGTATTTCCCTCCATCCTATTCTTCCTCCCATTTGTACTCTCTTTCCTTTCACCCTTTCCCTCCTTAACAGTGTTTTGCCTCTGTATACCACCTCTCTTGGTCTGCCCTCTCTTCTCTCAGTCCCTCTCCCCCTTTTCTCCTCCCTTCCCACTTTCCTGTTGGGTAAGCTAGATTTCTATCTTCAAATGATTGTGTATATTATTCTATCTTTGAGCCAATACTGACGAGAGTGAGGTTCAAGTGATGCCCATCATTTACCCTCCCATCTGTCCCTTCATTGTAATGTTTTTCATTCCTCTTCATGTGAAATAATTTACCCCATTCTACTTCTCCCTTCTTTCTGTACCCAATGTACTCCTCTTTCTCACCCCATAATTATTTTTTGTTACTCCCTGAAATTCACCTTATACCTATACCCTCTGTCTATGTATATTCCTTCTAGCTGTACTATTAGTGTTGCAATTTTTAAGAATTACTAATGTCATCTTCCCATTTAGGGATGTAATCAGTTCAGCTTCATTGAATCCCTTACGTTTCCCCTTTTCCCTTTTTAGGTTTCTCTTGGGTCTTGATATTGGAGATAATTTTTTTTTGTTCAATTCTGTGCTTCTCTTTATGAAAGCTTGAAATCTTTCTATTTCATTGAATGACCATTTTTCCTATGCTCAGTTTCACCAGGTAGGTGATTCTTGGTTGTAGTCTTACCTCCTTTGTAGTCCTGGGTAATCCTGATTGTGACTCTCTGATTTTTGAATTGTTTCTTTCTGGCCACTTGCAGTACTATTTCCTTGACCTGATGGTTCTGTAATTTGGCTATAATGTTCCTTGGAGTTATCATTTTAGGATCTCTTTCCTGAGGTGATTAGTGGATTCTTTCAATCCCTATTTTGCCCTCTGCTTCCAAGATATCAGGGCAGTTTTCCTTGATTTCTTGAAAGATAGCTTCCTTTTGATTATGGTTTTCAGGTAGTCCAATGATTCTGATATTGTCTCTCTGGGATGTATTTTCCAGTCTAGTTGTTTTTCCAATGAGGAACTTCACATTTTCTTCTATTTTTCCATTCTTTTGATTCTTGTTTGATTGATTCTCATAATATCATTAGCTTTCACTTGCCCAATTCTAACTTTTAAGGAGTTGTTTTCCTCAGTTACTTTTGTGCTTTCTTTTCCATTTAGCCAATTGTACACTTTAAAGAGCTGGTTTCCTCAGTGGCTTTTTGTATCTCCTTTTCCATTTGACCAATTCTACTTTTTAAACAGTTGTTTTCTTTTTCCAAGCTGTTGACTCTTTTTCATAATTCTCTTGTATCACTCTCATTTCTTTTCCCAATTTTTCTTTTATCTCTTTTATGATTTTTTAAAGCTCCTTTTAGAACTCTTCAATGAGTTTTTTCTGGGCTTGAGACCACTTTCCATTTTTCTTTGGGGTTTTGACCAGAGATGTTTTCACATTTTTCCTCTTCTGAGTTTGTGTCTTGGTCTTCCCCATCACCGTAATAACTTTCTATGGTCAGATTCTTCTTCTCCTTCTTCTTCTTCTCCTCCTCCTCCTCCTTCTTCCTCTCCCTCTTCCTTTGCCTTCACTACCACCTCCTCCTCCTCTTCTTTTTCCTTATCTTTTTTGGTCTTTTTCTTTTCTTTCAAAATTGAGTTCTGCTCCCAGAGTGGAAGGATCACTGTCTTAGGCTCTTTGTGCTGGGGGATGTAGGTCCTGGCTGTTTACCTGGTGCTTTACTGATGTTGCCCTGAGGCCTATGGAAGGACCCTGCTGTGTGGTGTGCTGTGCTGAGGGGATAAAGTAGGGGGTGGTGGGTGCTGCTGGAGACTATAGTGGCCTGGCAGCTTACCTGGAGTTGATCTGGGGTCCTAGTGCTGGTGTCTGGCATGTACTGAGGCTGGTGGGGTATTTCTGTCTTTCTTCGGGGCTACGGTGAAGCACATGGAGCTCTGGCTGCTAGAGGATGCCTATTTGCCTGAGGCTGTGCTGAAGCATGTGGTGGTTCTTGGAGCTAGAGTCTGCCCCTTATTATGCTGAGCCATGTGAGGGGTCCTGGTGTTGGCTTTTGCCTGCTCCACTGCACTGGGGCTCAGGATCTACTGCTAGTTTGCTGAGGTGGGGCTTGCTGTTGGCTTGTTGGGGCACTTCCTGTTTTGAACTGTGCTCCCCTTTCTTGCCAATCTTGCCAATCTTCCAAGTTTCTTGGGCTTAAATATTGTTTCACCCCATGCTTTTGCTGGTTCTGCTGGTCCAGGATTTGTCTGGGGGCTCTATTTTATGATTGTTGGAGGAGAACATGGAACAGTTACAGCAATTTATTGCTTACTCAGCCATTTTGACTCCTGGAAGTCCCAGAGAACTAATTTTGAAATCTTCACAGATATCTTGTCTTCCCCTCCCCCATCTCCTTCCACCACCATCCAACAGCTGTGATGTAACAAATATGTTTTAGCTTTGATTTCCATTTCTACCCGGGCTGGGACCAATGAATTAAGTTCTCTAGGATGTAAATAATTTAAAAGGTTAAAGTTTCTTGCATGTGTAAATGTTGTTTATAAAATAAAACCTTTGACTCTGGTTTTTGTAGCTTCTACATATACTACATATTATTCACCAAATGCTTATAGTGTCTATAATACAGTATGTTGTTTGTATTTTCTTGAATGATTCTACATCAAATGAAGGATAATTTAGGAATACAAACTTTATTCTGGATGGGAAAACTGTTATTTTTCCTTTTTCTTTCTTTTTTAAAAAATTTTCTTTCTTTTATTTTTAATTTATGGAATAAAACAAGAATTTCTAGAACATAGTATAATTAAAAAAGATAATTGTGCATAAAAATACAAATCTTTTATATACAAATTGCTATTCTTTTAAAATATATAATAAAGTTTTCATGTAAATTTCTTTTTTTCCTTTTTTTCTTCCCTCCCCACTTGCCCTACAGATGGCTACTATTATACACAAATATGTGTGTGTGTGTATGTATGTGTATGTGTGTATAAAATCATTCTATACACACTTTTGTTCAATCAGTTCTTCCTCTGGATGTAAGATAGAGTCTTTCTTCCTATGCATTTGGTCATTAAGTTGGGTACTTATAATAGTCAGAATGACTTGGTTGATCAAAGTTCTTAAAACAATTTTGCTGCATTCTCTTGATTCTGCTCATTTTGCTTTTCATTTTTGTGCAAGTCTATCCATGTTTTTTCTAAGATCATTGAGCTCATCATTTCTTATAGCACAGGAGTATTCCATCTCAATCATATATCACACTTGTTCAGCCATTCCCCAATTGATGTGTTATTTTTCTAGACAGTTGGTATGATGGATAGAATAATGGACTGAAAGTTAGATAGACCTGGTTTCAAACCTTACCTCTGACACTTAATAGCTGTGTGACTCCAACCAAGTCACTTACTTTCTCTTGCCCTCAGTTCCTCATCTGTAAAATGAAGGGGCTGGATTAGATGGATTCTAACATCCTTTCCAAATACAATTTTAAAAAATTCAATTATCCTATGATCCTGTAGGAGCATGTCTAGTATTGTGGTCCCATAGATCTGATGGTCACATTAGATCATAGTGTTTTATATTTGGAATCAGATGACCTGGGTTCAAATATTAGCTCTGCTACTTATTATCTATGTGGCCTTGGGTAAATCACTATTGGTGCTTCTGTGCCTTAATATCTTCATCTGTATTATAAGAAGATTGGATTAAATCCTCTCTAAGGTTTCTTCTACATCTAAATCTATGATCCAAAAATAATAAATATTTATGCTAAGATTATTTAGTTCAATCCCCCTCTTTCAGAGATGAGAAAGTTGAGATTCAGTGTGAGGTCAAATGACTTTCCCAGAGTGATGCAATGGATTGGGACAGAGCCAGGACTCCATCCCAGATCATTGTACTATCCATTACTCTTTCCACTATAGCCTGTGACCAATTACTCTGTTTTACTGATTCAACCCCTTTACCAGGGCATTATTCAGAATATGAAATTTTAGTCATTTTCCCTTCTTTCACCAACTGTGGCAAAAGCCTGGGACTGAAGGTGGGGAGTCAGCAGTAGGTCAGAAAGCTGAGGTTAGAGGCAGGAGCCAGAAGACCAAAATAGGTCTAACAAGTAAATCAGTCTGACCCTGCAGCCAGAGCCAAAGCCAAAGAATATAGACCAGTAGTCAAAAGCATAAACTTGGGCTAAAAGCCAAATTGTGTGATGACACTGAAATGGTTCAGCACTGATGAGGGATGTGAAGTACTGGAAAAAGAGCATTGAATTCAGATCCAGAAGGCCTGGAATCGAATTCAGCCTTAACTATTTTCACTACCTGTGTGATTGTAAGCAAGGCACTTCATTCCTCTGTTCCCCAATTCCGTCATCTATAAAATGAAGTGCCAGATTCAATTCAATTCAATCAGCATTAATTAAACACCTTCTAATGCCAGGCACAATACTAGGTACTGGGGACCCAAAACCAAATGAAATAATCCCTGCCCTCAAGGAGCTTCTGTTCTACTAAATGATCTCTGAAGCCCTTTGAACCCCTAAATCCTGCGACCCAATTGTGCTTCTTTATTTTTTTGTTTCTGTTTGAGTAAGTCCCTTGAATTACGTCAGTAGTCATAACAGATCCTTTAGAAACTAAGGTTTCTTTTTCCAATTGAAGTTGCAATATTATTATGTAGAGTAGTTCATATAAACACTAAACAAATCACCATTATATTGTTTGGTAAAATTTAGAGATAGTAACTTCCAAATATACTTGGAAATTTTAGTCCTTTTATTTCCCTTCCCCCCATATAACATGAAATGAGGTCAAATTTCCTCATACTTTTTCTAAGATATGGTTAAATTTTTCCTGCTTTCTTGAATATTACTATCTTTACGTATAGAGTGCCGGGTAAGAAAGACAGATGTAGATGGTGCTGGTGCTCTCATTAATTCTAAGTGCATGTGGTTGGGGCAATGGTAGCAGCATCTGAGGACGTTCTGGAGAAGGGCTGAGAGCTGATACAACTATTTTTTTGTTTGGTTTCATGTGGTAGCAAAAGCTGAGCATGGATTGGAACTTAGTGTCACTTATCCTTGACTAGCAGTTTTATATTGGTATTTTCCCAGTTCTTTAATCATGCACACACATGTCTATGACAATTGTGGTTGATAGAAAATAGAATGTTAATTCCCTGTAACAAATTTGCCCACTAGCCATAACTCTTACTGTTCTTAGATGCCAAAATACACATTTTTTCTCTTGTGAGTAGACAAAAACTGAGATGTTCCTACCACAAGTTGTCTGTAATCTATGGAGGTGCAGGCTCACTAACCTGAAGATGGCTTGCATCGCTCTCTTGCCAGTCATAGGGCATGTCTAAAACATGATCCCCACCACTCCCTTTACCCATAATCATTCAACACTCCCTTATTCTGCTCTGACCTTTCTTGACAAAACCAATGAGTGAGCAGGCTTTCACCTTTTTCCTCTTCAACAGTTGGGCAGCCATCATTGGAAAAATCCCACTTCCCTTACCAGTATATGCACATCTTGCCTCCCATCTTAACTTATGGCAGTCAAAAAACACATCCTCACCCGCCTTTCTTTTTTTGGTAGGAGGAAGTGATTTTTTTGGTATTGAATTTATTCTGCTCAGCTAGCTACATGGAATAATGGAAGTAATATATGGAATACATGAAAGTAATACATGGAATACATGGAAGTAATGGAATAATTATTAACAAGTCTTATTTATAAGGTCTCCCTATCACTTAGGACAGAGGTGGTATGGTGGTATAGTGAATAGAGGACTGGACTTTGAGGCAGGGATTCCTGAGTTCAAATCTAGCCTCTGGTACTTCCTAGCTGTGTGACTCTAGGTAGGTCACTTACAGTTTGTCTGGTTCAGTTTTCTTCCACAATAAAAATGGGAATAATAATAATATCTACCTCACAGGGGTATGTGATGATCAAATTATATAATATTTGTAAAAAAAAAAAAAGCACTTGGGACAGTGACTGGCACATAGCAGATGCCATGTAAATGCTTACTCCCCACCCTACCCCCTTAGGACACACACAAATATTAAAAAATAAAGAGAAATTATAGTATTTACAATGGCTAGCTTGTAGTTATTGTACAAGCAGCAGTCAGTCAAACTGCTAAGTACATTTTATAGAATTTGTATTTTTTTTCTAAGGAGTCAGGAAGTAAATGCTTTTCAAAAGAAACTTGTGCTGTTGAGAATTTTGAAAATAAGTACGTGGAAATGTTTGCATTGTCATATCATTTTGTTACTAGAAAACTCTCATATATTTATACTTTTAAAAATTGGAAATAAAATTTTGTTTCATATCTAGAAATCTTTCAAAGAGTTGCAGTGAGTTTTGAATCCATTTGTTAAAGATATAAAAATGCAACACCTTTGAACTTGTTTGCGTGAGCAATTGGTTGACATAAGAAACATAGAAGTTCATCAACTGAACTTTTAAAAAATATTTACTTAACTGATTGGTGGGATTAAATAATGGATATCATGATTTAATAAGTGAAATAAACTAAGCACTTTCCCCCACAGGACCTGCATATAGTCCATTGTTTTGAGGTATCTTTTTTTAAGCTACATAAGTCACTAGAACCACATATTGAAATAAAAAAATCTTGGAATTTGTCAACCAGCAAGCATTTACGAAGCACCTAGTATGTACCAGATACTGTGGCAAGCCCTTGCACCAGACTGTAGAATATTTATATTATTAAGTGTTAAACTAAAGAAGGAACTAAACAAGCACTTATTAAGTACCTACTATGTGACAAGCACTGTGCTAAGTGCTTTATTAATATTATCACATTTGATCTGCACAACAACCCTGGGAGGTCTTTGCTATTATTATCCCCAGTTTGCATTCAGAGACTAAGTGACTTGCCAAGAGTCACATAACTAGCAAGTTTCTAAGGTTTTCAAAAATAATAAAGCATATTCAATCACATTACTCTCATTAGAAATATTGTTAATTATGTAATTAGTAATAAATGACATTTTGGTGAACAAAACATTTTTCTATCACTAAATATTTTGTTAATTTTTTTTAATCAAAGAACATTGGAGAACATTGCTACTAAAAGTCTGTACTTATAAATCAACCAATCTTTTCAAAAATAAGATATGAATTACAATGGATAATTAGTCTATTGACAAACCCTTGGTATTTCCATTGGGCATCTCTGTAATAGTGGCTAACACTGATTTTCCTTCTAGATGTGCTTTGGTCTCTCCTACCCAGTTGCATTGTCTTCACTTGTTATAACATCATGGCTAACTCAACTTGGTCATATGTCTACCTGTGTTTGTTTCTGGATGTACCAATTTTGTTCCTTGATATAACCCACACTTTTCTCATGTTGAAAAAGAACAAATGATCTCGATTCCCCAGGCTTTGGGAGCAAGCTCAGGTAACTAACCTTAATAGATTACAACCAATTTGGTGTCTTTTTTTTTTTTTACTGATTTTGGAAGGGTCCCCTGCCACTTTAATTTCTTGCTTCCTGCTGTCTTTGGATTGAGTTCTGAAATTAGCGATGAATAAATAAAGCAGAATAGAAACAATCTCATAAAAACTTCACATTTAAACAGAGCTCTAACTAGTAATTTTCACACTTGTGGCAAGTGGTAGCAGCAAGTCGGGGAGACAGGTAAGCTTACTTTCGTGGTAAGGCTGGCAGGGAGACAGAAGGAAATATTATATGGAATGAGTTCGCCATGGGATTGGGGCCAGGCAAGGGAGAAATCATACCTCAAAATCAGGATGGTATTGTGGTAGCCCTTTAAATTTCCTTCCTGGAAGCTTGATTCATGGTTCTGAACTTAGTAGCGTCTTTAAGTTTTATGGAATTTCTCACTGCCTTCCAATATCACCACTGAATCAAAACACAATTATTAAGACTTTCCCATCTCCTTACTTTCTCATCTAGGGACTTATAAACATGGGAAGAAGCTGTAAATGCTGAAATAGTCTTTGGGAGGTGTTCTTTATCCCCAGCAGAATGACTATGCCAGGCCAAGTGGGGAATCATTTCTCTTCCTTAGTCATGGACCACTCGTAGATTGACTTCCTAGTTGTAGATCAAGGGATCAGGAACTTGTGGCAGGAAACTCTCACTCCCACTTAGTCATTTCTAGCTGGACTTGGAGTAGCTGTTTCCAAGACTGCTTTCATTAAGTAATCTGATTCCAGCAGGGCTTACACAGTTCTCAGGTTGAGTTAGGCACTTTCCAAAGTTGTTTTTAGCTCTCAGGGGAGTATTTTTAGTACACTGAAGCAATAATTTGCTAAAAGGCCTGGATGCAGCTTACCAAAGTGCCTTCATGCTCCAAAGTAAGTAGTTTACGTACTGGGAAAATGATCTCAATAATAAGATTGAGTGCCTTAAATTGGTATGACATCTTTTCACTAGAGAACTGAACATGCTTTTGTATATTAGAGTGAGCTCTCTGTAGGAAAAGTGTTAATATAACAACTATGCCTTGTCATTATATAATAATTATTCTCCTATTTTAGGTAGAGAAACAAAAGTTTGAGGATATAACATGGTCTAGGGGGAAAAACCATGAACTTGGAGGTCATAGACCTGGGTTCTAGTGGCCACTTGATCCAACAAGTGGTACCTGTGTGAATTTGGCTCTTCACCTTGCTAAGACTCAGAAGTTTCTTCATTTGTAAAATGAGGGAAAGTTTGGTGATGGAAGACTGGAAGTCAGCAGAGAGATTAAGGCTGTATAATTAGACCTGGGAAATATTTGAGTAGAAACAACAATTGAAATTGTAGGAGCTAATGAGATTATGAGGGGCAGCTAGGTAGAAAGATGGCCTGGAGTCAGGAAGACCTGAATTCAGATCCAGCCTCAGATACTTACTAGCTGTGTAACCCTGGGCAAGTCATTTAACCTTGTTTGCCTCAGTTTCCTCATCTCTAAAATTAGTTGGAAAATGAAATGGCAAAACCTTCTTTGCCAAGAAAACCCCAAACGGGGTCATGAAAAATTGCATATGACTGAAATGAGTGAATAACAAAAAATGAGATTACAAAATTATGGTATAGAGGGAAAAGAAAAGAGAGTCTAGACCAGACTCCTGGAGGACATCCAGAATAAATGGTCATGAACTGAAGGAAAATATAACAAAGGATAATGGGAAAGAACATTCAGATAGGTAGGTAGGAGAAAAACCTGAAGGGAACTATGTTATAAAAACCTAGAGAGGTTTTCCTCTGCTAGGTAGAGATGGTATAAAAAGCTGTGGAGCGGTCAAGAAGTATGGAGACTGAGAAAAGGCCATTCGATTTAGTAATTGAGAGATCTCTTTGAGACAGGAATTTCATTTGGATAATAATGTTGGAAGTCAGCTTGCTGAAGGTTTAGAAGTAAGAGAAGAGAAGGTAGAGAGACCTATTGTGGATGACTTTCTCCATAAAGGGAAGGAAAGACATAGGATAATAGCTAGCTGGGATGGCCAGACCAAGTGAAGTTTTTTAAGGCTGGGACAGACATGAGCATGTTCATAGGCAGCAGAGAGAGGATGAAGATTAGTTGAGAGAGTTAGGATGATAGAGGAGGTAATATGCTGCAGAGGATGGGATGGAGAGGGATCTAAGGGTATATGTGGAGGGGTTTGCCTTGGCAAGAAAAACCACCTCTTTATGTGAGATGAGTGAAAGAGTCTCTTAATCTTATTGACAATAAGGAAAGAGACATTAGACAGATAGGAGAAGAGGGAGTTCTCATCAAATGACCAAGTTTTTCAGTGAAGTATAAGGTGAAGGTCCTCAGCTGAGAAGGGAGGTTGGCGTGCTATAGAAATCTTGAGGAAGGAGGAAAATATTTTGAGTAGTCACTGTGGGGAGTGGGAGAGTAAACCAATTGCCTTGCTTCAACCAAGGCCCAGTTGAGATTATGTAACAAATTTATAGTAGACCCATGATTTAGTGATTTTCTCTAGCTCTTCTGCAATGGCATGGGAATGGGAGCAAAGGCTATATGAATGATGGAACTAATCCAAGGTTTACAGTGTGATAGAACAAGAAGACAAAGGACTGGAGTATGGAAATGGTATATAGGTGAAATAGTTTCCCAAGAATTTGAGATAGGGAAAGAGAATATAGCAAATATAGGGGTGATGGCCTGGGAAAGAACTGAAGATTGAGAGATTAGAAGTCCTGGTGAGGATGAAATGCAGGGCATAGGGTTGTAATACAGAAGGAAAGATGAAATTATAAAGGATTGTGATCAGATAAAGGAATTTTGGGTTTTATGAACTTTGAAATGGATTATTTGTGACTGATGGCATGATCATCTTTGTGTGTAGCTGAGGTAGAGTGTGGGAGTCAGTCATGAGAATTGAGTAGATTGAAGAACTGCAAAGTTAGGGTATTTGGGAAGTGTCAATATATACATTTCAGTCTCCTAATATGAGGGCAGAAGTTGGGGCTAAAGAGAGACTGTGAGCCAGGCCCTGACCTCACTGAGGAAAGTAAGAAGAATGTTTTGCAGGTCACTAGGTAACAGCTACCAGAATTTTGATTGGGTGATAAATATGGATTGAAGAAACCTCAAAGGAGGAGAGGTTACTGAGTGATGGTGGTAGAAGTAAAGCCTGGAAATAGCAATACTTTGCTATTAAGAATGCTTTGACTTTTCCCTAATGGCTACTGAATTAAGGAGGTATGAGTGAAAGTGATAGAAAGGGTGGGCAGAGGTACATTACATTCAGGAGGGATCCAGAGCTCAGTGAGAGTCAGAAGGTAGTGGGAGTGAGAAAGGAAAGGGTTTAAGATAAAAACAAGTCTGTTAATTGTGAAGCAGATATGCCAGAGAACACAATGTCTGTGGTAGGATTTGAACTCCCATCTTCCTACAAGTCTAGTGATCTGACCACTATACCACATAGGTACTAGCTGCCTCATGGTGATCCAGTTGTCATTTGACCAGGGTAGAGTGCAGCAGAACTATTATTTCTTTATATCCTCATCATTTAGCCCAGTGCCTAACACATGGTAAGTAGCTTATTAAATGTTTATTAGCTAACTGAGCTAGGATAACATGAGCTTTTTTAGTTTCCATATTGTACTTTTATTCATATTGACCAAACAGACTATGGAAATCCCTTCTCCAATTTACTTTTTTTAAAAAACAGGAATTACTGTTTTTGCCATGTCTCCCCATTCTACATTTATGAAATTGTGTTTTTGAAATCAGGTGTAGAAATATGAGCTGTAATTAAGATGCCAAGACTTCAAGGTTCTTCTGAGATCATCTTAGTCCAACACATAACTGAAGATTCTATAGAATCATCACCAAGTGTCTATTCTTTTGCTTGAATAACTTTTTTGAAGGATAATAATTCTCTACACCCAATTTTTCAAGGCAACTACATATGCTTTGGGGTACTGCCAATCCTAGGAAGTTTCTCCATACATCAAGCCAAAATGTGCCTCTCTATACCTTATGTTAATTTCTCTTAGTTTTGTTCTCTGGTACCAAGCAAATTAATATGGTGTCTCTTCCACATAACATCAGTCAACAAACATTTATTAATCATCTACTCCATGACAAGCATTGTGCTCAGAGCTGGGGATTTCAAAGACAAAAGACAAAAACTTGCAGTCCCTGCAAATACTGGAAGGCAGCCTTCATTTCCTTCGGAGAGTTTTCTTTGTTCGGTGGATCCTTATGTAATTAGATGCCCCATTGCAATTCAAAGTAAAAGCGCCATTGGCTTTGCATCATGGATTGGGATCTAAAGATAAACTGCCATGAATTGGAAAAGTCCAATGCTACAATTACTCTGGTTACAGCTTAGTATGAAGGTATTGTTTAGAAAAAAAAAGTAGAAAAAGAAGATTGCCATACATTTACATATGATACAAACATGTCTGTACTGAAGGTGGAGGCAGCTAGTGGTCCAGTGTATAAAGCCTCGGGCCTGGAGTCAAGAAGACCTGAATTCAAATCCAGACTCAGACACTTACTAGCTGACCAAATCACTTCATGTTTGTTTATCTCAGTTTCTTCTGTAAAAATGGGGATAATATCAACTACCTCACAGGGTCATTGTGAGGATCAAATGAGGTAATATTTATAAAAGTGCTTAGCATAGTGCCTAGTACATGGTACGCACTATATAAATTGTTATTCACTTCTCCTTCCACTTCCCCTTGTAGTATAAAGGCATTCAAGGAGATATGTCTGAAATAATTATTTTCATGTTGGAATAAGAAGCGTAAAACATTTAACTTTCTTTGAAAATTGTCAAGTATGGTAATAACATAGGTGTAACATACAGTGCCTGTGTAAAACTGATTTACATTTATGCTTATCGGGGCTGACAGTACAGTAATAGGACATACTCATCATTGCATACAATCAAACTTTATTAACCCTTCAATGAATAAACATCAAATTATTTAAGGGCAAACCACTAACCTAAAAGTCTGGGTAAGCATGTTCCATTCTTCTGCTTATTACAAGATTCCCTCTCTGCCCATAGCCTCTAAGGTGGCATTCTGAAAAGACTCCATCAAACAGAACTGCTTTCAACACAGGATGATCACATTTCCAGGTGGAAAACACAGTAGTATGTCCTAGTCAGAAGTGGGCTGATGCCTGCAGCCTCCAGGGGGGTTTATGGTTCTGGCTAAGGGTATTTATAAATTACATCTAAATTCTGATTGGTGCTATATTACCTAAGCTTATGATGAAAGGAAATTATCAAGAAAAGCTAACATCATTAGCAAGTCTTTATTACTTGTTTACCAGATTTGAGGCATACACACTATATAGTAGGTGTTTACCAAATTTGGGGGACATATATCATTGCCAAATTGTACACAAGTGTTTTTAGAAAAAAATACTTACATAACAAATACTTAGTAAAAAATGGGGGCTTAAAACAAAATGGAGTTGCTCATTCGGTTAAAATGCTTATTCATACTATATTTCATCACCTTCTGGTTGCTGGCTAGTTCTGAAGTCTGTGAGATGATCTATAATTAAGATTACAGTAGTCACTAAAAATGTCCATCTAACAATTCCAAACACTCGGTGCTTACTTACATCACTTAGAATTAAGACAAACAGTATATGTAAGTATTAATATCACATCAAATTTTAAATATCTAAGTCCTTGATGGACCAGGGTAATCTCCAGTCAGGATTTTTCCAATTACCCCATAGTCTTTCACACCAGGTCTTGTACATATCACCTATGTACAAGAAGATGTTGCACAGATTTTTTAATCTCCCAGTTGCTGTAATGGCCTTCAGTTCTTGGGCTAGTGCTAATAATCATGCCATTTATATTCTTTCCCTTTGCAAAGTCTAGCCTAAACTTTTAATTGTCCACACCACCTCTTGGGGATGCCTAAGCAATTGTTGCTGTCTTTTGGTAAGGTTCAGTTGACTTTAAGTCAAGGCTAAAGATCTTATCCCCTACTTGCAATGGGGCCTCCAAGAAAGACATAATAATACATCAGCAGCAATAGGATCATGAAGACACTGATGCTGAAATCACAGCACTTGCACATATGTTAAAAACAGAAAAGAACTTGACAGATTTCTGTATGTGAGTTGTCTTAAAGTGACCTGGAATAATTCACCAGGTCCAGCTGTAATATATACTGTATTCTGATTTCCTTCCCCAGTAGTTTCCATGGAATCAATTGGTGTTGGGATGGATTTGTTCCACCACTTTTTGATTTCTTTAGTAAATGTCTTCCCTTTCTCTTCTGAATCAGTTGAGAAGGAAGAGTTAATACAATTTCAAAATCATCTGCAGGTTTAGGATGGTTTCTCATAGTTCTCTTAGTTAGCTGGCTCACCACTGTTCTAACCATTGTTTTCCAGTTGGTGACTTTTGTTTCCTGAGTCTCAAATATTCTATTGAATCTCACTGTCATCTCCATCTGTTTGGGAGTTATATGCTAAGTAATAGTTCTACATAATTCCTGGGCTTCAGACAGTTCTTAACATTGTGGGTTTGAAGTGTGAACCTTGATTACTCTTAATCGTTATAGGTGGACCGTAGCAGCCTATCACTAAACTTAGTCCTTCAGCAGTGAAGTTGGTCTCAGCTTACCTATGAGTATGTGTGAAGTCTAATCCCAGGCATATATATTTGTACATGTCTGGGATTAGACCGTTAGACAATATTGCTTATGAAGTTTATCATTTGGTAGACCAATGTAATCTACCTGCCAGACTGTTCCCAGAGCCCAGCCTTTAGTGATGGCTGTGAGTGAGTTTCACTAATGGTCTAGATTTTTGGCAAACAGAATAGAAGAGTATGGTGGACTGTATTGACATTTTTCATATCCTTAGTCCCATCTTTTTTTTTTCTATCCAAGACTAGTGGACTCAATGTCCAAGGATCCAATTTTCTGTGTGTCCATTTCACTGTGATTCCATCTCTCTTACTATCCTCTTTTACTTTTCTCTACCTCAGTTTGCTAATATAGTCCACCTCAATCCACTTTTTTTCATCTGTTTTCCCTTTGTTACAAATTGAAATGTGTCCAACCTTAATCTTCAAATTTGCATTTGCTATGTGCTCCTTCAGTTCCTTGCCCCAAACCGTGAGGGAGGTGACACCTTGATATGCAAGTGAATTGGATTTAAGAGAGGGAGAGATGTGCAAAGTCACCAGACTCACTTTCTCCTCTGGAGCCATTTGGGTCCAGTGGCCAGATATAGATCAGGACAACTGGAATGGCCCAGGCTGTAGTGGGAGACCTTGGCCTTTTCAAGCTAAGGTCTTTAACAGGTTTCCTGTCCAAATATCATTGCTCCATTTAGCTAATCCATTAGCAACAGCCTCAGTCACTATAAATTACAATACCATCAAGGTTTTCCTTAGTGGTTCTGATCACAACAAAACACTGCCCTTAATTCAGCATATTGGGCTGACTTTCCAACCCCTTCTTTGACTCTTTGGTACCCAGTGAATAGGCTGAGGGCTACTCTTCATCACTTCCTGGCTTGTGGAGTGATAATAGCACTTCTATCAATGAATCATGTATTGTTTTTGTCTGTCATCTCTTGACAGGTTGGGGACCAGTCAGCAAGGGGTTTGCCTACTCTGGTGACAACCCTTTCTTGCAGCTTAATTGGCATATTGCTGAGCAGTACAGGTCTCTCTCTCCTTGAGAAAACAACTCATCCTTGTTTATCTAGCACTGGATCTGTCAGTTATAAGCCATTTTTACTTGAGTAATGATTGCATGATGACTCTTCCAATGTGGTTATCAGAGATGATTTTGATCCATGCTAGTATAGGAAACAATGTTCATAGTATCAGTAGTATATCTTGGGCTAAACCCTCTTAATGATGTGATATACTGACAAGGCCATTTTTAAAAAATAATAGTGTATTTGAGGTAAGGACCAGTCATCTTTTTGGTCCAAAATCCTACTGGTATATAAGGCTTCATTATTCCTCTTTGACTTGGTCCTCAGGGATCAAGTCATACAGTTTCATTCAAATCTGACTTCTAGTCTGAAAAAGGAGTCTGAACAAATCAGAACAGCAGCTGTAGCATCTCATAACCTCTTTTATTTACTCTAGTGCTAGCTGTTGTTTCAGACCCTAGTCAAAAATTTTGAATTTCCTCATGACCTCAGTCACTGGGGCTAGCATTGTTACCTAAGAGTGCAATGTTTTGGTTTTTTTTTTTCCATAGACTGTACAATATAACAAGTCATTATGTTTCTTTTTTATCCTTTAGGGGTTTCAAGGTTAAGTTACTTTTTTTTTTTACCATTGCTTGAGGAATTATACTCCTTTCAAGATCCAAATAATAATTAGAAACTTAACTGATGAAGTACCCTTTCCATAATTTCTGTGGGACAACTGCCTTCCTTTTTTTATTCTCTCAGTAATCCTTTCTCTAAAGGCAAGTACCTTTGTAAATTTCATCTAGATCTTTTCTATACAAATTATGACACAAAACTGGGCTATTGACAGATCCCTATGGCAAACTACAGGATGTATGTTGTATTTCCTGCCATGTGAGGGCAAATTGTTCCTGACTTCTCTAGCCACAAAGAACTTAAAATCACTTAAATCAGTAACCTAAAACCAAGGTCCATTGTGTCCTTTAATTTAATCGTTTCCTAAATATTAAGAAGAGTTCCCTTTATGAGTTCAATCTTGGCATTAAATTTCCTATAGTTCACTGTAAGTCTCTATTTTCCCCTAGTCTTTCACAGTGGCCAAGCCAGAGAATTATAAGGGCTAATCATTTTCCTAATTATGCCTTCCTTTTTCTGTTTCAAATCTTTCACTATATTGTAGGGATTTCCTAATCTTCTTCTTTGATTCTATACTAAGGGGTATTTATAGCTTGCTTTGGGCAGCCAAGTCTACAGGATCCTATGAGACTTTTCCCATCAATAACTGAACATTAATTTTTGGTTTCTGCCATAGGGAAGAGTTTTTACTCAATATATCAATTCCAATTATTGCTTCTTCTGAACCTGAGATAGCAACTACTCTATAGATCCCCTCAGGTCAAGCTGTGATTTTTAGCTTTCTATATATTTCCCAACCTGGGGTTTTAGAGTCTCTGAAATCATTTATTCAAGTTTGGTTCATTTTCTGTTACTGAATCTATAGCTTCCATAACATGGTCATTTGTGAGCTAGAATTTAATAGAACTAACACGTGGTGATCTTCTCCCTTATTGTATCCAATTACTAGTGTCAGATAAGGGCAAATGCCCTCTTATAAGAACATGAGTGGACAGCCAAAACCCTATAGAGAAATCAAGCCCCCCACATGTCAGGGCTCAGGTCCTAGTTTCAGCCTGGTTGACCTGTACCTACAGTTATAGAAATCTAAAATTCCATTAACTTTCAGCAATACTTTCCTAAACCTTAGGCTTCCTTTTGACTCATGCTGGAGATTCTGATACTAGACAAAGGTCAGTACTTTGTATTGTCCCTGTTTATGTGAAAATCACTAGTTCTAATATTTCTGCTGTTGGGGAGTCAAAATTGAATTGGATTAATTTTGTAATACTTTTAAAAGCACATTTTTTATATTTTTTCTTGCTTTTTTAGGGCTTCAAATCTACAGCTGTCAGGATATTATCTCTCTTTTAATTCTTTTTTCTAACTCTGATCAACCCAGGACTGAGCCTTGCAAATCACAGAATTATACTTTTTTTTCCACATTTTAATTTAATATTCTACTTTCTTTTCAATAATGCATCCCCAAACATGTCTGGCACATAGTGGGATTTTAGTAAATGCTTACTGACCAACTCTATTTCTCCATTTCCAAATCATGTCCCGATCCATCTTCAGAATTAGTTTACTTCTATTTTGTTTGAAGATTGCCAGGTGCGGTAATACCATAGAGGTTCTGTGACCTCTGCTACTTATAATTGTTTTTAGTGGCACTCGGCCCAGTCGATTTTCCCTTATTTGCACTCCCACTAATGTGTTCACCCTTATTGTTGGTTGTTGCTATTATTGCCATACAGCAAAATAACCTCCAAAGAGCATAGCTCCTGAATCTCCCATTGTTAAGTAGGATGCATGGTGATTGGATTTAGGGGAAGGGGGGACATTGGGCATCATTTAGTGATCTAATTCCTTCATTCTACAGATGAAGATCCTGAGGCTCAGAGTGGGGAATGACTTGGTCAGGGTTATAGCTTTACTAAATGTTGTACCTTCCCACCCCTCACCAAGTAGAATATAATCTTCTTGAATGTAGGGCCTATATTTTTTTTCACTTTATAGCCCTAAGGCATAGTAGAATGCCTTATACATAATAAGTACTTAAAAATGTCTTTTGATGGATCACCCTTGGGAATGAATGAATGAATGAATGAAGAACATAGATTTGAACTCTGGTCCTCTTCCTCTAAATCTAAGGGTTTTTCGACTTAGCTTGATATGTGTGTATTAAATTCCTGTTATATGGTAGGCAAGTATAAATAATATAAGTGTATAAAGGCAAAGTGAAACAGGCTATGCCTTTAACGAGTTGCCATTCCACTGGGGATGAAGGGATGGTCAGGGACACAATGTGTACACAGAAAAGTAAATATACCAAATACTTTATGGACATTATTTTTAATATCATACATTTTGTTGACATTATTTATTTTAATATGACACTAATTTCCCCCAGTATGCCTTCCCTTCACTTTCCTAGACAGTCATTGCATATAACAGATAAGAATGTGTATGTATATGTACATTTATGTGTATGTGTGTGTGTTTATGTGTAATATATACAGGGTAGCTAGATGGTACAGTGGATAGAATACCAGGATTGGAGTTAGGAAACCTACGTTCAAATCCAGCCTCAGACATTTACTAGCTGTGTAACCCCTGGGCAAGTCACTTAACCCCTATTTGCCTCAGTTCCTCATCTATAAAATGAGGAAATGGCAAATTAGTCCAGCCACATGGACTTTTTTGTCCATGGGGTCATGTAGAGTCGCACATGACTGACTGAACAACAATACTATATACATATATATATATATATGTATATATATATGTGTGTGTGTATGTATATGTGTACGTGTATATCGTATCATTTATTAAGGGAGGAGTAGTGTGTCACAGTGAGAGGGTGTTGGAATGGGAATCAGGGACCTGCGGTTTGGTTCTTGGCTGTTGCTGAAATGCCTCTGTGACCCAGCCCAAGTAATTTAGACTCTTGGGTCTCAGTCAGCTCATCTATAAAACAAGGAGTTTTGATCAAATGATGTCTAAGGTCCTCTCTAGCTTGAAATCCTATAAAACACAGTGACTTCAAGAGGGAGAGAGGTCAAGGAAGGCCAGTCCCTTCAGGATACTCTTTGAAATATACCAACAATCATAGGTTAAGAAAGCAGAAGTTTTCTAAGCCAAGTCTTTAAAACACACACACACACACACACACACACACACACACACACACACACCCCAGAAGTGTTCATATTTTCTGGAGCTAGTTACCTTATTAGTTTACTTGACCCAAAAGTTCACAGGAAGCAATATTTTCATGGTGCTACTGAGCAGAAGCAGAAGCAGCTTTGTCCATTTCTGGTTGCAGTGCTGAGTCTGGGTCCATGCCAATGGCTAGGGCAGAAAAACTGAAGGCTAATAGAAAGCCACAAGAGGTCAGATATTACATGAAAATTTATAGTGAAAGAATACATTTTTAAAAAGTTTTATTAATGTCTTTTGTTTTCACATCATAGTTATTTCCTGTTATGCCTACCCTCTCTCTCCCTCTCTCCCCCTCCCCACCTCCCCACCCCCCCACCCCTGGGATCCATCCCTTGTAACAAAAGCAATAAGTAGAAGCAGCCGGTCCAGTGATGGTGTTTGTATGCCACATTCCATATCCATAGTCCCCCACTTCTCTGGGGAGAGAAAGAAGAAATGTGTACTTCTTTTGGACTAAAACTGGTCAATACAATGAAGCAGGGTTAAGTTATCTTTTAGTTGTTTTTTGTTTATGATTGTTGTCATAGAAAAGATGGTTATATGGATACAATTGTATTGATATCTTTTGTTTTAAATCTTGACCATTTCCTATCCCTACCCCTACCCAGCAAGTCTTCCCTTTTAGGACAAAGGATAAAAAAAAGAGAGAAAAAAATTCAGCCAAACCAATCAATACATCAGCTATGTTTGATGTTATATTTGATATTCTATACCCATGGTTTTCACCTCACTATTTGTTATTGTTCAGGCATTTTCAGTTACGTCCAACTCTTTGTGACTCTGTTTTGGGTTTATTTGGCAAAGACACTGAAGTGGTTTGCTATTTCCTTCTACAGCTCATTTTACAGATGAAGAAACTGAGGAAAACAAGGTGAAGTGACTTGCCCAGGGTCACCTAGATACTGAGTGTTTGAGGTCAGATTTGAACTCAGGAAGATGAGTTTTCCTGATTCCAGCCTGGGCACTCTATCTACTGCAACACCTAGCTGTCCTGCCACCTCAGCATATATAAATAGAAACATACTATACCATATATATAAATATATAAATATATATATATATATATAATATATACACACACACACACACACACATACACACACATATATATGTATATATGTATATATATATGTATACACACACATACACATTTATATTTTCATATAACTTTAATTTTCCTTAGTATTGCTTCCCTTCTCCCTCCTAGAAAGTCATTGCATAAAACAAATAAAAATGTATATATGTATATGTGCAAAATATATACGTATATGTCTTTATATATATGCATGTGTATAATTATAATATAATATAATAATATAATTATAACATAACAAATAATTGTGTATAATAGATTATGTACTTATAATTATATATAATTAATATATAGTGATATAGCTGTGTATATATAAATAAGGGCCATTAACTTTGTGAGAAAATATTTGAAGGCATGGCATTGAGGAACTTTCCCATTAGAAGTGCTTCTGTATTTAACAGAGATTCAGCTGTTGACTTTAAAAAAAAAATTCTTTTTCATTACGTAACCCTAGTGCAAAATCTGAGGATAGGGATGGTAACTTGGGCTCCTGTGTCTCTGTGAGGGATTGTTAGAAAGCAGCAGAAAGGTTGGGAATTCGGTTGTTTGCCAGCAGGAGCTATGCAGTATAATTAAACTGTCGTCCTCACTGATAGGTTATTACCAGCAGGTAATAAGATATGTGCATCATTGCAAATTGTTGTACAGTATTTCATGCAGCAACAGACGAGGTACGTCTTCTGTGGCAGCTCAGAGTGATCGTTTGGAGATTGTTGCCATTATGAGGGTTATAAATCACCATCTACACTTTAATAGTCAAACAATTATCCATCCTGGAAGTGCTGGAAAATTGTTTTGTAATGAACAGGTGATTTTGAGGATGAAGGACGGTATTTGTAAAGATCATATTTGAGAAATATCAGGAGAATTCAAAGAAGTATTTGCATTTTCAACATCTCAGCGTGGCATCCGTATGGTACAATGGAAAGATTTGAAGTCAGATGACCTAAGTTCAAATCCCAGTTCTTCCATTTAGCACCAGTGGGACATTGGGAAAGTCATTTAATATTAGTCCCTTTCCATATTCAAATGAGGAGGTTGGACTCAGTGGCCTTTAAGGTCCATGCAGCTATATGGTATGTGACTGGTATGGCTTTTGTTACAAATGTTTAAAGGAGAAGAAAGCTGTAACCACTGGTTGTGCAGAAATGTTATTTTAGGTTTTTATCCTTTTCTATTTTTTAAAGAAAAGATTATACATTTAGTAATTGAAAATTATATATTACCCATCTCACTCTCTTCACTTTGCAGAGAAGGAAACTGAAACCTGTAGATATTAAGGGACCTACCCAAGGTAACACAGATAGTAAGTAGCAGATCCAGGATTCAAACCTAGGTCCTCTGACTCAAAATACATTGTGCTGCCAGTACTTCAGTCAGTGGTGGTGTCACCAGGGCAGAGCAGAGCTGTCACTGTGCTTTTGGCAAAAGAAAGATGTATTGGTGCCACTGGATCAGGCTAGAGGCTGGGTAAAATGGATGACTTTCACAAGCCAGGAATAATGAGATTGCCCTTGCTGAAACACACTAATGAGCAAAGCAGGGATAGTATTAGAACTTGACAGATAAGACAAACATATATAATACAAACCTGTCTGCTGCCTTTCCCCCCCGTTCTTTATGTTTGCTATATTCCCTCTTCTCTCTTAACTCATACAATTGCAGTTCATATTTCCATAACACTTTAAGGCTTATATATGATCAAGATTGAGGTATGTAGGAGTTAGAAGGGACTTCAGGCCATTTGATGAAAGCTACATCTGGACACTAGCCCCTTGGACAGCATCCCAAAAGAGAAATCCTCTGGATATTGCTAGAGGACCCTTTGTGTGTGTGTGTGTGTGTGTGTGTGTGTGTGTGTGTGTGTGTGTGTGTGTATGTGTGTTGGCAATTGGGGCACTGCCTTGGAAAGCAGTCCATTCTACTTTTGAATAGATGTAGGTCTCTCTGTAATTGCTTCCCATTATTCTTTGCTCTGCGCACTGGGACCAAGCAAAATAAGTGTAATCTTTTCAACTTTTTGGTCTCAGGACATTTTTCATACTCTTAAAAATGATTGAGGACTCCTCAAAGAGCTTTTGTTTATGTGGATGATATTTATGGAGACTTGCCATGTTAGAAATTAAAAAGATCTTAGTATTCTTATGAAAATATTTTTGACCTTGCAGACCCCTTGAATGGGTCTTGGGAACCCTCTGAAAACCACTATTCTCAATTGTTCTTTCAATTCTTGAAGGCAGCTATCACATCATCCAGCAGCCTTTTCCTCTCCAGGTTAAACGTGCCTCGTTCTGTTAAGGAATCCTCATGTGGCATGATCTTGAGGCTACTCATCATTCAGGCCACTGTTCTTTGAATATTCTTCAACTCATCCATGGCCTTTCTAAAATGGGACACTAACTGAGCTCCTGAAAAGGACAAATTGAAACTGGGCTATCACTTCTCTTATTCTGGACCATCTTCCTTGCCTAAGGCTAACATCACATTAGCTTTTAGGGGTGCCTTATCATACTACCGACTCCCATGGAGCCTGTAGTTCATTGAAGACTCCAGTGTTTTAAGGTGAATTACTGCCTAGCCATACCTCCCCCATCTACAGATTTCATAAGCATGTCATTACTAAAAAAATTTAAATAGCACAAAGCCAAGAACAGATAGATGGCTGGTGCACCAGACTAAGACCTCCCTACAAGTTGACATTAAGCTATTAATCAGTTACCCAGTCCACTCTACCGTCTTCTAACCCACATCTGTCTGTCTTGTTTACAAGGACTATGTAATACTTGTTGTCGAATGCTTTGTTTACATTTTAGTAAGTCCCTATATTGAAAACATTCCTTTGATCTAGCATTTCACAAAAAAAAGTACAAGGTGAGCCTCTCATGAGATGTTCTTGATGAAGCCATGTTGGTTCTTTGTGGCCACCACTTTCATTTCTATATGTTCACTAACTCTTTTATAATGTGTTTTGCAATTTTGCCAGGAATAGATGGCATGCTCACTGGCCTATATTGAGGGGTGGGGAACTTGGAGCCTCGAGGCCACATGTGGCCCTCCAAGTCCTCAAATGTGGTCCTTTAAATGAATCCAAACTTCACAGAAAAAAATCGTTTTATTAAGGGGATTTGAAGGATTATTAAGGGGATTAAATACAAACTTCACAGAACAAATCCCCTCCGCCACTACATTCTTCTCTTTATTCAAAATTAGGGGTGGAGCCAAGATGGCATAGTACCAACAGGGACTCCCCTGAGTTTCCCCAAATAAGGAAGCAGCCACCACCCCAGGACCGTGCTCAGGGATTGGGGCTGGGATGGAGCTTCTCTCTCACCCCAGTCACAGACTTTTCCTACCGACCTTCTAAGTTGTCTTTGGCATTTGTGGTTTGAGAAGTCTGGAAACCACCACAGCTGCCCGTGATTCAGTCCCCTGAGGCCTGCTCTATGTTGCTTGCTGGGGTCTGTTTTGCCTGTGCGCCCATGCCAAACTGTACTCCTCTTCCCACCCGACGCAATATACCTTTCTGATCAACCATCCAGGTTGTCTTGGGCTGAAAATTTGTTTTGCTCTGTCATTTTGTGGGTTCTGCCATTTTAAAATTTATTTATAGACATTTTTTTACAGGTATTTGGAGGGATTTGGGGGAGAGCTCAAGCAAGTCACTGCTTTTACTCTGCCATCTTGGCTCTGCCTCGGATGTAAAATGATTTCCTAAAAATTAGAATTGGTCAAGTGGAAAATAATAAAAATCCGAAGAATGAAAAATAGGAGAAAATGTGAAATGTCTCATTAAAACAACAACAACAACAACAACAACAAACTGACCTGGAAAATAGATATGAAAGAGATAATTTAAGAATTATTAGACTTCCTGAAAACTATGATTAAAAAAAAAGAAACTAGACATTATCTTCCAAGAAATTAACAAAGAACACTGCCTTGATATTCTAGAACTACAGGGTAAAATAGAAATTGAAAGAATACACCCCCATCCCTGAAAGAAATCCAAAAATGAAAACTCTCTGGAATATTTTAGCCAAATTCCAGAGCTTCTAGGTTAAGGAGAAAATATTGCAAGCAGCCAGAAAGAAACAATTTAAATATTGTGGAGCCATAGTCAGTATCACACATGATTTAGTAACTTCCACATTAATGGAATAGAGAGCTTGGAATGTATTCTAGAGGGCAATGGGAATAAGATTACAACCAAGAATCATTTACCCAGCAAAACTGAGCATAATCCTTGAAGATAAAAGTGGTTATTTAATGAAATAGAAGACTTTAAAGTATTCCTGATGAAAAGACTAGAGATGAATAAAAAATTCAACTTTTAAATATAAGACTCAAGAGAAACATAAAAAGGAAGGAGAAATCATGAGAGACTCAATAAAGTTAAACTGTTTACATTCCTACATGGAAAGATAATATGTGTAACTCCTAAGAGCTTTCTTATTATTAAGTCAGTTGGAAGTAGTATACATAAACAGAGGGCATGGTAGTGAGTTTATTATGATGGGATGATTTTGAAAAAATAAAATTAAAGGGTGAGAAAGAGGGTGCACTGGAAGACAGGGGGGAGGAGAGGTAGAATGGGGAAATTTTTCTCATGTAAAAGAGGCATGCAAAGAAGAGCTTATACAGTGGAGGGGAAAAATGAGAGGGGTGGTAGGCAATGTTTGAACCTTACTTTAATCTGAATTGTCTCAAAGAGGGAATAACATGTTCACTCAGTTGGATATAGAAATCTGTCTTTCCATACACAGAAGTAGGAGAGGAAGGGGACCTGAGAAGGGGGAGGATGCTGACAGAAGGGAAGATGGAATGGGGAAGACAGTGGCTAGAAATGAAATACTTTTTTGGAGGGATGAAGTAAAAGGAGAAAGAAGGGTAAATGGGGGGAAAGTAGGGTGAAGGGAAATACAATTAGTAATAATAGCCTTGGAAAAAAATTACAGCATGTTTCTCTGAGAAAAACTGTGTTTCTCAAATATTTAGAGAACAGCCTCAAATTTATAAGAATACAAGTCATTCCCCCAAATTGATAAATGGTAAGAAGCTATGAACAGGCAATTTCTAAATCATGTAATCAAAGCTATCTCATTAGAAAAAATGCTTGAGAAATGCAAATTGAAACCATCCTGTAGATTCATACCTCTCAGATTGGCTAATTGACAAAAAAAGGAAAATAACAAATGTTGGAGAAAATGTGAAAAATTGGGACAGTAATGCATTGTTGGTGGAGTTGCAAATTGATCTAACACTTCTGGAGAGCAATTTGGAACTATGTCCAAAGGGCTATAAAACTGTGAATATCCTTTGACCTTGTAATAACACTACTATGTCTGCATCCCAAAGAGATGTTAAAAAGGTGGGGAAGGACATATATGTGCAAAATTATCTACAGAAGCTCTTTTTGTGGTGCCAAAGAATTGAAAATTGAGGGGGATAACCATCAATTGTGGAATGGCTGAAAAAGTGGTATATGATTATGGTGAAATACTATTGTGTTTATAAGAAAGATGAGCAGAATCACTTCAGAAAAACCTGGAAAGATTTACATGATTGATACAAGTGAACTGAGTAAGCAGAACCAGGACAGTATTGTACATTAGTAACAATAATATTTCATGATGATAAACTATGAAAGATTTAGTTATTCTCAGCAATACAGTGATCCAAGAAATTTCTGAAGGATTCATAATGGAAAATGCTATCCATCTCCAGAGAAAGAACTGATGGAGTCCGAATGCAAATGAAGCATACTTTTTAAAACTTTATTTTTCTTATTTTTTGTTGTTGTTTTTGGTCTGTTTTCTTTCACAACATGACTAATAGAGGAATAGATTTTACATGACTGCAGACGTATAGCTATATCAGGATTTCTGCTTTTTCTGTGAGGGGGGATGGGGAGAAGGAGGGAGGAAAGGACAGAATTTGGAACTTAAATTTTTTAAAAACCAAACGTTAAAAACTGTTTTTACATGTAATTGGAAAAAAAAGGAATGTGTACATCCAAAACAATCATATCTCAGCTAATATAAATCTTAACTTGATTTTGTTGGGGAAAAACAGAAGCAAAAAGGAAATTAGGACAATAATGGCCATTCTCTGGTTCCTAGGCCCATCGCTTGCACTCTCACTCTTGCTCTCGCTCTCATTCTCACTCTCTCTCTCACTCTTGTTTTGCTCTTGTTTCTCTTTCCCAGTATCTTTGAGATACTGATAATAGCTAAGCAGTCACATTCAACGGTTCTTTGGTAAGTAGAGATCTAGTTTGCCTATACCTGATGAATTGAAATCATCAAAGAGAGGAGCCACAATTTTACTGTTTCTTTACTTTTGTTGGATTTCAATTCTCCATGAATTATTTTTTGTTGTATCCTCTGCTGCCCAAAGAGCATTCTCTTTGAAAGAAAAAAAAAGGATCCAAGTAAGAGTGGAATATTGTGCTTTCTCTCCATTTTCTTTTATCTTTGTCTCTTCCATTCAGACTGGTTGTCCTACCTCTCATTCAAACCTCAATTTTCCCCCACTGTAACTCTGATGACTAAATCCATTTTGCTGTCCTTAACATTTCTTGCCAGACTTAATGCATTTTGAATTTTAGTGTGTCTAATGTGATTTTTTTTTAATTCCATAATTTTCCCTTGCTTTCATTTTCTCTATATCATTTAAAAAATATTTATGATGACTAAGAAGTCACTTTGGCATCCACATTAGTTTGTTTAGACAAACTCTTTCTATTCTTCCTCAGGATTTTTTCTGTTTGTCTTTAGCATTTCCTTCTTGGTAGGGGCAGCTAGGTGGCTCGGTGGATAGAACTCCGGCCTTGGAGGCAGGAGGACCTGAATTCAAATCCAACCTCAGACACTTGACACTACTTGGGTGAACCTGGGCAAGTCACTTAAGCCTGATTGCCTCTAATAACAACAACAACAATAATAATGACAACAATAATTTCCTTTTTGGGAACTTCCTATCCTCACTGGACTGGTCTCTCCTGTGGAATTTTGGCCAGAGGGTTCTGCCCATCCTTTTCTCAAAATGCTTTGGAATCTTTTCTTTCAAAATCTAGTTTGCGCTTCATAATGTGCCTGACTTCCTCTACTTTCTTAACACAAAGTTCTAGGATGTACTAGTTACTTATCCCTCGGGTTCTTGTTGGGCAGGTAAGGGGCAAAATGGATAGAGTGCTGGGCCTGAAGTCAGCGAGACATCTTCATGAGTTCAAATCTGGTCTGTGACCCTTACTAGCTGTGTGGCCCTGGGCAAGTCACTTAACTCTGTTTGTCTCAGTTTTCTCATCTGGAAAATGAGGTGGAGAAGGAAGTAGCAAACCACTCCAGTATCTTTGCCAAGAAAACCCCCAATGGGGTCACGAAGAGTCAGACACAACTGAAATGACTCAGTTACAAGAGGTCTTTGTTATTTCTGTTACTCCTGGTACTTAAAAAATGAGGTCCAGAATAGCATTGCTTTTTTCTCTCTCCTTTCCCCCTCCCAAATCTTTTGCATGATAAAATCACCACGAAAGCAATCTGGTAGTTTATAATGTGCTCTGCTTTTGACTGAGAAAACTCTGGCAGTTACCTGTAATTGAAATCCCACATTTCTTCTTCATGTTTCTGTGCTAAGCTTGTGGCACATAGCCTAAACTCATTTGCTCCCCTCATTTTCCTCCTTCCCTTTAGACAGTCTGTAATATTCTCTCATGACAATATTGCTTCTATTCTACTTCTGTAGGTCTTCACATAGATGTTCTTTTCTCCACTAAGGTTGATGGATTTCTTTACCTGAACATATATTTTTGATATATAGTAATACTTTGATTTCCCCCTTCTTTATCCATTGTTTTTCTTTTTAAGAAGCTATCTCCTTTCTGAACCATATTCCGGCATCAGTGCCATCTCATCAAATCTCATTTATGCCTTCAAGGGGATGTGATTAGTAAACCTTTCCCCTGAAGAGAAAGAGCTGTATTTAATCAGTTTTGTCATCTAATAGCTATGGACCTTTCTTTGTCTGTCTATCAAGCTTCTCAGTCAGAAGACAGAATGCTCTATACAGCTTTCCAGATCAGTTTTGTCAGTCATTGAGAAAGCTCTTCCCTCATCAGGCAGGTTACATTGGAAGTTACAGGGACCTAGGCTGAAATGAGTTCTGTCCTTTGTTGTCTTCTTAGAGCTCTTTTATTAGCTGCTTTTGCACTGAATGTCTTATTGATTGCTAAACTTTGAACTCTTTGTGCCAAACCACCCTTTACTGGACTCAGTTAAGTCTACCTAGGTCTCTTCTTCTCAAATAAAAAAGGCATTAAAGGCACCATGGTAAGAAAACTGTTTAACTTCATTACATCAGCCACTGTGTTTTATGCAAAATAGCAGTGGCTGTCCAGTCTAGAAAATTCTGTAAGGCATTTGATCCCTGCCCACCTTCCCCAGCAACTTATAACTGCTTCATCTTTCTCTGTGACCTTTCTACACTCTCTTTCAGTAAAAAAATTGCAGCCCCAGGGGCAGCTGGGTGGCACAATGGATAGAGCTCTGGCCTTGGAGTCAGGAGGACCCAAGTTCAAATCCAGCCTTAGACACTTGACACTTACTAGCTGTGTGACCCTGGGCAAGTCACTTAACCCTGATTGCCTCACCAAAAAGCTAAAAAAAAAAAATTGCAGCCCCAGAAAACTTTGTGGTGAACACAAATTTTCTTAATATGCATTATTAACATTATGATAAACAGAAGAAATTAACCTGACATTGGCATTCATACTGTACATAGTCATATGTTAACTGCAAGCACTTCCAAAAACAATTGAATTCTAATATAATCAAAAGCATATTTGATAACACATATTTTAAATTAAAACATCCACCCATCATGTTATATAACTTCATATGTGTATATATGTATTATACATATGTATATACACACTTGTATATATGTACACACACATACATACACACATATATTATCACTCTCACCATTTGCCGCCTTTACTCCTACACGTGATGCTGAACAAAGATGAGAAATTTCTGAAAACACTCTGCGTGCACTACAAATTTATGTTATATGACATCAGCTGGGCCCTCAGTGCTTCTAGGCAATCCTACCAAAACTCCCTTATCAACTCACTATTCCACTCTCCACAGTGGCTCTTCCAAACTTTGTTACCCTTCTCCAAACCTCGTCTGGTGCCCCCTCCCTTTCCCCTTTCAGCTGAGAAATTTGCTTCATATTTTGCAGAAAAAAAATTTTGGCCATTTACTTTGAGCTCCCTGTTCTCTCCTCTTCTTCATCTCCTATCATTCAGGTACCTTCTGCCACTTTCTCCTCCTTTACTCTTTTTTCACATGAGGAGGTGACCTTATTCCTTACCAAGGTTAACCCCTCTACCTACTTAAGTGATACCATTCCATAACATCTCTATCATTCCCACTCTCTGATTTATTTTCAATCTCTTCCTCTCTACTGGCTCATTTCCTACAGCCTATAAATATGCCCATGTCTTCTTCATCCTCAAAAAAAAAACCCCTTTACTTAATCCTTCTGTTCCCTCTAACTATTGTCCTATATCTTTTCTTCCCTTTGTGGCTGAACTCCTTGAAAAGTTCTTACCCCCCAAAGCTTGAATCTTTGGGCTTGTAAAACACTAGATTGTCATGATCATTTACTACTGTGGATCGTGTGCCTAATCGGTTCCACTGATCCACCAGGCTATTTTTTTAAGCTAGTACCAGATTGTTTTGATGATTACCAATTTATAATATAGTTTGAAGTCCTGAACAGCTAGGCCCCCTTCCTTCACATTTCCACCCATTGGTTCTCCTGATATATTTGACATTTTGTTCTTCCAGATGAATTTTGTCACTATCTTTTCTAGTCCTATGAAATAATTTTTGGGTGTGGGGACTGGTGCAGCCAACATAGCAAATTGGGGGAAGCTACCCAGCTGAACTCTTGCCAACATTCCTCCTCCAAACATCTTTAAAATAATGCCTCAAATCAAATTTTGGAGCAACAGAGCCAACAAAAAGTGAGATATTTTTTCCAGCCAATGAAAACTTAAGAGGTAGACAGGAGAAATCTGTAACATTGGGGTGGAGGTTTGTTTGGAGCCCACAAACATGGCTGAAGCAATAGTGTCATAGCAGCAGCAGCAGCAGCACCTTCCAGAGTTTTCAGCCCAGAAATGTAAGGGTGTTGGACAACTGGCCAGAAAGGGATGACGAAGAACCCTTTGCTAGCACTGGGTACAGCTAGTGCTTATTGGCAACTCTATTGCTCAAACACAGTTATGGATTGCATTTCTAGGGTGGAAGGAAGAGCTGGTGGTCAGTCAGAAGGGAGCAGGGACCCTGTTCACAGTTCCAAAGCAGATATAAGGATCTACAGGAGACCAGAGGCCCTTCCTGGGTAAAACCAGACCAGGAGAACAGTGAACACACCTCCCACAGGATACACCATTTTGGAATCACCAAAAACTTGTAGATTCCCAGAAGTAGCTCTGAAAACAGCAACACCAAAAAGTCTGAGGCTTGGTATAGTGACTCCCCCCCAACCATATACATCCTCCCCACTATACCAAGGTGAAGAAAGCCCAACTTTGACATAAAGTTCAAAGTAAGAAAAAAAATAAGCTAGCAAAATGAGCAAACAACAACAACAAAATAATTTGACAATAAAAAGTTACTGTTGTTTGTCCTTAATTTTTGAAGAAGACTAAAGACATCATGGGTGATGATGTCTTGACTTGTCAGTGAATTGGATTTAAGTGAGTCAGAGTTGTACAGTTGTCAGCCTCACTGTCTCTTCCAGAATCATTGAAGTCCAGTGGAAAGACAAAAGTCAGGATCACTGGAAATGGCTGGAGATGCAGTATTGACCTTGGCTTCTTTGATGTCTTTCTAAGCTATAAGGGCTCCACAGTGCTTGCTTCAGACATCTTCCTGCCTGCTGGAACAACTTGTTCTCATCCACCCACTCTGCTGGGAGAAGTCTTCACATGCTTGGAGTAGGCATCCCCCTAACTCACCAACAGGTTTAAGGCCTGTTGGCTACCCTCAACCTGGTTTTAGTTTGTCTGCCAAGATAGTTTTACTGGGATGTGGCTGTTGCATGGGCTACAACTTCTTGGAGCCACATGTGAGAATTCAGTGATAGGTGGACATGAAAAAAGTGTGAGCAGCCTTAAAAAAGGTCTCAGCGAGCCCTCTGACCTGATGTGCCAGTTCTTCCTGAATGCTCCACACACCCCCAAAAGCTACTATGATGGCAGTAAGACATAAACTGAGAAGACAACAATGTGAAAACAGGTACCAAAAAAAGCTTGCAGTAAAAATTCTAATCAGATTAATTCCCAACCAGAATTACTGAAGTTAAAGAGATAAGAGTGGTAAAAGAAAAATTAGAAAAAGAAATGAGTGATGCAAGAAAATTATTAAAAGAAAATAAACAACTTGGTAGAAGAGGCACAAAAAAGGCATAAGAAAATGCTACCTAAAAAAACAGAATTGGCCTAGTGGTAAAAGAGGCAAAAATTCTCAGAAGAAAAAGCTCCTTAAAAAGCAAAATTAGCCAAGTGGAAAAAAAGGTACAAAAGCATGCTGAAGAAAATAATTCCTTAAAAATTAGACTTGGGCCACTGGAAGGTAATGACTTCATGAAACATCAAGAAGCAATCAAAACCAAATTAATGGGGAAAAAAGGAAGAAATATGAAATATTTCACTGGAACACAACTAATTTGGAAAAAATAGATCGAGGAGAGATAATTTAATAATTATTGAACTACTTGAAAACTATGATCAAAGAAAGAACCCAGATGTTGAATTTCACAAAATTATCAAGGAATATTGCCCTGATAACTTAGATCCAGACAGCAAAGTAGAAATTGAAAGAATCCACCAATCCTGAAAGAAATTAAAAAATGAAAACTCCCAAAAATTTCATAGCCTAATTCTAGAGTTCCCAGGTTAAAGAGAAAATGCTTCAAGTGGCCTGAAAGAAACAATTTAAATATCGTGGAGTCATAGGCAGGATCACACAAGATTTAGCAGCTACTATGTTAAAGGAGAAGAGGGCTTGGAATATGATATTACAGAAAGCAAATGAGCTAGAATTACAACCAAGAATCACCTATCCAGCAAAACTGAGTGTAATCCTTTGGGGAAAATGAATATTTAATGAAGTTGAGGACTTTCAAACATTCCTGATGAAAAGACCAAAGCTCGATAGAAAATTTGCCATTCAACAGAAGATTCAAGAGAAGCACAAAAAGGTAAAAAGGAAAGGGTAATCATAAGGGATTCAATAAAGTTAACTTTAAATTTCTATATGGTTCCATTTAAAGTTACTGTAGAAATTATAAAATATTTGAGAGTCTGACAGCCAAAACAAACCCAGGAAATGTATGAACACAATTACAAAACACTTTTCACAGAAATAAAGTCAGATCTAAATAATTGGAAAAACTTCAGTTGCTTATGGGCAGGCTAAGTTAATAAAATAAAAATGACAATTCTACCTAAATTAATTTACCTTTTCAGTGTCATACCAATCAAACTACTAAAAACTATTTTATAGAGCTAGAAAAAACAGTAACAAAATTTATCCGGAAGAACCAAAAGTCCAGAATATCAAGGGAATTAATAAAAAGAAACAGTAGGGAAGGTGGCCTAGCTGTACTAGATCTTAAATTGTATTATAAAGCAACAATCATCAAAACTACTTGGTGTACTGGCTAAGAAATAGAGTGGTGGATCAGCAGAACAGGTTAGGTACACGAGACACAGTAGTCAATGACTATAGTAATCTATTTTTTGATAAACCCAAAGACTCCAGCTTCTGGGATATGAATTCACTATTTGACAAAAACTGCTGGGAAAACTGGAAAAGAGTATGGCAGAAAGAGTATAGGCCAACATTTTATACTCTATGCCAAAATAAAGTTAAAATGGGTACACAATTTAGATATAAAGGCTGATACTATAAGCAAACTGGGAGAGCAAGGAATAGTTTGCCTGTCAGATTTATGGAGGACAGAAGAATTTATAACCAAAAAAGAGAGAGAGAACATTATGAAATACAAAATGAATGATTTTGATCACATTAAATTGAAAAGTTTTTACAAAAACAAAGGCAATGCAACCAAGATTAGGAGGGAAGCAGAAAACTGGGAAAGAATTTTTACAACCCATGTCTCTGATAAAGGCCTCATTTCTAAAATATATAGAGAACTGAGTCAAATATATAAGAATATGAGTAATTTCTCAATTGACAAATGGTCAAAGGATATGAACAGGCAGTTTCCAGAAGAAATCAAAGCTATCTATAGTCATATGGGAAAAAAATTGCTCAAAATCACTATTAATTAGAGAAACACAAATTAAAACTACTCTGAAGTATCACCTCACACCTATCAGAAATGACAAATGCCAGGGAGGATGAGGGAAAAATTGGTTCATCAACGAACTGTTGGTGTAGCTGTGAACTGGTCCAACCATTTTGGAGAACAATTCAGAACTATACCCAAAGTGATGTAAAATGGTTCATACCGTTTGATGAAACAGTGCCATTACTAGGTCCATATCTCAAAGAGATCAAAGAAAAAGGAAAAGTACCTATATGGACAAAAAATATTTATAGCAGCTCTTTTTTTTTTTGTGGTGGAAAAGAATTAGAAATTGAGGAGGTGCTCATCAACTGGGGAATAAACATGTTGTGGCTTATTATTGTGATGGAGTACTATTATGCTGTAAAGAAATGATGAGGGGTGATTTCAGAAAAAACATAGCAAGATCTATGTGAACTGATATAAAGAAAAGTAAAAAGAACCAGAAGATCATTGTGCATAGTAACAGCAGTGTTGTGATGACGATGGATTTATAAAAGTCTTGGCTACTCTGATCATGACAATGATTCAAGACAATTTCAAAGGACTCATGATGAAAAAAAAAAAGAAATGCTATCCACTTATAGAAAAAGAACTGATGAACTCTGAGTGTGAACCGATGAACTCTGAGTGTGAACCGAAGTAAAATTTTCTCACTTTATTTTTCTTGTTTTTTTTTGAAATATGGCTAATACAGAAATATGTTTCACATGATTTTGTATGTATAATCAATATCATATTGCTTGCCTTCTCAGTGGGTATGGGAGAAAAGTGGGAGGGAGGCAGAGTATTTGGAATTCAAAATTTAAGAAGAAAAGAATCTTATAAATAAATAATTAAAATTTTAAAATGTTTAAAAAATAATGTGAAAAAATAATTCTTTGGTAGTTTGATTGGTATGGTATTAAAAAAGTAAATTACCTTAGGTAGAATTGTCATTTTTATTATATTGGCTCAGCCTACTCCCGAGCAATTACTATCTTCCCAATTGTTTATATCTGTCTTTATTTGTGTAAAAGGTGTTCATATAATCCCTAGGTTTGTCTTAGCAAATAGACTCCCAAGTATTTTATATTATCTGCAGTTATTTTAAATGGAATTTCTCCTTCAGCTTCTTTCTGCTGTGTTTTGTTGGTAGTGTTTAGAAATGCTGATGTTTATGTTGGTTTATTTAGTATCTTGCAACTTTGCTGAAGTTGTTGTTTCCAACAAGTTTTTTAGTCGGTTTTCTAGGGTTGTCTAGGTATACATCATCTGCAAAGAATGATAGTTTTGTTTCCTCATCCTATTTTTTATTCCTTCATTTCCTTTTTCTAGTCTTATTCCTATAGCCTGCATTTCTAGTACAAAATTGAATAGTGGTGATGATAGACATCTTTGCTTCACTCCTGATCTTATCAGGAAGGCTTCAAGTTTCTCTCCATTACAGATAATGCTTGTTCTTGGTTTTAGATAGATACTACATATCATTTTAAAAAGGCTCCATTGATTCTTATGCTTTCTAGTGTTTTTTTTAACAGAAATGGGTGTTATATTTTTTTCAGAGGCTTTTTCTACCTCTATAGACATAATCATATTATATTTGTTGTTTTTGTTATTGATATAGTCAAGTGTACTGATAATTTTCTTAATATTGAACTAGCCCTGCTTTCCTGTGTGTTTCCTCCTTGGTTTCTTTGCCCAAGTGAGTCCATCTGTTTGGAATACTTGTTCCAGAGAGAATAACTAGCACCAACGAGTAGAAATAATGGAGGGACAAATTTCAGCACAGTGTAAGGAAGAATTTTCTAGCTATTAGAGCTATTTAAAATTGCAATGGGCTGCTTCATAAATTGGTGCATTCTCCTATCACTGGACATTTTCAAGCAGAGGTTCATCTTAGTATCATAGATTTAGAATCTGGAGAGACCTTGAGGTCATCTAATCTAACCTCTTCATTTCCCAGCTGAGGAGAATGATGTCTAAAAAAGCTAAATGACTGGCCCGTGGTCTCACATGTGGAAGGTGGAAGAGCAAGATTTGAACTCAGGTCTTCTGATTCAAAATAAGCATTCTTTCCCTTATACCACCCATCTAGGATATAGAAGATTTTTCGTTAATTTTTGTGTAGATGGGGAAACAGACTCAGGTGAAATGAGCTGTCCAAGGTTACACAGCAAGTAAGTGGAAGAATCGGTCCTTGAACCTAGCTGCTTTTGTTTGAAGTGCAGTGTCTACTACCATACAATTTGACTTTTTTTTTTTAATGATTGTATTCTTGGTAACTGGTTATTAATTTGGCATTTGATAGCAGTAGAACAGGAACGGGAGAAACAGAAGCAGATACAGATCTGATTCAGATTTATATAAGAAGGAGTAACAGGGAACCAGGGAGCAGCTTTCTCTTCCTCCCTTCCTCTCCATCTCTGTCTCCATCTTCCTCCTTCTCTTTATTCTCTCGCACTCTTTCCTCTTTTCATATCTATCATCTTTTTCCCATCTGTCATCTCCCCAAGACTTATAGGAATTCAACCAGAAAACATTATCAAATGAGCTAGGTTGTGGATGGGTAGCTTTCCCTAATTTTAATGTGCATGGGCTAGGCATGGTTGCTGTCGTTTGCTTTTTGCTTTGAAGAGGCCCAATGACATCATGGGGTGATGTCTTGACTTGAGTGTAAATTGGATTTAAGTAGGTAGCATTGCACAAAGTCATCAGGCTCACTCTCTCTTCCACAGTCATCTAAGTCCAGTGGCAAGACAAAAGTCAAGATGACTAGTGATGACCCAGGATGCAGTAGAAAACCTTGGTGTCTTCTGTGTCTGATCAAGCTCTAAGTACTCCACAGGGCCTGCTTCATCAGCCTTCATGGCCATTGGAATGAATTGTTCTCATCCTACTGTGCACCTCTGTAATCCCTGCTATGAGAGAGACTGAGGCTGGTGGATCACTTGAGCTCAGAAGTTCTGAGCTGCATTAGAGCTAAAGCTAGTTGAGTGTCTGTACCAAATCTGGCTCCAATATGGTGAGCCCTTGGAAGTGGAGGGTCAGAAAGCTCAGCTATGAAAAATAGAATAGTTTAATATATCTGCCATTACTATGTTCTATGTCATCAGAGCTCTTTCCCAAGATTTGTAGGTTCTATCCCTTAGTGAGGCCAGGTTTCTTTTCTTCCTTAATGAAAGTGCTCCATGTCCCCTTTTTAATTGGATGGACTTTTTCTTTTATAAGAGAGAATTCACAATCAGGAAATGTTAAGTTTCATTCTCTGGAAGGGAATAAATGCCACTGACCCCATAAGAACTATCCAGAATACCCATTATTGTCTCTGCCTCCACATCAACATTATTTTGCATTTACTTGATTTGCATTTGTCTGTGTACATGTTGTGTCCCCCCATTGGAGTGTAAGCCCTTTGAGAGCAGTATCTGTTTCATTTTTGTCTTTTTATCTTCAGGCAATGCTTAGTGATTTGCCCATGGTGGTGGTTGTCGTTTCAGTCACGTCCAACTCTCCATGACCCCATTTGAGATTTTCTTGGCAAAGATACTGGTGTGGTTTGCCATTTCTTTTTCCAGCTCATTTTACACATGAGAAACTGAGGCAAAGAGAATTAAGTGACTTGCCCAGGGTCACACAGCTAGTAAGTGTCTGAGACCTGCATTTGAATTCAGATCTTCCTGACTCTAGGGCTGGTGCTCTATCCACTGTGCTACTCAGATGCCCTATGTACCCGGTAGGCACTTAAATGTTCGTTAAGTCACTCTATATTGATCAGTTTCCTTGTCTGTAAAATGGGCTCATTGGACTAGAATGACTTCTAAGGTTCCTTCCAGCTCTTAATCTATGATCCTATTAACTCTTCCAGAGAAAAGCAAAATTTGATATCAAGTTTATTAATTATTTTAAACAAAGCAATGAGTAAGTTAGCACATGATCCAAGCATTGGCTGCCCCAAATTTTAAAATTTAATGTGGTTTATTTAAAACTTGAGTGCAGTCTGTAATTGACGTTATGTTTCAGTCTCTAAAACACTATAGCCTTTGAAGAAAAAAATATGTTATATGAATACAAAATGTGGTAACAGTGAACCTTGTATAATAAATGCTTATTAAAACTCCTACAGGTTCAGTTATCATCTCTATGCAAATGACTTCTAAATCTACATATCTAGCCAGTTTTTCATCTGAACTCCAGTGCCACATCATCAATGACTTATTGGCCATTTCCAGTTGGATATCCTGTAGCCATCCTAAACTTAATATTAACTCATTCTGTTTCTTCTCAAATTCCCCATTTTTTGAAATCTGTCCTCTCAGTTACCCAGGTTGCAATTTCATAGTCATCCTAAACTCTTCAATCTCTCTTATGCCCAATATTCGGTCAGTTGCCAAATTCTCTTGGATCTTCCTCAATTGCCCCTTGGTATCTGTTCCCTTTTCTCCCCTCATTGGCCATTATTGTGGGTAAGGCCCTTGTCACTTCTCCCTTATACCTTGCTAATATTCCAAACAGATGTCAGTCATATTCCTAAATCATATTACTTACCATGTTACTCCCTGGCTCACAAAGCTCCTGTGGTGGTCTTTTATTTCAAAGATCAGGTACAAACTTCTCTGTATAGAATTCAAAGCCTTTTGTAGTCTGGCTCCAGGATATCTTTCCAGGCTTATTATTATTATTCTCATGCTATTCTGTGAATACATTTCACCTCTTTTCTTAGTGACTTTTCACAAGCAAGTCTTCATACTTGAAATGTGCTCCCTCTTTACCACCATTCATTTTATTTGTTTGTTTGTTTGTTTGTTTATTATTTTTTGACAGGTAATTGGGATTAAATGACTTAACCAGGGTCACACATTTAGTAAGTGTCAAGTATCTGGTCTGAGACCAGATTTGAACTCAGGTCCTCCTGACTCCAGGGCTGTTGCTCTATCCACTGCATCAACTAGCTGCCCCATTTACCACCATTTATTAGGGACAGCTAGGTGACATGGTGGTATAGCACTTGGAAAGAAGAAGATCTGAGTTCAAATCCTACCTTACACATTTGCTAGCTGTGTGACCCTGGGCAAGTCACTTAACCTCTCTGTGCTTCAGTTTCATCATCTATAAAATTGGGATAACTACTTCATAGGATTGTTGTCAGTCAGAGGATATCACACATGTAATGCACTTTGCAAAACTTAAAGAGCTATATAACTCTATGTATTATTATAAGCTATTATTTAGAACTTCTGCTTCCTTCAAAGCTCAACTTGAGTGCCACCTGTTATATGAAGTTTTTCCAGACCCCTCCCAAGCCACGAGTGCCTCTTCTTCCCTCATGGAAATTTATTTGTATTTACTGTTTATATATTTTATATTAAATTTGTAGATATGTATTGCTTCCTCAACAGAATATAAACCCCAGTACCCAGAACTGTTGGGCCCATAGTAGATGACTAATAAATGTTGTTGACTGATTGATTGTCAGATTGAATTTAAGTGCCTGCTATATGCATTGAACCATTCTAGATATTGGGAAGGTACAAGGTAAGAGTTGCTGCCCTCAAGGAGCTTACAGTCTAACAGAAAGACTTGAGCTTTTGCCTGTAAAATCTACCTATCTATCTATCTGTCTGTCTGTCTATCTATCTATCTATCTATCTATCTATCTATCTATCTATCTATCTATCTATCTACATATATATTTACTATAAACAGGAGCTCTATTTTGGAAAATTCCTGCAGTGCCTGGCACATAGTCATTCCTAAATGGATGTATATTGATTGATTCTCAGGAACTGAATAGATGAACTCAAGAGAAGATATACCCACTGGAACTTTTGTGTGCTGAGAAAATAAAATATTGATTTTCTTTTTTTCTATTTGATTCCATTCTGTAATAGATTCTATTCAATAACTGCCTCGACCATTTTTTTTTGGTCTCTTAGTTAAGTTTAGAAGTTCTTGAGTCCAAAGTTCAGTTTTCCCTTTCTGAGTTAGTTTAAAATTCAGTTGTCCTATAGTCTCAGAGAAACACGTTATCTCTATACACATAGCCTTGCATGCCCATGTACAATTAAGGGAGATCTGTTATCTCACTAACAAGCCTTGAAGATGCAGGTGGGTGCCAGGAAGTCTGTTATTGCTGTGCCACTAACTAGCCATGCAGGTGGACACCACCAATAAGCTTTCCATAGCAACAAGGTGGAAGGAGGGTTTGTTGCTAACCCTGGGTTCCAGACTTCCATCCAATCATATTGTTTTCCATCCAATCATGTTGTTTTCCATCATCTATGATACTCCAGAATTTGTAACCAATCATATTATTTTCTAGCTGTGATGTCTCCTTTTCTTTGTTCTCTTGTACTTCCCAAAACCGTATAGAGGTTAGTAAGCCCTACCTCATGGTCTCTTGGTTGGCTGAGGAGTTAAGATAAACATTTTATTGGTAATTATTAGCCTTACCAGTAAATTGAACATGCTTGGAACTTTGTGCCTCAGCTTACCCCAGGTTCAGTTATGACAGTGCTATGCCTATCTGTTTTGCCACAAGATCCTATATTTGGAGAACCAGAATTATAAAGCAGAGAACACTATTCAACACATAATTATCATCATATTCCTTTTTTTCTTTTCCTTTTAAATTCTATAGAATCCAATTCCTGACGCAGCCATCTGGCTCCATGGAGTGAGGTTGCAGCATCATGCACCATGCTGGTGATGTCACGGGCACCACGAAAGACAAGAGCATATAGCCGGTCTATTGGGGGTAGGGTAAGTGATGAAAAAAAAAGTATTTGATACGATGCAAAAAAATTGTATGTGGCTGATAAGGATGAAAAATTGGTGATCATGATACTAGAACATTGTTTAAAGGCAGATGGTGTAATGTTAGCACATGACAGAGAGGAAGCAGAATTAGGATCTTGTCAGTAATTTTCCTTGGTTTCTTTCTGAAGAATAAGACTGGGTTTGAGGTATGGAAACAATTATCTACTTTTTAATAGACTATGTCTGAATAGTTATTACATTGGAGTTGAAGTTAACCTGGAGTCCTTTAACTTGTGTTGCTGGTTCATTTTTTTCTTTTTTTTCGGTATCTTGCTACTGTATTTCAAGCTAAGTATTTTTTTTAATAATCCTACATATTTTATTTTATACATTTAATGTCATTATTCTGAGAAAGAGTCCTTATGCTTCACCAGATAGCCAAAGGGGTTCATTTTACACACACACACACACACACACACACACACACACACACACACACACACACACACACATTATAAAGGTGCAAGTGTCTGAATAATTTTTGATGAGAAACCACAGGGCAGGACATTGGGAAAATGTCTCCCTTAGCATTTTCCTCTCTTCCTAACTACACTGTCTAGGCTCTTTTCTAATCATCCCCTTTACCAATCAACAGAGTTTTTAAAATAATCCTACATATTTTATTTTATACATTTAATGTCATTATTCTGAGAAAGAGTCCTTGTGCTTCACCAGATAGCCAAAGGGGTTCATTTTACACACACACACACACACACACACACACACACACACACACACACACACACACACACGTTATAAAGCTCTATTCTAGGATTTCAAACCTTGAACAGTCAAAGCAGACTTGTGAGATCTGTTAGATGTTGAAGGTGCAAATGTCTGAATAATTTTTGATGAGAAACCACAGGGCAGGCCATTGGGAAAATGTCTCCTTAGTATTTTCCTCTCTTCCTAACTACACTGTCTAGATTCTTTTCTAATCATCCCCTTTACCAATCAACAGACAAAGTTTTTGATGTGCAGACATTTGGCAGCCAAGAAAGTGAATTCAATCTTAGTTTTCCTATGAGAGGTACAGCATCCAGGGTACTCCACCCTGCACAGACCATGCTTAGATCGAGCACTGTACTCACTTCTGGGCACCACATTTTAGAAAGAACATTGACAGACTGGTTGGTGTCCAGATTAAGACAACCGGCATGGTGAAAGGCTGGGAGTTCAAATCATAGGAGGATTATTTGAAGGAACTAATGTTTCACCTGGAGAAATGAAGACTGAAAAAGAAAGGAATAATAGCCTTCTTCACAAGCCTTTAAGGTGTTCTCTGTTGGAAGTTGGATTAGGATCTTTCTCTTTGACCCCCAAGAACACAACCAGGAGCAGTGGGGAGAAGTTGGAAAGAATTAAATAAATGACTTAAGATAATGAAAAACTCTCTATCAGAGCTTTCCATAAATGGATTGAGCTGCCTGGGAGAGAAGTGGATTATGGCTCCCTGGAAGACTTCAAACAAAGGCTGGTTACATTATACTATTGTTGTTGTTGTTGTTAAGCATTCTTATTCAGGTTTGGATTAGGCTAGATTTTCTCTAAGAGCCCTTCCAAATCCATGATGCTATTGAGTACCATATTCCAGTCACTTCTTGGTGGTATCATCCACATGAATTTTGAGAAAATAAAAGATGCCAAAAATGAAGTCCCATTGTCCTGAACTATAAGGCAATCAAATATTTTGTGGTCATGGAATTTTGCCTTATTGCCAAATTAGCAGGACCTAGAAATAAAATAACTAATGGCTTATCTCTTGTGAATTAACAAGTTAAAACCCATGCTTTGAACTGATTAAGGGAAAGAAGGAAGTAGGCACATTCCTCTTAGGTCCTGGATGCTTTTTTTGAATAAATATTTGAATTGTTTGGGAGTTGAGATAGACTTTCTCAAGGTAATGGTTCACATACCAGAGGTTGGAAGGTGTGAGAAGGGTTAAATAGAAGTTGTTACTTGTTCATATTTAAAATTCCAGAATCTTGGAGTTGGAAACTCATCACATTTTGCTTGTAGTCAACCTATGAATCTACTGTTGGTAAAGGAGATTTCCCATCCCCTTTTCCTGCTGCCAATGTCATTACATAATTTGATAGTCTTCCCCAGGAGTGTAACTGTTATGGTGATAGAAGCCAGAGAAATTGATATTTGTGTTGGCTTTTTACCATCGTATTCTACCTTGTTCTGACTACATCTGGAGTGCTATATTTAGTTCTTGGCATCATATTTTAGGAAAAACAGTGATAAACTGGAGAGTGACAAGATGAAGGCAAGTGGGATTAGTCAGTCAATTTGTCAGTCAACAAGCATTTGTTATGCACATATTATGTGTTGGGCATCATGCTGAGTGCTGGGGATATAAAGTAAAAAGCAAACCACAAACCACAACAACAGATCCCACTCTCAAGGAGCTTGCATTCTAAAGGAAGAAACAACACATACATAAATAGGTGCATATAGGATAGATGGAAAGTTACCTTAGAAGGGAAGGCACTTGAAGCAGAGGGACTGGGAAAGCATGATTAAAAAGCTTTTAGTTCACACCATATGATTGCCACTTGAAGACAGTTTCTTGGAGCCAAATCAAGAAATGCTGGGTTTGGGGACTTTCTATTTGGAATTAGAAATATTATTATGTAAAAATATATATGTAGAAATATAATCATCATAGTATGAATATTATAATATATAGAAATGTTATTATATAGGACCTTCTACTTTATTATAGTAGTATTATTGTAGTGCAATTTCATTTGTAGCACCCTTTCCTTTCTCCTGTAGCATAGGCATCTTGCCTTTTTTTGTTGTTATAGAGACAAATGTTTATAGACTTATACGATCAGAGGATCACAGAAGCTAGAGGAGCTAGAGAACTTCAGTAACCATCTAATTCAATTTTATCATTTTACCGATGAGGAAACTGAGGCCTGGAGAAGTTAAGTGACTTCTCCAAGTTCAAACTTGTCTTGGATAATGGGACTCATAGAGTAGGTTGGTATAGGATTGGGTGCCATAGCACTAAAGGAAGACAGCGTTAGCTCCTATAAAAGCAAGCTCACAGGGCACTGATTGGCATCCAGGTTATCTTTATAACTCCATTTTGAACACTATTCACTTTTAACAATTATTTCCTCTAGATTTAGAGGCTATATACAGAATAAACAGGCTGAATTTTGCCTCTCAAGCCTTTGGCAACACAAAAGTTGAATTTATGAAACTATAGTTTTGAGAGTTAGTGTTAGCATTGAATTGAATGGTGATTTAAAAATATATTTATTTTACTGAGTTCCTTTGAAATGAAAAATAAAAGAGGACAGATTTTTTTCTTGGCTTGTTAATGTAATTAGGTCAAAGGATAGTAGAATTTAGGGATATTAAGTCATTTAGTCCATTCCCTTCATTTGGCAAATGAAGAAATATAGAGAAGTCAAATGATTACCCAAGGTTAAGCAAACAGTAGAGATAGCAGAGCTGGGATTTAAACCTAGGATCTCCAAATCCAGGACTTTTTTTTTTTGCTTTGCTATGGATTCTATGTATAATGCACATACATATTATATTGATATATATTGCCATATGATATGTCTTTTGTGATGAGTCCTGTGACGTGTACCCTGTATTTACCTACCTATAATCAGATCAAGTCAATAAGCATTTATTAAAAGGCTACTAAGTGCCAGGCACTGCGCTAAGTGCTGGGGACACAAACAAAGGCAAAAATTGTCCTTGTCCTCAGGGAGCTTTCATGCTAGTGAAAGAAACAATATGTGAAAAATTATGAGCATGCAATGTGTATATGTGTGTACATAAACATATATACTTATACATGTAGGTATATATATCCACACATATGTTCACAATTGTTTACATACATGCACACATATCTACATATTTATGTATAGCTAGCTATAGAGATAGTAAATTAGACAGACTATATCAAAAGAATAAAAACAAGCAGACGTTTAACTTTAGGCAGAAAAGGTATACTGTGATAGTCTCAGATTATTAATTTAGTGGTGTAATACTTAAAATATCTGTTATGTCACTGATGTGGATCCTTGTAGCTTTTGTGGCTTACAAAAATTTAGTTTATAGATGACTTGGTAAATGGTGGAAAGTTGATCCCACTCCCCCCAAAAAATGTCATCCCCATTGTCAGTCTGATGATGAACCTCTCACTAATTACATAGGCTGGTCCTCAGATGACAGACATACAAAATATTACTAAATCTATACCCTCTATACTCAAAGCCTTTCCACTTCCAAAGGATCTGCCTGAGAACTTGAGGGAAAGATTTCCCTTCCAAATGAAAATGCTCTTAATGCTGTTGGAAATGTGGGAATAGAGTTTGGGTGAGTGATTCAGGCTAGAGGTGAAGATTTGGTTATTGTTGGAATATAAATGAGCAGTTAGAGCCATGAGAGTCATGGGTTCTTCAAGGGAAATTATTTTAATTCAATTCAACCAAATAAGCATTTATTAAGTATCTGTTAGGTGTAACTGGGAATACAAAGACCTAAAGGAATCCCATTCCTGCCCTCCAGAAGCTGAGATACGCTGGAGAGGAACAGCGTATATCTAGATAAGTAAATAAAAAATACATCTTTTTTCCCCCTCAAAACTTAGACTCCTTCCAGTTATTGGAAATAGGAGGGGCAGGAATGAGGAAAGGTCTTAACGCTAGAGATGGCAATTAAGCTGAGCACTGAAGGAGTCTAGGAAATATACCTAGAAGTGAGGATAGAGTACATTCCAAACATAAGGGATAAGATAAGATGTTTTATGGAATGGAGACAATATGAATTTCATGATGGCTTCTGAAGTGGAAGACATACAATGCCCTAAAGGTTAAGAGAATGTTAATGTTGCTTTTCCAGTACTTTGTGGGACCCCAGTTTATTCTGTAACTTGAAAGGCATCCAAAGTCCTTTCCCCCTTATCTTGAACTGGTACCAAAAGAATTGCTTTTGTCGCTTAGCCTATGTTGCCGCTGTCCTTTAATTTTTAACCTGTGCCTTCATGCCCTTTAAACCAAAAAGAATTCCCTTGGTCTCCCTCTTTCTATGTCATAAAATCCTTTCTTGACCTGTCTCTAATCTTTAACCCCCATAAAACTTCTAAAATTATCTTGTAATCAACCATCTTCCTCATAAAACTGTCCCTGTCCCTCTTTAAGTTGCTAGTCCTCTTTCCAGGGCTAGCAAACTGCTTTTGTGTCAATAAAACTCCCAACAGTTACAGAGAAGGTCTAAGTGCATTCTTTCACACCTGAACCAGCTCTCCCAACTCTAAACCTCAACAACTTCATCCTTTGGCAAAATAATAGGGAAAAAAGGCAAAGAAATGCATTATCCAAAGATATGATTCTGTAGAATCATTCTCTATTTGTTGGCAGTTTTGTAAGAAATCCTATTAACTAAAGATGCAAATGAGAAAAAATTTAGGTAAAATATATACTTTCAATAAAATAGATATTTTTTAAATTGTGAAATAGCATTTGATCATAACGAAGTCAGAAAATCCCAAATACGACAATACTCTGAAATTGAACACAAACCGAGATCTGACTTTGCAAGCCTCAAGGAGCCCAAAACAGGCATTTGAATTATGAGCATAGGATGGAGCCTTCTGACATTTATGCTTGACTAGGTGCAACAAGCTATAGGAATTATGACCAGCAGGTCACTTGCTGACAAGAAATGTGGCTGTATACTATATCTGTGGTAGTTTGTGGTTTCTGTCCATTAAAAAAAAAATTGGCCCCAATCCATGGCATTATAGAAAAGTATTAAAAAACAACAATCTGAGTTCCTTAACTCGACCAATTTAACTAAAATCTATAGAAGTAATTTGGAGGAGCCCATCAACTGGCTATAATTAATGAACCCATTTATCTGCTCAATTTGGGTAGATTACTAAAGAGTGTATTTTCCTAACTGAACTTTATTGATTGCAGGTTGAGCTGAGGTGGTTTGCTTTCACAGTAGATTTATAAAGAAGATAAGAAATCCCTTTTTGTTCCCAAGTATCAACCCAGAAATTATACTGTATTTTATTTTTCAAGATGTCAATGCTCACATTGATCTTTGTTTATAACACTACTTTGCTGAAACCTTCACATTTTAAAATAAAATGTAATTCATAAAACTATGGTTTTCAGATCCCAGGAAATTATATTTTGATTGTGGGCTTCATAAAGACCACATCTAGATTATTGTGTGCAACTTGAGTCTCTTCAGTTGTCTCTGACTCTTCATGACCACATTTGGGGTTTTCTTGGGAAAGATACTAGAGTGGTTAGCCATTTCCTTTCCATGTTACAGATGAAGAAACTGAAGCAAATAGGATTAAGTGACTTGCTCAGGGTCAACACAGCTAGTAAGTGTCTGAGGCTGGATTTGAACTCAGGAAGATGAGTCTCCCTGGCTCCAGGTTAATATTCTTCATTGGTTATCCTTGACTTCTATAGCTTTCTGACTAATGTTTGTTGTCAGTCCATCCTCTGATCTCCTGTCAAACTGATCTTTGTAAGCATGGTCACCTCTCTGTTTGCTTAACTCCAGTGCCCCATATTAACTCTAGGGTCAAAGATAAAATACTCTGCTTAGTTATTAAAGCCCTTCAAAACCTGACCTCTTCCTATCTTTCCAGTCCTTTGACATATTACACCCATCCACATATTATGCAATCCAGTGACACCAGTCTCCTTTTTGTTCCTTACGTAAGACACTCCATCTCCTGACTCCGTACATTTTCAAGGGCTGCAACCTTGTGTCTGACATTCTCTCTCTTCTTATCTCCCATCTTGTGACTTCCCTGGCTCCCCTCAGGTGCCATCTAAAATTCTATCTTCTGTGAGAAGCTTTTTCTGATTGCCCTTAATGCTACTTCCTTCCCTCTAAGGTTATTTCCAGTTTATCTAGTTTCTATCTTGTTTGTACATACTCATTTTCACATTTTCTCTCCCATTAGACTTTAAACTCCTTCACAGTACAGATTGTGGGTCTTACATTTTTTTTATCTCCAGTGCTTAAAACAGTTCCTAGCACATAGTAGGCACTTAATAAATGCTTGTCAAGTTGACTTTTGTTAATCTCACTGTGGAGATTGAGTTAAATTAATTAAACTTCCTTGAAAAATAGTGTATCCTCTCTGCCCTCTGAGGAAGAGCAGAGTAAATGCAATATGTAATAAGCCTTTTATTGATAAAAGTCATCACCCAGAGTACTGATTGATGTGCTATGATGTAATACATAGATTCATTCCTTTAGGGCCTGTTTGTCCCACACTAAATGGACCAAGGATGCTTGGGTTTAAAATACACACAGACACACAGACACACACACACACACACACACACACACACACACACACACTGTCTTTTAATTATGTAATTTAATTACATACAATTATATATGCATAACATATATCTTTTGTGCTGCTTTACAGTTTTATCTGTTGCTCCCCTTTGCTGTCAGCTGTTACTGCTTACTGCTTACAGTGTAACTGTCTTTAGCTGCCCATTCCACCTGATACACAATTAGCATTTCATAAATGATCTCTCTCTCTCTCTCTCTCTCTCTCTCTCTCTCTCTCTCTCTCTCTCTCTCTCTCTCTCTCTCTCTCTCTCTCTCTCTCTCTCTCTCTCTCTCTCTCTCTTTCTCTCTCTCCCCTTCCCTCCCTCTCCATCCCTTTCCCTGCTACCCCCCTCTCTTTTATTTCCTTCTCCCCTTTTCTTCTTTCCTTTTCCTATCCCTTCTTCCTTCCCTTCCAGCTGCCCCCATCCTATACATAAAAAATTTTGATATCAGCTCTTTTTCTGGTGGCAAAAAAAACCTGGAAACTAAGTGGATGCCCAGTCTAAGTGGATGCCAGAGAATAGCCGAGCAAATTGTGATTATATAAATGTGATGGGATATTATCATGCTATAAGTAATGATGAAGAGGTTGGTCTCAGAGAATCCTGGGAATACTTGTATGAACTGGTACCGAATATAGTAAGCATAACCAGAAGAACAATTTATACAACATTCTAAAAATGAACAATTTTGAAGACTTCTGTACACTGATGAAGAATGAAATGTACAGAACCAGGACAACAATTTTTACAATAACAACAACATTTTACAGACAAAAATAACTTTGAAAGCTGTAAGAAATATCATCAATGCAATGAACAGGCATGGTTCCAGAGAACCAGTAATGAAGAACACTATGCAAAATGAATCATATGTTTTTTAAACATGGCCAATGAGATTGTGTTTTGCTTGATTATGCATATTTGTTATAAGGATTTTTTTTCCTTTTCCAATGGGATGGAGAGTATAAAGGAAAGAAAATAGATTACCATAAATTAAAAGATAAAAATTTGATTCAAAAGTGGAAAAAATTGTTTGTAAGTGTAAAAAAGCCCAACACTATCTTCATTTCACAAGAGGGCTGTGGAGAAAATGTTTTATAAAACAAATCAGTTTATAAATAGGAGTATTTTCCATTATCTTTAATTATCATCATCATTAATTATTCAGTTACTGTATTTTATGCCTCTGACTAAATGATCATATGGGGGAAACAATTTCTGAGGACCTCTATGTAATTCCTAGAATTTTTTTTGGGGGGGGTGCTTGAATATACTGATGAACTCCAGATTTCATTGTTATGGTCACACCTGTCATCACTGTCAATCAACTCATTTACTCATGCTGTGCTTTTCTTGTTTACGTTCTTCCATAGCTTAGCTGAGCAAGATCTGCTCAATATACCAGTGTCCTTCTTCAAGGCATTTTAATATTTTGTTGAGACCAGTGCATAGAGCAGTAATTGGGCTGACTGCATCTGATATTCCTTGTTGTCCATATGACCAATCCATCTTGTCTTCTGGTCATACTTTCTCTTGATGATATCTTTATTCAGCAGTTGTTGTTATCTTCTATGGACTGTGTGTCACATAGTATGGGTGCTATATATTTCCAAGATAAGAATTCTAGTACACTATCTTGGGTGTGATGTAGTATAATATCTCAATGACTGTATTGCTTGTGAAAGAAGGAGCAAATCATGTTGCCAGTGGAGTACATTTTGGGCCTTCATTCAGGATGTTGGTTATAGGGTAACAACATTATATGTTGATTATAGGGTAACAGTATTATAAATTCAAGGGGGCACCTAAGTGGCACAGTGGTTAGACTGCTGGGCCTGGAATCAGGAAGATTCATCTTCCTCAGTTTAAATCCAGCCTCAGACACTTAGCAGCTCCTTTTGTCCTCACAACTCTCGGATGGAGGCACTAAAAACATTATTGTCCTAATTTCCAGGTTTGATTTTTTTTGTTTTGATTTTTTTTGTTGGAGGTCCAGAACTGTGATTTCATTGTGTCAGGAGTTATTGATGATGGTAATGTCTCTACCAATACTTGGCATCTTTCTGTTTTTTTTTAATATTTTATTCTGAACTTAAAAAATAAAGCCAGCATTTCCATAATGGTAGAACAGGAAAAAAAGATGATTGCACATGAAACTACAAATCTGTGATATACAACTTGCTATTCCTTTTAAATATATAATGAAGTTGTCATTTAACTTTCTTTTCTTTTCTTCCCTTCCCCTCCCTCCACTCTAGAGATGGCTACTATTAGACACAAATATGTGTGTGTCTATGTAAAATCATTTTATACATAGTTCTATTTAGCAGTTCTTTTTCTGAACGCACGTAGCAGCTTCTTTCAAAGGTCTTTTGTTCATTTGTGTATTTATAATACTCAAATTGACTTAGTCACTCAAAGTTGCTCTTAAAACAATATTGTTATTACAATGTTCACTTGGTTCTGCTCTTCACTCTTCATTACTTTGTGCAAGTCTATTCATGTTTTTCTAAGATCATTGAGCTCATCATTCTTATAGTACAGGAGTATTCCATCACGATCATATACCACAACTTGTTCAGCCATGCCCCAATTGATGGGCATCCCTGCAATTTCCAGTTCTTTGCCACCACAAAAGGAGCTACTATAAATATTTTAGGACATACAGGTTCTTTTCTGTTTCCTCTAATCATCTTTGGAAACAGACTTAGTACTGGTATTGCTGGGTCAAAGGCTATAAGCAGTTTAATAACACTTTAGGCATAATTCCAGATTGCTCTCCAAAATGGTTGGATAAGTTCACAGTTCCATCAACAGTGAATTAGTGTCCCAAATTTTCCACATCTCCTCCAGCATTTGTTTCTTTCCCTTTTGATAATTTTAGGTATAAAATGATATCTCAAGGTTGTTTTAATTTTCATTTCTCTAGTCAATAATGATCTAGAGCTTTTTTAGATGACTATAAATTGTTTTGATTTCTTCATTGGAAAACTACTTATTCATATCCTTTGACTATCAGTTGGGGAATGACTTGTATACTTATAGATTTGACAAAGTTATTTATCTATATGAGATGTGAGACCTTTATCCAAAATTTTTTTCAATTTTCTTCTTTCTTTCTGAACTTAGCTACATTTGTTTTGTTTATACAAAAAAATTAATTTAGTGTAATCAAAATTATTCATTTTATACCTCACATTGCTCTCTCTTATTGATTCATAAACAGTTGACCTATCCATAAATCTGATAGGTAATATATTCCAATGTCTTTAAATTTTCTTATAATATTTCTCTTTATATTTAGGTTACATATACATTTTGACCTTAGCTTGGTAAATGGTACAAGATACTGATTTATTCCCAATTTCTGTCAGACTGCTTTCTAGCTTTCCCAACAATTTTTACCAAATACTGAATTCTTATTGTCAAAACCTAAGTCTTTACACTTATCAAACATAAGGTCACTATAGTGTGTGTATATATATATACAGACACATGTATATATATATATATATATATATATATATATATATATATATATATATATATATATATATATATATATATATATATATATATGTATACATATATACACATATATATACATACATACATACATATATAGTTACATTTGCTATTGTAAATTGTATGTCTACTCTGTTCCACTGATCTACCTTTCTATTTCTTAATTAGTACTATTGTTTTGATAATTACTGCTTTGTATTATAGTTTAAGATCTGGTACTGCTAAACCTCCTTCCTTTACATTTTTTTCCCATTAGTTCCCTTGATATTTTGACCTTTTGTTCTTCCAAATGAATTTTTTTAAATTATTTTTTTCTAACTCAGTAAAATAATAAAGGTGGGTAATAAAATTGAGTGTAAGAAAACTGTTGAATTAATAAATAAAATTAGGAATTGCTTCTATGAAAAAAGCAATAAAATAGATAAACTATTGGTTAATATGATTTTTAAAAAAGAGAAGAAAACCAATCGCTAGTATTAAAAATAAAAAAGGGCAAATATGCCATTAAAGAAGATGAAATCAAATCAACGTAAGGAGTTATCTTGCCTAATTATATGCCAATAAGTATAACAACTTAAGTGAAATAGAAGAATATTTACAAAAAATTAGCCTCAATTAGGCAAAGAGGAAATAGATATCTAAATAGACCTATTTTAGAAAAAGAAATAGAACAGGCCATAAATAAGCTTCCTAAGAAAAAAGCACCAGGACCAGATAGATTAACCAATGAATTCTATCAAACATTTAAAGACAATCTAATTCCAATGTTAAATAAATTATCTTGAATAATAACACAAACATGGGGTCCTACCAAACTCCAGAATGGTTTTTGCTATTGTTTAATTGTTTATCAGTTGTGCCTGACTCTTTGTTTGTGTGTTTTATTTTTGTTTTGTTTTGTTTTTTAGGCAATTGGGGTTAAGTGACTTGCCCAGGATCACACAGCTTGTAAGTGCCAAGTGTTTGTTTGGAGTCCGGATTTGAAGTCAGGTCCTCTTGACTTCAGGGCCGGTGCTCTATCCACTACGCCACCTAGCTGCCCCCTTACTCTTTGTGACCCCATGTTGGGGTTTTCTTGGCAAAGATAATGGAGTACTTTGTCATTTTCTTTTCCAGCTTATTTTACAGATGAGGAAACTGAGGCAAACAGAATTAAGTGACTTCAGAGTCACATAGCTAGTAAGTATCTGAGGTCAGATTTGGACTCAGAGATTTGAGACTTCTTGATTCCAGGCCCAACGCTCTACTCATTAAGCCATCTAGCTGCTCTGAATGGTTAGACCAGTTCACAACTTTACCAACAGTATTTGTCATTTTTTCTTTCATGTGAGCCAATTTGATAGGTGTGAGATGCTACTTCAAAGTTGTTTTAATTTGCATTTCTCTAATCAATGATTATTTAGAGCATTTTTTTCTAACTATTGATAGCTTTTGATTTTGTCCTGAAATTTTTGTGTTTGTACCCTTTGACCATTTATCAATTGGGGAATTAATGTTGGGTTTTTTTGTTTGTTTATTTTGGGTTTGGGGTTTTTGGTTTTTTTTTTTGTAAATTTGGCTTAGCTCCCTATATATTCGAGAAACGAGGCCATTATCAGAGAAATTTTCTGTAAAATTCTCCCCCACACACACCCAATTTCCTGCTTTCCTTCTAATTTTCATTGCATTGGTTTTGTTTTTGCAAAACCTTTTTTATTTCATGTAATCAGTATTATCTTTATTTCCTGTAAACCTCTCTATCTCTTGTTTGGTCATAAACTCTTCCCTTATCCATAAATCTGATAGGTAAATTTTTCCATGCTCCCTTAATTTACTTATGATATCATCTTTTATGTCTAAATCATGTAGCCATTTTGACTTTAACTTAGTATACAGTATGAGATGTTGGTCTATGCCTAATGTCTGCCAGACTGCATGGATCTTTGGGTTTATCAAAAACTATATTACTATGATCATTTACTGTTGTGTATTGTGTACATAATTATTCCACTGATCATGTACGTATTTTATTCTACTGATCCACTACTATTTCTTAGCCAGTGCCAGATTTATTTATTTATTCTTTGATGATTAGTGCTTTGTAATACAGTTTGAAATCTGGTACTGCTAGGCTGTCTTCCTTCACATCCTGCTCCCCCTCCCCCATTGATTCCTTTAATATTCTTGACCTTTTGTTCTTCCAGATGAATTTTGTTATTTTTCTAGCTCTATAAAATAATTTGTTGGCAGTTTGATTAGTATGTCACTGAATAAGTAAATTGATCTATATAGAACTGTCACTTTTATAATGTTGGCTCGGCCTACACATAAGCAATTAGTATTTCTCCAGTTGTCTAAATTTGTCTTTACTTGTGTGAAATGTTTTGTAATTGTGTTGTACAATTCTTGGGTGTGTCTTGTCAGACTGCCAAATATTTTATATTGTCAACACATATTTTAAATGGAATTTCTTTTTCTATCTCTTCATGCTGGGTTTTTTTGGTAATATATATAGAAAAGCTGATGATTTATGTGGGTTTATTTTACGTCCTGCAAATTTGTTAAAATTGTTCATTGTTTCAACTAGTTTTTTTAGTTTATTCTGTAGGGTACTCTAAGTGTACCATCATGTCATTTACAAAGAATGATAGTTTTGTTTCCCTATTGCCTACTTTTGTTTCTCCAATTTCTCTTTTTTATCCTATTGCTATGGCTAGCATTTCTAGGACAATATTGAATAATAGTGATGATAAAGTGCATTCTTACTTCACCTCTGATATTACTGGGGAGGCTTCTATTTTATTCTCATCACAGATAATGATTGCTCTTGGTTTTAGATAAATATCACTTATCATTTTAAGAAAGTTTCCATTTATTCCCATGCTTTCTAATGTTTTTAGCAGGAACAGGTATTGTATTTCATCAAAAACTTTTTCTGTGTCTATTGATATCATATGATTTTTGTTGTTTTTGTTACTTTTGTTTTGTTACGTTTTGATGTTGATATTGATATGGTCAATTATGCTGATAGTTTTCCCAATATTTTTCAAGTGCTTTATATAGTATTGGGATTAATTGTTCTTAAATGTTTGGTAGACTTCTCTTGTAAATTCATCTGATTCTGAACATTTTTCCTTAGGGAGCTTTTTTATGGCTTGTTCAATTTCTTTTTCTAAGATGGGGTTATTTATGTATACTATTTTATCTTCTGTCAATCTGTTAATTTATATTTTTGTAAGTATTCATCCATTTCACTTTCCAGTTTCATAGGCATATAACTGGGCAAAAAAACTCCTAATAACTGCTTTGATTTCATATTCATTGGTAGTTCATTCAGTCTTTTGATTTTTGATACTGGTAATTTGGTTTTCTTTTAATCAAATTAATGGTTTATGTATTTTATTGGTTTATTCATAAAGCTGGTTCCAAGTTTTATTTATTAGTTCAATTTTTAAAAATTTTATTAATATTTTTTTCAGCATTTCCATTTTGATGTTTAATTAAGGATTTTAAATTTGTTTTTTTCCTAGTGTTTTTTTTTATTTGCATGCCCAATTCATCGAACTGTGCTCCCACACTCACTCGCGCTCTCTCTCTCTCTCTCTCCTCTCTCTCTCTCTCTCCCTCTCTCTCCCTCTCTCTCATTGTTTTAAATTTTTTTAAATTTATTTTTATTTCTTGGTGAGTCTATTGGAGTTAAGTGACTTGCCCAGAGTCACACAGCTAGTGAGTATTATGTGTCCAAAACCAAATTTGAACTCAGGGCCTTCTGACTCCAGCACCGGTGCTCTGTCCACTGTGCCACCTAGCTGCCCCCTTTTCTCTCTTTTTTGATGAATATGTTTAGAGATATAAATTTTCCCTAAGCATGGCTTTGGATATATCCCACAAATTTTGGTATGTGGTCTTATTGTTGTCATTCTCTTTAATAAAATTATTTATTTTTTCCCCTAGGATTTGTTCTTTGATCCACTTATTCTTTAGGATTATATTATTTAATTTAAAATTTTTAATATAGAATTCTATGACCCTTTATTGAATGTAATTTTTATTGCATTATGGTCTGAAAATGGTGCATTTAACATTTCTGCTTTTCTGCATTTGGCTGTAAAGTTTTATTTTTTTTTGAGGTGCCATGTACAGCTGAGAAAAAGGTATACTCCTTATTATTCCCATTCATTTTTCTCCAGAAATTTATCATATCTAACTTTTCTAAGATTCTACTTTATTTCTTTCTTATTTATTTTTTCATTAGATTTATATAGCTCTGAGAGAGGAAAGTTAAAGTCCTTTGTAAATATAGTTTTACTATTTATTTCCTTCTGTAACTCGTTAACTTTTTACTTTAAGAATTTGGATGCTCTGCTATGTGGTGCAATATGTTCAATACTGACATTACTTCATTGTCTATATTACCTGTTAGCAATATGTAGTTTCCCTGATTATCTTTTTTAATTCAGTTTTTTTTTCTTTTCTTTCCCCCTGAGATTGTGATTTCTATTCCTGGAATTTGGTTTTACTATTTCTGGCAATTTTCATTTTGAGATCTCTTTCAGGAGGTAATCAGTGGATTTTTTCAACTTCTGTTTTACCCTCTAGCTCTATGATATTGGCACAGTTTTCCTTTACAATTCCTTGAAATATGAGCTTTTCAGGTAGGCAATTTTTAAATTATCTCTCCTCAATCTATCAGTCTATTTTCCAGGTCCATTGTTTTGCCAATGCGACATTTCACATTTTTCTATATTTTCAATCTTTTGACCTTGTTTTTATTGTTTCTTGATGTGTCATGAAGTCATTAATTTCCATTTGCCTAATTCTAATTTTTAAGGAATTCTTTTCTTCAGTGAGCTTTTCTACCTCTTTTTCTATCTGGCCTCATTTTAAGGAGCTCTTTTCTTTAATGAGGTTCTCTACATCTTCTACTATTTTACCAATTGTGTTTTAAAAGAAGTTACTTTTTTCAGTATCTTTTGTCTTTTTTTTTACCAAGCTATTAATTGTCTTTTCATAGTTTTCATGCATTGCTCTTATTTCTCTTCCCAATTTTTCCTCTATCACGCTTATTTGATTGTTAAAATCATTTTTTAGCTCTTCCAGGAAATCTCATTTGGTTTGTACCTAATTTGCATTTTTTTCTTTGAGGCTTTGCTTGTAGCTTTTTTGAAATTGTTCTTATTTTCTGAGTTTGTTTTGAGCTTTCCTGTCATGATAGTAGAGTTTTGTGGACTAGCTCTTTTTTTTCTCATTATTTGCTCATTTTCCCAGACAATTTCTTGACTTTGAACTTTGCATTAAAATTAGGCTCTCCTTATTTGGGGGAGGCATGTCCTAAACTTCAGGTTTTTTCATGCTGCCATTTTTTTTTTTTTGGTGAGACAATCGGGGTTAAGAGACTTGCTCAGCGTCACACAGCTAGTACGTGTCAAAGTGTCTGGGGTCAGATTTGAACTCAGGTCCTCCTGACTCCAAGGCCAGAGCTCTATCCACTTTGCTACCTAGCTGTCCCCATGCTGCCATTTTCAAAGCTGATTTGGGGGTTTGGAAGTTTTCCATACTTCTAAGGTAGTATGATCCTTAGAGAATAGTGCTGGTCTCTTATCTTTATCCAGGGATGACCCCTGATCCCTTACAGTTGCAAATGCTGTTACTCCTCAGGGCCCCTGCTCCCTTGTGACTGAAAGAACTCCTCTCTGTTCTGGCACTGCAACCAAAACATGGGTAAGGGCAATAGAGTTGTTAAACAGCACCTTATCCAGTACCCAGTGCTGGTGCAGGGGTCCTCTGTAATCTCTTTCTGCCCAGTTGTCCAGTCCCCTTGCTGTCTCTGGACTGAGAGCTCTTGAAACTGCTGCTGCTGCTTCTGCCAAGTTCCATAGCAGATGTTGCTGCTACTTGCACTCTGGGCCAGCCTCTGCCCCAGTGTCACAGACTGCTCCAACTTCCTAAGTTGTCTTGGGCTGGAGAGATGGCTCCCCCAAATCTCATGTTGGCTATGCCACTCCAGAATTAAGTTTGGGGCCTTAAAGTTGTCTAGAGGAGTATGACTGTGGTGCCTCTTCTCCACCATCATGTTGGCTCCATACATTTCAGATCTCTAGTGGTTTTTTTTTTCTCCTAAAAATTTTACAGCTATTTGCAACCAAAAGTCCCCTCAGTGAGTGGTAGAAAACTATAATAATAATCAATCAATAAACTTTTATTAAATTCCTGACATGTGTCAGGTGCTGAACAATAATAGGTTTGTTAATAATCATAGATGCTGACCAATAGTAAAAATCACTCCCATTGCAATAATGCCTTACATTTTGCAAAGCACTTTGTACACATGATCTCATTTTTTTTCCCTCAGTCACATTGGTAGGCTATGTCCTCGGAGCACAGCTGCTATTTTTCCCCTTGGGACTTTAGGGTATCCCTAAGGGGATGGTAGAAGTATCTTTCTAATGCTGTAGATCTTGAATCCTAACCAGTATGGTTCTATTCATGATCATCAGTTTGTATCAATTAGCCAGACTTAATTAGCCTTTAGAAACAGGCATATACTATGTGGTATTGTTGGTACAAAACACTACCTCTTCCCCTGTAAGTCTTTTGACACACTCTTCCCCAAATACAAAGAGAACACCAAGCAGTGTGAGCTCCAGCTTGGAGAGGACATATGGCAGTGGAGTAACTAACAGTACCTGGGAGTCCTTTTCCTGGAGTCCTCAAAATGTTTCTCTTAGGTATGGTATATCATTTGTGCTAAGCTCCTTGTATAATCTTGGAACTGCCTTTCCTCCTCTTGTTCAGTCTGCCTTTGGCTGCTAATGCAGACAGTGCCATTAGCCCTCCCAGGAATGCTGCTAGAACTCTAAGGAAAAGTCAGAATCCTCAGAACTCCCAAATCTCACCAGGTAGGAGAGAGAAGACTAAGGCTAAGGCTAGGACTCTTCTCTTCCCCCAATCAAATAATTCCTTCTCAGATGCCTTGTTCTCTGAGTCTCCACTCTGCCAGACACTTGAATCCTCAATTGTAACTGTTTTTAGCTCACTGGCTTTACACAAGCCCCACAAGGCATAACCAAATTTCTCCACCAATATGAATAGACTTCCTGTGCAACATGACCCCAGTTGATCCAGTGACCTCCAAAGACATAGAATTGATCATTGTCAAACCTAGTCTAAAGTCTGTTATTGATTGGTTACTCAGTAGAAGTACCCATGTCTTGTTCATGTGTAATGAATAATTGCTGTTCATTCTCACCTGGTTGAGGTATCTGGGCATAGTTTCCTGTCACTTTAAAGTGGGAAAGGGTAATTAGTGTGATCCTGACTCTTACACTTAAAAGAACCCTGTGAAATCAGTTCAACTTCAACACCTTCATGGGTATTATGATCCTTATTTTACAAGAAATTGAAACACCAAGTTGATGGGTTGTCCGATGGTAGCCCAGCTGGAGCTCAAGTTGAGATCCTTCAACACCAAATCCTTTTCTCTTTCCTCTATGCCATATCTGCCTCTAGATGGAAATTGTCAAGGTTGTAATAACATTTCTCTCTTTCTTTTTTGATGTTATTACTTATCCAAGCCGTAGTGGGGGGAAAAAAAAAACAAAAAACAACAAAACAACAAAAAACCCAAATAATCATGAATTCTCTGCCTAGAGGTTACAACATTTGTTCTGTTTACTCTGGTTCAGTCCTTGATTGCCTGTGGGAACAAATTCACCCCCACAGAGCAAAGATGTGAAAGAGAAATTTAGAGCTCGAAGGAAAAGGAACAGGATTCAGAAATTATGTCCTCGGTCAAACATTAAAAATGAAAAGGTATAGCAATTTCACAAATGGCCTTAAGCCCCAAGCCACTTGCCAGATATCCCACAGAGCCCTTAGCATACATCCATGGAACACAGTTTGAAAAACCTCATGTGAGGATACATTGTCTATTTACGTTGCATCCCAAATTCCAGTTCTTATCATAGCCAAAAAAAAAATCTTTTTGATTTATCCAACTCTATCTTCTTTACGCTATATATCAATTTTTGTTAAACTTTTTTTAATGCTAATTTTGGACACTGTCCAATTTACTTCCCTCTGTCATCTGCCCTTCAAGCCCCAAATTTTAGGTACTTTTTGATATTTTTATCTCTTACCTTCCCATATTCAGATCATGGTCAAGGTCAGCTGCTTCCTTCTCTATCTAGCCCATTGTTCAACTGGAAGCATATTTCTCTGTCATTATAGTGGAAAAATCCTTTCCCAAGACTTTAGTAATTTTCCATCTATACTACTGGGTTAGTGGAAAAATCATGACACTTGGCAGCAAAATATTTCTAATAGGGAGGGAGGCTAATGTTTATTACTGATACAGGAATAAGGCATTGAAGAAGATAGGGCGGGGGCATCAGTTTGATCATGCAACAAAAGGAGACAGTTGAACTAGATCAGTGGTTTCCAAACCTGTTCATGCATGCCTATCAATAAGTTGTGGGTTTTTTTTTTCCATAGATGAGTATAGGGAGTATACTGATTAGGGTGATAGGTTGGGGGTGGGAAAGAAGAGGCAATATTCCCAGTGATTCCTGGCAGCTGCTTCAGTCAGGGCTAAGTTACAACTGCCCTGTGGGGCTGATGTCATCTCTGAAGGGAGAAGATTGGATCATTACACATCTAACAGGTGGAGTATGGGATGATTAGGCAGTAATGAGGAAGATGAGGTGTGGCTATGTTGTAGATATAATCTATAATTAAGTAACAGTTAGAGTGGGAGGCCACCTATCTCTCTTCCCTCTGATTGGCTGAACACACAATCCTTGGAGTCATGTCATGGCCCCCACTTTGGAGACCAATGAACAAGATAATCCCCAAGGTTCTTTCCAGCATCAAGATTTTATGCATCCTATGAGTCCTGGTTCAATGACTTACTGTGTAGCCTTCAGCAAGCTATAAAAACTACCCAAGCCTCAGTTTCATCATCCATAAAATCAGTATTGTAATGTTTGAACTATATACCTCATAGATTTGTTGGGAAGAAAACAGCTTTGTAAATTGCAAAGCACTGTATAATGTGAGCTACAGTCATTTAACATTGTTCGGCACTCTTTAAGACCCTTCCACATAAATCAAATCTGAAAGCCAGCCCCCTCCTGTGAACCTTTCTAAGAGATTCTCATTCTCTCCTTCCCTTTTCCAGCATAAATCCCAACCTACTCCTTTTCCTCAGTGCATGTTTTTACTTTTCTTATTTTATTTCATGTATTTGGTCGACTATGATGAGGAAAACAGAAATCCAGACAGCTAGCTGGTATAGAGAGTACTGGGCTTTCCGACTAAATTTGTAATCATGGGACCTTAGTTCAAATCTCAGCTCAGTGACTTACTGCCAGGGCAACCTGGGCGAAAGAGCTTTGCTCAACTAATCAGCTGCAAATGTCCTCCCCAATTCCTAACCTTGCCTTCTATGGCTGAATAATTCTCTTTTAATTCTTGAATGACCTACAAATGTCTCATTTCATTCCAGTATCAAATTTAAACTAACAGGGAAGTAGCCTGAGCAGACCTTGCTCAGAACAGTATTTAAAACTCTTCACAACCTGGTTCTTCCCTAGCTTTCTGATTTTCTTACACTTTCCCCCCCTCTATATGATCCCAATACAACTGGCCTCTTTCCTATTCCTCATGTATAACATTAGGTTTCCTTTCTCTGGGTCTTTGTACTTCCCCCATATCTGGAATGTTCTCTGTGCTCACCTCCCCCTCTTCAAATACTTGGCTTCCTTTAAGTCTCAACTCAAATTGAAACCTCCTGCAAAAGCCTTTCCCTATCTCCCCATCCACTAATGACTTCCACTCTAAGATTATTTGCCATTTACTTGGTATGTGCCCCCTCTGCTTCAGTGTCCTTATCTGTAAAATGAGGATAACAGTATTACCTATTCCATAGGATTATGAGGATCAAATGAGTTAACATGTGACCATGCATTGTAAACTTTAAAGCACTAGCTTCAAATACTATAAATACCAACTATTCTTATTTTTTCTAATTATTTCTATTTTTATATTTCTATTTCTATATTTCTAATTTCTACAAATCTCATTTTATAATCAATACATTGACATAATGTTATATTTTAAAAAATTCCTTGAGGGTCATAACCATATTTACTTTTTCTTTCTCTCTCCAGGGCTTACTATAATTTCTTGCACATAGTAAGTGCTTAATAAATGCTTATTGATTGTCTACACACACACACACACACACACACACACACACACGTATATATATATATATATATATATATATATATATATATATATATATATATATCAGTTTTCTCCCCTTATAGAATGCGAGCTCCTTGGGAGCAGTTCCTCTACTACTGTAATAATCATGTATTATTTGATGTGCAAATACAATAAGCATCTACTGTTTGGCTATTGTATGTATACCCAATACTTCAAGTAGCCCCAATTTTGGCAGTGTGGACACTCCTTCCACTGAGGCAGATTGCAACCCTTCTACTGCTTGGCAGTTAGAGATTATCACCTCCTTGAGGGCAGGGACTATTTTTGTCTTTATATCCTAGGACCTAGCATGATGCCTTGTATATAATAAATGCTGAGCAAATGTCTATTGTATTAGATTGAATGCTGTTTGAGAGTAGCTTCAGCCCAAAAATTCATCACTCTTTAATAAAGAACTCTTTCAAACTTATATAGGCTGGCCCTCAAACAGTAGATAGGGCTTGGTCTATGATAACACTCTGAAACAATCTCTCTTAAATTTCTTTTGCTATATTATTTTTTTTTACATCAAAGACATTTCCATACATGGAACCCTCCATTTTATTAAAGAAAAAATAGTTTAAGCAAAATCAAAAACCACATCTAATAGCATATGCAAAGCACACCCATAGTATCTCACCCTAAGAGAGGAGGGCATTAGGTTTTTATTATCTGGTCTTTAGGATGAAGATAGGGCATTAAAATTTAATTATAGGTTTTTAATCATTCTGTATATTGTTCTCTAGGTTCTAATTTCTTCTCTCTGTATCTGTTCTTGCAGGCCTTCCCATATTTCTCTGAATTTATTCTTCATGAACGCTGTTTTATTTGATGCAATAGTATTGTATGATGTTTTTCAGTCATTTCCCACTCAATAGGCAATCATTTCATTTCCATTTTTTTAATACCACTAAAGTGCCTTATAAATGTTTTAGAATACAGGGTCAGCTATGTCTTTGACTTCCCAGCAGTGGCATTACTGGGTCCAAAGGCATGGATACATGCTTCTTCTACAAATTTTTTTCACGAGTCAGTCCTTTCCCTTCCATTGTTTGGGAGATACAAAAATGAGTAAGATACAGATTGCCCTCTAAGTAGTTTATAATTTGGTAAATTATAAATATAAATGAAACTAATCATGATACAAAATTAAATATAAATACATAGTATACATATGAATATAAAGTACATAGCATACATATAAAGTACTAAGATCTGAGGAAAAGACAGAGTACTTTGAGCTTAAGGCTCAGAGAATTTAACAGCAATAAACATTTATTAACCATCTACTTAGTACAGAGAACTGTGTACCAGGAGAAATACAAGGCATGGGACCTGCCCTCCTCGACCTTAGGGAGGTGACATGCACACGTGACCATAATGCTAATTGTCTAGAGATAGAGATTGGACATGGGATTTTCTTGGTAGTAGGAAGTGAGCACCTGCCCCATATCTTCACTGGCTCTGCAATTTATAGTCTAAGAGAGTAGTTCAGAGTAGTAAGGGATTAAGTGACTTGCTCCAAACCACAGTCACTATGTGTCAAAAGCAGGACTTCAGCCTAAATTTTCTTGGCTCTCTCTCCATTACGCCGTGATCCGTCTGTAATCCATAATAATAAATGTTAAATCAGACAAGGGCTACAAAATTACATCCTTTGTGGGGTCTGAAGGATAAGGTTAAAGGGAGTAGGCAGAGTTTAAAGTGGACCTTGAAAGGTGCTTAGCATTTCAACAGACAAAAATAGGAGAGGATACCTTACAGGTATTCGGAGCAATAGGAGAAATGTACAAAGGTGGGAAGGGACAGAGTGATTTAGGTGAACAGTGAGTAGCCCGGTTTGGTTAGATTATACAAGAAATAACATAGGTGGAAAAGTAGATTGAAGCCAGATTGTAGGAGACTTTAAATAAGCTCTTCTTCCTCTGATTTTTCTAGAGCACATTAGCTTATATCACTCCCTACTATAAAATGTTTTTGTCTGTGTCACTCGGATAGGTTCCACGAGTTCCTTGAGGGAGACCCCTAGGACATGGTGCAGTGCCTCGCACATAGTAAGCACTAAATAAATGTTTGTGGAATGGAATTGAATGAATTAATTGATATTTAATTATTAGAATGTCTTTTGGGAGGGCTATACTGGGCAATTTTGAGTTTAATCTGCCCTCATTACATAAACATCCTCCTTAGTGGATAAAGTACTGGACAAATCAGGAATTCCTAGTTTCAAATTCTGCCTCAGATACTCACTAGCTGTGTGACCTCAAGCAAATCACTCCACTTTTCTGAGTAGTTTCCTCATTCATAAAATGAGGAAACTGAACCCAGCAAGCCCCTGAGGCCCCTCATAACTCTCCTATGAGCCACTGGAGTGCCTGCTTTTTCCATAACTCACTGTTAAGTGGAATATATTAGAGGTATAGATGTTAAGTAAAGAATATTATACACCCCACCTACTGGAGCCTTCATTGCAAAACTGAAAATTATGAGGCTGAACATTGGCCAGACACAGAAGAAAAACAAATAAATAGTAAGCCTTTGAATACTGCTCCTTTGTTAATTTGTTAGTTTTAAGTGGTGATAGATGGCATGTGGTTCTTCGGGGAACTGGAGACAAAATCATTATAGAGTTAGGAATTTCCCACAAATCACTGGGATAGGCTTTGAGCCATTTTTGGCTAGTAGGAGAATAAGTGGGAATTCTTCTGCTTCCAAAATATGTACAGATAAGGCTGTTTCAGTGAGATGTTGGTTTAGAGTGGGTCTTCTACATTTACAAAAATAAAATATCAATAGTAGTTGTTTTCATTGTAGCAAAGGACTGAAAATGAAGAGGGTGCCTTCAGTTGGGGAATAGCTTAACAAGTTGGAGGATATGGATATGATGAAATATTATTGTTCCTTAAGAAATGATGAAGGGCTAGTTTTTGAGAAATCTGGGAAAATTGGGATAGACTGATAGTGAATTGAGAAGATCCAGGAGAATAATAAAAATAGCTACCATTTACATAGCACCTACGACGTGCTACTCTTTATAATTTTATCATTTGATCTTCACAACAACCCTGAGAGGTAGGTGCTATTATTATCTCCATTTTAAAAATGAGGAAACTGAAACAAACAGGGTTAAGTGACTTGCCCAGGGTCACATAGCTAGTATGTGTCTGAGAACAGATTTGAACTCAGGTCTTCTGGACCCAGAGCTTTATTCACTGCACCACTTGGCTGCTCCAAGTATATTTTATACACTTAAAAAAAAAACAACTAGTTGTACATGACAGATTCATTATTTCACACATAATACTTCTTTTGTGTTCTACTATATATGGAAATATTCTCTTTTGGGAGATGTTTGTTGAATCCAGGGGGAAAAAAATCACATTACACATACATTGACAACAACAATGTAAAAGGAAAACAAGTTGGAAACACGTAAAAACCCTGACCAACACAGTGACCAACTATAAAAAGTGCTACCTGTTTCCTGACAGAGTGGTGATGAACTTCAGGTAAAGAATGAGATATAGACTTTTGAAATGTCAGATTGTAGATTGGCTTTTCTTTGTTTATGCTCATTTGTTACAAGGACTGTGCTGTCCTTTTTTTTTTAATTGAGTAACGGGATTTGGGAAGAAGGGGGCGCCTAGTCATCTCAGTTCTCCCCCCTTCAAAAAAGGGAAAACAAAACAAAAGAGGGCCGCTAAAGCGTTTTTTTAAAATGCAGAGATGAAAAGACTATTCAGAGGGAAACAGACAAGCAAGAGAGCTTTGAAAGTTACATGGTAAATTCATCATATACAGTTACCAACCGCATGACCTTGGGCAAATCACTTAACCTCCATTTGCCTCAGTTTCCTCATCTGTAAAACGAGGGTAACAGAAGCACCTAACTCTTAGGTAGGATTAACTGAGATGATTAAATTAAATGTGGATTAAATGAGATAATATTGGTAAAGCACTTAGCACAGTGCCTGGCACATAGTAGGGGCTATATAAATGTTTATTCCCTTCCTTCCATTTCAGGTATTGGGGATAGCAAGTGCAAAGGCTAGGGAAGTAGAGAGAAGGTATATTGTGCCCTATGTGAAAGGACTAGCTTTGGGGTGTCATTAAAAGCAATTTGGTTGGATTGGAAAAATAACAGAATAGGAATAAGGAGATGTGGGTTCTATTGTTAGCACTGCCACACACTGAGATCGTAAGTGTAAAGAGGAACCAGCCACCGAGTCCAGTCCCAATGAGCATTCTGATAATATGTGTGAGCATGCTAATGTGTAATAGAAGTGTTTTGGACAGATCTGGAGCATGAGCAAACTTGTTCTGCTTCTGGTCTGTGAATGAATTGGTAAGAAAGAGTTTCTTTGATTGCCTGTGGCTACATAGCCAGAAAAAGGGGTTGGGGGCAGGGCACTAGCTGACTAGAGCACCAGTCCGATCTGTTTGTTAGACTTCTTCCTGCCCAATTGTGTCATATGAGAGCAAAGAGCCTCGGGACCTCCCTCTGAGGCTGACATATGACTTGCAAATATGGGCGTTGGTTCTTGTTCCCGTGTTCCTTCTTTTGTTTTAGACAAAAAAAGACTAGAAATGGAAATCTGAGATGGTGAGCTTCAAGAGGTCAGGCGATACTCAAGGTTCAAGAGAGAAGTCCATGCTAGGCTTTGTGGCCAGCCCAGCTTCAAGGCCTGAAGAATTGACTCTTGGGACTGATCCAGCCTGGCAGTAGCTGATGTGGGGACCCATCCAGCAGTAATGTCATGTTTGAGTGTGAACTTGGTGAGACCAACGCTATATTGAAGCTGTATTAAATTTGAGCCCACTTTTCCTGGCCACCAAGGTTTTATTTATTTTTATTTTATTTTTATTTTATTTTATTTTTTAATATAAATTTATTTATTTTTAGCTTTCAACATTCACTCCACAAGTTTTTGAATTCCAAATTTATACCCCATCTCCCCCTCCCCCCACCCCAAGATGGCATGCATTCTGAATATCCCTTCCCCTAGTCTGTCCTCTCTTCTATCTCTCTCCCCTTCTCTTATCCCCTTCCCCTTCTATTTTCCTGTAGGGCAGGATAGACTTCTGTACTCCATTTCCTGTATTTCTTATTTACCAGTAGCATGTGAAAACATTTTTTTAAACATATGTTTTTGAAACTTTAGATTTCAAATTTTCTCTCTTCCTCCCTCCCCACCCACCCTCATTGAAAAGGCAAGCAACTCAATATAGGTTGTACGTGTGCAGTTATGCAAAACACATCCATAGTAGACATGTTGTGAAAAACTAACTCTATTTCCCTTAATCTTTTCCTACCCTCCCATATATTCTATTCTTTCTTTTGACCCTGTCCCTCCTCAGAATTATTTACTTCTGATTATCCTCTTTCCCATTCTGTCCTCCTCTCTATCACCCCTGCTCTTTGTCCCCTTCCCCCTATTTTCCTGTAGGGTAAGACATATTTCCATACCCAATTGAATGTGTTTGTTATTCCCTCCTTAAGCTAAATTCTATGAGAATGAGATTCACTCACTCTCTCTCACCTTCCCCCATTTCCCCTCCACTGTAAGAGCATTTTCTTTTCTTTTTTTTTGTGAGATAATTTACCCCATTCTACCTCTCCCTTTCTTCTTCTCCAAGTATAATCCTCTCTCATCCCTTAATTTTATTCTCCAGATATGACCCCTTAATCTTCAATTCACCCTGTGCCCTCTATCTATCTATACATATAATTTTTTTCCTCCAACTACCCTAATACTGACAAAGGTCTCATGAGTTATAAATATCATCTTTCCATGCAGGAATGTAAACAGTTCAATCTTAATAAGTCTCTTATGATTTCTCTTTCCTGTTTACCTCTTCATGTTCCACTTGAGTCCTGTATTTGAAAGTCAAATTTTCTATTCAGCTCTGGTCTTTTCATCAAGAATGCTTGAAAGTCCTCTATTTCACTGAATGACCATTTTTTCCCCTGAAGGATTATACTCAGTTTTGCTGGGTGGGTGATTCTTGGTTGTAATCCTATCTCCTTTGCCCTCTGGAATATTATATTCCATGCCCTGCGGTCCTTTAATGTAGAAGCTGCTAAATCTTGTGTTATCCTGATTGTGTTTCCACAGTGCTTGAACTGTTTCCTTCTGGTAGCTTGTAATATTTTCTCCTTGACCTGGGAACTCTGGAATTTGGCTACAATATTCCTAGGAGTTTTCCTTTGGGGATCTCTTTCAGGAGGAGATCTGTGGATTCTTTCAATTTCTTTTTTGCCCTCTGGTTCTAATATATCAGGGCAGTTTTCCTTGATAATTTCTTGAAAGATGATGTCTAGGCTCTTTTTTTGATCATGGCTTTCAGACAGTCCAATAATTTTTTAGATTCTCTCTCCTGGATCTATTTTCCAGGTCAGTTGTTTTTCCAATGAGATATTTAACATTGTTTTCTAATTTTTCATTCTTTTGGATTTGTCATGTCGTGATTTCTCATAAAGTCACTATCTTCCAATTGCTGTATTCTAATTTTTAAGGAAGTATTTTCTCCAGTAAGCTTTTGGACTTCCTTTCCCATTTGGCCAATTTTTCTTTTTAGGGCATTCTTCTCCTCATTGGCTTTTTGGACCTCTTTTGCCATTTGGGTTAGGCTATTTTTTAAGGTGTTATTTTCTTCAGTATTTTTTTGGGTCTCCTTTAGCAAGCTGTTGACTTGTTTTTCATGATTTTCTTGCATCACTCTCAGTTTTTCCTCTACTTCCCTTACTTGCTTCTCAAAATCCCTTTTGAGCTCTTCCAAGGCCTGGGAGTGATTCATAATTTTCTTAGAGGCTTTGGATGTAGGAGCTTTGACTTTGTTGTCTTCTTCTGGTTGTATGTTTTGATCTTCTTTTTCACCAAAGTAAGATTCTATGGTCTGACTCTTTTTGCGCTGCTTGCTCATGATCCCAGCCAATTACTTGAGTTTTAAACTCTTTGTTAAGGTAAGAGTCTGCTTCCAATGTGGAGAATGTATTGTCCCAAGCTTCAGGGGTTTGTATAGGTATTTTCAGAGATACTTGTAGGGACCTGTAAATTTTCAGTTCTTCCGAGGTGGTATGATAAAGGGCAAGGTGTTTAACTCCTTTCCTGGCCTGTGACCACAAGTATTCCTTTCTGTCCTAACTGTGAGGAAGGGTTCCTCTCCACAGCCACTCCAAGCTCTGCCATGCCAACATGCTTCCTCACCCCAGCACCACCGCCCAGAACTGTGACCCAGATCCAAACAGGGGCAAAGCAAGAGATTCCTGCCTCAGCACTGTCAAAGAGATCCCTGCAGTCCCTCTCTGATCAGCCACTATATTCCCCCTCAGTCTGTGGGCTGGAAGCTTGGGAAGCAGCTGCCCCCTACCCACAGGGCCATGCTCTTGGGGAATGGAGCTGAAACCCCACCTTCCTGTCTCAGCACCAACAGAAACAGACTTTTCCCACTGACCTTCTAAGTTGTCTTTGGCATTTGTGGATTGAGGAGTCTGGAAACTGCCACAGCTGCCCGAGATTCAGTCCTCTGAGGCCTGCTCCAGGTTCGCTGAGCTGAGCTCCCAGCCCGGAGCAATATACCTTTCTGATCAATCATCCAGGTTGTCTTGGGCTGGAAATTTGTTTCACTCTGTCTTTTTGTGGGTTCTGCTGCTTCAGAATTTGTTTAGAGCCATTTTTTATGAGTATTTGGAGGGGTTTGAAGGAGAGCTCAAGGAAGTCACTGCTTTCACTCTGCCATCTTGGCTCCACCCCCCCCCCTCCAGGTTTTATAGAGGAGAATGTTCTCTCATAGTTAGGGGAAAATGTTTGTACTACTGTGTTCTTGTTATATTTTCAAAGTAAATGTTCCTTTGTAAAAGCTAGTTGATGTTAATTGGTTAAATGGAATTGGGGTGCTAATCCCTAGACCTAACAGTAGGGACAACATACTTCAATGGATACTTGAGCCTATAGTATTTAGAATTTTAAGGGGGGAGAAGTAATCAGCCTGGATCTTTTTGGTTGAAGCCAAAGAACATATTAATTACATAAGTAAGCCACTTGATTTCCTGGAATCTCAGTTACTTTCACTATCTTTAAAATGAGGGGCTCCAGAGGTAAATACTATTTCTCATTAAAAAAAAAAAACAACTACTATTTCTCTTTACTGGTCTTGGATGGAGATGAAAATTGACTAAAATTTCTTTTTTTTTTTTGTATGATTTCAGTTTCTGTGAGTACTGGGAAATACATTACTTAGACCTCTGGAGAGTTCATAAAAGAATCATGCAGATATCTTTACATGAATTTTATAGAGAAAATGATCAAGTGATGGGTGTGGTCTTACATATTTAATAAAATTTGCTTTGTATTCTCTTTATGTAAACAACTCTCCTTTTATTCTACTTTGTTCCCACAGCTCTTCTAAAAGGGCAAACCATCGCCATGTTTCTTTTCTTATATAACCAGAGATGACCCCATGACATATCATTCAGAGGCCATTCATTTCTGATTTTGCACAGCATAAACACCAAAATGGACATTTTAGCTATCTTCATGGAATCAGGAAACTGTAAAAGACTGAGATGCCATGCTGAGGGAAGCCTGGTGGCCAAGAGAACAAAGGTGATTGCATCCATCACGTCCATGGCACCTTTTATGTCATTCTGCTTTCACTGTTTTAATGCTATTACCTAAATATATATATGACTCCTGAATACAAGTCAAGACATCTTTACAATTATAGTCTTAAAATAAACAGGAGAGACAGTGTGGAATTGTAGCCTGGATGGACCTGGATTTAAGTATTATCTCTGATATATAATAAATGTGTTCTCTGAGAGGCAACTTTTTTTCCTTAATGGATGATTTGTGTCTTTGCCATGCATGGCATTATTTATGCAGAATTCATCCTACATGATTATTCAGCCCAGCAGACTTGTTATACATAAATTCCAAAGCTTTTTAGCCATCTTGTACAATTAGGCAATTCTCTGGGATTGTAATTTGTAGAGAAGGCACCAACTTAAGTTGGCAGAGGGAGTCCCCCTCACCTGAGATTTCTTTGTATCAGTGAAATCATAGGTTAGGTCCCTATTGCATTTCCTCAAACAAATGGATAAATAGATTACATTGGAATGCTGTGCCCCAGTCCTTAATTTTGGGAGGCTAGTGTTCTACATGGCATATGCATAGAAATTACTTATTAATAGCATTTGGCAAATGAAGAACAAAATCCAAGCCAGTCCATGTTCATTTGGGACTTGAGGAACAAAGGAAGCTTTTGCAATGCGTGAACCTATAGCCATGTATATAAAAGCAAGGATGCTTCAGTCAGTGCAAAGGGAAACAGCTGTTTATCTGTTTTCTTTGGGTTTTATTTTCTTTTTTACATGGCCATTCTGTCAGTATGGGGCTCCATAAAGCTGTAGGATATTGATAGGGAACTACCGAGTCCATGTGCTTTGGAACCCAACCCAATGATTTCCGAGCTCAATAACGCTATTTTATAATTGCTGGAGGGAAATCATGAACTGGAGAGTTGGAGGCAAAGGGGCTAATGTCTCCAACTCTTTGTCCAGAAGCCACCATTGCTTATTTTTTATGTTTCTCAACTCCTGAATGAATACCATATTATTGTTTTTATTTTTATCATTTTTTTTTGTTTGAACATGAGATACATATCAGATGGCTGTACTTCTGTCAAACGCTTGATGGAAAGGCTTATTGTAAGACTTCCTGCATTGAGATTGCTTTATATCCTGGCTATAAACCAAAACACTCATAAAATCTGATTGGATATCATCCTTACACGGTACCACCTATCCTCTTATAACAAAACAGGAACCCTGAAACTTCATGATAATTTTTCATCAGAATGGGTCTTTGCCCTCGTCAAATCTTACTGCTTTGGTCCTTCATATCTTTAGCGATAACTTACAAAGGGCATCTTATGTGGCAGCCAAAGGAAGTGGAAAGAATGATAGATTTGAAATCAAAGAAACTGAGTGTTACTCCAAGATACTCATGGGGTGGGGTGTGTGAAAAAATTTGCATGTTATACATAATATATGTATATTTAAAAGGGAATAACAAGTTATTCATAGTAGATTTGCAGTTTCATGTGCAATCATTTTTTTAAAAATTATGCTATGTTATGGAAATGCTTATTTTATTCTCTAAATTAAAAATAAAATAAATTTTATAAAAAGAAATAAGAGGGTTAGGCTTGATGATCTTGAAACAACTTTTCAGCATGAAACTCTAGAATCACATTTTCTTTCCTATAGGCCATTTCTTCTACTTGTATTCCTAGTGATCCCCTGAATCAGACAGACTCTCCTGGTCCTGTTTCATCTTAGAAAGTAAAATCATCCCAGTCTGTATTTGCCTTTTGGTTTCATGTTTATACTCTTGCTTTTCCTTTGGCTCATATAATATTAGATAGATAGATAGATAGATAGATAGATAGATAGATAGATAGATAGATAGATAAATAAAACATTTTTTAAGAGCTTTCTTTGTGTCAGGCACATAGTAATTCAAGGAATCAAATATTATCCCTATCCTGTAATTCTTTCTCTTCCCCCTTCTACTATAACTGATGCACCATATAAATCATCTCATACCCTGTGTGTATGGATTTCATCCAATTTTTAATTTTGATTGAATTTATTTTAATTTTAAATAAGTGAATTGATTTTCGTTGACTTTCTATTTTTATGAGTTGGTGCAGATTTTCCTATTGTTCTTTGTCCAAAGGTACTAACATCGTGTGTAGTAAAGCTTCCCCTCCTCTACCCTCCCCACATTGCTGGTTAGATTGTCCAAGATGGTCTGCACCCAACTGGACTCATCTCTTCATGCTATGCCACCTTCCTCACAGGATTGTCATAAGGCAGTGGCGAAGTGCCACAAACACTTGACCTGTCCTCCTCCTCCTCATCTCTACTGCTGCCATGTAATTCTGCATATCATCACGATTCCCTACAGACCAGGAGTGAGGAACCTGCAGCCTGGAGGCCACGTGTGGCCGTCTAGGTCTGTGGGTGCAGCCTTTTGACTGAGTCCAAGTTTTACAGAACAAATCCTTTTATTAAGGAGATTTGTTCTGTGAAATTTGGATTCAGCCAAAGGGCCACACTTGAAGACCCTGTGGGCCATACGTGGCCTCCAGGCCACAGGTTCCCCAACCCTGGATAGATCCTCTTTCCACATATGACTGCTCCCCAAGCATCAGAGGAGACCTTTCTGACTGTGCTATTCAGGTCCCCCAAAAGTCTAGCCCAGTGCTGTGACACACAGTAGATACTTAATCAACGTACCTTAAATGAGCTCTTCCATATTTCACTTAATCATTCATTAGTCTAATCAGTGTTCCTGGACATGACTTGCCATCTGCTGTCATGATGCCTTTGCATAGGGTGTCTCCTATGCCTTCAGCCCTCTTTCTCTTCACCTCCACCTATTAAAATACTAGCTTCTTTTAAGACTTAGCTCAAGGGACCCTTCCTATAAGAGGCCTTTCCTAATTACCTCAGGTATTCATGCTTCCCTCCAAAATTGTGGCAGCTAAGTGGTTCAGTGGATAGAGAAATGGGCCTGGAGTCAGGAAGCCCTGAGTTCAAATCTTGCCTTATACACTCACTGTCTGTGGGACCCTAGGCAAGTCACTTAACCTCTTAATCCACTAGAGAAGAAAATGGGAAACCATTCTAGTATATTTACCAAGAAAACCTCATACAGGGTCACAAAGAGTTGAAAACAAATGAATAATACTTCTCTCCAAAATTACCTTGATTTATATTGTTTCAGTTTAGATGCAGTTACCTGTTTACATATTATACCCCAAGTAGAGAATAGAAATTCCTTAAAGCTAGGGACGGTTTTCCTTTTTTGTCTTTGTACCCTCAGGAGTTAATCCAGTGCCTGGCCCATAGTAGACATGTAAGTGGGGTTGGATTCAACTCTTTCCATAGGACATCCTTCAGCCTTGTCTTGTTGAGATATCAAAACTTTCAGAGTTTTAGTAATATGATATGGAGTGATATGATATGATACAATATGATATATTTTTAATATTTTAATATATTTTCTTATATTTGATATATGTTCATGTAACCTTTATATGTATAACAATCTTAATAATCTATTTATATAATATTGTATATTATGTGTACACACACACGCACATGCACACGCACGCACGCGCGCACACACACACACACACACACACACACACACACACAACACACACACAACTTGAGAGATGGGGAATAAAACGAAACCCAGAAGCTTAATTTGTCTACAGCAGGGGTGGGGAGCCTGTGGCCTCGAGGCCACATGTGGCCCTCTAGGTCCTTAAGTCCTGCCCATTGACTGAATCCAAACTTTTATAAAGGATTTGTTCTGTGAAATTTGGATTCAGTCAAAGGGCTGCACTTGAGGACCTAATTGCAACACTTAGTCTGTTGAGGCCACATATGGCTTGCAGGTTCCCCACCCCTGCTCTAAAATGTCTTAAAAAGATCAAGCTTCCCCACAGTATAAAGAAATAGCACAGTGATACCTATATCCTCCACATTCTCATCAAAGACAAGCATGGATAGTCTCATTCATTGTCTTTAATGACTGAAGGAAGTTCAGATGTTGAAAATGCTATAAATGAGGGGAAATTTTCAAAACCTCTTGATTTCTAATTAATTATATTATTTACTTAAAGAACATATTCCTTTCTTATTCAGTAATGGGTGCCCAAGGCGATACAAGTGAAACAAGTGGGTTGATATCATTTCTCCCCTTTTCATGTAATTTTATAAGGGGTTGTTTGTAGCCAAGATAGAAGAAGTAGTTTCCCAACAAGTAATTCTTCTTCACAGCCTGTTTCCCCTATTGCAGATCTGTTCCTTTTCTTTACCTAATAACCCATCCACTCCTTTTGTGCTACACAGCAGGTCCATGTCAGACTTTGTTAATCATTGATTGGTTTGACTAGGTGGTTGGTTGGTAGTGAAGAAATTCTGTCCTTCCCATTGATTTTAATCAATGTGTCCTTGAGCCACTGAGCCATTATTGTTTCCTTGGGGGGCATCTTACAGACTAAGCATTGCAATTTAATTCACTAATCACTGGGCTTGTTACAAGGAGCATGATCATGTATGGCTAAATCTACAGTGGGATGAGATTCTTCTAAATGAAATTTTATTGTGTACCAAGTGAAGACTCATTAATTTGGGACCCTCAAAATAGAATTGTTTGGTCATTCTACTGGGCAGAGGTGGCATTTTTTCAACTTGTATGGATTTGTTTGGAATTCTTGAGTAAGAGGTAACTAATTTTTTTTAAGTGAAAACTTTTAAATTTTATTTTTTTCAAACTACAGGTAAAATATTTTTAACATTCATTTTTAAACTCTTAATACTTTTGAAAGAAGTATTATTCCTTTAATATAGGTATTCCCTCCACTGACCAAGAGAACAATCCTTTGATGCCATCTTATTCTATGTGGTGCTTCTCTGTCTTTCCATATATCCCCCCTTCTCCAAGTTGCCATAGCAACACAAGATTTAACATGAAACAAAACACATTTAAATGGATATGTTCCCATGTTCATGATTAACATCCCACTTTTGTGTTAACACATCTCTCTTCACAGAGACACTCCAAATCCCTCACCACCCCCCAAAACTATTTCAAAGAGAAAATGGGTCACAGGAAAATTTAGCCCACAAAGTGTTGTTTTAGATTTATAGACAGTTGTCTTTTCATTTTATATACATATAAAGCATGTCTAGGAAAACCGTGTATAACTGAAATTTGTAAATAATACAAATAATTGTTTTAGTGTGCAGATTCAGTTTTCTCTTCCATCAAGAGAAAGTGCTTAAGCCCTCTCGACTTTTTAAAAGTAGAAAGAGCTTGAAGCCCTATCTAGCTCCACAATTTAGCTCAGTTGCTAGCTTCTATAAGTGGACTTTCATCAATAACCTCAGTTGTTAGCATTCCTTTACAACCCCCATCTCCCACCCATTCAGTTAACTGTCAGTCAGCAAGCATTTATTAAGCATTTACCATGTGCTAGACACTATAGCTGAGGGTACAAAGAAAGGCACACACAGTCATGAGGGCATGAATGATCTCTCTTCAACCAACCATAAAATTTTCCGTTTTGGAGTCATTCAATGCATACCTACTTTACACCTTCGATAGATTAATTCTGTATCTCAAAGAGTCATTCCCACCTGATAAAGGTATCTGGGGTAGAATATATTGTGAATTTTTTTGTGTGTATTGAAGGATTTAGGACTCCCCTTTCACTTCCCCCCTCCATACACCATATATTATTATTATTATTAATCTCTCTTCAGTAAGTCTCTCATTAGACCCAAATTCACCATGACCCTCTTCTATCAAAAGTTCTATTATTACTCCCCTTCCCTGGCAGAAAGATACAAAGAAAGATGGTTTGACTCTGTTACTCTTTATATAGTCATTCTGATTACAGAAACAACTAAGTTATATGCAAACCTCTGACCAAGGACTCTTTCATGCCCATCAGGCCCTAAAGATAGCCAGCCTTTCTAGAGATAGGTTTCATTTGCTCATAAGTCTAAATGACTTCTCTTTCACTGGAGGTATTTAGGCACAGCCTGGATAATATCTTGTCAGGTATGGTTTAACCTTTTTGAGGTTTGATTTGGACTACATGGCCTCTGGAGCTCTCCTCAACTCTGACATCCCATGGTTCTGTGAGCCAAATAAAACATTCGTCAAATAAAGGAAATAGCTGCTCAGCATTCTTATAATAGATAAACAAATGGATGAAACGGCTGCTCCAAGGTTTTCTTCCAGCCATGTAAATGTGTAAATAGTGTTAGCATTTAGTTGATCTCTGGCTCCAGACTGTCCTTTCTCAAGTCTGTATGGTACTTAATCACTTTCTGAGAAATCTTTGGTAATCATTCCCTTTATTATGTCCTTTACTTTCTCAAGAGTCTGTCTTGGTTCCTATTATCTACTGTATATAATATGTCCCACCTCTTCTGCTGGTCATCCAGGTCCTTTCCCTACCCATCTCTAGTGCCTGGCATGCAGAAGGCATACTTATTCATTGATTGATGTGCATTTATAATACTTCTCATTATTCCCTAATATAAATCAATTACAGTGTTCTCTTCTTTGGCCTCTTAGCCTTATAAGCCATAAAGCACAAAACCTATCAATCATCAAATATTATTTAAATGATGATTATTCAATATTAATTGATAGCTACCATTATACAAGGTGTCCCAAACTAGTTTTAAGGTTGAATAACTTAAATGAAATGAATTTAATCAATTAAAGCTTAAAAAGGTACTAATATTTTTAGGACAGCCTGTGCTTATGTATATTTTAGAGACAGCTTAGTTTTCTGAAAAGAGCAGTGAGATAAGGAACTAGGACACCTGGGTTCTAGCCTCAATACTTTGCTGTTGAGATCCCATTAGTGGATGGGGCACAGGACTCAGAGGGAGGAATATATGGGGTTAAATCCTACTAAGACTTTGACAACTGAGTGACAATTGACGCACACATTGTTATTTTATTTTGAAATAAAATTTTTCATCCTACTACCTTTTTTCTTTGCCAAAAATAATGTACTGTATCAATTGATTCAGCTTGGTCCTTCCAGGTATTTTAAAATTCCAGTCCTTATAATGGTCCTTCACACAGCCTCATCGTCTTCATCTGTAAAATGAAGCTAATAATTGCTAAAGCACCAGCCTTACATATTTCTTATGAGTTAATGTTTGTGGAGTGCTTGCAAATCTTCAAGAGCTACATACATGTCAGCCATCATTAGGTGTGAAACCCTAATTAAATTCTTGTTCTCAATTTTCTCATCTTGAAAAATGGATCAAATAATCTCCAAATCACTTTGAGCTCAAAAATTCAATGATGCTATATCCTCAGAAGGGTTGGACATTCTGGAAATATTTGTTGAAGTAGAAAGTGCTCTGGGCTTGGAGGCTGAAAATCAGAATTCAGTCTCATAGTTATTATTAGCAATGTGACTTTAGATATGTTACCTTTTCTTTCTTTTGGTCCTCTTTTTTAAACATTTTGATTCAACACAGAAGACATGTTCAAGAAAATACCCAAACAACTTTAGGAAGAGACCATTCCCCCCAAATGCTGATGCAAAACCACTTAACAAAATGGTTGTGACTGATGGTGCATGTCATCTTCCACTTTGGTATTTCACCATTTGCAATGATGTAGGAAATAATGTGTTTAAAATGCTTTGGAAATTTTAAAGCACTATATATATGGACATTATTATACTTTCATAATCTTGGATCAACATTGTCCATTGTATTTAGCCTGATTTTTTTTTTTTTGCCTGTTAATGCAGTCATCATTTATGCTATTGTGGTAATTATACAGTAGTGTTGTTTTGGCTCTGCCATCTGTCACTTTTTCCAATTCTTCACATATTTTGTTAATTTTTCACATTCATTGTTCACTATGGCATGATATTTCATTGCACTCATAGGCATAACTTCTTTAGTTGTTTCCCAATCATTGAGTAAATTGACTTGCATGTAAGGATGCAATGAGTAAAAAAAGTTAGCTCTTTCTTACTGTCTTGAACTTCTTTGTATAAATTTACTTAGTAATGGGACCACTGAAGCTGACTATTAAAAAGGTAGTGACTTTTTAATATAATTCCAAATTGTTTTTCAGAATGGTTAGAGAAATTCATTGCTCTACCAACAGTCATTTAGCATTCCTCTTTTCCACAACTTCTCTGATGCCAACATTTTCAGATGTTTAATTATCTCCATCAACTTAATGAGGATGAATTTCTACCTCAGAGTTGTTTTGATCTACGGTTTTCTCATGACGAGTGATTTTGAACATTTTTTCAGACAGCTGTTAATAGTTAATATCTCTTTTTTGGGGAAATTCTTTTGTTCATATTCTTCGACTATCTGTCTAACTTTTAATGGCTCTTAATCATATAAGTCAATGCCAGTTCCTTCTAGATTTTGTATATCAGGCTTTTGTCAAAGATATTTAATTCAAATACTTCCTCTCCCCTAAACCTGACCTTTTCTTCTTATTTTAGCTCCATTGATTTGTTTGTGAAAAAGACAGATATGGCCAGAAAAGACCATGTTCAGTACTGGAAATCCCATATTAGGAATGACATGTATAATCTTAGAGCCTCCAGAGGAGAGAAAAAAGAATGGTAAAGATCCTGTGTTTATGTAATTTGAGGATCATTTGAAGGCTAGGTGGATGTTTTGTCTGGAGAAGAAAAGACTTGGGGAACATGATAGCTATCTTTAAAACTCTGATGGACTATGATGTTGAGGCTGAATTAGATTCATTCTACTTTTCCTAAGGAGAGAACTAGGTGGAATAGTTGAGAATTTCTGGAAGGTCAATGTAGTCTTGATGTCAAGAAAAATTTCTTAACACTCGTCATTGTCCTCAAATGGAAAGAGCTTTCTGAGGATGTAGTAGAGTCTCCCTTTTTGTTGATCTTTAAACAAAGCCCAGGTGATTGTTTGCTAGGTATATTGTGGAAGGAATTCTTTTTGTGAGATGGATTGGATAATAGAACCTCTGAGGTCTCTTGTAAGTCTGAAATTCTGGGGTTCTATGAAAATGACCATTTTGTCTTTTGTAAATCTTCCCTAGATATGTTAGATTGTGAATTTCCCCCCTATTCACAATTGTAAGAAGTCTAACTATTTTCCTGATAAATTTTAATGGTGTTTTAAAAAATGCCACAAAACTCTTTTACTCATTTGGATTTATGGTGGTACATGTTTAGTAAGAGGCTGGTCTTTCACCAAGCTGATACTTTTCAAGTAATTTTGGATGATTGAGATTACAATCTGCTATAGAGGATGAGAGGGAATGTGATTTAAGTGCTCGTGTGGCGGAGTTGACCTTAGCAACAACAAGGGCCATCTCTTTGGCAGAGAATGGAGAGTGAGAGAGGATGTCCAGGGATTTTGAGGTGAAGAGACTGTGAGAAGAAAGAGCTCCTGTAAAATGGCCTTAGTTTTCCCCAGTAAAGTAAGAGAAAAGACTCTAAGATGGAGGATGGGAATGGGAAGATACAAGGGGCTTTGGATTAACTTTTGTGGGTAATAAGAGAGAGAATAGAATAAAAAGACTATCTTGATACAGTGAGAGCCCAGTTTGAGGTTGGATAATAAATGAATTTGTAATCTAGCTAATTAGCACCCTTATGAGACTTGCCCACCTACATTCAGCAACTAATGTCTAGGAGCAAGGGGGCAGATAGTGGGAATAATCCAAGACTGCGATTTGTCAAAAGAAAAGCAGCAATGTGACCAGGAGTCAAAGGATTGGAAGGTAGAGGACAAGATAGAGTTAAAGGGATTGGGAGAGAACAGTGAAGTAGAGTGTGGGTAATGACCTGAGAAAATATCAAACGGTGGAAGGATTGTAGGTCTCAAAGTGGGTGGAGAATAGGTTAAGGAGGGGCGGGGCATAGGGAAAGGTGGAATGATGGAAAGGTTTGGTTAGATAGGGATGGTCAAATAGGAATATCAGAGTTTCTAATTGGGAAAGTGAAACCCAGGTGGGGTTTATATGTATGGCCACCATCTGTGTGATATTATCCAGTATTTGGACTAAACACTATATTTCAGTATGGAATATTTGAAGTCCAGGGATTAAAATGCTGAGTAGTATATATTCATCAAACTTCTACCACTCACTATTTGAAGCTGTGCTCTTCCACCATTGAATGCCAGCAGAGGTGCAGGATACCTGTTATCCCAGGTAATTTGGATCTGTCTCATCTAGGGGTGTGCTGTTAAATATTTAACAACCAGCTCTCCAGAAAGGGGGTGAGGGGTAACTTACAGACATGACTAGGTTTTAAATTTAATCTGCAGTATTAACATTTTCTTCCTTGTTTTCTGAAGTCCATACAATCAACAGAACAATAAATCAAGCCCTGATTGGTAGTAATTCTGAGGTAGAAATGCTCATAGGAGCTGGCTCCAGCGCAGCCCTGGCTGATTCCATGCAGAGTGAGGAAAATCTGCCACAATTGGACCATCTAGTAAACTATAGCATTGTCCTTATTCAAGGTCCCCATCAGAACACCAGGTGCTTTTAGCCTACTCAGGAGATGTGTGGTAATAGCTTCCTTAGATGATTTCCATATTGCTGAAATACACTATGACACCTCCTCTTCCCCCACCCCCAACTCTAGTAGCTTCTGTTACCTCTGAGGTCAAATATAAAGTCCATTGTTTGGCATTAAAAGCTGTTTATACCCTGGCCTTTTCCTACCTTTCCAACCTTCTTAGATTCTGTACCACTGGGCATTCCATCATGTTGGCCTATGTCCTGTTTCTCACACATTACCCCCTATCTTTTAAATCAGACATGCATAACTTGGAAGTAGTTAGGGGGCAAAATTAAAATAGGCTTAACTTCTTCGGACTACAGATAAGTTTTTAGCAGCTCACTTTCCAAGTAAAGGTATAATTAATGATTAAACTATTTTGCAGTTAAACCGTATTTTTAAAAAGGGAAATTTTCAATTAATAATCAATTAATTATATTTATTTCTTAGGATTTTTATTTGTCATGAAATCATTACTCTTAGACTAGAGACAGAATGACCACGGTTGGTTGCCAAGGGTCGTGTGGCAAACAGGAGAAAGTGCACAGTAGCAACCCACCCGCCAAGTTACATGACAGCTACAATAGTGACTAGTGGAAGGCGGGTGAAGCAGGGCATCGACAGAGCACTGGTTACATATTTACTTTCTTTCACAATCTCTCCATTTTTTGCAGGCCACCTGAAATCCTTTGGCGGGCTGCATGCGGCCATACATTGTACAGGCCTGTTTTAAATTCTTACCCTTGCACAGTCTTTTCCCCATGGTTGGAATGCTTTCCCTCCCAAACTCTAAATTTTAGAATCACTGGCTTCCGTAAAGATACCTCATGCCTCATACCTCAAAGACCCCCTCCATGAGGTCTTTCCTATTTCATCCAGCTGCTAGTGACATTTCCTTTTAGGTTTTCCTTCATGTACTCTATTTATTGCATTTGTTCTGATTTATATGTATAGTCTTCCCCATTAGAATATAAGCTCCCCAAGAGCAGAAACTATTTTTCTTTGTATCTCTAGTTCTTACAGTGTCTGGCATAAAGAAAACATTTAATAAGTACATATTGATTGGTTGATTAAAATTTTCTGTGCCCCAATTAAACAGAAACCTTTCTAATTATAAATTCTGGAATTTCTAATTCTAATTCACAGTTGTTAAAAATCTAGCTTTCATTTTCCTGCTTACTTACATTTTCCTATTTCTTTATCCCTCCCAGATAAGAATATTCATTCTTTTCTGTATTAGACCAATAATTCTTTTCTATCTGGTTGGTACAGTGGAAAGAGAATTGGATGTGACGTCAGAGGACATAAGTTCAAGTCCCAGATCAGACAGTTTCTGCCATGGTTATAGTAATTTTCTATATCCAGGTCTCAGTTTTTTTGTCTGTAAAATTAATGGATTGAAAGTAATGAATTGTAAAGGACCCTTCCAGCTTCAAAACTCTGACCGTAGGAATGCTTCCCATAAAGCCCAAACTAATCCATCAGCCAGTAAGCTTTTATTCATGTATGTGCCAGGCACTGAACGTAGAAATACACTGAATGAAACAATCCTTATTCAGAAGGGAAGATAACAAGTATACATATAAAGAGAAAGAATGGAAAAAAGTAAAAGGTAATTTGAGAAGGAAAACACTAGCATTTCTGGGGAGGAGAAGAAAAAGCTTCATGTGGAAAGGAATGTTTGAGTGACATATTGGAGAAACAGAGGAATTATATGAGACTGAGCTATCTGCAGGAAGTACATTTGGGGCATGGGAGATGGCCAGGGCAAAAGCACAGAACCAAGAGATGGAATGAGGGGGAAAGCTAGGTGGTACAGTGGATAGAGCACTGGCCCTTATGTCAGGAGGACCAGAGTTCAAATCCGGCCTCAGACCCTGGGCGAGTCACTTAACCCCAATTTCCTTAAAAAAAAAAAAAGGGAGATGGTATGAGGAAAAGAGAAATGGACTGGCTGGCTGGGTCACAGAGTGTGAGAAGGGGAAGAACGTCCACTGAAGCTGGAAAGGTAAGTTGGCACAAGATTGTGGAGGGCTTTAAAATCAAAATGGAGAAGAGCTATTAAAGTGTTTTTGAGCAACAAAATAACACAGATTGGAATTTAGGAGAAATCATTTTCATAACAGTTTTAACATTTGGACTGGAAGACAGACTTGAGGCTTCAAGAGCAATGAGGAGGCCATTATCATAATCTAGGTGAAAGGTGATAAGGTCTTGAACTAAGGTGGTAGCTCTGTGATGGTATGGGGGTGGAAAGCATAAGATCTGGCAGCTAATTGGATGTATGGAGTCAGGGAAAGAAAGAATAGTTGAGGATAACACCTTGGTTACAAACCTAGGAGACTAGAAGAATGGAGGAGCCTCCCACCAAAACGGAGAAGTTTGGGGAATGAGAGGGCTTAGGGGGCAAGATAATGAATTCTGTTTTGGAAATGTTGAATTTGAGGTACCTCCAAGATAATCAGTTTGAAATGTTCAATAGGCAATTTGTAATGGGAGACTCAAGCTCAAGGGAGAGACTTTGATTGGACAGCCGCCTGTAAGTCATCTGCATAAATATACTAATTAGATCTATTGGAACTGATGAGGTCACTAAAAATGAGAGCGTAGAGAGAGAAGGGTTGGCTTATGCATGTTGCAGAGGGTTTCTTACATTTCTACATATTTCCCCACTGAGTAATCAGATGTGAAACTGACAGATTGCCAAGCATAAGTTCCCCTTTCTCCTGTACTATCTTTCTAGTTTGATCTCTTGCTGGAATTTGGACCCAGCTTTTCTTGCCCATAAATGCATGATGTGTGTATGTGTATGATTTTAATCTCTTTATGCCCTTACTTCTGATTCCTTTCAGGTGTTCAAATATTTACAACTAGATCCAGGAATAATTTGCTTTGTTTATATGGACAAGCCAATTCAATCTCCATCATTCATTCACATTGACATACACAGTTAATTCAATCTCTCTAACTCTGAAAATGAAATAGAGTGGAAAAGGCACTGAAGTTGAATCCTGGCTGCCACTTTTGTGACTTTGAATGAGTCACTTCACTTTTCTGGGCCTCAGTTTCTTCATCTGTCAAATGGGGGCATTGTTTTATATTCTCCAGAGACACACTTAGTTCATGACCCTGTAATTCAGAAAAGTTCCCTCTACCTTTCTGATCCTTTTACCCCCATCTTTGCTGTTTTACAGAAGTTAAAGGCACAGTGCTAAATTGAATGGGAAAAACAGAGTAGGAACATGTCTCCAGAGGCTTTTTTAATATCAAGAAGCTGGCATCTGTCGCTTAAACTGAAACCACTTTTCTAAGCTTGTCATAAATGGAAGCAGAAAAATCACAGTTTAGCATTGAGTATGACTAAACTTTCCATACCCTTTGGCATAGCAATTCACTTACTGGGAATATTTTTTAGAGAAGTCAGAGACAGAAAAAAATGTGTTTTTCATGTATACTATACATATATATACACACACACACACTTATATATGTATATATGTATGTAGTATGTGTGTGTATACACGTGTAATTAGGCATATAATATAAATGCTCAGGGATTAGAGCACTGGACCTAGAGTTTGGAAGACACAAGTTCAAATCCAGCCTTAGAAACTTAGTAGTTGTGTGACCCTGGGTAAGTCATTTAACCATTATTTGCCTTAATCTACTGGAGAAGGAAATGGCAAATCACTCCAGTATTTTTACTGAGAACACCTCATGGACAGTATTGGTTTGCTATGGTCCACTGGGTCACAAAGAGTTGGACATAAATGACCACCAATACACACACACACACACACACACATATATATATATATATATATATATATAAAAGCATGATATCTTCAATAATATAAAACATACACACACATAATTATATGTGATATCAATATATTGCATGTGTGCAATATATTAAAACATGTTTACATGCGTGTCTACACATGTAAAACACCTTTGCACCTTTGCATATGTTAGTCTGTATATGCACACACATATACATCTGTTTGTATGTCTGTATATTAATAGCAGTCATCTTTGTGGTTGAAAAGATCTAGAAATAAAAGAGGTGTCCATTGAATGGGGAGTGGCTGACAAAACAATGGCATGTGAAGGCAATGGAATGATTTAATGAAACAAGAAATGACAAATATGAGGAAATTTACAGAAACATGAGAAAATTTGTGTAAATGAATGCAAAGTGAAAGTAGAATCAGCAAAAACAAGAAAGAAACCAACCCCGACTTTGTGGGTGTAAATGAGATCACTAACAGGAATTTGAACTCTGTGTTGCTGAAAAGCTAATGAAAGTCCTAAAAAACAGAGAGAGAACCATGGCTCCCCCTCCCTTCAGAGAGGTGAGAGACAAATAGGACAGGTTACTGTATATATCATCAGCTGGAATTGCCAAATGGAGTGGTTTTATTTACTTGTTCTTTTTCACAAGGCAGGATTTCATCTGCAGGGGGTGGAGTCTGAAATGACTTTGCTATCAACTTTGGGAAGACAGAAGGCATCAATAAAATACATTTTTTAAAATAAGATCACTTAAAATAGAGTAGGGTTAAAAATGGTATGACAACTTAGAACATATGGTAGATCTTAATATCTTAATAGACTGGTGGATTCTCTGAGAAATAGAATGTCCTAGATAGAACATAAAAATATAGGAGAGGCACAAGGGGTGGGGGGGAACAGTAAAATTGAAAATTTGGGGGTTTTTTTGGTATCCCTGCAAGTGAAAATAGAAAGATGCCATCTAGCAAACAAAAAGAAACCAAGTGAGAGGATGGTAACTGGAGATTGGCTGAACCAATTTTGGTACATGGAGGTAATGCAGTATTCCTATACCATTAGACAGAGCAAACATGAAGAATTAGTGAAATAGAGTAAAGTAAGCAGAACCAGGGAAACAATATAATCAATAATGTGACATGTAAATGAAAAGGACAAAAAAAGCTGAATGTTGTATAATTTTAATAACTAAATTGAGCTCTAGAGAAGAGAAGCATTTTCTTCCTTTCATCTCAGGACTGGCCGACTATGAGTGAGGAATATTGTCCAAGTTGTCAGTTGTATCTAATGTGTTGATTAGTTTGCTGAAATGATTTTTTTTCTTTTTAAAAAAAATATTTATTTCAAGAAATGCCTTTTTTGCATAGAATAGGGAAGGATATAGCTAGAAATATGTATTATAAAAATAAAAAAGTATTATTTCTTTTCCAATTTATTTTTTTAATTATCAAGCATTTATTTTTTCTCCCCTCCACTTCTCCACCTCTCTCCCCCTGCAAAAAAAAAGAAAGAAGAAAAAACATTTGTACTAAATAAGCATTGACAAGTAGAAAAGTTCTGATATTTGTCATGATGAAAAATATAACTGATTCTTATTTCGTCACTTCCCTATCATTTCATTGGTTCTCTGAAACATGGTTGATAATTGTGTTGATTGCATTAAGACTTTCAAAATTGTTTTTATAATGTTAATGCCATAGTAGATTATGGTTCTGCTCAATTTACTCAAATTTGTACAAGTCATTACAGTTTCTCTGACACCATCTTTCTTAACTTCTTAAGGCACAATAGTATTCCATTATAGTCATATGCTCTAATTTGTTCCACTATTCCCCAATTGATGGGTACCCCTGCTTAGTTTCCAGTTGTTTTCTGTAACAAGGAAAGCTGCTATAGTTTTATACTCATGGGTCTTTTTCCTCTTTCTTTCATCTCTAGAGGATTCACTTCTTGTAACGGTATTGCTAAGTCATGGGATATGTGCAATTTATTCACTTTTGGAACATAATTTCAGATTAATCTCTACATAGTTATATCAATTCAAAATTCTAACAACGTATCCCTATGCCTGTTTTCCCAAAGCACCAGCAATATTAGTCATTAGAAACACTCTTCCTTGATACATTTCCTACTCACTCTGGTCTCTGCTCTATTTCTCTAGAATTCTTTCATGGACACTCTATAACATCTATAGCTAAAGGGATTTGGAGAGGTTGAGATTCCACAGGTAGCTTCTGTGTAGCCAGAAAAAGGAGGAACTTTTTTTTGTTAGTCTTTGAATCAAAAGCATCCAAAAGCAGCAAAAGTGTGCGTCTTGTTTAGCTTGCTACCTAAGGACAATGAAAAAAATTGACTTTTTCAATGGTTAAGATGCAGTTGCCAAAAACAACGTGGTTATTGCTTTGCAAATCACTGTAATCTATGATAATTTTCATGGGATTTCATCGTTTCTAGGATAGTCCTTTCTAGTCCTAGGTTAGTACTTTCGTTTTCCTGGCAAGAGACGCAGTAGACCTAGTGGGTCAAGTGTAGTATTGGACAGACCCAGAGCCAAGAAAACCGTGGCTTAGAGTCCACCTCAGACACTTAATAGTTGTTAGCAAGTGAATCAATAAGCATTTTTTAAGGGCCTGTTGCATGCCAAGCTCTGTGTTATGCTCTGGGGATACAAAGAAAGGCAAAAGATAGTTCCTGCCCTCCAGTTACGATCTAATGGGGGAGACAACCTGCAACCACGTGCAAACAAAATACAGACAAGATGAATAGGAGACAATCAACCATGGAAAGGGACTGGTTTAAAGGGGCATGAGGAAAGGCTTTTCATAAAAGGTGGGATTTTACCTGGGATTGAAGGAAGTGAGGGAAACCAGGAGGTAGAGATAGGGAGAGAGAGAGAAGATACCAGGCATGGAGGACAGCCAATAGAAATGCAAGGAATCAGGAGAGTGTCTTGTGCCAGGAACAGCAAGGAAACCATTGTTTCTGGATAAAAGGGTACTAGGATTGGGGGTAGGATGGCTTTGAATGTCAAACAAAATTTTTATTTGATCCTGGAACTATTAGGGAGCCATTGGAGTTGATGGAAAAGGGAGGTGGAGGGGGCAGAGCCAAGATGGCAGAGTGAAAGCAGCAACTTGCTTGAGCTGTCCCCCAGACCCCTCCAAATACCTATAAAAATGGCTCTAAACAAATTCTAAGGCAGCAGAACCCACAAAAAAGACAGAATGAAACAAATTTCCAGCCCAAGACAACCTGGATCAGAAAGGTATATTGCAACGGGCTGGGAGCTGAGCACAGGGCAGTGTGGGCGTGCAGGCCACAGCTAACCTGGAGCAGGCCTCAGAGGACTGAATTGCAGGTAACTGTGGCAGTTTCCAGACTCCTCAATCCTCAAATGCCAAAGACAACTTAGAAGGTCAGTGGGAAAAGTCTGTTTCTGCGGTGCTGAGAGAGGAAGGTGGGGTCTCAGTTCTAATTCCCTAAGAACATGGCACTGCCGTGGGCAGCTGCTTCCCAAGCTTCTGGCCCATAGACTGAGGGGGAATCGAGTGTCTGATCAGAGGGGGATTGCAGGGATCTCTCTGCTGGTGCTGAGGCAGGAATCTCTTGCTTTGCCAGTGCTTGGATCTGGGTCACAGTTCTGGACGGTGGTCCTGGAGTGAGGAAGAGCGCTGGCACGGTGGAGCTTGTAGTGGCTGTGGACAGGAAACCTTTCTCACAGTTCCAGGACAGAAAGGAGTACTTGTGGTCACTAATAGACCACAGCACAGGCCAGGAAAGGAGTAAACACCTGCACCCTTATCATACCACCTTGCAAGAACTGAAAATTTACAGGTCCTACAAGTATCTCTGAAAACAGCTATATAAAACCCCAAGCTTGGGACAGTACATTCTCCACATTGGAAGCAGACTCTTACCTTAACAAGAGTTTAAAACTCAAGTAATTGGCCAGGATCATGAGCAAACAGTGCAAAAAGAGTCAGACTATATTATCTTACTTTGGTGACAAAAAAGATCAAAATATACAATCAGAAGAAGACAACAAAGAGCTCCTATATCTAAAGCCTCCAAGAAAAATATGAATCAGTCCCAGGCCTTGGAAGAGCTCAAAAGGGATTTTGAGAAGCAAGTAAGAGAAGTAGAGGAAAAACTGAGAGTGATGCAAGAAAATCATGAAAAACAAGTCAACAGCTTGCTAAAGGAGACCCAAAAAAATACTGAAGAAAATAACACCTTAAAAAATAGCCTAACCCAAATGGCAAAAGAGGTCCAAAAAGCCAATGAGGAGAAAATGCCCTAAAAAGAAAAATTGGCCAAATGGAAAAGGAAGTCCAAAAGATTACTGAAGAAAATACTTCCTTAAAAATTAGAATAGAGCAATCGGAAGCTAGTGACTTTATGAGAAATCAAGACACTGTAAACCAAATCCAAGAGAATGAAAAATTAGAAAAAATGTGAAATATCTCATTGGAAAAACAACTGACCTGGAAAATAGATCCAGGAGAGAGAATTTAAAAATTATTGGACTATCTGAAAGCCATGATCAAAAAAAGAGCCTAGACATCATCTTTCAAGAAATTATCAAGGAAAACTGCCCTGATATAGTAGAACCAGAGGTCAAAATAGAAATGGAAAGAATCTACCAATCTCTTCCTGAAAGAGGTCCCCAAAGGAAAACTCCTAGGAATATTGTAGCCAAATTCCAGAGTTCCCAGGTCAAGGAGAAAATATTACAAGCTGCCAGAAGAAACAATTCAAGTACTGTGGAAACACAATCAGGATAACACATTACATTAAGGGACCACAGGGCATGGAATATAGTATTGCGGAGGGCAAAGGACATAGGATTACAACCAAGAATCACCCAGCAAAACTGAATGTAATTCTTCAGGGGAAAAATGGTCATTCAGTGAAATAGAGGACTTTCAAGCATTCTTGATGAAAAGACCAGAGCTGAATAGAAAATTTGACTTTCAAATACAAGACTCAAGTGGAACATGAAGAGGTAAACAGGAAAGAGAAATCATAAGAGACTTATTAAGATTGAACTGTTTACATTCCTGCATGGAAAGATGATATTTATAACTCATGAGACCTTTGTCAGTATTAGGGTAGTTGGAGGAAAAAAATTATATGTATAGATAGATAGAGGGCACAGGGTGAGTTGAAGATTAAGGGGTCATATCTGGAGAATAAAATTAAGGGATGAGAGAGGATTATATTCAGAGAAGAAAGGGAGAGGTAGAATGGGGTAAATTATCTCACAAAAAAAGAAAAGAAAATGTTCTTACAGTGGAGGGGAAATGGGGGAAGGTGAGAGGGAATGAGTGAATCTTATTCTCATAGGATTTGGCTTAAGGAGGGAATAACATACACCTTCAATTGGGTAAGGAAATCTATCTTACACAGGAAAATAGGGGGAGAAGGGGACGAGAGAGGAGGGCAGATTGGGAAAGGGGGTAATCAGAAGCAAATACTTCTGAGGAGGGACAGGGTCAAAAGAAAGAATAGAATAAATGGGAGGGCAGGATAGGATTAAGGGAAATAGAGTTAGTTTTTCACAACATGTCTACTATGGAAGTGTTTTGCATAACTGCACATGTACAACCTATATTGAGTTGCTTGCCTTTTCAATGAGGGTGGGTGGGGAGAGAGGAAGGGAGAAGATTTGAAATCTAAAGTTTTAAAAACATATGTTAAAAAAAATGTTTTCACATGCTACTGGGAAATAAGAAATACAGGAAATGGGGTACAGAAGTCTATCCTGCCCTACAGGAAAATAGAAGGGGAAGGGGATAAGAGAAGGGGGGAAGAGATAGAAGAGAGGACAGACTAGGGGAAGGATATTCAGAATGCATGCCATCTTGGGGTGGGGGGAGGGGTGAGATGGGGTGAAAATTTGGAACTCAAAATCTTGTGGAAGTAAATATTGAAAACTGAAAATAAATTTGTATGTGCATATATATATATATGTGTGTGTGTGTGTATACATATATATATACATATATATACATATATATATACATATATATACATATATATACATATATATACATATATATACATATATATACATATATACATATATATATACATATATACATATATATACATATATATACATATATATATGTATATATATGTATTTAAAGTGAAAAGGGAGGTGGATATGGTCAGATTTGCACTTTAGAAAAGTTACTTTGACAGTGGTGTGGAGGAAGGACAGGCTTAAAGCAGAGAAGACCAACCACCAGGGGTTAAGGTGATAAAGGCCTGCATTAGGGTAGTGATTGTGTCAGGGGAGAGAAGGGAGTTTAGATGTTACAGAGGTAAAATTGGCAGGACCTGGCAACAGATTGTACATAGGAAATGAGAGAGAGATTGAGAGAGAAGACAAGGGTGCACCTAGATTGTGAACCTGGGTGACTAGGAGGATGGTGGAAAGTTAGGATGAGGGAAGCATCTGGGAGGAAAGATAATGAATTCTGTTTGGACATGTTGACTTTAAGATGTCTACAGGACATCCAGCTACAGATGCAAGTCTAGAGTGTAGGAGAGACTGGATAGGTTAGGCCTGGATAAATAATTTAAGAAACATCAGTATAGAGGTGATAATTAGATCTGTGGCAGCTTGTGGGATCAAGTGAAAAGGCGAAGAGGCCAGCACAGAACCTCCTTGGGGTTTTCCATAGAGTTCGTGGGCATAACATGGGTGAAGATCCAGAAAAAGAGACCGAGTGTTCAGATAGGCAAGAGGAGACAAAAACCTAGAGAAAAGGGAGTATCAAGGAGAAGTGGGTCATCAACTGTGTCATATGCTATAGAGAGTCAAGAAGAATGATTAATGAAAAATGGCCATTTGATCTGGCAATTAAAAGATCAATGATAACTGAAGAGAGCAATTTCAGTTGAATGTAGCAGTCAGAAGCCAGACTGTGAATTGAGTGAGAAGAAAGGAAATGGAGGCATTGATTACAGGTGGCTTTCTTAAGGAGTTTAGCCACAAAAGGGAGGAGAATTATGGGATGATTGCTAGTGGGAATGTATGGATCAAATCAGGGTTTTTTTTGAGGTCAGGGAAGACATGGGTATGTTTGTAGGTAATAAGCAAAGTGCCAGCAGACAAGAAGGGATTGGAGATAAGTGAGAGAGTGGAAATGATAGGGGGGACAATCTTATGGAGAAGACAGTGTGGAAGGAGATCCCTTGTGTGTATAGATAGGTTTGCCTTGGTAATGAGAAGAGCCCATCTCTTCTTGTGAGTCACGTGAAGGAGCAGACAATGGTCAAAATGATCTTAGTGATGTGAAATGGAGAGAGAAAAAGGAGCTCTTGGTGAATAGCTTCAGTTTCTCAGTGAAATATGAGCAAGGTTCTCAGCTGAGACGACAGTAGGAGAGGGAACTACAGAAGGTCTAAGGAGAGATGAAAAAGTTGGAAAGTCACTTTTGTGAGTGCGATAGTGGGTTAATTAGGGAGGCATGAAAGAATTTGCTTGTCACAATGATTTTCTCCATCTTCAGTGAACAGTATTTGTATAAGTAGGAGCAAAGACAGTGGGTATGGCTTGGCAGGACAGGATGGGTGATAGACTAATTAGGCCAGGGACTAGAGAAAAGAGGAGATTGTAGAACTGAACCAGTCCAGCAAGGGGTGAGGATGGGAAAGATAGGAGAGTAGAGCTAGCATAAGGGCAATGGATGGGGAGAGAAATGAGACATTGAGGGTTTGGAGGTCATGGTGAGGGTGAAGAACATGGCTTAGGGAATAACAATAGATTATAATCATAAAATGGAATTTCAGAGTTCCTGAACATAGAACTAGGTGGTGGCAAGAGCATATTCATGTCAAAGTGGGGTGGGGTAGAGGGATAGATCATATGAAATAAATTGAGGAACCATGGGAGTACAGTGTTTGAAGGAATATCAATATGCATATTTAAGTCTCCTTGTATAAGGCAGGAGTTCAAGAACAGAGAAAGACTATGAGTCAGACAGTAACCTCATTGAGGAAATAAGAGGAGTGTCTTGGAGGTTGGTAGAAAACAGCTACCCAAATTCTGATTGGGTGCTACATATGGATTGAGTATACCCCAAAGGAGGAGAAGTTACTGAGTGATGGTGGCAGAGGGAGAGCCTGGATGTTGTAATATGGAGCAAGGAGTATTCCATCTCCTCTACCATGACCAGACAGTCAGAGGAATAAGAGAAAGTGCAACCAGCGCTGGAAGAGGTGGCCAAGGAAGGCTGTGTCATCAGGAGGAGTCGGTCTCAATGAGAGCCGAAAGATGGACAATATGGTCTGGATGATGACTGCAGTAGGTTCAGAACTGGGAAATGTAGGTTGGTTGGTTGTCCTTTGTTCTAGAAGAGTCAAGTTATAATGCGGCCAACTGTGGCTGATCAGACCAATACAAGCTCAGAATGCTCTACCACAGGTCAAGCACCAATAGTCCAAAGTTCTGAAGAGAGATCCTGCAAGTGTCCTTGTATTGCTTCTTCTGACCACTGTGTGAGTGCTTGCCCTGTGTGAGTTCTCCATAAAATAGTCTTTTAGGCAAAAGTATATTTGGCATTCGAACAACGTGGCCAGCCCATCAGAGTTATGCTCTCTATAGCAGAGAAGGTAGCTTATTAATCGTTGATGAATGAATTCAGACAGGTTGTCAACACTGACTTTGACCTTTAGGTGGAGTCAGTTAAACTCTATGGATCTCAGTTTCCTCATCTGTAAAAGGAGGGCATTGGACTTGATGACTTCTAAGGTCTCTTCCAGCTTAAATCTAGGATTCTGTCAGTTGCTCTGTGTGGGCATAGCCTTCAAGAACTCAGGATTATTATACGCCAAGGAAATCTGCAAGTTTCCAGGTATGCCAAAACAGTCAAATAGCAGTCTGTGATAACAAAGACTTAGAAACAGAGTGTATGCCCATCAATTAGGGAATGGCTGTTAAAAAAAAAGTAGTATATGAATGTATTATTATCTTGCCACCTTGGAATCCCTCTATCCTGATTGGCAGTTACCTTTCCTAGATCATTATTTCAGGAAAGCCCCAGCTGCCCCTTCTCACTTTATTCCCTGCTCTCTGCCCTTCTCTTCCTCTCAGACTTTTCTGGAACCATGATTGAATCAACTCTGTAATGTTCTTTCAAAACACTCATCATTCCTGTAACTTTTTGGATGAGAATACATCTCCTTGATTTTTGTATGATATGTTGTACCCCTATTTGAATGTAAACTCCCAGATGTCAGGAACTGGCTTTACTTTTGTGTTTGTATTCCCAGCACTTAGGGCAGCACTGCTTGGCTTATTGTATGCACTTAATGTTGTTGTGGCTTTTTTTTTCCCATTCATTCAAACATAGACCCATTGTTTTACATGCCCGAAGATTGTGGATGCATCACAGCATATATTTCCTCATCCTCCCAATTTAGCTTCCCAGCCCACTGAAGTGGTTAGCAGCAGTAGCAAATACTGTCCTCCACAAGTTTTGTCCTCTGAAAGCTTGTTAAAACCAGTTGAAAGAGATATGTGTGCCCTGGAGCAAAATTTTCAGCAAACAGAATTTAGTGCAATTCTGTTCACATCTCTTCACCTGCCCTTAGCAAGCTGTCATAGGTTTAGCCTGGTTGCTTATGATAATGGCAGCCCACCATGGAGGAAATTAGGCAGAGAAAAAAAAATAACCTTGCATTATCATCCTCAACATTGGGGATTGGGGAGTATGTGTAAAGAAATATTATGAGCTGAATTTGACAACAATTATTTAGCACAGGTGGCTGGTTGTGAAGCTTAAATGCGTTAATCTATGTGAAAGCATCTTCATAAGAGCAAAGCAGTTTAAAATTATGAGCTGTTATTATTATGAGCAATCAGGGTTTTGTCCAAGAAGAAAAATAGCTGTGTGGTTGCTGAGAAAAACACTCTAGGAGAGCTGGCCAGAGCTATGATATAATCCTACCAGCAAGATTTTCCTGGGGTCATCTAGCCATGTTTTTCTTGAAGCTTTACATAGCCTGAAGATAAAACAGCCACATTATCGCCATATAACAGGGCTATACCCAAAAGGGAGAGGGTTACAATTCTTCCCCATCCTTTCCTCTACCTGATTTCAGGGACATCTGAATATCTCTATCAGATACAGAGTGGCTGAGGACAGGAATTATATTGGCATAGTTCTTTTTGCAAGGGGGAACATAATAAATACTTGTTGATAATCAGGATGCCTAGCATACCCAAACGTGCCCTTATAACCACTCCCATGTTACTGAGAGTTCTAGGTTAATCATTTTAAGTGAAAGTTGATTTGCTTCTATGTGTCTTCTTTTATTGTCAATTAAATTCATTCTAAGTAATTTCCATGAATTTAATAGGTGGCTCTCTAAAAGCATTTCTAATCCATTCTTTGGCATTCTCACATTTGGAGACAATTATGCTTAAATTTTTTTTTGTAAATTGTATAAATTACAGTTAGAAATCTTTCACAGAGTTGAGATTTGTAAATTCAAAAGAGACAAAGCAGATGTGTATAGGTAGTTACTACCATGAAAACATAAAGAAATAAAAATTTTAATTTAAGGTAAAGCATGGGGCCACACCTATGGATAGCTGCTATCATAGATTTAAATGTATTCTTAAAATAACAAAGAAAATTAGAGTAAATAGTGATCAATAGCAATTATAGTAACTGTGGACTTTTTTTTTCCTCTTAAGACTTGCTCCAAGTGGTATTTTATCCTAAAAGTAATATGCAAACAAATCGGCATTTAATATTTATACTATTATTTTACATGATATTGTTTAACATGTAAGGTGTAATTGAGAGACAAAGTCTTATGCTATCTCATCTCTCAGTTACCTAACTTTCTTTGCCTGTTTAGATAGGCACCATTATTTGCCTGGAGGCAGACTTCTGAATTGTAGGAATCACGCTTAAGAAAAGTTAAATAGTTTAAAAAGGGTGTATGCTGTGAAAAATTAACTCTATCACATGATGACAAATGACATATTTTATCACAAGATTGACAGGACCAGACCTATGATTTATGGGTAAAGGATCTCCTAGATAAGGAAACTCTCTCTACCAATGCAATCATTCCTTTCTGTGCAACTTATAGTCATAACTTATTCTAGGCATAAGTTAAATTTGGCATTCTTATGTCAACACCTGTCTACCTGCTTTTAGTTACACTAACCCTAACTGGCTTCTTTAGATGCTACTGGGTTCATAGAGTGTCAGCATAAGCTACTAGATAAATCCACCATAAATACAAATTTCAACTACGCAAGTAACAAAAAGAGACGATTTTTGTGTGATTTTTACACAATCTCTCCTTAGTTTCATGGCCTGAATTGTTCATTTTCAGGGCAAATGTATTAAAAGTAAAACAAACTTGTACTCATGGAAGACTGCAATACTTAGATTATTAGGTTTTCAAACTTTCTGACCGTTATTTTCACTGGAACAAAAATAAATGTAGAAAATTTGTCAATTTTAATTTATGCCTAGAATAAGGTATGACTTTAAGTTGAAGAGAGCGTCTGAGGCTGGATTTATACTCAGGCCTTCTTGACTCCAGCTCCAGCGCTCTATCCACTGCACCATGTGGCTGCCGCTTGGTCACGTATGGCTGAAGGCTTTGGACCTGACCTAGGACTCATCACTTACCATCTGATTTAGGAAGGCACTTGTGTTTCACTGAGCCTTAGTTTCCTTATCTTTAAATGAAGATAATGAGATTTGCAGAACATTCTGAGGAATAAATTAGATAATGTGTGTCAAATTTGCTAGGATTTTCTAAGTACCTACTATGAGAGTTTTTGTTTTTAAATTCCATCAGACCTTTAAAACATAGAAGACCACATGGACTCTCAGCCATCAGGGAGGGCGGTATTGTACAGTTGAAAGGATATTGGGTTTTGGAGACCTGCCTGCAATCTAAACTGTGTTCCTTCATATCTCTGTGACCTTGGGGAAATCACTTAACTTCTCTAGGCCTCAGTCTCCCATTTTGTAAAAGGAGGGGGTTGGATGGATTTTTAGGGTCCCTTCCAGGGCCAGATCTATGAATGTTGGATTACCTGTATGCAAATTATGTGCTTTGGAAATCAGTTATTTGTAAAATCCAGTTGCTTCTAGAGTGAAAGTGTTACCGTTGACCCCAGCAGAGTATAATTTTGAAAATTCAAGTCTTATAAGCAAATGAAGGAATACATGAATGAGTGGATGTGTTACTAGTAACTTGGGGGTTGTTTATGTGCTTTCTAATGCCTCTTAGGAGACTGCTGGGTGCCATGGTGGGTAGAGCTGTGGGCCTGCAGTGAGGAAGACTTGAATTTATTTTTATTTGTTTTGGCTAGGCAATGGGGTTAAGTGACTTGACCAGGGTCACACATTTAGTAAGTGTTATGTGTCTGAGGGCGAAGTTGAACTCAGGTCCTCCTGAATCCAGGGCTGGTGTTCTATCTACTGTGCCACTTGGCTGCCCCCAAGACTTGAGTTTAAATGTAGCCACAGGCACTTACTGTGTGACCCTAGGTAAGTCACTTGTCTGCCTCAGTTTCTTCAACTATAAAAAGGAGATAATAAAATACCTACCTCGTAAGGTTGTTGTAAGGTTCAAATGGGTTGATAATTTGTAAAGTGTTTGGCATATAGTAGGAACTTAATAAATCCTTCCTATTAGTGCCAATAAATTGAATGAATGATAATAGATTATGAAAAATAGCTACTTTGTGTACAGAAATAAAGTGGTTAATTATTAGCCATTGCAGAGAACCTTTCAAAGAATGAACACTGCCTAAATAACCTTCGTCTAATTATGTTTTTCAGAAATCAAACTTAAGAAGCACACAGATCCAGTATTACCTGTGCCTCATTTTAAATAGCCATTTTTTCAGTTTTTTGACTGAAGTTGGAACACATTTCTTCATCCTCAGGTAACAGACTCTGTGATCATGACTACATGCAGAAATGGTTGGCTCAGCTTTCTCAAATTCTGGGCATTTTGGTATAAAAGTATGGTTTAAAGGGAATTGATTTCCTTCCTTTGACTATGTCTGGGATGAAGGGATATGGTGTGTGTGTGTGTGTGTGTGGCTGTGAATCTAGACCTGTGATTTCATCCTCATGAAGAAAACCCAGTGGGGAAATACCCTCTATCAGAGCACATCTGGTGGGCCCTCCATCCAAATCTTCCTAACTAAGGTGACCTTTCATCCTCTATACCAGAGGTGTCAAACTCGGGCCAGTGGCAGGCCTCACACAGCTGGCAAAATTCCAGTTCCCAAGTGGGCCCCAATCAAATTAAAACAGTTGGAAAGTATTGAACTAAATACATAAAAATACACCCCTGATAATATTATTTAATGCGTAGTTTTCTAAATCGATATGTAGCCTGCAGGAGTCCCTTTCTATTGGAATTTGTTTGACATTCCTGCTCTAGACTGTGTCACTTCTCATGATTATGTTTATCCCCAAATAAGTTGGACCCCCTTGGTATTTTCTTCCTGCCTGGCTTCTAGCATACATATTCTTAAAGAATCCATCTCCTGGTTTTGTTTTGTTTTTTTTGGGGGGGTGAGGCAGAATGGAAATGAGGGAAATTAGCAGTATAGTGTAGTGGATAATTAGCCAGCCAGGAAACTCTGGGTTCAAGTCCTGTCTCTGACACACACTTGCTCTTTGACCTTGGGCAAGTCACCTAAACTTCCAGTACCCCTGGAAACTCTCTAAAGACTCAAAGTTACAGAGGAGCTGATGATCTGCATTGATAGAAGATTCCTCTCTGGAAACTCCCAATATCAATGAGAGTACAAAAGAAAGAAAGTCTAATTATGTTTTTTCTTGCTACATACTCATTTATCCCTGAAGATTACTCACTCTGTGTTTTTCCCCCTTCCTTTTTCTTCCTTACTTTTGTTGTTTCCAAAAGTATTTCTTATTTCGTCTTCTGCCTCTAAGGCTTCTCCTAGGGTGGCATATTCCCTAACCCGAAAATCTGACAGCCCATTTTACCCTGAAACAAACATCACCAGAAGAGCAATGGACTCAGATTTTAGAGAGAAAGTGATAGGCTGTCATCTCTCATTCCTTCTGCCAAGGCAGAATGGCATTAAGCTAGACTCCTCTGTAGAAAATTCCTTAAAATCAGCTGTTACTCCTGCTTCTTTTATCATAGATTTCCAGCTAAAAGGCACCTCAGAGGCCATTTAACCTAGCCACTTTTTTTACAGATGAAGCACCTGAGGTCCAGGAAAAAAATTAACTGACCTTGGCCAAGGTCACACAGGTGACTCACATTCAAAATGTATAGGTCTTTCCACTTGAGCCTTTCTACGTCTTAAAGGGAATGGGTACATCATTTGGTCACTGCCTCTTTGTATTGAAACTCAGGCCTGACTAAATCTGAATGGGTGATTTTAAAACTTCTGGTAGACCAGCATTGGTGCTATCTATAAAAGATGGATTTGTCAAGTAGATTTAATGGTGAGCTCATGGTCTAAGGGAGTGTGTTTAACTTGCTTAAAAGAGCAAATTATTTTTAAGAGCACTTACTTGGCAATGCTATGAAAATAGATGTTTGCTGTTGTTTTTGTTCAGTTGTATTAGTCATGTCTGACTCTTCATGACCCCACGTGGGGTTTTCTCAGCAAAGATACTAGAATGGTTTGCCATTTCTTTCTCTAGCTCATTTTACAAATGAGGAAATTGAGGCAAACAAGGTAGAGTGACTTGTCCAGGGTCATACAGCTAGGAATTATCTGAAACCAAATTTGAACTCAAAAGATAAGTCATCCTGACTCCAGACCCGACACTCTATCTACCATGCCATGTAATTGCCCTATGAAAACAACAATAACAAAAATGAGTTTTAGCTTTTCATTGGGCAAGAGGTCTTGTCAAATGCATTTGATTTTATTATTCATACTTGTGACTCATCAGCGCCTGTGTGATTTTATTTGAGCCTATGATCCTCTGATTGCATGTTCTCTTCCTATTAGTAGCTAATACTAGAATCATGCTGGTGCAGAAAAGCCTCATAATTTGGTTTTGTTTCAGCTGTATCAGTGCCCATCTGCCTAAAACCGAAGCTTCTCACTGGCAGGATGTCATGAAGGATTTGAAACACATTCAATTTCTCATCCAAGTAAGTACTGATTTTCCCATCCTCTCCCTGGGTTAACCATCTTCACCTGAATAACACTGGAAAGTCACTGGGAGTCCTTTTATCTGGGTAGTAGATGGATGAAGCTGGTACATGGCCCAAACATGGGAATGTATGGGCTCCATTAAACAGGTTTCAGCTAATTGGCAAATAAATAATCTTCCTTTCATTTTTTAAAAAATCCTGATGTTTAATTTCAATTATTTTTTAGATGTTTTCGTCCTCTAACTTTTCATGTATATAATTTTCTTTCCTTTTAGTCCTTAGATATAGACACCATTCTGTATACTGAAAGTAATGCCCATGTAAGTATATTCGCCACATTTTTTTTGCCATAATTATTGTGTTGTTCAATTTTCTTAGAATCACAGAATATTAGCCCTGGAAGGGACCAAACCATATGAAGGTCATATGAAAGAACTGGAATGTTCTTAGCCTAGAGAAGATTTGGGGGAGAGGGGAGGGCATGACAGCTGTCTTCATGAATTAAAAGCTGTCATGTAGAAGAGGGACTAGCTTTGCTCAGCTTGACCCCAGAGAACAGAATTAGGTATAATGGGTGAACTTGCAGATAAGCATATGTGACTTCCATAGAAGGCAAAACCCCTTAATAATTAAAGATGTCTAAAGGTGGAATGGGCAACTTTGAGGAATAATTAATGAGTTTGCCATTATTGAAGTTTGACCGTCAGAGGCTAGATGACTTCTGAGTCCATCCAAGTCCCTTTCCCCCACTCTCCTTGAGACCCTGATATTCTGTGATTCTATGACAGAGATTATACAATTCAAACCCCTTATTCTTCAAGGCCTAGTGGTATGAAATGTAGTGAGTTAAGGTTATGAATAGGCAAAAACTTGGGTCTCCTGATTCTCTCCCTTCACCCAGAAAACTATCACCCCAGAGCTGGCTTAGAAAAAAAAAAACTCGTTTTTGTATGTCTCTTGAATGTACCCTTGGGTATATAATTAAGGCCCCTGTAGACCTGCCCTCTTCTCTGTGACAGATGCTGGCCTACTTCTCCGTGGATCTGTGTCCAGGGCCAGTTCATGCTGAGTTCACTTTCCTGAGCAGATTGAGAAGAAACAGACTTAAAGAATTTGACTTGCTTCCTCTGAGAAGCCAGAAAAGGAGACTGATCTTCCAGGACTTATAATGAATTTGGCTGAAGTTATAGAATTCATATCTCACTTTTCAATGTGTTCCTTTGGGTTCAGCAAATTTTTAAATTAAAATATTGTGAAAAGGTCTCCATGGACTTCTTGCTGACAGGATAAAAAACAAACAACCCTCTCCCTCCAAACAAAACAAATAAACGTATATATCAGTGTGCCAAGGACCTTTGATTATAACACCAATGCAAATCAAAATGTCTCAGGTAGATACCTGAGTTTCAGATTTATATGTTATTAAAATATAATATATAATTATATATTCATAATTTATTTCTATATTTAAATGTGTTATATATTAATATAATTATATATAAAATATGATTTATAATATATTTATGTTGTATGTATTATACCATAATATATATACATTCTACTACATATACAACATATATTATATATAATATGTGTATATATTATAATATCATAATAGTAACATCGCAGATAGGACCTTGTATGTCAACTAGTCCAGTCTTCTCATTTTACAGATCAGGAAACTGAGACACAGAGGGAGTAATAGGACTTTCACTTGGTCACACAGCTAATTAGTGTCAGGAACAGAATCTGAATCTAGTCTTTCTGACTCCAGGCCTAGCCCCATATTTGTTATACTATGCTGCCTTTTTCAGAAAGAAACTGGGAAAGCCAGAAAAAGAAAAAAAGAAACACATGTCAAACCAAAGTAAGATCTTTTTGTGGACTTTTTTCTTTGTGATAGAAGGAAAAATAGAAGTCATTGTTAGAAAACATATTAAGGGCAGGCAAATTATATTACCAGTTATCTTCCATAGAATTCCACAGCTGACACAGCCAGGCCTTCATTATGTACCCACATCAACTCTCCTGTTTTCTGTAAATTGAGTGAATGTATGCATTAATAAGATGGTTTCTCCCTCTCTTGCAAATAAAATAAGAAATCCTGCCTATTACCAGTTGTATGAACCAAGCAACAAATCTGTAAAACTGATTACTTTTCTCAAAAGCCTAAAAGAAATACTTTGACCTTGTTTAATTGGACTGAAATTAAACTGAGGCACATCTGATTTCTCCCATGTTTCTGGGTATAAAAACAAGGTCTTTCTTTCCTTTTCCTTTATTCACTAGAAGACATTGTGTTAGTGAGTTAATTTTTTTTTGGGGGGGTGAGGCAATTGGGGTTAGTTAAGTGTCTTGCCCAGAGTCACCCAGCTATTGAGTGTTACGTGTCTGAGGCCAGATTTGAACTCAGGTCCTTCTGACTACAGGGCCAGTGCTCTATCCACTGCTCCACCTACCTGCCCTTATGATTCAATTTTTGATTGGACTTTCCATCAACAGTATCCTAATCAGAATCTTTTTGGCAATGTCAATCTTGGCCAACACCAGGAACGTGGCTTTTTTTTTTTTTAATATAGTTACCAATTCGGAGCCACTTGCAAAAATTTCAGAAAAAGGTCCTCATTACTTGGAGAATGAGTCGATCTCTCATCTCCCAGCCAACTAGAGTCTGCATGGAGAAAGTATAAAAGTATAAGGCAAGCCAGACTTAGGGCAAGGGAGATGACCATGCAGACTACATGAATAATTAACCATCAACAAGCTGAGAAATTGATTTTTAGTAGCTCTTGCAAATCTCAAGGGCTTAGTTGAGGCGGATTTTGCTTGTTTAGACATTCTTCCTGGAATGAGCCAGACCATTGAACAGGCACTGTGGCTTCCAGCATTTTCTGTCTGTACCTTTCTGTCTGCAGTCTTTCCCCTTCTAAAATCAAAACCACTTTCTAAGGATTAGTAGTTAAAAAGAAACCTTCCATTTACGTAAATGCCTTATACCTTTTCAAGGCACTTCCAACAAAGCATGTCATGAGAGCCTTCCAATATCTCTGACAGGTGGGTAGGAGGCACTCTCTATTTTGCCAGTAGGGAAAGAGACCCTTGGTTCAAATCCTGCGTCTGACTCTGTGACCAGAGGCAAATCGCTTCACCTGTAAAATGGCGAGACAAATAGATGACATGATCTCCGAGGTCCCTTCCAGATTTAAGTCATTGAACCTAGGAAATTGCATAGAGAGATTTCATATAATTATAAGTTTAGTTACTTGCCTAAGGTCAGACAGGTAATGAATGGTAGAGCCAAGATTCATACCCAGGACCTCTGACTCCAGTTTTAGCCCTTTCCCCCAAATGAACACAAGAAATATTTCTTAATGATTAGAGTAGTCCAAAATGAATGACGACCCACTGGCTGCTTCCAGACATGAGGAGTTGCATTAGAAAGGGATGGAACTCTTCATGTAGAGGTCCTCCTGCCTTCCTCTTCATGTGGGATGTTATAGAAAGGGATTCCCATTCAGATCCAGGTTGTCTCTGAGGTTCCTTCTAAATATAAAATTCCAAGAGGATAAGAGGGGTTTAGACTATATGACTTCTTCCAACTTTAAATCCTATGATTCTCTCAAGGGACTGGTTAAAGGGAGAGTCATTAAGAGAACTTGAACCAGATGCAGGTCTGCTAGTGCAAAATGTTTCCCATGTACCACCATATGGCTGTCCTAGATTAGGGATTTTTCTGAATGTAGGTTTTTCTTTTGTTTTCTATCAGAGTAACAACTCTCTAAGCTATCTGCTGCATAGATGTAACTAACATCTTGGAACATGACATTTCCTTAGCAAAAGTTTGGACAGAATGAGTTTTTGGTCCAAAATTTAAAATATGAAATAATCAAAATTTTTTTAAAAAAGCAATGAATTCTTATAAAACAGCTCTTTTTCAATTCTCCTTGTAGCCAAGTTGTAAAATCACCGCGATGAGGTGCTTCCTTCTGGAGCTTCGTGTGATTTCCTATGAATGCAATAATACCAGGCTCACTGAAACAGTAGAAAATGTCATCGTCATTGCCAATACCACATTATCATCAGACAGGGTGAGCTTTCTTTGTACTGCTAAAATAAAAATATGATATAGCTTTGGTTTTGTTTGTTTTTATTTTTTAGTATTTATTGATATATTTTGTTTTTACATCACCTGCATTTCCCCCTTTATTTCTATTCTTCTGTCCCTCTCAGAGAGCAACCCTTTATAACAAATTAAAAAAACAAAAAGGAAGGACAGAAAAAAAATCAGCAAAACCAAAAACACATTGAAAAAAATCTGATGTCATATTCCATATTCCGTATCTGTGGACCCCTACCTCTGCAAAGAAGCAGGAACTAAGGAGCTTCTTAAACCCTTTTGGTTAGACTGCTTAGGAGAGAGCCTGATCCAGGCAAGGTGATCAGGAGCCTTCCCAGAACGAGCCAAGAGCTCAAGGAGATTGGCCACAGTTAGGAGACATCAATCACTAACTCTAATCTGATTTAATGGAATCTATTCCAGTTTACTCACACTTCCTAGATCATATTCATTGTGTTTAAGAAAGACTGAGTAGACACTTTCCAGACATCATTTGAAAACAGATTATGGGCTGCATTCACTTTTTAGACAAGCCTCACTCAATTTGAAGGAAAAAAAATATGAACATAAAATTGGACCATTCAATATAAGCTTTTATTAAGCACTTAGTATGTTCCATTCCCTGTGCTATAGATACAAAGAATGAGACATAACCCCTGATCTCAAGAAATTTACATATGAGGATAATTAATAAACTTACCAATTCTACTTTGCTCTAGAACAGGAACTCCCAACCTTATTTAGCCTACTGCCCCCTTTTAAAAAAATTAGTGCCCTCCAGGAAATTTTTAACCCTTTAACTTTTTTTTTAAAATTTGCATCATTTCAAAAAATATTTTTAAAAATGACACATCTTAAATTTAATAATTTATTGTAAATATGTATTTTTTTCTTGCATTGAAATTTTGATGACACAATAGTCATGTAATTGTATAGCATATAGTATCGTATCGTAAGCAAGTCATAACATGCATGCTGGACTTCTGACAATGCATGACATTTGTTTGTTAAGACCTGTTGGCAGACTGGTCCGCTGATTGGTTATGACTTGCATTTTGTGGGTTTATTTGGGAAATAATGTAATCACTACGACTTATACTCAGTTACACACTGATGAAACGTACAAATGGTTTTTCAAATTTTTCTTATCTTTTCTTATGCTTCCACCACCCCTTTATTTTTATTTAACACCCTCCAATTGCACAAGAGGCTACTACTCCCCCCCTTCATTGTTCCAGCACCCCCCAGGGGGCTGTATTGCCCACTTTGAGAACTTCTGCCTAGAATAATTCATGGAATTATAGAACTGGACTTGACTTCAGAAGTCATTCAGTCCAACACCCCCATTTTATAAATAAGGAAATTGAAACCTAAAAAGCTTTAAACTGAATTCAACGATCACCAAGTAAGTACCTTGCTCTGTGTTGACAGAAAAAGTAAACAGGACCTGCCCTTGAGGAACTTCATTTCTGAGTAGGGCAATATATGACATGTACACAGATAAATATAAATTATTGTGCGTTAATACAGAACTTTGAAGAGCAGAAAAGCTCTGACAAAGAGAGGTTGAAGGGATGGATCGGGAAGACTTCTTTGTCCTTTGAAGAAACAGAGAGCTCAAAAAGACAGAGCCTTCCAGACAGTTAAATCTTGTTTCAAATGCTTTCCATTAAATTAATAGCTTCTTGAGGGTAGAGACTGTATTGTTTTTTATTTTGTATCTCAACTGTCTGAAGCAGGAGTGGGGAATGTGCGGCCTGGAGGCCACATGTTGGACTTTTAGGTGCTCGGATGCAGCCTTTTGACTGAGTCCAAGTTGCACAGAACAAGTCGTTTTGTTAAGGGGATTTGTTCTGTGAAGTTTGGATTCAGTCCACACTTGAGGACCTAGAGGGCCACATGTGGCCTTGAGCCCTTGTTTCCCCAGCCCTGGCCTAAACAGTGAAACACTTCAGCTTTTTATTGTTTTTTTTTTTTCCAGATTTGCTTCTGAATCAGCACAGAAGACAACAGTTTAAAGTTCTAAAGGTTGAACCTAGATTTAATCACATGTAGCCAAGTTGCTATAGAAATAATTTCAATTTTTCAATCAATAGAGAACTTTTTGTTCGAGAACATTCATTTCATGGGGTTAACTTGGATAATTATTTTTTTTTTTGGTTACAACCTTTATCAATAGTAAAGGAAAAACAAACCCCCCTAATCACTTTCTCTGAAAGCTCTACCCAGGAAGCTCATGGGCATCTCGGGTTCTTGGCACAGTGTTCAGTTGATATGATACTACCAGGAAAGGGGATGGAGCCTTGCCTTGCTATAGTCATTTTTCTTTTGTGTCTTCTCTTTTGGCAGAACATCGCAGAATCAGGATGCAAAGAATGTGAGGAACTGGAGGAAAAAAATGTTGGAGAATTTTTACGGAGCTTCATACACATAGTCCAGTCATTTATTGGCACATCCTAATGTTATTTACTGCCTCTTCATTGCTTCTGTCAGTGAAAACTTTCTGTATGAACTTCTGGGGCAAGGACTCATCTCCACCAGCCACCAGAATTTGTCTCTCTTTTGAGATGATGATCAAGACTATGGAATTAATTCACATCACAGAACAAAGACAGAAAAGGAACCAAGTGTTTTGTGACCTCTTGTCATTTTGTTTTTAATTTATTATTGAAACTCTCCTAAATGATATGGGATGGGAAACCAAGGCCTTTTTGCCCTGAATTAGGTCTTACATTTAAAGAACAGATGTATTTGAACAAGATCTTTAGAAAGAGACAAAATAGGGACAGCTAGGTGGTACAATAGACAGAGTAGCATCACCAGAGTCAGAAGGATCTGGGTTCAAATCCGGCCTCAGGCACTTACTAGCTGTGTGACCCTGGGCAAGTCACTTAACCCTGAATGTCTCCAATAAAATTTTTTAAAAGTGAAATAAAATAAGATAGCAGCAAGGTACTACGGAAGGAGTGCTGAATTTTGGAGGGAGATAACATGAAATCAGCCTCTTAGTACCTGTGTGACTTGCAGCACATCACCTAACCTTTCTGGGTTGTTTCTGTTTCCTCAATTGTAAAAGGAGGGTGTTAGACAAGATGATGTCAGCTAGCATTCATACAGAACTTTAAAGTTTGCGAAGTGCTTTACAAGTGCCATCTCATTTTATCCCTCAACAACCCTGGGAGGTCGATGCCATTATTATCCACCTTTTACAAATGAGAAAACTGAGGGAGACAAGTTAAATGATTTGCCAAGAGGTACGCAGCTACGAAGGAAAAGCCCAGATTTGAATGCTCTCAAAGGTCCAATCCGTCTCCATGATTCTATGAGATGAAAAACTATATTTTATGTATAGTTTTATATATATATATATGTGTGTGTGTGTGTGTGTATATATATATATATATATATATATATATATATATATATATATATATATATATATATATATATATATATATATATATATATATGTATAGTCCACATACAAAATGGTTTTTCAAAAATGAAGGCTACTTCAGGATTGTTGAGACATAGTGCATAGGAGGCATCCTGTAGGTTTTTCACCATCTATTGATGACAATAAAATATTCATAAAATTGTCCTACATGAAATATAACCTGTTTCCCCAACTATAAAGTAGGTATAAAGTAGCACCCACCTCCCAGGGTTGCTTTATTTGGCACTCAGCACGTTGCCAGGCACACAGTAGATGCTCTATAAATGCTAGCTGTTATTATCATCATTGTTAGCCTCCATCCTCAACACTGCCTCACCATGACATGTGTCAAAATGGTTTTACCACACTCATCACAGAAGGTTTCTAAATAGCCCAGGTCGTTCAAGTTGGCAAAGAGTCAAGACCATACCAGAGATGTAGGAGGGGAGAGCATGATGCTGTTTTCCCAAACTAGGGACTTCAGGCGAAAGGTAAGGACAAACCAAAATCAGTGAAAAAGGCGATGTGGTGCATACACTGGCTTTGGAGTCAGAAGACACAGGTTCAAATCTGCCCTCTCCTAGGTCAGCCTCTCTGGGCATCTGTTTTCCTAGCTGTCAAAGGAGAGTGTTGGAGCAGATGGCCTCTGAGGGCCCTTTCAGCTCTGAATCTATGATGTTAGGAAGAAAATTACGGGTTGTAGTATTGTTTATTTTTTGCATTTTTCAATGTACATAGCACATAACTCAGGTTACAAAGTACTCACAGTGTTCACATTGTATTAAAGAAAATATTTTGATTGTTTTTTCTATTCTACAATCTTTAATAGTTGAAGGAAAAATAAGTCACTACAGAGTGTTTGGAACATGTGTTCTCAGGGATGTGTTGATTTTTATTTTAATGGAACATGAATGGATCTCACCGTTATGCTTTGTACATGTGTACACACACACACACACAAAATGTTTTCTTCGTTCCCCTCCCCAAAGTGTCCTCCTACCTGCAATTGGCTCACCTCCCTGGGTTTATAACCGTCTTCAGTGTGTATTTTAGAGAATTGGGCCCAGTGAGATAGATTTGATATTATGTCTGTCACTCTTGAGTAATGAGCCTTATTTCCAAAGTATACTCAGTGGTATCATCATGGCCTGAAAGAAGGAACATAACGCTCTCAGCACCAGATGGTAGTAGGTGAGCACTAGGGGAAAATAGGCCTAGGGAGAACTAACAATGATCTCACTGGTAAAACGTTGATTGTGTGTGTTGAATTTATGCACAACTGTGGAGGGCCAGGTTGTAAGAGAGCTAGCCTTGGTGACAGGAAGACCTGGGTTCTGCTCAGATCTTTGACTACTGATGCTTTCACTCCGCAGGCAACCCTAGTACTCCATGAAGCCACTTGCCCAGTGTTGTTATTATATAGGTAGTAAGTGTAAAAGGTGAGATTAGAAACCAGGGTCTTTGATTTCATCAAGTCCTCTGTATCATCCTATCTTCACACATACTATAATATATATATAATATATATATATATATACACACACATACATACATATACATATACATATATATACATGCATATACCTATACATACATATATATGTATATATGTGTATATATATATATATATGTATATATATCTATACACGTATACATATGTATATATACACACACACATTATACACACACACAACATATATATATATATACATACATACATACACATAAATGTATTTGCATATGTGTAAATAAGGTTTTATATAAGGGACTTTCACACTTTGTAGGATCATAAATTTGGAGCGGGGAGGACTTTAAAGTCCATTGAATCTAATCCCCTTATTTTACAGGTGAGGATATTGTGCACAAATGGGTCATAGGACTTACAGAGATATGGAGGTGTTCTGGAATCAGAGGACGGAGTTCAAGTTCTGCCTCTGGGCCAAGTCACTTAACCTGCCAGGGATCTCAGTTTCCTCAGTTGTAAAATAAGTAGCAAGAGAAAGAAGGATTGGAGAGGGCTGGATAGCTGGCCTAGGTTTATGGTCCTAAATGAATGGAGGCAGGATTTGAAACTTGGTCCTTCTGACTAAGTTCAATCAATGCCCTCTTCTTTACGTTGTGCTACCTCTTAATGTTAAACACTTAAGCTCAGTTCAGTAAATATGAAGCATAAGTTTGTATCTTACTGTAGTTCTCTCTTTTAAATGACAATGATTCAGTTATGAGTTCTTTCAAAAAAAAATCTTGGATGCAGAGTTTCACACATGCAAACCATATCTCCATCCATACACACAGAGAGTTTAACATTGTATGTTAAACATTTAGACTTGTCTCGCCATCTCGCCTTCTCAAGACACACTGTGTTCTGATGGATAGAATGTTCCACCTGGAGTCAGAATGTTCTCTGATGCTTACTAGCTGTGTGGCCACAGATGAGTCATGACTACTCTGAGGCCTAAATTTTCATATCTTTAACATGGAGATAATAAATGGCAATGTATGCAAAGTACTTTGCAAACCGTAAAGTGCCATATAAATGTCAGTATCATTAGCATCATCTCAGAAAAAATACATTTGGTTTCCATCTCACCTTTCCCCTGAAAAGTTGAAAGCATTTTACATAGAATATAAATAAAACATTAATCTCTATGTCCATGGTCTCTGAAAGGACAGTGGACCGAATGAGAATAAGGCAATGGGATCAGTTATTAATGCCAATAAGACTCTGTGCTGAGGCAGGAAATGCTGAAGGTCCTCATGGGAAGAAACCTTGTGATCTCCGGTCACTGATATGGAGAAAGGGCCATCTGGAAGGGTGTGGCACTGGTGATTACTGGCAGAATTAGTGTAAAATTAGCCCAGTGGTTTTATTATTATTTTTATTATTATTGGGCAGCTAAGTGGTGCATGGTATAGAGTGTTGGGCCTGGAGTCAGGAAGATTTATCTTCCTGAGTTCAAATCTGACCTCAGACATTTACTAGCTATGTGACCTTGGGCAAGTCACTTAATCCTGTTTGCCTGAGTTTCCTCATCTGTAAAATGAACTAGAGAAGGAAATGGAAAACCACTCCAGTATCTCCACCAAGAAAACCTCAAATGGCATCATGAAAAGTTGGAGACGTCTGAAACAACTGAATGACAAAAATTATTATCGTTAACAATAATGTTAGCTAGCATTTGTATACCACTTTAAATTTTGCAAAGCACTTTATATACATTATCCCATTTGATTCTCACAACAACCTTGTGAGGTAGGGGTTATTTTTATGTTTTTTTGTTGGTTTTTTTACAAATGAGGAAACTGAGAGCGGGAGAGGGTAAGCAACTTGCCAAGGCTTAAACAGTGAACATTTGAGACAAGATGCATCTGTCTGTTTCGGTCCATTTTAAAAAAATACCGGAAGGATTTCTAAAATCATCTTAGTCTTGACAAATGGTCATAAGAGGCAGTTTTTAGAAGAAGAAATCTAAGCTAACCAAAGCCTGCAAAATGCTCTAGATCACTAATAATTAGAGAAATGCAAATTTAAACAACTCTAAGGTACCACCTCACAGCCTTTAGATTAGCTAAGTTAACAAATAAGGAAAATGACAAATACTGGAGGGGCTGTTGGAAAACAGAGACATTAATGCACCATTGATGGTATGTGAATTGTTTCAACAAAAGCAACTTGGAACTAACAATAATAAAAATATTTCACATTTATATAGCACCCAAAAAGGAGGCAGGTACTTTTATTACCCTCACTTTACAGAAGAGGGAACTGAAGCAAAAAGGAGGTTTAGTGATTTGCCAAGGGTCACACAGCTAGTGAGTGAGGTCAGATTTGAATTCCTGTCTTTCTAAATTCAGGCCCAGCACTCTAGCTAGGGAACCACTTAATTGCCTATGACCCGAAAGCTATTAAACTGTGCATGCTCTTTGACTTTATGATACTGCTACTAGGTCTATACCCCAAAGAGATCAAAGAAAAATTATAATGACCCATATGCAGAAAAACATTTATAGCAGCACTTTTTGTGGTGTCAAAGAACTGGAAACTGAGGAGTGCTGTATCTGGGGAATGGCTGAACAAGTTATCATATTTAAATATGATGGAATATTATTGTGCCATAAGAAATGATGAGCAGGATGGCTTCAAAGGGAAAAAAAACTGGAAAGACATATAAACTGATGCAAAGTGAAGTGAGCAGAACCAGGAGATCATTGTACACAGTAACAGCAGATGATCAACAGTCAAAGACTTAGCTCCTCTGATCAAGACAATGATCCAAGACCCATGGTAAAAATGCTCTCCCCCTCCAGAGAGAGAAATGATGAATTCTGAGCACAAGTGAAACTTACTTTTTTACTTTCTTTTTCTTGTGTTTTTTTTTAACATGGGCAATATGGAAATGTTTTGCATGATGTCTCATGTAATTAATATCACATTGCTTGTCTTCTCAATGGGTGGGGGAGGGGCTGGAGGAAGAGAAATAACTTGGAACATAAAATGTAAAAAAAAAAGTTAAAAATAAATATATTTTTAAAAAAATGATGAAGCAAATGGTTTCAGAGAAACCTGGGGAAACTTACATGAGTAGATGCAAAGTGAAGTGAGCAGAACAATTTGTACTATAACAACAATATTGCAAAGATGAACAACTTTAAAAGACTGAAGCATTTTTTAAACATGGCTAATGAAATAATTAATTTTACTTGATTATATTTGTAATGGGTTTTATTTTTCTTGCTTTTTCAATGCATGGGGAAATGGGAGGGGGAGGGAATTTGAAAGTGAAAATAAAATTGAGCTTATAAAAGGAAGAAAGGAAAGTTACCAATAGAAAAATTTGATTGAAGAGGGTGAAAGGAAGGCTAGAGACAAGCATTTGTTAAGCACCTACTACATGCTGAGGGCTACATCAAAATACTCCAGAAGTATTGTCCCATTTGATACTCATAGCAACCCTGGAAGATAGGCACTATTATTTTCCCATTTTATAGGTGAAGAAACAAGCAAATAGAGGTTAAATGCCTTGTCCAGGATCACACAGCTAGTAAGTGTCAGAGACTTTGAACTCCAGTCTTTCTAACTCTAGGCCCAGCACTCTACCCACTCCGTTACCTAGCTGTCTGTAGTATGGCATGTGTAGCCTAGTAGAGCCCTGACTTTGGAGTTGAGAAGATGATATTTATTAGATTTGTCACCCTCAACAAATCACTTGTCCTCTCTAAACCTAGGTTTCCTTATCTCTAAAATGAGGTGGTTGGACTTGATGATTTCTGGGGCCCTGACCAATTCTAAATCAAAAATTCTTTAAGTCTATGATATTAAAGAAACGTTTATTGACTATTATATGACAAGCCCTTTGCTAGGTGCTGAGGTGACAAAGACAAAGACAAAAACAAAAACAAATCCTGATCTTCAAGGGCTTTACTTTCTATTGGTAGAAGCTCTCAAAGAAGCATGTAAGATACCTCTTCCTATAAATTGTTATTCAGTTGTTTCAGCTGCATCCCATTCTTTGTGACCCCATTTTGGGGTTTTCTTGGCAAAGAGACTGGAGTGGTTTGCCATTTCCTTCTGCAGCTCATTTTACAGAAGAGGAAACTGAGGCAAACAGGGTGAAGTGACTTGCCCAGGGTCACACAGCTAGTGTCTGAAACTACATTTGAACTAGGGTCTTCCTGACTCTAGGCCTGGCACTCTATCCATTGTGCCACCTAGCTATCCTTTCCTATAAATTAACAATCTTCGTAGAATCTAATCTGGGAAAAACCTTAAAAATCATTCTTTTTAGCCCTCCCATTTTGCAGGTGACAAAACAGATCAAGAAACATGAAATCACCTGCCCAAGGTCACATAAGTATTCACTAGCAACTGTGGATTAAAACCTGAGTTTTTTAACACTGACTCCAGGGCTCAGTCTAGGTATATGAAACATGTTTTGGGTTGGCATGCGGTGAGGTGATTTCAGTATCTACTCATTAACCCCATCTTCAGTACTTCTAGAGATCTGAGATTTTAGACTGTGGGCATACAGAGAATACAACACTTCCATAATTGCTGGTCTTCATGCAAAATTGGGGTGATATTTTCTTACGAGCTACCTGACAGATATTTTGACCTTCAAATGAACTCATGTATCAGCAACACTTTGTAAACCTCAAAGCCCTAAAGAAATATAAGCTATCTTTAAAAAGTTTAATCTGACAGAATTGTAGGATTTGAAACTATAAGTCAGTTATGTGATATATTGAGAATGATATAAAACTGCTAGGATCTTTGAAGGAAGAGAGTAAGAAAGTAATAATAATTTTGAAATATTGAAGAGGTTAGAGAGCCTGGCAGTCAGACAGTTACTATAATTTCAGAAACCCAGCTGTACAGAATAACAGAGGTATGACTCAGTTAATCAACTTTCAGTATTTAAAAAAAAAAACCCAAGCCCTTTATTTGCCCACAAGCTCATAATGAGTTAACAATTGGATCTGGCAACCAAGCATGCTAAGGTGATCTTAAACTATGTTAACAGCCAAGAGGGAGGTGGGTAAAAGTTTTATTGTACTCTGAAGTACTAGAGCCACATTGAAAATATTGTGCATATTCCTGGGAATTATGTTTCTGGAGACATGTTGACAAACTAGAATATGTCTTGGGTGGGGCATCTTACATGATGAGCAGAGGAGAGAAGATGTTATATAAAGATTGGTTGAATTAATCCATCAATGACTCAAGAAGCACTGTGTGCCAGGCATTGAAGGGAATGGGTGATACTTTGTCTGGAAAAGAGCACCTTTGGGTGGGGTGGGGCAGGGACACCATAGCTGGCTGTGAATATGTAAAATTCTAGCCCAAGGTTGCTAGTTCTGCTTGACACCAATTATAGGGTGACAGATTTGGGCTTCAAACAGCTTTCACATAATTAGAAAATCCTAAAATAAAACAAATTGCTTGATAAGTTAGCATGACAGTGCTGCTCCCCCAATTTTCACTTGCTTTCATAGGCTGGGCCCACAGAAGCTTGCTCCTTCTCCTACTCTCCTGAGGGTTCTAGGAATAACCCTGAGGGATTGAGTTTCTAGTACTGTCACTCATAAGCCCCTATCGGGATGCTTACTATTGATAGTAAGCAAGGTATGCACTAAGATGTTATAGCAAGAAGAGTTGGCACAAAAACATTCCTTCCCCTCCAAACCAGGTGCATACTCTCACCTTGCACACAGGATCCAAGATCCCTAGGGGAATGGGTTCATATCTGAAGTGCAATGGTAATGAAGCATACATACTGAGAACACACGTGGCAGAGGGGTATCTCTCATCACCTAGTCCTAGAAGTCATTTTCTCCCTTTTTGACATCCTCAGGAAGTCTGATGCTGGACTTAGTGTCAGTGATAGATGAGTCACTCCTCCAGGCTGGTTTCTTGAAGGGCATGACATCTTTGCTATAGGGGTCAGTTTGCTGCTGAGCTGTACCCTTCACCTGGTGCCCTGCGATCTGCAATGTGCTGCTTGGACACATTTACCTCAAAATATTTGCTTATCAATAATCAGAAAAAATAGGTACAAAGTCAGGGGCCACCATATGGTCAGAGCCTCCTGACGGGTGAGACACAGACACCCTTCTCTTTCTTTGCCCCAAGGTCATTAGTCCTAGACAGGAGGGGAGAGATCCGAGCTACAGGTATAGCTCTCCTTTTCTCGGGAAACCTCCCTTTCTTCCACTTAGGCAACAGGGTAGAAAAAGCTCTGGGCTTGGAGTGAAGAAGACCTGAATTGAAATCCTGCCTCAGGCACTTACTAAGTGTAAGTTTGGGCAAATCATGAAGTGATTCTTAGTCTCAATTTCCTCATCTTTAAAATGGGAGAGTGGGACTTGCTGGCCACTAAGGTGTTTTCTAGTTCTAAATCATTGATGCTATGTTTACCTTCACTGCTTATGGTGGCATGTGTTGCCTTCCACGGGTTCAGTTTCTCCAATAACATGACCAATGCAAGTGACAGGAAGAAGGTGAAAGAAAGAGAGAGAGACAGAGATAGAGATAGAGAGAGGCAGAGACAGAAAAACAGAGAGAACAGTGGTAGGAGGGAAGGGAGGGAGGGAGGAAGGGAGAGAGACAGAGACAGAGAGAGAGACAGAGAGACAGAATCAGAGAGAGACAGAGAGAAACAGACAGAGAGAAGAGTAGTAGGAGGAAAGGAAGGGAGGGAGGCAGGCATGGAGAGACAGAGAGACACAGAGAGGTATGCAGGCAGAAGGGAGGAAACTGTCCCCCCAACTCCTCTCAAGAGTGATCCTGGACCTGGGGTCCTTCAGTGACAGAATGGTTTACCAGTCAGCTTAGCCTACTACCATTCTGGTATTATTCTAATATCCATCTAATCATCCATCTTCTCTCTATCTCTCTCCAAATACACATACACACACACACACACACACACACACACACACACACACACACAATGTGTGTATATATGTATATATATATGTATGCATACACACACACACATATATATATATATTTATACATATATACACATATATATTGTGTGTATATGTTTTATAGAAGCCTCCCAAAAGCTTGTTCTTCTGTTAAGGTTTAGGGGCTTAAGGGTACTGGGACCCCAAAATCATGACACATGGGTCCTGTCCAAAAGAATTCAACCCAAGCCTTCTTTCAGCCAAAGACAAGGTTTATTAGAACATCTGCCATATTGACCAGACTCTTAAGGAGTCTAAACATTAGTGAACAGTGGCTTAGATTTTAAGAATTTGAGCACCTTCATGGAGACAAGATGGACCTTATATACAGAAAGACTGTGGGAGGGATATAGGAGTAGCCAAGTAGTTTGTGGTGACTGGAGGAAGGGTCTAAGGAGGATCTGGAGGGGAGAGGCCAGTAAGCTGGGGTGAACAGAAAGCCATGGACCAGGGCCACATGGCCAAGGGAGAATGGAGTCTAGATAGGATTAAGGGTGGGAAGTGGCCATTGGCAATTGGGAGGTAACAGAACAGAATTGGGAGATTGGGTTTAGCCACAGCCAAAGGCCAGTTGATGGGATTATAGCCTCAGGTGAACTCCAGAGATTTAGCCAGATAGGAAAGGCCAGGGTTTTTCCTTTTAGGGGTCTAGATCCCATCCCCATCACTTCTTAACTAGTTATAAGATGCTTCCTGTGTGGTGTCATCTGCCTTTCATCCAATGACCAAAAGTCCCATGATCCTTTCAAATTGATTAAAAATGTGTCCAAACATTGAGATGGGACTATAGAAAAATTCCTTAATACTAAATTTACTCTGCTGATGGGCTGATTAATTGGGATGGGACTAGAACCCCACTCTTAACATCTGTTGCTGGAGGTATTATAGTAAGGTTGGATGGCCATTTGTTGGGAATATTGCAGAGATTTGTATGAGGTGGACTTAGAGGTCATTTTTAACTCTAGGATTCTACGATGCTAATTAAGAGACAACCATCAATCAATTAATCAACACTGTCAACATTCAATCAACATTCACTGTCTCAGCTAAATATGAAGTATTCACTTGAGTGTACAAAAAAAAATCTATAATCCCTTCCCTCTAGAAATTTATATTTTATCAGGGGACATGAAGTAAAATAATAATGATAATAATAAGCATGAACAAAATGAATACCCAGTAATTTGTGGGGGACGGCACTCATAGGTGAGAGTAGTCAGGAAAGGCTTCATGTAAGAGGTTTTGCTTGAACTGAATTTTGGAGGAAACAAGAGACTCCAAGAGGCAGAGATGAGGAAGAAGAACATTACCCATATGGAGACAGCTTGTGAAAAGACACGGTAATGGGAGATGAATTATCAATCACCAGGAACAGAAAGAAGGCTACTTCAGCTATACCACTAGTCCAAGATGGAGAGGAATGAATAATAATATACTTTCTAAAGTGTTGAAAAGTAGGTTGAATCCAGGTTGTAAAGGGCTTTAAAAGCCAAATAGAGGAGTTTGTACTTACCTCTAGAGGCAACAGGGAGCCATTGGAGATTACTGAGCAGAATAGTGACATGGTCAGAAAAGAAAACATTTTGGCCACTGTGTGGAGAAGGGATTGGAGTGAGGAGAGACTTGAAGTAAGGAGGACCTTTAGTGGGCCATTGCAATCATCCAGGTAAGAGGTGATAAGGTCCTGACCTAGGGTGGTGACTATAAAATTGAAGTGAAGGGAACATCTGGAAAAGATGTAGTAAAGGTAGAAACAAGAAGTTCAATTGAATATATTGGGTAAGGGGGAGTGAGGAGTCAAAGATAACTTTAAGGTCATGGACCTGGGTGACTAGAAGAATGGGTGGGCCACTTTTTAATGAAACAGTGATATTTGGAAGGAAAGCTTGTGGGGTGGGGTATGGTGGGGGAGAAGAAAGATGATGAATTCTGCTTGGGCTAAGTGCTACCTTTCAGTTCAACTGCTTGAACTGAAAACTTTGAAGATCTTGGTCATCAATTAACTACTGTTTGCTTTCCAGAACAAGCACTCCCTGAGACTCAATGATTGCTCAACCTCAGGACTAAGGGAGCTGTCCATACCTGCAAATATTTTTCATGAAAATCAAGAGAATTCAACTGCTGAGTTATCACAACAGAGCCCACCTTTTAATGTGGCTGCCTATTTAAAGCACGAGCCGATGTCACTTTGGTCCACAGCTCAACTGTCGTATTTTTCTGTGCACTACTGTGCTATGTTTCTCCTTTCAAACCAACATGTGCAAAGTAGTCGGTGTGGAAAATTATTTGTTGCTCAAGAGATCAACATCCAGTTTAAAGCATGGAATTTTATTCCATATTTTGATTATCCTGTCTTCACACAATTCTATTCTGGTGTTTTGTTTGCTTTACCCAGATGGTAAATGCGCCATTAAGTTTATCCAGCCTGAATTAATTATCTTTTTATAGTAAAAGAAAATCCTCTCCTTTTGACAAGTAAGATGTTTGTGTCGTATTTATGAATAAATAAAGGCAGCTGTTATACACAGCTTTATTAATAGCACTGCCTCTAAACAACTCATCCGGAAAGAAATATACTCTCTTAAATGCAGTGTAGGATCTTGGTGAGCTCAAGTTTATCAAAGAGTGAACACTGCAATCCTATTATCTAAATTGCAACAAAAGAAGGACAATAATGTGTTCTCTGGGAAGCACCTCTTTGGTTAGTCTTTAACATCAGGTCCTTCTCATATAAACAAAGCATGTCATTTTGGTTCATCGCCATTGGGATTTCAAGATCTAGCTTCAGATAAGGCACGTTAGACTGGAGGGCTGTACCTGCTCACATCAGGAGTTAGCAGGCAACAGCCATTGAAGAGTATCTTCTGAACAGTAGGATTGCCACCAACATTTCCTCTTCTCTCCAGTAGTTTTTTTTTTTTGAACATTTGGTCAAAGGAGCCATGTTGGAATGAGCCTGGGGCAACCTGGCTAGAGAGGAATCTTACAAGGAAAAGTCACAAATGTCTTGGCCCCCAAACACATACAATGAGATGGAATTTCAGCCTCTCAATGAGACATTCTGAAGCAGGACAAGGTTAGGTCCTCAGCCCCACAAACATATTATGGGATCTTGGGAAGCTTTGAAATCCAGTGACAGGACAGCCTTGAGGCTGGTCTTAGAAAGCCTTGAAGTCACAACAGTGCAACCACTCTCCAAGTGTTCCCCTCAAGTCTTTGTTGTCTTACATTCATTAAATCAGCAAAGATTCCATGGAAGAGGCAAAAAGCTCAGTTCATGAAGTCTTTACTATTTTCTTATTGCATAGTTCTTTTCTTGACATAGGATATACAAGAAAAATGCTGGAGTCAGATGATAATAATTTATAATAACAGCTCTTCAGAGTTTATAAAGCACTTTACATGTTATTTCATTTGATCCTCACTAACTGCTCTTATTATCCCATTTTTACAGATTAGGAAACTGAGGTTAAGGAGAGATTGATATGTCCTAAATGGCACAGCTAGTAAGTATATGACGCAGGATTCAAACTAAGCCCTCTTGTCTCCAACTTCATCACTCTACCTGCTACATTTACATATGCCAGTATGATATAATGGATATAATTCTAGGGCCTGAAGTCAGGATTACTTGGGTTCAAATCCTACCTCTGACAGGGCAAGGCTTAATCATGGGCAAGTTATTTAATCTTTCTGTACCTCGGGCATATCTCTAACACACCTTTTAGATCAACCATAGGTTGTAATCTTCCTCAAATAAAGCATATTAATACAGGATACTTAAGCACTCCTCTTTCATAATGAGCATCCTTGAAAATGCAATCCCAGAGAAAACAGCTCTTTAGTTATTAATGGTAAACAAGGCTTAAAACAGGGAGATGTAAGCTCACCTAAGGTATACAACTCTGACGGGGAGATTGTTCTGCATAGGCTCCAAATGAAAGGATTTTATTTTTTCAAAGAGGTGAGTCCCTCCAAATGTTCCTGTTTGGGGGTGACATTGGGTCGGTTGTTCATGCTCCAGAATATTGCAGAGTCTCCTCAATAAGTGTCATGGTTACTCAAAAGAGATAAACCTAACAATGCCTGCAGAAACAGCCAATCGGATAACAAAATGTTTACTATCTAGGCTATGACCTTCCCTTAGATAGCCAGTTCTTTGAGTTAGTACATATTTCTTGGCCAGATACAGCAAGTAGACAGTGATTTGAGCTAACAGAGTTCAAAGAGACAGAGTGAACTGCATTTCATGTTCAAAGATGCCAAGATGATATTGAGAATAGAATACCACCTTTTTAACACAAATATTCACCTAGCATTGGCATGTGGTTTCTAGTCACAGAATTATCACACCTCTAAAGAATCAAAGTGGCAGATAACCCAAAGAGAAATGGAAAGACACATAGCAGGCATAAGCAAATGGCAGCACATAATGCAACGTGGCCAAGTAAGTGAGGTAAGAATGAGGACACACATGATTGGAAAGGGAGAGTGGGCTGATCCCATAATAAATGTGCTTTGCTGGTAGAAAGAGCTGGAATAAGACCTATAATGCATTGGAAAAACTATGAAAGAACATGGAAAGAGTCACAGAGTATGAAAAGGCATGGATGGCCTGCTATCTACCACTTTTCAGATCCCCCTTGTTGGATGTGTGATAATTATCTCTTTATTTGTTGTATTCCTCCAGTAAAATATGAGCTGCTTGAGAAGAGAAGCTGTTATCTTTGTACCCCCCATACCTTGCATGTGGTAGGCACTTATTTCCTAATCATGTAACTATCTGTGCAGCTGGACTCTCCCTGGTCATTGGAGCCATAACTAGGACAAGGTGTCTACTATCAAGCTCATGACACTGGATTTATAAGGCACTTCAGGCATTTCTGACTCATCCAGCAGAAGAAACAAGAACATTTGGCACCTGGTTAGCAAGAAAAATTAAAACAAGAAGCTTCCAGATGGCTCCTTCTTCCCCTAGGCAGCTATGCCCTAGCCTGTTATAGGGTAAAGGGAGAAAATGTCATTTTATCATGTGAAGTCTCCTGCCTCATCTCCAGTCTCCTGGGGGAAAAAGAGAAATACCATTCCATCTTGCAAAGTCTCCTGCTTCAGGAGTGAGGACACCATTCAACTGGACCAGCTCTTCTGTCTGAGCTCTGGCCTCATTATTATAAAGAAGAAACACTGTTTCATCAAGCACCAGACTCCTCTCTCTTCCAGGGAAGAGGAAAAAGGCCATTCCATGAAGTCTTCAGCCTGGTTTTCTGTGTTGGGGGAGAGGGGAATAATGCAGCTCGTTCCCCCACCTGACACTGCCTACAGCCCTGAAAGGAGTCCACCTTGAGGTCAAACCCTTATGGACAACAAAAATCCATCTAACCTAATTTCTCAGTGATAAACTCCTAGCCATATTCAACCATCCCAGTGATTCTGAGGCCCCCATTGGTCATCATTCAAACCACATTCCTTCCCCTACAGACCAATACCTTGTATCCATTCCCCTCAGCCTTCCCTCACTCATCTCCAATATCCCCACCCATTCCACTGTACTCTTAGGAATGTGTTTGTTCCATAAAAAACAAACTCACTCTCATCCTGAATCTTTTCTTTTCCTACTCCGTCCATATTCTGGTCCTCACCGAGACCCGTATCTATCCTGATGACATGCCTCCTTGGCCACCCTCTCCAGCACTGGCTGTACTTTTACTCATTCTCCAGACTCCTTGGTCATGGTGGGGAGTTGGAATACTGCTTGCTACCCACTGCCACTTCCAGGTTCTCTTTTTTCTCAATGGCTCCATAATCTTTCCTGCTCTGATGTTCACTCAGTCACATCTAACGCCCAATCAAAATTCTGACAACTGTTGTCTTCTGCCCTCCAGGACACTCCCATTTTTTCCCCCTCAGTGAAGTCAGAGTCTGGCTCACAGTTTCTCTAAAGGACTTTAATGTACACAGTGATTCTCTCTCAAACCCTCTCCTCAACTTACTCATTTTCCATTACCTACTATACCCCACCTCAGCTATACACAAACATGATCCTACTTTTGAACTCATCTCTTGACCCCAAACTCCCTCTTTCCACACCTCCCTATTACTGTCAAGGGCACCACCAATCCTTCAGTCACTCTGACTCACAATCTAGGTGTCATCCTCAACTCTTCACTCGCTCCACATTTACATACAACCTGCTGCCAAGGCCTGTTGATTTTAGTCTCTTGCATACTTCCCCTTTTCTCTTCTGACATCGCCACCACAGACCCTCATAGCCTGCTGGCTGGGCTTCCTGCCACAAGTCATATTGTACTCAGCTTCAAAGGGATCTTCCTAAAGCACAGGCCTGACCACATTACCCCTCTACTCAAACTCCAGAGGCTCCCTACTACCTCCAGCATCAAATACAAAATCCTCTGTGGCATTCAAAATGCCTTATAACTTGCCCCTCCTACTTTTTCCAAGTCTTCTTATGCCTTGCACCATGTCCCCACTCCCATGTACTACGATCCAATGATTCTGACCTCCTTGCTATTCCTCACTTGGGAGTGGAAACATTCCCTGGCTTCCTTTGAATCCCAGGTAAAATCCCATCTTCTATGAGAAGCCTTTCCTGATCCTAAGCACCTTTCTGTTGGTCTCCAATCTCACATCTCCCACTGGCTTTTACATATCTCAAATTAGATATTCAGTAGACATCTTAAACTCAACATGTCCAAAATGGAATGCATTATCCTTCCCTTCAAACACTCCACACTCCTTTCCTTTTTTTTTTTTGTTAGGCAATTGGGATTAAGCGACTTGCCCAGGGTCACATAGCTAGTAAGCGTTAAGTGTTTGGTCTGAGACCGGATTTGAACTCAGGTCCTCCTGACTTCAGGGCCAATGCTCTATCTGCTGCACCACCTAGCTGCCCCTTCCTCTCTCCTTTCTTCTCTATTACTACCATCTATTACAACACTATCCTCCCATTCCCTCAAGCTTGCAATCTAGGTGTCATCCTCAACTCCTTACCACCTCTCCCCTCATTACACACCCCAATATCCAAACTGTTGTCTAGGCCTACCAACTTCACCTTTGCAACATCTCTCAAATAGGCCTCCTCCCTCCCTTGGAATACTACCATCATCCTGGTGTAGGCCCTCATCACCCCATGCTTCGACTATCATAATGGGCTGCTGATGAATCTGACTCCCTTAAGTCTCTCCCCACTCCAATCCATCCTTCATTCAGCCCCCAAAGTGATTTCTCTAAAGTGCAAGTCTGACCTATACACTCTAGAGGCTCCATGTTACCTCCAGGATTGCATGGAAAATCCTCTGGTGAGGACTTCCGCTTCTGGGAGCCAAGATGGCAGAGTGAAAAGGTAGTCGCTCTTACTCTCCGCTATCAACCTCTGAAAACCCGGAAAATATCACACCCCAGAAAAAAACACCAGAACAGCTGAACTAGAAGAAAGACGAGGAGCAGCAGTGCAGCAGTCCAGCAAATGGGTCTCCCAGTACCTCAGCAAAAATAAGGGAGGCAGAACTACAAGGGGCCCCAGGCAGATAAGTACCCTGCTGCATTCATATGAAAGGAGGTGAAGAAAGCAACCTAAAGGCTTCCTAAAGCCCCGGCCTTGCTAGTTCCAATCCAACACCAGGTGAGCTGTCAGAGCCCTACAGCCTCCAATTGTGAAGAAATCCTGAAGCACAGGTGGCAGAACAGGTAAACACTAACACCTGGACCTCCAAATGGCTGGGGGGGAGGGGGAGAACTGGTGGAAACCAGCTCAGAAAACTACCAGGTGGCTCAGCACTCTACCGCAAAGGAATCTCCCAGTACATTAGCAGAAAGGAGGGAGACAACACTGCAGGGGGGCCCCAGGCAGATAAACACTCTGCAGCACCCATCTAAAAGGAGCTGGAGAAAGCTAAAGGAAAGGAAAAGCAGGCAACCTAGAATTGCCTGAAAGTTCCAGCCTTGCTGATTTCAGCCCAACAAGGTAAGCTGCCAGAAACCTACAGCCTCCAATTGCCACATAAGAGGCCCCAGCACACAAAGCCAGTGACCAAGACCTAGGCTCCCAACACAAGAAGCTTGGGTCAGCCCTCTGTTCCCAGCAGGAGAGCTCAATCTCTTTAAAGGCCAGGGAATAAAGAAACACCATGAGTAAAAAAAAAACCATAGATTCATATTATGAGAAGAGTGAAGATCAAGACAGAAATTCTGAAGAGGACAACATTGTCAACAAACCCACATCAACAAAAAAAGGGAATATGAACTGGTCTGAAGCCCAAAAAGCCTTCTTAGAAGAGCTCAAGAAGGATTTTAATAGTCAAATGAGAGAGGTAGAAGAGTCCTTCAAAAATACAATGGGCCAATTGGAAAAAAAATACACTGAAGAAAACAAGTCCCTAAAAAACACAATTGGCAAATTGAAAAAGGAAGTAAAAACTAACAGAAGAAAACAATCTGTTAAAAACTAGAATTGGACAAATGGAAACTAATGTCTCTATGAGAGAGCAAGAATCAGTCAAACAGAAACAAAAAAATGAAAAAATATGAAAATAAAATACCTCATGTAAAACAACCGACCTGGAAAATCGACTCAGGAGAGACAATTTAAAAATTATTGGACTACCTGAAAATCATGATGAAAAAAAGAGCCTGGACAGTATCTTTCAGGAAATCATAAAGGAAAACTGCCCTGAAGTCCTAGAACCAGAAGGGAAAATAACCATAGAAAGAACCTACCGATCACCACCTGAAAGAGATCCCAAATTGACAATGCCAAGGAATATAATAGCAAAATTCCAAAATTACCAGATGAAAGAGAAGGTGCTGCAAGCAGCCAGAAAGAAACAATTTAAATATCATGGAACCACAGTCAGGATTACACAGGACCTTGCAGCTTCTACATTAAAAGACCGCAGGGCATGGAACATGATATTCCATAAGGCAAAGGAGCTTGGAATGCAGCCAAGGATCAATTACCCAGCAAAAATGAGCATCATTTTTCAAGGGAGGAGATGGATATTCAATGAAATAGGAGACTTCCAAACTTTCCTGATAAAAAGACCAGAGCTCAACAAAAAATTTGATCTTCAAGTACAGGACTCAAGAAGGACTTAAAAAGGTAAATGGGACAGAAAGATACAATATGTTGTTAATGGGGGGGGCTGTTTAAACCCCTACAAGGGAATATGACACTTGCAACCCTTGAGAACTGTATTGTTATTACACCATGTTAAAGGAGTATACATAAAGAGGGTGGATATTAGTTGACTTTGATGTAATGATAAAAAAAAATCTAATCAAGTGGGTTAAATGGATCCAAATAAGTGGATCAATCTGATCTTAGAAAATGTACTGAGAAAGGAGGAGGCAGACAAGGGTAAATTACATTACAGGAAAAGACACAAAATCCTATTACAGCAGAGGGAAAGAAGGGGGGGAGCATTGTTTGAACCTTACTCTCATCAGATTTGGCTCAAGAAGGGCATAACATAATCAGTTAGGTATAGAAATCTAACTTGCCCTATAGGTAGTAGGAGGGAAAGGGGGGGGGGAAAGAAGGGAGGGAAGAAGCAGTAAGAGTAAAGGGGAAGAAAAGGGAAAGGGATAATAAAGGGAGGAGGGACTGAAGGAGGCGGTGGTCAAAAGCAAAACACTAGTGAAGGGGGAAAGGAAAAAGGAGAAAGAAAAGCATAAAATGGGGGAAAAGGATGGAGAAAAAGACACAGATAGTAATCATAACTGTGAATGTGAATGGGATGAACTCCCATAAAACAGAAATGGATTGCAGAATGGATTAAAAGCCATAATCCTACAACATGTTGTTTACAGGAAACACATTTGAAAAAGAGTGACACATACAGGGTAAAGGTAAAAGACTGGAGCAGAATATATTATGTTCAGCTGAAGTAAAAAAAGCAGGGGTAGCAATACTGATCTCAGACAAAGCAAAAGCAAAAATAGATCTAATCAAAAGAGATAAGGAAGGAAACTACATCCTGCTAAAAGGCACCATAGACAATGAAGTAATATCATTACTAAACATATATGCACCAAATGGTATAGCATCCAAATTCTTAGAGGAGAAGTTCAGGGAGTTACAGGAAGAAATAGACAGCAAAACTATACTAGTGGGGGACCTGAACCTCCCCCTCTCTGCACTAGATACATCTAACCACAAAATAAACAAGAAAGAAGTTAAGGAGGTGAATAGAACATTAGAAAAGTTAGGTATGATAGACCTCTGGAGAAAACTGAATGGGGATAGAAAGGAATATACTTTTTTCTCAGCAGTACATGGCACATACACAAAAATTGACCATGTACTAGGGCATAAAAACCTCACAATCCAATGCAGAAAGGCAGAAATATTAAATGCATCCTTTTCAGATCATGATGCAATAAAAATTATATGTAATAAAGGGCCATGGAAAGATAGACTAAAAAATAATTGGAAACTAAATAATCTAATCCTAAAAAATGATTGGGTCAAACAACAAATCATAGAAACAATCAATAATTTCATTCAAGAGAATGACAATAATGAGACAACATACCAAAACTATGGGATGCAGTGAAAGCAGTTCTTAGGGGAAGTTTTATATCTCTAAATGCTTACATAAATAAAAGAAAAAGAGGAGATTAATGAATTGGGCATACAACTAAAAAAACTAGAAAAAGAACAATTAAAAATCCTCAACTAAACACAAATTAGAAATATTGAAAACCAAAGGAAAAATTAAAAAATTGAAATTAAGAAAACTATTGAACTAATAAATAAAACTAAGAGCTGGTTTTATGAAAAAACCAATAAAATAGATAAACCTTTGGTTAATTTAATTAAAAAAAGAAAGAAGAAAACCAAATTACTAGTATCAAGAATGAAAAGGGTGAAGCTACCACCAAGGAAGAGGAAATTAAAACAATAATTAGGAATTATTTTGCCCAACTATATGCCAACAAATTTGACAATCTTAGTGAAATGGATACATATTTACAAAAATATAAATTGCCCAGATTAACAAAGAGGAAGTAAAATACTTAAATAACCCCATCTCAGAAAAAGAAATTGAACAAGCCATTGATGAACTCCCTAGGAAAAAATCTCCAGGGCCAGATGGATTTACATGCGAATTCTATCAAACATTTAAAGAACAATTAATTCCAATACTATATAGACTATTTGGGAAAATAGGTGAAGAAGGAGTCTTACCAAATTCTTTTTATGATACAAATATGGTGTTGATACCTAAACCAGGAAGAGTCAAAATAGAGAAAGAAAATTATAGACCAATTTCTCTAATGAATATAGATGCAAAAATTTTAAACAAAATACTAGCAAATAGATTGCAGCAACTTATCACAAGAATAATACACTATGACCAGGTAGGATTTATACCAGGAATGCAGGGTTGGTTCAATATTAGGAAAACTATCAGCATCATTGAGCATATCAACACCAAAACCAACAGAAACCACATGATCATCTCAATAGATGCAGAAAAAGCTTTTGATAAAATACAACACCCATTCCTATTAAAAACACTAGAAAGCATAGGTATAAATGGAGTCTTCCTTAAAATAATAAATAGCATATATCTAAAACCTTCAGCAAGCATTATATGTAATGGGGACAGGCTAGAAGCATTTCCAATAAGATCGGGGTGAAACAAGGATGTCCATTATCACCACTGTTATTCAATATTGTACTGGAAACTTAGCTTTAGCAATAAGAGAAGAAAAAGAAATTGAAGGCATTAGAATAGGCAAAGAAGAAACAAAGCTATCACTCTTTGCAGATGACATGATGATATACTTAGAGAATCCTAGAGAATCAAGTAAAAAACTACTTGAAATAATAAACAACTTTAGCAAAGTTGCAGGCTATAAAATAAACCCACATAAATCATCAGCATTTCTATATATTACCAACAAAGCCCAACAGCAAGAGATAGAAAGAGAAATCCCATTTAAACTTACTGTAGACATTATAAAATATTTAGGAGTCTACCTCCCGAAACAAACCCAGGAACTCTATGAACACAATTACAAAACACTTTTCACACAAATAAAATCAGATCTAAATAATTGGAAAAACATCAGTTGCTCATGGGTAGGCCGAGCTAATATAATAAAAATGACAATCCTACCTAAGCTAATTTACTTATTCAGTGCCATACCAATCAAACTACCAAAAATTATTTTATAGAGTTAGAAAAAATAATAACAAGATTCATTTGGAAAAACAAAAGGTCCAGAATATCAAAGGAACTAATGAAAAGAAATGCAGGGGAAGGTGGCCTAGCAATTCCAGATCTTAAATTGTATTATAAAGCAGCAATCATCAAAACTGCTTGGTACTGGCTAAGAAATAGGGAGGTGGATCAGTGGAATAGGTTAAATATGCAAGACACAGTAGTCAATGACTATAGTAATCTATTATTTGATAAACCCAAAGACCCCAGCTTCTGGGATAAGAACCCACTCTTTGAAAAAAACTGCTGGGAAAACTGGAAAAGAGTATGGCAGAAACTAGGCATAGACCCAAATCTCACCATATACCAAAATAAAGTCAAAATGGGTTCATGACTTAGATATAAAGGCTGATACCATAAGTAAACTGGGAGAACAAGGAATAGTTTACCTATCAGATCTATGGAGAACAGAAGAATTCATGACCAAACAGGAGATAGAGAACATTATGAAAAGCAAAATGGATAATTTTGATTACATTAAATTGAAAAGTTTTTGCACAAACAAAGCCAATGCAACTAAGATTAGAAGGAAGGTAGAAAATTGGGAAAGAATTTTTACAACCAGTCTCTCTGATAAAGGCCTCATTTCTAAAATATATAGAGAATTAAGACAAATTTATAAGAACACAAGCCATTCCCCAATTGATAAATGGTCAAAGGATATGAACAGACAGTTCTCAGATGAAGAAATTAAAGCCATCTATAGTCATATGAAAAAATGCTCTAAATCATTATTGATTAGAGAAATGCAAATCAAAACAACTCTGAGGTACCACATCACACCTATCAGATTGGCCAACATGACAAAACAGGAAAATGATAAATGTTGGAGAAGATGTGGGAAAATTGGAACACTAATACATTGTTGGTGGAGTTGTGAAATGATCCAACCATTTTGGAGAACAATTTGGAACTATGCCCAAAGGGCTATAAAAATGTGCATACCCTTTGATCCAGCAATAGCACTTCTAGGGCTATATCCCAAAGAGATCAAACAAATGGGAAAAGGACCCACATGTACAAAAATATTCATAGCAGCTCTTTTTGTGGTGGCAAAGAATTGGAAATTGAGAGGATGCCCATCAATTGGGGAATGGCTGAGCAAGTTGTTGTATATGAATGTAATGGAATACTATTGTGCTATAAGAAATGATGAACAGGCTGACTTCAGAAAAACCTGGAAAGACTTATATGGTCTGATGCTGAGTGAAGTGAGCAGAACCAAGAGACTTTGTGCACAATAACAGCCACATTGTGCAATGACTAATATTGTTAAACTGAACCCTTCCCAGCAATACAAGGATCTAAGACATCTCCAGAGGCCTCAGGATGGAAAATGCTGCCCACATCCAAAGAAAGAACTATGGAAGTTGAATCGCTATCACTTATTTTTACCTTCTGTTGAGTTTTGTTTCATCTTTCTGATGGTTCCTCCTATTGGCTTTAATTTTTACTTACAACTTCACTAATGTGAAAATAAGTTTAATAGGAATGTAAATGTAAAGCCTATACGAGATTGTGCATCGTCTTGGGGAGGGTGGGTAAGAGGAAGGGGGAGAAAAATTTTCAACTCAAAAGCATATGGAAGTGATTGTGGATAAATCAAAATAAATTAATAAAATTAAAAAAAATAAAAACAAAACAAAAAACAAAACAAAACAAAAATCCTCTGGTGTTCAAAACTCTTCATAACCTATCTTCTCATTTCCAGTCTTCTTAGATCTTACTCCCTACCATGTACTTTTCAATCCAGTGGCACTGGTCTCCTTGCTGTTTCATAAATAAAACACCTCATCTCTTGGCTTCAGGCATTTTTCCCTCTAATTATCTCTTGTGCTTGGAAGGCTCTCCCTCTACATCTTCATCTACTGGCTGCCTTGAAGTCCTATCTTCTACAGGAAGCCCTTCTGAACACCTCTTAATTCAGTACCTTTCCTCTTTTAATTATTTCCTATTTATCCCGTATGTAGTTTATTTGCATATATTTGTTTGCTTGCTGTTTCTCTGTAAGACTGTGAGTTCTTTGAGGGCTGGGACTGACTTGTGGCATGTCAGGATCCAAGACCATGCCTCTCTTTTTAGACAGCTTGTTTTCCGGAGCTAAGGTCCAGCAAGCAAGCTGTGCCCTGAGTTTGGCATAACCACAATCCTTTGCCTTCTGGATGAACTTTGCTGCAATTAAATTACAGGACTGATGGTGCCTGAGATTTTGGGCAAGCACCAACAATCCCAGACGTGAAGCTCTGCTATGAATGGATACTTTGTCACAGTTGCTTCACCACGCTGTTTGATTCTTTATCTAGCCACAAATATGTAAATCAAGATTTAGCCCCACTGCCTCCCACCTCCTACTAGAGGAGGCCCTGACACGCGACTAATTTCTTTCCCTTAGCGGAATAAAGAAAGCTTTTTGCTTTTAACCTATGTCAGCTCTTTGGTATTTTTGGACTTAACAGTGGTCACAAAACCTCTGTGACTCTTTGGTCATTTGGTGCCAGAGTTGACAGCCTCTTTCTGTATCCTCAGTTTCTGGAACATAGTAGGTATATAATGAATGTTTTTTTTTTAATTGATTGATCTCCTTTAATTCTAGTGCTTTTCCTCGGTTTGTCTTGCATATAGCACAATACCCCGTATATAGTAAGTGCTTAATAAATGTTTAATGACTGACTGACTTAATAGATGCTTGTTGAATTGGCTTAAATTTCACGGATGAAGTGAATACCTTCACAGATGATCATTGATCTATTGAAATATCGATATTAATAATGTGATGCTCTAGACTTCTCTATTTCCTAACTTCTCATATGAATAATAAAACTAAGTATTTTAATATTTTTGAGAAATACACATGTCCTCAACATACCTAATTAAATTAAAACAAGTTCACATTTTAAATGATACTATTTTTTTCTTTGTCATATTCTTCCACTCACCAACTTTTCCTACATTATTTTGGAATTCTTTTCACTTTTTCCAGTTTTTATTAAAATTATTTTTGGCTTCCTCCCTAGATTTATTCCTTCCATCCTGTCTAAGAACTCCTTATGTTACCAAATAAAAGAGAGACTAGAGAGCAATTCTTTAAGCCCTTCTACATTCTCTAAGAAGGGAAACCAGCTTGTATTTTTTTCATATTTATGGTGAATGGCTCAGACAGGGACATAAGCATAGTATATATCCTTAGTGCCCACACAGGCATATCCTGCACTATGTTGCCCCAACCAATGTAGTTTCACAATAAAAGTACTAGTACATTAAACTCTACTGCATAGTTTTATTATGAAAACCCACTACGGCAGTGTTCAGCCGATTTTACACACACACACATACATGTGTGTATATATGTGTGTGTATATGTGTGCATGTGTATGCAAAATAGGTGGAGCATGCCAATGAGATAAATGATTATTAAATAATCAAATATTGGTGAGAACCAGAATTTTTTCCCTTCCTCATTTGGAGGGTATGTTAAAGCTCAGTTCTCTGAAGGGCAGGGCAGACAATGAAATGAAATCTTAGAATCTTTATTCCACCCAAGAATTTTACAAAGAATTTTCTCTCAGGTGAATTCCAGCCCATTGTGTTCCACTTGGCCAGGTCTGAGCAGAGGTGGACTCCCACTTGTCTAGACTGCCCTAGGTGGTAGAAGTCTGGATAAGAGATAAGTCTCTTTGTCCAAGATCAGAGTCATGTCCCCTAATCCCTCATTAAAATAAATCCATCTCTCATTATAATCTTCATTCTTCTAATTAATTGTTAACCAATCAGAGTTGATTGCTACCCTCAGGAACACCCACTCTTCCAAGGGCATATAAGCTTTGAGTGGGTTCCATGATGGATTTTTGGCATTCGAGGTGCCTTTTATTAATCATATCTAGCATAATTAATAAAATGATTAATTACCCAGAAACTATGTCTCTTAACTTTTTATACATCACATCTATATTTCTTGGCCTTCAATCTTTTGGGACTCCCTTGTGAAAGCCCACAAAACAATAACTACAACATATGCTGAATCTGTTTTCCATTGGGCTCCCTTTTGGTCAGGTGGGAATTCTACAAGACCATACTGTCTATCCTTTTTGGAGAGCTATGAAGAGGAGTGACTCTGTGTGTCCATGGAATAAGGAAGCTCATGCAGGACTTGGTAGCCTGAAAGACTCTTCTATAGCATCCAGAATGGGCCAAATGTTTCCTTTGTATGTTTTACCTATGTGTCTTGAATCCCAGAAGTATGTGAGTGGACACAGAGCTGCCTTTAAATCCAGGAAGATTTGACTGGCCTCTGGGGCAGCTAGGTGGTGCAGTGGATAAAGCACCAGCCTTGAAGTCAGGAGGACCTGTGTTCAAATCCGGCCTCAGACCAAACACTTGACACTTACTAGCTGTGCGACCCTGGGCAAGTCACTTAACCCCAATTGCCAAAAAAAAAAAAAAGATTTGGCTGGGCTCAAGTGCTGCCTCTGAAACATGTTAGCTATGTGATCCCAGGCAAGTCATTTAACCTTTTTAGTCAACTCTCTAAAATTATAAATTGCAGGGATGGTGCTGACAATAGTAGACACACTTTATTCACCTGGGAGTTCTCTGTGCCAATTAAATTACAGGTTCAGGCACTAACCACAGCCTCAGGAACTGGATTCAGGTCAGTGATGTCCATGATTGATTAGCTTTGCTCTTCATATTTTCAGTGCCTGCCAGAGTGGCTGGAACAAGTAGGCACCTTATAAATCCACAATGAATTGAGCTGGATCTCATTTTCAATGTTTCTGGAGAGTAAGGAGCCCTAGAGTGGATCTATGTATGGTGGCATAAAGGAATTGGAAGGTTGATTTGATCTGGCCATACTCCTGGGGTGGCAGTAGTCATTGGGATTACTCCAGCGAGGCTTCCTTCTGAGCCTGTGATTTTGAGGATAACGATTTCTAACAGTGAATGAGAATTAGATGAAAAGAGAGAGCACTCTCCTATATTAGTACTTATTTTATTTATTAGGTAAGTTGTTAATGGCTGTATACCATTATCTGCTTTAGAAGTAATGATAAAAAAGAAAAGAAAAACACATATTGAACTAGAAGAAACCTTAGTGGCTATCTAAACTAACCCTTTAATTCTTCACATGAGGAGCTGAGGTCTAGAGAATCCGACTTGTCCAAGGTCATGCATGTAGTAAATAGCAGAGCCAAAATTTGACTCATTGGTTTGATGTCACTCATTTGATGCTTATCACAATTGCATGAGGTAGGTTTTATTATTATGTCCATTTTACAGATGGAGGATCAGTGATTTACCTAGATTCACACAGCCAATAAGTGTCTGAGGTTGACTTTGAACTCATGTACCTCTGACTCTGAGTCCTGGGCTCTACTGATGGGGCACATCAGGAAAGGCTTCATATAGAAGATGGTGCCTATGATGTGGCTGTTGCTTTTGCTCTTTCATTTACTTCTAACACTAGTATTTGACTTAGCCTTCCCACTTGATAATCTATTGAGGTCAAGCACTTTGCCACTTGGGAGCTGTCAAAACTGATAGATTCCACAGCCTAGAAATGAAACCAAGTCTATCTTCTAAAAAATCCCCATCACCAACAAAGGGGCAGCTAGTTGTTAGGCAGAGAGTAATAAATAAAGGCACTGACAAAGCCAGCACCCTAATTTATTTTTTTTTTCTATTTTTGAGGTTACTTCTATAGTGAGAGCTCACTACGAAGGTCAAGGCAAAACACCATGGGAGAGCTGAAGGTTCTATATGTTGAATGTTAGTCTCAAGGTTACCCAGCCAAGTATAATTCTTTTTTAATTCTTCTTACCACCTGATCCTGTTTGTATCTGCAAGCACCTTTAATAGGATGTCACTCCAAATCACTGAAATATAAAGATGAGCCCTGTGATTTACATTGTGCAACAGGATGATTTCTCTTTCCCTGGGGACTCCAGGAGCAAGAAATTGTGCCAGTGACATTGTGATAATGTTGAGTTGTTCCTGGCAGCTAAGGCTAGTACTAGACATAGACTGACCAGATAGGATGGCAAACTTCTCTCTCAGATGTCTGCTAGTAGCTAAGGTCTCCAGGTCCTAGAAATAGTACTAGGTGAGTATACACTCCAGGTTGATCTAGGAAAACAGCCACCTGAATGCTGCCTCATTTATGGCTTAGAGATGCTGAGGATTTACTACCAGAATATACTACTCACTGCCAGCTGACAGGACAGCCAGTTCTGAAATCCAGAGGCTATCATGTCTTCAGGACCTGCTCCCACCCAACCTCTCCATCATTGCTAAGGAAGGTGACAAAGGGAATAGGCACAAAAAGAGTGATCTACTTCTCAAGCTAAGTTTCCTGGTATGTTTGACACAATTTTAGTTAGAATTTAACGCCACAACATCCTCCCCCATCCCGTCACCGTTACCTGACATCATGGAGCATATAGCTATGCTTTACCTTGGGTAACTGAGCTTTTGATAAAAAGGAACGAGAAGGTAGAATGTGATTTCTTCACCAACAGAGGCCTCACGCACACTTAAGTCATGGAATCAGAAGGGTGGAGGAAGCATCTTAGAGCCTATTTTTCCAACTGACAAAAAATCCTCCTTGTCATCATACCTATGGCCATTGAGGCTTTACTTAAAGACTTCCTATAAGGAGGCACCAGGGGAATCCCATAGTTACGAATAGTTATGGTGAGGAGGAAGTTTCTCTTTATAAGAAGTCTACATTTGCCTTTTTGCAATCCCTGCCCATTGAACCTAGTTCAGTCACTTAAAACAAAGCAGGAAAGCGCAAGTAGGAGGCATGAGAGATTGGGAGTCAGAGGATCTGGGTTTGAACCCTGGCTCTGCTACTCACAAGCTCTGTTACCTTGGACAAGTCATCATCTCCCCCTGAACCTCAGTTTCTCTACCTGTCAAATGAGTGACTTAAAACATATGATCTCTGAGGTCCCGTAAGTCTATATTATCCCATAATCTGGTAAGTTTAAGTTCTCTCATATCTGGAAGCCCTAGAGATATGTGGAGACAGATATCATATTTCCCCACTCCCAAACCTTCTGTTCCTTGGCTTTAACATTCTTAGCTCCTTCATGCAATCTTCATAGAGCATGCATTCAGACTACAAATTTCTGAGTGCAAAGCTAGGATATTTTTCATTATTTTATATTGTCTTATACTGTGAAGAAGGCATAGCAAAGTGGAACATGAAAAGATAAATTAGATATGACCAAGTAGTTCATAGCTAGGATCATATTTATATCTAAGGGCACACCAGGAATAGTAATGCAGCACTATCTAATGGGTTACACAATTAAAAAATAAATCATGAGTCCAGTCTTGTATTAAGGTGATATTAGAGACATTTGACCTTTCAGTATTCAGTGACATCATTGATGAAGTAGTAAAACTGACTTTTGGTATCACCAATGGTTATAATTTTTGTTTGTGAAAAATCACAGATCCAGCAAAAGAAGTAGATAAAACTTCACAATGTTTCAAGACAATACTTCAGTGGATCCATGTTCTCACTGATGTGGGTATTTTACTTTCTTGTTGGGAACTCAATTTTCCACAAGCCTACGGGCAATGACAATACCCTCTGTAAACTCTGGGAACATTTTCAGTGTGCTTAGTAAGAGACTGAATACAAGCTGCCACGAGAAAGGGAAAAATGCAAGATGTGAGCAGGAAAGAAAGAAGGAAAAAGAAGAAAAAAGAAGAAGGAAGCAGTGGAGACAAGAAGCTGTCCTGCAGCTACCACTAATATGAATTTTCCCTCTTCCCACTCAGGAAAACCATGGATAATGATGTCTTCCTCCTTTGGGTTCTCATCCTAAGAAAGCAATATCCAACAGATTTCAAAGCTTGACAAATCAGGTGAGAAGATGCAACATCTTTCAGACCCTAAGGTTCCTCTCAGTTTGCTCATGGGACGAGTCACTATCACCCACTTCCCTTTCCCTAGGTTGCCAAGGCATGCTGATACAGCAACTAGAGGAATACTTAGATTTTTAAAGGTTCTTAACCTGGGGTCCGTTAGCTTGTTTTTAAAAACATTTCAGTATCTTTCAATGTATAGTTTTCCTCTGTGGTCTTATATATTTTATTTTATGCTTTTAAAGATATTATTTTCGTAAGGGATCCATAGGCTTCATCAAACTGCTAAAGGGATCCCGAACATAAAAAGAGGTTGAGAATCAGGGAAGGTAGCTACAGTAGGTAGGTAGATCAGAAAAAAGCATTTATTAAGCACTTACTATATGCCAAGCACATGTGTTCTGTGCTGGTGATAGAAATACAAGTAAAAAAAAAAGGTAGCTCCTGCCCTCAGGCAGCTTACATTCTTTTTTTTTTAAAGGCAATTGGGGTTAAGTGACTTGCCCAGGGTCACACAGCTAGTAAGTGTCAAGTGTTTGGTCTGAGGCTGGATTTGAACTTAGGTCCTCCTGACTTCAGGGCTGGTGCTCTATCCATTGTGCCACCTAACTTCCCCAGCAGCTTACATTCTAATGGAGGGGGTGGGGAAGATACTATATAAAGGGGAACTAAAAGGGGGGAGTGAGAAATTATGTACTGGGGGCAAATAGGAGATAAGAGTGAAGTCCAGAAAATCAGAAGCACAGCTAGACAGGGAATGAGGGTTGTAGTCTCTGTTTGAAGACCTGCAGAGAGAAGTGTCGCATTATTTCCTTCCTAATTCCCTCTTCTATTTTTGGATATTTCTGTATATTAGCAGTACTTTTCCCTCCTTTCATGGAGCCAAAATCTGCTTCTCTTCAACTCCCAGGCATTTATCCTAGTTCAGCAGTTTGGGGCCAGGAAGAGTAAGTCATTTCCTCCCCCATTTAACAGGTTTCAAATACTTGAAGAAAACTATTGTATCCATTCTAATGTTCCTCTTCTTCAGATAAAATGTCTCTAGTTCTTATAGCCTGTCCTCATACGGCATAGTCCCTAGTCCTCTGACCACCTTGGCTCTCCTCCTCTGGACTAGCTCCAGTTGGTCGATATCAGGGTGGGTCAAGAGGTCACCCACTCATTTCCTGTAGTACCTACCAGGCACTGGGATTTGATTCTGAAGCATCACCCATAATGTATCTATTGAAGAATACTGTTATTGATGAAGATAGGATGGCCCTTCTCATTCTTCTATCCATTGCCCCTAGTGCTCTCCTTTGGAGAGAACAGGAATAAACGATCACCTTTCTATATGAGGGCTCTTCAGGAATTTGAAAATAAATGTTGTCTCTAACCCTAGTCTTCTACTCCTCCAGCTAAATATCCTCAGTTCCATCCAAACAGTTTCTTTACAGCTAATAGATAAAGATTGGTGTTATATGTCATAGGCAGTCAGAAAGTGGGAGAGCTTCTTCCTTTATCTCCTGGCTACCCCCTCCTCCCCACTACTACCCTGGTAATTCTAGCAAAAGTTGCCCTTGGGTCAGGTAAGAGGATTCAGAAACTAGATGAGAATACTTTCATTGCCCATCCCAACACAGGGAGGAACATTTTAAGGAGTCTTCTGAGTTTAAGTTATCTACAGATTTTGCACGCTGTCAGCACAAGACAAAATGTCCTTTTTTTCTTCCAGGACAAATAATTTGATCTCTGCATGGCTGTTTCTCCAAATAACTCAAAAATAAAATTGTTCCCATGAATGATTTTGTTTTAATGTTGTAGCAATCAGACACAGGAAAATCCATCAACTGGAAACGAGGATTGCTGTCACAAAAGGATTTCAGGTTGAGCCTGAAGGGCTGAACCCATAAGTTATTAAGGAATTGCTGGATCCTCACCTCTCAACAAGATTGGTAAAAGTTACTGAAGAAAGGGAGGGAGTGTCCTTTCTCCAGGGGTTTTTAAAAACAGCAGAGATTTTGCTCTCACATATGGGTAAGTCCTTCCAGAAAGATTAGGTTCCTTCTTTCCTCTAATTTTATAATTACATAAAAGAGGCTTAATTTGAGCATAGTCTTTTAGGTTTGAGGTTGGTATACTTGGGACACAAAAGTGAACAGAGGGGTGCAGAGATTGAGAGGAAGCATGGTTTAGTAAATAGTTAATAATAATCAGTTAATAATATTATTATATATTATATAATTATATGTAATTATATATGTATATGTAATATAAATAATGATGATGATAATGATGATGACATTTATATGGTACTTCCTATGTTCCAGGCACTGTGCTTAAGTATTATGTCATCTGATCTTCACAACCACCCAGTTCTACAGATGAAAAGACTGAGGCAGATAGAGGATAAATGACTGGCCCAGGGCCACATAGCTAACAAGTGTTAGAGACTGGATTTGAAAACTTGACTTTAAAGCTGGCGCTCTATCCACTGTGCCACCTAGCTGCCCCTCAAGTTTGGAAGCTCTGGGCTCATTTTATCTTTCAATGAACAAGTTTTTTATTGTCTCTTTCCTATGCCTTGCTCCTATTGCCATTTAATAAAAAATAGAAAAACAAACCCCCTGTAACAAATATGCATAGTCAAAACCAAGTTCCCACATTGTTCATGTACAAAAATGTCAATGTTATTCTGCATCATGAATCTATCATTACTCTGGAAGACCTGGTTCAAGCCCTGCCTTCAACACATACAGGCTGTGTGACCTTGGGCAAGTCATGTAACCTCTCAATGACCCTCTAAGACTGTAATTTGCAGAACAGGTGCCCATTGGCAGTAGAGGGAGTTTTCTCGCTGGGAGTTCCCTACATCAATGGAATCACAGATCTTAACAAGAAAAAAAAATAGTCTAGCACAGGGGAGGTGAATAAATATATGCTGTCCCAGTCAGACAACATTGGAATGCTGGTTTTAGTTCTGGGTATCAAAATTTAGGAAGGACATTAACTAATATAGTCTGCATCAATCAATAATTTAGGCTTCATAGAGATACTTTTTCAGTAATTTCTTAGAGCTATTATTAGCATTAAGCAGCTAGGTGATGCAGTGGATAGAATGCCAGGCCCAGAGTTAGTAAGACTTCTTTTGGCCCTAGATACACACTAGCTATGTGGTCCTGAACAAGTCACTTAACCCTATTTGCCTCAGTTTCCTCACCTGCAAAGTGAGCCAGAAAAGGAAATAGCAAACTACTTTAGGACCTTTGCTAAGAAAATCCTGAATACGATCACTAAGAGTTGGACATGACTGAAAAATGACCAACAAATTATTAGCATTATTGTTATTTATTGTTATTCTCTCTACACTTGAGGTCTTCAAGCAGAGGTTGGATCATCATTTATCACTAGACATTTCCACTTTTGTCCCGCCACTGGACTTGATGACTCTGGAAGAGAGAGTGAGACTAACAATTTTGTGCAACTCTGCTTCACTTAAATCCAATTCACACACAAGTCAAAAAACATCATCTGTGATGTCCCTGGTCCTCTTAAAAAATGGAGGTTGAATAACAAGAGATTCTTGGACTAGATGGCTGTAGAGATATTTCCTAACTTAGAGGATCTTGAAAAATAACAGTAAGGGCCCAATACTTTGTATCCATTGATGCTATGGATCCTGATGAGATGGGGCTATTTTCTGTTATCTTCCACCTTATGACAAGAAACTTATCTTGGTAGTCTGGGTCATGCTCCTGAATTCTAGAAACTGGATCAGGTTCATTAACTTTATGGTTCTGAACCAATTTTTCTCTGTTGAGAAGCAATTTGACCCACATGGGAATTAAATTTTAAACCCTGGATCCCGTTAGGACAATGCTTTTGCCAATTGAACTAAAGAACCCAGACTCTTAGAAAAGATCCTTTCTATGAATTCATAAATTATGGACAAATGATATTTGTCTGCAGCGTATGCAGAGAAGCAAACTGAGGTTCTGAGTTTAAGGTTCTCAGGTTCTCTATTGAAAACTAAACTAGATATCTATCAAGGAAATTAAACTTAAGTCTTTAAAAAGGTGAATTTTTTTAATACGTGAATAGACTACAGACCAAAAATTTATATGGAGACTACTGTTTCCTCTTTAGAAAGGAATTGTAACTAAAACACAAGAAGTCCTTAGCCTTTCATGAACCTCAAGGTGCTACTGAAATGAAGCCAAAAATTTTGGACTCATCACAAAAAGAAAAGATGAAATCAATTATGTGAAAGGCAAAGTTCCTCAGAAACCATGCAATCGCTGGAATGAGAACATTGTTCCCTAGATATTTTCCAACCATAGCCACATCCAGATGTCCAGGAAGAGAAAGAAGGCACTTAATTTCACTCCAAGTATCCATTGTATTCACTTCCAAGCAATCTGTTTTTAAGGCAGACACCCCAAACATTAATTTATTTTGAAATTAGTGAAATTCTCAGAAAATGCTTATCCTTTTTTTAAAAAAAAATTTCAGTCATTTCATCTGACAATGAGGAAAAGGAATATCTCAGGCAAAAGCATTTCTATTCACGTCCTTCGACAAAGTCTGAAGTCATTCTAACATTGTTTTGGGGTCATCACAACTGAATCAAATCTCTCATCTTAGTCTACTCATATCTCAAAGGTGGTAAAGTGGGATTGCTCAGAGACATACCTGTCCCTTCTTCTAGAGGATACACTCAGGCAAGGCTCAGTTTATAATAGTTCTGAGAAATGTAGTCAATGACAGCTGCCTCCTCTACCTTAGATTATCTTAGATTTGCTAATGTAGAAATTAGGAGTTATTTTCATTCAATAATAAGGATCAGATACTATCAATCGATAGATCATGTATCATTTTCTATACTCAATAGTGAGTGAAATTCATAGAGTTTAGAAACTGGTTCTCTATGAGCTAATTTCCTCTGTCTCTAAATCTACCCCTTTTGTGTTACTACTTTGCTCTTGTTGGACTAATGTTTGGTTCATGTATTATCTTATCAGAACTCATAGATCACCCCCGACTTTCTCAAAGAAAACCCCTCTCCATCATCTTGATCCCCACTGGAGCCTCTATTCAAAGTTACAATAAATATTTAATCAAAGTACTAAAAATATAGTCAAACAGAATTATCAATGAAGATCAACATTAACTTACTTTTTTTTACCCCTTCCCACAATCATGTAGCATAGGTTTAGAGCTAGAAGACTCTTGACAGGTTATTTGGTTCAGTCCTTGCGTTTTACAAATAAGGAAACTGCAGTACTGGTTGAGTGACTTTCTTCGATGGACACAGCTACTTACAAGCCAATGAAATGGGTTTAAACCAAGAACTGTGGGAGTCACCAATTAGGACTTGTTCCTGATGGCCGTGATTCAGGGATGAATCAGTGAAGGGAATTGGCTCCAGGAACCCATGCTAAGAGAACCCTGAGGCTCTTACATACAAATAACCAAGAAATCAGCCCCTTACCTATTCCCAGCCATCACCAAGGACAAGTAGGTATGACTTGAAAGACTGTTTTCCTGTGATAAGTCTAGGAGTTTAGTATTCCCTAAAAGGAGACAAAGCTATCTTTTACACCTGATTTACCTCTGTCTCCCTTTTAGGTCACCTAAGGGCATAAATGTCCCACCTATATGGAGTCAAGCCCCTCTGATTTGATGGATGTCTTGTCCTACTGATCAGAGGCATTTCCATACCCAAATGGGGAAAACAAGTGTATCAATAGAAGCTAAGTGGCATCATATCATTGTTGCATATCTTTGCTGTTAGGTCTAAGTCAACATCTTTTCCTTAGCTGTTTAATGACTTACAAATGTCTCATTTCTTCCAAAAATTGAATCTGAACTAAGAGCCTTTCCCCTAACACCTCTGTTCAACGCACACATTTCAGGGTACCCTTTTGGTAATTTCTTTACTCCTTTGAATCTTGCCTTGATGTTCATTTTCATCTCATTCCCTGGCTATCAAAAGGTTGGGGGTAAATGGGTGTACACAAAGACCACACTACTAGAGACTGTTCTAAATGCTGTTGACCAGCGAGTCCATTTTTTTCTTGCAGTTACTGAAATCGCAGTGCTAGAAGTAATTTCCCTCCACTTTATCTTGTTTTCCAGAAGCACTTAGGATCTAATTTCTTCTTGACTGGCTTTTCCCTTTGTTCACATTACCCCATCAGGAATCCTTAACTTGTGTATTTTCTCACTTGTCAAGTTTTCCCTGATATTAGGCCTCAGGCACTAAGAGTTCTCTGTATAAAATGCAAAGAGATACTGTCTCTATGTATGCACACACAGACTGATGCAAAAATCATCTTGTTAACAGTCCAAATAAGAAATTTTTTCAGGCCTGAGTTATTGGATAGATCTGCCAGCCTTAATCCATTGAGCTAGAAAATTGCTATATCATTCCATCACTTTTTTGCTATGTAGATACAGAGACCACATCCTTCATATGACTAGCAGAACGACTTTTTTAAAATAGCTGTTGATATAGACAACAATACAACACAGCCCATTTTCTAGCCTACACTGTCTTTGATTTGTTTTTCTCTATCAAGCTGGACCCACTATAAGCCAGATTTTGGCCATCTTTGGACATTGAAATGGTGCATGGACACTGATGAAGGTGTGAAGATGAAGACAAGGGCACTTACTGAAAGACATTCATTCCTCAGCAGGAATGAAACAGCTGTTAAGTGAGGAATACCTGATCATTGCAATTAGCTTAACAAATGGAGTGCATTTTCACAATGTACTTTAATACGACTTCAAAGGGATATAAGACGCTTAGGCTATTGAGCTGATTTTGCCAACACTGGTTTTTCCTGTGACTTCTGAAATAAAGGAAAGAAAGAATAGAAGAGGGAGGGTAGAGGAGGGAATGAAAGAAAGAGAAACAAAGAAATAAGGAAATAAAGAGAAAAGGTGGAAAAAGAAAGGAGAAAGGTAAGAAGGGAAAAACAGAATGATAGGAAGTAAAAAAATGAGGAGTGAAGAAGAAGAGGTAAAAGAAGAGAATATTTATTTGGAATATTTGAAATATTTATTCCAAAACATATATATATTTGGAATATTCATTCCAAAACATAATCAAATATTTACTAAACACTTAATGAGTAAATGGGAGAGAGCGAAACACAGTGGATAAAAGTTTGACCTGAAATTCAGGAAAATCTGCATTCAAGTGCTAGGTCTGTCACATATTAACTGTATGACCATGGGCAGTTAGGTATTTAACATCTCAGGGTTCTTGACCACTTTCTAAGACTATAAAGTTATGGGTGAGTTGTCGACCTTGAGAATTTTTCTGATTAAATCATAGGTCCAGACTTTTCCATGAATGAATGCTTTGCACAGCACTGGGTCTTGGGAAAATACAAAGTATGAATATAGAATAGCAAGGTGGATTTTAAAATGTTTGTTTTTACAAACACTGGAAGGGATTAAGAAAAGCCATACAATTATTTTTAAAGGTTATGTGAGCAGTGCACTGATGTTGCCATTGGGTAGAGTACATTGTATTTTTTGGACTCCTTTGAAATGGGCTTCAGAGACAACAGATGAGACACACAAGACAATCAGTTGTGAATTCTTAGTTACTCCTTGTAATTTACCCCCTTCTCCCCCCAAACATAGTAGGACCCTGCTTGATGACTCACCTGATTCTCCAGGTTGGGCAGCAAATAACTTTTGGCTATTTCTAGAAATTAATGCCATCCCAAAGGATGTAGATTTTCTACCACTGAGGATAATTAAAAGACTATCACAGGTCCAGGTCCAAAGATCATTCTAACAAAGGAGTTCCCAAAAATGTTTTAAGTAAGAATAGCATATTGGCTTTGCACATATCAAATATAGACACTTCATAAATAAATGTCTCTTTCCTCCCTCTCTTCTTTCCTTCCTTCCTTCCTTCCTTCCTTCCTTCCTTCCTTCCTTCCTTCCTTCCTTCCTTCCTTCCTTCCTTCCTTCCTTCCTTCCTTCCTTCCTTCCTATGAAAGGCAGTGTGGTAATGAATAGACTTTCAGGCTTGGAAGACACAAAGACCTGAGTTCAATTCCTGATCCTGATATATACTGGCTATCTGATTCTGGGAAACTCATTTAACTAAGGACTCTGGGAAACTCTCCATAGGCTGCAGAGAAAGTGCTAACCTATACTGGTAGAATGAATTTTCTTACGTAAAAGTTCCCTCAACTAATGAAAGCCCAAGTCCAGTCCCTCTCCCTATTCATTCAATAATGAATGTAACAGCCTTCTAAGAGGATGGCACTCATGGGAATGTATAAGTTCTGGTATGGTTGTTAAAAAATCGGTAACATTGCTTTATAGACATGCCTTACTAGGAGCAGAGCCTCAGAGGAGACAAAAGACAGACTGGTGAAGAATCGGTATAGCTGTGTGGGATTTATATAGTCTATAGAGAAATTATAGTTATGTACTGAGGAGGAATGAGGAGCACAGAGATAGTGCTGAAAGTGGTTCTAATTAATAATGGAAAGTTTCTAGGCCTATACATATATATGTATATATGCATATGTGTGTATATTGTTATTGTTTGTCCTTCATTCTCAAAGAGGACCATGACATCAGGAAGATGATGACAAGTGAATTGGATTTAAGTGAGGGAGGGCTGTGCAAAGTCACCAGCCTCACTTTCTCCTCTGGAGCCAGATATCTATAACATAAATGCAGTAGGAGATACACATTTACATCCATAAAAATAGGTGATTAAGGGGACAAAGAGACCTATACGTCACTTTTGCACATGGTCTATTGCAACTATTGAGGCTTTCTGGCTTCTCCCACTTTCCTACATGCCACATTCCTGAAAACTAGCCATTTATTAGGTTCAGAGACTCAGCAACAGTACCAAGAAGGTGTCTGTTTCCTAGGCAGCCTTCTTGAAAGGTTGCCTCCAGAATCAGCATTCTCCTCCCTGTGGCTAAAGATAGAAGCCATGTGCGATCTTCAGCTCGTTGTAGGAATGAGATCATAAGTCATAGCCCTACCTAGCTCTTTCTCAGAGGCAGCTGACTCTAGCCAGCAGGACAGCAGACAGGTACAGTAATTACAAGACTAGAGTCTCAGCTGTGGTAATACCATTATGTCCTGAATGCCCAGGAACAGGACACTAGCTTTCTCTTTATTGAGTGCCTGGGACCTGGAGAATGCCCTTTTACAAAATGGCAGAAAGCATTGACTTTGAAGTCAGTGAACCTGAGTTCAAATACCACCTCTGTCACTACCTATATAACCCTAGATTAATCTTTTAATTTCTCTGGGACTCGGTTTCCTTATTTGTAAAATGTGTGGATTGAACTAAAAGACTTCTAAAGTCCCTTGCAACTCTAAATATTTTGTGTTCTGTCATTTCAGTCATGTCTGACTCTTCATGATCCCATTTGGGTTTTATTGTTGTTTTTTTTTGTTTTTTAATTAATTTAGTTAGGGGCAGCTAGGTGGCACAGTGGATAGAGCACCTGCCCTAGAGTCAGGAGGACCTGAGTTCAAACTCGGCCTCAGACACATAACACTTACTTGCTGTGTGACCTGGGCAAGTCACTTAACCCCACTGCCTAGCTAAAAATACATAAATAAATAATTTTTTTAGTTTTAGTTTTTAACATTCACTTTTATAAGATTTTGAGTTCTAAATTTTTCCTCCTCCCTTCCTTCCCCCCTCCCCAAGACAGCATGCAATCTGATATAGACTATACATGTACAATCATATTAAGCATATTTCCACATTAGTCATGTTATGAAAGAAAAATCAGAACAAAAGGAAAAAAACACAAAAAAGAAAAAATAAAATAAAACAAAAAAAGAAACTAGTATGCTTCAATTTGCATTCAGACTCCACAGTTTTTTCTCTGGATGTGGATAGCATTTTCCATCATGGGTCTTTTGGAATTGTCTTAGATCATTATATTGCTGAGAAGAGCTAAGTCTATCAAAATTGGTCATCACACAGTGTTGCTGTTACTGTGCACAATATTCTCCCGGTCATTTGGGGTTTTCTTGGCAAAGATACTAGAGGGGTTTGACATTTCTTTCTCCAGCTCATTTTACAGATGAGGAAACTGGGAAATGACTTGCCTACAGTCACATAGCTAGTAAGTACCTGAGGCCAGATTTAAACTCAAGAAGAGTCTACCCAGTGAGCCACCTAGCTGTCTGTAATCTCTAATCCCGTAAATACTCTGAAAACGTCACAGAAAAGCCCTCTGCATGATTTTCATTGGTCCATTCTATTTATAGCTGGAAAAAATATTAAAAATAAAATCTAATCCACTCATTTTACAGAAGCCAAAGCTGGGCCCAGAGAGGACCACTGGTTTGGAACAGTTGAATCAGTTTGGGCAACCAAAATTTGGAAGGACCAGATGCATCACTCCAAGCAACTTCTTCATGAATCTAACATGAATTCTTGGTGCTGAAATATGTATAACTCTGTTCCAGGTAGAAGTGACTTCTGTTGTCTCTCCTTCTCAAGACCAAATATGGGAACCAAAGTGTGGCCATGACCTAATTTGACAGACTTTTAGAACCAAGAGTACATTTCTGAGGTGCTGGCAAGCAGTGGAGTCAACAGACAACATGTTCCTGTCTATTTTCACCCTGAACATAAAAACTCCATTTCCCCCATGACATGCTCCGTATTCTATCAACAGACGGTGTCACAGCCAATTGGTACTCTTCTGCAGCAGCATATAAAACCTAAAGCAGATATCTGAGGGTGCACTAAATATAAAATGGCTGAGTCATTCTGTCTTATAGGGAAACATATGGGAATCTTGCCTTCCTAATAAAGAAAACAATGGGAAAGGCAGCAGCTACCTCAGGATTAATCTGAAGCACAAAGCTTGAAGACTTAGCAAACAGCTTGAAAAGTGTAATAGTTTTAGTCTGTTAACTCTCAAGTATAATGGAATGGGAGGGCAGGGGAATTTGTTTCATGAAAAATTTTAAATTAAGCCAGCTCTTTATAGATCTCAACAATACTGAAGAGCAGCTCTGCAGATTAATATTAAAATTCCAAGAGATCAGTTCATTAGTCATATTTAGTATATTTTCTCTTTCCTCCCAAACAAATCCCTTTTTACTACCAAATGTTAACCATATTCAGAATCTGAATGAATATGCCTAGCTCTTCACACCTGGAGACAGCTGAAATAAGCCAGAGGTATGTATGCGAGCCCACAGCCTCCTACACATAATTAAATTGCTCTCCAAAGGGGGTAGGAAAGTCTCAAGGGCATGTATCAATTGCTCCACACCATGATGTATAATAAGGTGTAGTGAATAGGCAGAGCATTGGATTTTGAGAAAGGAGATCTTGGTTTGAATCCCAGATTTTCAACTTATTACCTGTAAGATCTTTGCCACGTTATTTAACTTCTCTAGGAATCAGTGTTCTCATTGTTCAGATGTGGATTCTTCCCAGCTCTAAATCCTAAGATCGTGCATGTCCTATTCTGGCCCAGGATATACCACCAAATAGGGCATCTTACATGCAAATATGGCAGAAAATATATTGGAGCAGATACATATAGGAACCTATTTAGGATGGGTGGTGGAGGGACAGTGTCCCTCTCACTTATATATCTATGGCAAAACACCCATTGGAAGATTTTTGTTAGCTCAACATGTAACCCGTGGCTCTTGACTTCCCCAGATTCCTTGGTTTTATATTACAAATTGATGCTTATTTCTTTCTTACGTCACTGTTATTTCCCAATAATCCTTCTTTCCCTCACCCCCTACTTCAGCAGAGACTTCCTCTGTCACAAAGTACACCTAGGAGAGATAATGGAATAGCTTGGCAGTTTTTGACAATGTGCCTCATTTCACAGTTATAGTGGTGGTAAATGCTTAACAATCAGCTCTCTGGGCGGGAGGAATGGGGGGGGGAAGGTATGCATGACAAAACTTAATATGTAACATTTTCTCCATCACTTTCTTAAGTCTAGACAAGTGACCTCACAATAAATCAAGCCCTGATTTACAGAGTTTGCTGATTTCTGAGGTGTAAACATTCACAATGAAAAATTTAACAATTGGCTCTCAAGAACCAGTTTGAGCTGGCTCTAGCACAGCCCTGGTTATAGTCCACTACCTCTTTAAGGAGAGGGAAAAAAGCTTCTGAATTAGTGCCCTGCACTCAAAACTGATGGCTGCACTGATAAGAGTTTTGATGTCTTTCAATTTTATTTTCCTCCTGTCACTATAGACAGAAGAGACATGGAATAGCAAATACTCTGGAATCAGGGAGGACTGAGTTCAAGTCCTGCCTCTGGCACATATTAGCTGTCTCACCCTGGCCCAGTCATACAGTTTCTCAGTGCCTGAGATAGTTCTCTAAGTTTCAGATCAGGTCCCAATTAGTTTCAAAATGTGTACCTATCTACAACAGTGGAGAGGGTTTTCTTACTGGGAATTCTCTACACCAGGTCTGGTTCAAAGAAATAAAATTGTGGTCATTGTATAGATGGTTTTTTTCATTCTGCTAACTTTCCTTTGCATCTGTTCATACACATCTTTTCACATTTGTCTTAATTCTTTAAATTTATCATTTTTATAATATAATAGTATTGTTATAGTCATATACTACAGTTCCCCAGTTGATGGTTATAGAGCTTACTTCTTATTCTTTCCCAGTACAGAGAGGGTTGCTATAAATATGGTTTTGTATGTATGGGATTTGTTCATCTGTCTTTGACCTCCTCAAATACATATTGCTACTGGGGTTATCATTGGGTTAAAGAGTATGTATAGTTTATTGGCTTTTCTAGTATGATTTAGTCAGTCAATAAACACATATTAAGTGCCTACTATACTGTGCTAAGCACTGAGGATACAAAGAATGTTGAAAGCCAATTCTTGCTCCCAAGGAGCTTACAATCTAATATGACACAGCCTTCAAAGACATATGTGCAAATAAGCTTTAAACAAGATAAACTTAATGTATTGTTTTCAAGACTGGTCGGTCCAATTCACAGTTCCCCCACCAGTGAATTACACATACCTGTCTTCCCACAGCCCCTCCAATATCTACCATTTTGTCTTTTTTCTTCTTTGCCAATCTAACAAGTCAGAGTTGAAACCTTGAAATTGTTTAAATTTGCATTCCTCTTATTAGGGATTTGAAGTATTCATTCATGTGGTTGCTGATGATTTGCATTCTTCTTTTGAAAATCACTTGTTCATATCCTTTGACTGCTTATCTATTGGGAAATGGCTCTTGTTTTCATTCTTTATATTTAAGATGTTTGGCACTAATCACACTCATTACATCTTATAACACGACTGAGTGGCTGGAAATTGAGGAAGCAATGATACCTTAAAACAGTTCCAAAGTAACTACCTAAAATCCTCATTTAGCATCAGTGCAGAACTTAACCTTAAAACTTTGAGGTATATAGTGGAAAACATGTATACTTTTAAAGGAGATAAAGACTTTAGATCAAATGTACATTCATGGTATTATTATTATTTATTGTTCTCCATTTCAAAGTGCTAAGGAATAGTAAATTTTCATGTCAGCTACTATATAACCAGTGCACTCTAAATAAAATAGAAAAATCTCATCTCCTGCTTCAGAGTTCTACATCATTATTCAAGACTCTGGCTCTGCCCTGGTGCCCTCTTCTCTTTTCCCTCTGTACACTCCTTTGCTTGGTGACCTCATTAGCTCCCACTAGTTTAGTTATCACCTCTAGGCAGGTCACTCTAATCCATCTTTCACATAGTTGTCAAAATGTTTTTCCTAAAGCATTATTGACCATATCACCTTTCCCTTCAAAAACTGCAGTACATCTCTATTAACTCTAGGAGTAAATAAAAATTCCTTTGGCATTTAAAACTCTTCCTAACGTATCCCGGTCCTACATAGTCAGCCTTCTAAAACATTACTCTTACTCTTCCCACCCCCTCCCTTCAATCTATGGTGCAGGCACACTGGCCTGCCTGCTGACCTGTACACACATAATGCTCCATCTCCCAAATCCACGCCTTTGCACACTCATGTTTGGAATACATTCCTGTTTTCCCTCAACAACTTGAAGTCTTCACGCCTCAACTCAAGCACGACCTTCTATGTGGAACCTTTCCCCATCCTCTCTTCTCCCCTACCTTCCCAGGCTTTAGCAACCAGGTGACCCTTAACAAGTCACTTAACCCCTGTCTTCTGTGTTTCCTCATCTGCAAAATGGGGATAATAATAGCACCTACCTCACAAAATTGTCATGAGGACCAAATGACATAATCTTTGTAAAAGGCCTTAGCATAGTGCTTGGTACAGAGTAGGCACCTAATAAATACTTCTTCCTTCTTTCCTTTCCTTTCCTTTCTTCCATCCATCCATCCTCTCTTCTGTCCTTTTTTTCTTTTCCTCCTCCCTTCATTCCTTTCTTCTCTTTCCTTCCTTTTCTTTTTTTTTTTCCTTTTGGATGAGGTAGTTGAGGTTAAGTGACTTGCCCAGAGTCACACAGCTAGTGAGTATTATGTGTCTGAGGCCGGATTTGAACTCCTGACTCCAGGGCCGGTGCTCTATCCACTGTGCCACCTAGCTGCCTTACCTCCCCCTATTCCTTTCTTCCTTCCCTTCCTACCCAAAACTATCCTGTATTACATATATATATATATATGTGTGTGTGTGTATGTATGTATATATACACACACACACACACATGCATATATGTATATAGGTATGTGTGTACATATACACACACACATACACATATGTTCTCCGAAGGAAGGAAATACTTGAAATACTTCTAAATTTAATCTGGATCATTGACATTTCCCTCATCACTTTCTTAAGTCTAGAAATCAACAAAATAATAAATCAAGTGTTGACTCATAGTGTTTGTTGGTTTCTGAGGCATAGACACTCACACTGAAAATTTAATGAGTGGTTTTTCTATAAGCTCCTTGAGGCCAGGAATTATTTTGTTTTTCTCTTTGCAGCCATGCTGCCTAGCTGAACCCCTTGCACACAGGCACTTACTGAACTGAGTACTTACCAAGGGTGGATCAAGTTGCAAAGAACAGAGGATGAAAGATAATTTCACTTTTCTGTCCATCCTGATCACCAGATCTGTCATAGTCTTTCCCTTTGCCCTCATAGAGCATTTTGCTTTAGAGCTCTATACCTCTCTAAGGTACTGCCACATGTGACATATTGCAATTGTCATCAGATCCGAGGATTATCTATCTAGTCCAGTGCCCTCATTTTATAGATAAAGAAATGAGGCCCAGAGAAGTTGTGACTTGTCCTAGTTTATTTACTTGGCCAAAAAGTTTTTTGGAGGGATGATTGGGACAGATGTCCTCTAAAGGTGGTCTTCTGTGTTATCTTCACCTAAGTTCCAAGAGGGCATCCCTTGTCTAGTTCTGCATCTCTCTCAATGTCTAGTTTGGTGCTGTGCACACAGTGGTGCTTAATAAGTGTCTGTTGTATTATATTATAATTGTATGGTAAATGCAGAGCTAGATAAAAATAGCTTCCCCCATAATGAAGAAATTCCCATTTGGTATGAGTTGTCTGTTGTTCGATTATCAAGAGTCCTAGCCTCTTTCCCAACCACTTACAGCAGATTAACATAATAGGGTTTGCTGAACAGGCTACTTTCCCTGCCCATCTCTGGTGAAGGAATTTAAAGCAGCATGATGGATTTTTTTTTTATAGCCTACTTAGACAGTTTAAGCCATCAGGGGAGCTAATTGATCGCCTTAATATTTCTGGTGCATCCACAGAGTGTGATGTAGGCCCATGTGTTTGATGGTCAAACATGTTTGCTTTTGAAGTGAGCACTCAGAGGCTGTGACCTGGATTAATCTTTTGATGTAACGCCTGCCTAACACTTTACATTATGCATGGGATGAATGGGTCACAAATCAGTTCATAATCACCTGAGATGCTTCTCTCAGATGTGGGGAGAGGCCTTATTGAATTCTGAGCAGCCTCTCTTAGTAACTTAACAAGTTACATGGATATGACGGGGTGCTTGTGTTTGGGTGCTTGTACTGGGACCCCAATTTCCCCCTAGCCTCAGAAACACTGCCCCTGACAGTTTCTCCCCAGCCCAAGGACCCTGTGCCTAGCAATTACTCGTGAGTGGGCCCCAGCAAGACCCTTATCTCTCTCCCTGGTGCAGTTCTAAACAGCACCTGAAGGATTTATTAGTTTAAACTGGCTTTGCACTGGGTCATAAAGACATTCTTACCCACTACTATACTATCCTACTGCCCTACCTTATTATCTACATCCTGGGCTCCTCATTAACTGTATTCTAGACTTAAGACATATGTATACTCCCTACATCTATTTTGTCTAACGAGACATTGATTGGTGGCAGACTGGACAACTCTCAGTTACCCTGAACTCTAGTTGACTTAGTGATGTAGCAGGCCTAAAACCACACCTCCATGTGGCCCCCCTTGTGGGCTTTTCCTAGTGAACTCAGGGTAAAACGCCTGCACAGTAGGTACAAGAAGTGCATGTTCTTTCAAGAACTGACCACTCCTTAACCACTCCCTAATCCCTCCCTGAATCACCTAGTTAGCATATTTGGCACATGTTTTATGGTATTTTATCCTATATAAACTTTAACTGTACCTCTCTAAGGTTGCAGGATCCTTTAAGAATCCTTGCCCGCTGAAAAGCCTAACAATAAACTTTGCCACCTTGACTTCAAGAACGCTTGAGTCTGTGAATTCATTCCAGATGACCCATGTACTTCAGTCTTTGAGGGGTCACCACCTCTCAACCTCTCACACTGCAACAGATATAAGGAAGCAGCTCCATGTGAGGGGAACAGTTACTGCTTTTGGAGCTAAGGATGTCTGAAATCTCAGCTCTGCCCCTTACTACTTATGTGACCTTGAGCAAGTCACTGAACCTCTGTGTCTGAGTTTTCTCATGTGTAAGATGAGGGTATTGAATTTTGTCGTTGTTGAATTGTTTTAGTCACATCTGACTCTCTGCGACCCCATTTGGGGTTTTCTTGGCAAAGATACTGGAGTGGTTTGCCATTTCCTTCTCATTTTAAAGGCTCATTTTAAAGTTGAGGAAACTGAATCAAAGAGGGTTTAAGTGATTTGCCCAGGGTCATGCAGATAGTAATTGTTTGATTCAAACTCAGGTCTTCCTGACTCCAGGACGGCTGCTCTATCCGCTGCACCACCTGGCTGTCCAACTCTAACATCCCTTTTAGCCATTTAAATACACAGGTGAAGTGAGATGTAATGGACCTGTAATTAGGAAGACTTGAGTTGTAATGCAGCCTAAACCACTTACTAGCTATACAAACTGGGTCAAGTCATTTACTCTGTCTCAGCCTCAGTTTCCTCATCTGTAAAATGAAGTTAATAATAGCACCCATCTCACAGGATAAAATGAGGCAACAGTTTATGTAACGTAACACTGCAAACCTTAAAGTGTCACATAAATGCTGTTGTTGTTATATTAGCATCATTATTATATCCTGTGAAAACGTTTGGCATTTCTGAGTATGGTGAAGTAGGATTGTTGCCGGGACAGGTGGGTTTTGCTCACCATTGGTCCTGCCCCCTAACTGGAGTCACACGTATAGGGGGGATTCCGATGGGGTCATTAGCTAGTAGCATTAACATGCTATTAACATGCCCACATTAATGATCAGCAGATAACCTCTCAAGAGGAAGGGGCTATTCGTACTGAAAATGACACACAGAAACAGTAATGTGCATTTTTATGATTCATTATGGGTTACCAAGCCCATTCTCCAAAACAACCTGTAGGAATGGTTGTTATTCCTGCTTCACAGATGAGGAAATCAAGGTCTAGAAAGGTGACTTGACTTTCCAAACATCACACAGCCAGAGTGTGACCTGAGGTCTCCAGACTCCCAGGCCAGTGGGCCTTGTCTTCTAACCAATGCTTCTAAGGTAATGGTGAAAAACTACAGGTAAGAAAGAATATTTGCAGTTTTCAGGTGGTGAAGTCATTGAAGGTGTGGACATATATAGCCAACAGTGCTTGGGCAAAGAATATACCAAGGGAAGGGGCCATAAATAACAATATCACAAACAGAGGGCTTAAAATTTTTTGTTTACTATCTGATACTTCAACAGCTCAGAGGGCAAAATGTGACTTAATTATACTAAATCCTAGGGAACCATGTGGGGCCTGGGGTTATGTGACTGGTCCAGGGTCTCCAAGCTAGTAGTTCCCAGCTCCGCTGCTTACTATTTGATCTTCTGGAAGTCACTTAAATCACTTAACCTTTCTTGGCTTCAGTTTCCCCATCTAGGTTTCTTTCCATTTCTCAATCTGTTGTCCAAAGTGTCAAAGGAGAGATTTGAACCCAAACCTTCCTGACTCCAAGCCTACCCTGCACCCTATTATAACCACACTGCTTCTATACATGTGTAGATAATTGTTATCATCATACATGTACATCTTTAATATGCTCTGTTTTATTTTCCTGCTCATATTTAAACTTGCAAATGTAGATGACTGGACAGTTAAAGACACCTCGTGATGTTTTTGTTTGGATGACAATACCTATTTCATGGGTGGGTTTTTTTTATGTTTGGATTCAACAAGACCTCTCATAGAATCTGAGTAACATCTCAAGTGATTATGCACTGATTTCATGACTCATTCACAGTAAAAACTACTTGACTTTTTTTTATTTAAAAAAAATCCTGATCTGAATCTTTTGATGGCAGAGTCCTAAAGCAAATGTTCGACTACTAGATACATTCCACAACTCTGAGCAAAAATGTTTTATTTTCTAAGTAAATCATGAAAAGGTTATTTTCTGGACATAAGTAGGCAGACACCATCCCTCAGAGGAAGGGCCAAGGCTAATGCTACCTCAGTGCATGCTAGTGCACCTGGCTTGTGCTTCTTGGATAGCTGAAATTTCAGTTAAATGAAATGCCCTTCATCACACACTTAGCAAGCGTTAGAGTCAGAATTTAAACTGAGATGCAAGAGCATTTGACTCCAAGCTTTTTTGGAAATAAAGCCAAAGTTCAGCATGATAACTGACTTGCAGGGTTATTAGGCAAAAGGTTTAATTTCGAAACCAAATCATTATATGCAAATTGCATGCAAATAACCGATGGCCAGAAATCCGGAGTTTTCCCTTCATAAAGATAAAGATAGATAAAGGTGGTCCAATGGGAGAGAGTGAAAACTTATCCATTCCAAATGGAAAAATAACATCATAGGTTTGCCATGCTATAAATGTGGAGATATGATATGCAACTGAGATCTTTCTCTTTCTGCTTTTTTTCTATTGAAGGAGAGAATAAAGGGACGGTCATACTGTAATGCAGAACATTATTTTACCATTTAGGTAGTAGGGCCCTTTAGGCAATGGAAAGCAGAAGTTGCTGCTTAATCTTGCCCCAGACCTCTTTCCTCCTAAATCTAAACAATAGTAAAATGTACTCCTGCATGGCTTAAGCACAGCCCATACCTCCAAAGCAAATGGATAAGAAAACTTGCAATACAATGGCTTTAGATAATTATGTTTATACCAGAGACCAGGACACCTGGTCTGGTTTGTGTGATCCCTGACCTGTAATGATGGGGTGCTCGGGTGCTTGTGCTATACTTGTGCCCCAAAATGCCTCCCTAGTCTCAGAAACACTGTCTCTGACAACCACTCCCCAGCCCAAGGATGCTGTGCCTAGCAGTATTCATGCATGGGCCTCAGCAAGATCCTTATCTATCTGGCTGCTCAGGAAAGTTTGCAGAGCATTATCATATCTACACAGAGGGAGAAGGGTGTCCTTGACCAGCCAGACTTCAAAGATCCATCCCCCTCCCTGTCCTGTATACTCCCTATATAAACCCTAGCTCAACCCCTGATGGGGGCTGCTTGATTTGGATGTGAATATCCCTGGCAGCCGCGTGCTAATAAAGTCCACAATTTAAAATTAGCTTGGGTGGTCAACTCGCTCATTTCTCAGTATAACAATACAAATAGAGATAGATGCTCAGGAAAAGATAAGGCTTTTTACTTATAGACAGCCCTTCTACTTATATTAACTTCTATCTTTTCAACAGAGAGACAGATCTCTTATGACAAGATCAGAAAAAAAGTTGTTGGTAGATGGAAAAGGATTGCTCACAAGGGCATTTGACAACAAACTGCCCAGAGATTCTGAAGCATGTTGGAGCTAGGAAGGTTTGTTTTTTAACTCTAATAGTTCTATTTAAGCCAGGAGAACAGTTTAAATAGTGATTCACAATAGCTTTCAATACCAACAAGGAAACAATTTAACCTGGAGATTATATTCCTTTAAAAGAAGGGTTCTTCAGGGGCAGCTAGGTGGCACAGTGGATAGAACATTTGCCCTGGAGTCAGGAGGACCTGAGTTCAAATCTGGCCTCAGGCACATAACACTCACTAGCTGTGTAACTCTGAGCAAGTCACTTAACCCCAATTGCCTCACCAAAAAAAAAAGGGGTTCTTCACCTGGGTTATGGGTAAATTTCAGGGGGTTCAAGAACATGGAACTTAAAATACTTGGATAATCATATTTCAGTATAATTCAGCATCACAGAGTGTGCAAGTTATAATGATAATATATTCCAGGTTCCTGAACCCCCTTTATAACCCTATGGGTTTTATTTTATGCATTTAAAAATATTCTGAGGAGTTCATAAGCTTCAAAGGATGACCAAAGAGGTCCATGTCATATGTAAAGAGGTGAAAAATTACCATTTTAAATATTAACCTGAATTTCGTACCCTAATATAATTAGGTATTAACAATACTGTTTCCTTTAAAGTAGGTTTGATAAATAATGTTTGTTGAATTGAATTGATCATTTTTTAAAAATGATTCTTTTTTTTAATAAATAGCATGATTTGAATGGAAAAGTATACCTGTTCTTTTCTTCTAAAACCATAATAATAATAGCTAACATTTATAGAGCACCTACTAGGCATTGTGCTATAAATGCTTTACAAATATTATTTCATTTGATTCTCACGACAGGCCTGGGAAGCAGGTGCTATCATCATCTTCATTTTAGAGATGAGGAAACTGAGGCAAAGTGAAGTGACTTGCCCAGGGTCATACACCTACTAGTTGTCTGAATCCAGATTTGAACTCAGGTGTTTCTGATTCCAGGTCTAGTGCTCTACCCCCTGAGCCACCACAGCTAGAGGACCTTCAGCTATTTGGACAATGAGGTTCCAAATAAACTTTTGCTAACCACTTAGTGTCAGCTTATCCTAATTATATTCAAAGTATTAAGGAGGTAACATATTTTAACATAAATTTTAACTTTTCCAAATCCAAATATATAAATGACATTAGCCATCACAGTATGAAAAATTTGCCTCCCATGGTTAAAGTTACCTTGTGAGTTATCTCTTGTGAAATCATTTCAGGTTTTTCTAAGAGTCTAATCTAACTATGAAGGACATCATTAATATAGGTACAATGGTAATCTCTGCTGCGCCTATCCCTGTTCCCCCTTCTTGAGCCTCTGCCACCTGCTTCAAGAGCTCTCCAAAGCTCCAAAGGGCCCAGACCCACATATTGCTTATTCCTAGGGTGTAGTGGGGGTTTTTTTGGAAGGAGAGACCTAACATTCTTTTTGGTGAATATAAGGTAACTTATGCTGCTTCCTCCCCTCCCATTTTATGTTGTCTGAATAAGTCACAAGAAAAAATAGATGAAGAACTGGGACATAACTTAAATACTTAGGAAGTAATTTGAAAGTTAGAGTAGTTACTATAATAATAAAAGTTGTCTGCGTTCAGCAGTAAGTTAGCATTAATTAAGTCATACCAAATGCCCACTTATAATTAAGTGTTTCAATTTTACTGTGGTCTCTCAGTCCAGGGAGAGAAAAAAGGGGGGAACAGAAAGATATTTCAACAAAATACACTGTACCACAGTATTGGCTATTTTCCTTCTCTCTCCCTTTTAGAACTGAACATTATTTTTTTTTAAATATAAATTAATTGTTTTTAGTTTTCAACATTTACTTCCACAAGATTTTAAATTCCAAATTTTCATCCCATCTTGTCCCTCCCCCACCCCAAGATGGCATGCATTCTGAATACCCCTTCCCCTAGTCTTCCCTCCCTTCTATCCCACCCCCCTTCCCTAATCCCCTTCCCCTTCTATTTTCCTGTAGGGCAGGATAGATTTCTGTACCTCATTTCCTATATTTCTTATTTCCCAGTTGCATGTGGAAACATGATTTTAAAACTTTGGGTTCCAAATTTTCTCCCTTCCTCCCACCCCACCCACCCTCATTGAAAAGGCAAGCAAGTCAATACAGGCCATACATGTGCAGTTATGCAAAACACTTCCACAGTAGACACTTTGTGAAAAACTAACTCTATTTCCCTTAATCCTATCCTGCCCCACCCCATTTATCTGTTCTTTCTTTTGACCCTGTCCCTCTTCAGAAGTACTTCCTTCTGATTACCCCTTTCCCAATCTGCCCTTCTCTCTATCATCACCCTGCTCTCTTGTCTCCTTCCTCCCCTATTTTCCTGTAGGATAAGACAGATTTCCATACCCAATTGAGTGTGTATGCTATTCCCTCCTTAAGCCAAATCCTATGAGAATAAGATTCTATCATTTCCTCTCACCTTCCCGTTTCCCCTCCACTATAAGAACCTTTTCTTTTCTGTTTTGTGCAAGATAATATACCCCATTCTACCTCTCCCTTTCTCCTTCTCCTAGTATAATCCTCTCTCACCCCTTAATTTTATTCTCCAGATATCACCTCTTCATTTTCAACTCACCCTGTGCCCTCTATCTATCTATCTATCTATCTATCTATCTATCTATCTATCTATCTATCTATCTATCTATCCATACACATAATTTTTCCCCTCCTACTACCCTAATACTGACAAAGGTCTCATGAGTTATAAATATCATCTTTCCATGCAGGAATGTAAATAGTTCAGTCTTAATAAGTCTCTTATGATTTCTCTTTCCTGTTTACCTCTTCATGTTCCGCTTGAGTCTTGTATCTGAAAGTCAAATTTTCTATTCAGCTCTGGTCTTTTCATCAAGAATGCTTGAAAGTCCTCTATTTCTGGGGCAGCTAGGTGGCACAGTGGATAGAGCACTGGCCCTGAATTCAGGAGGACCTGAGTTCAAATCCAACCTCAGACACATAACACTTACTAGCTGTGTGACCCTGGGCAAGTCACTTAACCCCATTGCCCAGCCAAAAAAAAAAAAAAGAAAGTCCTCTGTTTCACTGAATGACCATTTTTTCCCCTGAAGGATTATACTCAGTTTTGCTGGGTAGGTGATTCTTGGTTGTAATTCTATCTCCTTTGCCCTCCAGAATATTATATTCCATGCCTTGTAGTCCCTTAATGTAGAAGCTGCTAAATCTTGTGTTATCCTGATTGTGTTTCCACCATACTTGAATTGTTTCTTTCTGGCTACTTGCAATATTTTCTCCTTGACCTGGGAACTCTGGAATTTGGCTATAATACTCCTAGGAGTTTTCCTTTGGGGATCTCTTTCAGGGGGAAATTGGTGGATTCTTTCAATTTCTATTTTGCCCTCTAGTTCTAAAATATCAAGGCAGTTTTCCTTGATAATTTCTTGAAAGTTGATGTCTAGGCTCTTTTTTTGATCACGGCTTTCAGGTAGTCCAATAATTTTTAAATTCTCTCTCCTGGATCTATTTTCCAGGTCACTTGTTTTTCCAATGAGATATTTCACATTGTGTTCTAATTTTTCCTTCTTTTGGAGTTGTTCTACTGTGTTGTGATTTCTCATAAAGTCACTGTCTTCCAATTACTTTATTCTAATTTTTAAGGAAGTATTTTCTTCACTAAGCTTTTGGACTTCCTCTTCCATTTGGCCAGTTTTGCTTTTTAGGGCATCCCTCTCCTCATTGGCTTTTTGGACCTCTTTGGCCATTTGGGTTAGGCTATTTTTTAAGGTGTTAATTTCTTCAGTATTTTTTCGGGTCTCCTTTAGCAAGCTGTTGACTTGTTTTTCATGATTTTCTTGCATCACTCTCATTTCTCTTCCCAGTTTTTCCTCTACTTCTCTTACTTGCTTCTCAAAATCCCTTTTGAGCTCTTCCAAGGCCTGGGACTGATAAGTACTTTTCTTGGAGGCTTTGGATGTAGGAGCTTTGACTTTGTTGTCTTCTTCTGGTTGTATGTTTTGATCTTCTTTGTCACCAAAGTAAGATAATATAGTCTGACTCTTTTTGTGAGGTTTGCTCATGATCTCAGCCAACTACTTGAGTTTTAAACTCTTTGTTAAGGTAAAAGTCTGCTTCCAATGTGGAGAATGTACTGTCCCAAGCTTCAGGGGTTTGTATAAGTGTTTTCAGAGACACTTCTAGGGACCTGTAAATTCTTCCAAGGTGGTACGATAAGGGTCGAGGTGTTTACTTTTTTCCTGGCCTGTGCTCTGGTCTTTGAGTGATCAGCCACAAGCAGTCTTTTCTCTCTTGGAACTGTGAGGAGGGTTTCCTCTCTACCACCACTACAAGCTCCACAGCGACACTGCTCCTCCTTACCCCAGGACCGCCACCCAGAACTGTGACCCAGATCCAAACATGGGCAAAGCAAGAGATTCCTGTCTCAGCACCAGCAAAAAGATCCCTGCAGTCCCCCTCTGATCAGCCACCTGATTCCCCATCAGTCTGTGGCCTGGAAGCTCAGAACGCAGCCACTGCCCCGGCGCCCACAACCTGAGTTCTGCGTTCTGGACCCACAAAAACAGACTTTTCCCACTGACCTTCTAAGTTGTCTTTGGCATTCGTGGGTTGAGGAGTCTGGAAACTGCCACAGCTGCCTGTGATTCAGTCCTCTGAGGCCTGCTCCAGGTTCTCTGTGGCCTGCGCGCCCATGCCAAACTGCGGTCCTCTTTCCACCCGGCGCGATATGCCTTTCTGATCGACCATCCAGGCTGTCTTGGGCTGGAAATTTGTTTTACTCTGTCTTTTTGTGGGTTCTGCTGCTTTAGAATTTGTTTAGAGCCATTTTTTTATGCATATTTGGAGGGGTTTGGGGGAGAGCCCAAGTAAGTCACTGCCTTCACTCTGCCATCTTGGCTCTGCCCCCTGAACATTATTTTTAAAAACAAACAAAACAAAATGTGATTTAGTCAAATCTCAACCAGAGAGTGAACCAAGATGGACTGAGTGCTAGGTTCAAAATCCACTTTAGATTCTGAAAATTGATGATGACATAGACTCTACTCTCTGCTGCATTGGGGCTTCCCAATTGAAACTATAAACATCTAAGTTTCGTTTTATTTTTCTTTATGGTGACAGAGTAATAGGAAATGGATAATAATGGAAGTAACTTAAAAGTTCAAGATGAGTCAACAATGTGGTGTGGCAGATTATAAAGGCTGCATTATCTGGGGTCATAAAGAGCAGGACATGATTGAAAAATGACTGAACAACAATGAAGGCCATGGTGTCTAGAATGAGGAAGCCAACATTCCAGTTGTATTCTGCCCTGCTCAGACACAATCTGGATTATTGTGTTTGATTCTCAGCTCCACATTTTTGGAGCCCATTGATAAACTAGAGAGCATGCAGAAGATAGTGAGTGCATAACATTAAAGTAATCCTAGCTTTTAAGAGTCATCATGGTCTGGCTCCAAACAACCTGTTTGGACTAATTATTTAATATTGTACTAGAAATGTTAGCTATAGCAATAAGAGAAGGAAATGAAATTTAAGGAATTAGGACAGACAATGAGGAAATGAAACTATCACCCTTTGCAGATAATATGATGATATACTTAGAGAAACTAAGTTGAAATAATTAATAACTTTAGCAAGTTGCAAGATATAAAATAAAACTACATAAATTATCAACATTTCTACATATTTTCAACAGTCTATCAGTAAGAGATAGAAATAGAAATTTCATGTAAAATAACTGTAGATGGTATAGAATACTTAGGATTTTACCTGCCAAAAACCATATGAACACAATTACAAAACACTTTGCACACAAATAAAGTCAGATTTAAACAACTGGAAAAATATTAATTACTTATGGGAAGGCTGAGTCAATGTAATAAAAATGACTGTTCTGCATAATTTATTTAATCAGTGCCATACCAATCAAAGTACCAAAAAATTATTTTATAGAACTAGAAAAAACAATAACAAAATTCATCTGGAAGAATACAAGGTTAAGAATATCAAAGGAATTCATTTTTAAAAATGTGAAGAAAAATGGCCTGTCCATACCAGATCTCAAACTGTATTATCAAATGATAATCATCAAAACAATCTGGTAGTGGCTAATAGAGTAGCAGATCAGTGGAGTAGATAAGGTATACAATACATTGTAATAAGTGACCATGTAATCTAGTGTTTGGTAAACCTAAAGATCCAAGCTTTTGGGACAAGAACTCACTATTTGACAAAAACTTCTGGAAAAACTAGGAAATAGAGTGGCAGAAACTAGTTATAGATCAACATCTTACCCTATATGCTAAGAGAAAGTCAAAATGGGTACATAATTTAGACACAAATGGTGATATCATAAATAAATTAGGAGAGCAAGGATAGTTTACCTGTCAGATCTTTGGAAAAGGGAAGAATTTATGACCAAACAACAGATGGAGAACAGTATGAGTTGTAAAATGAATAATTTTTATTATATTAAGTTAAAAAGTTCTTGCACACATGCATGCATGCATGTACACACACACGAAAAACACATCCAAGATTAGAAGGAAAGCAGAAAGCTGTGAAAATTTTCACACCAAGTGTCTCTGATAAAATTTTCATTCCATTTCTCACACATATAGAGAACTGAGTAAAATTTATAAGAATATGTCATTTCCCCAATTAATACATGATCAAAGGATATAAACAGGCAGTTTTCAGATGAAGAAATCAAACCTATCTATAGTTATGTGAAAAGATGCTCTGAATCATTATTGATTAAAGAAATGCAAATTAAAAACAACTCTGAGGTACCACATATCAGGTTGGCTAATGGGAAATGATAAATATTAGAGGAGATGTGGGAAAATTGGGGTCTAATGCATTGTTGGAGGTGTTGTGAACTGATGCAACCATTCTGGAGAACAATTTGGAACTATGCCCAAAGGGTGGCAGAACTGTGCACACTCTTTGACCTAGCAATACCACAACTACATCTATATCCCAAAGCGATAAAAAAAAAAAAAGAGGAAGGGGAAAGGACTTATACGTACAAAAATATTTATGGCAGCTCTTTATGTGGTAGCAAAGAATTGGAAATTGAAGAGATACCTATCAATTGAGGAATGGCTAAACCAGTTGTGGTACACAATTATAATGGAATACTAGTGTGCTATTAGAGATGACAAATAGGATGTTCTTAGAAAAACCTGGAAAGACTTACATGAACTGATGCAAAGTGAAAAGAGCAGAACCAAGAGAACATTGTATACAGTAACTGCAATATTATGTATGATGATCAACTGTGAATAAGTCAGCTGTTCTCAGCAATACAATAATCAAAAACAAAAACAAACACAACCCAGTAAACCAAGACAATTCTGAAAGACTCATGATGAAAGATGCTATCCACCTCTAGGGAAAGAAGTAATGGGGTCTGAATGCATATCAAAGTATACTATTTTTATTTCTTCCTTCCTCCTCCTCTTTCTCCTCTTTTTTTTTTGGTCTGTGTTTTCTTTCCCAACATAACTAATATGGAAATGTTTTGTATGATTATACACACATAATCGATACCAAATTGCTTACCATCTGGGGAAGGAGGGAGGAAGGAAGGGAGGGAGAAAATTTGGAACTCAAAATTTTTAAAAACATTTTAAAAATTATTTTAATGTGATTGGGGAAAAATAAAATATTATTCAAATAAAGATGGGGAAAAAATTCCAGCGTCAGCACAGGACTGTCCTCAGGAAAATTTGAAAATCTAGACTAATTTGCCTTTAATGTTTTTAATTATCTCTTCAGTACCCTGACTCTTTCCTCCCATACTATTCTGTCCTGTAACCTACTACCTAATTAGCTAGTGCTAATGACATCAGATAAGGCTGAAACTGTTACTCCTCTCAGACGTATTTGTATTTTAATACAGGTGCTTGGCAATAACAGCAACAATAAAAACCCCACAAGGAACCCCTTCAAGATTCAAGGAAATGAATCTCTAATAGTGGAATTTCAGATGTCTTGCTAGGTGGCAAGAAGTAATTGTTTTTCATCTGTGAAAGGGGCCTTTTAGTGCCTCTCAAATTTGTGTCACATAGCTTTGTTACTTGATACGGTGATCCCTGCCTGGCTCTGTAAATGAATGATTTTTTTTTTTATGTGACTGTTAGTCACTATCCCTAGGACATTTAAAGAAACTTTCAGCTCTTTTTGCGCTGACCCGGTAAAACCATCCCAAACCCTTGCATGGGCATAGTAAGTTTCTACAGATAATGATCATTGAAATACAACAACTCAGCTCTGTTGAGTTAAACTGAAAACAACAAGATGCCATTTGTGAGAAGGGTAAGTTTAACCATTAAGAATGGAAGCATGTATTCAGTGCTGGGTCTGAGAAGAGCCAATCTATATGTATTAGGGACAAATGGAATTTAAATAGGATGACCCTGACTTTGGGTAAGAGCAAATCATTCCAGAAAAATAATGTCTATTCTATTCATTAAGATTTCTAGAAGACTAGATACTATAAAACCTTTTGAATAATATCTGTGACCTTTAGATCCTGAAAGTTCTTCCTTTTGTAAGGTACTGGCCATTTAAAGTACTGCTCTTTCAATAGAACAGGCTATTGCTATAAGCCCAAAGGGCTATAAAATTGTGCATACCCTTCGATCCAGCAATACCATCACTAGGTTTGTATTCCAAAGAGATTTTTTTAAAAAAGGGACATATTTATACAAAAGAAATATTTAGAGAAGCTCTTTTTGTGGTGACAAAGAATTGGAAATTCATGGGATGCCCATCAATTTGGAAATGGCTGAACATTTTAGGGAGGAAGCAGAGGAAGCAAAACAGAATTTGGAACTCAAAATTAAAAAAAAAAGAGTGTTAAAAATTGTTTACATTTAACTACAAAAAAATAGCTTTTTAAAGTGTGTTCCGGACATATACATTTTTTTTTGGCGAGCTGGCTGTTAAACATTGACCAGCAAATCCCTGCCTGATTTCCTTTATTATCTCTTCTTATTCAAATGGCTTTTTCCATCTCCCTCTTAAACACTTGCCCAACACTCTATTTATTTGATCTTAAGTCTATATTCCATCCACTTCCCAACTTTCTCCCAGGTTGTAGCTGAGCCTGGAGAATCAACATACTGAAGTTCACCAATGGGGACAATGTGGCTGGGGATGTGTTGCTTGTACATATCACTCAAACAGGGGGTGGACACACAAGCCTTCTTATAAAGCAGTGCCTGCTTCTTTTGCATTTATGCCCAATTTCATAATTTTTCTACCACTGTTAGTACCTATCCTTTTAAAATCTAAGCTAATGGGATCAACTACTGAGATGAGGTCCTTAGATACTATCCTCCCTTCCATCATCATTGAATAAATTTTGGTTGCATCATGGGAATTTTTTTCTTGAGAATAAAATTAATTATTGATGAATTGAGTTCCACTTCAGGAATCATATCTTCTCTATTGGTCAGAATCAAGAACCAAAACTAACAAGGGTAATTACTTTTAAGGAATAAAAATAATTAGCTTGGTCACCTGGTAGTCTGCAGTTATTTGGGCATATATGGTCTTCTATTGAGGTAGTCAAAAGGAGCTCACACACATACCGGTGTTGAGTACACTAGGCAAAGATAACAGACAATGTAGACTTTGCGGGAGTTTCCAAACTTCTGAATGATGAGATTATCAGCAAAGACAGTCAAGCATTTGTCAGCTCTCCTTTTACAGCTGAGTTTTATCTCTAGCAAATGTTCATTATGTCTGATGTCCTGCACTGACATAGATTCCAACTGGAGGAAGGTTGACACTTAGAGACAGAAGTAGCTAATGTAGCCTCTCCATAGCTTCAACCCTTGTCTCTAAGGGTGTTGTAAGAAGCCTCATTTTTAGATTTGTCTGACCTACTAAAGGGTGGTGGTATTAATTAGAGGGTCCTGCTCCTTTTGCTGACATCAGTCAGGCTATTTGTCTTTGTAAAGGTGGGAATTCATTGATTATTCCCAGGCTAGAAGAAAAAAGGGGAACCAGCAGGTAGCAAGAAAAGATGTGTACATTTTTTCTTTTATCTTTTCTTTTTGAATGTAAATTTCATAAAGGCAAGGACTACTTTATTTCTGTCTTTATTTCTGGGGACTATAATGGTGCCTTGCATGTAACAGGTATTTAGCAAATACATTTGGAATGAACTAAATGAGTAGGTCCACATGGTTAATTTTTGGAGGAATGAGAGCAACAGTGCCTTTTACATAATAAGCACTTAATAAATGCATTTTAGAAGAAACTGAATGACTATGTCCATATGGTTATCTTGGGGAGGAATGAGAGGAAACTAGAGCAATGAGTTCATTGCAGAGAGAACTCTCTCAAAGGAAATTCCTTTTATCAAAGCAGATAGACACCTTTTCTGCCACTAGAGAATTGTTCAGGTTAAAAGGTTAAGTAACTTGCCTGGGGGCATATAGCTAGTATATGTTAGTGGTAGAAGGAAATAAAAAAAAGGGGGGAAAACAGTATTTATTGAGTGTCAGGCACTGTGCTAAAAACTTTACAAATATTATCTCATTTGATCCTTGTAACAACCAGAGAAGTAAGTGCTATTATTATCTCCATTTTACAGTTGAGGAAACTGAGGCAGATAGAGTTTAAGGGATCCTCCTGACTCCAGGTCCAGGGCTCTATCCACTGCACCATCTAGATATCTAGGTAATATTTGAATCCATGCCTTTTTTTTTATTACAAGGCTGATATCCAATCTACTACTAGTCTGACTTATTCATTAAGACCTATAGTTAGATTAATCGAGTGTGAACTTTATCTCTCTTCCTTGAAATCCCTATATCCACCAATCAATATATCCACCCACACCTCTGCCTTACTCCTCTGTTACTTTCCTAATTAAAGCATTTGCATTTACAGTACAGCATTCCCAGAAATATTTTAGGAAGTGATCAGCTAGGAATAATGCCTCATAAAACATGCAAACATAGGATTATATTTCTGTGTTGCTCATAAAAAAAATCTTTAGAGATGATTTAACTCTAGTAAATTGGTTTATGTATTCAGTGCCCTCTCTAAAAAGTCAGCCAATCGTTACACATTAATGTTAATAAGAATCATACAACTACATCCCTAGGCACGGAATCTTTTTTCAGTGTTAAATTCCAGGAAAAGGAATACCTTTACTGGAATGAAGGTTCAGTAGGTTAAAGGTGATCTACAGATAAGAACTGTCCTTCCTCCCATTCTAATTTGTCCTTTGTCCTATTGTAAAAATAAACCTAAGAAGAAAGGCAGTCTAATAGAAAGAACTGGACTTGGGTCAGAAGGCCTGGGTTCAAGTCTTGACTTACGACAGCCATGGGATACAGACATGTCACTCCATTCCTTTGACCCTCAGGAATAATGTACGAGATTGTTGTGAACAACAACAGTCCTTGCAAAGTCTTACATGAAAATCTATTGTAATGATTATTTTTTTATTGCAAAAAGCTAATGATTTCTTTTGAAAGTATTTTTTTTCATACTCTCTTACCCCATTTCTTCCACCGGCTAGTTTAAATTGAATTCTAGAATCTCCAGTGCCTTACTAGCCACCCCTCTTTTTATACCTAGCTTCTTTCTCAAGCCAGTTTTTTTTTCCATTGAGAAAGAACTACAGCTTGGCCTCCACTTGCTTCCTGAACCACTTTGATCATTAACTCCCAGAGATGCATGGTCCAATAACCCAATGTCTTCATGTTCCACAACACAGAGACTAAAGGTCTTAGAGTAATTTTAACATTAACTTCTTTTGTATCCTAGAACACAGAGATGGAATTTTTCACTTTAGTCACACTGGTTGCATAAGACACTGGATACATTTCCAGAAGTGACAAGTTAGCAAAATTATTTCTTTAACAAAACCAAAAAAAGTCTGAATTCTACATTTATTCATCAAAGAAAGAAAAATAAAGACTAAGACCCAATCTTACTGCGATTTCCCCCCCCCGACTCTGATATCAGTGTTTCTAATATGTTCTTAGCACCTGGTTTTAATTTCATCCAAGCTGTTTGCTGGTCACTGTTTTCCTTTATTTTATCAAGACAACCACGCCAATTTTCCTTTGCTGACCCAGGTCTGGTGCTGGTCCTGGTTCGATTTTTTTACTAAATGATTCCAATCTCCTAAATTTTGGAAAAATTCTGAAGTCTTTTTTGAAGAGTATGATGATATAATTTAATCAAAATCTTTAAAACCTCTTAGCATCCAAGCCCTTGAACTTCATTGTTCATTTACTTAACATTAAATTCTTGCTGTTCCTGACACTGTGATTGGTCTTGGGGATATAATGACAAAAACAAAATAGTCTCTGCCCTCAAGGACCTTACATTCTATGGGAGTGGAGAAGAGCCACAGATAATCATACAAAATATATACAAAATAAATTTTGGTGGGGGTGGGAAAAGACAAAGATCAGATTTAAAAGGACTTCTCATGAGATTTTTGTGTATGTTTTTTCTTTTTAAATTGAAGAGCCCGTATCTATGATTTATTAATTCTCTCAGGACAACTTCTTGTAGTTCACACAAGACCTGAGCCTTGCAGGAAGTTGAGGATTCTAAGAAATGGAGATGAAGGAAAACATTTCCAGCATGAGGAACAACACGGAGGAGGTGGGGTGTTGTGAATGATGAACAGGAAATAGGATTGTAGGGATAAAACACAGAGTGAGCAAGGGCTCACTCCCCATCCCCTGAACTATAGTGGGCTTCTAAAAAGAACCCAGAAACAGTTCCAGGGAAGAAGCTAAGACAAAAACAAAAACAAACCAAAACCAAAAAAAAAAAAACCTCCCTGCATTCAGGAAGACATCTCTTTCCTTTCTCACAAATAACGTATCCTGTAAAGTCATCTCATTTGTAACTACAAGGTGCTAGGATTAGCCAATACCACTCCTCTCTTACACTTTCCAAAATCATGAGATTTTCCTCAAGGGTGTGAGACACTGCCAACCAAGACAATCTCCAATAATTGACAAAGTTTATATTTAATGCAAATAAGTAGAAAATTGTGAGTAGATAACCTATCCCATCCTTAATTTTATTCCTTCCTTGTCCCTCTAAAGCTCCCTGAGTGTGTAGTGCTCAGATTTCTTAGTTAATGCAGAGGAACAGTGCGGGGCTCCTTGGAACTAAAATGTTTTTCCCAAGTGATTTCCAAATTCAATCCGCCCTTCAGTAATTACATTTGTAGATAATGGGAAAGAAAGCTCTACAGCAGAGTGCCTTTAAATCATAATTAATTGCACATGCAAATGCCCTGCTAAATTTGGATGCTCAATTAGACAACTAATTGCACTGAAAATGAAAGCCTGCCCTTAAACTGAGACCATGGAACCCCCATTTTTGCCGTGTGCATTCTTTCACTTAATTGGGCAACAGGTGTTTTGCTAGTTGCTATCAGAGATGGGCATAAAACAAAGTACAACTTACTGAAGGGGGCTGATATGTTCAATCACTGCCCGATTTACATATGTAAGACAGTAGGGGCTGTTTTAAACCCCTCTCCAGAGGGTAAAGCCCCCTGGAATGTACTAGGATTTGTTTGATGGGTCTAAATGAAGAAAGAGCTTATGAAGCAGATGCCACAGTAGTAGTAAACATGACACAAATGGGAAGAATAGAGCAGTAATAGAGAAACTTTTTTTCAATAGGTGCAGAAATAGTTAAGTGGAGTGGTGCTGAGGGAGTCCAACAGCAGCAAAGATAGTCCAAGCAGAAGGATAATGTTGGTGGAAGGTGAGAGGTGGCCCTTAACCCTATGGGCAAGACAAACTGGGAGAGGGGCACCATTGTAATAGGACTCTGATGTCTGCAGGGCCAGAAGAGGATACACAGAGAAAGCACAGGGATCATGGCCCATGTTGAGGAACTATCCCCCTCCATCATGTTGGTGTGCTATGGAAACTCCATTTACCCCTTGCCAAGTTGTAATGATTTAACTTACAAATTGGTTTATGTATTCTGTGCCCTCTCCCATAAGTCAACCAATTGTTAATTAATGTTAATAAAACCCATGTGATTCTATTCCTAGACACTGAATCTTTTGGTGGTCTTGTGTTTCAGGAACAGGGACATTTTTACTGGAATAAAGAGTTAGTGTTTTAAAGGTGAGCTACTAATGAGAGGTTTCCCAACTCCCTTTCTTGACTGCTGTTCTACAACAGAACTCTATTTCCTGAGAGGTAGCATTGTATAGAACAAAAAAGAGCCTTGGAATTGTCGTCACAGGACCTAAGTTCAGATCTACACACTCTTCTACATACATAATATTTTGGTTGGGGGTCCTGAGTTTTTCCTGCCTTAGACACTAACTGTGCGACCAGTGGTAATGCCTTTCATCTACAAAAGCTTCCATTACTCATCTATGAAATGGGGATAATAATATTTTCACTACTTGATCGCTTCACTTTGTGGTCATTAATATTTTGCTGTCAAAGTATTTTGCAATCATTTAAAGTGCTATATCATTGTGAGTTATTATTATGAATCATTATTATATTAATATTTAATAAGTTATTTTAAACTCCTTAATCCTCAATTTCTTTATCTATAAAATTAGGTAGGTTCTTACTGGTGAATGTAGTAGCCAGAGTGGGAATGTGATCTATGGCTCTACAGAAGAATGTAAAGTACTTTAAGTAAATGTAAATAGTGAAAGAAGCTCCAACTATCTCATGGGACAACTTGCATGTGACTCTGAGCCACTTTGGCACTGTGCCTTCTTTGTTCTGTTTCTATATAATATCAGATGTGGCCTGGGCTTGGTACTGGGATCCATCACTGCATTCTGTCTGCCTGCCACCGAGCTCTAGGTCCCATGAGTTAACTCCCTTAAATAACCCAATTAACCTAAAAAAGACTATTAAAACCTATTTACTACCAAGGCGACATGGTCCCTTTCTTTTTCAGTATCTCCGTATCGTCTGAGAGGGTCTATGTCCCTACAGTGGGTATATCAGGACAGAACAGATCAGCTGTCTTATATTTGGCTTTACAATTAGCTTAGAAGGCAAGATAGTCTGCCCCTCCCATCCTTATAAATCATGTGTCCTTACAACTGACTATAAATTCTATGAGGGGTCATCTCCAGTTGTCTGGATCTATATCTTGCCACTGGCCGCTGAGGGCTCCAGAGGAGACAGTGAGGCTGGTGACCTTGCATAGCCCTCCCTCTCTTAAATCCTATTCACTTGAAAGTCGTAGCATCATCTTCCTGATGTCATGGTCCTCTTCAAGAGCAAAAGAAAAACAACAACAACAACAACAAAATTCTGTGATCCCCTTACTGTATGGTAGGAACCCTGTGCAGTTATGTGATTTTTCTCAAGGTCTCTTGGAGTCAATGCCAAAGGTGAGACTAGAACTCAGGTTTCCTGACTTGTACTTCAGCATTTTTTTTTTAGTTAACTAATACTCCTACTTATATTTATGCAGTACTTGTAAAGTTTGCTTTATATACTAATTTTTTTCTCACAGTAACCCTAGAAGGCATAGCTAGGCCCTGATTAGTGTGAATAATGAATCCCTTGAAGTAGCCACATTATTCCAAATCACACTATCAAAAATTATACTTATACATAAATATGTTCATTGGTTCTCACCCAATGGAATTATGCCCTGTGTATTTGGGTAATGTGACCTCTGTAGAGAATTCATGAGAACATTTCCAGGTATGCATTATTTGTACTAATTGGGACCTAACAGTTTTAATGGTATTGTCATTCTATACAGATTAGTAAACAGAGACTCAAAGAGGTTAAGAAACTAGTCCTTGGCCTAGCGAGTAATTCTAAGAGTCCTTCACATACAGACACAGTATGTGTGTAGACATGAATTTGGCAAAGTAACCCTGGCCAAATTGACCCAAAATCCCAATTCCTCACCAAATGAACTTTTGAAACAACTTCAATAAATTGCCTGATAAATAACTAAGAGCTAGAGAAAAAAAGGGGTAGAAAAAAATATTTTCAAACTCACTTATTTCTACATGAAAGAAGATATAACCAAGAAACCAAGATGTTACAATTCTGAAAAAAGAGTATTTACAAGGCGAATGCCTAAATTGATATTTTTCTTCACCAAATACACGGCTAGTCCTTTTCTAAGCAAGTCTTCATGTCTACTGCAATTATGAGGTAAGGGAAGACCATCAGTCCCCTATTTGGAAACAAAGGAAGGTCACCACCTTGCCTTTACTCAGGGGAGGCTTGTCATCTCTCCTCTGAATCTGCTGAAGCCATTTTCGGAATTGGCTTGGTCAGTAAGTCAATTCTCTTTGGAGAATAAGCTCTTTGGACTTATCATGGAGCTGCTTTTGACTACAGGCAAGGAAAAGGACTTGATTCCATGAGAAGTATAAGCATCATTTAAAATAAGAGAGGCTGGGTGGTGGGTGAGTTGGAATGGGGATGTTGGAGGGAACACACATCATTGTTTGTTATTGTTATTGTTTTGAGTTGATTGAGTGGATAATTTAGAAAACTCATGGGTGCATCCTAGATACTCAAGTGAAAGCTCTTGGAATGTCATGGGAGACTGTCAGCTTGTATATATGTGGGGTGGAGGAGGAGGAGTAATTTGTTTAATATTTGCTCTATGTCCTCCCCAACCAAAACACCTTCCTAAGTCTCCACAAAGAGGCTTTTCCTCTGAGACCAGCTGTTTTAGAGTAATCTACAATCATAATTTTAGAATTAGAAGGGAACTTAGAGGTCACTGGGTCCAAACTCATGCATTTGATAAAGAAATTGAAGCCCAGAGAGGTTAGGGGACTTGTTAAGCAGTTAAGCAAGCTCACTGAGACATACATTGAAATGCTGAGCCTCGTAACCAAAATAATCTAGCCTTAGATACTTCTTGACTGTGCAGGTCATTTCTATGTACCTTGGTTTCCTTATTTGTAAAATGGGGATAATAATAGCACCTAGGGTTGTTGTGAGAACAAAATAAGATAAAATTTGTAAAGTACTCTGCAAACCTTAAAGTGCTATATAAATGGTAGCTAGTGGTAATAGTAGTAATAGTAGCAGCAGTAGTAGTAGTAGTAGTAGCAGTAGTAGTAGTAGTGGTAGTAGTAGTATTTCCTGCCCATCTCACACTGAACTACATTTACATTGTGCCTTAGGGTTCCCTACATATTGTAGGGGTTATTGGACTGTTAGCTATGCCTCTACCTTATCAGAATCCATGGGACTCTTCTAGAATTCATTCATTCATTCAACAACCAGCATCCCTCTTACAAGAGTTTTTGGCTCTTTATCCATAGTTACTTCGTCAATGTTTCCTGGATAATTTTTCAACTTACAAATAACCAACATCAGCTCTAAGGCTCCTTACTGCTTGCCACTCCTAAAAATGACCGAAGAATTGCATGCAATTTCAACCCCTAACAGCCTATGAGGCACATCTATGTCTCCCTTTCCCCCTACAACATCTTGAGTTCCTGATAAGCTAATAATGATTGCTGACCATTGTGCAGTGCTTTAAGGCTAGAAAAGCATTCTATTCCCTTCATTCATTAGTTAATTCTCTCTCTTTCTCCACACACACACACACACACACACACACACACCACACACACACACACACACACAAACACACACATACCCCATTAGTGAGAAAAATGATATTGTTTTACATATTTTTGCAGATCTCTTTAATGTCTGGCTTAATAAAAGATAGCTGGATTCTTATATCTGCTTATGTATTCAATCTGTTGTGACAGGTGGTGTACTGGATAGAGAGAGCACTGGGGCTACAGTCAGAAATACTCATCTTTCCGAGTTTCAAATCTGGCCTCAGACACATACTAGTTGTGTGACCCTGGGAGATTCACTTAACTCCCTTTGCCTCAGTTTCCCCAGCTGTAAAATGAGCTGGAGAAGGAAATGGCAAACCAGTTTAGTGTTTTTGCCATGAAAACCCCAAATGGGGTCATAAAAAATTGAACGTGATTGGAAACAACTGAACAACAACAGTAATATGAGAAAATCCAGCCTCAAGCATATATTTAGCTGGAAAAGGGAGGAGTATTTTAATAGGTCTTATTGTGAAAATAACTCTGACCTTGTGGACTTCCTAAATGGGCCTTGGGGACCTTGCAGAGGTTTGGGGGCTATAAGTTGAGAACTGCTGTTCTATGAATAGCAAGATGGTGCAGTGGAGGGAATATTAGATTCAGAGTCAGGGGACCTGGGTTGAAATCCCAGACTGCATTTATTACCTCTGTGACCTTATAGAAGTGAATTGGCCTCTCTGCGCCTCAGTTTCCTTATTTTTAAATTAAGGGGGTTGAACTCGATGATCTCTAAGGAATCTTGCATTTCTGTGTTTCTAAACTTAAGTTGCATCATTTTAAGTTCCAAATACAAAGTGAAAAAACTATGACTGATTTTTTTTTAACTAAATAAAGTCAGAAGTTTAGGATTCTCTCTGTGCACTAAATCTAATTCTGTCAATCAGGAAAGGTTAAACCTTTAGTGAAGCTCAGGATTGAAGGTGAGGAAGGAGTAAATTCCAGGCATGGAGGGCAGCCTATATAAAGTCATGGAGATAGGAAGTGAAATTAACAATGTTTGGGGAACCATAAGTCCTATCAGCCTGGAATGTGGAGTATAAGAAAGAAAAAAAAAGAGTAAAAGACTAACATTGAGCCTATTTTTGATATCTGCATAGCAAATGTTAATAGTAAAAATTCTGTAAAAGAAACAAGCCTTCTAGATAGGGCATCACCAGGGGACAGGGAGAACCCCCGTTGATACTAATGTTCAATTCATTCACTAAGTAATTCATTCATTAGATTTTTTTTTTAAAAAAAGGTTTTATAATTCATGGACACCTTTAATAGACACTTCAGATTTCAAAGCATCTTTTTGTTGGCTTAATATTAAGCCAACCCTCTATAAGAAGTTTATTTATGGCTTAACAGACTAGTGGTTATCTTTGAAAAAAAATACTAATTCCCCTGGAGCAGATTTCTGTCAGTAAAAGTTCAACCACACATTTCTACCACAGACTTCTAATATTCTCAGAGGTTGAGCCGCCACGATGGAAAGAGAGCAAACATTTCCTGGGGTTACAAGGATGTAACCGGCCTTGGAAAAGAGTCATCTACCGAACACTTCAGAGAAGAGGAAGAGACAGGGGTCTTCTAGTTGCGGGTGAATCCATATCCTGCCCTCCAGTCGTGACCTTCCCTTGCCAGGTAACCTTTTGCTATCATTGGATGGTGAAAGGGTCCCTGCCGGTTTTAAGGAAGGGTCAGAAAGAGCGATGAGAACATTTTCATTATTCCCTGTTTCTCAAGGGGAACTCATCAGAGGGGAATGAAATTCAGCCCTCAGAAAAGAATGTGAGAAGGATCTCCAGTGAGCTGAAATAACACTGAAGTCAAGAAACAAACAAAAAAAACCCATAGATCATTCGTTGCTAGAGAACACACATTTAAAATCACAACATGAAAATGTCCTGCAGCTACCAGGGAAACGGGTCATTAAACCGAACTCTAATGAGGCTGCTGATACCGTTCCTTCATTTGGCTCCGATACGTGCACCTGAGTCGGACGGTTTCTCTGCTCTGTCTCAGAGGACACGCTACCTGATGGGTTTTGTCTGACTGCAGGGGAGAATAAACTGCTTCATCCTGGAGCTGCTCATTCCCTTCTCAGGAGGCCTCTGTTTCAATTTCTATCCAGAGGTTTTTCAAAATACTGTCAAGCTAAGCACTGAGGGACAGCGTATAATGTGAGGGAGGACGTAGAGTGGATGGATAGATGGGAGAATCTGGTAAAATAAGAAATCCTTCCTATTTAAATGGAAAGAGCTATTTTCTTTGAGAACAAATAAGTACTCCAATGAGAAGTAGTGTGAGTAGCAGATAGAGGGCTAGCTTCCGATTCAGAAAGACTTGGGTTTAAAGACCTTCTTTAATATAATACTGGCCAAGTGACCCTAAGTAAGTCATTTAACAGTTATTCTCTAAGATTATAAACTGCATAGAAGTTGTTTATCTTCATCGGTAGAGGAAGTTACACTGGTTTGGAGTTCCTCCACCTTCTCCCCCCCCCCGCCAAAAATAATTAAATTAAATTAATAATAAAATTCATTAAATAAAATTAATAAAGCCCAACTTCAATATATCAAGGATACATGGTTTTGTCAGTATGGGTGCTCTTTCCAGGTATAGTCAATTAATCAGTCATTTATTTATTTACTCATTAAGAACATACTATGTTCTAGAAGAACAAAGATCATAATTCCTACTCAGTAGGTGGTTTTCAAGGGTTGTTGTGGTTAAAAAAAAAAAAAGGAAAAAATCACTGCCCTGAAGCTAATCTGGCTGTTGTAGCTGGACTGGTCCTGGGTTGACAAGCACACATTACATCACTTGAATCTGAGGCCAGCTCTATCTGTCATGCTGAGCTGTTTCTCACTGAAGTATTTAATTGTGCTCAAAGAAAATAGCTATCTCTACCAGGCCTGTACTTTTTAACCTAGTAAGACTGGTCACTACTTGTCTCTTATTGGCATAGCCTTTGTGAAGCACCCAAGGTCAATTCCATGCCATGGTGAAATACCACAGGAACATTTTAATGAAGTAATGAATATATAAACTCAAAATTCAACAGTCAGTTCAATCCAATCCAATCCAATAATTAAAAAAAAATTTAATAAGTGACTACCATATGTCAGGTACTATGCCAGGCATGAGACACGAAGGTAAATATGAAAATCTCCTGTGTCCTCAGGGAGATTACATTTTCCTAGGAGAAAGCAATATGCACTCAGGTGAGTAAATACAAACTATATACAATACGAAGACAAATTGTTTCATGGGGTGAGGTAGAGAAGCACTAAAAATTTGGGGAAATTAGGAAAGGCTCTTGTTGGAGATTGTACCTAAACTGGACCTTGAGCCAGAGAATTTCAGAGGTGTCAGAGGCGCTTTTTTTGTATTTTTTTGTATTTCTTAGTATCATAATTTTTGAAACATTCTAGCTAACCCACATAATCTTTTAGACTTTGCTTTTTTCCCTTGTGTATGCTCAAATAGAAAAAGAAGGCCTAAGTGTTGAGGAGGTGATGTCAGGGGGCTGACCTTTGAGTTCATCTGGTTGTAGTCCAACTTCATCATTTTATAGATATGGCAACTGATTATACCAATGCCTAGCGACCAGGGCTCTAGTCCTAGCTTTGCCAGTATATAGCTGTGTGACAAGGAGCAAATCACTTAACTGCTCTGGGCCTCCATCCCCTCATGGACTTTAGTCATCATCTAGCCCAGCCTCATTATTTTGAGGGGAAGCAAGGCTAGACAACAATTTGTCCAAGGAAATACAGTATCCTGAGTCATCAATGCCCTGGACATTCAACTATGGACCATATCATCCCTATGGACTGGATCTCAAATTCTTTATGCCAATAGAACAAAGATACTTCTATGCCCCTAGTATACGAGCGTAATGCGATATATATAAATATATATATATGCATATATGTGTATGTATGTATATATATGTATATATGTATATACATACACATATATGTGTATGTAGGTATATATATATGTGCATATATATGTATATATACACATATGTGTGTATGTATGTGTATATATGTGTATGTATATATATATGTATGTATATTAATGAATTAGTTTTGAGTAATAAAACAAAATATTCTCTCACTTCCATTAGTACCTTCACAGTTTGAGATTTTCCCTTTGTCTAGTCTTTCTGCCTCTTCCTCTCCATTAATTTCATTTTCATTTCCCTGATTCTTCCATCTCTTCTGTCTGCTCCCCTTAGTTTTGGTATTCATTTGTTAGCTAATCAAATACAAATATTTACAGGAAAAAAAAATAAGTCCCTGTAGTGGATATATGCTGGAGCCAAGAAGCTCTACCTTCAGCTGGGTTTGTGCTGGTACCTGAGTCTCATTTTTGGCATTTCCTGGAAATAAACATGTAGTGTTTTAGAAGAGTCAATCTTACATGACAAGTGGACAGTTTGCTAGATACTATTTCTGGCTAGTTTTCCTTTTAGAAAATTAATCTGATTAGGTTTGAAAAATGCCATTTGATGTAATCACTGAAAAATATTTAAGAAAATGAATTTTTGGAATGGAAGGCCCCATTGAAATCCCAAGCTAAATCAGTCTCATCTTTTAGAGTAATAATGAATAAAGTTAGTTTTCATGTGTCACACAGCTTAACTATTTATTAATAGGAAAGAGTGTATAAGGAAGGGATGGAATTATTTATAAAGTTTTGGAATAAATTTTTTTTTGCCAGGATATTTGCCTAATAGCAATAAAGAAATTAACAGCCCTGCATATTTCTTTAGAGAATTTCTGCCCTGGGGAATGTCTTTTTTTTTTAATCCATATACTTCTTCACCTTTCTCTTCTTATTGTTTTCTGTACTATAGGTAACTTAGAGAAGTGAAAATATTCAAAAATATATTAGAAGTGGATGGAGAACGTTGACTAGAGAATGGCCAAACAAATTGTGATACATGAATATAATATATTATCATTTGGTCAGAGATGATAAATATGAAAAATTCAGAAAAGCATAGGAAGACTGATGTGAACTCTTACAGAACGAAGTAAACTGAACTAGGCAACAAATAGATCTAACAATGTAAATGCAACGGGAAGGGAGGGAACAAGCATTTAAGTACCTACTATATGCCAGGCACTATGCTAAGTGCTTTAACAAATACTATCTCATTTGATCTGAATCCAAAAGTTTGCTGAATCTGAAAAGTACAATGGAACTGAAAGTCATTTTGAAAAAGTGGGCATGAAGTGAAATTCTATTGAAACTATAATGACCAAGTTTAGCCAGAGAAGAGATGAGAATGTGCTTGCTTGCTTTCCTTCTTTCTTTCTTTCTTTCTTTCTTTCTTTCTTTCTTTCTTTCTTGGCAAAGGTGAGACTAAGGGTGTAGAATGTTACATATACTGTCAAACCTGGTATATGTATTGGTTAGTTTTACTGAATTACCTTTTTACAAAATTTTTTTTCAATTCTATGTTACAAGGGATAGTTTTCTGGGTAAAGGAGAGGGATACATTTGTAAAGTAAGATAATATAAGGAACAAGATATTTATAAAAATTAATGGAGATGACTAGAAAGGTAAAACCCACTTTGACTTCCCTATAAATGGGATTATTTTATTTGAAGGTAAAAAAAAATAATATCCCCAATGTGAAAATTATTCAAAGATAGGTCTGACCTACTTGAGATTGGGTTTTGGAAAAGCACATAGAAATTAAAAAAAGAATCTGAAAGATTGCAAAATCAGTAAAGCATGTAGGGCTGAAACTCATTTTGAAGAGGTGTAAAGCTTGGTCTTATCCTGAGATAGAAAAGCCATAAATGTGTAGAAGTGTGTATGTGGGATTGAGGAAGCAATTATAACTGTAGCTTGGGGCTTTATTAGGTTGTTAAACATTTATTGATAAGTCGCTGAAAGGGTCTTGCAATTTGGCTTCCCTGGTTGTGTGTGTGTGTGTGCGCACGCGCGCTCCTATACGTTCATGTTTATGCATACATGCACATATATTCAGGCCAAGACAAGTGATCTCTCAGTGCTGCAGGCAACTCATTTGGACTCCAAATTGCGCATAACGTGCTCACCTGCATTGGTAAAGAGAATGCCTCACCTGGGTCAGCCCAGTCCTCCCCTCCCCTCCCCCACACTAATGAAATCATAAGTCTAGTAGTCATCCCTATGTATACTCAAAGTCTACATGGCCAGAGAACCACATACAGAGTGAAACTGTAGGCTTGGAATAAAACCTACTATGCTTGAGTCAACTCTAAAAAAAGGAGGATTTGAAGTCATGACTTCAGATAAAGCAACAACAAAAATCAATAAAATTAAGAGACAAGGAAAAAAAACCCAACAAAACTTATACTTAAAGGTTGTTGTCCTTTGTTCTCAAAGAGGACCAAAATGGCACCACTCTTCTAGAGCTAAGTTTCAGTGTGTCCCACTGTGGCTGATCAGACCAATATGAGCTTGGAATGCTCTACCACAGGTCAGGCACATATAGTCCATGGGAACATTTGAGGTGAATGGATAAATGAAAAAAATAAGGAAATTAAATATCGAATTTCTGGGAGCAGCTAGTTCTTAAAAGAGAAGCTAGGCAAATTGGTAGAAGGTGCTGGAGATAACAGTCTCATACTAAGAGAATTTGCTATTCTACCTTTGAGAGCTGGATAGATTCAACAGAAAGATAAACAAGAAAGGAAATTTAGAGCTGACAGAATTGTCAAAGAGACTTGATTTTATTGATTTATGGTAACTTCTGAATAGAAATCTTGGAAAACACATTTTTTTTAGCTGTCCATGGTAACTTTGGAACGTTGAAAAATTTGACATTTGTAACGGCATAATAGAATTATAAACAATTACCAATATAACCAGTCAGTTATAATATGTATGCCCTTTACATAGCATAATACAAAAAACAAAAAGAAAGCAAAAAAACACTTCATGAGCAAAGGCAATGTTATAAAAGGATATAGACATAATTGGAGACTAAGCAATGATGCACTAAATAATGATAGGGCTAATAAACACATTATGGAAACCATAAATAATTATATTACAGAGAATTATAAGATAAGACAACATAACAACACTTATAGGATGTAGCTAAAACAGTACAATACAGTAAGTATGTATTAAGTACCTGCCGTGTGCCAGGCACTATGCTAAGCACTGGTGATCTAAGTAAGAAAAGGAAAGACAGTCCCTGAGCTGTCAAGGAACTTGCAATCTAATGGGGGAAGACAAAGGAAGCTGAAAAGATGGGGAAGAGAGAGAAGGAAAGAGGGAACCCTTACTTTCTGGAAACTCTCTATTTTCTTAATACTACTATATCTTGAAAGAGAAAGAGAAGGGAAAGGAAAAGCAGCTGCTACTGTTGCTACTTACTACTATTACTACTACTGCTGCTGCTGTTACTGCTGTTACTACTGCTACTACTACTACCACCACCACTACTGCTACTGCTATTACTACTACTACTGCTGCTGCTGCTACTGCTACTACTTCTTCTGCTGCTGCTGCTGCTGTTGCTACTGCTACTACTTCTTCTTCTTCTGCTGCTGCTGCTGCTGTTGCTGCTGCTACTACTACTACTACTACTACTGCTGCTGATGTTACTATTTTTTAATACTATTATATTCTGATTCTCCTTCTACCTGTTTCTTTTGTCAGGTCATACCCACTGAAGGTTAGTATCATGCAAGTTTCTGTCCTGGGCCCTCTTCCCTTCTCCCTCTGTACTATTTTTCTCAGTGATCTCAGTTTCCATGGATTCGATTATCACCTCTATGCTAATGATTCTCAGATCTATCTATTCAGCTCTAACCTCTCTTCTTACCTCCAGACTGGCGTCTCCTGCTGTTTACTAGACACTCCAAACTAGATGTCTCATAAACCTCTAAAATTCAGCAGGTCCAAAATGAAACTATTTTCTTCCACCAAACACACTCTATTTCCGAACTTGCATATTATTGTCAAGGTTATGACCATCTTTCCTGTCACCTGGGCTGACAACCTTGGTGTCATCCTTGACTCTTCATTCTGTGCTCCCCCATCCAATTTATTGCTAAGTCCTATTGATTTTACCTTCATGAAATCTCTCTCACATGCCTCCTTCTCTCCTCTGATGGTGACCCACCCTAGTGTAGACCCTTAGCACCTCATAAGTGGATGACTGCAAGAAACTGCTGGTTGGTCTTCCTTCTTCATGTCTCTCCCAGTCCAGTCCATTCATTTCATTTCCAGCTGTCAAACTAATCTTCCTAAAGTGCAGATCTGACCATGTCACCTCCTATTCAGTAAATTCCAGTGGCTCTTTATCAACTCCAGGATCAAATATAAAATCCTCTGCTTGATATTCAAAGCTTTTCCAAAATGCTGCCCTCCTACCTTTTTCTGTCTCATACCGCAATAACCTACTTCCTGTTCTTTGCACAAGACACTTTCATGTTCAAAATCTGGGCATTTTCACTGGCTGTCCCCCATACCTGAAATATTCTCCTTCATCTCAATCTCTTGGCTTCCTTCAAATTTCAGGGAAAAATTTACCTCATACTAGGAGCCTTTCCTGATTTTCCCTTAATGTAAATGCCTTCTCTCTCTTGGTTATTTCCAATTTATCCTGCATATAGTTTGCTTGGACATAGTTGTTTGCACGTTCTAGGAGCTCCTTGAAAGCAGGAACTGTCTTTTAGCCTTTCTATAGATCCTCTGCACAGCACAGCGTGTAACATGTAGTAGGTGCTTAATAAATGTTTATTGACTGACAAATCAGAAAAATAATGGATCAACAAACTGAAAAGAAAGTAGCTTACCCTAAAACATGAACAAAAGAAATATTGAAAATCAGAGGAAAATAGAACTTAAAAATAAAAAAAATTATAGAACTAATAAACAAAACTAATATTTTTTGAAGATGAAAACTGATATATCATTAACCACGTATTAAGAGGAAAACCAAATTACCAAATTAAAAAAAATAAACAAGATGAATTTAAAACAGAGGAAATATAAAAGCATGATTGAAATCATGTAAAATCATAAAAATGAGAATTCTACGGAGATTGATAAGCATCTACAAAAAATATAAAATGCCCACACTAACAAGACAAAAAAAAAGGAAATCTGAAGAAACTCGGTGTTCAGAAAAGAAACTAAGCAAACCAAAAATGAATTGCCAAAAGGTCGTGAAGGTAGGGAATAGACCAAGTGGATTTAAAAGTGCTTTCTTTCAAACATTTAAATCAATATCAATACAAAGGCAGAAAACAGTCTTCTAAACTTTTTTTGGGGGGAGACAAATTTGGTCTTTCTACCTAAGAAAGGAGAGACAAAGCAGACAGTAGGACCATAAACGATAAAATAATCTTACTAATGATTAGTGATGTAAAGATCTTCAATAAAATGTTCATAAAGAGACTACAGAAACAGGTATATTAAAAAGTAATTGATTAAGACCATGCAGTATACCATGAATTCAAAGATAGTTCAACATGTGGAAAACTATTAGTATAATTAATCATATTAAAAAAGGGTAACAAAAATCAATTTTTTCAATAGATGCAGAGACAGTCTTTGATAAAATTAAGTATTCATATATGTTAAAAATTCTAAAACATACAGGGAAGGAAGCATCCTTTTGTATCTTGACCAAAACCATATATTTAACATCAACAGTTAGCATTTTTAGGGGCAGCTAGGTGTCTCAGTAGATACAGCAGCGGCCCTGGAGTCAGGAGGACCTGAGTTAAATACAGCCTCAGACACATAACACTATCTGTGTGACCCTGGGAAAGTCACTTAACCTCATTGCCTAGCCATAAAAAGAAAAAGTTAGCATTTTTTATGATGAGGGAATACTAGAAAGCTTTCCCAGTACAAATAAGTAAAATAAGAAAACACTTTCTCTCCACATTAATTGATGTAAATCTAAAAATGCTAATTATGGCATTAAGATAAGAGAACAAAATCAAAGGTGTAAATATTGGCAAAGAGAAGACTAGAATACTACTATTTGCAGACGATATTATGGCATACTGAGAACACCCCCACCCACCCACCAATCCCCCCCCCAAGTAATCAGGCAAAAAAAATATCTGACAATAGTTACAAAATTTTCATAGCTTATAAATTAAGTACATAAATCATTAGTATTTCAAACCAGTACTTACTAACAAAAGTAGGAAGAAATGAGAAAAATTCCATTCAAAATAAATAGAAATGCACAAAACATCTGGGAGTTAGATTACCTAAAACACCTAAAATTTACATAAATACAAGTACAAAACACTTGACCAAAATAGAGATAAATTGGAGAGATATCTACTGCTCATGTTTGAGCTGTGTCAATATAATAAAACTGATGATCTAATCTAAATTAATTTACATAGTTAATGTTATGCCAATCAAATTACCAAGGGGATATTCTTTTTTTTTTAAGGCAATTGAGGTTAAGTGACTTGACCAGGGTCACACAGCTAGTAAGTGTCAAGTGTCTGGTCTCAGACCAATTTTGAACTCAGCTCCTCCTGACTCAAGGGCCAGTGCTCTATCCACTACACCACCTAGTTGCCCCAGGGATACTCTTTAGAATTAAACAAAATAGTAACAAAATTCACTGAAAACAAAAGGTCTAGAAATCAAGGGAAATAATAATTTTAAAAAGTATGAATAAAAGGGATATAGCATTATGAGACTTTAGACTTATATTCTAAAATGGTAACCAAACTATTTGGTATGGTTAAAAAAAGAAAAGTAAATTAGTAGAGCAGACAAGAAAAGAAACAAACATACACGGTGAAAAAGTAGTATCCCAATCTTTGATGAACTAAAGAGCATACATTATTGGGGGAAGGATTCCCTTTTTGACAAGAATTTCTGGGAAAACTCAAAAGAAGTGAATTTTCTTATTTCTTCTTTGGTGTCATGTTTGATTACATATAATATATATTATATACATATATATGATATATAATTACATGGCATTAAGCTTTATTTTTTCCTTCCACATATATTATTTTGGTTGTGTATATTATTTTCTTGGTTTTGCTTATTTCATTCGGCATTAATTCACATGTCTTTGCATACTGATCTGAATTCTTTATGTTCATGCACAACAATTTGATTAATTATTTTCTAATCAATGGACATCTTTCCAAATTTTTTTTTGCTACTCCAAAAAAGTACTACTATGAACATTTTGATTTCCATAATACCTTTCTTTCTGTCTCTATTCCTAGCAGGGGGATCTCTGTTTTAAAGGGCATAAATGTTTTAGTAACTTTTTAGCATTATTCCTTTTCAAAATGGTTGGATCATTTCACAGACTCACCAAGAATTTATCAGTGTGTTTTCCCTTCAGGCCTTTCAGCATTGACTATTTTCATCTTTTATCATCTTTAAAATTTTACTTGGTGTATGATAAAACCTTAAAGTTGTCAAAATTAGCATTTTAAAATTTTTAGTGATTTGTAGCAATTTTAATATAGTAGCTAATAATATTTTAATATTATTAATTAATATTAATATTTAATAATGAGATTTTAAAATCATTTATAATTCCTCCTTTGGTAATTCTTTATTCCTATCCCATGCCCATTTATCATTGAGGTGGGATTCTTGGTATTATATATTTATGTCATTTCCTTAAATAGCTTAGATAACAGACCCTTAGGAGAGATGTGATAGAAAGCCTTTCCTCCAGTTAGCTTCTCTTCTCATCCTTCTTATTCAGCACTTAGCATGGTGCTTGGCACATTGTAAGTGCTTAATAAATGGTTATTGAATGACTGATTGAATTATTCTGGTCTTATTTATTTTGTTTCTGCAAAAGCTTCCAAGTTCATGTAAGTGAAATGATATCTTTTATGACTGCTTCTGTGCCGTATTTGGTTAAGAACTCTCCCATATCCATAGCTAGGGAAGTACTTTATCTGGGTTTTCTTCTAATTATTTTTAATGGTGTGACTAATATTTAGGTTTCACATTCATCTTGAGGTTATGATGATACATTTTATAAGATATTAGGTATAATATGTTCCTAAAGTATGCATGTTTGCGTTAGTGATCACTTTTTTCTCTAGCCAAATGTTCATAAACCATTTTTTGAAAAAAAAAATTAGAATTTTGGCAGGAATAAAAATCAAGTTTAATAATCTATATTATGCAAACTACTTTCTCCTAATTTTTTTAAATGAACAAATATCTACCTCCCTCCCCCTCCCTCCATCGGGGGAAAAACCCAAGAAAGACAAATCCCCTAAAAATATGTGCATGACCAAGCAAAACATAACAAAGTTAGCCACGTCCAAAAATGCATGTGTCACTCTCTTTATTTAGTCCATCGCTTATCTGTCAAGAAGTGAGCTGCAATTCCTCTGGAATTATATTTTACATGGTTTGATTAAAGTTCAGTTTTTTCAAAATTGTTCATTTTTCACAATATTTTTAAATTTTATTTTTTATTAATTTATTTTGATTTATCAACAATCACTTCCATAAGCTTTTGAGTTTTAAATTTTTCTCCCCTTTCCTCCTCACCTCTCCCCCCAAGATAGCGTGCAATCTGATATAGGCCATAGATATGCATTCCTATTAAATATATTTTCACATTACTCATGTTGTAAGGAAGAATTAGAACCAACAGGAAGAACCACCAGAAAGAGGAAACAAACAAAAAAAAAGAAGAAAAAAATAGCAAACAGTGTGCTTCAATCTGCATTCAAACTCCATAGTTCTTTCTTTGGATGTGGATTGCATTTTCCATCATGAGACCTTTTGAGATATCTTAGATCCTTGCATTGCTGAGAAGGGCTAAGTCTATCAATGTTAGCCATCTCACAACATGGCTGTTACTGTGTACAACGTTCTCCTGGTTCTGTTCACTTCACTCAGCATCCCAGTCCATACAAGTCTTTCCATGTTTTTCTGAAGTCTGCCTGCTCATTATTTCTTATAGCACAGTAATAGTCCATTACATTCATATACCACAACTTACTCAGCCATTCCCCAATTGATGGGCATCCTCTCAATTTCCAATTCTTTGCCACCACAAAAAGAGTTGCTATAAATATTTTTGTACATGTGGGTCTTTTTCCCATTTGTATGATCTCTTTGGGATATAGCCCTAGAAGTGCTATTGCTGGGTCAAAGGGTCACAATATTTTTGCTAAATATAAATGGTTCTGGTTCTGCTCACTTCAATCTCTGTCAGTTCACAGTGAGGTTCAGATGATATCTCCTCCCTCCACCCTTTCCTTTCCTTGTTTGTACAGACTTCTATTTTCACCTGATGTGAGATATAACCTCTCCCACTGCCAAATGTGTCCTTTACCCCACCCCCTGACCTTTTTTTTGTCCTTTTGAGATCATTAAATCTACACAAAAATCATTCCCAGGTCTTCTGTCTTATTTGATTTTGTGACCTTTGCTGACTATAGTTCTTGGCTGATGTTTGTATCACTTCCCTTTATTAGAATGCAAACATTTCATTCTGATGAAGTATTTTCCAAATGCTCACTCGTATTTACCTTTTTAAAGTTTCCCTTTATTTTCATGTATGTGTTTCAAAATTTCTACTCAGCTAGTCTTTTCACCAAAAATGCTTCGAAGCCCTTTATTTAAACATTCCCTTCACCCCACCCCACCCCATAGCCCCCCTCCCATGGGAAGTTTTGGTAAGTTATTCTTGGTTGTAAATTACATTCTCTTGCTTTCATCTTTGAAACAGTTCTTTAAAAAATACAAATTGGTCAATGAATTCCCTAGGCAGACACATTTGTATCTTTAGATAGCTCCCTCTTTTCTTCTCAGCTATAGTGATTTCTGTTTTTTATACTTTCCTTCATGAGAAGGAAAATCTTACCTTTTTTTTTTCATTGTTCTCAAGTCAAATTTCCTTACAGAAAATTAACCATTGACTTTGAACATTTTGAAGTCTGTTCTCATGTAGTTAGTGTGCATTGCCAGCCAGGCTACATATATTCCCATGTAACTATCACTTATTTATATGTAGATTATCCAATCTACATGCTCTCCATGGTTCCACTCTTGAATTCATGGATTCTTCATTCCTGACATATTTTGATACCATCTCCCTCAGCCTCTTCTCCCCTCTGATTGGGGAACTGAAGGGTGAAATAGCAAACTCCTCTGAAAGCCTTCTTTTACAGAAGGCAGAAATTGGACTTCCAGCTCATTCCACTTTTCATCTGCTGCTCTGCCTGATTCCAATTCCCTGAAACAAGATGTGCACCAGGTATTCCTCAACCCCCACCTTGTCCCTCCTCACTTTCCTATCTCTCTTTTTGGATGTTGCTTTCTCCCATAAGATTGTAAGCTCTTTGAGGGCAGGCACTATTTTTCTTTTTTTTTAATCAGTATCCTCAGCACTTAGTATGGTGCCTGGCACAGGCATAATAAATATTTAGTAATAAATATTTATTGAGTCAAATTGAATAACTGTCCTAGATCATGCCAGAGTCATATTGTAGGCATACTTCCCATGCTGCCAAGTCTTCCAGCAAGCCTCTTTGTTTTAGGGCTTCTACTTCAACCTATTAATCATCCATGCTTTTAACACTTTTATTTAGACATCTAAGGTCATATGCTATGTTGATGTCTCTCTTCTTAAATGTTGTCTCCTGTAAATTACCTATTGGTCCTTTCTTCTGCCATTGTTTTTAATATATTCTGCCTCCTACTTTCAGGGTTGGCAGAGTCACAGGGAGTTTTCAACCTCTCCTTTCTTTCTAAAGCACTAATGATTAGATTTTCAATACTCCCTGCAAATATATTTTTACAACTTTTTATTAGGTGTACTCCATTTCTGGCCAGCTTCCCATAATTTCTACACTTTAAGTTATGACAGAAATCTAAATCCCAACCTCTGAAAGCATCTTCTTTGCCAACTTGCTACTCACATAGCAAGTTGCCTTTCTCTTCTGAATTCCCAATTTTCAAAAGTCAGGAGAAGAGGAAACACTGCCCTGAGGGGTGTTGTTGTTTTTATAACTTTTGGTCCAAGGCTTTATATTCCCTAACGATATTTTTGGGTCCCTTTTCCTGGTATCAGTCAACAGATCTGTTGTACTGTACCTATATGTCCTGGAAACATAGCAGATCTTATCATTTATGCCAGATCAGCAAATACTGCTTAGGTTTCCCTCAGCAGTGATGGAACAGCCATCATGGCTACTCCTGTCTTCCTCCAAAGATTGCTAGAGGAATTTTGATCAAGCCCTACTTGTGAATTCATCTTCCTTAGAGCTGGGGTTCTTAAACTACAATCCATGAACTTTAAAAAAAAATTGATAATTGTATTTCAATGCAATTTGTTTTCTTTGTATTCCTGTGCATTGTATGTATTTAAAAATATTATTTTGTTAAAGACATCCATAGATGTCACCAGCCTGCCAAAGGGGTCCAGGACTGCCCTCACCACCACCACCAAAAGTTAAGAACCTCTGCTTTAAAATACAAGAGTCTGCTTCTTCCTGAAAATGTTCCAACTATATCTTCTTGAGGAAGACCCTGCCTTGACAGAGTCTCTGCTCCACTTAAATATATAGCTCTGGCCCTCTCTCCACTTTCTGTTCTTCAGTCCACCACACAAATAGTAACTATAAGTTCCACCTCCGGACAAACTCTTAAACTCCAAAAGATTTGAGGACAGAATTCTTGACTAGATGTCTACTCCCTGGGTGATTTCATAACCATCTATATATGCAAATATTTCTTTCTGACTTTCTGGACTTAGTCATTCTCTGAATATCCACTATCCTTCTGTCCACTAGGGAATATGGAATCAGCCTTCTGTTAATTCAATGGACATTTTCTTTGGCCTTCTGTCCAATTTGGGTGCATATCTCTGTCTCTTTAATTTTATGTCACTCCAGGTAAGGATAGAATGGGCTCTTTGGTCAGCTCATGTGACCTGCCTGCTTTTCTTTACCTGAATATCTTAAATAGGCATTATATAGAGTGAAATCTTTAATCCACGGATCTCATGATAACAACAAAATAGGCCACTTATATAATACAAAAAAAAATAGCAGAACAGCAAATGATTGTGTAGTTAGAACAAATGAACGTTTAAAAGTCACGAAAGAGAGGAAAGTGGGAAAAGAGAAGAAAGGAAACAGCAGTAATTTTGTGTATCTATTTGATTGTACTGGGGAAATCATTGGTCTTTTCAGCCACATGTATATACTTGGATAGAATTGTCAGCAGTTTTATTTTAGATTACAAAGTATAGGGAAAGGGGCAGCAAGGTGACACAATGGATAAAGAACTTGGCCTGGAGTCAGAATGACCTTACTAACTGTGTGACCCTGGGCAAGTCACTTAACCCTGTTTGCCTCAGTTTCTCATCTGTAAAATGACCCAGAGAAGGAAATGGCAAACCACTTCAGTATCTTTGCAAAGAAAACCCCAAATGGGATCACAAAGAGTTGGACTCAACTGAAACAAAAGAACAAGTGAAGTGAAGTATGCGCATCAATATAGGACCCCTCTAAGTTGGGTTAATAACTCATTCTCAGTATTTCTTGTGTTTGCAAAATACTATGATCAATATTTGGCCTTAATTTCTCCATGACTTGGTGGAGAACAGAAAGGAAACACAAAACATTTTGACCATATATTTGAACACTTAACCAAGAATAGAAAGTTACAAGTCACTGAATGAACTTAATTTCTTCTCATTAGAATTTGAATCCTTGTCAAATAATTTAAAAGCTGATTTTCTCTTTTGTTTGAATTAGTTATTTCTATAATTCACTACTCAAAAGAGTTGTTATGGTGAGATCATTTACATTTATTTGTGAAGAAATTTCCTATAGAAGCACTAATCTTTGAAAGTATCTTCTGCTTTCCAAAAGCCTCATCATGAAGTAGAAGGGGAGATTATGGAGCCCACATCGTAGAAAATCCATCTTTTACATCCTTCCTTTGGTCTCCATCTTCTCTAGAGAAGAGTTTTTACTCCAGAGAGGGCATTTCAAAAGCATGAATTTATTCCTTAGGTGAATATGGAAGAATGAAGGCCAGTTGCAGTAGTGATTGTGGGTACGCCTTTCCTGCTCACACTAATTCCTAAACCAGGCCTTCTACAAAAGCAGTCTTAGGGTTTATAGAAAAGGAGAAAACTTTGTCTCAACAAACCAAGCTCATTTAGCAATTTCATGATTTCTTTCCATCTGCTATTTCATGAGGACATTGATTTCCACTTTATATCCCCTGAGAAGGAACATTATCATATCATTATGAAGAACTAAATTAGCTCCCTGACCCAGCAGTGTGAGGTTGGCTATTTGCAAAGAATGCTTTCTGCTCTTGTAGGCTGACTTCCTTGGGAACAGGAGATGTCAGCTGTGAACTGAGAAGTACTCAACATTCCCCCCCCCCCCCGAAATGAACTTAATAGAACCAAGGACTCGGAAAAAACAATTCTCAGTTTCTGAGGGGTAGAAGGTTAACTGAATGCCAAATTACATTACCTTGGTGATTTGAAACTCTATCATCTTAATTATTTTGGAAATATTAGAAGAATCTGTAATTTCTTTGGCACAGAGAACTCCTGGTATGGAAACTCCCTCTACTGACACTGATCATAAGCCATCTACGACCTGGAACTCACTCCATCAATGCAATTTACAACCCATTCACAACTTCACAGATAAGTCCTAGGGAAGCTGCTAGAAGTGTATAAAGACTAGGCAACCTGTCCAGGAACACAGATAAGTTGGTGTCACGGGCTAAATTCGAACGCAAGTCTTTCTGACTCAAAGTCTAGCACTCTCTCTTCTGGGCTATATTACCTCTCATTCTCATCATTATTATTTCAGATAACGTTTATATACCTCTTACTTGGTAGGAACCCTTTTAGATTTATGGAAAATTTTTCTTCTATCATGCAGAGGTAAAGGCCAAGAAGCAAGATTACCTTTCTTACAGGCTGAAGTGGATTGATCACTCTTTTTCCAGGGGGATGATGTCATATAATGAACTATGCGAAGTGATGCCCACTTTAAATCAGGCTGGAGGATTTAAAGCCATAGGGCTGAAGTTTAAACCCTATCTCTTAGTAAGTCCTTTACTTCCCCAGGGCTTCAGTTTCCTTATCTTCAAGGGCAGAGGGTTGAACTAGATAGCCTCCAAGTGCCTATCAGAGCTGTATCTAAAATCCCATAATGCACCTGACAGGTGCTCTGTCAGCCTTTGCCCCAAGGTCTCCAGTGAGTGGGAATGACTGTCACTCATGGCAGCCAGTTCCCTCCTGGGGTAGCTCTAACTGGGAGGAAATTTTTCTTTACATCAAGACAAATCTTCCACTCTGTCACTTCAACTTGCTCTTGGTTTCTGCCTCTGGGGCCAAGTAGAATGTGGGTAATCCTTCTGATATATGGCATCCACATAAATATGGAACAAGCTCTCATTTACCCTACAAGACCTCATTCATTGGTTAATCAATGAAAATTTCAATGCTCCAAGAATGTGATTTCAATAAAGTCTATCCATCAATACAGATTCAATCCCTGTTATAATGCTCACTGAATACCTTCAATAACTTGTTCAGTTGTTTCAGTTGTGTCCTACTCTTCATGACCCCATTTGGGGGTTTTCTTGGCAAAGATAGTAGAGTGGTTTGCCATTTTCTTTTCCAGATCATTTTATGGATGAGGAAACTGAGGCAAGCAGTATTAAATGACTTGCCCAGGGTCACACAGCTAGTAAGTGTCTGAGGCTGGATTTAAACTCAGGTCTTCCTGACTCCAAGCCTAGTGCTCTATCCACTGTGCCATTCAGCTGCTTGGTAGATGGCTACTACTAGCTTAGTAGCAGCAGTTCAAAAACTGCTGAAGTAAAAAAAATAAATCATCACTTTGTAGTACATCTATTGATGATTAAGGATGGCTGCAGGGAAAATAACTAAGAGAACCATAAGAAATGATCTTTTGTGGGGAGGGTATAACCAACTACAAGTGAGGCAGGAAGCAGGAAATGTGCCCTCTAATTAACTTAAGCCTGGATCCTAGTTCTGATCACAGGATGCTATTGTTGCCACGTCCAGGGGCTAGGTCAGAGAAAAACCTCACTAAGGATATGGCTACTGGGGGGAAAAGTGGGCCATCTGGCTAGTTACATATTTCAGCCAAATATTCTTGCTAAGTTCCAAGCTCTGTTTCTTTACTGCTGAAGGACTGAAAGTGCTTTCAGCATTTTTTAATTCGATGATTTTGGCCAAAATTCCAGTCACCCTGCCCTAGATAAAGCCTGGTGGATAATAAGCCAGGCTTTAGGATAATGAATAACTGAGAAAACCTGTGATTAGCAAAAAGCACCATAGAAAAATCATTGAGTATTATAATTGGTTCAGAAATTGGGACTCAATTCAATGACTGCGTTGATAACTGCCTTATGTCCCATAGAGAATTAGGGTCAAAACTGGGAGAATATAGGTGTCCTAAATCCTAGTTCAATGTTCTAATCATTACAGGGATACTTTGCAACTCAAATTGGAAAGTGCAGAGTTTGATGAAGTATAAAGAATGTGGGATTTGGGGTTGGAGAACCTGGGATTAAATCTTGACTCTGCTCTTTCCAATTTGGGTGCTTTAGGGCAAAAGTCATATAATTCCCCTTCAGGCCCCTATAGCTATAAAGCTGTGATCTGATTCTCCAAAGACACAAAGTTACGAGTATTTTATGGATGACTCATAAACTCTTGGTTGCTATAAATGCAAACCTAAAGGCAATTTTTTTTTCTGGGAGAAAATGGGAGAAGACCACAGTTACCAGTGATACTATTGAAATCTAAAATTTTGTCACCAGGGAAAATGATAATAAGACCATCAGCAACATATATAAAGCAATGCAATACCAGTTTAACATATACTTTGGGAACTATAAAATGGAACATAATAGATTTGAAAGATATCCTAACAAAAATCTGGACAATATTTGTAAACACAAAGCCCATTGCCTCAAAACAATTATATAGAAAAAGGAATATTTTCTTATCAAAAAGGAGGAAGCATATGACAAATAAGAATTTAAGAGAAATTCTTTTGAAATAAGTAGATATTACTTCACCGATCAATTTTAAAGGCTGAGAATATGTGATATTATGTTTCTTAAATGAACACCAAAGTGGTTACATTTGGGTTGAACCTATGAAATGATTACCTTTAGATAGAGGTAATAAAATTATTATAATCCAACGCTGGAATCAAAAGGCCCCTCTTGGGAAACATCTACATTAGCTCAACCAACAATAGATCAACAAAGAAGATCAAACAAATGACTGAAAAGGAAAGGCAAGGACTTATATCAATTCAGCACCAGGTTATTGCCACCAGAAAGTGGAGATGGGTGATCCTTAAGACACTAGACTTATAGATCAGATTTTGCAAAGAAATAGTATAAACTGTGCAACACAGTACTTCAAGATGCAAAAAATAAGCACCAATAGAGTACCTAGAAAGACTCAATCTGGTGGCTGGAATTTTTCATCAAAAACTCACTGTACTTTATAAACCAATAACTGATAAATCCCTGTATAACAAAAACAGACCACAAAATATTCTTGAGATTCAACAAATAAACTGTATTGGAATTGCACAATTATCAGAGACAGAATTGTTACACCAAATCACTCCCATATGACATCGACCCATAATAATTTTAATACAACATTTTTAAGGGATATGGCCATATCAAATACTCCTAATCTCTAAGTAATATGGAACAAAAAGCTTTCAAAACAGAAACTCAGTAGAAAAAAAAATCATGTGGGAATAGGACAATGTACAAAGTATCCCAATCATCCTATATGCTACTAAAGTTGTCCCAAAGATGCTTTCAGTGAGCCTAGAGAAGATAAGCTTAAAAGCCAGTAATTTCATTCAATTACTAAAAAGCAGTTATTTTATCTACCTGTGCAATAGCCCACAGAACTTTACATAAAAGAATAATAGCAGGATAAAGCTTTGTCCCAGGACCATTTTATCTGAACTCCACTTAAAAAGATGAGAAGAATGAGAATTAAAATAGCTGGTGTTTATATAGGGCTATAAGGTTTGCAAAGTGTTTTACAATCATTATCTCACACTACTATTCCTCAAACTACTGAATTGTCATGACCTACAGATGGCCATCCCCTTGATTATTACCCACAAAGGTTACATTTCCATCTTCATGAATTCCAAAATACCTTTGATCATAATGGCTTATATCATTCCTTATGCTTTAAAACCCCTAATTTCTTCATCCTTATTTTAATCTTTTATGCCTCTATTTCTTGTTTCTTTCTCAGACCATCACCCCTGCACTGGCTGCACCCCACTTTATATTAAACCCTTGGTGAATTACTTCAACTTAACACTGTCCTCTACTTTGGCATCCCCCCTTGCTCCCTGGTCTTATCACTGATCATAATTAAATCATTGGAAACTTTGGAGAGAACAGTTTCATTTGAATAATGAAGTCAGAAGCCAGGTGGTAGAAGTAAAGTATCCCTTAGGTCAGAGCTATAACCAGGGTGAGGCAAACAAGGCTTTGCTTCAAGGCATTGAAATTTTAAGGATATTAAAATTTAATATATACCTTCCTTCTTCTGCTCAACTGAATTTTTCTTTAGTACTTAATTATTTTCACATCATGAATTACATACTTGATTTTTACTTGCCCTGATTGTCAGAATTGATATGGCTTGGCTTAAATGTAGTCAGAGTCTAGAAAGCCAATTTTAATAGAATGTAGAGGTTCCAAGGTACTTAAAGCCTAATTTTCACTTTTTCTGGGGAGGTAGAGCAGGGAAGACTCTATTTCACATCAGTGTTCCAAGATGGCTACCAAAAACATTGATAAACATAACAAAAATATGAATCTTGACAAGCAAAAAAACCCTAACCTTTAATAAGAACAACTACCAAAGAAATAGTCCAGAATTAGAAAGTTAAACTCCAGTGGCTTGAGTTGCAGTTCCAAAACAAACACAAAATCCTCAAAGCCCTTAAAACAGAGGTAACACTCAGAATGCAAAGAATTCCAAGGGACAGTTGAATTGTCCAGTTATTATGAGGATAGTCTCTCATCCCGGCTTTCCACTAGAGTATAGACAGTCCCTGGAGTGTTCATTTCAGCTCAGCTTACCTGGGTCACCTGGCTACTTTCCCCCTTGGGAGTCTCATTTCAGGCACAAGTGATTTTCTAAGATAATAAACTGTGGATCCAAATAGCAATGGTTACTTTGGCCATTGACAGCCTGAACAGCAGCGTCAATCACCCAACAGCCTCACTGGCACCATGACATTTTCTCATTATGAAACTCTCAAGAACAATTACCTGCTAATGAATGAAAGCCAGAGCTGGTAGTTTTGGTTCTGAAGCAAACCATTCGCTATAGGCAGCCTGATTAAGTCTATTTATCAATTGAAGCTGTGCTATGTGGATTTGATTGTAGTTGAGGAGAAGAAGGGCTTGATACCCAGTCATGCCCTTTTCTTATTAGCTACCTTGCACCATGACAGGTTATTTCACTCTTTGTGAAAATGACAAACTTCATCGTCCAAGAGGCAAGCAACGTGTCCAAACTTTCCACTCCAAACTTTTCTGCTTCAGCTAAAGCACACCACCATATTTTCAATTACACCAAAGTTCATGACCTTGGCATCATCATCGTCTCATTCCCTCATCTTTCATATCCAATCAGTTGCCAACTCTTATTGATTCTGCTCCACAATATATCTGGCATCTGCCCCTCTCTCCACTTACACAGCTACCATTCTAGTTGAGGTCCTCATCATTACCCTTCCCCTGGACTATTATAATAGTCACTTTACTGGTGGCTATCATTATAGGTCTCTTCCTTATCCAGCACATCCTCCATGCAACTGTCAAATTGATATATGTAAAGCATTTGTTTGACCATGTTATACCCCATGTTCAAGAATCTTGTGTATTTCCCTATTGCCTTTAGGATAAAATTTAAAAAATTAAAAAATAAAAAACTCCTGGTATTTTAAGCCCTTCACTATGTGGTGTGAAAAGCCTGCCTTTTTCAGACTTATTTTACATTATTACCTCCAGCATTTTGCATTTCTGTCAAACTGGGCTGTTAACCCTCTCTCTACATAACATTCTATCTTCCACCTCCATCGTTTTGGATAGACTATCCCCCATACCTGGAATTCACACTTTCATCATGTTCTTCTCTGAGACTCTTTGGTTCCTTTCAAGGCTTAGCTCATCCCGGCTCATACCATCATCCATGGAAAGTCTTTCTCAATCTCCTTAGTTGTTAATTCTCCCTATTCTCCCTCAAACAAACATGCATATACGTATATAGATACACACATATATACATATACACACATATATAATATAAACTTATATATATTATATAAACTTGTGTTATATTATAATATAAACTTAAATTAAATTCCCTTAAATTATATGATAATATAAACTTAAATTAAATCCCCTTCTATGTCATGACTTTCCCCATATATTGGCACAAGAAATTAAATAGGAGGGGCAGCTAGGTGGTGCAGTGGATAGAGCACTGGCCCTGAAGTCAGGAGGACCTGAATTCAAATCCAGCCTCAGACCAAACACTTGACACTTACTAACTGTGTGACCATAGGCAACTCACTTAACCCCAATTGCCTAAAACTTAAAAAAAAAAAGAAATTAAATAGGAATTTGGGGAGAGTTTTGCTGAAACTGCACACCACACGTGAAAGCCAGATGACATAGTGAAATTATAGAAATTCAGAAATGCATATATGTATGGTATTATATAATATCAACCCAAATTTTACAATAAGGCATTGTAAACACCCCATAAAATAAAAAAATTCAGGCTTCTCTGGTACAAAGGGAGGATCAAAAATTTTTACACAGATTTCCCATATCACAGGGGTACAGCACCCCTAACCCCCATGATGTGGAAAGGATAACTGCATGTATATATGTATGTATGCATATACTATAAAATTTAAAATATATTAAATAATATATAAACTAATTTATATATATGTATGTATAGATAGACAGATAGAAAGATGGATAGGCAGGCATACATATGCCTATTTTTTTATATTGCATATTATCCACCCCCTAAACCCTCAATGGAAAAGGGCAAAGACAGTTTTTCTTTTCGTCTTTGCTAGTTGTACTGGACTGGTTTCACCACTGAAGACCTCTTTTTTTTCTAGCTGTTTCTCTCTCTAGTTTCACATCCTACATGTAGGAAATAGAAAGGCAAAAGATAAGCATCCTAAACTACCTGTTAAGATGTTTGTTTTTCTCTTTTTGAATGAAGTGAGGTTTCGTTTTTGAAACATTAACTGAAAAGCCCAGCATCGCTGTTATGGGCACATTTTGTAGCATGGTCCAAGTGACTATTGCATAACTGTAGAAGACTAGATATATTGTTAGACAAGGAAGTCTGAGAATCTCAGGAATATTCCCTCTAATTACATCACTCAGAGATCGGAAAAGAGGTGTACTGCCCTTAGTTAGGGCCAATGAAAACAGAGTTTTCACAGCCCTTGTGCTCTGAGGCCCCAGTACTCATTCCTGACTCAGTCCTGGCCTTCCTACACTTCTTTAGAGACCTGTTCTTCTCAAGGAGAAACAAGAAAGCCTGATATAAGTCCATACACTCTTCAAGCTTCACTTAGGATTAAAATGATCAAGGGGGGAATGTCTTTGACAATAATAAAGAAAGAAGCAGAATGCTTTTGCCAAATTTTCTCTCTGCCCTCAGAAAAGGACAGAACTTGAAGGAAAGGATGGGGCTCATTCATCTTTCTTCTAAGATGGCATCTCTTCTTCAGTTGTCAGCTGTTCACAATGCGACCCAGCAGCTTGAGAGAGTCTTGTCAATGTATGCACAGATAGGAATGTGAGGAAATGATTCTAATAAATACTACATTTCTGGTGATTCTCCCCAGAATGACATTCCACCTCTCTCTCCCCACAAAATAAATATAAAAACCCACAACAAAAAGCAACAACTGAAGAGAGGAATTCCCATTAGAAAAAAAAAGCCTTAGTTGAATCTTGTATTCAAACATGCTCTGTAACAATACTTATTCCTGTTAGAGTTTCTTGAACTAAAAAGCAGTATATGGGTATGTTTGTGGGGGGGAGGGGGGGGGGAGGGGAGACAGGAAATGATTAAAGGATTTACAAATTAAAACAAGAGAAGAGCCAGGATGGCACAATGCCATTAATACTAGTTTTTAGCTGCATTATAAGGTGGATGGGATGAGGGAACAATCATTAAAGAGCAGTGTGAGGGATATAAATTTAATATAGGATGGGACTAGACTTGCAATTTCATTGATATAGGGAACTCCCAGGAGGAAGCTTCCCCAGGTCAGCAGTTTCACTGAAATTTTTAGTTCTAGAGAGTTGCCCAGAACATTGAGAACTTAAGTGCCTTCTCTGAGGTCATGAACTCAGTATGTATCATAGGCAGAATTTGAACCCAGATCTTCTGATTCCAATGACAGTTCTTCACCCACTAAGCTATGCTGCTTCTTATACTTGGTATAAGGAAAGAGTTTTGATATCTGGATGAATTTGTGACCTCATTAATGGTGCTACTCCCTCCAAGAGTACATATCACAACCCAAGTAGGTCCCTTTATGAATGACTTTTTAAAAAAATTTCCCTAGAGGAATGTAAGCTGCTTGAGGGCAAGTACTTTTTCAATTTCTTATTTGTATTCCTCATACCTTGGAAGGATGTTTTGTGGCTGGAGTATCACAGTCTCTGAGGGTTAAAAATCATGTCACCCAAAGAGGGAGAGATGCCTAGTATATGAGAATAGAATGTGGGATATAAACAAGAAAAACTGCAAACTAGAAGTGTTATAAAACTGTCATTACAGACATTTACAACTGATAAATGCAGAACATTGGTCATGTAGCCAGACTAATGGATAACCAATATACAACCCATGTGTCCTATTGGTACCCATGTATATGAAGAACTCAAGAGGAAGGTCTGCAATACTGTGAGTGACTCTTCTGTGATGGATTTATGGAAGAGTATATATTTTTCTTTTTTTATTAATTTATTTTGATTTATCAACAATCGCTTCCATAAGCTTTTGAGTTTTAAATTTTTCTCCCCTTCCCTCCCCTCCTCCTTCCCCAAGATGGTGCACAATCTGAGATAGGCTATACATATACATTCCTATTAAACATATTTTCACATTAGTCATATCGTAAAGAAGAATTAGAGGGGGCAGCTAGGTGGCACAGTGGATAGAGTGCCGGCCCTGAAGTCAGGAGGACCTGAGTTCAAATCTGGCCTCAGAACAAACACTTGACACTTACTAGCTGTGTGACTCTGGGCAAGTCACTTAACCCCAACTGCCTAAAACCAAAAAAAAAAAAAAGAATTAGAACCAATAGGTGGAACCACAAGAAAGAGAAAACACAACAAAACAGAAGAAAAAAATAGAAAATAGTATGCTTCGATCTGCATTCAAACTCCATAGTTCTTTCTTTGGCTGTGGATAGCATTTTCCATCAAGAAAACTTTGGAGATGTCTTATATCCTTGCATTGCTGAGAAGGGCTAAGTCTATCAAAGTTAGTCATTGCACAATGTGGCTGTTACTGTGTACAACATTCTCCTGGTTCTGCTCACTTCACTCGGCTTTAGTCCACTCAAGTCTTTTATGGAAGAGTATATTAACCAACAATGAATCATTCATTTAACATCTATTCCATGCTGGTCATTGTGCTGGGAGTACAAGAAGAATTCTTGATAACAAAGATATTTATCCTTAAGTGGAATAAGAAAAGAGATTGAAAATCCCCCTCTTTAGAGACTTGGAGGTCTTTACAAATAAAATATTCAGTTATTAGAGATGGCTCTGTCTGAAAACAGGAGGGTGGGCCTAGATGAACCCTTTCAAGCCTCATCCATATATTTAACTGATTGATTTTAAGAACTACCCTAACATTTCTATATCATATGTGAAAACATCCATCTGAATTTGATACCATATCCAAATGCTTTTAGCTTTTCTATATCTCATTGTCCCATTCTCCCAATCTAGTCTTTATACTACTGCCAGGTATTTCATGTAGATAAAATCAATCATGTAATGCCTTTTTAAAAAATATTCAGAGTTTCTATATTGGCTACTAGGTAACGTTCACACTCCTTTGTCTAACATTCAAGGGCCTCTACAATCTGGTGTTAATCTACCTTTTCAATTGTTTTTGGGCAGTTGGAGGTAAGTGACTTGCCCAGGGTCACACAGCTAGTAAATGTCAAGTGTTTGGTCTGAGGCCAGGTTTGAACTCAGGTCCTCCTGACTTCAGGGTCAGTGCTCTATCTACTGAGCCACCTAGCTGCCCCCTTCATATTATTTTCGTTCACATGTTTTATGTTCTAGTCCAGCAGGGCTACTTTTTTTACCTGCTGAATTTACTGCACACTTTTCTATTTCTGGGCCTTGTGCTCAAGACTTTTCATGAATGCCTTAAATGCCCATTCTTTCTGCCCTACTTTGACAATTAAATTCCTCAATTCACATTTTTTAATAGAAATTTTCCTGGTGCCCAAACTAGGTAATGAGCTTCTTTCTCAAATTTTGCAGAGCAATTAATTTTAGAACTCCTCACATAATATTTTGTGTTATAGTCATATATGACCATGTTTCCCCATGTTTTAAATCTTTTTCTTACCTTTTCCCATCGATGGAGAAAGGAAACAAGCATTTATGAAATATCTACTACAGTGCCAGGCACTGTGCTAAGTGCAATACAGATATTACCTCAATTTGTCCTCACAGTAACCCTGAGAGATAGGTGCTACTATGATTCTCATCTTAGAGTTGAGGAAATTGAGGGAGAAAGAGGTTAAAAGACTTGCCCAGGGGCACCAACCTAGTAAAGGTATGAGGCAGGATTTAAGTTCAGGTCTATCTGACTCTAGGTCCAGTGCTCTATTCATTGAGCCTTATGACCAACCGATCTTTTTCCTATATATAATTCCTGATAATATGCTTTAAACCTTCTTCTCTTACATAATTCCTTATTTGTAATAGGCTGCAGCCTGCTAAAGAGTCACCAAATGTCTTCTGGGTGATCCTCAGATCAGTTCTTCAGATACTAGGGTACATGTTTCAGGGGCTTTTGCTTCAAAGAGAAACTTGAGGGAAAAACAGTGGGGTACACAATTTCCCCCAAGGTATTACTGCCCTTTCTCACACTCGCCTTTCATGGGCATGCTGCCTGGTCCCATTCTGAAATCAAAAAAAAGTGATTGACCTGTACCCTCCCAGTGGCTATTAGAGCTGTGTTGCTGAAAATGCCACATGTATAAAGGACAGGGTTTTAACTTTAATTAAAAGAGGCCTGGGGAAAATGTATAACCTGGAAAGAAAATGGCATAAGTATTTTGCTTCAAAGGATAAAAATGCTAATTCTGAGAAGCCAGAAGTTTCAGCAATGAGGCTGAAAGGGATTTTCTTACAGCCTTCCTTTTTCTCTGGAAGGATAAGGGGCTATTTTCCCTACTGTGTCCTCTTCTATCCACTTTTAGCCCTTAGATCCAGCAACCATGCAAATGAGGAAGCTACCTTTATCTCAGATACTGAGGGTGATTACTTGAGGACCCAAAATGTTGCAGGGTGAGAACCACACCTCCATTTCCATAACCAGATTAGACAACCCTGGACTGGACACCATTCAATTTAAGGCACTTACTTTGCCAGCATATTTTCCTTCATTGGGTAAAAATGTTTATTTCAAGGACTCAGAAGTTATGAACCAGCCAAGCACTCCAAAGAATTCACTCATTCAACTATGTCCTGAACATCTCAAATGTGTCCCTGAGAAGTTGGGGAATGAAAGTGATTCAGGACACAGGATTCAGAACAATTCCTTTTGCCTTTGCCAGCAATGGATTCCTATCATTAAGCAAGGCTCTTGAAACTCCCCAAAAGACCAAATCTCTTTTATCTATTCACAACAGTTATTTTTAAAAGTGGGTTTTCACTCAGATTTCCATACCTTTTAACTTGTGTTAAATCTAAGCCCTGGAAGGCTTCCTTATTTTCCACCCAATTAATGAATTATATGGTTCGGTTCCACTAACTTCAGCCTAACACTGTGATTATGGTAATGAGAAGCCTGGTTCTTACTCTTGCTCATTGAGCAGACTGTTCTCTGTTGTAACTTGGAAGTTAATGTCAGAATTCCCCTCTCTGTGTTCTTTAGGAAACGCATCCCCTATCCACATCCTGAGAAAAAAGTGATGGAAAAAATATGCACAACAGGATACATGTTTATGGACATGACTGATATGGGAATTTGTTTTGCTTGACTGAATTTGTTGTGAAAAAGAAATCAGCTATTTTTTGATTACTTTGATTTATTTTTAGTTGATTATAGGCTTAAGTTCCCTTCTTTAGGAAGACCCTAAAATAAGCCAGACTAACATAGATAAGTCTCTCAAGTCTAAGTTACCTACAGATTCAGTGAATAGATAGATTGAGATTTATCATTTAGTAGCAGATAATTTAGAATAAGACATAATGAAATAATCATAGGTTTAACCTTTAAAAACAACAACAACAACAACAAAACTAGGTTTCCTTTCTGGCAGAAAGAGCGGTTGCCCAGAGACTAGGTCCCCCTTCCTGATAGCTAGCGAAATGTTAGCTAGAGGCTGAGTTCCTCTTTCCAGTCTTGGTGTGAAGGTGGGGGCAACCATTGACCACAAGTTCCTTTTTCCCAGTACACTTTCTGGTTATAAAAGGTACCACCTGGAGGAAAGAATGGCTGGCATAGGATTGAGAAAATTTGAGAGAAGCTAACTACTCAGATGACCTGCCTTGTCCAGTGGAATTACATTCATTACAAGTTTCTGTCATTTTTCCAATTCTTCTTTTTTTTTTTAATTATAAAAACCATCTCAGTAAATCATTCTTGGTCTTTGACCTAAGGGGATATCATGGATAGAGGCTGAAATGTTGGCCACTGTGCAATCAGAATCTATTCCCCATTTTGATTTCTCTTACCCTCTCTAACCCTTGTAAAAGGAGAGGCTAGTACATTGTTCCTCTAGCACATAGGTGCTAGAAATGAGATCTCATATGTATAGGGAACTCCTAGGAAAGGAAACTTCCTTTACTTATGTATATTGGCACCTCCTTTGAAATTTATAGCTTAGAGAGTTGCACTGAGAGGTTAAGTGATCTGCCCAAGATCACACAGCTGGTAGGCCAATCAATCAGTTAACAAGCTTTTTTTTTTAAAGCACCTACTTTGTGCTAGGTAAATTTTATTAAGCACCTACTATATGCCAGGCACTATACAAGCACAAGCAACATCAGAGATAGGCCTTGAATGCATATTTTCTTGTCCCTGAGGTCACTTTATTGAATCTGTGAAAGACATATATTATATGGAGAATTCCATCAGGAACCTTGAATTTGGAATCACAGGAGGAGGTTTTAAACTAATAGGTTCCAAGAAGGAGATGTAGGTTACATAAAAATGGGTGTGTTAGGGAAGGAGCTAGGCTGTTAGCTGGGTCCTAGATATCCCAAAGGAGGCCAGTGCTCTAAATATCTCCATATGATTCCATATATCTTCCTTAGTCTGGTTAAAGGGAAAAATAGGAGAAGCAATAATAGCAGCATTTATATGGCATTCTAAGTTTTGTGAGGTTCTTCATAGATACTATGCCATTTTACTCTCACAACAACCCTAGGGGATGGGTATTATAATTATCTCTATTTTACAGAAGAGGAAATCAAGGAAGACAGAAGCCAGGATCAAACGTGTAGTTTAATGTCTGAGGCAGGATTTGAACTCAGGTCTTTGTGACTCTAAAATCCATATCCTATCTAGCATGCCTTAATTAACATTCCCACCTCTGCCCTATTCTTCTTTACTTTCAAACTGCTGATTAGGTATTCCATCTTGAGAAAACTCACTGTATGAGTTTATTAACAAGGTATAGGCACAAAGGAGACAAGGACTTTGCCATTGTGGAAGAAATACCAGCATTACACCATGTGTGACTCTTCCTGTTCCAGCACTCTGATGCCCTGTTGTCTGTTGAGTTGTTTCAATCGTGTCCCATTCTTTGTGACCCCATTTTGGGGGGTTTTCTCGGCAAAGATCCTGGAGTGGTTTACCTTTCCTTTCTCCAGTTCATTTTACAGATGAGGAAACAGAGGCAAACTTGTCCAGGGTCATACACCTAGAAAGTGTCTGAAGCCAGATTTGAACTCATGAAGAGGAGTCTTTCTGATTCTCAGCCCAGCGCTCTATCCACTGGGCCACCTAGCTGTCCCAGCGTGAAGATTATCAAATGTTCAAGACAATTTTGAATGGCAAGGCCCAGTTAGAGTTGAAAAGGACCAATGAAGAGGAGTGATTATTTCCTGCTCAGCCTTAGAAAACTTCAGCATAAAGCTCAGAGTGTGGGGACTCATGCTGCTTGCCCCTGAGGTCTTTCTTTGCTGAAAGAGGTAAAGGATATTCATATGTACAAACCCAGAGATGAATCAGGACTGGAGACCTGCTGCAGAGAGAAGAGATGAAATGTCTTCTAGAAACTTGACAAGGGGCCTTTCTGTGGCCACTGAGATGGAGCAGGTAAAAACATTGGAAAGAGAGTGTGAGGGATAGTTCACAAATTATTCACGTGGTCCTGGTGTTCTGATCCTAAGACATTAATCACACTGCAGACCTGAGGACAGGGAATTGGAAGGTGACCAGGACTAAATGGTAACCAGTAGGCGGTCTGAAACTGAGAGGCTGACTGAGGGCCAAAATAGTGGGAAGAAGAGGAGGGAAGCAAGCAAGGAGGAGGTGGTGGTGGTGGCCGCTTTGGGGTGGACACTGGAAGTGGCTGTGATGGTGTGTCACTATCCAGCTGCTGAAGAGTCAAGAAGCTAGCCTGGAGAGCCCCTCAGGGTGGGCCTCTCTTCAGTCTCCCCAGAGGTGAGGGGTAGGAGTCAAGGAGTCACCCAGAGAGGTCTTGGGGAGTCACTGGAGTTCACAGTCTCTGCAGTTCAAGCATGTGTTCCCTTTTCCTCGTTGGCATGGGAGTCTGTCTGGGTCAGAGAGAGGATTGCTTTCTGTTGTTATAAGAGGGGCTTAAACCTTGTTTGTAACATGGGCATCCTACTAGACACGTAAAGACTGTTCAATTTAATCCTTTAAAAAAATCTATTTACGTAGTCTGTAAGTAGACTCTTCACTGGATGGGCATTCACACTGAGAATATATTTCCTTTTCCCCACATTTAACCCAAGTAGGGATCCCAGTGTACAGGGAATCCCATTCAGTACATAACAATAGGCCAACTGCACCTAATTAACATTCTCACCTAGGCCCAGTTCTTCTAGCCTTTCTAATTGTTGATTAGGTCATCCGCTTGAAAAAGCTCGGAATTTAACCACAAATTACCAGTATAAGAGACACAAGGACTTTGTTATAGTGAAAGGAATACCAGCAGGACTCTATATGTGCCTCTTCCTGTCCCAATAGTCTGACCCCCTAGTTAAGGATTATCAGATCTTCAAGACAATTTTGAATAACAGGGCACAGTGGGAATCCAAAGGGACCAGTGAAGAAGGCTCAAAATTTTATGTTTAGCCTTGAAAACCTTCAGCATAAGTACAGAGAGTGTGGGGAGTCAACACACCCACCACTTGTTGTCATGCAGGAGAAGACAGAAAAACAGGAACTCTTTCCCACCCATCCCCTGCAGACAACAATCAAAACAAACCCAAATCCAGATATACTGGACTCACCCGAGTCTTTGAATGTGAGAAGCAATCACAAAATTGTCATAATTCATCATTTAAACCAAAGAGAATGAAAGCACTTTTCTTTCACAAGCCAGAGACTGGGGGTAGGTTATATGATAAAGAGGAAAGGACATGTTGGGGGCTGGGCACAGGGGGATTTTGTCACCTTAAGTGCCGTAGAGGGAGCCTACCTTTCAGTAAGAAGGAATCCTGATGAAAAAGGAGCACGCAGGAGACGGGTCTAAACGTTTCTACTGCGTTCCTAGGAGGAGTAATCCAAATAGGTGTTCTTGCATCTTTCCAAGTCTCTTTTCCAAGCAGTCATCTGATCTTTTCCCAGCTGTAGCGCCTCAAGCAATTCTCAAAGGCAAGACCTCACATACCACATCCTGGCCCTTTTGGAATTATCAATTGAAAATATTTACCCTAATTTATTTACCCTGGCTCTAGATCTCCTCCACTCTCTTCTAAGGAATTGCTATAAACTCCCTTAGGACACACCCTCTGAGCTCTAGGACAGACTTTGCTAAACCCTATCTCATACACTGGTATCATTAAATTGTTACTCCTACAAAGCACAAGTCCTTCAAGCTCTGATGATTCAGTGAGCATGTACTGATAACGACATAGGCAGAAGCTCTTCCACCTGGGTCTCAAATACTCCCAGCTGGAAGAAGTAATGAGCTGTATGAATTACATGAGAAGAGTGACTCTGAGTATCTTACTGCCCATTGTGATGGAGAAAGGAATGAGGACAGATCCCTAAAAAGAGACTGAATAGATCCATGTAATTAACACCAGTTATGATCTTTGAGATATGCCTTTGTGTAGTATTTCCAAAGAGCTCTCTAATGCTTGACATTTCTACAGGCAGGGATAAATAAATCTAGGGTTGTTGGCCCCAAGTTTGGCCAATTTGAAAACCAATGCCATATTAGGAATATAAGAGAGCCATAGTGTCTAGGGTTTGGGAGGGACTATTTTAGATGTTAGAGCATGTATGGGGTTCTGGTTCATTTCAGGACACCTCATTGCAGAAAGGACTTTGCAAAATTGGAGAGCCTCCAGAGAAGAGTAATCAGGATGATGAAAGACCTTGATACCATAGGAAGATTGATTCAAAAGTTTTGGAATATTGAGTCCAGAAAAGTGAAAGCCTTTGAGAAACATATAATTAAATATTAGAAGGATTGTCAAGGTGAAAGGGACTTTCTCTACTTTCTCTACTTGACCCCAGAGGATAGAACTAGGGTCAATGAGTGGAAGGCTCTGCAAGGTAAATTTGACCTTAAAGTAAAGAAAAACTTCCTCACTATGAGAGGATACAAAAGTGGAATGGACCGCCTTGGGAGGTTACAGTTTCCATCCTGAGACAGGTAATTTGGGGGGTATGTTGTGAAGAGATTTCATGTTGCTCTTAGTGGCTGCTGGGATCCCTCCAAACTGACTATTTTGGGAAATAGAGCTTGTGCTCAAAGATTGAATCTTGGGGAACTGGGCATTTCTCATACAGTTTCAAGGGACAAAAACAAACTATAAAGGAGGGACATAATCTAATGGTCAGTGGTCCTATAGCTATAGAAATAACACCCTTAGTCAATGTTCCTACGGTGCTCTATGTATCTACAACCTATTGAAGTTCCTGTTGGAATGGTTTTCCTCTTCCTTGACTTGGGAAGTTGCTAGAGTTTTGTTCAGCTAGGATAGAAACCTTTCACTTTTTGCCGTCTAAGACCATGTGTATAAACGAAAAGGACTTCCTATACAACTAGATTCTTCAAGGTCAGCTAAAACTAGAAAAGGCTTACTCAATTCAGTCTCTTATGTTTTCTTATTTTAGCCCACCTTGCAGAATTCAGTTGCACAGGATGCCATTAGATTTCTACCCATATCCTTAGATGGTAAAAATGAAGTTTGCTTACCCTAGGACAACTTGATATATTTGGAGGTGAACTAAGGGGGCACATGCTCTGAGAGCTGTGAGTGGGAGATAGGCACCTACTTTGAAACCCTGGTTTGATCTTCTACACCTTTCTAAAATAAGATCCATCCATTAACTCAGAGAAAGATAGTCTGTCCTGGAGAAATCTGAGTACCTTTGAAGAGAGTGGGCTGAGATAGGGCTGTAGAACAGTAGGTATAGTGATTGAAATTATTGAGCCCTTGATAAAGAAGAATGGCTGAAAGAAAAGCAGGGAGCATTGATTCAGAAGGTTTGTATTACTGAAATTGAATTGACTACAAAATCCCCTTTTTGAAGAACAGAAATAAGAGTAGGGGTGAAAAGCAGTAGCCTGTTCAAATGACTTTTCATGCCTTCCTCAAGTGGTAATTGTCTTTTAAAAGCTCCATATGGTGTCTCTCTATAGAAATAGCTAAATTTAATCTTATCTATTAAATACATTTTATTGATACCTTTTGTTTTGACATTACATTTATTTCTGGAAATATTAGCCTTCCTCTTCTCCAAAACAAATCCTCCCCCCTCCCCACCCCAAAGCAATTGTGGCTACAATCACATAGTAGCAAAACATATGCATACCTGGGTGAACTTGAGACACAACTGAAAGTCCTTGGCTGCCCCTTTTGTTTCGTGTTTATTTGTTTTCCCCTTGAGTGCATATGACCAGTGATTCTGAGAGATGGACACTTCCAGGCTTGGAGGCTATTTTTTTTTTTAGTGAGGCAATCAGGGTTAAGTGACTTGCCCAAGGTCACACAGCTCGTGTTACATGTCTGAGTCCATACTTGAACTCAGGTCCTCCTGACTCTAAGGCTGGTACTCTACCCACTGCGCCACCTAGCTACCCCTTGGAGGCTATTTCTAATGCTTGAGAACACTTGGGTTCCTGAGTTGGTGATGGCTCCTCACTAAGAGGTGATGGCTGCAACTACACCAAATCCTAGAGGACGAGATGACCAAGATCATCCTGAACCTAAAGTGAGTGATAGGCCAAGCCTGACTGACAGAAGATCTGGACTTTGTGAGTTGCTAGGATAGCGCAGATCCAAGGCAAAGTGAAATATCTATTCAACAATCCTACAAAATTGTCTTTACCTCTCAAAGAGTATAATGTAGGTGATGTTTTTTTTAATGTTTTAAGTGTTTGTTAATGTTTGCTTTTGAGTCATATTTTAAATATTTCATTTATGACAGAGGAAATAAATAGCTGTCCTATAGCTGGCATCTACTTTGAACAAAGAGCATTTTTTTCAAAGAAGAGACCATGTTAATGGTCTTTTTGGGGAGACCCAAATAGATTTGAGTTCTATGTAAGCACTATTTAGAGGTTTTATCTAGAAATCCACTTTAGGGTGGGGGCATAAAAAAGCAGAATGTGAGGGGAGCCTAGTCATATCATTTTGGGGTCAGGTTACCATAAGCATGAATACAGTTTCCATGTGAGTTCAGAAAAAGGTCTCCTTATGGGAAGGGATCTCCTGGAACACGGGTCACATGTCTTTTATGGTCACTTGGTCAATAATAAATTCAATAATAATGGCCTTGCTAAAATAATAAAGCTTGAGAGTAGGAATATTTGCCATGTTGGTGTTTTGTTGTTAATGTTTTTGTTTTTAATTTAAAGAGGAAGGGGCTTGTAGGAGAGCGTAGTAACTCAATAATCAATAGGGCAGAGAGAAGAAAAAAATAGCGAGCTGAAAAAAAGAATAAACAACCCAACACTCATACTCTCTGCCAATTGTTAGACATAAGAAGTCCTCAACAGCTGTAATTCTGCCTTGACTAAAGATCATACCCATCTGGTTTAATCACTACCTTTCCTTTTTATGGAGCAAGGGTGAATGATTGTGACTTTCTGCATTTGTAATCAGAGGCTGAAACAGATGCTGAAGTTTTAGTTGAAAATGATGTGTGTCTATTATAACAACCTGCAATATGCTCTCCAAGGACTATTTACCATCTATATTCTAAAAACTCAGTAACATGGAATTTATTCATTCATACAAGTATTTAATGGCCTTGGGTATAAATTAAGCACAGTGGATACAAGGAACATTGGAGGTTACATTTCACAAGGTTATCCCAGGAAGCACTACATATACATTGAGGGAGCATCGATCTCAATAGCTTTGCTAAGTAGTCTTTCATTTCCTTGATCATGCATCTGAAAATTGCCCATTCCCCCAATTTGGTCTTATCTATTTCAGTATAAGATTATAGTAATAACATTTTGGTATTTCTATCTAATTAGGGCATGGGAGGAAATTCACAGAAGTGTTTTCAAAGTCCAAGGATTAGGTTAGGTTGTGGGATATTAGTGTGCATATATTTGTTATGTGTATAGACTATATCACTTAGAGGTAGGGATAAATAATAATACTAAATGACATTTATGTGGCATTTAAAGTCCTAAACATATTTTATTCACATTATGATTTAGGCATTACAGCAACCCTGGGAGATAGGAACCACAGGTTTCATTATACCTAGTTTATAGAAGAGAAGGCTGAAGTTCAGAGGGGCTGGTTAGTCACACAGGCAACGTATCAGAAGCTGAATTTGAAACTTTGTCTTCCTGACCCTAAGTCCATTTCTTTATCCATGAAAGCTATGTTGCCTCTCAAAGATCATGGAATCATGGGATACCAGAACCAACTGGTACTGTAGAGATCATTTAATCCAATCGTCTCATTTTATAGAGAAACGATCAAATGATTTCTCCAAGGTCACAATAGACTCAGTACTCACACCCAGATTTTCTGACTGCAGATACTACTCTTTTCATGCTATCTTCCACTGGGAATTTGTTGTACGTGCATCCTGTTTCCTGCATTATGCCCCAAATAAAGTCAGTTAACTAAATGGAAGTTTTCATTCATTCATTCATTCATTCATTCATTCATTCATTCATTCATTCATTCAATAAATGTTAGCTAGTACCTATTAGATAGGTACAAGGCACTATGACCATTGTGTCCTCTGGCTGACTAGTAAAAGTAAATACACAGGTGGGGACTCTGGAGTTATTATGACCCACTGAGTACTTTGAAACTGAGGTAGGTTTTCTGGGAGGTCCTATGATATAAAAAAGTAAATAAGACTCAATTTCTGTTCTCAGAGAGCTTCCAATCTACTAGGAGAGATAAGCCAGGAACATATGTATCTATTACACGATATAGGACATGATGCATTTATAGAAAAGGTACAAAGTTCTCTGAGCATTCTGAGGAGGGATGGGAAATATTCAACTGGGCATAGGGGATCCGTAAGGAAGTCTTCATGGAGAAATTCTCTGAATGGAATCAAGAAATGTAATATGTTTAGGAAATAATCTATCTCATAATAAGCAAGGCAAACTTTCCATAAAAATTTCACTAGTATTTATATAATGTTTTTAAAGTATTTTTCAAATACCTCATTTTATCCTCACAAAAGCTATAAGAGGAAGGTGCTTCATTTAAAATGAGGAAACTGAGGCAGAGAGAGGTCAAGTGACTTGCTCAGGGTCACACAATTCATAAGTACCTGAGGTCTGATTAGAACTCAGGTATCCCTGAATTGAAATCCAGCACTCTATCCCCTTTGCCATCTAGCTCCTATCTGAGAATCAGCCATTTGTGCTAAAAGACAGGAGAAGCTATAATGTCTCAAAAAGCATTAATGGTATCAGGGGTTAATAAAAGTTGCATGAAGCCTAAAGGCTTCTGGATAAGATGCATGAATATGAAGAGAAAGAAATATCCCAATCCCAAGAAATACCCAAATCTCAAGCACCAAGAACTAACTTTCATGAAATGTCAATGAGATGATGACACATAGCTCAACTGAAACTTCTTCTTTCTCCAAGTTGTGGGGAAGATCTAATGAGATAATATATATATGCAACAAGTTTTGTAAGCCTTAAATCATTCTATAAATGCTAGCTATATTTGTATAATCTTAAAGATGGAGGATACCATTCCCATTTTGGATTATTTTTCAAGACAATTTTCCTATATGACATTTATTCATTTTCATACCAGTTTACAGGAAAACTGATGTCCTCTAGGAATCCAGTTGGGAGAGATTTCAAAGACTATGTCATCCAACCCATCTGAAAAAGAGGTCTCGAGGGGCAGCTAGGTAGCACAGTGGATACAGCACCAATTCTGGAGCCAGGAGGACCTGAGTTCAAATCTGGCCTCAGACACATAACACTCAGTAGCTGTGTGACTCTGGGCAAGTCACTTAACCCCAATTGCCTCACCAAAACAAAAAAAAACCAGTCTTGACACTATATTTATTCTACAAGTTATTCAACCTCTGCTTGGAGACTTACAATCAAGGAGAAACCAGTAAAGAACTAGGAGCAATAAGCAAAGGTTGAAAAAAAAATAAACTAAATTTAGTTAGGGCCTAAAGAAAAATTTCCTAAATAATTAGAGCTATCCAAAAGCAAAAAAAAAAAAAAAGCTGTCTCAGGAGGTCCTATGACCTCCTGGATCAAGAAGAACAAGGCAAATTCCCCTTCTATGTTACAGACATCTGAAAGCCTAAAGACAGTCATCATGGTTCCCCTAAGTCATTTCTTCTGTAGGTTGAGCATGACCCACTTACTTCAGCTATTCCTTCTATGACCTGAACTTTAGGTCTTTACCATCTTGTTTGTCATGCTCCAGCTTTTTAATGTCCCTACAAAAATGTGATACCTAGAACTGAACATTGTATTCTAAGTGTCATCCGACCAAGGGAAGCTACCACAGGACTATTACCTCCATAGCCCAAGATAGCATGGCAACCAGCATTATCCAATGGCGGAACATGGCCAAGAAAGTAAACCATGCACTTTCAGAGGATCTGGCACTTAATTCTTGTTCCATTTTTAGAGATGCTTACATCTGGCCTTCATTAGCTTCCTTTGCTTCAGTTTCATCTTTTGTAAAATTTGATTAATTTCTGCAATCTACTCTATAAAGCCCACATTCAATAGGCAACATATTGTAGTAAAAGAGACAGGAGAGTAGTATTATAGTAGCAATTCTGACATTTTTTAGCAAAGTGACCTTATGCTAATCATGTCACCTAGCTGAGCCTGTTTTATTACCAGTGAGATGAAGAGTTGGGACTAAATAATCTTTAAAGTCCCTTCTGTCTCTAAGATTTTGTGATGCTAAGTCATCCAGATGGAATTTCTTTAGACAATGTTTTGAACTCCTTGATAAAATATTTTTAGAACATAGAGACTTACTGTGAGACATTTGTAAAGTTTGTGTCAATTTCCTTTCATTCATAAACAAACACCACCCTCAAATGACTGACTTTGGCATCAGTCCCTGTTGACAGTAGTTGCAAAAAAGGGTTAGTGAAAGCAGTCATCCTGGAATTTCATGGGCTCTTATCTCCATTCACCAGACCTCAAGATCAGTAGCACGCTGCAGGGCTGCCAGAATAACAATGTCATCGTGCTGAGAGCTCCAAGTGACTCTGGATTTCAGCTTTGGCTAAAATTCTAGCTATATGTGATAATGGCTAAACTCAAAAGCAAATCAGAGTACTAAGATAAAAAACAAATAAGATTTCATCCAATGCAGAATCCAAACCCACATTTTAAAACTCAAAGATATTGATGTGAAAAAATAAAAGAGAATATATATGGATGGAAAACAACACAACACAACTTTCTCTTAAGTAAGTTAGTTGAATGTTTCATACATAACCTCCCCTTCCCCCCTCACATAGTGGAAGTGTTTGGAGCTGGGTGCTAAATAAATGTGGATGCTTGGTGTGGGCTGGTTTTCATAGTTCTGTTTGGGAAACAGGATAGAATTCTACATCTTGGGGTAAGAAGAGGACCAGAGTACTGACCTTGAGGATGATGGAGAATGAGAGAGAGTGGAGGTGAGGCACAATCCTCACCTGCTTCCTTAAGCTGAACATTTCCGTCATAGATTGAACTGCATGCCAATCAGTCCACAAGGAAAAGGGTGTCAGAGAAGAGATATCAAACTACAGAGGGGATAATCCAGAGCTTGACAGTATCTACCTAAAATTCAGGAACAGGATTCTGTAATGAGACTGGCTTAGACATTCTCTCTAGTCATCTCTTAGGTCAACATGCTCTTTCTTTATCTGCCTCTTGTACTCTCTACACGTACTCTATAGTCACCCATACCTCTTGGATAAGATGAGATGAAAGGAAAAACAGTCATCTCTTTTGGTAGTTGAGGGAAGAATCTGGCCTTTTTAAGACTGTCATCCCTTTATGAAGTATTGTTTTAAGTTATCTTGGTATGTGTGTGACACCATATTAAAAACTACACTCAAAAAAATCTTCAGTTCAAATCTGGGCAAATTCTTTTTACCTCTATGTGAGCAGTGAGATTTGGAAAGGAGGGTGGACAAACCTGGAAGGGAAATTGATTTAAATTATTGAGGTGCTGTAAACTTAATTGCAATTCTGCCCCTGCAAACTGCCTGGGGTTTAAACCACTTACTTAACTTTGGAAAAAAAATACATTAAAGGGAGAAGGATGATAATATTTCCCTGTGCTGAATTCTGGTAAAAATATAAAGCCCTGAAGGTGGTTAAACATAAGCATGTGATAGGGGCACCTGTTTTGGTGTTCTAGGTTTTCTGGATATCTGTGATACACAATATCTCTGTCCCACAGGGTTTTTCAAGTGCTTTATAATCATGTTACTATTATTACATTGTGATGTGACTGGACCTGTAATTTCACTAGTTGGAGGAACTCACAGGTAAGGAAACTTCTACCAATGTGTTTTTGTTTTGGTACAGTCTCTAAAACTTATGTCTTAGATTGTTGCCTGGGACAGTGAGGAGGTAAACAATTTGCCCAATGCCACAGATATGTGAATAACAGGACATAAACCTAGGTTTCCCTGACTCTCAAGCCAACTTTCTACCCACTAACACTTGGGTTCCAAATATCGAACTACATGGCTCACCAAATACAACCTTGTGGTTTAGTTGTGGAGTGGAGGGGTGTGGAGGATTGGCCTCAGAGTCAATGTTACCTGGGTTAAAAGCCAGTCTCCAATACATACTGGCTATGTGACCCTGGGCAAGTCAGTTAACCATCTAGGAAACTCTCTAAGCCTGTAAGTCACACAATCCGATTTTAGTTTACATTAACTAAGCTTTTCCTCTTCACTTTCTCATGCCTTCTCCTGAAATACTAGGACCAGACAAATATATGCATGCATACATATATACACACACATATGTATGTGTGTGTTTATTCAACATAGATGCTATACAAGCTATATAGCACAGTGTTCCAATAATCTAAGGACAATTTTGACCTTTTAAAGCTTAAAACTGGAACTAAGACTTTAGGGACATCCTATAGGACGATAGAGCCGGGGTTTATAGCCTGCCCTCCACCGCAGTAGTCCATGAGCAGATTTCAGGGGAGTCTATGAACTTACATGGGGAAAACAAATACATCTTTATTTTTTGCTATCCTCTAACTGAAATTTTGAGGCAGCTAAGATAGAGCACAGGACCTGAAGTCAGGAAAACTCACCTTTCTGAGTTCAAATCCTGCCTCAGACACTTACTAGCTGTGTGACCCTGGGCAATTCACTTAACCCTGTTTGCCTCAGTTTCCTCATCAGTAAAATGAGCTGGGGAAGGAAATGGCAAACCACTCCAGTATCTTTGTCAAGGAAACCCAAATGGAGTCACAAAGAGATATAACTGAAATGATAAAACAACAGCTGAAATTTATCATTTTTTAAATAATTGATGAGGGAAAAACCTCACATTATTCTAAAAAAGAGTTTGCAGGCTTCACCAGACTGCCAAAGGGGTCCATGACCCCCCCCAAAAAAAAGATTAAGAACTCCTATCCCAGAATACAAATATATACACAACCAGTATGTATAAAAGGAAACAATAAAGTACTTAAATCTAGTCCTCACTGACTTTGCGACTGGCCCTCTAACCATCATATCATGCTGATTTTTATTCTTCTTATCATCTTTATGCTTATTATATAACTGTCAAAACGTGGGCACCTTAGGAGATGAAGTAAATTGTTCACATGAATCACCATCTCTATGGACAGCTCACTGGATCACAGATTTAGAGAGGGAGGGGGCTTTGGAGGGCATCTAGTCCAATCCCGTCATTTTATAAATGAGGAAGCTGAAGCCCAAGTACCAGCTTGTGACTCGCCAAGTAGGTGAGGAATTCAAACCTGGGTCCTCTGATGGCAAACCCAACATTCCTTCCACTGCATCAAGTTGTTAAGTTTCTAGGGATTGCATGAACATCTCAGAAAAACATGGCTTGACTTTCATTCTACTGCTTTAATTCCCCAAGCTGCTTCTCCCTACTGGGGAATGGATACAAAGATATCTAAAAAAAGGGGTGGGGGTAGAGGCTAGGGGGAAGGGATATGAAATACTTGATTACACAGTCTGAAAGGTTGTTCCCTCGTGCCTTTCAACTTTCTCCTGAAAAAGTCACATCTTTCTTTTCTTTTCTTTTCTTTTCTTTTCTTTTCTTTTCTTTTCTTTTCTTTTCTTTTCTTTTCTTTTTTCTTTTCCTTTCTTTTCTTTTCCTTTCTTTTCCTTTCTTTCCTTCTTTAAAATTTTTTTTTTCTCAATTAGATTTTTGAAAGGAAGCTGTTCTGGGCCTGTGTGTGGAGTTAATGAAAGGAAGAAAGGAGAGCTCTGAGAGGCCAGCTTGTTTGTCTGCTTTCTTAGATGTGATGTTGAGGACTGTTGTTCAGATACTGCATTTCTATGAATGGGGAGAGGGATTTTTTCCTCCCTTCCTTCCCTTGAGTATCCATGTTTCTATGAAACACAGAAAGCTCTGCTCCTCCAGAGCAGCTCTGTAGGAAAGTAAAGAGAAGTAGACCTCAGAGGGATTGTGGGCCTTGAGTGAAATCAATCCTGAACAGTTTATAGGTTTAGAAACATAGGCCTTACAGATTATCTCATTCAACCTGCTCAATTTATGGATGAGGAAATTGAGGCCCAGGGAGATTAAATGTAGGGGAACAGGGAGTTTCTTTCCTAGGATCTTAGTCAAAAAAGCTAGAGGGAACCCCAGAGGCCAGCCAATCCAATGCCTTCATTTTACAGATGAAGAAACTGAGGCTAAGAGAGGTGAAGTGACTTGCATTCTTTTTTGACTCCACCTAGATACCCTTGTGACATCTTCTCATCTTAGAATACATTAATTGAACTGGGGGAGGGGAAATCAAGTTCCCCTCCTCCCCTACACAAACAACTGGCTGAATTTTCACCGCTGGCTAACAAAAGACAAGGAGTCAAGCCTAAAGCCTATTGAATCAGAGTCCAGCACACTTTTCATTACCAGTGCCGTAGGCTGAAGAGCTTGTGATTTTTGTCCAGGTAAGAACTCCTTCCACTGGCCAGATTGGGACCTGCCGATGATTTATTGGTTAAGAGAATTATCTGAAGCTTCCAAGAGTAGGTGACTTAAACAAAGTCACATGTCAGAAGTGGGATTTGAACCTGAGGTTTCCCAAGTCCACCATGCTGCATAACAGAGTGATTATGATTGCCTAGAAGGGGTAAAAAAAAAAAAGAAAAAAGAAAGAAAGAAATTATTGCCTAGAAAGTAGGACTTATGCTGTACTTATGATTGCCCCAGGCCCTGGGATAATCCCAGTGAGCACTGTGAAGGTTACATGTTGCTTCCCTTGAGATGAAAATGATTACTCTACTGACAGTCAGGGATCACACTTTGTATTGAACCTTATACTTTGCAAAGGAAAGCAATGCACTGCTCTCAGCTGAATTTTAGGTACTGCCATTCTGAGTGTTCATGTGAGCTCCTTAAAGGCAGACCACAGGCCTATTCTTACATCCTCAGTGCTGAGCATAGTGCCTGGCACATGGCAGGTGCCCAATGAATATGGATTGCTTGACTGATTTGCACAATAGGGGACATAAGAAGGTAGAAAGAACTTCTTTCACAGTGGTTATGAAGTAGCCACTCTTTCTGAGCTTTGTGGCAGTTTTAGTTGCCTTCAACAAAAGTTCCTCATACTCAGGAAAGATCCAGCTTGGGAAAACCCATGACTGCATCACACTTTGTGCCCATGTCACTGTATCATGGCTGGCATGCAAGCTCTAAGAAGGGGCCCAGGGGAGTCTCATGTGTTCTGTATTTCCTTCCTTCGGAAGACAGTGTGCATGTGGTACTTGACCTTCACCTCTCCTTAATGGCTGGAGGCCAGTTTTCCAGAACTAGATGAGTCTGTGATGATAACATCTCCCAGAGACAGCCTAGGGCAGTCTCTGAATGGGCCCCTCTATGAAATTCTATCCCATTCATCTTAGCGGCAGGTTGAGAGCCTCAGACGTGATACTGACCGATTAAGGTCGTTAGCTTGGCAAACAAGGACCTGCCTTTGCAGGTTTGTTTCAGCCTTTACCCTTTGACATATTTTATGCTCCAGCCAAACTAGAATACTTACCATTCCCTGAACCTATCCCATGCCTCCATGCTATTACTTGTGCCATTATGTATGTTAAGAATGCCATTTTCTCTCGTGTCTACCTATTGAAACCCTTCCCAGCTCTCTGGAGCCTGCTCAAATATTGCCTTCTCTATGAAACTTTTCCTGAATGGCCCAGCCAAAAAGAATCTTTCCCTCTTCTCAATTTAATTCTCTCTCTCTCTCTCTCTCTCTCTCTCTCTCTCTCTCTCTCTCTCTTCTCTCTCTCTCTCTCTCATTTTCTCTCTCTCTCTCTGTCTCTGTCTCTCATTTTCTCTCTCTCCATCTCTTTCTCTCTTCCTTTCCCCTACACAACTATCACACTTGTATTAAAGTTATTATTTTTTCTTACATATCATATCACCCCTACTTGATTGTAATGCCCTTGAGGAAGAAAAGGAAAGGCAATGTATAATCTTTGCATTCTGCACAGCACCAAAACTGAAGGCATGGTAAAGGTAGATACTTGATACTTGTTTGTTGAATGAATGAATGAATGAATGAATGAATACCTGATCCATGTGAGCAAAGGAGGAGGAAAGGAGAATAGGAGAAGCCAAGAGACTTGGCTTCAAACAGCACAAAGAATCCTAAACTTCAGAACTGTCCGAATCAATGTTATTTATCACTAGCTAGGAGGTCCTTCCTTTCTTCCATTCTACATAGACCAGGAGGATATTCAATTTAGTGACAACAACTCTGCAAATCATTCCTGAAAGAATTATTCCCTTTAGCATCATTTCCTATTTCTGCAAGAGCATCATTTCTTCTGTTTTATCTGAGTTTTTCCCATCTGACAATATCTTAGAAAGACCCAAAGACCATGATGGTTTAATACGCCCAGTCCAGCATAATTCATTTGGAACCTCCATGGGACCCAGAATATCTCACATCACAAATATGTTCTCCATTTCCATCCACATTTTTATTATAGCACAGCCCCAAGGAGCTAAGGTGCCAGGTTCATTAATGATGTTTAATTTTTACCTGTACATCTGAATATTTCAAAATCAACTTTTCTGAATTCATAGCTTTAGATAGTGGCCTCATAATCATTGAAAAAAAAGAAATGAGTGGATTTGTTAAATGTTTGTATGTCATCAGCTTCTGAATTATACTTTAAAAAGCAAATGCAACTAACATATTTGCATTATGACCTCACTTCTTTCTCTTAGACAGCCTGGGACAGTGAAATGGCACTGTATGTGGAAACAAAGGCCATGGATTCAGAATTCTGGCCCTGCTGCTTGCTACTTGGGCAAAATGTGAGCTTAACTTCTCAGGACCTTGGTTCCTCATCTTTAAAATAAAGAGATTGGAAGAGATAAACTCTAAGAGTCCTTCCAGCTCTAAATCTGTGTTCTGATGATACTAAAGTTCATCTTGGGAGCAGCTAAATGCTACAGTGGATAGAACCCTGGGCTTGGAATCAGGAAGACTCATCTTCATGAGTTTGAATCCAACCTCAGACACTAGCTGGGTGACCCTGGGCAAGTCACTTAATCCTGTTTGCCTCAGTTTCCTCATCTGTAAAATGATCTAGAGAAAGAAATGGCAAAACCACTCCAGTGTCATTACCAAGAGAATCCCCAGATGGGGTCATGAAGAGTCAGACATGACTGAAATGACTTAACAACAACAAAGGCTCGTCTCAGGTGCTATTTCCTATAAGAACCCTTTCATGATCCTTCTAGTTCTTAATGTTCTTTCTCACTCAAATTATACCATATTGATTTGTTTCACTGTAAGATCCTGTACTAGATAATAACCTCCTTGAGGGCAGGGACTACACTCTATTTTTCAGTTTGCTTTGGCACATGGCACATACCTTCCATTCATTCATTCAAAGGCACCTACTGTTTTATGTCAGGTACTGCAAAGCATTGAGGATACTGTACAAAGACAAAAGTCTCAGCCCAATCCTCAATTCAGTGAAGATTCTTGACTTCACAGGAGTAGGAAACACACTTACTCTAGGAGTGCAGATTCTATCAGGGGGAAAACAACTTGTATGGAGAAGAATGTAACAGGTGTCTCTAATGCCTAGGCTAGGTTAATGGTGGCAAATAGATCAGGATAAAAGCAGAGGAGGCAGGAAATGTATTCAAGCACGTATTTCTCAAGATCTTTGAATTTCCTTTTTATTTGTCTCAAAGGAGACTTTCAGCTCCAGCTTCTCAGAACATTTTCCACCATGTTACTGGCAAGATGGGCAGACACACCTAATATTAGCTTCTTGTCAGGAGCTGGGCACAGTGAAGGATGACCTGACACTCCTCCTGGGGAGCTATAGTGTCAAAGAGAGTGATCTTGGGCAGAGTCAAGGACATTTGGGTGACCTGGAGGTATGTGGAACAAACAGGATGGAACCATGGGTTGACCAGCCTCAATGGATAGGTCCAGCAGTCTGAGAGAGTCTAGGCCAATAGTTCCTATAGACTGACATAGACTGGGCTGGGACATATGTCCCAATGAGCAGAACTTCCTTCTTATTTTTCTCCAATTGTATCCAAAATCAATCTTAATGAATTCCAAACATACCATCTCTTACCGTATTCTTTTTCTCATTTATCAGCTGAGACCAAGGGGGAGGGGAGGTGGTGGTTATTAGGTAAATCAGTTTCTTTACAGTTTTGCTACATAGCAGTTCTATTTAGAGTTCTTTCTTATTTCTTAACAAATCATTTAGCCACTACACAGTCAATTATCTGAGTCTTGGGAATAATGTTGACTGACAAGAAATCAAGAGATTTTCCAAATGTGGGATGGGAACTTCAGAATAGAGATGAAAGACTTCCTTATTCTAACAATTTTGGAGCATTTCCTATATCACACTCCTATATTTATTTTGAACCTAGGACTAGTACCCAGGTGCCACAAGTTGTGTGAGTGTGGGGTAGTTGGAGGTGGAAGAAAAGTATAAGAGTTTGTAGGCTGAACACTCTCCAGTTAATTGTATGGATGCTACAGCTTTTGGGAGCACCAGTGCATGCACATTGAGTACTCTTTGACAAAACACCTGCCTGGTAGTGTGATGGTGGTGCCACCTGCTGGCCAAGTTACATACTACACTCATTTGGTTAATTAATTAATTCATTCATTGATTAGTGATTAAAGTAACAAGTCTGCTTTTCTGCAGGTTGCAGAAAGCAGAAAAATTATCTAGGTGTGAGCTGCTTTTACTTTGGCAATAACACCAATCATATACCTTATCGACACCAAGTGTTACAAAAGCAATGCAAAATACAGGATATCCCACAAGTCTTACTGCTGTTTTAATAGCTAAGAAGCTATTAAAGCTTAAAATGGCACTAAGCTTTTTGAGACCTGTGTATATGAAAAGTAAATACAAATGATTTTGGGGGAAGGTGCACTGGAATGAGTCTTGAAGAAAGCTAGAGATTCTATGAAGTGGAGAGGTAAGGAAAGGATACACAATATACAAGCACAATATACAGCTTACTCAAAACCACACAGAGAATGACGTAGAGTGTTGCCTATTGGGAATGACAAGTAGGTCAGTTTGACTAGTGCACAGGGTGTACTCAGGAGAATAATGTGAAATAAACCTGAAAAAGTAGGCTGAAGCCAAACGAATTAAGGGCTTCAAATGCCAAAGAGGAGAGAAAGCTTGTGTTTTATCCTAGAGACAAAAGGAAGGAGCTTTTTGAAAAGAGGAGTGACATGTTCAAACCTATGATTTGGGAATATCAATTTGGTAGCTATGTGGAGGGTGTAGAAGGAAGAGGTTTGGAGAATGGATAGCAATGAGGAGGCTATTGCAATAATCCTGGTCAGAAGTAATGAGGATACACAGTGGGTGACTAGGTGGGAGAATGGCAGGAAGGGGATGGATGAGATGAATGCTCTGAAGGTAGTATAGACCAGACTTGGCAACTTACTTGACTTGGGGATAAGGAAATGGGAAGAGACAATGATGACAATGAAGTTGTAAACCTAGGTAACTGGAAAGACGGTGATGCCTATCAAACAAATGTTCATTGAATTGAATTAAATTTAGAAATGTCCATGGAGGAAACTTTGTTAAACATGCACAATGCAACTCAGTATCATCACTGACACTCTGGGAATTACTCATGTAGTTCTCACGTGTTTCTGGCATCAGTTGGGATCTAGGTGTGGCTTTGGTAAAAGCTACAAGATGACTAGAGTTTGAATATTAATTAAAACTTCTCCATGATATCAACACCCATTGTTGACAGTGGCTTTTCTTGTTGCTTGTTGCATTCAATGCTCATTTCATTCAATAAAAATTGTTGAATTGAATGAAAAACAATTTAAGCAAATAGGTCACCAGCAAATAGACATTTGCTCCGTTGATCTTGTTCATTCAGGATATAGGTACTGAGGGCTTGTGATCAAAGGGTTCTTTTTTACTTAGCTCAGCCTCTCTCGAGGGGTACAATGCACCCTAGAACCCAGGGAATCAGGAGCCAGATTAAATAAGGAGGCCCATAGAGAAGAACAAAAGTACATAAGTTTTTCGGATTCAGGACAAATCCCCTAAGACCAATCTTGTTTACTCAATCCACTCCCAACTTTGAAAGCTGATCAAAGACAGTAAGAAAAGCAATAAGGGTGGGAAAATATTTAGCACCAAAAAGAAATCACGTGAAACTAAGTAATCTTCCTACCCTACCCTTACATCACAAAGAAAAATGGGGAAGGAATTTTATTTTCTCATGCTCTGTGATGAGACACCAAGATGGCGATAAGTGATTGTGATCTTTGATGAAACAGAACTACTTTGATGGGTCCAGAAGCCATGGTCCTCAGGCTTACCTTCTGTGAAGGATTAGCCCCTTCTCTCTTCATTAGGTGATACTCTCCATCTCTTTGCTTTTATTATTATGGATAGACTGATAAAAGGTATAGAGGAAGGGTCCTACAGGGATAGGATAAGAGAGAGTTCTACTGGTTTTGAGAGGGGCTTGGTTAAAGGATAAATATTGGTTGTGAGACAAATCGAACAACAACACAGTAAATTGGCATTATGGACCATGTGCTAAACTGCAGTCACTTCAAATTCTGGCTCAGACACTTACTAGCTGTGTGACCCTGGCTAAGTTACTTAACCTCTCTGATCCTCAGTGTCCTCACTTATAAAATGGGGATAGGAGTAGCATCTGCTCCTCAGGGTTATTATGAAGATTAAGTGAGATAATATAGGTTAAGTGCTTTGCAAAACTTCAAGCACTATATAAATGTGAGTTATTATTATTATGTGCAATCGTGAGGTCACCTTCAGAAATGAATATACAATGAATCAAATCAAGGGAATTGGTTACTAGGAGAAATTCGGGGATAAATCAAACATCTTATTTAAAAAAAATCCCCATGTTCTTTTTTTGGGGGGGCAGGGGAGGGATGGATTCCATGACGTGCTAATAGCTTCAAGCAGGAGAATACATTTACAGCCAAGAATCCTTGATCAACTGACTCAGAATCTCCAGGAAACATTTCTTACAGTTGCTGGCATTTCCCCTTGAAAGACTATTATGGGTATGAATTGAATTAAACATGTGGCCTCTTGAGCAAAGCCTACAATATCTCCCTCAGGAAACATGTTCACCTTTGAACCTTTTTCAATTCAGCTTATATGCGAAGTTGTTATGACATCCCTACTTGGCCAAGTAGCAGAGGGTAACTTTGTAGGATTTCATGGTCAGGTTCAGTCAGAGTTAGCTAATGACTATGAAACAGCCTTATCTATGGCTTAAAAAAAAAATTCAGTGCGCAAAATTCCTTCCATGTTAAATTAAAACATCCATAAATACCACGTTTTACTACCTTCATTCGAAAGTCTAAGAGAGTAAGTAAACATCGAGCCTCTGCTACTGCTTCTGCTGCTGCTGCTGCTGCTACCACCACCACCACTACTACTGCCACAACTACTTCTACTACTACTACCATGACCACTATTAGTACTACCACCATCACAACTATTATTACCACTACCACCACCACCACCACCACCAATACCGCCACCATCATTACTACAACTACTACTATCTGAAATTTATGCATTGCTGTAACATTAGTATACTTTACATATCTGATGTCATTTGAACTTCACAACCCTGAGAGGTAGGGAACACAGGTATTATTATTCCCTTCTGGCTTTCCTTCCGAGATGGCCTATTGGGCTTGGGGCTACAGGATCCTAGGCCTTCTTAATTTGTTGTGTTTCAAGAGAGTTTGAAGACCATATGATCCTTGAGAGTACAGATTGTTTCACTCTTTGTATTTTTATCCCCAGCGCCTAGTACAATGCCTGTCACTTGGGAAGTCATCAATCAAATCGCTGATTGATTTGACATTACTGCAAAGGGTTGTGGGCAGGCTAGGAGCTGTTACCCTGACAAACTATGAGAACTTTTCTTACTCCTGTTCAACTTTCTATATCCTCTTAATGTTACTTGGTCCTCCAATTCTGTAGCACTTTCGCATTTAAATAGCATTTAACTATTTGTCCCAGTATTCCAATACAAAGGCTGACACCTATTAGTGTGTCTATAGTCTGACTCTTTTTTCATGACTTTTAATGAATGCCTTGAGTTTTAGGTGATTTCTTCAACAGGCCTGGAGAATATTTTCAGTTGAATATCCTATAGGCATCTCAAATCCAACATGTCTAAAACAGCCCTCGTTATCTTTTCCCTCAAACACACTCATCATTCTAACTGCTCTTTCTGTCAAGGGTACTACCATTCTCCTAGTTACCCTAGTTTTTCAACATGGAGTCACTTTTGACTTCTCATTTTCCCTCACTCCCCCCTCTGTACTCAGATCCTATGTCATATCAGTTCTACCTCCACAATTTCTGTTGTAATTATCTCCAATCCACTTACTTAGTGGCCACCCTAGTTCAGGCCCTCATTACTTCCTCTCCAAGCTTGGCCCCTCTGATCGGTTAGTTCCTCCCAGAACCTCCATTGTAAGAAGGGTGCTGAGGCCAACCACGTCTTCATTTCTTTCTAGGCTACACTCCTGACTCATCTTCACAATATTTCATTTACCTTGTCCCACCCAATCCCCAGTGCCCTTTTCTCAGCTCCCTATATTGTATTATTTTCTCCCACTAGAATGTAGGTTCATTGAGAGTGTAAACTGTCTTCCTTTCTGCTTGTATTTGTATTCTTCGCAAGGTCAGCCCAGAGCCTGACATATTCTAGTGCTTAACAAATGATTATTGATTCTCACCTCTCTACTGCAAGAGGCTCCTACTCTTTCTTTTTTTACTACATGTATATAGTATATACATACTATATGTTACACAACACATATACATATACATATATACACATGTGTGTATGTGTGTGTATATATATATATATGTATATGTAACTCTACACTCTCCATTCCTTCCTCCACAGAGCTGCCAACTCGATGTTTTGCAAGCCCAGGTCTGACAATGCCACATCCTATCTCAGGAAGTTCCAGTGGTTCCTGATTTTTTCTTATATAAAAAATAAAATGTTCTGTTTGACATTTGAAACACTTCTCAATCTGCCTCTAGCCTATCTTTCCAGCCTCATTAATCATAACTCTCCTTTATATGATCTATAGTCCAGCCAATATAGCCTGTTTGTTGCCTCTTATAAATTAAATTTCATCACCCATTTCTGTGTCTTCGCTTTTCCCTGTATTCACAATTTGCCTCCTTCTCACCTCTGCTTCTGAGAATTTGGAGGTTTCTTCAAAGCTCAGCTCAAGCACAATGATCTACATAAAGCCTTTCCCCTATCCATCAAACTGATATTGCCTCTATATACCACTCTCTTCCTAACAGAAATTCTCTTGCATTTATTTTGTCTGTGTTTTGCGTATTGTATGTGTATTTGTGTGTATGTGTTTTTTCAGTGATTGAGTTTAAGCTCCTTGAGGGCAAACATTGCTTTGTTTTCATCTTTGCTTTCACAGCCCATGCCCCATAGCAGGTACTTGATAAATGCATATTGATAGATCATTTGATTGCTTTTACAGATGAGTCTAAGAGAACTGTAGTGGCTTACCACTGGTCACAGTCAAGAAACATCAAAGGTGGGACTTGAAACCAGGTCTTCCCAACTGCAAATCTAGCTCTCTACCCAAATAAAATAAAGTAGAAATGACTAAAAATCCCCCCAAATCCAACAAATATTTGGATGAAGGAATACATAACAGGCATTTTTTTTTCTTTTCTTCTTTTTTTTTTTTTAAGTTTCAAGGCATAGTTTCCTTTGGACACACCTGGAATTCCTTTCACTACTGCATTTGTGGGTAAATACTTTGTTTTCATTGCTCCTGCAGTAGTCAAACAGGAGCAGTCTGTAGCAGTATTAATTTGGTAAAGTCAAAATCCTGCAATTAAGGAATTGGCCTGCTACTCCCCAGGTCTTCTCTTCACTTTGAAATACAATGAAGTTGTCTTTTAGATTTTGATTTCTAGGGCATTTAGCAATATGTCCTTGAATTTTCTGAGACAAAAGAAATCCCCTGTAGCATGTGCTGAAAAATGGCTATAAAGAGAGGAAGCTTTAACCATGAGATTCCTTCTGGAACAGCCAGAGAAGCTGTAGATATGACACAGGTGAGGGCGGGAAGATGGAAACAAAGGGAAGTCATGTTCAAAAAGAAGATGTGGACAAGAATCAAAGAGGTGAAAGACAGGACAATTTGGCCTGAAAGTTTCAAACAGAATGACAAGGGTTGCATGTACGCTATACCTTATGATTCTTGAGACTGATCAATAGGAAAGTAAGGTTAGGTTTGAATGCAGTAGTGACATTAATTCCACTGGGAGCAAAAGCAATGAAAACATAGATAGAGAATGTGAAATGGGAGGCTGGATTTGAAACTCTTCAGCTGAGAACCTAATGAAGTGGAAAGTTTCCATTTTGGCACAAATGGTTTGCTTATTTCTACAAAATGTACAGTACAGGCAATGTGGTATAAGGGAATGAGAACTAGATTATAGGTCAGAAGATCTTCGTTTTAAGCTGGCAGAGTTGCCAGATTTGGGTTTGGAGTCAAGGAGACCTGGATTCAAATCCTGGTATTGCCATTTAGTAGTCTTGTGACCCAGGGCAAATCATTAATGTTGATGTGTTTCATGAAACTCTTTGTTAAGGATGAATTGCGACCCCCATTGGTGGAGAGAATTAGCATACTGAGAAATTCTCACACAGTTGAAATTGTACATTCTTGTTTTGCATATTTGCATTCTGTCACTTATGTTACCTTAGAAGACTTACTTAACCTCTTTAAGTCTCATTTTTATTTCCTCATTTTAAAAATAGGGGCATAAATATCTGTAGAGGGACTTGACCAGTGGACTTGACCACTGATCAGTTATACCTTGCATTTTGTGTGTTTATTTGGAAAATAATGTAATCACTATGACTTTAACTTTACTACATAAGAGATGAAACATGTATAAATGGTTTTTCAACATTTTCTTACCTTCTTTCTTTATGCTCCCACTGCCCCCTTATTTTTATTCAATGACCCCCAAGTGCATTTGAAGCTACTACAGACCCCTCCATCTTTCCAGCACCCCCAGGGGCAGTATTGCCCATTTTGTGAACCTCTGATTTAAGCTAACTGGAAGCTAGGAGGTGGAATAGAGAACTGGGTCTAGAGTCATGAAGACTTGAATTCAAATCCTACCTCAGACATTTACTAGCTGTGTGATTCTGGGCAAGTTACTTGACTTCTGTTTACCTCAGTTTCCTCCCTGTGAAATGGGAATAATAATAACACCTACCTCCCAAGGTTATTATGAGGACCAAATGAGATAAAGCTCTTAGTACAGTGCCTGGCACATAGTAAACACTATATAAATGTTAATTATTATTATTATTAGTGTTATTATTTTACTACCACATACATGTAGACTATCCTTTGTATGCTATGGCTAAGTAAACTTGCATTTGTTAATTGTTGATTGACCTACAAGTGTCTCATTTTATTCCAATGTCAGGCGTAAAGTAAGGGACCACTTAAGCCAGCTTTGGCTCAGGACAAGATCAAATACATTTCAATGAAGAAAAGTCATAGATCATTCAAAATGGTGTCCTATTCCCAAATCCCTAAATTTTCTAAATTAAATTTTATATTTTTTCAATGAATGAAAATTGATTTTCTCATCTTTCCAGTCCTACCCAATAGGGAAAAGAAGCTGTGTAGCAAATACGCATAGTCAATAAAAGTAAATTCCATTATTGACCATTTCTAACATGTATGTATGTATGTATGTATGTATGAATGAATGAATGTATGTCTCATTCTGTATCCTGAGTCCATCACCTCCTTCAAGGGGTGGGTAGTTTGCTTCATCTCTGGTCCTCTAGAATCAGGGTTGGTCATTGCATTGATCAAAGTTCTTTTACAGTGTTGTTATCACATGTATTGTTTTCCTTGTTTTGCTCACTTCACTCTGTATCAACTCATACAAGTCTTCCCAGGTTTATTGAAACTACCTCTTTCATCAGTCAACCTCCAAATGCTGAACTTTGAACTGTCACCACAACTAGCCACATGGACAGTATGGTGTCAAGAATAAGGCCACTTCTCTTAGAGTAAGGAGATATAAGTTGTTTCTGCCTTTGACAATCGGTAATTATGTAACTATGTTCAATTTGCTAAATCCATCTGAACTTAAGTTCTTCCATCTGTATCACAGGACAAGCAGAATTGCTTGGAAAACTAAAGTCCCATATGGATATCAGCTATAATTGTTGCTTTACCCTATGTCCAAGCTCTAACCTCTCCTGAATTGGTCCTGATTGATTAGTGACCTAGACGCAAGTGAATATTTGGGATAGGAGGCTAGGAATTATCTATAAAGGAGACATTTGTAGGTAATTGAGAACTAGCTAGAAATCATTATTTATTTTTAAATTCCTTTTTTAAAATTGATTTAGTTTGCCAAATAAAAAATGTGATCAGCTTAGCATCAAGATCAACCAACAAGTTGTGATTTTGTTTCTCAAAATTGGGGCAGTGAGCCAGGAGTTGTGTTTATACAACTAGAAACAATGTGGTCCAGTAGAAAAGCAGTTTTGTTTTGTTTTGTTTTTCTGAAATGAAAGGACCTGAGTTCAGTTCCTACCACTGATACTTATCACCTGTGTGACCTTGGGTAAATCATTTAATCTTCATGGGTGGGCCTCAGTTTCTTCATTTCTAAATTGAAGGAGTTGAGCTAGACAGCCTTTGAGGTCCCTTCTTACTCTTTGTTCCTATGAGAGAGGCAGAAAAGGTGTTGTCCAGAGTCAAGTAATTCCCCTTCCATATTTTTTCTCTAATTTTTTTGAGATGAAATTTCAATAAGGCAGAAGGAAGCCAATAAGGTTTCCTATAATTTAGCTTAATGATTTTTTTTTCCTTTCAGAAAGAAAATTAAATTGAATAATGCTCCATTACAGTGGGCTCTAAATGACACAAAATTCTAAACTAGATACGCCAGTTGGATTTAGCATAGCTAAAATATTTCCAGAAGACTTCTTTAGTTACTTTCTTTTAAAGAGAAGTTTCAGACAGTTCACTTTGGCTATAGACCAGGGAAATGTGTCTTTAAAATGAAAAAAAAAATCAGACGAGCAAAAAGCATTAAAATCTTCTTACTGTTGAGTTTTTACAACTTTGACTTGGAAGAGTTTGAATTTTCTTTATTCTGTTTTTTATCAATGCCCTGGATTTTAACCTTAGGCATAGATGGGTAAACATAAGCCTTATTGCTATTAGCTATCAACTTTATTTGTTTACTACCAAGTTTTATTGTTGCTTTTTCACTCTCCTTTTTTGGTGTGATAGACCTCCCGGAATATAACACCCATTTATAACATTGGTCCTCTGGGAAATTAAGCTCTGGATAAGTCTATTTTGAATTTAGCTCACAATGCTAGGAATGCAAGCCCACTATTATTCACTTAAGCTGTGTATATGATAGTATCTCTATGTAAAACATACAAATGCATCTTTCCTTTGATATTTCAGGATCTGTAATTCATCAAAAGGGTGCTTCCCCTACCAATGCATACTGTAATCTCTCTCTTTGACTTAGCAGAGTTGCTACATTTAAAAAAATTCTTGATGTGGGCAGATTTTTGATGTGCCTCTTGAAACTTAGGCTGGTCCTTGGTCAACCAAGAGGAAATCTAACCCTGTACACAAACCTGTCTGAGCTTTGGAGGACTTGAGAGCGGGAACACCTCTCTGGCATGGCTTCTGAGGACTCAGGGCCTTCTCTGTGTCATAATGAGGCATCACAACTGGACTTCAGTAGAGGCCCGCTATGTTCAGATAGCCAGAATGAATTAGAGAATTTCATAGGGTCCAGGCTAGGTAATAAGCTGCTTAAATAAGGTCAATAAGACCTCTTTTTCTTCAGTTGTAGAACTTTATGACTGATTATGGAAATAATTGCCCCAATTTTCTTTTTACTAAGCCTGTGTAAAGAGTTTCATATAATGCATTCATTTCAGCAGTCAGTCCCTCATAATCTTTCTCTTGGACCACTGAACTAGCCTCCTAAGTGGACTCCCTCTCCTAAGTTTCTCCCCTCTACACCATCCTTCATATGGTTTCTAAAGTGGAGGTCTGACCCTGTCTCCTTCTTCTCTACTCAACCAATTCCAGTAGCACCTTTTATCTCTAGGACCAAATAGAAACCCCTCTGTTTGGCATGTGAAACTCATCACTACCTGACTTCTTCTTACCTTTCCAGCCTTCTTACACATCATCCCCCTCTATGCACTCTACAACCTAGCCATGCTAGCCAGCTTGCTACTCTACACACAACTCCATCTCTTTCTGCTGGCCAGCCCACATGCCTGGGATGCACTCTCTCCACCTTTCATCACTTAGTATGCCTGCCTTCCTTTAAGGCTCAGTAAGATCTACTTTTGGATCTTATCCAGGCATTTCAACTGTCATAATTTTTCCCTTTGATATCCCGTATCTACTGTCTATGTACATTGTATGTACATATTTACATGTTGTCTTCCCCATTGCATTCTTTGAAAGCAAGGACTATTTCTTTCCTTATCTTTTCTTTTTTTCATATTGCTGATACTTAGCACCGACAGCCCAAGCTACTTGCCCATGATCACAGAGGCAATATTTCATTTCATTGCAGGATTCATATGTGGGTGACCAACTCTCTCCTTCTTCTGTGGGGTTAAAATTTAAGCTGGAAATCAGAGAACTCTGGATGGGACTTTTAGTTACAAGGATGCCTTAGCAATCTCTACTACTTAGCCCAATTTTCTCTTGCTATCCTAATCATTAAGTGTGTGCCTGGCTTTTAGTGAGTGCCAGGCACTGTGGGCAATACAAAGAAGTATAATCAAATTCAAGAAACATTTATTAAATATCTACTGTATGTCATGAATTCTGCTGAGCAAAGATACAAAGACAAAAATGGAACAGTTTCTGTTCTCAAGCAGTTTATGTTTCACTAGGGGAAACCACTAGGTTATACATATGGGGGGAGAGAGAGAGAGGGGGAGAGAGAGAGAGAGAGAGAGAGAGAGAGAGAGAGAGAGAGAGAGAGAGAGAGAGAGAGAGAGAGAAGAGAGAGAGAGAGAGAGAGAGAGAGAGAGAGAGAGAGAAGAGAGGAGAGACACACATACAGAGAGAATAAAACCTAAAATACATACAAATGAAATATAAAGTCATTTTGGCAGGGGTTGAGAGTTGGCATGGGGGGAGCACTGACAACTGGGGGAGCAGGAAGGTCTTATTTATGAAGAGCTGAGCTTGGGGATTCCACGAGGTAGAGATGATGGAGAACAGGTATCCTAATGTCAAGTTCAGCACTCTTTCTACTATGTTATGCTACCTGCCTAGAGTCTGGAGTAAGTTCAAAGAAAGAAAAAAGCTTGGAGTTGGAAAGAATTTCAGACGATCATCTAGTCCAATCTCTAATCAAAATGTGAGCCCCTTTCTGTACTACAGAAAGTCATGTAATTAATAATTAATAAGACTTAAGGGCTAAGGAAAGCCCTGAGGGGAGCCTAAAGTTCTCATGTTGCTATATTTCATTCTCTTAATCTCTTAACTATGTATGCAGAGCAAGAAGCTCTCAAAATATAGAAACCTAATGAGAGAGATCAAATCCGTATGGGAATAGGAAGAAGCACGAATCCTCTCTGCCATATTGGGTTCCTTTGGAGTGGTCCTGGCAATGCCTTCATCAAGTTTACAGATGATGAGGCTCTATCTCAATGCTTTCATTGCATTACAAAAATCACTAGGTAATTTTGCCAGCAACATAAAGAATCAAAGCAGCTTAGTGGCTTTTAGGAATCTGGTCTCTATGTAACAAAATGATAATAATAAATATAATAGTAGTAGTAGTAGTAATTGATAGTGATACAATGCTTTAACACTTTCAAAGCTCTTTACATGTTTTGTATCATCTGAGTATTTTATTGAGGCAAGTTTGATACTGTTATAAGAGCTACTCTGGAAATTTCTTACAGTCATAGAAAGTTGCTTGAAGCTCAGAGAGATTAAGGATTTATCCATAGTCATATAGGTAATACATGAGAGAGACATGATTTGAACCCAGCTCTTTCTGACTCAAAGGCCAGTTTTCTATTCATTGTTCTGTGCTGCTTCTTAATTAGGGCCATGATTTATGAGCAAAGCACTATAAAAACAGGAAAAGAATAGGGGACCCCTTTTGACGGGGGGGAATCAAATCCAGTTTCATGAAGAATCATAGATCTAAAGTTCAAAGGGACCCTGGGGGGCATCTAATTCAACCTCTAGTTTTATAGATTCAGATATGAAGGCCCAAGGAGTTTAACCATCACAAAGATAAGAAGCATCAGGGCTAGAATCTAAACCATGCCCTCTGATGTCAGGCCAGTGTTCCTTCCGTCTAACCCATCATCTTTCCATTTGAATTCTGCTTTGGCATTGGAAATATTTCAATTATTGCAATCTTAGGCAAAGGAAGCAAAGGCATAGGATAGAAAAAGGCACAGCATCTTTTAGAACCAATTAAGGTTATAAATGGTGAAGCAATGAGGGACATGACTAAAAGTTATGTATTTTGATAGCCAGTATCATTTTCTTGCCAGGTAAATTCTTCCTTAGCTCTAATGAAGCTGTCTGATCCAACTTTGGTAGTCACTGCAACTGATCATCATGGAGAAGATAGGCTGGGAAACTCAAAGTAATTGGGTCACTAGTGTGAGGAAATTAGTTGTTAGAATGTAGGCAAAGAAGGAAAAGAAAAAGAAAGTTTTAGGAAAAAAAATAATTACATCCCATGAGGCCCGGCTTGGGGCTTAAGCTACTCAAGGGCAAGAAGAATCCAATAGTCTGTACATGGGGGGAAGAAATAATAATTATCAGTGCTAATGGTAGCTCATTGGCTGTCCATGTGCAGGAAAACTAGGGCACCCTCCCTCACAAATATAATCATAATTAATGTGTTTTAGGGAACTGGAACTCAAGAGGGATTTTTTGGATATATATTCCAACTTTTATATATGTGAGTATACATATATGATATATATGTACATGTATACGTGTATATGTATATGTGTGTGTGTGTATGTATGTATGTATGTATGTATGTATAGACACTAGCTTGGGCCAATAGTTTCCTGAACAAACCAACACCTTCAGGCTTATGATAGGCCTCTCTTATGCCCTATCACTATGTTTTACTTAATCCTATGGTTCTATTTCACCATCCAAGGGGCTACTCAAAAATTCCTCTTGCTCTCCCTTGGTTCGTAGTTATCAACAAAGTTTATAGCTAGGGCTGGTCGCTCTTTTCAGCTTGAGCACCACTTTTACTGCTCCCAGGCCAAGAATAAAACTGAGCAGAATGGTTCTTTGGTTGGAAATAAAGACTAACCTGCCACAGCCAGGGAGGGTTAGGATTGGAGAACTATGATAGCAATTACTCTTTCCGATGTCCTGGAATTGACTGGGGAGATTTAAACCATAGGGTTGCACAGTGAGGAAACTATTTAGGGCCTTGTCCTCATTCAACCTCTGGCATATAATGGGCCCACTCTTACAATTCCACAGAACTGCCTAAGCATCTTGACCAGAAGGCTAATGATTAACAACTCACATTTATAGAGGACTTACAGGTTTGCAAAATGCTCTCCCCACAACAATGTTGTACAATATTCACTATTCCCCATTTGTAGATGGGGGACCTGAGGCTTGGACAGGTCATGACTTGACTAAAATCACACAGACAATATCAGTACTCTTTTCGTCATATCATGGCATCTTCCTAGAGTCTGGAGTTAGTTCACAGAATCATAGAAACTGGGAGTTAGAAAGGACTTCAAAAGTCATTTAGCCCAACCCTTAACCAAAGTTTGAATTTCCTTTCCATGTATAACTATTATAATAGGACTTACACCATGAAGAGAGACTAAGGGTCTCATAACAGTATAAAGCTTACCATAATAAAATACTTAAATGATGTAATGTATGTAAAGAGCTTTGAAAACTTGAAAGCATTGCATCAATATCAATGATTATTATTACTGTTATATTTAATATCATCACTTTGTTCTTCACATATTTTATTACATAAAGATCAGATTTTTAAAGTCTTGGCCAAAGTTCAGTGTGTTGTGATCCTTTTATGTTTAGCGCAGGGACATAAAATGATCTTTTTTTTTTTTGATAATTAATGAAAGTACCAGAAAGTACCAGGCTCATCATCTTTGGACTTGTGAAGGCATCTTCAGGATTATTCCAGTAGAAGGAAGACAACAGGAAAGATTTGTGTTTCTTCCTGTTCCACATGATTTTAATTTCTTCCATTAGCTCTCTAGATTTTGAGAGCTTCTCACTCTGAGTGGCTAAGAGGTGAGAGGAGTTCAATATGGCATCATTTAATATTGTTCTTAAATTTTTGTGAGTCAATGTTATGTTTGGGAAATTATGGACAATTGTTTACTCTTAAAATGCTCTAGTTAGAATATAGTTTATCTGTTGAATTCTCAAGAATATTCTGAGGTTTGTATTTGTAGTATGGGTATTTGTCATCTTTTGGTATATATAAAAAATAGCCTGGTGCAGTGTTGTGCTGGTAAAGTGTAATAACCAGCTTTTTGTGGGGGAAAAAGTATACATGAAACACTTTTAAGCTTAATTTGCATTATTAATATTTTCTCTGTTACTCTTTACAGTCTAAACAATCAGCAAAATATTAAATCAAACCTTGATTTCTGAGGTATAAACATTCACATTGAAAAGTTAGACCAGGGAGCAGCTAGGTGGTGCAGTGGGTACAGCACTAGCCCTGGATTCAGGAGGACCTGAGTTCAAATCCGGCCTCAGACACATAATACTTACTAGCTGTGTGACCCTGGGCAAGTCACTTAACCCCCATTGCCTAACCAAAAAAAAAAAAAAACTAAAAAAAAAAAGAAAAGAAAAGTTAGACCAACTTTTATGTGAGCTGATTCCAGCACACCTCTGCTTTGGTGTAAATCCTGGCTACTTGGCTGGGTCTTTCCAGGTGTTTGGTAGGTACTAAATGTTTGTGTGATTTTCCCTTTGGATGTCTGTATCAATTAATAGATCTAGACTTTTTGTAGTTTCTAGTCACAATGACTTTATACATATTGTTATCATGTTATTATTATTATTATGTTGTTGTTGTTGTTGAAGTCTCCAATAGGTAAATGTTTCTACTCAGGTAAGGAGCCATCCCCAACCAGGGGTGGGGAACCTGTGACCCTTCTAGGTCTTTGGATGTGGCCTTTGGACTGAGTCCAAGTCTTACAGAACAAATCCTTTCTTTAAGGGGATTTATTCTGTGAAGTTTGGATTCAGTCAAAGGTCCACACTTGAGGACCTAGAAGGCCACAGGTGGTTTTGAGACCTCAGGTTCCCCACCCCTATAAGGCACTTCTCAGCCAGCACGAGGAGTCCACAAGGGGAGAACGCTTCTGCATTTTGTTCCAGCGCTGTTGTGCCACCACCATCCCCCCAAACTTGCAATTTCCTTTCACCAAGCAGCCCACTCCTGAGGGCTATGAAGCAGGGTTTGACTCATTACCAAAGTAGCTAAGTTTTTGCTGCTGTTGTTGCTGACATAATAGGAAATGCCCTGGCCTAGGAGTCAGAGGACCTGGTCCCTGTCTGCTGTGAGGCCTTGAGAAAAGATCTGGACTTCAAATTCTGGCTCCATTACTTACTCCTTGGGAAAGTCAAGTCCCTTTTCCTAGACTTCCTCTTTTTCATCTGTAAACCTTGAGGGCGGGGTTAAATGATCATTAAATGTTTGCTTAAATATCTTCTTCAAATTCCTCTGCCCTTCAGCACTTATGAGTTCTTTATCTTATAATAACATGATGTTTGACATCAGGGATTGGCTGATTTAAAGGAAGTCATGACTCTGGCCTGATGATAGCTTTCTGCTCTTAGAACAGAACCCAAATCCCTAAGAGCTGCAGATTCCCAGTAAGAATCAGGGCTCATAAATTAACAACAACAACAACAACAACTAGAACTTACGTAATACTTGGAGATTCGGTGAATGCTTTTCAAATATTATCCCATTTCATCCTCATTTAACAACAACTCTGAAAGCTAAGTGGTATTATTAGCCTCATTCTCCAGATGAGGAAGCTGAGGTAAACAGAAGTCAAATGTCTTTAGGGTCACACGGCTAGGAAGTGTCTGAGGATGAATTTAAACTAAAGTCCTCCTGACTCCAGATCCAGTCCTCTATCTGTATATTCCCAGCACTTCTTTGCATCGCCAGTGCTTAGCACTGTGCCTGGCACATTGCTTAATTAATACTTATTGACTAATTAATGCCTTTATCCAGGTAAGACTACATCTGGAATGTTGTATTCAGTTGTGGCACCATATTTTAGAAAGGATGCCAGTAAGCTAGAAGGCAAAAAGAATGACAAAGGTCTTCAACTCAGGCCATGAAACTAAAACTGGGTAAGAAGCCTTAGGGGACATGTGATAGCTGTCTTGTGGAAGGGGGATTAGTTGCTCCACTTGCCCTCAGGAGAAATAACCAGAAGAATCGGGTGGAAATTCAAAAGCAAATTTGGATTTGATATAAAGAAAAAAAGTTATCCACATTTATAGCTATCTACACACTGGATTGGGCTGCTTTATGAAATACTGGGTTATCCCTCTTTGGAGGCCTTCAAGATGAAGCTGGGATTACTACCTGTGTGAGTTCTGGGCATCTTATACAGGTATGGATTGGATTAGACAGCCACTAAAGTCCCCTATAACCCTGAGACTCTGGATTTCCTGCACGAATTCAGCCACTGGACTTAGTTTTATCTTAAATGTACGAACAATTAATTCCTATAAACAAAGCAGGTGTCTAACTGGCCTTGTTCCTGACGGACTTTAAAATGATGCCACTACTGCTATCTCATCCTGGTATTTCACTCAGCACCTGGGCTTCATCACCCAACAACATTCAAATGCACCCTGTGGCCTTCTCAGCGTGGCATATTCCTGTGTAAGGCCTACCCCTTGTTCCATTGGTGAGTTCCTTTTGGACGCTTCATTTTGTAAAGAGGCTTAGTCTACCCTTCATTCTTCTCCTGGCTTTGTTTGTGGCTTCTAAACTTTAAAACCAAGTTTTCATGCCAGGTATGTTCCCCTCTCTCCTTCTCAATGCCAGGTTCACCCTCACGTGAACATAATATCAGATTTATTAAGAGATAGTACCATATTTTTTTTTAAAAAAGAGTTGGGGGTGTGCGTGCTATGTGCATCAAGTAGCATAATTCCCAGATAGGGAATTCCCAGAATAAGACCTGCAAAACAAAAAAAGCCATACTGGGAGCAAGGCTCAGGAAAATGATGACCAATAACTCAAGGGGGTAAAATAAAATTGAAACATTTGAGCAAAAATAAAACGTTGCTCTTATTAGATGGGACTAATGTGCTACAATGCTCAAATAAATCTGTGATTTCATTGATGTGAGCACTACCTCCAGCAACACACCCCACCTGCTCCTTTCCATCCTGGATATACTTATTCATGTCCTTCTCCTATTAGTTTGCAACAAAGGGCCCAGCCAATGGGCCAGAGGCCTTCTTCATTTTCTCTTGACATCATAGGATACAATTTGAACATGTAGGCTACACAAAATAAAATAACAAAACAATTATCAAAATGTGTTCTACTTGAATATTAAAAACATATTTTATTCCTCAAATTAATTGGGTTTTATATAAATTAAGGTATTTTTCTTTTGGAAATCCTAGGCAAAAGCAAAATGTTTATAATGAGGCAGAATCTATGCTTTTATTATGGGGAAATCTAATAAGCTAGCCTAAGGGTTATGGGTTACTAGTATTGTCCATCCTGAAAAAAACTTTTAAAATATTAGAAAATCCTAATTAGAAAATATCCCAATGGCTATAATAAAATGGAGAAATATATGAAACCGGGATTTTTTTTGTTAATTGTTTAAAAAATAAGACTCAGAGAATCTCAGAGTTTGAAAGGACCTCACCGGCTACTACATCCACCCTCTAATGAAGCAAAAAATCCCTGCTAGATTATTCCCAGTGAAAGGTCATATGCTCTAGGCTTACAGTAAGTTAAGTGTGAGAGATGCTACCACCTCCTAAAGCAAACAGTTCTACTTTTGGATAACTCATATGAAATATTTTTCTTTCATTGTGTGGAAATCTACCCCTTTCAAGTGCCACTCAATGCTTCCAAACCTGCCACCCAAGGCAAAAGAAAACAAGTTTAATACCCACCAAAGAGCTCCTCAAACACTTGGGGACTACTAGCGTGTATCCCCTGAGGCTTCTGTTTTCCAGGCTGAACATGCCTCATATGCCAGTCTCCAGTATGGTTGCCATCCAGAATGCCCAGTTGTCAATGAGCATATTAATGTACTACTTACAATGTAGTCTCCAAAACAGAATATGCTATTCCAGATGTAGTCTGACCCAGAGAGAATATAAAATACTAACACTTTCACGTAGAATATTCCTAAGGAGAGTATTTTTTTTTATGTAACATGACATACTTCTATCTCATAGCAAAGTTCAGTTCTCTAATCTTTTGCAGGTCTTTTTTTCCACAGAAACTTTCTGTATAGCCACCATACTTCCTTCACTCTATACTCATGAAGTTGATTTTTGGACCTCAATGTAGATGAATGAATTTTGTTCAATTGAGTCTTATTAGCTTTGGCCCATTTTTAGAATTCGTTGATGTCTTCAGGGGATCTGTACTCTTTCATCCAATGGGTCAACTATTCTTTTCAACTTCATTTTATTGGCAAATTTTACAAGCCTACCTTCTAATCATTCATCCAAGTCAGTGATAAAATGTTAAACACTACAGGGCCAAGACAATTTACCAACGGTATGCCACTTCTATTATTTAACTAGTCTCAGATCCAAAAAGCATACTCTTAAGCTACTCTGTCAATTAGCAGTTATTAAGCATTTACTATGTGTCAGGCACTGTGCTAAGCCCTGAGGATACAAAGAAGGACAAAAAGGTATATACAGTCCTGGCTATGTAGGAGCTCACAGTCTAATAGAATGAACTCATGTTCTATTATTAAGCATATGAACTGGATTTTGGAGCTGGATCCTTTGACCTTAAGTCCTGTACACTCTCTCTCTTTCACTCTCCCTCTCTCTCTCCCTCCCTCTCTCTCTCTCTCTCTCTCTCTCTCTCTCTCTCTCTCTCTCTCTCTCTCTCTCTCTCTCTCTCTCTCTCTTTTTGTTAAGGCAATTGGGGTTAAGTGACTTGCCCAGAGTCACACAGCTAGTGAGTGCTATATGTCTGAGGTCAGATTTGAACTCAGGTCCTCCTGACTCAGGGCCAGTACTCTCTCCACTGCACCATCTAGCTGCCCCAATAAGTCCTATACTCTGTCCTCTCTCATAAAGTAAGATGAATATAGTTTTGATAGTGGAAATACAGTGCTATCTGCTTTATTACTGAACCTGCTGGATTCCCCGGCCTTTCTATCTGCTCAGTGGCCAAACTCCTGTATATGTCATGTCTTCCCCCATTATTAATAGATGGGATTTTCTATAGCACTTTAAGGTTTGCAAAGTACTTTACAAACCTTATCTCATTTTATCCTCATACAAACTCTGAGAAGTAGATATTACTATAACCTCCATTTTATAGATAAGGAAATTGAGGCAGACAGAAGTTAATTGAATTACCTCGGGTCACACAGCTGTTAAGTGTCTGAGGCTAGATTTGAACCCAGGTTTTCCTGACACCAGGTCCAGCATTTTCTCCACAGCACCACAGGGGCTGTCTTAACTTATTTTCCCAATCCCAGCACATAGCACTTAAAATACTGTACATCCATCCATCCATCCACTCATCCACCCACCCATCCACCCATCCATCCAAATGTATAGCTATTTCTAAACTTTTTTGTTACATCATTGAAATCTTAACTGTAGAAAAAAAATAACAATCATAGTTAACTTTTTATTGCACTTAGAAATTAAGAAAAACCAATATAATCCTAATAGCTATGAAATATAGAGAGTTTAAGCATGCTCTTCTTCATTTTTCAGGAGAGAAGCTTACGGCTCTAGTTATGCCAAACAATTAGATTAAAGATTTTATTTTTTCTAGGAATCAGTTACCTACAAAAGTAGAAAGCAGGGGCAGCTAGGTGGCACAGTGGATAGAGCACCGGCCCTGGATTCAGGAGGACCTGAGTTCAAATGTGGTCTCAGACACATGACACTTACTAGCTGTGTGACCCTGGGCAAGTCACGTAACCCCCATTACCCAACCAAACCAAACCAGAAAAAAAAAATAGAAAGCATCATGCCCTATCAAGTAATAGTACTATTAGTTCATTTTGATCAACTCTTTTAGGGAAGTGCACTTGTTGGTAAAACTGTTTGGATATTTGCAGGTATCCGTTTTATGCAAACAAATTTATCAACTTATTTTTTAAACAACAGAGAATATTAGTTCTCTAATATTCTAATACAATGAGTGGGGCCAGGAGAACATTGTATACAGTAACTGCAATATTTCTCAAAGAGCAATTGTGAATGACTAAGCTGTTCTGAGTAATATGAATATTCGAATCAACTATGAAAGACTTAGGAAGGAAAATACTACCCACTTCTGGAAAAAACTGATATGTGAAGTATGCATCGTATGGTTCCACATATCTATCTATGTTAAATGTTGGCCTTCTTGTGTGAGGGTAGGAGAGAGAAAGGAAGACAATTCAGAACTTAAAATGCAACAAAAAATTAAAATAAATATTCAAGAAAAGAACAAAGAACAATATCCAGTCTCACAGGGTTTTTGACAAGGTTGAATGAAATAATGCATGCATAAGTACTTTGTAAGTATAAGTACTATTGAAATTGAATTATCATTATCACCTCTTTCTTTAACTTCAGATGCAATATTATGTGTATTTGTGCATAAACATAAAAATCCCTGTAATTTAAAAAAAAATGAGAAGGGGAAAAAGTCCTGATCTCCTTCAAAGAAGAATATGATCAGTCTCATACTTCCATATTGGCAAGGTCTGAATTATAATGAATGCCATGTCTGTTCTTCAATAAGTAAAACTAATATTACCCCATAAAATAATAATTGTAAACAAAGAGAATTAGAATATCACATTATGCTACTTCTTCTTCTGACCTACTACATACATGGCCTTAAGAAAATCACTTAACTATACTGGACCTTAATTTCTTCATTTGTAAAATGAGTAGATTGAACTAGGTAACCTCTGAGGTCCCTTTTAGCATCAGATGATCTTGTGGTCCATATTGCAAGGAGAATGTTACCCTCCTCACTGAACTCCTGACCTTCAGTCTCTTCCCTCAATGTTCCAGCCTTTACATGATGGTCAATCTAACTTTTTTCATAGGCCTGGCCATTTAACCCCCACCTCCACCCCCCCAACTCAAAACCTTCAATGGCTCTCTGTTGAATAGAGGATAAAATTCATTCAGAGCCTTTAATAGGCTTTCCACATTTGGGGTACAGGATATGTTTACAGCTTTGTAATCTCAATAAATATTTGTTGGCTTGAATTGAATGATTGAATACTCAAATTCTGCAAGATCATATTTATGTGAGATTGACCCCCATCTTGGGGAGAAACACTTTTTATTAGTGAAGAAGATGACCTAAAAAAAAAAAAGATCAATTGGAATGAGATTATTCTATCTTTGTTCATTCAGCACAAACTTAATGAGAACCTGTGATATACATTGTATAAATTAATCAAAATGAATCTAAATTGAGAATGGGCTTAACATGAATGGTCAAATATGTTAAAATTAGAAGTGTTTCAAAAGTCGGAGTGGGCTCCCTTTTAATACATTGGAGTCCACAACTATGGAGATCTTGAATTCAGAGGCTGAATGAGCATGTGTTGGTGGTGCTATAGGTGGCAGTCCTGTTTAGGTATGGGCTGGTTTAGGAGGCCTTTGAGGTAATTTCTTATTCTTGAGATTATGATAAACTGTTACCTAGTCTATGTATTTCTATTTGATCCATGAAAAGAGCATGGAAAATGGGCAAATGCTTTGCTAAAATATATGTATACTATGTCTACAGCATCTCCATCATCTTCCAGACTAGTAATCCTGATAAAAAATGAAGTAAGTTTAGTGTGGTATGACCTGTTCTTCATAATCTGCTTTTAGTGATCACCGCTTCTCTTCCTGTGGCTCAGAAAGTGTCCCTTTAACAAAGAGTTCTGTAATCTTTCCAGGAATATGCCCAGTTCACTGGGCTATAATATGTAGACTATACCTGACACTTAGTTTTGAAAAGCAAACAACATCTGTACCATGGCACATTTCCTTTTCTTCCTAGAAGCCTTCAAAAAGCACTAAAAGAGTCGTCCAATAATAGGAGTTCATAATGCTTCAGTAATTTTGGATTTAGTTCATCTGGATCTAAACTGATGACTGAAGTATTTAAAGGAAGTTAGAAGATATTTCATTATCTCCTCACTCAATTTTGTTTTTTTACTTCTTGTTCACCACTTTTTTTTTATCCTCCCCAATCCCAATATCAACTTCCTTTCGAGAGAAAAGAAAAAAAAAATCAGTAGCTTTGTTTCTGACTACCATGCATTACCGTCATGCAGCAACCTTATATAGTGGTAGTTCTAACCCTTCTTTGGTATTTCTATTTCTTTCAATTTAGGATTAAAAAAAAAATCTTTTCATTTTGCTTAGCATTTATTGCCAGCCTCAGCTTGTTCTGAACTTTAGTAACTTAATACTATTCTTACAGAACAATGCTACTTTTTCTTAGTGTTAATCCTTAGTGATGTGCTTTTGTTTCCATCTTCTATTCATGCTTTTAAAAATGTGAGTTGGTGGACAAGTTCTTTATTGCAAATGCATCATTTCTTGAGGCAGCTCCTCCCTTTTCTCCTGATCAAAATATTTTCTGTTCATCTCCTTAGAATTTCATTCTTGAAAGATTCCCATACTTCTCTTTTTGACTTTTACTGCAAAATATTAATTGATTGGATCCTTCCTATCCTTTCTCTGAGCCCTTTGACATCTGTCACTCAAAGATCTGAGGCATATATATTGCAATGACCATATTCCTCTCTATCTCTCTTATAACTCCATGATGGTTTATTCCTTTGATCTGAAGGTTTTCATAATTTTGAGGTCAGCAGCTGGTTTTTTTTTGGTTGTTGGTCGTTTCAAGTTCAGAATATCAGATTCTCCTGTCACTGCCTTTTATGGATTAAATTATTATTCAGAACAAACTAGGACATTATTAGCTGCCTCATTTTTGGAAAAGAGAAAATTCTACCAGATATTTGGAGATTGAAAGGTTCTCGGTATTCAGATAATATTTCCATGTTACCAAATTCTTCATCTAATTCCTCTTTCTGACCAGGCAGTCTGTAGTTTAGTGTACTACCATGATTATATCCCTTCTAGTTCTTTCTCTGTTGATCAGTATCAAATGTTCTTCACCATATTTTCTCCTGTTTCATGGCTTTTCTTATAAGAGTATAACATCAATATGATACTGTTCTACCATTGATTTTGTCTTCTTTTTGAATAAATTATACTTTCTCAGAGTCATATTTCAATGATGAAAACCAAATTACCAAGTCTGAAGGAATTTTGTTTTTGGAGGCAACTGGGGTTAAGTGACTTGCCCAGGGTCATGCAGTTCATAAATATCTCAGGCTGGATTTGAACTCAGGTCCTCCTGACTCAAGGGCCAGTACTCTATATACACTGCCACCTAGCATCACCTGAAGGAAGTTTTTGAGTTTAAAAATGCCTCCTTAGTTTAGAAGCTCCTTCTTACCCTATTTATTGAAGATAGTTTATCTATTTTTATATAAACGTTGCAGCTCACTTATTTATTGATGGTGTCTCTGGTCAATTACTGGTCCTGTATTCTGCTATTCTTCTTCCTTTAGAATACTTTCTATTCTCTATAGTACAATTCTTCTCAGATATATGTGCACAGTCTCTCTCCCTTCTCCCTACCTCCTTTTCAGTTTAAAACTCTTATGATCAGATGTAGAAGACTGCGCAAATACATTCTTCTTCTTTCTTTCTTTTTTCTTCCTTCTTTCTTCTTCCTCCTCTTTTTCCTCCCTCTTTCTCCTCCTCCTCTTCTCCTTCTTTTTCCTTCTTCCAAATGTGTTGTTTAGTGAACTTCATTCTTGGCCAAGCACCCATTATTCCTTTAAGTTGTGGTACAGGAATCCAAATTCCATTCACAGTCTTTTTAGTCAATTATTCAATATCAAAATCTACCTCTCTCTTTTGAATTCCCCATTTTTAATCACTTGCAGTGATGAAAACACCACCAATGTCCCTAAGGCATTTAAGTGTTTTGCTTGTTTGTTTGTCCATGACTTCGTACTCCTTAGCAAAGTTTTCCAAGTTCCTTTGAATCACCCTGAGTAGGTAGTGCTGTTTACCCACTCTCAGGAGTCTATTAGTCATATTCAGGTCATCATTCTTTGAAGGATGGCCAACTACTATGTCAGCAAATAGCTTCCTCAGTGCCTCTGAACAAAGGTTCATCCCTATTCATTTCTCCTTCCATTGACTACTTCTAGATGACCTGTCTCTGGGTAGTACCTTTGAAACATTTCCTGGAGCTCAAGAAACAGCTTCCTCTTGAGAAAGATCTGCCTTCTACACATGATATGCCTCATGCATAGTCCTTACCTTTTTCTTCTTCCTTTCTTCCTCTTTCCCGTCATGTAAGTTGCCCACCACACATACACCTCTTAACATTCTTTCCCTTCTTTCTTTCCTCTTTGAAGATGTTCCTCTCTTCTTCATTTCTGGTAACCTGGTAACCTAAAGAGCAGGCATCTATTTTATTCCCCCAGTGGTTCTCTTTACAACACTTCCTGAGAACAAATTATCATTAGTAATATACCACCCCATTAGAACAAAATTCTGATGTGTGGCCTGGTTTATAACATTAGTTTTTTACACGAGGATCTTGTGTGGGAGCTGGGCGTGTTAGTAACAGAAACAGTAAGAACAGCAGCTTCTAGAGTGACACATAGATTTCTATGACTATAACTACTTAGTATCAATTACTAAGGACAGCTTGTAACATTAATGGAGACAAGGAACAATTATGAAAGAAAGAAAGAAGCCAGGTCAATAAACAAGACCCTGGAGGCCATTAATGTGCAAGGAGTCCTGTGGTTGTTAGCGTGGGTGTAGGAATGAGAAAGCAAATAAGCAAAATGGCAAATGGTATCCCTGCTGTCTCTTGTTAATTACTGGAAATTATGAAAGTACAAAGGATTTTCTCAGGTAGTCTGGTGCAACCATTGCATTAAGCAAATAACAATTGTTCACAAGAACTCAGTAATTTTCTGGTTTCAGTTCATGTGGTCCTGATGCAGGGTTAGAGTTCTTCCCTACAGGGGCATGCTGATCCATTCTGAATAGTCTTGAACTTTCAGTCTTAGAAGGTTCCTTGGACCACTGCAAAGTTAGGTAACCCGCCTAAATCTCTGAGCCTTGCCATCTGTCCTATTGCTGAATGCTCAGGACAGCCAGCCCTTCCCATCAACTCTGTAGCAGAAATCTCTTACAGTTGTTGTCTTTCCCAATTAGAATACAAGCTTCTTGAGAGCAAAGACTATGTTATCCTTGCTCCTTACTTTCCAAACCTTTACATGGTGTTTTGCACATAGTATGATCTTAATAAGATATTTTACACTTATTGATTAGTTCACGGTCACATAGCCAGTAAGTGTTGGAGGCAATACTTCAACCTAAGTCATCCTAACTCCAAACGTGGTCCTCTTGTCACTAAACCACATAAATATAGGTATACACACATATACATACATATATACATATATACACATATGTAAGTATTTCTGTGTGTATATGTGCATATATATAAAAATATAATTATACACAACTGTATATATATATACACACAACTATATATATATATATATATATATACACACACACACAACTATATGTGTGTGTATGTGTGTATGTATGTATGTATGTATGTATGTATGTATGTATGTATGTATGTATATAGTTGTGGTCAGTCATTTCAGTCATGCCTGACTTCATGACCCCATTTGGGTTTTCTTGGCAAAGATACTGGAGTGGTTTGCCATTTCCCTCTCCAGCTCATTTTTGCAGATGAGGAAACTGAGGTAAACATGGCTAAGTGACTTGCCTAGGGTCACACAGCTAGTAAGTGGTGAGGCCAGATTCGAACTCAGGAAGATGAGTCTTTCTAACTTCAGGCCAGGAGTTCTATCCACTGTATGATGCAGCTGCCCCCTGTATGTGTGTGTGTATATATTTGTGTACACATATGTACCTATATGTGCATACATACATGCAGCCACCCATACATATAGTTACAAACACATGTATATTTATATATGCACAATAGTTGCACACACATATGTCTATGTATGTGTGTGTATACATATATGTGTCACATACGTATACATTCACAGCGTACCTTACCCATCTTTGAATTCACCTATATTATAGGTGCTATGTAGCATAGTAGATAGTTGATTTGAAACCAAAAGACCCGAGTTAGAACCCTGCTTCTGCCACTTCCTATATACGTGACACTTCCTTCTCTGAATCTATGATTCCTTATCTGTAAAACAAGGTGCCTTCAGGAGATGATTTCAAAGATTCCTTCCATCTCGAAATCCTGTTGTCTCTTCCTAGTCACAGATGTAGTAGCCAGTTTCACAAATTTCTGTGTTCAATTTCCCCTATTTAAAAAAACTGAGTAGCCAGCCCCTCCCTGATGTCTATCTAAATTTAGTCGCACTTGTCTCAGATGGCGGACAGAAGCCATCATCTACCTTGCTTTCAAAGTCCAATCCCATGTCCAGTCCTTTCTAGGTCACTCCAGTGCATGTTGCTCCCTTCCTGAATTCCCCTAGTGTTTATTTTCTATCTTAATCTAGAACTTGACTAAAAACTTTAATATTTAAAGGGAATCTTGAATGAATTAGTGGAGATACCCACTCCCACCTCAGCCCCATGATGCACATCAAAGCCCTCTGTCACTAGATAGTTTTCATGAAGGGCTATAGCCAAAGAAGTGCTTTCAACTCTTGGCTGACCTTCTGGTAATGAGACACTTCAAATCTACCTTTGGCTGATTCTCAGATAGCAGGAAAAGATTCTTTCATGGAGGTTGTCCTTAAAAACTCTGCAACTTGATAGGGCCTGCCAATGTTTTCTCTCTGCTGGCATAATTTTCCAGGATCTGAGGTCAGCTCCACTGAACTTTTTAAGGAATTCTGAATGCTGGAGTAGGACTCTAGTGAACACCATCTATTGTATATGTCTACACTTACAACCAGTACTCTCTATCTGGAATATGCTGGGTCTAGGCATAGTGGTTTCCCTTTCACTGGAGGTTTTCAAGCAGAGACCAGATGACCACTTGTGAAGTACCTGTAGAGGAAAATGTCAGATAGGGTTTGGGCTAGATGTAACATCATCTGGATCATTTCTCAAATGTCATGTAATTTTGATATTCTTATAGAGTTCATAGTCTTACATTTAACACTTCGTATATTCATTCTAGCCAAAGTGCCAAGAATGATCAAGAAAATGAGAAAGCAATATTCAGTCTTCCCTTCCCTTCCCCTTCCTTTCCCCCTTCCCCTTTCTCTTTCCCCTTCCTTTCCCTCCCTCCTTCCCTTCCTTCCTTCCTTCCTTCCTTCCTTCCTTCCTTCCTTCCTTCCTTCCTTCCTTCCTTCCTTCCTTCCTCCTTCCCTCCTTCCCTCCTTCCTCCCTCTCCTTCCCTCCTTCCCTCCCTCCTTCCTCCTTCCTCTTCCTCCTTCCCTCCTTCTTCCTTCCTTCCTTCCTTCCTTCCTTCCTTCCTTCCTTCCTTCCTTCCTTCCTTCCTTCCTTCCTTCCTTCCTTCCTTCCTTCCTTCCTTCTTTTTCTCCTTTCCTTTCTCCCCCTTTCCTCTCCTCCCCTCTATTTTCCTCCTGTCCCCTTTCCTCCCTCCCCTCTTGTTCCTTTCCCTTCTCTTTCTTCTTTTTTTTATTTTTCAGTATTCCATAGTTTGACTTTTCTCTCCACTTCTCTATCTTTTCTCTGACTTACATGGGAGGAAGAAAATTGTTGGTCAATAAAAAAAGCAGCTTATTAGATAAAGTAAAAAATAGAACACACATATACACACTTCTCTTTGTAATTCCAGTGAAGCACTTTGAGGAGACAGATGCAAAAGTTCAAAGGGGATGATCTATAATTTATCCTCTGTAAATTTAAGTGAGAAAAATATTTACCATTGGCTACCCTGCCATTGTCTAATTCTCACAAAAACTTGCGCTCAATCTAGTCATAGTCTTTACAACCTTTCTCCATAATTTTGTGCTTTTAGGAACATTTCAAATGAACGGAGGAGGACATGATTTCTGTTTCCAGTGTGCCCTGGTGAAGATGATATAAAAATTATTCCGTAAGAGAACAACATTTTCAACATTAGTGTTGAAAATGGTTCAGGCTGCTTTTATCCAAGTACTATTGTGGATTTCGGTAGGATGTGTGTTAGTTTAAATGCCACTGTTCCAGATGCCTCAAAATTCCTATTAATTTTAGTTAACATTATTAATTGAATTGACTAACATAAAAGCAACCCTTTTTCAAACTAAATATAACAATCCAAATAATAGAGATTGTAAGGTCTTTTGAATAAATCAAACCCTTAACCTTTTAATACAATTGAAAATTAGGTCTGCTTAAAAGGAATCATTGTTGTAAGGAAAATTTGGCTGAGAATCAAGAATATAATTTGTGTGTTGGATATCTACTGAAGCTGTGTTTTATTTCATTAGCTGGCTACTCCAATGAGCAAAAGAGATAGTGGAAAAGAAAGAAATGGAAAAACATTTTACATTATAGATACACCCTGAAGTCTTCTTTAAATGGCTGTTAGGATGTAATATTTATTGCGGAATGGAAAGAATAACCATAAATAAGGTTGGGACTTTGGTGGTCATTAGGGAGGTATGCTAACTCTAGGTTGAAGACTCAGTGGCTTTCCAAGGTTGGGTTAGACAGAGTGACCATCCTTCTGCTACCTCACCTCGCACTCTAGCATAAACCTTGAGTTTTGTCAAATTTTAAGCTATGTGGAGTGTTAAAAGAATATTTCTGTTAAGGATCACTGGTAATTTGTATCAGTCAGCACCTTATGGGCAAACTTTCTAAGACAAAAAATGAGAATGGGGATGAAAAATAACAGAATCATAGAATATATATCACTATTGGAAGGTACCTCAGAGACCATCCAGTCCAGCTGCACCTGAAGAAAAATCTGTTCTCTGACATACCTGACATACAGTAAGGTTGTCCAGGCTTTGCCTGAAGACGTCAAGTGAGATATCCCAGGACAGGTAGTATGGCATGGTGGATAGAGCTCAGGACTTGCAACAAGAAAGACCTGCATTTGAATCCTTATTATAACTTACTAGCTGTGTGGCCATGGGTAACTCATTTAACCTCTCTCTGTTTCATCTTCCTCATCTGTAAAATGAGAATTATACTTCCTAAATTACATATCTCACAGGATTCTTGTGATGCTCAGAGGAAATAATGCATGTAATTTGCTTCATAAACTTAAAAGCACTAAATAAATGTCAGTTATGATTGTTACTTCATGAAAAATCCCATTTCATTTTAGGATAGCTTTTAGTTACAACATTACAGGAACTCAAGTTGGGAATCAAGGATGTTATTGTGAATTTTATTCATTAGAAAATACTTGTCTCAACATTAATAAACATTTATCCAGCACATGCTATACAACAAGCACTGTGCTAAGCAATAAAGATACAAAAATAAAAAGTTAAAAAAAAGTAAAAAAAGGAATTTACATTTGGGGGATGAGTAGGGACAAATATCATGTTCTCAGATATATAACGATAATAGCTAACATATATATATATATATATATATATATATATATATAGTTCTTTAGAGTTTACAAAATGCTTTACAAATATTATCACATCTTTTCCCCACAACAACCCTAGGAGATAAGTGCTATTATCACCCTCATTTTATAGATAAGGAAAATGAGGCAGATAGAGGTTAAGTGACTTGCTGAGAATCACATAGCTAGGAAGTGTCTGAGCTACATTTGAACTGAAATCTTGATTTCAAGCCTACTGCTCTATCTACTTACTATTCCAAACTTGCCTACATCGATATAAAAAAAGATATACAAAATAAATACAAATTAATTTCAGAAGGTACTAAGGACTGGGGAAATCAGGAAAGATCAATGTAGGAAGTGGGAGCTGAAAACTAAGCTCAGAAGGCAGTCAGAGGTTCTAATAATATACCTGTATTTCTGTAAGGAATGCATGACTCCAAAATGACTTTGCATTTATTTTATATTGATGTAACTGTGCATATGTCTTCCTCCAGTAGAATACAAACTCCTTTTTAAAAAAAATGTATTATTATTACCTGGAACAGTGTGTGACATGTAGCCTGTACTTAATAAATGTTGGTTGAATTAAATTGAACTGTAAGTGGCTACAGCTATATATAACACTTTTAATATTTGCAAAGCACTTTATATAGACTGTCTCATTTGATCCACCCAATAATCTCTAAAGTTAGATTTTGGAGGTATTATTACCTCCTCTTTACAAATAAGGAAACTGAAGTTCTGTGAAGTGATTTTTCCCAGGGTTACTTCTGATCAGATGTTGATCTTCTATAAAGAAACCCATTATCAGTTGTTTGAAAAGTAAACTTCATCTCACCTTGCATAATACTCTTCATGAAAACACAGCTCGTCTTCCTTCACTTTTCTGTTAGACCTTTATCATCTATAAATAATATTATTCTTGGAAAATTCTAATTCTCCTGTGTAAAATTATCTTTTTGGATAAGTACCTACTATTGACCTGGTCTTGTCAACTCCAGTTCATTTGACTATTTTTGTTTCTCACTTGTGATCTGAATCTTGGGAACTACAAATGACACTAGTAGAAAGGTAATGGTCAAAACCTGGAATTGGCTGCTCCTGTCCTGAAATATATAGCCCCTCCAACCACCTTGCATGGAAGGCTTGAGTTCAGGTTTTCTTTGATCAGATTCCATGGGGATGTGGCTGCTATAGTTTCTCCCACCATCACCTCTACAGAGGAGTGCAGATGAACTCTTCCTTTGTCTGTCCAGTGGTTTTATATGCCCTATCTAGCTAGCCTCAACTAAATCATTCTCTCTTTTTTCCTTTAGACCCAAAGGAAGAAATACTGAGTGTTGGTTCTCATAATGGACTAAAAAACAAAAACCTTCATGTGATATATTCAGTATATAACGCTCAGTTTGTATCTTGGGTTTTGAGAATAGGCCATATTTCTGAATAAGTACAGAAAGAAGGAGATTGTTTAATTTCTTAGACTATTTGGGCCTTTCAGCATGGGCACTCTCAGCAAATAGAAATCACTAAGTAATGATCAAAATTGACTTATTCTCCTCAATGTTGCTTGCAATGACTACCCTCTGATTATTAATATTGATTGAACCATGGGGATACGTATCAAAAGTGTTCGCCAACATTCTGAAGAATGTTCAGAGAACCACAAAATCTCAGATTTGTAAAGGATCTCAAAGATTATCCAGTACAATCAATCATGAATAAAAATCTCCCATACAATATACTTAATAAGTGGTCATCCAGTTTTTGCTTGAAGACTTGAAGTTATTTTTATCACATTACTAATTATTGCCTTTTTCTTCATTGATTAATATCATTTGGAAGCGGCAGAGGTCTTGTGTTTGTGAGACCAAATAAGAAATTATTAAATGCATGTAAGATACTGATGGGGAGACAAAAACATATTTCCCTAAGGTTCTTGCCCTCAACAAGCTTGAAATCTAGTCAGGGGCAAGCTGTATATAAATAATGGTAGCACATGGAAGAGTGATAAAACAGACACAAAAAATACTGTGAAAATTCCCAAATGTGAGAATGCACTTTTGGCTGGAAAATAATAATAGAGATTTATTGCAAGATGTGGTATTTGTACTAGATTCTGAAGGATAGATAGTTGGAAGGTAGAAAGGAGGATGATGTCACCCCAGGAACAGAGAACATAATATGAAAAAGTATGACTGAAGGAGGTGAGAGGAATTGTTATTGGAAAAGTGAGTTGTTCAGTTTGACTAGAGCATAAATTAGGTGAAAGAGAGTAGGAGGTAAGACTAAAACGGAAAGTTAAGACAAGATCCCAGAGGGTCTTGAATATCAGGTGCAAACATTATCAGTAGTCAGTAAAAATTCATTGAAGATTTTTAAGCAATGTAAATATAGGAACAATTTTTTTTTGCATTAAAAAGGTTAATGTGACAGTGTTATGTAGGCTAGATTAGTGTGGGTGGGAATAATCAGGGAGCCTAATTAGGGGGTGGTTACTAATCTAGGATGAAGAGGGCCTGAACAAAATAGTAGCTGTGTAAGTGAAAAGAAGGATATAGATTTATAGATATAAATATATACATACATGTACATACATAAACACACACACATATATAAAACTAACAAGACTCAACAATTGATTAGGTATGGGGGTGGGAGGAGGAAGAATGAAGAGTTGAGGATGATTCTGAAATTATGGACTTGACTGACGGGAAAGATGCTTATGCTCTTTACAGAAATAAGGAAGTTTGAAAGAAGGGAAGATTTAGGGAAAAGGTAATGAGCTGTGTTTTGAATATTATTAGTCTGAGATGCCTATAGGACATCTAGTGAAAATATTCTATAGTCAGTTGGTAAAATAAGATTAGAGTTCAGAAGAGAGTCTAAGGATGGATTTATTGATTTGAGGTCATCTTCATAGAGATATTTGAACCAGTTGAAGTCAATGAAATCAACACAGAGAATGTAGAAAGAATAGATGGCCCAAGGAAGATCTTAGTTAGGAGATGTGACATGGATGATGAATTAATATAAGTTTTTTCAGGTTTTTCTAAAACCATACTGCTTGTCATTTCTTCTTTTTAATTTTTTTTTAAATTTTTAGGCAATTGGGGTTAAGTGACTTGCCCAGGGTCACACATCTAATAAGCGTCAAGTGTTTGGTCTGAGACCAGATTTGAACTCAGATCCTCCTGACTTCAGGGCCAGTGCTCTATCTACTGCACCACTTAGCTGCCCCTGTGCTTGTCATTTCTTATAGCACAGTAGTATTTCATCTCCATCATATAACTTGTTCAACTATTCCCCAAATGGTAGGCTCTTCCAGGAATTCTTGTCGGGCTTGTGTCCAATTCACATTTTCTTTGAGGCTTTGCTTGAAGCGATTTTGACATCATTGTCTTCTGAGTTTGTGCCTTAATATCCCCTGTTGCATAGTAGCTTTTTACATTTAGGTTCTGTTTTTGCTATTTGCTCGTTTTTCCACTCTATGTTTTTTTTTCTAATTTGAAACATTATGTTAATGTTGGGTTCTATTCCCAGCATGGAGCTTAGGGAAGGGCCTGCCTCAAGCTTTAAACTTCTTTGCAGTGCTGTTTTCAGAACTAGTTTGGGGGGTTTGGAAGTTTTCAGTGCTTCAGGGTGGTGTGCTCTGGGCAAAGGTGTGGTCATTGCTATCTTTGCACTCTGCTTATTACTCAGGAAGGGTCTCGGATCTTTTAGGATCGCAATTGATCCTGTTCCACATGGTCCACAGTTACTTCAGGTTAGAAGTGATACTGCACCTCAGGGCTTCCACTCCCCCTTGACCAAAAGTGCTCCTCTCTACCCTTGAATTAAAACCCCAGAATGGGTATATGCAGTGGAGTTGCCAAACAGCGTCTGGTCCTATGTCTACTGCTAGGATGGGTACTCTTTAATCTCTTTCTAACAAGTTGCTAGGTCCCATTGCCATATCTAGCCTGGGATCATCTGAAGCTTCTGTTGCTGCTTTTGTCTCCACTACCTAGTCCCACCGCTGGTGTTTCATCCATGTGGGCTCTGGGTCAGCTTCCTGCCCTGGGTCATGGATTTTTCTTTCCTATGTTGTCTTGGGCTAGAAGAATGTCTCACTTTGACCTTTTGTTGGCTCTGCCACTCCAGAATTCAATTTGAGGCATTATTTTAAAGTTGTTTGGAAGGGGATATTGGGAGAATTCAGCTTAGTGCTTTTCTACTCCACCGTCTTGGCTCCAACCCCAGAAGTGGTCAACAGTTTCAAAATTTCAGAGAGGTTAAGAAGGATAAAGATTGAAAATGGACATTTTATTTGCCAATTAAAAGATAAATGGTTACTTTGTACGGAGAAATTTCTGTTGAGTGATAAGGTCGGAAGCCAGATTAAGAGGTATTTAAAAAGTGATTAAGAGGAGAAGTGGGAGCACTGAATAGAGATAGTTCTTTCTAGAATTTTGGCCGTAAAAGGAAGGAGAATCCAGTAATAAAATGGACTTTCTCATGTAGGCAGAGATTCATGTCACTTAAAGTGACATTTCCAGCATGGACTTGATGGTTATTGATCAGGGGTGCATTTGAGGGGAATCCATCTACTAGATCTAGATGGTCTTTAAGATCTGTCACAAACCCTAGGATTCTGTAACTCCATGATAGATCTTGAGAACTAGTTTGATGTATGTGTGTTGGGGGGGAAGGGTAGGAACTAGGTGGTCGAGAAAGAGGGAAGAATTAAAGATGAGTAAAGGAGTTGTGTTATATAGTGGAAAGAGTGCTGGATTTAGAATTTGAGTGACTGGGCTTAAGACCCAGATCTGAAATGTCTATCTGTGTGACCTTGGGCAAATCACTTCCTATTTCTGAGCCTTGGTTTCCCTATCTGTAAAATGGAAGAAGCAGACTAGATGATGTTTTAGGCCTTCTCCAGATAATATGTATGTGTGTGTGTATACACACACACACACACGTATGTATGTATGTATATGTATGTACATATATATGTATATACATACATATGTATATACATATATATGTGTGTATATATTATATATGTGTGTATATATATATATATATATACATATATACATACATATGTGTGTATATGTGTGTATATGTATGTATGTGTGTGTGTGTGTATGTATGTATGTATAATTAAGTTTGCTTTAGGACTGAAGTATGGCCTAGATGATCCCATGAATGTGAATGAATGGTATATAAGAGCAGAGATAAAATTCTATTTTTGGATTAACGGCCAACCTCAGGGAGAGGTAGGCATAAAGATAGAACCAAGTACTGCTTTCATCACCTTATTCTCACAGCCTACCAGATAAATCACTTAATACATGTTTGTTAAATTTAATTAGTAGATTGCCATTCTAGGGTATTGAACCACACCCATGCTTAAGGATTATTGCCCATTGTACCTAGATTCAATGTTCTTAACACAGTGAGTGCAAGATAAGCATTGACTGACCAAAACAAACCATCTGAATTAATTGGAGCAGGTGAATGCATTTGTTGCACTAGACACCTGCCTCTGTGAGTTCACATTTGGCTGTGCAGGCTTCTGGTGGGAGACTGGGAGCTAAATAGTCAAGAAAAATGGAGAATGACTAACCAAATGCATGATTGAAAAAAGATTAGAAAGTCACAATGGTTTAGGTTAGCAACCTGATGGCGTGGATGAATGTATAGCAGGAGCAGACACCGATCAGACTGAGGCTTGGAGGTGGGTAAGATGTGTGATTGTGAATATGCCAATGTGGGGTGAATTGAATTGAATTTTACCTGAAAATGGAGGGAGGGGGCAGAAATGTTCCTTGGAGGAGATGGCATCTGAGTTGGACTTTAAAAGGAGGGAAAGATTTCACTTTAAGGAGATAGTGGGGAGCAACAGAGTCTATTCCTCACATGGAGAACGTTGTTAGCAACAGAAATATACAAGCAGCATGAGGAGAGAAGAGATTAATCCAGTTTGGTTGAAATATAGATTCCATCAAAGCTAATAGTAGATACTAGACAAGAACCTGAAACCAGATTATGGATAGACTTTAGCAGTGAGGAACCACAGAAGGTTTTGAATAGAAAAGTGACATAAATGAATGAATTCAAAATCAATTTGTTAAGCATCACCATAAATTAAAACAAATTTATTATTTACCATGTGCCTGCCAGGCATTGTAGGGGTACAAATTGAAACAAGGAAGATGATACTTACCCTCAAGAAGTTTGCCTTGTAATGGGAAAAAGATAACACAGGAAGATTATGAAGAAAGAAAAAATGTTTGAGGGCAAGGAAGTCAGAAGGACGATGAATGGAGTCACCGGCCAATTGACTAAAACATTCTGTCCAGGAATGATGGACCCAATTTGATGATTGATTACTACTATTCTAAGAGCTAGAATTAGACAAGAGGATTGAAGAGAGAACAGAGAACAGATATGAATATGGTTGCCTTGGCATGAAGATGGTTGGGAAGTAGTGTGAAGCATCTAGGTCCCGGTTAGACGTGGTGAATGCTCAAAATCAGAGGCCAGTCCTCAGTGTGGGAGCTTCAAAGTGATGGCTGAAACTAAGGAGAATGGGCGCTTGAATGTGACCCGGAAATAGCATGGCGGATTTGATTTTAGCAGTACAATAAGAAGGTTGATGATAACTACCCCCTGCTGCAGATCCTGAGGAAGCCAGTTACACTTTGATTTGAAAAGGGGCCTCATCTCTTTGAAATACAGCAGCACACCATTCTCGCTTTTGTGTCTTAAGTCCTTAGCACAGCGGCCGCACACAGTAGGTGCTTAGTAAATGCCTATTGATTGACTGATATCGACAAGTCTATTGATGAAAGATAGAATATATTTTGCATGTCAGAACTGCTATATTTTTATTTAGCTTCCCAGAACTTTCTACATGTTTTTCTAGCTACTATGGAGCAATATTTAAGAACAAAATAAAAACACTGATGATGGATACTAGCTGAAATCCATGTGGCATGGACAAAGGAATTTTTCATGCTTTAGCAGAGGAATGTATTCCAGCAGAACACTTATTCCATAAATTAGAGATGATTCAGAGGTTTATGTCCATGTCCATCTCTGACTATTGCAAATCTTAAAAATAAATACATTTTAGAAAAGCAAAGTGTAATAAATATCACAAGATTTGAAAGGGACCTGAGAGGTCAAATTTTTACCTGAGTAGCCTTTGTTTTCAGATCTCTAAACTAAGTGGAGATGGGCTACTGCCTGAGACAACACATTCCACTTTCAGTCAGTCAGTCAATAAACATTTATTAAGCACTTACTATGTGCCAATGCTGGGGATAGAGTGCTGGGCCTGAAGTCAAGAAGATTCATCTTCCTGAGTTCAAATCCGGCCTCAGACACTTACTAGCTGTGTGACTCTGGGCAAGTTACTTAATCTTGGTTGTCTCAGTTTCCTCAGCTGTAAAATGAACTGGAGAAGGAAATGGCAGACCACTTCAGGACCTTTGCCAAGAAAACCCCAAATGGGGTCATGAAGAATGGGACGCAACTGAAACAACTGAACACAATTACAACAACAATAGCAGTAACAACAACAACAGGTATCAGGCACTGCGCTAAGTACTGCAGATCCAAAGAACAATAAAAGAAAGTCATTGCTTTCAAAGAGCTCACAATCTAATGGGGGAAACAGCATGCAAACAACTTCATACAAAGAAGCACCATAGAAGATAGATTGGAAATAATCAACAGGAAGAAGGCACTTTTGGAATGTGGGATTTTTAGTTGAAGCTTGAAGGAAGCCAGGAAGCAAAAAGGAGGATGGAAAGAATTCTATGCATGGCAGACAGCCACTGAAAACACTTGGAGCCAAGAGGTGAAGAGTCTTGTTCAAGGAACCACACAAGAGGTCAATGTCACTGGATTATGGCATACTCCAATCTTTACCACGTTATGGGTAGTACAGTGGATAGAGCACCAGGCCTGGAGTCAGGAAGAGCTGAATTCAAATCTAGCCTCAGACATTTACTTGCTGTGTGACCTTAGGCAAGTACTTAACCCTGCTTGCCTCAGTTTCCTTATCTGTAAAATGAGCTGGACAATGAAATGGTAAACCGCTCCAATATCTTTGCCAAGAAAATGCCAAATGGGATCACTAAGAGTTGAAAATGACTGCACAACAACAAGATTCTACCTCTGCAATTTCCACACTGTGTTCTACGTTTTACCTGCTAGGGGCCAAACAAGCCTAATTCCTCTTGCCTATGACAACCCTTCAGATAGCTAAAGACAGCTTTCATTTTCCTGCTGAGTCTTTTCTTCTCTAGGTTAAACACCTCCAATTCCTTCAGCCAATTCTCTCAAGTCCTTTTACTTGGAGATGTTCCTTGAACCTACAGGAGCAGAAAAGATCACCAAGGCAAAGAGTATAAATCCTCATATGGCGTAATCTTGACACCTTCACTACTCCGGCCACTATCCTCCGGAAACTCCCTTGCTTACCAATGTCATTCCTAAAATATGGCCCTCAAAAACTGAATACCAGATTCCAGATTTGTTCTGACTAGGGCAGAGTAGAGAGGACTATCACATCACCATTCCTGCATATTTTTGTTTCTCATAATGCAGCCTGTCACATTAGATTTGGGGGTTGCTGCATTGCCTTGTTAATTTAGGACAAGTGTGATGCCCTAAGATCGCCAGATCTTTTTCTTTCCCAGGTGAATGGCTCTATTGTTACCTTTTCCCCAATGTGTACTTGTGAAACTGTTTGTTGATTTGTTTTAACACCAGCATATGAACACACTGAGCCCCATCAAATTTCGTCTTATCTGATTTAGTCCAGCGTTCTATCCTGATGAGCTCTTTGTGCATGTTGGTTCTGCTATACAATATGTTATCTATCCCTCCCAGCTGGTTGTCAGCTGCCAATTTGGCAAGTAAGGGTAAGCATGTCACCTTTCCCTATATCTTAGTTGTAATAAAAATGTTAAACATCAGATTCCTGGAGTTCTATAATACTGACTTCCCTCCAAGTTAAAGTCAAGAAATTAATGACTATTCTCTGGGTTCAACCATTTGAACAGTTTGAAACCTATCGTCTAACCCAGATCTCTCCAAAGATATTACAGGAGACTCTGAAAAGTTCTTTGTTGTCTAAATAAACTTTATCTACAGCAATCCTCTGAACTACAATTTGGTAATTCTGTCAAAATAGGAAATGCTGTTAGTCTGCATGACATTTCCTCTTAAAAAAATATTATTGATGCCTTTTGTTTTTATATCCCAATTACTTCCTTCTGCATATATATTGATTCCATTCCCCCAACACATTGAACCTTCCCTTATAGCAAAGCAAAATCAACTGACAAGGTGATCATTCCATAGTGCAACATTACACACTTACTGATCCTTACCTCTCCAACAAAAAGAAGGAGGTGAATTTCCTCATCTCTTCACTGTAAACAAGATCAGACACTACAGTTATGTGGTACTGGGCTTTTTTTGTTTTAAAAAAATACTCTTTTCATTTATATTTTTGTAATTATTGTTATCTTTTATTTTTCTAGCCTGCTTCCTTCACTCTCCCTCAGTTAATAAAAAGCTTCTCACTTAATTTCTCTTTGTAGTCATTTTATGTGGTGTTATATTATTCTATTCCACTCAAATGTCACAATTTGTTTATTCATTTTGCAAATGAGGCAAAAAAATAAAAAACAAATGTTGCTATGAGCATTTTGGTATTTGACCTTCTTTGTCTATATGCCCAGGAGTGGGATCCCTGAGTCAAAGCATAGGGACAATTTCGTGACTTTTTCCATGTAATTTCAAATTGTGTTTCAGAATTCACAGCTCTACCAACAGTTTCTTAGTATTCTTGTCTTCCATCAGTCCCTCCAACACTGGCTATTTCCACCTTTTCTCACCCTTGACAATTTGCTAGGTGTGACATAAAATCTGAGGGTTTTTTTCTGTTATTATTAATGATTTGTTTTGGTTTTATATGGCTGTGATAGTTTGTAATTCTTTTTAAAATGTTTAATTCTTTACACATTTATCTATTGAAGAATATGCATGCCAGATACACGCATATATATTGGTATCTATATATGTTAATTCTCTTTATATCTTTGATATCAGAATTTATTAAGTAAAAGCTTCATCCATTTTATTAATTTATCATCTCCATAGAAATATTCCTTCCCCCTTTCTTCTGTCTCCTCTAATTTCAAGAATTATTCTTTTGTGATTATTTTGTATTTTGCCAATCTTTTGGCATCTTTCCCTTTTCTGCAATCTTTCACAGCCCACTGATGGTGGGTCAGCAATTACACCTACTAGTTCTTTCATTCCGCGGGACAGCGTTTGTCTTATCTTTTTGACAAGCTCATCAACCCAGAGCTCTTTTGCCAGCCTTTCTTTTCTTGGACTTGAACTCCATATTTACCATTTTTTTATTCTGTTGTTGACAGTCCAAAGTTCATTTTCTGTGGCAGAGAAAACTTAAGCAAAATAGGATGGAGTAGTTCTGCATTCTCTTTATCATCTGTTACTGTCCCATCTTTTTTCATTATTCTTCATCTCTAATCATTTGAGGAATCTTGTAGACGTTCTTCCCAGTTTCTTTCACATCCATCCCCTTCTCAAAACTTCTACCATAAGTCTTCTTATTCATTCCCTTAGCTTGTCTCAACTATACTATGAGAACTGCCTTCTAATTGCTCATTCTTGCTCTAATCTATCTTCTTTTCAATTCATCTTTCTAATGAAGCCTTTGAGCAAGTCATTCCTCCACTCAGATATCATCAATGGCTTCCCAACAGAATTTCTGACCTTCAGATTTCTTTTTTTGCTTGAGGCAATTGGGGTTAAGTGACTTGCTCAGGGTCACACAGCTAGTAGTGTCAAGTGTCTTGTCTGAGACTGGATTTTGAATTCAGGTCCTGACTCCAAGGCCAGTGCTCTATCCATTGACCTTTGGATTTCTAGAGGGCATTTAAAGCCCTTTAGAGTTTGGCTCTAAGCTACATATCCAGTCTAATTTCATATTATTCTCCTTCTTATATTACTTCCTATTCTCCTACTTGTGCACTGTCTTTTCTCTCTGAACTTTTGTTTGTAATTCCCAGCTCCCCACACTCATAGGGATGCATGTACACACATTCACTTTACCTGCAATGTCTTCTTCTCCCTCTTTCCTGGTTTAATGTTCATTCAGACCTATCCAAAGTGCTATCGTCTCTTAAAAACAACAACAAAAAACAAACAAAAAAAAACCCCTTTTCCAGAATGTGCTTCCCACCCCAATTTTTTTTACTACTTCCTACCTGTGTGATATTGGGGAAGTCCCTCAACTTCCCTGGGTCTGTTTCCCAGTTTACAGAAGGAATCATGAGGAGTCAGGTAGAGGTCCTCTAAAGCCCTTCCAGTTCTAAGGCTATGAGTACTGGAGTTAGGAGAGGTCCACTGAAATCCCACTTCTGACAGTAGTAGTGTGACCTTCGGAAGTCATATGACTTCTCTAAGCCTGAGTTTCCTCATCTCTAAAATTCAGATAATGTTATTGGAAGTACCTACAGCATAGGGTTGTTGTGAAGCTCATATGTGATTAACATACGTAAAGAACACCGCAAACCTTACAGCCCCTGTCAATATAATTCTATATGCTATTCTAGTACATAGTAGGAGCTTAATAAATATTTACTGACTGACTTATTGCTTGTTTCATGGGTTATTGATGTCTTCTAATGCCAGTCAAAAGTCATAGAGATAAGATTTTCTTCAGGAGAGTAGTAAGAATCAAGGGCAAACATTTGCCATATTTGGGATACAAACTGGTTATAAAATAAGAGGACCTGGGTTCTTCATCAAATTATTCTAACCTTTCAAAGTAAATGAAGGTTAGACATGACCCTTTAAGTCCTACTGGTAAATCAATATCCCAACAATTTTGTTCTTGGCCATTAATTCCAGATCTGTCTTCAAGTAAGAGCTCTCACAGAGAAGTTCTTGTACACGCTGGGAAGAACAAGAAGATATTGTTCTTATTAATAAAGGCATTCTGCCCCCCAGAGCTTGAGATATTAGAACCAATACTTCATTTCCTATGCCTAAAGGAAGAAGGATGACATTGAATGAAATCTAGGAAATCTAAAACTCCCTTTAATGGTTTATTCCATTCATTTATTGATTTAGGCTCTAATTCATATCTTTGGTTCTACACCATATTCATTTCCCAACATAATCCTCCAACCCCACTGAACCTTGCTTTCTAACATGGCAAAAACACTTAAACAAAACTGGCCAGCCATAGTGGCTCATAGGTGACATTCCATGCCTGAAATTCCTTCTCCAAGAGGACAGAAGTACATTTTGTCCTCTAGTCTCTCAGATCATTATTTTTAATCATCCTCAACTAACAGTATTGCTGATATTAGTGGATGTAACTAGGTGGTATAGTGGATAAAATGTTGGGTCTGGAGTCAGGAAGACCTGAATTAAAATCCTGCCTCTGAAATGTACTGTGTGACCTTGGCTAAGTCACTTAACCTATATCTGCTTTAGTTTCTTTATCTATAGCGGGAGATAATGATGAACCCTTCTTCCCAGGGTTATTGTGAGAATCAGATGAGATTACCCTGTAAAATGCTTTACAAACCTTAAACGCTAGTTATGATCATCATTATGATTATATGATATTTTGATACTTCAAAGATTTGTGACCTTATTAATGTGAGCACTCCCAGAGTTGTATAGTTGAAAAAAATTAGCCTTTGTCTAGTCTGGGGAAGAGCCTTTCTGAATTAGTCTTGACTGACTCCTAGCAGACGTGTACAAGATGCTTGTTGATTGACTGAGCCTTGGAAGAAGGCGCAGATTCTGGTTCTGCGTCCATACTTGAAGATTTTCCGGGTTGCGAGGACCTGCGAGCATTCGCTGTCCACTATCTAAGATTTTAAGAATCCAGATTCATAATGAGGCAATGTCATGTAATAATGACCATATTTGGCCTTAAATCATGTTTTGCTGTTTGCAATGTGCTTTGTGCTTTTTGCTTCCTTCAGAACTCCAGACTCACCCTGAACTCTTCAATCTGCTCATGTCCATTTGGGCCCATAGAACTCTCAGGAGCCCTGCTCTCCTCTCTTTATGAACAATGTCCAAAACAAATAAAATGCTAGAGCTAAAGTGAAGGGCAGCCCACTGGGGAGTGGAAGTTAGCACGAGGGAGGATGCAAAGGAATTAAGTGCCAGAGCCCTGGCCTGTATGCCCGTAAAATTGATTTGACTTAATAAGTTTAATGCAAATGGGAATTGTATTGTGTAGTAGCTGCTCCCTTGGAGGATTTTTTTTTCAGGAGTGTGAGCACATCTCCTTGCTGCTGCCCATTTAATATGCCCATGAATACATAAATATAAATAGGTTGTTTTCCATTAAAAAAAAAAACCACCCAACTTTTATCTGCAATTTATAGCCAAGCATATGCAAAGACAGACTTTAAAAGCATGCCTGTTTGGAGTGCTACCAAAATTTCCTAACAACTGCTATTTTCCTCTCAGCTCAAAGTGTCGCCTTTTATCTTATTTTTCTCATTAAACATGCTTCCACCTTACCACCCCCATGCTTTTTACTCTTCCTGGAAAACATTTTGTTGCAACAACCTCAAGGCTCAGTAACGCACAGAGCTTTTATTTATCAAACTCATCGTTCTGTAGATACCTTGGTGTTGGCCCATTACTCTAGGTGTGCCAGTCTTCCATTTTTTCTGTGCATGGATCAGATCGTGGAGGTTGCCAAATTTTTCCAACATCTATCAGTTTCCAAGGTGGTCTTATTTATCAGTAGGACTTCTGTTAGTCCTTTCAGAACGATGAATGAAATATCTCCAGAAAAAGACATTATTGGGTTTTTGTTTGTTTTGCCCAAGGTAACTCCCCAAGACTCTAAATTGCAGAGAAGGTGCTGACCTGCACCAATAAAGGGAGTGTCCTAATGGAGATGTCTTACATCAATGAAACTACAGATCTAGTTAGCCCTTTTCCTATTTCTACTGCTTATTTTATGAAAAGAAATTTGAGGTAATCCATTGTCACCTGCTACTGGATTCTTATGTTGCTGAAATACCTGAGCCTTTCTAGGAAGAGACAACACAGTCAGGAATTGAGAGTTAGAGATCTGGGTCCTAATCCATTAACCACATGAATCTGCCATCACTTTTGTGCTTATTTTATCTCTTTTGCAAAAAGGAAGCAATGATATCTAAAATTTGTAGTGCTCTTTAAAGTTTTCAGAATGCTTGACGTATAGCACCTCCTTTGAGCCTTGCTACAACCTGGTGAAGTAAGTGCTATCACAGCTATTATCCTCATTTCACAGATGAAGAAACTGAGGTTCAAGTAACTTGCCCAGAGAAGGTAACTTCACCACACCAGAAAGAAATGAAGGGAGGTCCTAAATCCAGGTATTCCTGATTACAAGTCCAGGCCTCTATCTACTTTATCATGCTCAGACAATGATGTGGGTACCTCCACACCTTAAAGAATATACAAGATTTGTATCCTATCCCATCAGAATAACATAAAAGGGAATTGCTTTATTTACTCAGAAAGATACCTTAAGAAATCTTTCTTGGGGGCAGCTAGGTGGTGCAGTGAATAGAGCACAAGCCCTGGATTCAGGAGAACGTGAGTTCAAATTCGGCCTCAGACACATAACACTTACTAGCTGTGTGACCTTGGGCAAGTCACTTAACCCCATTGCCTAACCCCCCCAAAAAAAAGCTTTAAAAAAAAAAGAAAGCTTTCTTGATCAGATCTTGATCTGAGAACTCAATCCTTAGAGAAAGGTTGATGTGAAAGGCAGGATCATATATTTAGAGCCCCTCATTTTTTTGAATGAGGCATGAGAGAGGGAGGGACTTGCCCGATGTCATACAACTAATTAGTTTTGGAAGCAGGTTATGAACCAAGGTCTTCCTGACCATAGGTGTAGTGCTCCACACACTTCATCATGCTCTTTCACTGACTGGGAAGTCTTCCATGTGAGTGTTCCTGCTGCCAGTGAAGATCACAGACCATTTATAACTTATTGTCTTAGTTTCCCAAGCGCCAGTGAGGTTAAGAGACTTGAGGTAGGTCCCTCAGTTAGTGCATGTCAGGCAGGTTTGACTAATAACTAGGTCTTCCTGACCCCAGGTTCAGAGCTCGCTCTCTCTGCTATAGCTCAAACTAAACTAGCTAGGAAATGAAATAAAAAGAAAGGTGAGGAAAAGGTGACATACTTCACTGGGGATTGGCATGATAGAATCTGAGCAACACAACATTTTCAGCCAATGAATGTCCTATATCCAGATCTTTATTCTTCTGTACAATGGTACTGTGGGAATCTCAGAGGCATTTCAGTTGGATATCTGGGTGAATTGGAAGAGAAGGAAACTCGTTTCCTAGATGACTAAAGAGTGAAGAAAAGAAATTTGCACAGAGAATAACTGCATTTATTTTATACCTCCACTAAATGCTGGACCTGGTGACAGGAACACTTGAGTTAGAATCCTGCCTCAAACCTTTAATAGATATGAGACTTCAAGAAAGTCACTTGACTTCTCTCAGCCTCAGTTTCCTTATGTAGATAATAGTAGTGTACCTCACAGGATTGTGATGAGGATTAAATGAGATAGCACATGTAAAATTCTTTGCAAACTTTAAAGCATTATACAAATACTAGTTATTAGTATCATACGTAATATAATTAATTTATTATACACAGGCCAAGGGTGGCTTAAGAACACAGGGACTGGATTGTTGGACATAACTCTTGATTGACATAGGTTCTCATTCACTGTCTAATAATATTTAGAAAGCCTCTGTCTTAGAGTAGAGTCTGCATGAAATAGATTCACAAAACAAACAGTAATTAAGTTCCTTTCCAATTCTGAAAGCCTGTCATCTAATGATTCTTCATCTTCTTCATTAAGAGATCAATGTCATTAGCCTCATTTTACAAATGAGGGAAACTTAGTAAGAGAAGCAGTCTGACAACCCTTATCCACTGGCCAGTGGTTGAAGTAAGGAGAGAATCGAGCATACTTATTCTGAGCCATGAAATTAATCCCTGTGGTCCTTTCTTCCTTCTATCCATTTGTTTTCAACTCTTTAAAAAGAAATAGGTATTTCACAAAAAGAATCCTAACAAATCATGGTCATCCAGAGGAGAAGCATAAGGTAGAGACCAAAGTGCTAGACCTAGGTTAAAATCTCCCCTCTGACACTTTCTGGTTATATAACCACTTTGAGCCTCAGTTTCTTCATCTGTAAAATGGGAATAATAATAATATTTATGCCTTCCTCACAGGTTTATGTTAAAGCCAAAATGAAATGTTAGGTGGAAAGTGACTTACATATTTAAAGTGGGACATAAAGGTCAGTTATTGATATCTATCTTTTTCAAAAGAGAAAATGGAAATGCCAAGGCATACCCAGATGACTCGGGAGTGATGGACTAGAACGCAGATTTATACTTCCTAATTCAGGGAGCAAACTCTATATAAATGTCAGTTATTATTACCTACAATACACAGTCTCCAGGTTGCACTGTGTCTAAAGCATTTTAGATTGGTGGATATCTATTATCTATCCAATTCTTTAAAAGTTGTAGTCTAACTATTCCATAAATATCCCCCAAATTTGGTTTCCTTCAAATGCAGGTAGTATTTTTTCCATCTTGACAAGCTTTTGTTTCCTTTTCTGCTAATATTTCCTGCTACCTATTAAAGAAAACAAATCTAATTTCTTTCCTGCTTTATCAAGTTTAACTCAATATAATGAGCATTCCCTGAATATCCTATTGCTGGATTGCCAAAACTAAGTTTTAGCTCAGCTTCCTTTTATTTTACAATGGGATTTATCTATGAATGCTATTCATGCACAAGATTTGAGGTCCACTTTGACTTTTTAAATGAGATTCAATGTCTCTCATAAACATTACACAATCCAGTATCAAGGTCAGTCACATATTCCAGAAAGATTTTTTTTCCTCTCTGAAAATTCATTATACATTTTTAATACACTAAATGAAGCTCATCTACTATTCAATTTTTATTTGTGTCTAGTTTCAGATTAGTGCATCCAGACCCAAACAACATGCACAGTTGCTCAAATTTGATTTTTTTTTCCTATCTGGAACATTTTAAGCTTTTGATTTAAGTTAACTTTCTGATGATCCAGGTAATCTAAAGGCTAAATCTTGCTTTTACATGTGTAGTACCTTGGAAATTCCTGGCAATTTATGCAAAGGGGAGGGGACATTTAAATCTTCTCAGTTGTGTTGCTTGTGAAATAAAAATTCTTTAGATGGGATAGTTTAACCACAGTGGGGGAAATTAATGGATATTGAAGACAGAAGTAGAAAATACAAGCCCAGGGAAATGGACAGTCTGCCTTCAAAGAAAGAGGAAACTGAAAAACAGAAAAGGCTGGAATTTGTTGTCATTTACTTACCCACACATAACCCATGCTACCTACTGACTATAAGGTACATTTTGTAGTAATACAAGAGGAAGGGAGAGAGGAAAGAAGAATTTATTAAGTACTAATTATGCTCCAGGCACCATGCTAAGCAATTGACAAATATTATCTCGTTTGATCCTCACAGCAACCCTGTGAGGTAGGTGCTATTATTATCCCCATTTTATAGTTGAAGGAACTGACACAGACGGTTAAGTGATTTGCCTAAGGTCACACAGCTGGTAAATGTCAGATACCAGATTTGAACTCAATTCTTCCTGGTCTAGCACTCTATCCCCTATACCACCTACCTGCCCAATAGTTCCAAGATCATAAGTATTACTATTCTCTCCACAAGTGCAAATCACAATGCATGGGTCACAGTGACCATAGAATTCATTATCCCATGGCCAACATATTGATGATAGGTCTTTCTATTTTGAGGTAGACTGGCCCTAGGACATTAGACACGGTCTGTTTCTGAGACCATACTCAAAGGTAACTTCTGCTCAAGTTTTATACTCTACTGGCATATTCTTCAAGAATTCAACATTCTTCTGTACGATGAAGAAATATGGGAGACAGACTTTAATAGATTAAAATGCTGTCATAAAAACACAAAATACAAATGATTCTCCATGATAAACCACTATTATCTTGACTTCTCTCAGACTCTGACAGAGATAGTCTAGGACCTTGAATCTTGGGAATAGGAGTATCCTCCATATCACCAAATCTGCCTTCATCCCTGCCCCCAACATCATCATTGAAGGGAGAACTCATTGTGGAGAAGGGGACTAACTTCCTCATCACCACCAGCTGACCAACTGCCACCAATAGGCAGATGAGAAAAGAGCCCTGGAAGTGACAGCAACCCTCCAGGTCACTGGCCCTGCTTCTAGACCAGCCCTAACAGTCTTCATCCAGGGAAGCAACTCCTTTGGAGAAGGGGCCAGCCAACCCAGCCAACTGCTAGCCAATTGGCATTCACAGGGCAGACAGACCAGCCTAGCTAAGGCAATGGGACATCCTGAGGAAGAGGCAGGAGGTAGCACAAGCCAAGCAAGTAGAACCATCATGACCATCTTGACCATCATCTCCTTTTGGACCCAGCTGGAACCTGGAGAACTGTGAACCTAAGAGTCTTTGTACTAATATGACTTTCAGTGCCAACAACCATCATCCTGGTAAGCATCCTATATGGATATGAAAACCTAGTGACCTAACTCCTAGTGACTACTCTAGGAGTGACCTAGTGACCACTCCTGCTGGCAATTGGTATAGGCATATTTATTAAGACTCAGAAAGTTGTCACCCAAGTCCTTGGCGCTCTCAAGTGGTTCAATATCAGAAATCCATATGATTTGATCAGTGAAAATGACATTATAAAGGAGGCATTACCCTCTGCTTTGCCATGATACCCTAAGGACAATGAGACTTTTCCATATGACTTGCAGCTAAAACCTTCCACATGTGTTGTCTCCATCATTGGAATGTGAGCTCCTTAAGAGCTGGACTGGCCTTCCTTTTCTATATGCATTTCCAGTGTTTTGTACATAGTAAGCACTTAATAAATACTTTATTCATTTATTCATTCTTAAGCTGTGAGCTTGCATTAAGAATTCTGGAAGTAAATTTACATATCTAAAATGTTAGTTTTAATTTAGATTTTCACTTCTAATGACCCCTCTCCTTTCTCACTCCTGCCTCTCCTTCACGGTAAAAAAAAAAATTACCTTTGGACATTTCTAAAGAGAGATATAATTTGAATAAACCCCTCATATTCCACCTTCCAGTCTCTAATAAGTATTTAAATAAGTATATCCACTGGGGATAGGATATGTTATTCATAATTGCAAGGTTCATTGCATAATTAGAAATAAAAATGACAAGTCCCCAAGTGACATACTCAAAGTACCAAAGATGCAATTAAAGGCAGGAGACAATTTTAAAATAAGCTTTTAATAGAGCAAATAGAAAATTTCAATGAGCATATTGCAGTAGGCCTCAATCAATGGATCACTGAAATCACTGAGTCTGGTGGGCAGAGAGAAAATGCCACTTCTCTTTCAATCATTGAATACTTACAAACATTACTATGGTATCCCAGATAATTTTTAACCTGACAGATGGAAGGGTCATCCCCGAAAAAATGATGTGATTTAGTTATGGATGTTATCATTTTGTTTTAAAACAGCTAGTGATGCAGTTGCATGAAAACATACGGCTTTTTTCTCTTTAAGGTGCCCAAGCAGTTTCAAGATGATGATTTGGCTTCTCTCAAAGCCTAAAATTCTCCTTCCAAGGGAATAAGCCAATCCAACAAAAATGAACATACATGGGTCATGTGCTGAGCTACCAGGGTGCTCTTGATCTAACAAGAGCTTTTTTTTTAAAAGTTTATTATTTTTTATTTATTTATTTTTAGCTTTCAACATTTACTTCCACAAGATTTTGAGTTCCTAATTTTCACCCCATCTCACCCCTCCCCCCACCCCAAGATGGCATGCATTCTGAATAACCCTTCCCCTAGTCTGTCCTCTTTTCTTTCTCTCCCCCCTTCTCTTATCCCCTTCCCCTTCTATTTTCCTGTAGGGCAGGATAGACTTCTGTACCCCATTTCTTGTATTTCTTATTTCCCAGTTGTATACGAAAACTTTTTTTTTAAACATGTGTTTTTAAAACTTTGGGTTCCAAATTTTCTCCCTTCCTCCCTCCCCACCCACCTTCATTGAGAAGGCAAGCAACTCAATATAGGTTATATACATGTACAGTTATGCAAAACACTTCCATAGTAGACATGTTGTGAAAAACTAACTCTATTTCCCTTAATCCTATCCTGCCCTCCCATTTATTCTATTCTTTCTTTTGACCCTGTCCCTCCTCAGAAGTATTTGCTTCTGATTACCCCCTTTTCCAATCTGCCCTCCTCTCTATCATCCCCCTGCTCTCTTGTCCCCTTCCCCCTTTTTTTTCCTGTAGGGTAAGACAGATTTCCATACCTAACTGAATGTGTATGTTATTCCCTCCTTAAGCCAAATCCTATGAGAATAAGATTCACTCATTCCCTCTCACCTTCCCCCGTTTCCCCTCCATTGTAAGGGCCTTTTCTTTTCTGGTTTTTTTTTTTTGTGTGTGAGATAATTTACCCTGTCCTGCCTCTCCTTTTCTTCTTCTCCTAGTATAATCTTCTCTCATCCCTTAATTTTATTCTCAAGATATGACCCCTCAATCTTCAACTCACCCTGTGCCCTCTACCTACCTATCTATCTATCTATACACATACATATAATTTTCCCCCCTCCAACTTTCCTAATAATGACAAAGGTCTCATGAGTTATAAATATCATCTTTTATGCAGGAATGTAAACAGTTCAATCTTAATAAGTCTCTTATGATTTCTCTTTCCTGTTTACCTCTTCATGTTCCACTTGAGTCCTGTATTTGAAAGTCAAATTTTCTATTCAGCTCTGGTCTTTTCATCAGGAATGCTTGAAAGTTCTCTATTTCACTGAATGACCATTTTTTCCCCTGAAGGATTATACTCAGTTTTGCTGGGTAGGTGATTCTTGGTTGTAATCCTATCTATCTCCTTTGCCCTTCAGCAAGAGCTTCTTGTTAAATTTTCAGAGTGATCATTTATGCCTCAGAAATAGGCAAAGGCTACCAATTATGGCTTCATGTTTTCTTCTGTTGATTGACCAGGCTTGAGAAAGTGATGGAGAAAACATTAATAATATAGATTGAACATAAAAGGTAGTTTAAGGATTTTCCCTAGAGAGCCAGTTGTTAAATATTTACCAGTACAACACCACACACACACAACACACACACACACACACACACACACACACACACACACACACACAGACTCCAACCATATGATGTTGCTAATGCAGAGAATCTCATAGTGAGGAAACATCCTCAACTGCTGCAGATTAGCAAAAAAATTCATAGTTTTACATAGTTTAGAAGGGGTGTTAAAGCAAAGGACAGGGGAATCAGCAAAGAAAGGTTACCTATAGGAAGTGGCACATGAGCTGTGTTTTTAAGGAAGCCACAGGTCTTAGAGAGGGAGTTAAGGTGGTCATGTATTCCTGTGCAAAAAGATGGTATTGTTAGTTGAGTTCTATCCTAGAATCAGTGCATCCTCCAGTGATCTCTTACTCTCATTCTATTTAGCATCTGACCCATAGGTTTAGGAATTACCATGCTTTGCTGTTTCTCTGACTTATAAATGAGGAAACAGAAAGTCTTTATGTACAGATAAGTTCATAGTCAATGGCAGTGCAACATATGCAGGTTAAAGGTTTTCAGCTCTCTCATTGGTAGAATAGGTATAGGATCACAGATTTTGAGCTGGAAGAGAACAGATGCCATTGAGTCTAACCCTTTCATTTCAAAGATGAGCCAACTGAGACACAGAAAACTTAAGTGACTTGCCCAGGGACAGAAGCCAGATTCGAACCTGTGATTTCCCATTCACTTTGATTTCTGTGGTTAGATCATAGCAACTAAAATCATGGATTAAATAACCATCTAGACAACTTAGCTTGATACAGAAAAAACTCAGCTCTGTGTAAATGGTAACAAAACAAAACAAAACGTTGCTAATCTCTTCTGAATGTTTTCTGTGCTTTAAGTTTCTATTCTTTTTCCAAGATAAATTTTATTTTAACTTCTGTTAACAAGTGCTAAAAATTTTAGGTAAATAAGAAAAAAAGACAAACACGAAATAATTATAAGTGCAACCATAAATGCATGTTCACACTGTAAACAAAAGATGTGTATTAATTTTAACAATGGCATAATCTAATCATTTTGTTTTTTCATTCCTTTTACATTTTTCTATTTTTATGTGAGCTTTGTGGCTATATTATTTACATAATTACTTCGTGTTCATTGTGGTCACTCTGTGTATTGTTCTTTTCTGTCTGCTTTTTTTTACTACTCATCACTTTATGTGACTTCCTACCTAGTAGTTGCTCAATAAATGTGCATTGAGAGAATGTTGTTCCCACATTTCTTCAGATTTGTATAATTGGTTATTTCTTATCATGTAAATTACATATATTACATTAATAATATAGATTGAACATAAAATTTGGTATACATACATGTATACCAAAATTTCTACAAACATTCCCCAACAATTGGATTTTTTTTTTTTACCATCACAAATCATATTAGTAGGACATGAGAGAAAGTGTTGTGTAGTGGCTAGGGTCACCCCCAGAACCAGGAATAGCTGTCTCTCATACATACCATGTTCCCCTGAGTAAACCCTCAGTGTACAAGGCAAGTCTCTAAGACCATAAATTGCAAAGAAAGTGCCAACGTTCATTAGTAAAAAGAGTTTCCTTATCTGTACATTGCCTATTCCCTATTACTAAGTAGGTCATTTCTCCACTTCCTATAACCTCTGGAGGGCACGTTCTGAAAAGTGGGTGCATGGGGTGAAAGGTAAGAACATTTTAGTAACCCTTATTATATAATTCCATATTGTTTCCCAAAAAAACAAATTTCAAATTCCACTGACATGTATCAGTATGGCTATTTTTCCACAGTTGCATCAGCATTTAATTTTGTTTTACTATCTACTAATTTAAAGGATATAAGACAGTATTTCAGTTTTAATTTGCATTTATCTGATTCTTGGAGAGTTTGATTCTTTCTAAAGTCTTCATGTGGTAAATGATCATCTGTGTTTCTTAAGGATTACCTGTTCATACACTTTGACCACTTAAGTATTATAAAATGAATCTCATCCTGATAAATTACTACAAATTTTTATAGATTTTAGATATTAATTTTTTACTAGAAATATTTCCTGGTATGCTTTTTATGTGGTTTAATTTGCTAATTTGTCTTTTAAATTTTCTTTTACATCACACTTGATTCAGAATTTGTCTCCTGTACATGGTTGGGAAAGACATTATGTTCCATTATTCTGTAATATAGTTGTGAATTAAAAATATCAGATCATGAATCCATTTGAAATTTATTGAAGCAAATAGTTTGAGATATGAGACCATTTCTTTTTTTTCCCCAAGATCTATCCAATTATTCTAACAGCTAAAAGTGAATATTAAATAGTGAATATTTTCTCCAATTTTATGATTTGAGGGTTTACCAAATGAGAGACTATTAAATTCATTTCTGTGTTATTAAAATATAAAAGCGTGTTATATTTTTATCAGTGTCTTTATCTAGTGATATAAACATATGGCCTTATAGTTTTTATTATTAATTTGATTTATTATGGTAATTGTTTCATAATATTGAATTATCTTTGAATTCTTGATATCAATCCAATTTGTGTAAAATGGATCTGGGTTTTACATATCCACATATCTATCAATCAATATATCAATCAACAAGTATTCATTAAACACTATGTACTATGTAATATTAAGCACAGGAGATACAAGTACAAGGAATACAATCATTTCTAATCTCATTGATTTTATATGTTCCTACTTTCCATTATTTTAATGTTTGTATCAATATTCATCAATGATTTTGGTCTGCAATTCTCATTCTCTATTATATGGTTTTTTTTCCTGGTTTGGGATTAGGAACATATTTGTATCATAAAGAAAATCATATGTTGTCAACTTTCTGTAGTTATCCAAACAGTTGAGAATATAATAATCATTTTTATTTTAAATACCAAATAGAAAGCATTATCTGATCTGGATTTGTTTGAATTTTTTTTTTGGTCAGGTCATTAATGACGTACTTAATTTTTCTTATTTTTGTTGATTTAGGTTATCAGTATCTTTTTTTAAAACTTGGGGTATTTTATATTTTGGCAAAATCATCCAATTATTTTATATTCTCAGTTGTGCTGGCCTGTAAGAGCTTGTGATAGTCTCTAATAATTTCTTTATTTCTTCTAAGAACATTATGATCTTTTTATTTAAAAAATTGATATTATGATTTTCTTTTATTGTTTTTTGATTAAATTTGCTAATATGTTATCTATTCTGTTTCATTTTTTTTAAACTTTAAAATGCCACACTTTATCATTCCTATAGGGTTTTTCTCTTTTTTTTGTTAAATCCTTCAATTTTAACGATTTCTCTCTCTCTCTCTCTCTCTCTCTCTTCTCTCTCTCTCTTCTCTCTCTCTCTCTCTTTCTCTCTCTCTCTCTTCTCTCTCTCTCTCTCTCTCTCTCTCTATATATATATATATATATATATACATACATACATATATACACACACACACACAAACACACATATATATATGTATGTATGTATGTATATTAGTGAAATAGCCTCAGTTTCCATCTGTAAAATGTAAATACTAGCACCTACCTCCCAGATTAATTATGTATATGTGCTACCAAAATAAGAACTCCCAAGGTCATCATAAAGAACAAGTGAAGATCAAAACAGATAAAATACATAAAATATTTGCCCAACTTTAAAGTGTTATATTAGGTAGGGGCATCTAGGTGACACAGTGAAGAGAGTACTGGGCATAGAATCAGGAAGATCTGAGTTCAAATCTGACCTCAGGACACCACCTGTGTAACCCTGGACAAGTCACTTAACCTCTGTCTGCCTCAATCACCTAAACTACAAAATGAGGATAATAGTAGCCCCTACCTTGACAATTTTTTTACCTTGACTTGGTAATCTTTGGTAAAATATTATTTAGCATATCTTGTTTTTAATCTTTATCTTGGCCTACTTCTATTCATCATTTTTACTTTTTTTGTATCTACAATGATAGTATTTAAAATTTCTGCCTTTATGAATTTGTACATTTTTATGCCCTAGAGCAAAGATTCTTAAGCTTTTTGTGTCATAAACTCATTTAGCATTCTGGTCAAGCCTATAAACTCTACCTTAGAATATTGTTTTTAAATACTTAAAAAAATATATATGATTAAGAAAGAAATCAATTACATTGAAATCCATTTGTTAAAATATTAAAAATAAAACAAGTTCATGAACCTCAAGTTAAGAGCCTCACACTAGGACATACCAATTTTTACTAAAGCTCCACAAGCATTTGAATGAAAACTAAAATTCCAACTATGCTTATGCAGCTCTCTTTGTATAGTGTTTGAATACAATTTTTCCTGTTTTCTGTTCAAGTCTGGAAGTTTATACTTGTTTATTTACTTGATTTTGTCATATTCCATAAATGAAATATTGAAGTCTTAGAACTATTTTTGTTTTTGTTGAAATCTTTTTGCAAAACAGTTAACTTTTCCTTTAAAAATACAGCTACTGTGACATTAGGTTATGTTTATTTAATGTTGATATTTGTTCATTGTCTATAGTTTCTTTAAATATGCAGTTCCCATGGTTTTTGTGTTTAATAATTTCTGAATTTGAATTTAGTTGTGTCCAATATTATGAATATAATTCCTTATTTTCATGTGTCAGCTGAAGTACAGTTAATTTTATGCCCCCTCTCATTTTAAATCTATATTTCTTGTAGGCAGAACACTAGGTTGAAGTTTTAACATCTTCTGTAACACATTTAATTTTTATTGGGGAATTCAATCCATTTATGTTCAAGTGTAATTGTTCAATTTTTTGCCTAAATTATTTCTTCTCTATTACTTATTTTTCATTATAGGGTATGATCCAGTTTAATTCCCTAAAATTACTCCATATCTATGTATATTCACATTCACACAATTAGGCATAGTTCTTGAATTTTTATTATTAGTTTTAATAGATTTTAATTTTAAATTTATATTTGCCCACTCTCCTTAAATCCTAGATAAGAATGTTTCTTTGTATTATACATTTCCCTCAACTTCTATAAATATAATCTTCAGTTATTTTTTGCTGTTCTACTCCTGCCTCCAATTTTTATTCAAAAAAGAATTAAACTAAATAACTTATGTGATTTATACTTAATGACTAATTAACTTAGACTTCCCTCCATCACATCAGCATATTTATATCCATTCCCCTGCTAATCATAATAATATCACTGCTAGTATGTTTCCTCCATAGGGGAATATAGTGAGGGATTGTTAGCAAAGTAAAAGTTATTGTTTCTTTCATGGCCCACTATGGCTATTACTTTGAGGCAGTCTCATTACTTGTACAGTGACCATCCTGTTTTCTCAACAAAAGGGACAAAATTAGATAAATCCAATGGGATTTATATATATGAAATGTTAGATAATATGTGTCTGAGGCAGGATCTGAACTCAGGTTTTCCTGACTCTATGTACAGTGTTCTGTCTACTGTACCATCTAGCTTCCTGATACAACTGAGAATAATGATGACTAGCTATTCAATAATTACACACATTTACCTAGGATTTTATAGTTTACAAATCTTATAAAAATCCCATAAAGAAGTATCATTATCACATGTACACATATGGAAACTGGAGATCCAGGAGGTAGGACAACTTGCCCCAGGTTACATGGCTAGCAAAGAGTAGAGCTAGGACTTTTATCCAGAAAAATGGTATTGAAAATAGAGGGTTATGCCTGTGTCAGATGACTTGGGTTTGACTTCTGTATGAACTCTCACAAGTCAATGTGTAGTTTTGAGTACTAGTGTCATCTCTAAAGTGAGAAAGATGACCTCCACAGCCCCTTCTAGCTCTGACATCCTATGATCTGTCATTCAGACTTCCAAGTCGAGGACTCCTTCCATTGCTCCATATTTTCGCAACTGCTGACTGAACAACCAAAATTTAAAAAGGACGGGCTCTTATGGGAAGTGACAAGCATTGCTTGGAACCCATGACTATAATCTAAAGCAGGTTGGCATATTAGGCAATAAAATCTTCAGCTAATAAATGTTTCTGAGCTCACCAAGTTTTCATATCTCTAATCTTTTTTCCAATCCCCTTCATTACTTACCAGTGACATGTATGATATTGCATTCAATGGTCTTACAAAGCAGAAGATTAGAAAAGCAAGAGAGTCACACTTTGGCATAATTTCAGGTCTTATAATTTGATTTTTCTAGTCCACGTGTTCTCATCTGTTGGCACTAATTGGACCAGGGCTGATCAGAAAATTTGAACTTAACACTGGCCCTCTTCTCATCTATATTTATGTTTTGGAAATAATCAAAACAATCTTTTGAAATAATATCGATATTTTCTGGCATTCAACTGAAAGTATAGTAACTCATCTTATAAAGTACTAGTAGGGAATGGGATGTTCCTCACATGTCTAGGTAACTAAAGCTTACCCGTTGAAACGCCAAAACTTTATTTTAACTGTTTTGGAGGGAATTCTTCTGACTGTAGTTCCACACTTTCTGGCTTTCTTAAACATAGTTTCCCAAACATTAACTGAACATAGCTGAATTTCTACTTGATGAGTCAGGGTAATTATTAAAATCACCACTTACCGTGCTGTCTTGTAATAAATGAATATTCTTTTATAAAGTTATTTGCCTGAAAGCTAAATTGCTCCAAACTGTTACACTTTTTAGGTTCTTGTGTCTATTTAAAAAAAAATAGTATTTCTACTTCCTCCTAAGTGACTGCTTGACAAGTGAGCTATTAGTCCCACGTGATACTATTATGTGTGTGTGTGTGTATGTATATATGTTGATATGTCTAAATAAAAAAATCAAGTCAATTAATTGGATAATAAAGCCCCAAACCCCAGCAAGGCATTATTAATATATAGGTTTGAATTAGCCATTCAATTGCCTTGATTACCCACTTCAATTATATGTTACAGGGCAGTAGAAATGGTAAAATGTAGTTGAATGTGCTTCAAGGGAAGGAGTAGGTGGGAAGGATTCTCTACAGAGGAGGTAGGCAAATTCCAGCAATGTCCAGGGAACCTGATGTGGCTGACTGAGGACATTCTTTAGTACCCATATGCATCTGGCTCTGATATTTGCCTCCCAGTTGTGGGTCGGGAGAAATTTTTCAACCCCTTTGAATGATGTATACTGTGAAATATAAATCTGCCAGAGGGGTCCTTAGGCCACAATGGGATCCGTGGGGTACACCTGACATCATCTTTATGAAGTCATTGTGTTTCATCCAAACACTTGTAACTTGACTTCCCATACTGTAGGAAGAGAAAGATAGGCAAGTGTAGAACTTTCAGAAAACCCTTATCATATCAGAAAAGCCTCAGAGATCCAAGTGCAGGCAAAATTCAAGCTGGTTTTGAAAGATACACTTAAGACATCTTTATCTCAATGGGAATGACAAGGCTGACTGCACCTTTCATTTTTCCATTAGAATCAAGGTCAGATGTCATCCTTTGGAAATGTGGCTTCTCTGTCAATGCCTACAATTGTATGAACCAAAAAGTAATACTCTGTAATGAATAAACTGTCCAACTCACAAGGGCCAAATAACCCACCAGCTATTTGTGCAATAATACTGTAGTTATTAAATCCGTTCCATGAGATCTTTACATTGCAAATGAATGGAAGATTCAGTTCAAAATTTGCTGAATAAATTTTGGCCTTGTGTAGGATGTCAGATAAATGAATTTTGTCTTTATACTTGCTGAATGAATGAATGTCAAGGTTATGGAAGCATGTTCTTAAAGTATTGTATAAGTACCTTGGGGGCAGAGACTGATTTTGATTATTGTCTTTGCAGCCTAAGTAGCTAGAAAGCCTTAGCACGGAGTAGATACTTAACCAAGATGCATGGAATTGAACTGAATCTTTAATACCTCCTCTCTTCATGGGTACTAAATAAAAAGATAAAAGAACATTCTCTTACTAAATACAGAATGTTCCATTTTAATCTAAAATCAGCTGCCAGCTGGCAGAAAAGTTGTTTATACATCTTAAGGCATTGCTATGACTCATTTTCTTAGGTTAGATAACCTTTATACACAGGGCATCTCGAACATTTTAGTGCAGTTTAAACTTTTAATACCTTTAATTAGCCATACACTTTAATAGCTTAAAACGACACCGAGACATTTGAGACATCTCCAGTGCTACTTTGATGAAAATGGAGAAAGAAATGGTGCATTTGAAAATAGAGGAAAAAAAGTCAGAAACGTAAAAAATAAAAATCACATTTATTTAAACAAAAATATACACACAGTGTACAATGAATATGGCTTACACAGAACAAAACCAAAAAAAAAATGAGTTTCTAAAATATCAATGAAAAGGAGCTGCTGTAAGTATCTGTGCATCATTCTCCAAAGAAGAAATACACATTGTCACTTCAACTGGAATAGATACTGTGTCCTAGGGGATAACAAGGGCCAAAGCAGCCTTTTGCATAGTACCACAAGAAACAGAAAAGTGGGTATAGGGCAAAATAAGAAGTAACAATATATCCATTCCAGAGTACATATGTACAGAAGGTTGTGTACATGTCATGGTAAGAGGACATTGATGAGTGAAGTGATCCTGGTGAAGTGGTATCTACACTGTACTACAAAATGGCATCCTGAATGTATAATAATATCACTTTGGATTACAAAACGAATGCAAGACTAATATCGGCAGTGAAGTAAATTTAAAGAAATTGATGTAAACCCTAATTCCTAGTCTACTGACTTGTATAAGGCCATGAATAAGAGACCACTATAGATGAATCCTGCCAGTAAACTTATTTTCTGAGAGTCAGTTAGATTCACAGAGTGACTGAATCTTTTCTTTTTTGCTCAAAAGGCACCATGATTGATTAACTGATAGTCTGTAGGCCTGAAAAGGGCATCCTCCATCTTAACAAACCCAACTTGCTCATAGCAAGACCTTTGAAGACAGATCTGTCTTAACCATACTAGTTCATACCACCATCAGTGATGTCTTCTACTAGCTCTTTCTGTTTTTTTTTTTCTGGTTATTGTTTTTAAGTGATAACCATAGCTCTCATTTCTTTCTATGTATTAAATTCTAAACTTCTATAGGGTCATTTCTTCTTTTTCATATTTAGGGAGAGGGATCAGTGATGTCTTCTACTGGTTCATTGTTTTTTGTCTTTTTTTCTGCTTATCATTCCTAAATTTTAACCATAGCTCTCTTATTTCTTTCTATGTATCAAATTCTAAACCTGCATAGGATCATTTCTTCTTTTCATATTCAGAGAAAGTGATTATATAGGGAAATATGACAGTTCTATTTTGTACCATTTTTTACATTTTCCATATGCTTGCCTGTACCTTATATCTATGTATAGAATATAGCATAGGCATATATGCCTTGACAGAAACAACTTATTCTTTTCAGAATGCAAATGCCTTACACACCTATCTGTATCTTCCTTGATAACAAAATTCAAAGACTGGTTGCCATGTTCTACAAGTGTGAAGACAAACCTCAGACTTCCAAAATCTCTGCTTTAATGGTTTTCTCATCATTCACCCTAAACATTCATGTCATTTCCCCCATTTTATAAGGCTTTGTCTTTATTAGTATCACCTATTGGACACAAAGCTCCCATTAATAACTGCCAAAGGAAGAAAAGACAAAATCCATATAGTTTGTGCTCTTATAATCCCCTTTAGAAAACCTAGAAGTATCAATATGGAAAATGCCTGGCTTGTTTGGGTTATGGATGTACCGCAGTGATGTGAAATCATTTCAGAACTGTCTGGCAACTACACATATCACAGCAAATCATTCTTTTCTGTAGTCTGTCATTTTTTTTAAAACCTCCTAGCTATTAGGAATGCCTTGTGCTCAATGTGTTTCCCTCACTGGGTAACTGCTGATCACAGTTTTTCTCCAACTAGATTTTAAACCCAGTGATAAAAGTTAATTTATTTCTTCAGAGATTACAAAAGACACCACATCTATTGAGCTAAACAAATGAGACCCTGCACTTCTTGGAAATCAGGCACCTACAACATCTGGCGTGATTTAGCAGATTGCCAGAGTTTAATTTGCTTAAACTAACAGTTTGAGCAGCAATTGATCTATTTCTTAGAGGCTGGGCATACTAATACATCATTTTTTTCCCCCTCAAACTTGTAGCAAATGCTAAGGAGATGAACATAAAAATTCACTTCCCAAAGACTGTGCAGGGACAGTCTCCGTTCACTTCTGTTTCCTTGTTCATGTGTAGCATGCTCATTGTAGTTGCTAAAACTTCCATTATGTGACATCAGAGAGAGATGAGTTGGGGAATGTTCTCAATCTTCTCTATGACTTGATCATTAAGGGTAATCAAACATCAGTATTAGCCATAGTCATTTTTTTAATGGAAATCATTAAAACAGGATCAAGAATCACATTTAAAAAATCCCTGTTCCATTGAAAGGAATTGCAGAGTTTGAAGTAATTTTAAAAGGCTTGCTATTCTATGTGTGTGTGCATTCATGTATAATGTACTGTTTTATAGTATTTTGATTTTAATGATAAAGAAACTGCTTGGGATCCTAGGCTCATAGTATCATAGATTTAGAGCATGAGGGACCTATAAGGTCTTTCAATCCAAACCCTTCATGAAGGACACTAAGGCCGAGAGCAGTGAAATGATTTGCTCAGGGACATTCTTGTTGTTCAGTTGCTTTAGTCATGTCTGACCCTTCGTGACCCTATTTGGGGTTTTCTTGGTAAAGATACTGGAGCGGTTTTCCATTTCTTTCTCTAGCCCATTTTACAGATGAGGAAACAGGGTTAAGCGACTTGCCCAGGGTCACTGGGCATCTGAGGCTGGATTTGAACTCAGGTCTTCCTGACTCATAGGACTACGATGTGATCCACTACACCATGGAAAGTGACATGACTACCTAAAATGGCCCTGAATATATAATGAACCTAGGAAATATCTGAACAACTGTGGAAGAAAGACTATATTCATAACTTCATCTTGCTGGCCTTCAGTTTCTTTATCATTAAAATCAAGCCGTAAGGTTGATTTCTCACCTACAATTCTAATTTTATGTATTAATGTATAGTAACTCTTATTGGTAATGTTTCATTTTATGCAAAACGATTGACTTATTTGAGAGAAGAAAGGACCCCCATAGAAATGAAGCTGAAGGTGATACATTCATTAAGTGCTGCATTATGAACCTGGCCTAAGGAGGCAGGCAGTTAAAGGAAAGTGAATTCCCTTTTCCCTGACATCTTCAATCAAAGTCTTAGTAACAATGTGGTAGGTGCAAAGTAGTGATTCTTTTTAGATTGGTGGTCACTGAATTTCCTTCTTACTCTGAGATTCTGTGATTCTTGTCGATTTGATCAGAGGACAGCTTTAACTACATTTCACTAAATCGATATAGTTATTTTGGTTGTGGCATATGGCCAACGACAGCAAGCCTGCATACGGTTTGGACAAATGAATTCAGATGCATTGTATATGTGGTTATAATGTTAACACCTGGCTCAAACTGCTATGTTTGACTGTTCAAAGGGGGAGTTTCCAGAAAAACAAAAAGCAAAAACAAACCTCTTTTTTTGTCCTTGCATTGACCATAAGTAAGGTCCTGCTCTGTATTATAGCTTTTGTAGCTCCTTTTAGATAGCCAGTGCAGAATGAATCAGTATTTTCTGGAAACTGTGGTATGGTAAGAGTAGAGATACGTCATGGGCCAAATACAGCATTATGTGATCATTCCATTCATTGGTATGGTGGAAAGAATGCCAGATTTGGAGTCAGAAGCACCAGGTTTGAATTCTTCTTCTTACTGCTTGTGGGACCTTTGACAAGTCCTTTTACCTCAGTTTCAATATCTGTAAGATGAGCTCTAATTTATGATCTCATTATCCTTCTAGCTCTCAAACTACAATTCTAGAATCCTATGATTTCTGTCACACAAATATCCCACTAGGAAAGGATTACTTGGGGATACCTTTAAAAGAGAAGCTGAAAAACACACACACACAACAAAATATTTTACTTGACATTTCCTCCTTGACTTAAAAAACCTATAGGGATAAGGTGGAGAATGTCTGTGGAATAGAAAAAGAGAGAAAATGGCTTCCTGAGATAAGTTTTGAAATGTTTGTCAGCAGTGGAAGAAAATCCTTGTGGGAACTAAGTGTGAATTTTTATGATAAACTCCACTTTAAAAAATGTGCTCATGTTTGGTCAGAGGAGAAATGTAGAAAGGCATCCAACTTTCCTATGATATAAGGGAAATAAAAGAATTCTATAGTAACAGTAGTCTGAAGTCTATATAGAATAATGAGACTGATATCTGTCTGGTTGGAGACCATTGAAGTAGCATGTAGAAATTAAAGTAGGAAAAGATAATTTAATGAAAAATAAACTTCCTTTCAGATTATGAAAGTATTAAACATAGCTTATCAGATCAAACAGCATGGCTTAGAAGACAGAGTGATCAAGAAGATCAGAGTTCAAGACCTGCCTTTCAGCATATTAATTAATAATGTGATCATAGCAAAGTCATTAAACTTCCCAGTGTCCCAGACAACTGTTTCAGATTACCAGTTGGATTGATCTGCATTGTTGGAGAGAATTTCCAGACCAGGGAACTCCTCACACCAATGAAAATATGGGGTGGGGGGAGCAAAAAAGAAAGTAGTCAGGGATTTTCTCTCCCCTCCCCATGTAAAACATACATTTCACTTTCTAAAAGGGGAAAATGACAGTGTATTTGATCATTAATAATGTAATCAATAGATGGAGCTCTTTCCAACTTTGGACCACAGTTTGCTGCTTTGAGCATGGCGCTAGAACATATTGAGAAACTAGAGCTTTTATATGCATCTGATGTGGTACCCATTGTATCAACCCATTTTATCTTTTTTTTTTTAATCCATGAGCATAGGAGCTATCACTCAAAACATCTCTATGGATTTATACCATACCATAATACAAAGATATGCTGCCACAGATGTTCCAACAAGTCCATGGAACTGCCATCTCACCCATTTGGGTATTCCCATCAATACTGTGGATTGGCACCATCCACAGTTATCCAATATCAGGGAAAACTGGGGGCTTCAATCAACAGACATGGAAACCAACAGCTTACTGTTGGAAGGCTGCCCAGTAGGTGTTAAACCCAATCAGCCTGGCAACCCACTTGAGGGATGAAGCACTAATGTTTTCACAATGCTTCAGCTCATAAGCCAAAATATTAAATGGAACTGATGGCTTGGCTCAAAAGCCTACAAAGCTAATACATGTTCACTGAAGAGTCAGACAGATTTATAGGGCAGGATAGAGTATTAGACATGTTGGTCTTCCATGATCCTAAATAGGACGTGTATTTCAGCTGAAAACCCCCCAGAAACAAGGGTCCTTAATCTGGGGTTTATGAACTTGATTTTAAAAAGTTTAATAATTGTATTTCTATATAATTAAGAATTATTCAAAGAAGGAGTTTGTAGGCTTTACCAGGTTGACAAAAATATCCATGATACAAGAAAAGTTTACAAACCTGGTTACCCTGCAGTCCATAATTAATATATATTAATTGGATATTTCTACCTGATAGGTCCTTAGGATGTGCCAAGTTCTAAAGGCTAACCCGCCATGAAGCATTCATTTCTGTGGAACAGGACAACTTCACATAAAAGAAAGTTATTACATAAATATATATTTTGTTTTTTTCAACCTGGAATTTGGACCTCAGGGTCCACTGAAATGACTCTCTCCCTTAAAATAACCAGTGCTCTTTTCCCAACTTTTTTTATGAGCTGGTGGGGGAGCAGGGCCCAGCACTGGACTCAGTCATGAAGATTAAACTCTAGTCCTAGTTTTGACACTGTGAGCTTGGACAATAACCCAAGCTCTGCCACCTGATTCAACCTCACTGGGGCTCAGTTTTGACTTGGAAAACATTAAACTAGATGTTCTTTAACATGTCAAGTTGGATAAAATGTACCCTCTAAAGTTCTTTCCATCTGTAGGAGCCTTTGAATTGTTAGCTTTCACTAGACCAAAAAATGTTTTGACGTACAGATGAAAATGAAAACTTTCATATTATCCTGCAGAAAACATTAGCCATGTCTAAAAAGGCACATTCCTATGTATTTACCTCTATCATACAAATACACTGTATTTTATACAGTATATATATAATTTATACATTTATAGTAGATTCTTAGCAACCTACTATCAAGGTTTCTAAGAGACCATAGAGCTACTTTATTGATACTTAACACCTCTCATTGAATCCAAGACACTAGAAGAGTTTAGTTTCTTGGGAATTTTCCATTTGGGTAACACCAGGCTACCTATATTAAACTTTCCTTGAAGTTTCAATTGAAAAAAAAAATCCACTTTGTCTCTAAGCCAAGGAACTCTTAACTGTGGGTCTGTGAACTTGTTTTTTAAAATATCTTGACCACTCACTATATCTCACTATAGTTGTTTCCTTTATAATCCCATACATTTTCTTTTGTGCATTAAAAAAAATCATTTTAAGAACAAGTATGTAGGTTTTACTAGACTACCAAAGTGGGCCATGACATCAAAGAGGTTACCTAACTCCTCCCCTTAGAGTTATCACAGCTCTGACTAGTTCAGGGTGGTTGAAAGTCAATGATATCACTTAGAATCTAAGAGCAAGGAGAAACAACTGAGTTTAGCATGTAAGAAGCACCAAAAATAAGGCAAAAAAGAAAGCTACAGGAGAGCCTTTTTCCTCCTTCGTAGTCAAACCCTAGATGGTTTTTTTGTTTGTTTTGTTTTTGTGGGGGGGTTTTTTTGTTCTTGTTTTTTTTGGTTAACTACTCCTCTAGCAAGTAGCCATTCGTTGTACATAAGCACAGAGGGTGATTTGACCTGGAGGGGTGGCCATGTCCCCTGAAAGCATTCTTCTTGCTATTTGCTCTGAAGCTCTCTGTCCCAAGTCCAATTTCAGATGTCCCTTTCGAGTGTTACTGTTTCTCTTAGCTCCTGTGTGAGGGCCATACGCTCTGACCTATGCACAGGCAGTGGCAGGGAGTGCTTGAAACAAGTGTTTGCCTTCTAGAGAACATTTCTGTGGAAGTGTTTTCTGTTTTATTAGCCATACGTATACACCCACTTTGGGACTGAAGGGACTTCTCAGAGGGCTTGGGCAGCGTCTGTCTCATAGCACCCCAGGATGAGATAGTCAGTCCTTTTACCAGAAGTAAGACTCTTAAGGAATTTTTTGATGACATAATGAGTTTCTTGTTTCAAATTAGCAAATTTTTTTGAAAATTTCTCATTTAAGTACCATGTTTCCAAGGTAGAGGCCTTCTGAATGAATACTAAACAGTGGGTCAAAACTAATGCCTTGAACTTCAGGACGTTCTTGTACTTAGGGACTGGAAATAGAATATTCTATATAAGACATCCCCCCTCCCCACTTAATCCCCAGAATAATTGCCAACAGTTCAGTTCACCTTAAAACTTATTGTATTGATAACTAATTCAAGTAATTTCTAGATTTGTGCACATGCCTCCTCCCATTAATGATCAAAAAAAGTGTATATTATGCAGTTGAGACATATTTGTGTTCCTGTTTACATTTGGGGGAACTTATGAGTCAGCTTTTCCGTATGTCCCCTCAGGTGGTCTGTAGTACTTGGGGAAAGCCATCAGTTGTAGCATGTTGAATGCATATTTTCTGCATTTGATATTCTTCAGAACATTCTCTATGCGGCATCCTTCTCTGGTAAAAGGGGAAAAAGCACAACTTCATGAAACACAGAATAAATAAATATGTTTTTTATTTGTTCAATGCAGAGTTGCAGCAACAGTCCAAGTAAAAATAACAAAGATTCAACTCTACATTTTTGTTTTTTGTTTCTTTGTTTTTCCCCCACAAGTGATGATACATCTTACAAAATTAAATCCAAGGCCAGGCCCAATACCATTATTGCCCTCAGAAAGAGATGATTAAATTCTTTGCCCTTAACATATATTTAAGTTTTAATAGACTTTTTAAATATAATTAACTCCACAATACACCTTTACTTTAGTTTCAGAAATATATCTGCCTTTTATATATCTTTTTTTTCCCACAAATTAATTTCTCAGACTTTTAAAAACACATTAAAATCTCTATGTAGCCCTAAAGATGCAGGTTCTAGGAATAAGGCATTGATTAAGTCTGGCCCAATAGATTTTCTAAAGGAAAGTTTTATCTCCATTTGATTTCAGTATGTTAAGCTGTGCAATGAAAAAAAGTGAACATGGCTTTCCAAACGGCCTGATCCAAGTCTCTGCTTTATAAAGGGAGGGGGCTTGTTCACAGACAGTACAAAAGTCACAAATGCCGAAAATGGTGCATCAAGACACAAGCAAGACTTTGTTAAAAAGAATAGAAAAGTATCTAGGAAAAGAAATCAACAGAAACAACAGTTACAAACAGATAAATTCAATTACAAAAACAGAACTCAGTTTTGTCTCCTTAGGGTTACTTGACAGAAGAGGGTTAGTCGCAGCAAAGAAATGACATGACCCACCAACAGGGGAAATCAAACAGAAGGTCTGGCCAGTCAGCTGAAGACAACGATGAAGGTAGCACAACAAAAATTAATGCTACCCACTCCCACATCAATAGGACCTGTTTCAGAGTTTGACTGTGTTGTGCAAAATCAGTTTCCGTTTCTTCAAATTCATTTAATTGGAAGAGGAAAAGGAGGCTTGGATCTTCAAGCTTTCGGGATCCTGCTTTTTGTCTTATTTACAAGACATTAATTTAGCTATTTTTTTTTCCTTTTGGGCTAATAAACGATGGGAAAATTTTCTCCAGGAACAAAAAGAGCTAACAATTCACTGAATGCATAGTACTTCTTAGATTTTTAAGAAAATAAAACAAACAAACAAAAAACCCAACACTGTACAATTCAAACATTTGTATTTTAAATTCTGTGGATCTGAAAATGTAGAAATAGCACAGGATCCCCCCGCCCCTCCTCAATTTAAAGTTTGTTGCCATTTGTAGAAAAGAAACAGAAAAGTGAAACTTATTGATATTTGGCTAATAGTAAAGCAAGACTTAAAATGAGCCACACAACCAGCAGGTGTGAGCTGACAAGCAGCAAGGCGACGGGATAGAAGTGACGAGAAGTTGGCTTGTTATCAATTAGACAGCCTGTCTCGGGATCATCCGATTCATTCAGTACTCCCTGGGTTTGTCTGCTGTGAAACAGGGGAAGTTAGGGGATGGAGGGAAAAAAGAAGAGTAGAGCATTCACACAGCAGAGAAAATCAACAATTAGGAATTCTGACAACACACAAGACAGTTATTTCAGGGATGGCTCTCTACTAAACAATTCCAAATGCAGTCTTTGGACTTTCTGCAGTGCTGGAATGACAGGCAGCATGAAGCCAGGAGTGCTTTCTCTCTTTGAGGAAGGAAGAAGAGAGAAATATCCTGATAATTTTAATGTGTACTGAAGTTCTACATGCGGGTTAGAAGCAAGAGCTCATCACAGCATAAATAAGCCCAACTTTAGGAATAAAAGCAACTTATGGATTAGTTTGAAGGAAAAAATAAATGAGGAAATGCTTTTTTTAAGAAGACAATGAAATAGAGGAAAGCAGGGATACAGAATCTGCAAGCGGGTGTTTATGGCACATTTTCACACTAGTTCATGCAAACCCACAACTTTTTATATAATGAGCGCAAAGTGACCCAAATGTTTTGTCAAAAAATACTTTGGCACTTTTGTGAAAGATCTGTACATAATAGATGTTTAACAAATGTATGTTGAATTAGATTGGATAAAATTAAGCCAATAATGCCATTGGTGCTGTCCACAAAGCGGCATTGGCTCATTTTTTATCAAACAAAAGGTCAAATCAAGTTGCCTCTTGTTCATCTAACTTTGCTACAGTGAAATGTGTTTAAAATATGCTTCTTGAGTCATTAGAAGAGAGGAATTTAGCTTCAATGAACACCTCTACCCAAATAATGCCAATATTTGATCTATATCCCTGACCTCCTCCCGGAGTCCCAGTTCCACGCTTTTAACTATCTATTGCCTCTGGATACATGTTCCACTGTTTCCTGAAAGACAGCAACCCAAATTCAATCCATCCTCCCTCAGTCCCTGTCACCCTGCCCTAACCCCCCGCCCCAACTTCCCCATTTATGTTGAAGGCTCATGCGATGTTCCCCAAGCATCCAGGGTCAAAACTTTATAGATATCTCCAATTCCTCCTCCTCTCTCAAGCTCCAAGCCCCACATCTAACAAGTTGTCAAGTTCTAAGAATTTTAGCTCCACAATATCTCTTTATCTGCTTCTTTTCCATTCTCATTGAAACCATCCTAATTCAGGTTCCCATTGCCAATCAATTGGGCTACTGTAATTAATGCTCTGACCACAGAGACAGCTTGGTATAGGGGACAAAGTGCTGGTCTAAGAGTCAGGAAGATGTTGGGTTCAAATCCTGCCTAAGATAGTTACTAGCTGTATGACTCTGGGTAAGTCACTCACCTTCTCTGGGGTTCCAGTTTTGATCTATAAAAAAACAAGACTTGACAATCTCCAAGGATCCCTTTCAGCTCTAAATCTATGATCCAATACTCCTATGATCTTCCTGTCCCCAATGTATCTGTCCACACTGTTGCTCACATAATCTTTGTTTTGGTATTTTTCCTAAAGCATGACTTTAACAGCGTATCCTAATAGGAATTAGACTGTTAGATCCCTGAAGACACACGCTACATCTCATTTCACTTTTGTATCCCTGGGGCTTAATTAATGTAGTGTGTTACACACTATAGATTGCGGCAAATTTAATGGTATATTGAAAATTAAAATAAAGGTGTATTCACAGAATGAACGTCCTAGCTGCAAAATGGAAAAAAACAAAACAAAACAAATACAGTACTTTCAACAATACTAATGATCACATTTTGGCAATCCTTTGCCATGGTTAATTCAAACTGACCACATGGAAATCTGAAATAATTTTCTTAAAGCACAAATCTAACTAAGTCATTCTCTGCTCAAGAAGCTTCAATGAATATGAACTTTTCTTTCTGACATTTAAAGCCTTTCACAAATAATTTTCATAGGATCATAGACTTAGTGGTAGAAGCGACCTTAAGAGTCCATCAAGTATAACACCCTCATCTTGCCGATGAGGAAACTCATTTTAAATTCATTTTACAATGAAGGCCAGAGATGTTAAGTGACTTGCTTATTCCATTTAAGTGACAGAGACAAGAGATGAAGCCAAGTCCCCAGCTCCTAAGTCAGTGCTCTTTACACTATTATCTTTCAGACTACTTTTCTGGACTTATTTCAGACTTGGGTTAGTTGTAATAAAGCATTACTCTTCCCATCATACGCTCTATGAGCCAGTCAAACTTGGCCACTTGCTGTTTCCCATGAAGAGCACTGCATCTTCCAATTCCATATCATTACACAGTTTCTTTCCCATTTGGGAGAGATAATTCATTCAGCTATGGAACCCTGACCTTGGACTGTGCTGATCTGACTGCTGAGTGAGTAAAAATGTACCTAACCCGCTACCTCTGGCTAGCTCAACATTATGAGTCACATTAATCCAACCATGGCACTTCGCCTTCTATCCAGCTACTGGGCACATTCTTCTTCCCATCACATCAATACTATCATTGCTTTTGGAAAGAGCACTAAAATAGATGAGTCTATGGTTCCACTCACCTTTCTTTTTGCTTCTCAGATTAAAAACTCTTCCCTGACCACTATTTCCCTGTATGTTGAATCCTAGAATTAGAGTACAAGCTCCTTGAGAGCAGGAAGAATTGCCTCACTTTTGTATTTGATACCTGAACACCTAGCACAGTGAGTGTTATGTAGTAGGCACTTAATACTTTTTCATTTATTCATTCACTCAAAGTTGTATAATTTTTTTCTGGGTTTCCTCTCATTCTACTAACTCATAGCTCCTCTACAACTTAATAAACGGTCTTTGTAAGTAGTTGGAGGCAACAAATTCATCACTGTGGTTAAGCTGGTGAATAGTTTCTCTGAACTTTGGTCCTCAGAACTCCAAAACTGCCTGTTGGCTGAGTCTGTAAAAACAGCCTTTCCAGCTAGGTAACACTGGCCAGAACTTGTGTTCCACTGGCACAGTCTTTAAGACCCTATAAGATTGCATATGCTGCATTGGCATCAAAAGGCTTCAGTGATGGACCCCTTAAATGATATTTACCATTTGTTCACCTCCTTCACACAACTGAAATTCTGGGTATTGCTGTGTTCCTTCAACTCCTAAATTTTTAGGAAAAATGCATTGCGAACTAACAAGGTAAAGAGGATCTGAGCTTCTTCTGATGACTTAGGGATCCCAATAGTAGGTGTAGGAAGACTGGAAATCATCTGGGTGTCTGTTAAAAGGCCAAATGGAAACCAAGTAGATAATAGATAAACAGGTGAATACTTGGCTTAGGTAGAGATAGCACCTACAGTATAACTGTGGAAAATCTGGACACAGGTCAGACTCAGTACAACTATAAATACCCAGGATATCCCTGGCACTTCTTCCCCAATCCAACTTACAGTCAGGGGCTTTAATCAGGAAGGAAAAAGTCTTCAGCCTCAAATGAAATCTCTGTTCTCTTCTTACCCTAGGCAAGTTTCCTCAGGGCTCAGTACTTCCTACAGCTCAAGCCCTTGCATCAAGTTTAGGAGGCCAATAATATCAGCTTTTCAAAAACTGTGAACTGATTGAACCATTCTATCTCCTAAATCTGAGATATAAAAGTATGACTTGGCAGCCTAAAAAAAAGAAAAAGAAAAAGGAAAGAAAGGAAGGATAAACCAAGGGAAACATAGCTGTAAAACAAAATAGCTGTCCTCTCTCCTCCTATCCCCTAGAAAATGATTACACAATAAGCCATTATCAGGGACAAACAAGATGATAACTTTAGAGCCAAAAGAGACCAATGTCATCCTTCAAATTAGTTTATCACATAAGCTAATCTGGTGTTCAACAGATCACTAAGTACTTGGGATACTGGAATGGTAATATTTAATTGAGGGAGGGAGATGAGGAAAAGAGAAGCTAGAGGCTTGTGTATGAGATAAGGGAGGGGAAGAATTCAAGCAGTTGGCATGTATCTTGTAGGGGAATAGAGGGAGAGAAAGGGAATGTGGTTGCCAAGAGTAAAACCGAAAACAAATATATCCCCCTTAATTCACAGTTTTGTTTCAAGGCCAAACAGCCTTTTTGGATAACTACAAAGAAGGCTGAATTATAAGTCTCTCCAAATATGTGAGCCTTCTGGAAACCCCATCAGTTTGTCCTTTGTACCAAAGGCATGCACAGTTCTGGGAGATGTCACTTCTGTTCAGGTAGAACAGTATAGACACATTCCAACTCTGACTCTGGGATGAGCTTCACCTGTGCCTGTGGGAGCAGCACAGTCAGCAGGAAGTAGCTACCACCATGGAAGTGGGACATATAAGGTCTTAGAATAAAGAGAGCTCAGAATGGGGGAAGCTGCTTGAGTTTGAAAAAATGTCAACTCTGACATAATCTTTCCATTTTGGGTCCATAAACTTTGATAGCATCTACCCACTTTGGACTGACTCTTTGTTCAGGAGACTAAGTTTCCTCACCTGTTCAAAGATAAGGTAGGACTATAATGGATTCTGAGTGCCCTTCTGTCTCTAGAGCTTTGATCATATGAATCGATTCTCTCAGCTCTGTTCTCTATTTGTGTGACCTTGGGCCAACACTTAATGTCCCTGGGTCTCATTTTCCTTAACTGCAAAACGAAATTCTACTGGGTGGCTTCTAAGGTCCTATCTAGTACTGAATGTGTGATCCTATGATAGTATTCAACTCAATTATTAGATATTAGCACTGTTTCCCCTTTTTCTTTCTCCTCCTCCCCTCCTTCAGCAATCCCCCCCCCATGCTTAAAATGATTTCTACTCTCCTCTTGCTTGGAACTTTGCCTTTCTTTACTCAGGGGAAGATTAACCTTTCCCAGAATGGGCCAGAGTTTTATCATGGACAAATCTCTACCAAGCTGCAGTTCAATGGCAGTAGTACATCTCTGAAAGGACCAACAATTCACACTGTGTTCTCATGGTGTCACTATTTAGATGAATTACGCAGATGAGTTCAATGGCAAATTACTAGGATAAAAGTTCTCTGTCTTGGTGACAAGCATAGACACAGCCTTGATAAATGTTATACAGCTTCACTACTGCCAGAGGGGAATCAGTAATCCCACAGTCACACTCTCTATGGATTAGCCAATCAGTCCAGTGAGCAATGAAGGTTAGAGAATTATAATCATTTATGATAAGAAGGATAAATGTGAATAAACACTTCAAAGTGAGAAAATTGAGAATCTCATACAACTTTACTCTGGTGATATCTGAATGCATATCTTGTGCAGTAATGTGGCATTCCCTATTGGGGAAGAAATGCCTTATATTAGACAAAAATAGAAAAGAAAGTTCTTTTCCATGTGAGCAAAGTAACGAGATTCCTCAATTGACACCGAGCTACTGGATTTCAATTGTTCTGCTGTTCTGGTTTTCCGTGAAATAACAACAAATTATTAGCCAAGGGAAGACAAAAATCCCAGAGGCCAAAAACAGGTGACCTGCCAGGTCCTCCTGACCTTTAGAATGTTCTTAGTTAAATTAAGCTAATCATAAGAAATGTCAGTTTACCTGCAGTCTCCAAAGTAGGAGGATCTAATGGTTTGTTTTTATCTGAATTCTTATCCCTCTTCTTGTTGTATGATGCAGGTGCTCAGGTAAAAGGGCTGAGTATCCTACACTACTTACTGGTGGTACATATATATGTAAATGTATCCACACATATACAAATATATACATGTATATATGTACATATGTATATAATGTATGTATATATGTATATACACACACATACACACACCTGTACTGCTGGTAACCAGGACATTGTTTCTCAGTTAGCTCCATTCATGTTTAGTTGTTATCGATGGGCAGCCTGGCATAATGGAAAAACACTGGAACCAGAGTGAGACAACCTGATTCTCCCTAATTATAGTTCTGTGATCTTGGACAAGTCACTTAATCTCTGTCAGCCTAGGCTTTCCCATCCAGGGAATTACAATATCTAGATTACCTGGCTTATCTAGAAAGAGAGTAACCTGTCTGAGCTCTTTCCCCTCTCTCTCACCTCCCACACCCAATCAGTGTTTCTGTGAATAAAAGTAAGTAGACACTGAAATTTTATTTCAAACAATCTATCTGGATGACTGATTCCTGCCCCCCCATCCCTTCACACACCCCCGAAACACACACACACACACACACACACACATACACACACTCACACACACTTCATCTGGATATTGTAGTAGTATAAAAACACTGTCTTAAACTCTGGTTTCTGTGAGAATGAATCATTTTAAAGCAGCGAGTCAATGTATAGCTTTCTATTTTCATGACACTGCCCAATGGTCAGTCAGTCCCTTCTACCTTAGGCCTTCTTTATAATTACTTGGAATTTATTGCCATCTCTAAAAAGATGAAAGATCACTTTACTTCCCCTGAAGAAACCTGTGGCCCTCTTCCTTCTCAGGATAATGTCTTTAAATGGAAGTAAAAATATCTAAGAATATTTAAGGAATCAATTATATTGAAATGCAGATATTAAAATATCTTTTAAAAAACATTTCATGATCCCATGGATCCCCTATAATATCTCATTTGATCCTCACAACAATCTATGAGGAAGTCTTTCTTCATCTCTCCATTAGAATGTAAGCTCCTTGGGGTCAGAGACTATTTGGAATTTGTCTTTGTACACCTAACATCCACCACAGTGCTTTGTATGTAACAGACACTAAATAAACATTTTAGTTAAGCTGAATGGAGATAAGTGTTAATATATTAAAAAAACTTCCATTTGCTTTTTAGGGAGAAACCTTTACCATCCTATGGCAGGACTGGTATGGAGGTCTATTGGTATAAGGGCTAATGGAGAAGAGGGACAGAGGTAACCTTCTTCTGAGAGGCAGCATGGGGATGTTGATACAGGACTGGTCTTGGAACAAGTAAGACAAGGGTTCAAGCTGTGCTTCTGATACATACCAGCTGTGTGACCCTGCATGAGTCACTTCCACTCTTAGACACCCAGGCAGCTCTCTAAGACTATAAGTTACAGATGAGCTGCCAATCAGCATGAGTTAGGGGAGTTTCCACACTGAGATTTCCTTATATTGATATAACCATGGGGCTGTACCAAACAAACAACAACAAAAAAAGAAAAATCTTATTCTGGAGAATATGAAAAATAATTCATGGTTAGGATTAAGCCAAAATGAATGCACCTGGGGCCATCAAAAAACATCCCCTTGAAAGAATTAATGCCTTGCTAAATAGTTTTCTCTATCCATTTTGCTGGTAATACTGAACATGATGACACAATTGTGGCAGGGGGTGGGAGAAGAGAGAGTAAAACATTTATTAATCTGCTATCTGTACTTGGCTAAGTACCTTATAGATAATATCTCATTTGATCTTCACAATAATCTGTGCCCATTTTACTGATTAGGAAACTGAGGCTCAGATTTGTCCTGGCTCATATAGCTAATGTGTTCAAAGCAGGATTTGAACCTAGATCTTATTGACTCCATGTCCAGCATTTCATCTATTTGGCCAAACGGCTCAGAAAATCAAGGTATTGGGTCTGTTGGAAGACTGCTGTATCTTTAAGCTATCTTTTTAAATACAGTTATCAAGATGAATAAAACTTCTTTTATATGCCTGCCAAGTGAAAACCACTAAAAATCAAAAAGAGAGGGGGCAGTGGTGAAATTGATTAATTTGTTGTTTTCAGACTTTAATCTCTGGAGACAATGATACATTTAAGAAAGTGCCTCAGACATAATAATCATCATTAGCTGGCTGTTCTTAAAAGCCCATGGCAGGAACTGACAGAAGACAAAATGTGGAGATGAGAGTTTCATGAAATGCCCCATTGCCCAGCATGACTCAGGGAATCAATGGAGGCTACACCCCAGGCTTCACAGGGGGAATGATACAGGTGGTCATACCCCTGCCAGAACAAATCTTGGACTCTTAAGTACTTTGTAAATGGAAAAATGCAAAGGAGTTGTTGAGCAGCTCTATTAATAACATATCCACCAGGGAACTTTGGGGAATCATTAATTAGCAGCTGTCTTGCAAAGTGCTCTGAAAATTCAACATCATTGTTAGCTATAGTCATTAGATGCTCTTTGGGTAAGCGAAGCACAGAAGGCTGTACCTGTGTATTTGACCTGTGCAGGCCTGCAGTGGGGGGGTGGGGGAGAAGAAGTGGCAATCATTTCCAGTTTTCTGCTGAAAATTCTCACCAGTTCAGCAAGTGTTTAATAAACACGTCATGAGCATCAGGGTCTAAGCACCAGCCTCTGTCTTCAAGGAGCTTACAATCCAAGCAAATGTAATGAATGGGCTCTTGTCCAATTTGTCTGAAGTAGTGAAAGGCAAAATTGCAAAACCTCAAAGTCTTATTCTGAAACACAGAGGTGGCACCTTAAGAGGCTAATTCTATAAACAAGACTGGCTACTCAATGGGCTTGATGGGCCCCTAGTCTCCTATTGCCCTTTCCTTTCTTCCAGCAGTTGCACAGACTGACAGCTTAGGGAATTGCTTGGCCAGGTCAACTCTTCCTTTTTCCTCTGTTGATCCTAGACATAGATATTGTTTACCTTTTGCTCACATAAATCCCTTTAAATATTAATGTGAAATAGAAAAAAAAAGCAAAACCAACATTTTTTCCCAACTGTTATGTTTCTATAAGCCAAATTTATCCTTTCTCCTATTTCAACCCTCTCCCCAAATCTAATCCCTCACTCTAGTATGCTTTCTCTATGTAAATAGCATCTGTCTTTCTAGTCCCTGGGCTTGAAAACCAGCTATCATATATGACTTCTCCCATTCTCTTTCCCTTCCTGTCAACTCTGATGCTAACATTCCTCTTACATTTATAGACCAGGGATCAGGGATTTAAAGGTCTACAGGATGTTTGGGTTCATTTAGTTTAACCTGCTCAGTTTACAGAGTTATTAAGTGATCTGCCTGAGGTCACATAGCTAATAAGTGGCAGAGGGAAGAATTTACCATGAATCCACTCTCTTCCTTCTAGTTCAATGTGACCATTATAGTTCATGCCCTCATTATTTCTTGCTCAGACTTCTTCCCCACCCCAACCCATGTCATTATCTTGGCATGGGCTTCTAACACCCTGAATTGTTAGTTCATTAGTTTCTAAAACTTTTAAGACTTCTGTCTCTATTCTACTGTGGTGACACCTCAAATCTCACTATTTCTGGAAATTGCTCCCCTTCCAAGATTCCAAACTCAGCAATTCCCCTCTCTAAAATAACAAAAAAACCCCCCAAAACCAAAAACAATTATCCTTAGAATTGCATTATTACCTAGAGGATAGAGCATTGGATGTGGAATTTGGAAGACTTGAATTCAAATCTCACATCTGATGCACATTAGGTATGTAAATTTAGCCAAGTTCTCTCTGAGTCTCAGTTTCCTCATTGGCAGAATGAGGATGGGCAGCTAAATAGCACAGTGCATAGAGCCCCAGACCTGAAGTCGGGAAGACTTATCTTCCTGAGTTCAAATCTGGCCTCAAGCACTTACAAGCTGTGTGACCCTGGGCAAGTCACTTAACTCTGTTTGCTTCATTTTCCTTATCTGTAAAATAAGGTGGAGAAGGAAATAGCAAACTATTCCACTATCTTTGCCAAGAAAAGCCCAAATGGGGTCATGAAGAGTCAGACATGACTGAGACAACTGAACAACAAAATGAGGATAATAATGTGTATCGTAGCTACTTCTTAGGATGAGTTAATACAGCTCATTCCAAAAACTTTGGTGTCATTTTAAGCTACTATAACTCTAGTAACTTACATGCTCTGTGCAATATGCTTTGCAAACTTTTAAAGTGATAGAGAATGTTTTCTTAATCATTTATTGTAATACATTATTGTATTAGGACTGTATTTGATAGTCAGTCTGCTAAAACCAATGGAAAATTTCTCAGAACAATATTTTTAAATAAATGAAATCAGTTTTGTTCAGTCATTTTCAGTCATTTTTCTCTTCATAATGTATTCCCTCATCTATTCTTGGAATGACAAAGACCTATCATTATTGTGCCTCTCTCATAACTCCTTACACCCACCTGCACTAGACATCCTTTCTGCTTTGAACCACTTCCTCTGCCTCCTACAGGAGATTAGTGACTGGTGGCTGGGTAAGGAACACAGACCATTTCTTCTCAAGGATGAGCTATCTTTTCCACCAGTGTATTTGTACCTGGATGGCAGGTGATCCTTGGGGATGAACTTTATGCTTCCTTACCCAATACTGAATATATCCCAATTCACCCTGAGCTCAAGAATTCCTTGTTAAGGCTCTGCCCTATAATCAATGATTTATTTTATTTTATTTTATTTTTTTGGTGAGGGCAATTGGGGTTAAGTGACTTGCCCAGAGTCATAAAGCTAATTAGTGTTATGTGTCTGAGGCCGCATTTGAACTCAGGTCCTCCTGACTCCAGGGTCAGTGTTCTATCCACTGTACCACCTAGCTGCCTAATTGATGATTAAAAAAAACCAAACTCAATGCCTTACCCTAAGGAAACCCTTGTCATTTTATCTTCCTTGCTAATCTTCAATCCTACCACTTCAGTGGCTCCCTAGGGCCGACAGAATAAAATCTATTTCTTTTAGCCTGACTCCAACCTACCTTTTCAGATTTAATTCATGCTACTCATCTTTATGCAATCTAGTTTCTGTCAATTGGTCTATTACCTCTTCCCAGATTTTGTCCTAGCCTCCCCTACTTCCATGTTCTAAGTACATGCCTCCTCTTCTCTGCCTGCTGAAACCCTTCTTTTCCCTTGACATCCATCTTCCCAAGAAAGCCTTCCCTGATCCCCAGGCTGAAATTCATCTCTCCCTCTTCCTGCTTTATTTTAGGCCTTTCTATCTCTCCTTTGTCCCTAATCACACTATAGCTTGTGTCATAGACATTTGCATCTTACAATTCAGAATCTATCAATATCAGTCAATAAGGAAATCTTACAAATTATAAATTTACTATAAGGAGACATGCATATTTCACTGCCTTGATTTTCCAGTTCATGGGAATTTTCTCACTTTGATGGCCAAGGCTGAGAATAACTATGAGCTACCTTAGCAGATACAGAATATCTGGGAAAACAGAGGTTCTTGTCTATCTGTATTCACCCTAGTTAGGCCATATCTGAAGTCAGGTTCATTCTTAGCATCAGATTTTTGTTGAGGGGAGGGGTTAGAGTAGAGGCTGGATCACAGTGTGTGCAGATAGGGACAATCAGGAATGCACAGAGCCTGATATATTATGTTAGCCATAGGCAGAACAGTTGAAATAACTCAGAAAACTGAACTTGAAGAATGGAAGAAAACTTAGTGACAATGTATTAGCTGAAGGGCTACTACATGTAGAAAAGGGATGAGACTTATTCTACACATCTTCAAAGGGAAGAACTAGAAGAAGTTGGTAGAAACTATAAAGAGGCAGATAGGACTCCATAGAAATATGACTTTTCTAACTAATGGGGTGATTTTCCTTGTGAAGTAGTGACTCTTTGTCACTGGATATACTTAAGCTGAGGCTGGGTGACCACCTGTCAGGGATGGTACAGGATTCCTTAATCATATGGGAGGTTGGACAAATTTACCTTGGAGGTCCTTTTCAAATCTAAGATTCTAAAGGTCTTTGATGCTCTGAAGGTGTGTATTATTTTCATAGCCTGAATAAATACAGCAAACAAAACAGGGTACTATGTGGGATGCCATTTTCCTTTCCTTCTTGCCTATATTCTCCTGCTGATGGGAAACATGGTATATTAGATAAAGTACTGTGCTGGAAGCCAGGAAGACCTGAGCTCAAGCTCTATAGTAATTTGCCTCAGCAGATTCCTCTTGTCCTTCAAGGCATAAAGCTTTTCTCAAACATCACTGCTAGTGATCTTCCTTCTTATTTATTCTCTTTCTATTTATTTGTGTTTTCTCCAGATAGAGTGTAAGCTCCTTGAGACTAGTGATTGCTTCATTTTTACATTTGTTTCTACAGTGTTCTAGCCTCATAGATAGTGGGTGTTTGATAAATCTTTGCGGACTGCTAGTAACGGTGGTATAGTCTGCACCAACGGAGTCAATTTCTTTTCTGGGAGCTTCCCATATCACTGAACTCAAAGGTCTAGGCTTATATAAAATGAGACAGAGAGAGAGAGAGAGACAGAGACAGAGATGGAGAGAGAACAGAGAGGGAGAGACAGAGACACAGAGAGAGAGAGAGAACTATATAATGTAGACATAGATGTTGATATATAGAATACAGAGAAGCAGATATAGCTAAATAGGTATTGAAATATATATATATATAATATATTATATATAAATGTAGATATAGATGAAAGAGATATAGAGATAGATGTGGATATATGTCCACCTAGATATATCTATATAGATATATACAAATATATTTATATAGACATTTAGAAGATAACTATAGATAGATATCTACATCTATCTACATAGACATCTACGTAGACATAGGATATATGTCTACAGATTTAGATCCATGTAAATTTATCTTTATGTCACCCTTAGACTTCTTCTATCCAAACATATATATGTATGTATGTATGTGTGTGTGTGTACAATATATATATATATATATATATATATATATATATATATATATATATATATATATATATATATATTATTTATATATGTATCTATCTTATCTACATATATCAATCTTTTTTTGGTTCATTTTTCCTCTCCTTCCTATTTTATACTTCTTCTAATGTCTTTTCTTTCATTTTTTTTTTGGTTCCCTCTTCCTTCTCTGATTGTGCTTTTCACTTTGTTTCTTTTTTATAAAGGTTTTGGGAAGAAAGACACCTCATCTTATTTGAAAAGCAGCACTCTAAAGTGAAGCTCTGGACACAGTTACCCTCTGAAGAGAGAGATTAGTCACACAGTACTTGAAACAAGGGTCAAGAGCCAAGCAGGGGGGAAACTATTGGATACTATGTACATCAGCTGAGGAATAATTTCTAATGCATGTAAAGTGCCACATGACTGCTCACATTGGATAAAGACAAATCGAGGAGGTAATCTTCCCTTGTTTTTCAGACCCTTATTAGAGAACTCTGTCCAGTTTTGATCTCTGCATTTTTAAAAAGAAACTGGAGAGAGTACAGAATGAAGGAACAGCAGCAATTCAAAGGACAGAAAATAGATCCTGTGAGGATGGGTAAAAGAGTTAATCTAGTTTGTATGAGAAGGTCAAGAGTGACTTAGTAATTATTTAAAAATACATTTTTCCTTAGAATTCTGTGCATATATATGTATTGTGTATGTATGTATGTGTGTATATATATATGTATACTACATATATATATACTTACATACACACAAACACACACACACACACGTGTGTGTGTGTGTGTGTGTGTGTGTGTGTGTGTGTGTGTATCCAAGGACCCACGTCCTGTCACCATCTTGGCATAGGGTGAGGAGTTTTTCAGTCACTCTTAAAGTCTATCTATTAAGTCACAGAAGGGAAGAAAAAGGGCACAAGTATTTAAGTGCCTAATATATGCCAGGTACTATGCTAAGCATTTTATAAATACATCTCATTTGTTACTCACAACAACTCCAGGAGGTAGGTGTTATCATTAAGCCCATTTTACAGCTGAGAAACTGAGGCAGACAGAGATTAAGTGACTTGACCAGGGCCACACAATAAGTATATAAGGCCAGATTTGTACTCAGATCTTTCTGACTGCAGGCCCAGGGCTCTGTCTACTGTGCCACCCGGCTGCCCCTCAACAGAGGGGTTGTGATTTGCACTTGGGGCAGGGGATAGGCATATTGACAAAATTCCTGGTCCTCCGATTATTGAAGTATTAGCATCTATACTATATGGGGTCCACAAACTTCTATATGTCTCTAAAGAGGGTAAACCAGAGAATCAAAGTGCACTTGCTTTGAGAGAGGCTGGTAAGATATAAAGTGGATTTTTTGAAAGGAATGAGACTGACTTCTTCCCTTTGTACAGAAATAAGAACCATGAGTGTAGGACGTGGCCTATGCTGTTGGACAGGATTGTTGTAGCATCTACTGGTTTTGCTTGTTAGTGTATAAGGAAATAAACAGAGTAAAACAAAAGACACCGATAAAATTTTCAAAATCAACTCAAATTAACCTAAGTCCCTGACCATGGAGACACTGACCATAAAGGGAGGTGATGCCCCATGTATCCCTGAAGAGCTTTCAAAAACACCCACAGCTTGCCAACAACTAAAAGCAAAACAAGAAAAAAATCGGACCACTTTCCCCTCCATATTTCAGGCCCTTCTGCTCAAGTTCAGAAAGGGGGAGGGTAACAAGCATTTGTTAAATGCCTACTATGTGCCACATACTCTGCAGAGCACTTTACCAGTGTTACTTCACTTGATCCTTACAGTAACCTTATGAAGTAAGGGCTCTTAGACTCATTTTATAGCTGAGAAAACCAAGACAGACAGCAAGTAAGTGAGTTCCCAGGGGTTACACAGCTATTGAATGTCTGAGGCTACATTTGAACTCAGGTCTTTCTGACTTTAGGTTTACACCTAGCTGCTAGCAATGGGGTTTCTTCAGACTAAAGAATTAAGGGACTGGAAAGTCATCTAGGCCAACGACACCTTCGTTTTATATATAGAAAGAAACTGGAATCTATAACAGTAAAGGGACTTCCTCAAAAGCATATGATCAGTCCAAGGGAGAGAAGGGAGAAGGACTCTGAAATCCCAGATCCCAGAAAAAGGCTTTTCATGTTGTGCCCTGCTGCGTCTTACAAAGTGAAGGGTTTCCAAAACGTACAGTAAAATCCTCTTGTTTTACCGAGGACAAGACTGAAGACCAGGGTGAAGAAGTGTAACACCCAAGATCACATAGTTAAGGTAGAAGGCGAACCAAGATTTGAGCCTACCCATCCAAATTCAGCATGCACAGAGTCTCAAAATGGACAGAATCTCATTCTATTTTCTGGGTGATTCAAATAAGAAGGAATGGCTGAAGTAGCCTCAAAGTTGGGACTCTCTTCCAACTCTTTGGTAAAAAGTATTACAATAGTTCTGATTCTGCTATTTCCTCTTTTAGAGAGAGAGAAAAAAGAAAGTTACACAATAACTTCATTATATATTTAAAAGGAATTGCAAGTTGGATATAATCAATTTATAGCTTCTTTTATAATATTTTTTCTATTCTACTATGTTATGGAAATGCTTGTTTTATTTTTTTAAGTTCAGAATAAAATAAATAAAATTAAAAAAAAAAAAGATAGAAGACAATAGATAATGCAGATACTTGTATTTTCTAAGATAACAATTAGTCTTTACATAGTGATTTATGAAGAATTTTCTTCATACTGACCCTGTCAGGTAGAATCACAGTGATGCAGATTTAGGGTTGGAAGGTATCATAGGGCATGTAATCTACCCCATTCCTTCACAGATGAGAAAACTGAGAAATCAGAAGTAACCTGTCCAAGGTCACACATAAGTAGTAGTGAATAGCCAAGCTGGGCTGTGAACCTAAGACCTTTGGCCTCAAATCTAGTACTGCAGTATCCCCATTTTACCTATGAGGACATACAGTTAGAGAAGTTAAATAAATTCTCTGATACCACAAAGTTGGTAAGCATCAGAAGAGGGATTTGAACCCCATGTCTTCTAAAGTCTGTGTTCTTTCTCTTACATTACAGCTGCCACCTCTCTCTCTATCTCTCTGTTATTATAGGAACTGAAGACACTCAAAGGGTTCCTTATCCCAAATCACCAGGAGAATTCCTAGACATAGACTACTCCCTAGTCTACTAGAATCCTTTCCTGATGCCTCATCATAGCATGGAGTTACTCTGAGGAAACAGAAAGCCAGGCTTGTACAGGCTTCCCAGGCAAGCTAGAAATGTTTTGAATATGCCCCCTCCCACATGGACCAGCCTGGGGTGCTGATGACTAGCTTAGCAAAGTTTGGAAAGCTTCAACAGGGATAGGTATGGAATGTTTGACTTCAGCGCTTCCTGAAACCATTTAACCCTTACTATGAATCTGGTAGCTAGATGGCACCACAGTGCACAGAGTGCTGGGCCTGGAGTCAGGAAGACTCTTATTCCCGAGTTCTAATCTAGCCTCTGACACTTAGTAGCTTGGACCTTGGACAAGTCACTTAACCCTGTTTGCCACAGTATCCTTAAAATGAGCTGGAGAAGGAAATGGCAAACCACTGTAGTATCTTTGCCAAGAAAATCCCACAAAGGTTAATGAAGAGCTGGACATGACTGAAGAATGACTGAACATGAGCTTTGAACTATAATAAACACAAAGGATACAGACACAAAAAGAGAGACAGACTTTGCAGAGAGACAGAATCTGCCTTCAAGGAGCTTACATTCTAATGGGGCAGCCAATACATATATATGGTGGAGAGGTGAATAGGGAAAGGAAGCCAGAGAAATGGTTATGTGATGTATAAGGCTCCACAAATTAACATGCCCTTTCTAGTAGTAAAGGGCTGATAATAGCTGATGCAGATATCGTTTCAAGGTTTTCAAAGCACTTTACATTTATTTGATACTCAAGACAACCCTCAGAGATAGATTTTATAGGAATTTTTGCCCCTGTCTTATAGATCAGGAAATTGAAGCTCAGAGAGAGTAACTGATTTTCCAGGGTGGTCAAAAAAGGATTTGAACCCACATACCTCCAATTCACTTATTTTTTCATTATATCATCACACTAATTACAGTTTAAAATTGCACTAAGACTTTTGGGACACCCTATATTTGACTATGTCACAGTCACTTCTCATTAATCCAAACAGCCTATATAATAGGCAGCCCATAACATTACTCATGTGAGGAAGGACTGGGAAACAAATAAAGAACCTGAAAAAGAAGTGATTCCCCAAATTCTGAATCCTCTTCTACTAGGTCTCCAGGCCAATGCCATTCAAACTAAAACTTATCCCCTAAAATAGGATTGAAAACTGTTACAGAACAGGGAAAGACTGCAGAACCCACGTTCCTCAATCATCTTCTCTTTGTGTCTCTAAACCATAAAGAGAAAACAGGCTACTCTTTGTGTAAAATGAGACCCTCAGGCAGTCTATAAGACATTCCTCAAACACTGCTTGTCAAAACTGTCCCTTCACAAAGCATTCCAACTTAAATAACTGTGAAAAAAAATCAGCCAAACAGGAGAGAGGGCACAGACCTCATGCTGAACCCATATTAAAAGTTTACCTGGATATGTGAATGTGTCTGTGTTTATTTTTGTGTGCACTGAACTTTACCTATGATTTCACTGGAATAGAGAACTCCCAAGGTGGGAATTCTTTCAACTAAAGTAATCGGTGATTGAAATTCTTACAGAGTTGCCTGGGGGTTATTGCTGTTAGTTAGTCCTTCTTAGAAGAGGACCAATGATGTATTGACTTGCTCTAGAATGGGATTTAAGTCATCAGCCTCACTCTCTCTTCCTGAGTCATCCAAGTCCAGAGGCAAGACAAAAATCAGGACAACTGGTACTGGGCCCTAGGGATGCAGTGGATGACCTTGGGGTCTTTGATATCTGACCAAGCTCTAAGCACTCTAACACACCTGCTTCATGGCCACTGGAACAAGTTTTTTTTATCCATCCCTTCTTCTGGGAAGTTTCCACATGCTTAGGGTAGACATTCCCCTAAGTCACCAATAGTTTTGAAACCTGTCAGCTACCCTCAACCTAGTTTAAGCCATCTGCCCAGAAGGTTTTACTAAGGTGTGGCTGCTGAGCATGCTACAGCTTCTTAGAGGCACTGGTGAGAGTTGGGTGAATCAAGTGGACCCAAAAGGTAGATGAGCAGCCCTGGAAAGAGCAGGGCAAGCCCTCAAACCAGAGGTGCTACTCCTCTCGGTACTCCACTCCAGCACAACGTCACCATTTATTGCACGGTTCACAGTAAATATTTTGAATTTTTATAGGAATCCCAAACTCAACATGTTCAAACTTAACTAATTAGCTTTTCCCCAAATTTACTCTTCTTCCAATGTAAGAGATGATAAAGAAGTAGAATTGATAAAACTTGGCAATTTTTTGCATAGTGGGATGAGGGACAGCAAGTGGTGGAGCATGACACTGAGGTAGCAAACATGCCTGGAGGTAATGAGCAGTTAAACAACTGTTGTGTCTGGGCAGCAGGAGGGGGAGGAGAGAGACTCGACCCCCCGCCTTTGCTTCCTTACTCAGAAACAGAGTTTTAAAATCTGAAAATATTAAAAAATTTTTTGACAACCACATTCTAACATAATTAGCTTCTTTTGCAATCTTGTATATTTTATTTTCTACATTTACAAATATGAATTTGAGAAGGGGGTCATGGGTTTTGTTAGGCTGTCCAAGAGTGTCCATGACACAAAAATACTTAAGAATCCTGTTCTCAAGCCCCTCTGCTAATATTGTTGGATTTACTAAAATCATTGCACTACACTGGATTTTAAAGTTTGTTCCTCATCAGAAAAAGAAAACAAAAATATAAACTAAGAAGAAAAAAAGACTGGCACTAGATAATTATAATAGTTTGTTATGGGTACCCTAAAGATTTACATAAATTAAAAAAAAAACTCTAAAAGCTTATTAAAAGTAACTACATATAAAATACTGACAGTGTGGTATGGTTGGTAGGGTCCTAAAGCTGGAGTCAAGTAGACCTACATCCAGATGCTCCCTAGAATGTTTATCAGCAGTGTGACAATGGACAGGGCACAAAACTTCTCTGACCTTGGCTTTCTTTAGATGTTCAAAAAAAAAGGGGAAAAAAACCCTATAGTACTGATTTCACAGGGTTTTTATAAGGCCAAACGAGATTATACATGGTAAAGTGTTTTGCAAACTTTAAAGGGTTATATAGAAATACCAGTTATTATCACTATTAATCACCAACACCACTGTGAAGCTAATTCCTTGAACACAGTTATCTCACCCTTACTGCATTATTTATCATAACTGAGAAATGGATGAACCTATATAAATATGTGTGGATTTTTTTAAAAGTTCAGTGTAAAATTCTTAGGCAACATTAAAGACCAACTTTCCTTTCTCATAAACGTCTTAGGAGATGTTTATGAGAAGTGTAACATGGGGCAGGAAGACTGCATATCATTTCAATAGAGTTAATAGGACAGCTTTGAGAAAATCACTATGGAGGTAAGGTCAGAAGAGCAGAATGTAAATCTCAGACCACAATATTGTCAGGCCTTCAAACTGGACTAGTGCCAGATATAATGGTTTCCAACTTTAAGTATGATTCAGACCCCACTATCAAAACTACTCATTCCTTTCCTCTAGCCGTTTACTAATTTAGGAGTATTTCTGCAAGTGATCAATAGGTTATTTTTCTTAAAAAAAAAACCAAAACAACATGATATATATAAATTCTAATTCCTCCAAATCTCAATTTGTTAATTTAAGCAATGGAAAAGCCACCAATGCAATTCTCCTAGGATGAAGTCATCATGCTATAGCTATAGAAACTTAATCAAAGGAGCTTAAGAATGTTCAGAGTATTTCCTGATATAAGTGAAGGGAAATGAATATGAAACTGAAGATTATCTATGGCTGGGTATGTGATGCTATCTCACAAAAGTCGGCAAGATATAGATGAAAGAGCCCTGGACTGTAATCAGCAGACTTGAGTAGAAGGCACTTAATAAATGCTTGTCAAATGTTAACTGTGTTTCTATGTACAAAGGACAGAACATATTTCTACCCAGCTGCCTTGGCAAGTCATGTGGTTATTTAGTTTGCCGCTTTTCAATGTTCAGAACAGCACAAATGCTCTTAATTAGAAGCACTTCATCAATATGAGTGCCTATTAAAATGGCTTACAGAGATTTGTTTGGCTTCCCATGTTAATTTCTAATAAATGCTAATGACCTTTAATTGTCAGGTACTATATCTTATATCTAGCTTCCTGTTGGTGACCATAGCCTTGGTTGGTGATCTCAAATTTTCAAACTGACTTCCTGAGATTGAAGCATCTACTGAAGTATCTACTTAAACATCTACATCCACTTAGACAGATGGATATCTCTATGGAGAAGCTGCCCATGGACACCGTTTCAACCACACTACTACCTCCCTTCTGCTCTTCCTTCTCTGTGCTAAATCTGTCTGCTATAGCTTTTATAAGCTACTGCTCTGTCTTAATCAGTCTCTTATCCTTTGTTGATTTTCATTTAGTTTTCTGTCAAGGCTATAAACTACAGTTACTCCATGCTGGGGCCCCTGATACATATATTATTGCTTCAATTAAAAGAAAAATTCTAAGAAGAAAAGCAAGTGGAATCTTGCTCTTCCATGTTTGATTCATTTATCATAGTGCAATATCACAGCTGAAACACCAGCCTGATAAATGGATCACAAGTAAGCAAGACAAACTTTTCAGTCTAGCCTTCAAGGTCCTCCACAATCTGATCTACCTATCTTTCTGTGCTTAAGCCTTATATTTCTTTTTTTTTTTTTTCCGACTTCCATAGTTCTTTCTTTGGATGTGGACAGCATTTTCCATCACGAGGCCTCTGGAGATGTCTTAGATCCTTGCAATGCTGAGAAGGGTTCAGTTTAACATTCTTAGTCATTGCATAACGTGGCTGCTATTGTATACAAAGTCCTCTTGGTCTGCTCACTTCACTCAGCATCAGACCATATGAGTCTTCCCAGGTTTTTCTGAAGTCAGCCTGTTCATCATTTCTTATAGAACAATAGTATTCCATTACATTCATATACCACAACTTGCTCAGCCATTCCCCAATGGATGGGCATCCTCTCAATTTCCAATTCTTTGCCACCACAAAAAGAGCTGCTATGAATATTTTTGTACATGTGGGTCCTTTTCCCATTTGTGTGATCTCTTTGGGATATAGCCCTAGAAGTGGTATGCACATTTTTGTAGCCCTTTGGGTATAGTTCCAAATTGTTCTCCAAAATGGTTGGATCATTTCACAACTCCACCAACAATGTATTAGCGTTCCAATTTTCCCACACACTCTCCAACATTTATCATTTTCCTGTTTTGTCATGCTGGCCAATCTGATAGGTGTGATGTGGTACCTCAGAGTTGTTTTGATTTGCATTTCTCTAATCAATAATGATTTAGAGCATTTTTTCATATGACTATAGATGTAAGCCTTATATTTCTTAATACCTTTCCACTTGAATCCTCCACCTCAACTAGAGTATTTCCTCACCATTCCTAAAACATAATATTTATATGACTGCTTGAAATTCCCTAAATTCACTTATCTATACTTCACAGTGGTTTTCTCCCTTTTTGCGATTTAGGATTGCTTGTCTCCAGTACTCAGAGAAACATGGCTCCTTTAATGTCAAGACTGGAAGACACAATTAAACTTAATCTAGTCTATTCAACCCTATCCCTCATTTGACAGACATTTTTCATTTGGTCACATACTAACCCTTTAATATTTAATATTAACCAGATTATAACCTCATTGAGGCCAGAGACCATGTCTTATGGTCCTTTGCAACCTCCACCACCTCTTTTTCAAAAAAAAAAATGTGACATAGTGTGAGTTCTTCTTCCACAAACACAGCTAATTACCATTTCAAGCTTTTGTAGAATGTTTCATGAGTTACTCTAGTCAAAATCTGTCATAACCTAGTGGTCAACTTCCTGGCAATGAGCCTCTTGGAACTTAAACTAGGTTAGTCTCTGGAAGGTAATTTTGTAGTACAGTTCCCAGATGTCTTCCCAGCTTAGGAGGATCTGCAAACCAAAACTTGAGCTTCACTGACATAGCCTTCAAGAGCCTAGGGTAACCTCCATGCCATGATGAGACCTAGGAGGAGGACTGGATTAAAATATATTACAATATGTTATTAACGAAGATGGGGGAAATATCTTGAGAGAATATCCACAAATACTTGGTGAGCTATTTCAACTAATTCTAGATGTCAAATCCTGGCTAAGATTACCTTGAGAGTCATTTGAATATGTAAAACCTGGAGACCATGGTAATTTCAACTATGAACCACCAGGTAGGATAGAGATCTTGTAATAAAAGAGGTTTGAACTAAGAGAATATCTTGGCTCTATAGCCACTCTAAGACTAGTTAATTGAATCATAAACAAATCATAACTAATTATCAACAAATACCCATGTTGTTTAGTTTCTGGGGAAATTCCACATAATTTTCATAAGCATCTTGTTAAGAGACAGCAACAATTTTAAACTGAGAAACACTAGAGAAAATATTTTACCCAAACTTGTCATGACTTTTCTCCCTCTCTTCCCTTCCCAGCTGCAGCACTCCCAACCCATATCATCATCCTGAGTCTAGAAAAGCAGCTATTTTATCCCTCTTCATGGTAAAGCTTGAAATGCTTCTACTACTCTCCGAACAGATGGCTATTAGGAAGTGTTCAAAGTTTTACTTAGAAGCAATTCCAGTAATTGCTAAAAGGTAATGTGTGTGTGTGTGTGTGTGTGTGTGTGTGTGCGCGCGTGCATGGGCGTGAATATAACATAGACTGCTTTGATGCTTTCACTCAAGCAGAACCAAGAGAATTTAAAGTACACTCAGTTTTGTTCCTCTGTTGTTTATACTTAATCTTATATCAGTTATTTTGTGCTGACTGTTCTACTCAGCTCAGTAAGATTCAAAAGAAACAATAATTAAGTGGAAAAGTATTTTGAGCTTTCTCTCCTCCACTATCCCTGAATTGCCTAAATATTTTTCACTGTATCTCATTAACAATTCTCAGTAGGTAGAGTCAGTTAATGCATTGGACAATTAGATTCATGGAATCCTTTTGACTCTAACACAACATACTCAATCCTTTTTCTCTGCCTGCCAGCCCTATTCATGTCCCACATGGATTTTCCACATTTAGGGTTCCCTATACTCTTGAATTTGGGGGTTATGGAAAAGCCTCATTTAGGAGTACAATTGCCTTTGGATTCTGGGAGAGACTGGAATCAGAGATTACAAGCCATAGTTCCATCCAGTATTCTGGCTCCTCACCCTTTTCCCCAGGACCAACCTGAATTTTCTTCATAGACCATCACAGAATGGAATTGGATTTTGTTAGATAGTCATCTGCTTGTACTTTTCCAGCTTATCTTTTAGAACTCTTTTTCTCTGAACCTAAGAAGATAATTTGTGGTGAGAAGCATGTGTGTGTATGTGTGTGTATGTGTGTGTGTGTGTGTGTGTATGTGTATGTGTAGATATAGATATAGATATAGATATAGATATATAGATATAGATATAGATATAGTACGTATGTGTATATGTATACAATTATACTTAAAATTGTGCCTTTCCTTTCATTAGGAGTGTCCATGGGCCTTTCCAATGCAATGGGAGCAGAAATTACATTATAGTATAGTACTATCTCTATGTTATGGCACTTTTCATTTCTTATCTTTCCTCCTTTTTTTTATATGAGTCATAGTACCAAGAGAATGAGGTGACAAGGGAAGCAGTTACCATAGCTTAGTGGCTGGAAAGAAGTACTTCACTTAGACACTTTTGAGTGAGAAGCAGATATTATTCCATAAACTGGTTTACATAGAACCAGTTGTTACATAGAAGATCTGGGCAGCTAGAATTTTTGTAGCTAGTAAGCCATAGGGATAGGAATCTCCTCTTTCCTTAAAAACATGAACCTGAGATTGGAGGGTAGATTTCCCCCATTCTTCTGAGTTGTTGATGTATGTGGACTAGGAGTATTTCCTATATGCAAAGAAAATCTGAGAGGGGGATGACAAAGAAAAAATATATATTTATTTTGTTTCTATTTCTGTGAAATTAAAACCTTTGTGATTATAACATGCTTAATTATCTGAATCTATGAGTGCATTGGTAAGTGACCTGAAAGAGTGAATGATTTCATGGGGTAGGGACTCAGAGTCAGCCATAGGTAGCAGATTTTACATATTAATGTTTTAAGCAATATTCCGTTTTCTTCCTTTTTTTAAATTGGTAATGGCACAGGGAGAGAGGGATTAGTCAAAATTACTTTAGCTCTGACACTGAGAGGAACTGGTTTGTGGTAGGGAGCAGACCAAGCCTTCATAGGTTGACTACCTTCTGGTGACATGGGGAAATACTGAAGACTTTTAGGAAGGGGCTACCTTTCATAAATGCTTCAGTGATTAACTAATGTGTATTGGGCAGGTAGCTCAAGCAGATTAGCCAGTTTAGATGTTGCATTTAGCTAATTAAACTCTGTTACTGGATAATTAACACTGTGACTCCCTATCTTCCTTGCCCTTAAGGTAGGTGGAGAGCAAGCCATATAAACAAAGGGTCTTGTGTGGGGCTGGTGTCAAATGTCTAGTTGCCAAGGATTGTAAAGGAGGTACAGAATAAAGGATGGCTTCAGAGAAATATATGACTGGGGCTGAAATTGGGTGGGTCACGTACTGAGGAAAAAGTAATGAAGTGGCTATATGTTCCAATGGTATCTATAAGATGTCACAGGAGTCAGGAGAAGGCACTTAATACTTTGAGTAGACACCCTATGGATGATTTATGGGAGGACAGTCCCATAGACTAAGAAGGCATAGACAGATTGTACTCTCTACTGCTTGAAAGAATACTTCCATTTATGAGAGTAGCAATCCCTCCAAGTTTTGGAGTATAATTGTTATGCAACTGGGCTAGCTCCAGGCCCATAGACTATGAAGAGTATCAAGGTAGGGATAAGAAGGGATGAGGAAAGGAAGGTATCCTTTCATCACCATACTCAATCAAATATTCAACAATTATTTCTGAAGTACCTAGTCAGTGTTCTACAGAATTCATTGAATATGAAAAAAACATATATATATATATATATTAGTGCTTATCTTAGAGAGTTTACAATCTAGTAAGAAGGGAGAGCAATATATCATGTATACACGAGATTTTTTAAAAATAGCATGGTATTTTGAATGGTATAGAGAGGCTTCATGGAGGAGATGACATCTCAACTGGTCTTTACAGGTCTTCTGACATTCTTCTGCTAGTCATCAATTCCACCATTCACCAGCTTACTCATGTTAAAGACTCCCTTACTTGCAACACATCATGAGTTTTATGTCTTGTCAGTTCCAACTAATAAAGAATGATAATAATAATAACAGCTAACATTTATATAATACATGCCAGGCACTGTACTAAGTGCTTTACAAATATTATCTCATTTGATCCTGAGAGATAGGTGCTATTATCATACCCATTTAACAGTTAAAGAAATTGAGGCAAAATAGTGGTTAAGTGATTTGCTTAAGTTCATAATGCTAGTAAATGAGGCTAGATTTGAACTTAGGTCTTTCTGACTTCAAGCCCAGAACACTGAGTCACCTTAATTGGAAAGAAATGCTTTACTTGAGACCTTCAAAAGAGTTAATTTAAGCATAGTGGGGAAGGAAGAAGCCAGGTTATAGAGGGTTAAGAAGCGTAGAATGCATAGCAAGAGAAGATAGTAGCTGTAGAGCAATTTTGCTGGGCTGAGCTCTGAAGGGAGAGGCAAACTCATTATAGATGAAATAAAGATTTGCAAGTGATAAAAACTAACTATATTCAATATGGCTGGCACCCAAGATGAGGTTCAATAGCTGTGCTTGATTAAAAGAGGTTGGTGGTATGTGGTGGTCGTCCAAATGTTCTTCTTTAGAGAAAGGTGAGTAAATCAATAAAGACAGAATTTCATTTTATACCTAAAGTAATAAATGACACTTTGCAAGATACATTAAAGACATACTGCCAAGCAATAGAAAAGACAATTCAGTCACTGCATCTAATTACCCAAAAGCATAAATCACATAGAAACCTTTAGCAGGTTATAGGCATGTGAATTGGGATCTGAATTCAAGTCTGGGAATTAGGAGAACTAATTTTGACCCTGACAAGTTGGAATTGTTTGGCCAAAAAGCTTACTCTTTTAGGGTCTTATGTTTTCTTTCCATAATATGTAGATATAAAATTCTGTCACTAGGTAATTACTTATAAGTCGATTATGGAGTCTTAACAAAATAAAACTTGTATCAATAAATCAGTCAATTAATAATCACCAGATGCCAAACATAAATGATTGCAAATAACATCCCTCCAGATGTTCTTAAAGAAAACTGGAAGAACAAATACTTTTCTAAAGTTACAGCACATCCATGAGGTTTTAATGAAATAGTACTAAAGTGGATGAAGGTTGGTCATGAATAAAAACAATTTTTCTTTGGGGAGTTGAAAAAGTGAATAAAAGAGACAATGGCATAATTTTGATCAATTAAAATTGAGATACACATTTGAGTTTTTCAGTTGCTATATAGAACACAATAATTTTCCCTCCAATACTTAGAGGACCAAGCAATTTTTCTATTTTAGTACCCACTGCACTAACACAGATAGTCATCTCTCCATGACTTGAGGGCAGAGAATGCACCATTTTTTGTCTTTTATCATCAGTACCTAATACAATAGTTTTTCTCAATGTATACTCATTGATTGATTGATTGACTAATTCCTTAGAGAGCTACATGAATTATTAGTGTGGTAAAAGCAAGCAAACACAACCAGCAGCAGCACCAAAAGGGAATAGATAAGCCTCTATAAACTTGGATTGGTTCTCGGACAGCAGACATGATACCAGAAGCCTTCTGAGCCTAACAGGACATGCTAGAATTTGTATGCTGGCCTCGGCACTAAGTGCCCATGTCATTTCTATTTCATGATGAAGCAACAGAACAGGATTGTAGTAGGGGAATTTATCATTAAAACATAGACCATAAATCAACAGCCTATAGATTTTTGCCTAATGGGCAAAATACTAGATTTTAAGCTGTTTGAGGACAGGAAACTTATCTTTGTTTCTAAGCTTCTGGTACAATGGTTTCTATATAACTGATTCCTAATAAATATTTCTTGACTAACTGGATGGACTGATTTAATGTAGCCATAATCTGTAAGCATATTCAACTGGTCCATTCATACTATAAATCAAAATGATTGCTTATAAACAAAGCAATATCCCATAAAAAAATCAAGGCAAAAACACTGAACTACCATCTCTAACTCTCCCTTGTTCTTATGACTTGCAATTTATAAAAATAGTGTTTATCACATTAAATTCTCCCTGTATACATTTTCCTTCAGCTTTGTAGACCCACATCTGCTGACCTGCTGAATACAGAATTTTTTTAATACAAAAATATATTTTACTTCTAAAACGTCTCGTGCTTGTTTTTATCATCATAAATTTGGGTGTGGCCTATTTCCTTTCATTATTTCCATTCTGTACCTAATTTAATAAAATTCATAATAAAGTGATGAAATCACCCAGCCATAAATATTCATCTCAGTTTGACCTCAGACAATCATTACATTCCCAGTAATAGTTTGCTCAAATATTAAAGTAAAAATCTTTTAAAAACATTCTGGGCTTTTAGTTTCAATATTTATACCTTGAATAATTATCAGTATTTGCTCACTTATAAATGAGATCTAGATAATTATGGGGGGTGGATAATGCAGCATGTTCAAATTATTAACTATTAATATTTCTAATGGATTAGAGAAGAGACATAATGCTATCTGTTTATTCTAAAGCTTATTGCTTATTTACTTTTTAGGAGTTTCCCATTTGTTTTTTTTTTTTTTTACAGAAGCTGGTAGCTGATTACCTAGGCACATCATGGGTTACTCTCTGCAGACAAACACAACAATTATCTTTAGGCACAAAGGAAGCAGACCATTTCATTTGCTTCATACACCAACATTTACTTTGTCCTTATTTTTCGGAAAATAAGATGTCATAGGAGAGTTTTTGGTGAAATTTTATCTGCAATCCAGAGATACATTGAGTTCTATTTTACTTTCTTTTTGTTTGGAATAAAATTCATCTTGAAGCATAGACATAAACATATGGGTAGTTGCAAGAGAATCCCCCCTTACCCATCACCACTTCCCCAACTCTTTCTCACCGGGTTTAAAAAGACGAAAGCTGTAATGAAGTACTTTTTGTTCCCACGGCAAATAGCAAGAAATGTCCTTAAATTGTACTAGGTGGGGGAAACCTCTACAGAGTGGCTCAGCTGGAATGCAGCCACCAGTGTGTCATATGGTAAGGTTTTTTGTTTTTGTTTTTTTGGTAAATGTATTCTTGCTAGCTAGGTGCTACAGAGATAGCATGATATTGTTGGCCTTGGAGTCAAGCGGACCTGGGTTCTAAGTCTGGACTCTGACATATAAGTGTCTAAAGTGGTACGGACCCTTCCTTCACTGATGAGTAAAGCAACAGAGACTTTGCTTTCATTACCCCCGGCATGAGGAGTTAAGTGTCTTGTCCATGGTCAAAGAGTTAGGAAATCCTGGCTTCAGAGTCAACTTCCTGCCCATTTGCTTCTGCCATATTAGAATTTAGTTTTCTCCAAAGAATTTCCCTGTAAGAGATTCATGTCCTTAAGCCAAGGATACATAAGGGCAGAGGTTAATAGGCACAATTTTACAATGAAGTTTCAAAAACTCATCTAGTTTGTAATAAAAGGTGTGTTGGTAGTAAATTTATTTAACTGGATTTGCAAAATAATAGTATCAATATAACGAATATCTGTGGCAACAAACATTCTGAAACTAAATCACTTTCTGGTGTCTGATGAGGTTAATATTTATGTCTTTCAGTCACTGAGGAGGCTATTTTTATCTGAATCACATCTAAAAACTGACTTGACAATGAATGGAGATAGTAGAGTACAGTTAATAACTTCAGCTGCTTTTCAGACATTGTTCAGCAAAAATGTAATTTATTAATTTCAATGTGCTGAGTGAGCATTTTGCATTTTGTGCTGGTGAATGGCACAGGCCTATACCATTCTTAAGGCCAGGAAGACACTAGCCGATAAGTCATTCCCCTCATAATTTTTTTCCTCTAAATGACTACATAGGGATTGTAGTCTTTGGCTCAGAAACTCAGGGGGCCAGGTTGTCAAAAAATTGGCATATTAGGGAGAAGGGCACCTCTTAGAGAAATGAGGAAGCAGAAATATAGCTAAAGTAGGAGGAAGAAGCATAGCATAGTTGAAAGAGAATATGATGCTGGGAAGAAAATGTGATCTAGACATGGCTTTGTCAGTAAATGGCAGAGTGTTTGGTTTAGTCCCTTTTCCTTTTGGCAACTCAGTTAATTTTCTTATCAGTGAAATGAAAGGATTGGACTGGAATCTAGGGAATCCAAACTTCATAGATCAAATCCCCTTAATAAAAGGATTTGTTCTGTAAAACTTGGACTCAGTCAAAAGGCTGCACCCAAGGACCTAGAAGGCCACATGTGGAGGCTGCAGATTCCCCACTTCTGGACTAGATGATTTCTGAGGGTATTTCCAAATCTGAAAGCCTATCATTTGCTATCACCTTGGATATCAAACTAGGATTTTACTGGTGTATTGGATTAACTTATTTAATCTCTGATTTAAGTAGAAAATTAAAACAAAAATAAGGATTATTTCTGCCTCTATGCCCTGGAATAATTCTTCAAACATTTACTTTGATCCTTATAGTGACATATAAGAGCCAAGTAAATATTTGAAATGATAGTTCAAGACAGCTAAAGATGCTTTGATACAGTTTGGCTTTAAAAAATAACATAGACTGTCCCCATATTAGCTATATTTCTTGAAAAAGTAATGGTAATAATGACAGATTCTGCATTGTCTCAGATTTCAGAAGAAGTCATAGTGATAATTTCTGTGTTCTCCATTATCTGGTTCTGAAGTCCAAGAAACCACTGTAATTATAGCTAAGTCTTGAACATGGCCTGGCCTGGACTACAGATATTTCAAAGTTTGCTCTTGCTAAGGGCACCCTGGCCCAGGGCCACATTATTCCTTACTTACAATGTCTTCAGGAATGGTAGAGGACCAACTTGATATGTTTCATTAATTCTGTTACGATAAATCTGGGGGTCCTCCTGGTTCGAACTATACTTTTAGTATTATAACATCTAGATGTCCCTCAAAATCACCTGCAGTAGCTTTAGCTCAGAAGTCAAGGCAGCTTGTGCTTGATCTGGATACATTTCCTTCTATATTATAATTCAAGGATTTCTCTTAGAATAGGCTATGGTATACATGTTGACTATACCACATGTAATGGTTCTAAGATGTACTTATCTTGCTAGACTGGTGATTCTTAATCTGATGTCTACGAACTTGTTTAAAAATATTTTGATAACTATATTTCAATATAACTGATTTCCTTTATACTCCTATGTACTTTATTGTATGCATTTAAAAACATTAGTCTGAGAAGGGGGTCTATCCATAGGCTACACCGGACAGCCAAAGGAATCTATGACCCCGAAATAATTAAGAATGCTTGTGCTAATCCAATTAGTGCCATGGAAATTCCAACGAAGGGAAAAGTATTGCTTTTATTTACTTCCAGGAATATATATGTATTTAAAATGTTATTCTGAGAAAGAGTCCCTAGACTTCCCCAGCCTGTCAAAAGGGTTAATGACATGATAACCATTAAGTTCTACAGGTAGATACTTCAGAGCCACACTCTCAGGATGGTTTAAAATTAATTAGTGCTTAAAACCCTAATTAGTCTGTTGTATGGCCAGTTGTCATTATCATCACCACCATTTATTAAGTTTATTATTTATTATTTTACTATTATGCCTGACCAAAGTAGACTATCCCCTGAATCCCTCCTGTCCCCCTCCCTCAGATTGAGACAGTGGGGTCTACAATAGCTCAGGAATACAAGGATAACCCATGTTTCCTCTGGGTTGGTGCCCCAGGATCTGACCCACAGGGAGATGTACAAACTGATATGAATGTTCTGTTGAGAAAGGAATTTCAAACACAGGGAAGACAGGGGAAGAATAAATTCTTAAGGTCAATGGCTCCACATGAATATCCTGCCTACAGAATCAGTTTCCTTCTCTGCAATCATCTTTACCAAAAAGCTGAGACAAGGAGAAGCATCAGATCACCAGCATCAAAATCTCCCCTGACACTAATGCTCCTGACTGGGAGCAGCAGCTACAAAAGTGGCATGTTACTCATCTGTGGTTTCCCAAGGTGTCTCAGTTGGGACGTCTCTACTGTGGAACTGACTCTGTTGTCATTTCTGCAAACACCAATAAACTAACAAGGAGGCACAGAATCTACCCAAGGAATTTTCTGTGAGGGCCTTGCTCTTTAGGCGTAGGGGGGAGTTTTGTCACATGGGTTTCTGGCTCTTTGGCTCTGGTTCCATGATATCCTTGACTGAACTTCTACTATGTCTTCTCTAGCTCTGGAAATTACTTCTATACTTGGCTCCTTTCCCACTCCCCTCTACCCTTCAAGAGTAAGACTCATAATAAACTGGCAAACCTTACGTTTAAATTAATTTAAAAGGAAGATCCTTAAACATTTAAAATAATTTGTTGAAATAATATTTACTATTATATAGAAGAAAACTTCTAGGCATTAAAATACTTGACTAGCATATAATACATGGTAAACCACACTGTGCTGTGATTAGGACTGTCAGCACATAAAGTATTGGCTGAGCCTGGGTCACTGCTGTGAAATAAAAGATGGAGAAAATTATTTTACTTGAACCAAATGATTACCTACTATAATGAAAGTGCAACTAAAACCTCAATGCATCAATTGTGGTTTTTGTTTTCTTTTCTCTTTTGCACTCAGGAGTTACACAGAAGGATCACAGGATTTTGGATTTGCATGGGATATTAGTGGTATCTAGTCCCAAATCTAACCTGAAAGAGGATTCTATCCTTTTTCCATACTTGACAAATAGCAATCTATCCTTTGCCTGAAAATTTCTAATACGAGGAACTCTACTGCTTCCCAAGATAGCTTATTTAGAGAGCTCTCATTGTTACAGCATGTAACAATGCTATGTATGTCATTCAATTTCTACTCATTGATCTCATTTCTGCCTTCTGATAGCAAGCAGAGGAGGTCTACCCTCTCTCTCCCATATGATGGCCCTTTTAAATACTTGAAGACAGCTATCATCTCATTTACCTCCCAATCCCCACCAATTCTTCTCTTCTATAGATTAAACATCTTTCAAACAATCCAGATGTGGTCTAAGCAGGATAGAGGATTAGCAGTAGGACTCAAATACACAAAGAGATTAGTGATTTCATCAGTTTAGATGTTCTCTGTAGCCACAGATTGAAACTTATTTGTGTTCGCCCGTACTGTGTGACTCTTCTCCATGCCTTCCCAGAAGTTCACATGAGGGGTTGATCAAATGAACTAAGAGCATTCTTTGCTTTCTCTTGACATAGCAGGATTACCCAGGGAACACGCAGGATGTCCATCTATTATATTACTCTTGTACCAGGAACTTCCCATCTTCTTTTTTATTGCAATGGAAACATAATTTCATTATTCCTGGAATTTATCCCTCCTAAAGCAGTCCCTAATTGCATTAATGGTATAAAGGATTTCTCCCTGTCTGTCTCTGTCTCTGTATGTGTGTGTGTGTCTCTCTCTCCATATGTGTATAAATGCCCAGAAAAAGAAGTGGAAGACCGTTTATTGAGAGTGAAAGATAACAGATAGAGAGTGGGCAGGCTCAATTTGTACATATACAGTGTTTAGAGTTGCAGCTATGTAGTGCAGTAGACAAAGTTCTGGACCCGGAGTCAGGAAGACTCATCTTCCTGAGTTCAATTCCAGCCTCAGACACTTTGGCTGTGTGACTCTGGGCAAATCACTTAACCTTGTTTACCTCAGTTTCCTCATTTGTAGAATGAGCTGGAGAAGGAATGGCAAACCATTCCAGTATCTTTGCCAAGGACTGAAACTATTGAACAACAACAACCACAAATGTTAAGAGAGCCAGGAACAACATTTTGCATGGGCTGTCCAAGAAGATCTCATATGAAAACATATAGACATACATGCAGAGTGATGTGTTCAGTGAACTGTAAGAGAAAATACATTTTCATTCTGTGAGGATCAGAGCTGCACCATTGGATAGAGTATTCCCATTGATGAGCTCATAGATCTCAAGGGTATGATGGTACATATTTAATAACTAGTCCTCAGAAGAAAAAAAATAAGTATGTGATGTACTTTTAAGCTTAATCTACATTATTAATGTTTTCTCCATCACTTTCTTAAGTCTAGACAGAATCAACAAAACAACAAATCAAGCCCTGAAATGTAGCATTTGATGATTTCAGAATTGAAAATTTAAGAACTGGCTCTTACAAGCCAGTTTGAGCTGGATCTAGTTACACTCCTGATCATTCCAGGTTAGAACTTCAAGACATTTTGCTTGCTTGTTTATTTGTCTTTTCTGACACAAGTCTTTAATTGTGGCATGCATTCTATTCACCTTTATGCCTAGATCACCAAGAGCATGTCTAGGGAGGTTCAGTCACTCATTTAGGCAGCCACTTGGGATGTTAGTAATAACTTGGCCAATGAAAAGAATGTATGCACATCCCTAACTGTCCAACATGTTGATAAAGGGCACCATGGACATGAAAGAGATAGTATGGTCCAGTAGAACAGGTTTTTTAGATTTAGAGTTAGGAGACCAGGGTTCAAATCCCAGTTTTTTAACTTACTAACTGTGTGACCTTTGGCAAATGACTTAACCTCTCTGACAGCTACCTCAGTTTCTTCATCTGTAAAATGAGGAGGCTGGAGTAGACCAGTGGTGTTAAACCCCAATAGAAACAGAGGCCACTGCATGAGGTTTGCATATTGATTTGGTATGAAAATGTGATATTATCCATGTTTTATTGTATGTTCATTCATTTTGTTAAATATTTCCCAATTACATCTTAATCTGGCTTGGCCATATTTAGGAATGTCAAGGGCTGCTGGTGGCCCACTCAGCTGCATATTTGAAACCTCTTGACTAGACAATCTCTAAGGCTCCTCCCAACTCAAAATCCATGGATCTGTGATCCCAAGGACCATGGGAAGACTTTCTCTCTTTCCTTGAGATGTTTCATAGTTTCCCATCTGCATATTCCCTAGGCAATGATGCTGACATTTTATTCATTAATCTAGTAACTTTTGAAGGCAACAGAGCTTTAAGGATCATTTTTAAAAAATCCTTTGATCATGCCTTATGCTGTTCCATCGAACTCTGTTAAATACAAAGTAAAATGAATTCAAACCTGGATAGCTGCCCTGTGCTCAGTGTAATAATCTTCAGCACCATAACAGTCTGCTTTTAATCTCCTTTGGAAGAAAAGAGTACCTTCCGAAGGGGATCAGCAAATACCCTGACTGGATCTGAACACTTTTATGTGCGGGCAGGAGATAATCAGTATAGAAAGTTCAAGTTCATTACAGCCTCATTTCAAGTTCCAGTTGGGAATTAAACTTAAATTGGGGCCAGAATGAGTTTTGTCATCCCTATTGTGCTGCTTAAGGGGGATGATGCTTCATGATAATGGAGAGAGTGATTGCCTCCAGGACAGAAAACACTGAGTTGCTGATGATTCTGCACATACACGCACAAAATAATAATAATAAAAAAGTAAGATCATGCTGCAGACATTTCAGTGGGTCTTCTTCCTTATTTCTTTAGCTTCTGATTAAGACTCCAAGCCTGCTGTCTGAACGAAGGATCCTCAGGCTGCACTTTAATATCATCTAGATGGTTTCTAGAAATGATATCAAATTATACTGTGACTTTAAGAGACTAGATAGTGAACTAAAAAGGATTAACTACATTCACAAATAGAGGACTCTGTTGTAAGACAGCTCAGGATTTAGGAAATAGAAATCACAGTGCCCTTAAGGGACACTTAAGCTTGTAGTGTGTTCTGTCTACAAAAGGACGATGGATGCTGGCCTCTTTAATGATAGTCCCTTTCCTTGTTTTTTTTTTTTTCCCAAGAAGATCTTTGCCTTCTGAAGTCTACATACTGTTCTCATCGAGCTATTTTTGACATTAAGCACCAATTAAAGTCCGCCGAGGTACCTTAAGATACCAAGATGATAACACTGAAAATATATACACACTTTGTGTGGAGATACGGCCATATTAAATGGAAAGCATCTCTTTACTTGATCACATTCTCTAGAATACTGACATATTTATGGTTCATTAAGGGCTAGAAGCAAAGAGTAGCCATAAATTTTGTTTCAAAACAACATAGCCCATTAAAAAGGTCTGATCAGTGGGACATTCTTTGATTGATGGGGACAGAGATTTGAACAGTACAGAAAAAGAGGCACCTATAGGTCACATTCATTCTTATGTACTATTATTATGTACTATACTATTTACTATTTTCATCTTTTATATGTATAAACATAGTATTAAAGTCAATATTTCTTTTCTTTTTAGGTGAAGCTCTCTTGTGATTTTATCAATGTGGGGAAATTCCTTTTGTGGAAATATCTGCCCTTGATGGAATTTAACAATCACAGATTATTGAATGAGGCAGTGGGATATTAAGTAAATTGGTCTTGGTCACATGGCTAGGATGTATAGGAAGGACTTGAATGTAAGTCTCCTTGACTTCAGGTTCAGCTCTCTATCAATGCTAATTAAGTCTAAATATAACCACAAGCTAAAAAGCATAGTTAGATGTCTATGAAGCAAAAAGAGTTAAGTAAAATGTAGTCAGCAGTCCAAAAACAGTAAGTTCTAACAGGTATCTCTGAACTAGGAAGCTCATTTCTGTCCCTTAGTCTTTTCTCAGTGACACTATGAGGTCAAATGACATGAGATGATATGTGCTTTGAAATTATTAGACAAAGGAATTCTATCATTTTTGAGGCAAGAAAACCATGCAAAGATCTTGTTATACATAGATAAATCAGGATGATATATCAGAAGTAATAATAGACAAGAATACTCCAAAGTTGTAAACAGGAAAAGTGGTATTGTGCATTTAAAGTAAACAATCTGGCTGCACTATTTAATACCTGTGAAACACTGGCTAATTCACTTAACTTCTGCAAGTCTCAGTTTTCTCCTCTGTAAAATGTGAAGGTTAGACTAGGTACTATCTAAGGTTTGAATGCTATGATTTCACAATATTTATATACCCAGAGATAATAGAATGCCTTGTAGTTATTTAATGAACATTTGCTGAAACCTGATTAAAATATTGGCAACTTTTTGTTTTAAACATTGTAATTAAACTTATATTCTATGGAAAGGAATATGGTTCCGTTAGTTAAAAACAGTATGTATTTGAACAAAGCTTGTGATATAGAACTATTGCTAACATCCTCTCTGCTGAAAAGTATTCTGCCTATAAACATTACTTCAGCATGCAAATTTCCCAGAAGGTAAACCATTAAAGAGTGAAGAGAGAGAATCTTTCCCTCTTCCAAACATTGTAAATCTTCAGAGAACTTTGTAATTGGAGAAAACTGGTCATAAAAGTTCTTACTCTCAGTGGTAAAGATACTGACCCACACGAATATAATCTCTGTCATTTATTTTCTACCACGCTGTAAATGAGAAAAGAAGCAAAAAGACAACAGGGAATGTTGAAAGTCAAATTAAGACCTTTCCTCTGATTAGCTAGCAACAGTTTGATTTAACCATCACTAGAAAAGGAAAGCCACTGGTTAGCGAACATCTTGAGAGTTTCAATTTTGCATCTCAACTAACTTATCAACCCACTTTTTCATTACTTTATCATTCCATTATCTGAAATTGATCCTGGAACCTGAACAGTCTAATCACTTAGGCATGGCTTTTTTTGTAGTGAAGTGCTAGGAAGAAAAAGCCTTTTCTTCACCATGATTTTCTTTAGTGCATCATGTCAGGGCATCCATACTCAAGACATCATGGAAATAAGCAATTATGTTCCAAATAGAAAGGAAGCTATAGTTATATCATTATAAAATGCATTATCTCTAATGAAAAACCATGTGCTTGTCATAAACTTCCACAATTAAGAACATATTTCATTTATATACATAAGAAGAAATTGTGAAAACAACTTTGATCAAAATTGTGAATGATTAATAGTAATCATTACTAAGTTATCCAAAATTCAATCCATAACTGACATCTCTCTTATGCTTTATTTATTGACAAATAATTGTGTAACCCTTCTCTACTATGTCACCTAATAGGGACCCACAGGAAGGGGCTTGGAACACACATATTACAAACAACTGTGCAAATAACATCCTGAATAGTGGAAATCCCTATCCAGAATAGCTAAACCAATCCACAGCTACATTAACAATGCATTAATATGCCTGGTTTATTTATTATTATTGTTTTTGCAGCTCTTTTGACATGTCATTGTCTTTCTTTTTTGTCAGTATTTTAGTGTATTGGATATGGGATGAAACCTATGAAATGACCAACCGTCATTCCAGGGGACATATGGGGGGGGGGGACATGGCCAATGTGAGAATTTGTTTTGCTTGACTATGCATATTTGTTACAAATGTTTTTTTTTCTTTTTTTTCAGCAAAATTGGAAGGGAAATAAAATATGTGCTAGTTAATTGAAAAAAATTAAAAAGCAACTATGCAGGACCTGCTTAATGTTTTTCAGTTTTCTCCTTAGAATTCATTAAAAATATTGCATTAGATAGTCTATCTGCAAAAATTCCCAGGACTGGAATCATATATACTTTCCAGGATTAGAAGTGACATTAGGATTAGTTTTGACATGAAAATTAACAAGGACCACACAGGCCCAGTGCCAGATGTAAATTAGAATGAGTTTAAAAGAAACTGAAATTTTTCAACCTAAAGATGTAAATAGAATCACAGAATCTTTGAGTCATGAGGGATCTCAGAGGGCATGGGACTCATATCCTTCTATATGGCGGAAAAAAAACATCACCTACATCTCTGTTGACAGCATTCAGCACCATAGGCAAGTAGTTGTTTCAAAGCTAAAAGATAGCATTTTGTTTATCACCAAGGAGATAGATAGGAGCAGACCTCCATATTTAACCATCATTGCATTCTACCAGCCCTGTGGGTCAGTGCTGGGGCAGCTTTGCTGGGGATATTTAAGAGGAAGGAAGGGTGGTAAGTGGTGGTTTTAGGCTGACTGAGGCTGACCTTTATGGTATCAGGTTGAGGGGATTGCCTCTGAGTTTCATGCTTAGCATCTCTCTGTCTTCCAAGTACTCCATTAAGGGTAGACTTGTGATGACAAGACAACAAGTTACAATGGAAAGTCAGAGGATCTAGGGTCAGATTCCCTCCCTCTGACCATTGCCACCTATGTGACAGTCAGCACTTCCCTAGGCCTCAGTTTCCTTATATATAAAATGAGAGGGCTGGACTAGATGACTTCAAAGGTCCTAGATCCATGATTTGATGATCTGTTTCCAATATGATTATTCAAGGAAAGCTTCAATGTTGTTCTTATCTAGAGACTTTGTCCCATCTCCCTAAAGGTGTGTTTGAGAACCCAAATAGAGCTGGTAGTGTCTTCACTTTGAGACTGCTATTCATTTACATTGTAGAGATCATGTATGTCCCATTTTTTCTTGCGCTCTCATCCTCATTAGAATGTGGATTCCTTGAGAGCAGGGACTAAGGTTTTTGTCTTTATACCCTTATCACTTAGCATGGTACCTGGTGCACAGCAAGCACTTAATAACTGATTGTTCACTGATGGAGTATTTATTTGTGAGGGCATTTTATCTTCCCTATTGAATTTTAAGCTCTTTTTGAGCACTCAACAAGAGTATTTAGTGAATGATCTTAAAGTGCTGATAAAGGTCAGAATTCCAGTATTACAATAGCATAGTTTATAGCATTTAGTATTGTTATCTAACACTTATTCCTTTTAATGACAAGATGTGTGACACACAGAATTGTCTTGATTTATTGGACTAGCTTTCATCCTTATTTTCATCAGCTGGATTAAAATAAACAATGCTAAATCATAGACTTATTATTTCTAAGAGTACCTTGAACCATGCTATTTTTAGGTTTAGTCTATTCTCTAATAGGTATATTAGAAGTGAAGAGATATATAAAGAAGTATATTAGGAGATATGAAGAAGTGTTAGGAGGCCAGATGATTGCTACTCTATTTTTATATTTACACCACCAAATGATTCCATGTGCCTTACTTCTTATATTGTTAGGAAGTAAGAACAAGTTATTTAAAAAACAGGGCAAAATTGATTTTATTTTAACTCTATTAAATGAAATTCTGGTGGCGGGGGGGTAAAAATTACCTATTCAGCATAAATACTTAAAATTTAAATGATAATTAAAACTATGGAAAGACAGTTCCAGAACACAGAGTATCCTTTTTTTTTTTGGTACAAAGAATGACATTTGGTGACATTAATGAAAGTTTTTGCTGATTCTGAATATTAAAGAATGAAAGCTAAATTGGGCTGAGGAAGAGCAGAATTTCTAAGTATAGAATATTAGACAACTGGATTTGAATCCAAAGGAAGGATATTACATATATATGTATATGTAGAATACATATGTACATATGTATGTGTGTGTGTATATATATATATATATATATATATGAGTATGTGTGTGTGTGTGTATATAGTATATATGTATGTATGTATAAGGGATTTGAGCTCAGGTCCTCCTAACTCCAAATGCCCCAAAGGAAGCATTAAAAAAAAGATTGTTTGTTGTCAAGTGGCCCACTGTAAACAGAATGAGGCTTTTGGGCACTTAGCTTCACTTGGTAACACCTGGGGCTTAGACAGAAATCTTTTCTTTTGCTCCCCCTTTCTCTGATCACTCAGCTATTTATGAGCTGATGAGGGAGTCACTAAGTAGCAGTCAAAGAACTGAATGACATCCACTGCTTTTGCAGCATCCCTGAAGCAGCATCCTCAGGTTGCTGCTTAGGACTTCTCGTGTTGAGTCAGTAGAAAGGAAGGCGATAAAGAAGCCAAATCTAGCATTCCTGAGTCCCTCATCACCAGGTAAATGATCATTCAACATTAGACTAGCCAACAATGGTAAAACATTAAATTAAATCTGTCCCTAGCTGACCTGATGTTGACTGACAACTCAGCCATCAATGGATAGAATGAAGGCAGAGCAGAGTAAGCTCTTTTGTCTGTTTTGAAATGGGCCCCACAACCATTCCTGGGGTTCTGTAAATACATCATTTTTGCCACAGTCAAGTCTTCAGAATTTATGTTTACTACTTTTGGAGAAACTTTTGGAGTTACTTTGGAGAAACAAAGAGGAAACATGTTTGGGAGGCAGAAGAAGAAGAAAAGAAATGCAAGATAATGCTACCAAAGGGACAAGGACATTTAATGGAGGTTGGACCAGATGGTCCTTTGGACCTCCCAAGGTCCTTTGAACTCTTGGGATATATGATTCTGTTAAGATGTTAATATGCAGAGTTGGAAGCACCATGCAAATTTAAGTGATGATGACACTTAGACTGTATTCCAGATTTCTATGGTATAGGGAACTCCCTGGTGAGGAAATTCTCTCTACCAATGCATGTCAGCACCTTCTTTGCAACAAGTAGTCTTAGAGATGCCTAGAGCTCTGAGAGGTTAAGTTTTCTGTCAAGGTGTCAGAGACTGGACTTAACACAGGTCATCCTGGATCCAAGGCTGGTTCTCTGTCCACTATGCCAAACTGCCTTTGGACTATACAAACGAGCTATTTTTCTGACATAGAAATGGGTTTCTTTGAGGCTAGACTAACTAGGCTTTCACTGGGTTGTACGCTATTTGCAATCTTTCAGTGGCCTATAAAAGTACTTGACCAAAGTAAGACATTGCATAGCTTTGGAGGAATTTCCCATATTACCTAGATCTTCTTTTGAAAATGTGTTTGAACATGCTGGCTTTAACTCAGTGAGAGAGAAAATGTTTTTTCATTATTATTAAAGTTAATGGTCAAATATCTTTGGTAGTTTGGGGAAGGAACAGTCAATTAGAACAGCACCAAATATCTCAGAAAGTCATTAAGAATCACACAACTTGAATTAAAGCAGACTTTGCAAATAGGATCAAATTAAAGAAAGCTAGAGAATAGGAGGCATGGAGAGAATTGTCATGACTTTTTTTTGCCTCAATAACTACAACCCTTACTTACAATGCAAAGAAAATAGCAATATAAAAGTTCACTGCAATTCACTTTTCAATTTCAGTTATTTTATTAGCATCATAAGGCTTGCAAACATTGCTGAATTCATTTGAAAAAGAAAGTGCTTTTCTGAAGTGGCTCTCTTCTACTACCTGTAAATCTGCTGATCAAACGTTGCCCTGTTACCTTACAGACATTTTCACTGTCACTCAAAAAACCACAACTAACCATAGTGTAATCTGGCCAGAATGGAAAAAGGGGTTTTCTAGCCCATGACAAAATATCTGCAGGTATCCACCCTTGACTGCACTCCTGTGTTTTCCCCATACCAGTTCCAGTGTAAACAACATCTAATTGGAAATCCCCTACAAAACTATATTGTTAAAAACTAAAACCAACATTTAAAGTAATGTCACATCATCTATCATTTTAAAACATTAGACACATGAGAGAGTGAGAAGCTGTACCAGAAAGTGTCCCTGGTCCACTTCTACTCCATCACATGATCCACCTATAGAACTTGGGTGCACCTTCTGATCCAAGAAAAAGATTCCATCTACATTCAGTAAACCTCCTGAACATTAGCACTGTCTTCCATCTAAAAATGGTAACTTGATTTCATGGGTCATATTGAAGGACACAAAATTATAGCTTTAGATTACATCACTCTAATGCAATGAACCATTGTTATATGTGAATGCTAAGGCAATTTTGACAATTAATTGCTGGGATCTGGGTAGAATGACACATTTGTTAATATTCTTCTTTTGGGGGTATCTTCGGTAGTGTTAAAGAATTGGGGAGCAACCCTGTAACACCTATACTTAGTGTAGGTCTTTAACTGGTTAGAGTAACTTGAGCTGCTAGAGAAAATAACATATCAAGATTAGCCACCCAACCATAGCTGCAAGTTGGGGAAAAGAAGAGTGTATGTATTGGTAGATAAAATCGTTTTTGTTCTGGCAAGCATCATGATTACAAGCCATGTGAGTGATCTATATCCCTGACACTTGACACATTGTGTGACACATGAGACCTTAATAAATCCTCTCTTTTTCTCTCTTTTACTCTTATTCTTTTCTCCCTTTCTTTCCTTCTTTCTTCTCTTTTCTTTAGTTCCTTTCTTTCCCTGCCTCTTTCCCTTTCCCTCCTTCCCTCTCTTCCTTCCTTCCTTCATATCGTTCTTTGTCTTTCTTCATTCATTGTTGTGCAATTTAAACGTTTAAAATCCTTGGCAAATTAGAGCTGAAAAGTGATGTCATCTTTCTTTACAATAGAATTACAGAAGCTAAGGGTTGGAAGGGCACTCAGAAGTCTGTTCTTGAACAAGAATCTTGTCTATATGGTATTTGACAAATAGTCATTTAAGATTTTCTTGAAGACCTCTAGTCAGAACCTACACCCTTATAAGGCATCCCATTACACTTTTGGATAGATCTAATATTTATGAAGTTTTTCTTAACAGAGCCTTGAGCTTTCTCTCTTTGAAACTTCCACCCATTGGACAAAGTTCTGTTTTCTACAGCCAGACAGAACAAATCTAATTCATCTTTCATATTACCCGTCAAATATTTAAAGATAGTCATCATGCTTCCCCTAAGACTTCTCTTCCTCAGCCTAACCATCCTCAGTTCCTTCAGCCAGTACACCCACAGCATGATCTTGAAGCCTTTCATCATCCTAGCTGTCTTCTTCTGAGTATCTGCCAGCTTGTCAATATCCATCTGAAAGTGTAGTGCTCAGAACTGAACACAATACTTCAGAAGGTAGTGTGATTGTCATCTCACTTCCTTAAAGTGCCTCTCAGGAGGCAGGCTAAGCTCACCCTGACTTCCATAATACATTGCTGACTCATATTGAGTTTATACAGTACACTAAACTTCCCAGACTTTTTATGTCATCTATCCATTCTTCCTCCATCTTGTTCTCGTGAAGTTGATTTTTTTTGAATCTAAGTGGAAGATTTTAAATATCATCATCTTAGATTTGACACAGTATTGGAGTCTATCAAGAATTTTTTTCTTGGAATTCTGAATCCATTTTCATTCACCTTAACTAGTCCTCTAAGCTTTATGTCAGATACAATTTTTATAGGAATGCCAATTAGACCTTTATCCAAATCACTTGGCAAAGGGCCAGGGCTAGATACCTTAGGCACTTCAACGAAGACCTTCCGAGTTGATATTGAATCATTAATGATTTTTCTCTTTGGATTCAGCTATTCAACCAGTTCTGATTTATCCTGATGGTACTATCAACTAGATCATATCTTTGTATCTATTTCATAGGAATTCCACAAGAAATGTTGTCAAATCTTTTGTTAAAGTCTAAGTTAAAGCAGGACCATATGCTATCATTCTAATTACCTTGTGGTATGATTTTTCACTATGGAAATCATAATTCACACTTAAATAGTACTTCATAAAGCATGTTATTTACAACAACATTATGGGATAGTACATCTCTTTTACAGAAGAGGGAACCAGGGCTCATAGAGGTCACAGGTGACTTGCTCATGGTCACAGATCATGGTCAGAATTGGCATTTGAACTCAGATCTTTTGACATCATGCTCAGTGCTCTTTTCATTTTACAGTGCTTCTCTCTTATCATTTAAAAGAAATTCAGATGTATTTCACTGACATTCCCTACCAGTGACTCCGGGAATGGTTATTTTCTTCCTGTTTCTCCACCATTTAATCAACAAACACATTGATCATGTTTTTGTGGAGACAATCTATTTTTTCATTCAATTAATTCCATTATTCCTCCTTGTTTTGCCCCACTGAATAACTATAAATAATTTCCATATTCAGGATTCCAGCTTTCAAAAGCTCAGGTTTACTAAGAGAAATGAAATTCCAAACAACCCCGAGGTTTCATTTCTCACCCAACAAATTGGCAAAGATGACAATGAAGGAGCTGCAAGATGACAAGCACAGCAATGGTCTTTCGATAGAGCAATACATTGCTCCAACAGTTCTAGAAAGCCATTTGAAATGATAATAGAACAGTGACTAAAATGGCATAATGGAAAGGGTGACAAATTTGGAATCTAGTTGTCTGGGTTCAAATACTGGCTCTGCTGCTAACAAGGAGCTAACCTGTGTGATCGTTACCAATTCACTTGATCATTCAGTTAGTTTTCTCAACTCTAAAACTGGATTAGATTATCTTGAAGATCCCTTCTCTCTCTAAATCTATGATCCCATGACCCAAGGATCACCCATCTAAGCATATACTCCAAATATGTCAAGGATAGAAAGATACCATACACATCAATATATTCTCAGCAGCACTTTTTGTGATAGCAAAGACCTTGAAACAAAATAGATGTCTATCAGATGGGCAATGGCTAAACCAACGTTGGTATGCAAATACAATGGAATAATATGATGGTGTGATGTCTTTATAAATGATAAATATGAAGAATTTGGGGAACTATGGGAAGACTTATATGAAGTAAGCAGAACGGGGGAAATAAAACACACAAGGACAATAACAGCGTAAATAGAAAGAGCAGTAAAGTTTCTAGCATTCAAAAGCTAATTTTTAACAAGAGAAAGGCAATTCAAAATAATTCTGAGGTTTCACCTCTCACACAACAATTTGGCAATGATGACAACAAATGGAAGTAGTTATTATTGGAAGGATTTCAAAAAGACAACACTAATGAAACCAAACCAAACATAAACACCAAGGAAAATGAAACTGAATAATGTATTTTTATACAAAGTAAGACAAACTCCAGAGAGATATTAGAAAATGAACTTTCTTTCCTTCTTTGCAGAGGTTATGGACTATGGTTATGGAACACTATATATACTATTCAACTCAGTTCATGTGTTGATTTTTTTTTAACTGCTCCCTTCCCCCTTTATTTATTATGATTACATTTACAAAAGTTGGCTTGCCGGGTAGGGGGAAATATATTCAGAAATGAAAGGAATGTAAAATTAAAATAAATAATACATTTTTTAAAGAAGTATTCAAGTTTATTATTTAGTATATTTCTTCATAATGACTTTATTCCATGGTTATCCAAATGAGACACATTTCATTATAAGGGTTCTAAACTGGATGCAGAAATGTAGGATATAATATTCTTATCATTATTTTGAGGGTGATCTCAGCACAGCTCCATAGCTCCTAACCCTAAGTAATCACCATTGCTACATTCCTGCCCTAGCTATATTCCAACTTATCCATTATTTTTATCACTTCATCTTTGATTTTAATAAGTTTATTTCTCAAAACATTGTATTAGTTTTTTTGCCTCATAAGCAAAATTAAAGAAAAGTGTTACTCTCTCAATGGCTTGGAAATTCTACCACGCTTTCCTCTTCTCCCCATTAGCCCTCATTCCAAGTACTGATGAGTAAGAATACAGATTCAACACAGTCCTCACAAGTTCATAAGAAGCTCAAAACTCATTAATGATCTTTGCTGTCAAATGGTTAAATTTGCTGTCAATGTCTTACTATCTCTGAAATCCATTAATTTATCAATATTACCTAATATTAAAGAACTATCAGACTGCAAGGAATATTTTGAGGGAAGTGACTATATTTATTGATCTGACATAATATAAAGTAATTACAAATACCTAGGAAAAATACTTTGACAGAATATCCAAATCTTCTTCTGTAAATTCTCAAAGTTAACTGCTGATACTTTCCTTAGGAAAGAAAACTTAGGTAGATATAGGATAACCATCTTCAAGTGTCTGAAGAGCATTTATGTGGAAGAGAGATTAGATCTGTTTAGCTCAACCCCAGAGGCCAGAAGAGTAATACCAATGTAGAATAGTGGAAAGTGTGTTGGATTTGGAATCACAGGATATGAAGCCAAACCCCAGATCTGCACTTGCAGTCTATATGACTTTAAGCTCTCTGGACATCAGTTTCTTTATAGGTAAAATGAAGGAGTTGAACTAGATAGCATTTCATCCATGAGTTCTTAATTTTTTTTTTGTCAGAGATCCCCCATTCTAGTAAAGCCTACAGATCCCTTCTTACAATTTCTTGTTGTTCAGTCATTTTTCAGTCGTGTCCGACTCCTCATGACCTCATTTTGGGCTTTCTTGGAAAAGATACTGAAGCAGTTTGCCATTTCCTTCTCCAGCTCATTTTACAGATGAGGAAACTGAGGTACAGTCACATAGCTAGTTAGTGTCTAAGGCTGGATTTGAACTCACAAAGAGAAGTCTTTCTGACTCCAGGCTGGGCACTCTATCTATTGTGCCACCTAGCTGCACTGTTCTTAGAATGATATTTTAAAATTCATAAAATAAAACACATAGGATTACAAAGGAAATGAATCCTACTGGAACAGTGTTACCGAAATATTTTTTAAAATAAGTTCACAGACCCCAATTAAAGAACTCCTAACTTGAAGGTCACTTTAAGCACTCAATCTCGGTCTCTGACTCAAGTTTCTCCTCTTACTTCAATCCATTTGCCTCACAGCTGTCTAAACAATTTTCCTAAAGTACAGATCTGATCGTGTCAGATCTTCTCTACCCAATAAAATGTAGTGTTTTTTTAACCAACAGGATCAGTTATAAACTTCTTTGTTTGTCATTAAACCTCTTCAGAACCTAGACCCTTCCTACCATTCCAATCTTCTCACACTTTACTCTTTCCTTTCCACATACTCTATAGTCCACCCAACTGGACTTCTTGTTTTTCCTCACACAAGATGCTCCATTTCCCCTTTCTGTGGCTCTGTCCTGTCTAACCCGCCATCTCTAGAATATTCTTCTCCCTCACTTACACTTCATAGAATCTCTGGCTTCCTTCAGTACTTAACTCAAATGCCATCTCCTAGAGACAGCCTCTTTCAGTACCCACTGCTCCAAGAGCCTTCCCCTTCTAAGATTATCTTCCATCTACACTGTATAAATCTTACATGGAACTAGTCATTTCATTCTTCTCTCTTTCATCAGAATGAAATCTCTTTGAGGACAAGGATTGTGTTTTTGTCTTCCTTTGTATCTCCAGTGTTTAATGAAGCACCTGGTATATGGTAAATGCTTAATAAGTGCTCATTGATTGATTGATCTTATGATCTTAAACTTCAGAGAGGAAGTTTTCAGCTTTAATATCTGGGGAAAATTTTCCAACAATTAAACCTAGCCTAAAGTGAAATGGTGCAGGTCCAATGATCATTTGTTAGTCATGTTATTAGAAGGGAATCTTTCTCAGGTCAAGATTGGACTAGGCCTAATCAGCCAATGGGACTGGTTGCTCAAGGTGCCACTCTAGATCTAAGATTCCAGAAATGGATCTTGAATAGTTCTCATAGACTAAAGCCTATGAGGAGGCAGGTCTCCCAGCTGCCAATGTCTTTATTTAACTTCATAACTCTGCAAAACTCACTCATTTCAGCTAAGACTACATGACCAGGTTATCAACTGATAGAGGAAAAATTATAACAAATATATAAGTTCACAAAGATTTAAAAGAAAAATGAAGGGGTTTTTTTTGTTCCCTCCAATTTTCAGTTACTAGAGTAACCAACAGCTTTCAATAAATGCATCCATTTCAAGGATAGCTGCTACAAAGCTAGTTCAATCTGGTGAGGAAAAGGACTGGCCTTTATTCCTTTCTCTGACAAAAAATATCTCCTGACAGCTCTAATATTATTCTCTTTTTGTCACTGGTCTCTTCAAAAGAAAATATCTATTACAAGATGCAGCAAAAATGTACAATTGAAAAAAAAACCTCAACTGTCTAAATTGATGTTATGAAGCTAAATTACAGAATCAGGTCTATATCATGCTATTTCCATGGACAAAAGAGCAGGAGAATGAAGTCCACTCTTCAGTTGAAAAATTGAGAGGCCATCTATATTACCTGCTACCAGGGAGGCGGAGGTTGGTAGATCCCTTGCTCTCAAAGAGGTCTGAGCAATAGTACTAAGCTGATTAGGTGTTCACATTAAGTCTGGCATTAATATGGTAAGTCCTTAGGAAAGGGGTGGGGGACCCTGAATTGCTTCAGGAAGTTTGAGGTCAAGATCAGTAGTAGGATTGGGTCTGGGAGGAGGACCCCCCCCCCCCCGAACTTCCAGCTTGAATGAGGTGAGGAGACTTGGTCTTTAAAAAAAATTAAGTAAAATTGAGAGGATGAATTTTATCTTGAAAATGTATGAGTAATATACTAGTGCAGTAAACAATTTGATGACTGCTGATTATGTCTGTAAACAAAACCAAACCTGACCACATAGAATTGGGAATGTTCAGACTGGAGAATAGAAGACTCAAGATTGATTTGATCATAGTATTAAAATATAGGGTACAAGTTTGACTTCATAATTTTAGCATCTTTTAGAAAACTGACTCTGTAATTTATGTAGGCTCTTAACAAGTGGCAGTAATGTGTTGCAACCACTTGGTCTGAGCAGCAGGGCATAATAAATCCTGATAGACAGTCACATGGTAGAAATCTACTAATATTCTCACAGTTTTATAACCATGAACTTTCTAAATTTTGTAGAAAATAAAACAACTAAACCTAAGTGAACAGAAAAAAAAGTGCAGATAACATTCAAACCTTTAACACATATAAAACCAAAGATATAAACAGGTACCTTTCTTCCACATCATTCTTGGTGCTCCTTCCTTATTCCTGTACTAACATTAAAGATAGTAGCTTGATCTCAAACAACCTATTTAATGTGTCAGACTCTTAGAGTGTTTCCAGGGATTCTTTGAAGTTTGCTTTTAAAGTTTCTTTGGGTTTATTTAATTCCAGGGATTATAGCAAAGTGCCTGGCACATAGTAGTCACCTAATAAAGGCTTATTGATTGCCAAGCTGACACACTCAAAGCTACCTGTAAACTTCACTTCTCTCGTAAGAGTCCTTTCTCTAACTTTTTGTGGTAACTTTCTCTCTTCCAATATAGTGGAGTTATCTCTCCATCAGTGGCTGCCTTGCTTAGGCAGAAATGATTCATTTACCTATCCTCAGGAGAGGATGACAGGACCACTGTAATCCTAGACAAAAGCCCTTTTGTCATTGAGTTTCCACAGTCTGCCAAACATCCATTCTTTCCAGACCCATCCTAAGAGGTTTCTCTCTCCTCAAGGCCAGTTACTCAGTCACTAAGCATCCATTAACCTACTACACGGTAGGTACTATGCTAAATACTAAGTTGTTACCTTTATGGGTTTTTATAAAAAACTTCTCCCTACTATCTTAAAATTTTCTCTTTTTTGGCTCACTCTTTTACAATCACTTTCAGCTTCTTTACCCATGACCATTAGAAGAATGTCTTAAACTCTAACAGCACATTTTGAATAGAATATTTAACTAAGTTTCATTATGTAGTACATGAAGACCTAATCCATAGAAGATAAGTGACCAACTAGTCTTTATCTCTCCAGAGCAAGATAAAAATAAAAAGGGTTCGAACTTCAACAGGAGAAGTACAGGTAAAGGGTTGGTTATGAGGAAGCAATTCTTCACAACAAGGTTTGCTAAACATCTGGTAGGGTAACCAAAGAAAGCAGTAGAATCTCATTCCCTGTTGCTCTTTTTTAAATGGGACATTTTCTTCTTTAACTGTATTGTTTCATATGACCTTTTCTCTGAGCCTCAGTTTTCTCATCTACAAAAGGCAGTTGAAATAAATTGTCTCTGAGGCCCCTTCCAACTCTGATTCCATGATCTTACATTATAAGGGAGTAGATTTGATACAAAATATTTCTTTCCATTTTAGGAAATTTTCCTGGGAATTCTTAGGTATTAAATGTACTTATTTACAAAAGACCACAACCATACTACATATTAATATATATTATTCATATCAATCATCAAAGTTTAATTCAGAATGACTAAAAGTGCTTTGCAAACTTTTAAGTGCTATATAAATGGTAGCCATTTTATTAATCCTGATCTTATACAAATATTCGTTACTGATCATGAAACATTTTTCTGATCTATTGTTCCTGTCAATGAAAAAAGTCTCTCATAATTTTTAGTTGTATACCTTTGAAAGTACATTTTTTTTCTCTTTCCTTTTCTAATTATAGATGTAGTCATGATGTAAACAAAAAGTATTGAACTCAAAATCAGGAGAACTGGATTCAAGCCTTGTCTTTAACACTAATTATCCAGTAGTGATTATGCAAAAGTCACTTTCTGAGTGTTCTTACCACGACATAGTGGATAGGACACTGGGCTTAGAGGGAGAAAAAACTGGGCTTGCATACCAGAGAGGTCCACTGGGGGAAGGATGAGACAATGCGAAGCATTCAGGAATAACAAAGGCAATCAAAATGGTGGGAGACAATTTGGAAGATGAAATAGAGGAGAATTCTCTTCTAATTCAGAAGGTACCAGCTCATATGACTCAGCATGTTTTGAGTGTTTTCAGCAATAATTTCAGTAAGATAATGACAATTTATTGCTTTCTTAGGTATATTTAAAAGTGGCAGCCTTTTCTTTAAGGTCCGCCTGTTTCATAATAATGCACATTGCTACTGTTGGATAAAACATTTCCCAGAAACAAATTAAAGAATAGATCTAGTTCTCACACACACAATTTCCTAGTTACACACTAATTTAGGAATATAGAAAGGATATTACACCATCTCACTTGGTGTGCTCGTTAGCTCCCAAAGGTTCCATTACCATCTCTATGATGATAATTTCCAGATCTGTATATCTAGCCCAAGTCTTTCTTCCGAGCTCCAGTCCCACGTCACAAACTGCTTATCGGACATTTGAAACTGCATGTCCCAGAGGCAACTGACATTCAATGTGTCCAAAACAAAACTCTTTCTTCTTCCCCCAACAAACTGTTCCTGCTTTTACATTCTGGTCTATTGCTTCCAGAAACATTTCCAATCTAATAATTCTATTTGAATGTGTGTGATATACATAAGGAAACTTCATTTTTTGAATGAAGCCTGATATGAAGGCTTTCAGCCTATAGCAGAAAGGACTTAAGGGATAGTTATGAGAAACTATTTCCTTCCAATGAGGTTCATCAAACAACTGGGTGGCTTACCAAAGGAGGCAGTAGAACCTAACCCACAACTGTTCTGAACAGGGCACTGCCATCTTTTCAGTTATCCAGGTTTACAATGACTCTTCACTTACACTAAGCCAATCAGCTGTCAGATTTTGCCATCTCTACCTCTACAAAATCTCTCATTCTCTCCATTCACACAGGTACCACCCTAGTTTAGGCCCCCATTATCTTTTTCTCCTGGGGAATTAGTAATTTTATTAAAAATGCTAGCATTTTAATGAGAGGCATTCTGGAATGCCAAAGACCCCTCATGGTGATGGATTCACAATTTATATGCCCTTGGAAGTTAGGTATTCCTGAGGGTGGTAATCAATTCTGATTTGGTTAACAATTAATGAGAGAATGAATATTAAAATGAAGCCTCATTCTAATGAGGGCTTATTCTAATGGGGTCGACTTAGATCACCCAAGTCTTGGTCAAAGAGACTTATTTCTACTCCAGACCTGTCAGACCACACAAAATGAGCAGGAATCCACCCATTAGCCTAAACTTAGAATTTCTTTTGTTGTCTTTGATTAGATCTTTAGCCTGGATAGGTCTTTGCCCAAGATTTTTCCACACTGGATGATTTCTGGATAAGGAAGCATAAAAGAGGAAAAACCTTGGTCCTGATTTAATAATTAGTTATTAAATACAAGAGAGAAATGATAATTTCTTTCCCCAGACAGGAGAAGCAGGCAGTATTGCATCAAGGATGGATGGAGAAACATTTAAGTTCACTGGTTTATTTCTCTTTTTTTCCCCTTTTGGACCAGACCTACAATTTCCTGATGAGGAAAATACCTCTATCAATACTACTACTAGTAGTATTACATAATAATTTAGCAGTTTATAGTTTGCAAAGTACTTTATAAATATTATGTCTTTACAAATATTAGATCCTTATAGCAATATGAGATAGGTGCTATTTTCACCCCCACTTTACAGATGGGGAAAACTAAGACTTACAGACCTAAGACTTGTCTAGGGTTACCCAGCTAGTAAGTGTCTGAGGGAGTCCCCATTATCTTATCTGTTCTTTTGCAACAGCCATATATAATCAGTCTCCTTGCCTCAAGTCTTTCCACACTGAAATTCATTCTCCACAAAGCTGCCGAGGTGATTGAGCCAAATGATACATCCAACCATCTCATGCCTTTATTAAATAAACCCGACTGTCTCCCTATTACTTCTGGGATGAAATAGAAAATCTTTTGCTTAGCATTTAAAGCTTTTCACAACCTGGTCCTTTCCTATCTTTCCAATCATTTCATGTTACTCTTTTCCATATGCTCCAAGGTTCATGCATACTGACCCCTATTTACTGTTCCTTACATGTTAGGTTCCATTTCCCTCTTTTGTGTCTTTGTATTATTGGTTCCCCATGCCTGGAATGCTCTCCTTCCTCCTCGATTCTGGCTCTTAGAATCCCTGGCTTCTTTCAAAACTCAGCTCAAATACCTCCTTCTACGTCTGGCCTTTCCTGATTCTTACCATCACATAGTGCCTTCGTCTCTAAGGTTGCCTTATATTTATCTTGGATGTACCTATTAATACCCTTCTTGTCTCCTCCCTTAGTGTGTAAGTTCCTTGAGGGCAGGGATGCTCTCCTCATTCTTTGTACCTTTGGTGCTTAGCACAATGCCTTGGTACATATAAGGGTTTAAAAATTAAATGGCTAATTAGTGGTAGCTGACAGATAAAATCACAGTGCACATTTTGTTTAAGGTTCTTGAAAGTACTTTATAAACATGATTTGGATATCTTGAGAGACAGCTTCTATGTTAATCTGTCCTGTTCGGAGCCACCATTCAGAATGTTTGTTCCATCCTGATTGATTAAACTCAAGATGAATATGGCATGGGGTCCCGGTCTGGTAAACTGGAGTTTCTTATGCCACACAATTCCTCTTTTTAAATAGTGCTTAATGTGCTTCCTAAAACTAATAGGAATTTAAGTACCTTTACCAATAGGTGGCTTTAAAGTTCCCCGAGCAACAGCTAGGTGGTGCCATGGATAGAGCAGTGAGGAGTCAGGAAGACCTGAGTTCAAATACTACCTCAGACACTCAAGAGCTGTGTGACCATGGGCAAGTCAATTAACCTCTGTCTGCCTCAGCTTCCTCAACTGTAAAAGGGGAATAATAACAGAACCTACCTTGCAGAGCTGTTATGAAGATCAAATGAGATCATATCTGTAAAGTGCCTGGCACTTCTAGGCACTATATGAATGCTTATTCTCTCCTTTCCCCAGAACAAGGACTGGCCTTTGTATTTCTCCCAGATGAGTCTACACTGTCCCTTCCTCTCTCTTCTCTGAAATCGCTCACACCATTTTATTTGGGTGACTTCTATACATTAATAAAACAGGACATGAGGTCCAGTGGTTAATGTAGGAATTAGAATTAGAACACTTGGGTATGAATCCTGTTTTAGTCACTAATTATGAGACCCTTGCCTAGTCACTTAATTTGTTCTTGGTATAAAATGGGGAGAATAATACCTATAGCACTTGCATAATGCTTAGTATCAAATGAGATGATGTATGCAGATGGTTTGGTAAACTTTAAAGCACATAAGTGGTGATTATAAACCTTATAATTATGATATAATATGTTCTACAATTATTTGTATATTTGTCTTATTACTAATAGACTATAAGATTCTTGAGAACAAGGATGGTGTCTTATCTTATCAGCACCTAGAGTATATCTTAAGTCTAGCATATATTTAATAATAATATTTATGGAATTGTATTATAGATAAGATTACAATTGTATGCTAGAAATAGATGGATGATAAATATTCTATGCAAATAAAAATGGGTCTCACATTTGGCATAGAAGACAATGGTATAGTGAACAGGGTCTTGGAGGCAGGAAGATCTGGATTCAAGTTCAGCCTCTGATATTTACTGGCTGTGTGACCCTGGGCAAGTCACTTAATCTTCTCAATGACTCAGGCAAGTCTCTAAAACAGAGGCTCTTTGCCTTTTTGGTGTCATGGTCCCTTTTGGCAGGCTTCTACTGAAGCCTATGGATCTCTTCTCAGAATAAGTATTTTTAAATGCATTAAATAAAATACATAACATTATGGTAGAGACCATTTCCCTTAAATACAGTTACAAAATATTTTTTAAATGCTTCATGGACCCTAGGTTAAGAATTAAGTCGGAGAAGAAGTTCTCATCCGCATAAGAGGAAATTCTGGGAGACTCCTTAGAGCAAGGGGTACTCAGGTTTTGTTAAAAAACAAAAGAGAGATTCCTACGGATTATAGCTACAGGGGAAGCTTTCCAGCTTGAGGTTCAACATGGCCAGGTTGAAGAACCTACATGATCCATTCCCTCCCTCATTCAAGGCCAGAAAATGTGACAAACTGGCCATCTTGTCATTCAGCACCCTGTGGTGAAACTGGTATTCAACTCATCTCCTGCTAGTACTAGCCAGGTTTCCACTGTGTTTCTGAGTATGAACCAATCTTCCCTTCCAACCCCCTCAGGCCTATTCAGCTCTACCTTTTCTACTCTTAACTCCTGGCCTTGGCTTCCACTTCAGACACCACTACCAGTTATTTCCAATATCTTTATCTTTGGGTACCAACTTCCTCTTGTCTAATTCAGCTTCCACCCTTATCCTTCTGTCTATACCAGAGAAACTTAGATGAAGATAATTCCCTTCTCTGCTCCAGGGAGGGGAGACTTTTTGATCAAGCCCCATGAAGCCAGAATAAGTGCAATCTGTACTTGATCTAGCTATTGGATCTGGCTGTGGGAAAAGAGTTACAGGGCCAAACAAAACGTATTATACCCTTTTGGGGAGCAACGGGGAAGAGAGGTCTAAACTTATGGATTTCATCTGTGAAGGGGCCTAGAAGTATGAAAACTCTTACATATGCAGATGACAACCTCTATAACTTAAATTCTTAAGACTGCCAGAACCAAGGGCTTTAATAAGTTAAGTGACATGCATGTACATGTGAGTAGTAGGCTCTGAACCCATGTCTTCCTGACTCCAAAGCCGTCCTAGACTACCTCTCACATTATATATAAGTGCTTGATACATATTCATTGAATTGAATTGTAAGAGAATAAATATTTGCCAACTAAGCAGGCTAAGGCAAAGTGCTAGTAACAGAATCAAATCTGGCTTAATCATAATAGAAAAGGCAGATTTTCTTAAGGAGAAGATAACCTGAAAATGTAAGTGACATATCCATGGCTCAATTCTGTTTCTGTTTAAAGACAACAGTTGTAGACTCAAGCAATGTCTGTAATCCATAACAGCACTTGACCAAGGAGCAAAAGACATAGCTGATCAGAGAAAATGCTAGAGTAATGGCGCTGTTCATTCTCCCAACTCTCCCTGGCTGCAAGGACACCTGGTGAGCTTCAATTAACTCAGTCTCTGATGTTGTCTTTCTCTTGGAGCTGTGACCCAGGAGATAATGCAAAGAAAAAAAAAGACAGCAGCTCTGTATCAACAGACAGTAATATAGAAAAGGAAACAAAAATAGAGGTGATTTCAAGAAATAAGTTTCAGGGTAGAGAAGGATCAGAATGGGGGGTGGAGAGAGACACCATTCTATTCCTAAAATGGGAGAGAATGTCACATTTATTTGCATCTCCCTGTCCAAGACTTCTGACATCAAGGGAAGAAACACATACATATCTCCTGAGGAAGAAAGTACATCACTTAGATGCTGTGACTTCTTCTAAATCCATGGGAATTTTTAATTGCTTTAAGATTTCATGGAAGACAAGGACGCTTAGCAAAAGAACAATTTCTTTTTCCTGTATTAGTGACTAATCCTGTGAGACAGCTGTTGTCTACTACTCACTTTTTACTTCTCCCCCATGGGTTAAATGGTAAGACCAAGTGATCAAAACCCTACATTGTAAGAGTAATAAGTCTGTGATGTCCCAACACAATGTTTATAATGTAATGGAACCACACATACCAGGAAGGATCATTTCATTCTTTGTTCTTGTATCCCCAGCTCCTAGCACAGAACTTGGCTTATAGTAGGCATTTACTATTTACAGACTGATTGAATGCCATGATTTATTCTTATCAATAACTTGTCAATCATTTCAACTGTAAAAACCATTGAGGATTAGTAGAGCTAATAATTAAGCAGCTAGCTGGCACAGTGGATAGAGTGCTGGGCCTGGAATCAGGAAGACTCATCTTTCTGAGTTCAAATTTGGCCACAGATACTTATCAGCTGTGTGACCCTGGGCAAATCACTTAACCCTGTTTGCCTCAGTTTCCTCATCTGTAAAATAAGCTTGAGAAGGAAATGACAAACCACTTCAATATTTTCGCCAAGAAAATACCAAATGGGGTAAAGAAGAGTTGGACATGACTGAAATGACTGAACAAGAACAGCAACGGGGCTGATAAAGTAACATCAGCAGAGATAAATAAAAATGGCTGTGACATGTAAGTGATACAGCCTTATCAGAATCTCAGAGTCCCATTAAGGAAAAAAAAAACTAGCAAAAGAGAATAGAACAGTGCAATTGTGTGTCAGTTCAACCTCAATTATTTTTACAGATACATTGACTCACAACAGAATTCATTTCTTCCTGTCTGCTCTTAAAGAGAAAAGCTTTCATAATTCAGTCTAATTTGGGGTGTGTGTGTGTGTGTGTGTGTGTGTGTGTGTGCGCGCATTCTCAGCTTGTCTTTAACATAAGAGTTGAAAGGTTTCTAAAAATCCTCTTTACAAATCATCACAAAGCACCGAACTGATGTGGACCTTAATGATGTCATGATGCATTGCGGATCCTGCTGGTGGAGAGTAGAGTTAAGGCTTTAGAAATGAAAATGGACAGATAACAGAAAGCTTTCTTCAGGTGCTCCCACAAGTTAGCTGGCTTCCGTAACAGATGTTTGGGAGAGGAGGAATCAAGCCAGATATGCATGAGCCTTTTCAAGTGACATTGTAAAGGCATTAATGGTACTGAAGTGGGATAGGAAAAATGGGAAGCTGAAAACATCCAGCCACAAAATAAAAAGAATGAAAATGTGGCCATTCAAAAGTCTCACAATGGCTAGGCACCAATGGTGACAGATAGGGACTCTGGGACAGCGCCTGGAACTGTGCTTTCATTGGCTTAGGAGCCCCCAGATGGGGAAGCCACTTTTAGCAGTGCAGATTGCTGTCTTCTCTGCATCTTCGATTCCTTGAGAGCTAAGTGACTGACAGGTTAAGGAACTTGCTCAGAGTCCGAAAGCCAGTATCCTTCAGGGCAGGACTTGAAGCCAAGTCTTAGTAACTTCAAGAATGGCTTTCTATCCACTTTGTCACACTGCCTCTACTTTTTAAAACATTAATTCTGAATTTAGTTACCTGGTGCCAAGCCTTCCCAAGCCCTTGCCTTTACCTTCTGTTCCTCTGCTTAGGAATGACAACAACAACCACAAAAGTTTCCCACTTTCACACATTAATTTCATGTATGTAATGTAGATAAGGAAACTCATAATTTTTGAAAGATGGCACATGCAAAGAGCATTTTCATAAACTATCTGAAGAACAGACACATCCTATGGACCTACAGACAATGAGCTACTCATGTCCCAAGGTCTTATGAGAGGAAAATAAAAGTGCTTTATGGACCTGAAAGTCTACAAGAATGAATTTTCTGAGTATTACTTAGAATACACGTAAAATCAAAGGAAACACTGTTTAGGTATTATCTCACTTGATCCTTATGACAATTTTATGAGGCAGGTGGTATTATTATTTCCATTTTCTGCATCTGAAAACTGAGGAGGTGAAGGTGAAAAGACTTGCTCAGATCACTAGAACTAGTAAATGTCTCAGAAGGGATTTAAACACTCGTTTATCCTAACCCCCAATCAGTGTTCTATATGTTGTCAGAGTGTTAAACTCATATAGAAACTGAGAGTCACTAAAGTGCATACAAGGATCACTGGCAGGCACACATAAACTTAAAAATCACAAATTAACATCATCTGTGTTCTACTGTATTTTTTTTGTTAAATATTTCCCAATTACATTATGACATTTTAATCTGGTTCTGCCTACATTTAGGAGTGTTGCCACAACGTGTGCCTACACTGATACCCCATTTCTCATTTTTGAAGAGGAGCTTAGTTACTTACACTTTCAGCTAAGCAGAATAAAGGTAACAATGAAGTACTTAGCTTGAAGCTATTACAAATCCATTTTTTGAGAAACGTTCTTAGATGATTTTAAAGGGTAAAGAAGGTAGCAGAACCATGTCCAGGCAATGAAAATCCATGGTAAAGCTAACAATTTTGGTAACAATTTGAATAGCCACATTAACGGGTGAAAACTATGTTACTGAATAATTTTAAGAAATATGGTTTATATTTATAATTTTAAGAAATATAGAAGAAGCAATGTTAACTAGGGAAGAGCAATCAAATGGAAAACAAGAGACTGGATTTCTACTCTTGGTTCTGTCCACTAATTAGTGCTATCCTCCTGAAAATTACTTAATTTTTCTTAGCTTCAGTTTTCTCATCTGTAAAATGCAGAGGTTGAAGTACATAGTCTAGACACCTTCAAAGTCCGTGATTTATTCTTCATACATATGGTAATTTAAATCAACAGTTGTTAATGTGTCCAAAATAGAACTTATCATCTTCCCTCTGACTGTTTCTTCCAAACACCCCTTTTTTTCTTTAAGGTCACCACTATGCTTCCATTCACCAGTTCGTTATCTTGAAATCATCCCACACTCTCCCATCTCCCTCGACCTCCATATCCATTTACTTGGTAATTCTAGCTGTACATCATTTACATGTCTCCTTCTTTCCACTTTCACATGATTACCACCGCAGTTAAAGCCTTTTTCATTTCACTCGTACTGTTGTACTAGCCTGTTTATCAGATCCCTTGATTCTAGTCTCTCTTCCTAATACAACTTCCACACAGCTGCCAAAATAATTTTCCTAAGATACAGGTTAGAACATCTTTTTTCTCTTAAAAACCTTCATCAGCTCTTTATTGCCACTAGGATCCAACTTACTAAGGAAACTAAATATAAAGTGCTAAGCCTTTAAGATTCTCCCTACTCAGTCTTTATTTTGCCTTTCTTAATTTCGTATTTTAACCACATACTCTATGTTCCAGTCAATTTGGACTATTAAGTTTTCCCCAAACCTGCCTTTTCATATTATGCCCTCATTGCACTCTTCCTGCCTATGGTGATTTGTCTTTCCAGGTCTGAATCTCAGGATCTTTCAATCCCTTCAAGCCTTATCTCAAGTATCACCTTATCCAAGAAGCCTTCCTTAGGTGTCTCAATTCTTCAATGACCTCAGATTTACTTATCTACACACACCTGAATCACTCAAGTTGTATATGAGCACCTAGGAGCAATTATGCATGTTCCACTCCCAGCACAAATCTTTGCACAAAGCAATTTTAAAGGTTGGTTTACTGAAGTTGGCTCCTCGGTGTACCCTTATTTATGATGGAGATTTGCTTGAAAGCCTCTTCTTAAAAAAGAGAGGTGGAAATTTTACCCAATCTCTTTACAAATTTTAACTTTCTGACAATCCCAACATAGTGGGTCTGGATGAATGTGGTTTTATTGGACATAGTGCCATGTACATACTGAATACTGGAGCTGGAAGAACCTAAAAGAGGGCACAGCTCCCTCATTTTATAGAGAAGGAAACTGGGACCCATGCAAATAAAGTGACTTGCCCAAAAGAACAAAGAAAATCAGCAACCAACCTGGGACTGATTCCCAGATGTGTGAGTTATGTTTCTGCCTCACTATAGACATTACGGAGTACATGATAGGAAAAGGGTTGTCAAAGATGAATGCTCACATTAAAAGTGAGGATTATAACAATAAAGCTGCTGGAGTTTGTATATCGACGTTACATTTTATAACTCCAGAGAGGAGGTAGCTTTTTCTAACATAGAAATTAGATGACATTCACCTCACCCATATATCATACCTTCTTATCACTTCTGTTCTTCTATTTGTTGTTGTTTTATTTCCTTGAATTCTTCCTGGCTTTAGCAATCATGCTTTAATATCATAAATTAAATTGACCACCTGAGAAAAATGCTGTTTTCCCTAAGTGTTTACTATGATCACCTTCAAAAAGGTGTTTGATATTGTGTCCTGAATTGAAGAGGTCCCTTACATTTGAAGGGGATTGATTGAGAGGGTGATTAATTTCCCCTTGGGTTATAAAGAAAACTTCTGTCACTTCTTTATGCTAGTAATCCATGGTGTCAGTGAAGTAGGAACCCCTGGGGCTAACTGGATGGAGTGTGTTGAAAATGGAGATGGAGTGAGTGTGTTTGTTCAGTTTTAGTGAGCTGATACTGAAACTGGTCATGTGAAACACAAAGAGGGGCATGAAATGTAGATAAAGTGATATGATTGTGCAGAAAGGTGAAACTTGAATTAAGGAACATGAAAGGGAATAAAAAATGAAGGTGCCTCCAGCCTACAATCACAGTATGTACACTAGTTCCAGTGCACAAAGAAATTCCAGTTCTAGGGACCGTGATAAGAGGGTCCTGCTAGAGATGAGGCATTTGACTTGTTATAAACCTGAGATCCCAGTAGATTCAAAAAAGGAAGCCAGAGTTCCTGGGTATCAGGAAGGAACACAAACAGTTGCACATCAGAATGTGTATTTAAGTGGGACCATGAGATACTGCAAAATGAGCTTTATCAGATGTCACACCTATAGCTCAAAGTGGGTATATTGTACCTAGTTTTTAAAAATCTTCCTTCCTATACCAACAGACTCTTGACTATTTCTAGAACATCTGAAGATGCTGAACTTTCCTTGGGTTATTGTCAACTCTGGGGACAGAGAGCCTCATCCACCCACTTCTGGGTCAGGGGTTTTGATGCAAATTTAAACCAGCTCTTTGTGAAAGAACACCTGGGGAAATGGTTATTCTGGGCTTTCCTTAGGAATTCCACTTAGCTCAGGTTAATCTGAAGAGATAGTTGATTACAACTTGACCTTGTATGGTAGTTCTTCAATTAAGGACAGGAACTTCTGGGAAATACTGAGAGTTTCAACACCTAGGAGCTGGTGAGGGTCCTTTTAAGATCAAAATTTCTTGAGATATTTTGAGGGGACACATGAAATTACTCAACGGTTGATGGTTATCACCCTCAGGTAACACACTCACAAACTGGCCATCTAACTTATGGCTATGACTGACTTGTCTTTATTCTGGGAGAGTATGGCATGCCATGTGAAGTTCAGGATTGACATCATTTCCTTAAATTGTATGACATGAAAATACATACTTTCATTCACTAGTTATAGGGATAGGGGCTGGATTTATAATTTCACTGATAAGGGAAACACCTTTTCTATAACTTACAGTCTTAGAGAGTTGCTGGGAGGATTGAGAAGTTAAGTGACCTGCCTAGGGTCAAACAGAAAGTATGTGTCAGAGGCAAAGCTTGAACTCGGGACTTCTTATGTCTAAGGCCATCTCTCTCTATCTGCTACAGCACACTGCCTCATTATATTTTCTAGAGTTATATTACAAAGCTCATGGATACTTTATTTACTTTCATTTACTCCTAACCTCAAACAATAGCTATACATTGATTATATTACCTTTCCGATAACGTATCATATTAATTTAAACTGTTGCTAGGCCAAAGGGTTTATCTGAACTGTATACCACATAATCCAAATGTTTTCCTTTTCCATTTTATAAAACCCATTTTGTCAAACTTATACAGGATTTTTTAATGAGAGATAAAGAATTCTGTACCAAGATGCTGCATCTAATGCTTGGATGAATATATTTGACATCAAGTTAGTGGGTTTCTTATAGTCAAAATATCCACGTCGGGGCTCTGATATCCACATACATTATTCCAAAAATGAAGAAATGAATGATGAAAATGCCAAAAAGGATATGAAATAACAAAAGTTGAGGAACTTTAGGGATTTCTCATGAGTGGAGGGGGAAAAAAACCCTGCAATCAGCATAAAGAAAGCACACACCACTGTCAGCTGCTGTTGCTAAGCTGTTGCATGGATAAAGGGACCTGGGACGTTAATGACATTCGAGGCAAACAGTAGCCCCCTCTAATGTATCATGTGGAAGTATAAGACTGGGGGCAGGGTAGACTTGCCCACCCATATTATGGGTACTCTTCTAATCCATCCTTTGTAACAGAGACAAGTTTGTTTAACTTTTTAATTAACTTCTGTCCTTGCTGACAGACACTGTGAACAAGGCACTTTTCCTCCATTACTGCTTTGACTCTAGATTTAATTACTTTGGAAATTAATCTAGAAGCATGACTTTAGGCACAGCATTTAAACCATCTGTGTTGCTACACTGTTCTTTATTTTTTCAAGTGTCATTCTATTCTCCTGATGAATGATATGAAAAGAATGTAAGGAAGGAGGTTACCAGTGTGAAGGCAGGCGCTGCAGGGGAGGTGTATTATTAATCATACCTTTGGAAGCCTGTGCTTTATTTAAGCTGTACGGAGGTGTTATTTGAGATACTCAAGAAAACTTAGTGGACAAGTGATCAAAAAATTTTGATACTAACTAGTTGTGATGCCTTGGGCTAGTCACTTACTGGAACTCAACTTCCTCATCTGCTTAAATTGAGGAGATCAAGCCAGATGATCTTAAGGTTTCCACACTGCACTGACATTCTAAGACTCTATGATTTTCAATGCAAATACTTCTCCAAAAAATGACATACTTGATTCATTTGTAAAATGATGGCACTGGACCTCATCTCTGAGGCTCCTTCCAGCTCTAACATTCTCTGCACACATACCTTTCAACTCATGTCTTAATAAATCAAGATGAAATATATGTTCCCTGGCTATTATTAAACATGAGAATGATCCCTTCTTCCCTCCCTATCCCCCCATTTAAAAAAAATGAAGCTGAGTGTTCTTTTATAGACTAAAGGCATGTAGCAGAAGACATGAATTTCTTTTGTCTTTCATGTCACAAATGGCAAATAATCAAAATCCTCTTAGTAACACTAAGTGTTTGATCACAGAGTGTGGCATGCATTTGAAATAATGAAGGCAGGAATGGCTGAGGAAGGGGTGGAGAAGGAGGAAGCAGAAAACAATAGCAGTATGGTACCTTCTCATACAATCCAGCGCCCGGATGAAGAAGTCCTTGTGCAACTGATGTTCATCTCTCAAGATGGCACATTGCTCCAGGGTAACTGACATAGACGTCCTGTCTTTGGCACTTTTACAACAGGTCATTCGAATCCCATTAAGTTTGCGGCAAATCTGCAATACCAAAAATAGATTATAGCTTGTTCACAGGCTGTTTTGAAATATCACCATGCTACAGAAATAAAGCAGTATGGTCCAAGGGGAAGAATTATCGACTTTGGAGTCCAAGGTCCCTGTGCATTTTGGGCAGGAAAGCCATTTCACCTCTGTGGGCTAAGTTTCTTCTTGTGAAGAATAAGAGGTTCAGACTCAATGCCACTCAGTGTCTCTTTAAACTTTTAATGTATGAAATACCCACATTCTAAGTTTTTAATAAAATTTTTAATTCATGGAATAAAATAAGCATTTCCATAACATAGTATAATTTAAAAAAAAAAGATGATTGCAGACTATAGAAACCTACCTTCAGATATGAACTATAAGTCCAACCCACTTCCTTAAATTATGAATGGTTTCCTAAATGTAACTATTTCTTAAATCAACACTCTGCTATAAAGGTAGTAGAACACCAAGGCAAATGTGTTTCTCTTTCTGTATTAAAGGGATCGTTTAAAACATGTTTAAGGTGCTAAATTTCTAGTGTAAGTAAAATGTGATTTCGCAAAGATTAACATTAACCTGACATGGATAGAGCTTCACTACTGCAATAATTTTGTTGCCAGGCTCTGTGTTGGGTGCTGGGGATAAAAAGACAAAAATTGAATACAACTTCAGAGTGCCCTCAGGTTGGATGGTCTATTGACCATTAGAAAGGCAAAATATTCTGAGCTAACTTCTATTGACCACATTTTTAAAAATTTTACAATATTCCTGGTAAGATGATACAAAGTAAGTTTCAGACACTACCTAATACACAAGACTTTTCCAAGCACTTTTAGTGCTCCAGACAACTTTCTAAGACTCTAAGTAGTAGAAAAAGGTCCACCACACATTAGTAAAGAGAGTTTCTTCATTAGGATACATTAATTTCCTAGAACCAGAGGGCAAAATAGGCATTCAAAGAATCCACCAATCACTTCAGGAAAGAGATACCAAAATAAAAACTCCAGGAAACATTATAACCAAATTTAAGAACTATCAGGGCAAGGAAAAAATACTACAAGTGAACAGAAAGAAATAATTCAATGAGGATTACACAGGACTCAGCAGCTACAACATTAAAGGATTGGAGGTCATGGAACATGATATCCCAGAAGACAAAGCATCCAGGACTACAACCAAGAATCACTTACTTGGTAAAATTAAGCATAATACTTCAGGGGAAAAAATGGTCATTCAATGCAATAGAAGGATTTCAAACTTTAAAAAGAGGACCAGAATTGAACAAAGTTGAACAAAAAATTTGATCAAGAGAAGCTTAACAAGGTAAAATGGAAAAGAAATGGAGCTAAGCTGTTTACATCCCTACATGGGAAGATGATACTTGTGATTCTTTCCCCCCCCCACTTAGTAGCTTTTTAATTTTTTTTCCAATTACATGTAAGATATTTGTAATTCTTATAAATTGTACCACTAATAGTACAGGCAGAAGGAATATACATAGAAGATAAGGGTGCAAGGTGAATTTGAAGGAATGACCAAAAAAAATTAAGGGTACAGAAGGAAGGGATAGAATGCGGTAAATTATTTCACATGAAGAGGCATGAAAAACCTTTTACAGTGGAGGGAAAGATGGGAAGGTGGGTGATGGGCATCACTTGGACCTTCCTCTAATCAGTATTGGCTCTAAGAGGGAATAATATACACAGTCTATCTTACCCAACAGGAAAGTATGAGGGGAAGAAATTAAGTAAAGGATAGGGGGTGGTGGTGACAGAAGGGAGGGCAGACCAGGGGAGGTGGTAGACAGAAACAAAACACTGTTAAGGAAGTAAAGGGTGAAAGGAGAGAGAAGATCAACAGGAGGAAAAATAAGATACAGGGACATACACAGTAATCATAACTGAATGTGATTGGGATGAACTCTCCCATAAAATGAAAGTAGACAGAACTTACTATTTGATGAAAAACTGCTGGGAAAACTGTGCCCAACAGGGCACAAACTAAGTATAGGCCAACATCTCATACTATATACCAAGATAAGGTAAAAATTGAGTACATGATTTAGACATAAAGGGTGACACCATAAGCAAATTAGAAGAGCAAAGAATAGTCTACCTGTCAGATCTATGGGGAGGAGAGGAATTCATGACCACACAAGAGATAGAGAGCATTACAAATATAAAATAGATAATTTTGATTATATTAAATTAAAAAGCTTTTGCACAAACAAAATTGATGCAACCAAGCATAGAAGGAAATCAGAAAGCTGGGAAACAATCTTTATGGTAAGTATCTCTGATGAGGGCCTCATTTCTCAAATATATAGAGAACTGAGTAAAATTTATAAGAATACAAGCCATTCCCAATTGAGAAACTGCCAAAGGACATGAACAGACAGTTTTCAGATGAAGAAATCAAAGCTATCTATGAAGAAGTGCTCTAAATCACTTCTGATCAGAGAAATGCAAAATAAAACAACTTTGAGGTACCAACTCACACCTATCAGATTGGCTAATATGACGAAAAGGGAAAATCATAAATGTTGGAGAGGACATGGTAAAATCCAGACACTAATGCACTCTTGGTGGAGTTGTGAACTAATCTATCCATTCTGGAGAGCAATTAGGAACTGTGCCGAAAGGACTATACAACTGTGCATACCTTTTGATCCAGTAATACCACTACTAGGTCTGTATCCCAAAAGAATCATAAAAAAGAGAAAAGGACCTACATGTGCAAAAATATTTATAGCAGCCCTTTTCGTGGTGGCAAAATATTGGAACTTGAGTGGATGCCCATCATTTAGGGAATGGCTAAACTAGCTGCAGTATATGAATATAATGGAATACTATTATGCAATAACAAATGATGAGTTGGCAGATTTCGAAAAAACCTGGAAATACTTGTACAAACTGATCAAAGTGAAGTGAGCAGAACCAGGAAAACATCATACACAGTATCAACAATATTGTGTGCTGATCCACTGTGAATGACTCAGCTCTTCTTAGCAGCACAATGATCTAAAATAAGTACAAAGGATTCGCGAAGGAAAATGCTATACATATCTAGATAAAGAATTGATGGACTCTGAATGCAAATCGAAGCCTATTTTTTCACTTACTTCATTCTTTGTTGAGTTTTTTTTTCCCTTTTCAGATGTTTCTTTTTTCACAACTGTGACTAATATGGAAATATGTTTTACATAATAGCACATGTATAACCTATATCAGATTGCCCACCAAAGGGAAGGGGAGAAAGAGGGAGGGGGGAAAATTTGTAACTCAAATTCTTGTAAAAATGAATGCTAAAAATTGTTGACATGTAACTGTGAAAAAATAAAATACTATTAAAAATAAATCATAATAATAGGGTACTTTGCATAACATGTTACAAAATACCTTTCAAAGCCTTGTCATTTCATCTTTGCAACAAATCTATGACATTTTACCCACAGGGACACTGAGATTCTGAAAGGTAAAGAAGTTTACCCAAGATAATTCAGCTTAAATATTGCAGAGCTCAAATTTCCAACCAGATCTCTGGATTCCAAGTCTAGTTTTAGTCCCAATTATGACCTCTTCCTCTGAATGTAAGAGTTTTCATTTTATAGTTTCATTTTTTTCATGTAAGAATTTTTTTTTTCTTAGCACTGTTGTCATTCTGGTAAGGGCTGGAATAAAGGAGGGATCGGAGCGCTGACTTAAGGGGTAACCCCTGAAGTGGCTGTGTTAGAAGTGCCACCATTCATGCATATGAACATGGAACCTACCTGTGGGAAGGAAAGGCAGTTTTTCCCCAAGCACAAAAAGGGTAACTGTCCTGGTTCCTATGGAACCTATCAAACAGCAACTATGAAATTGAAGCTACCCATCAAAACCTACCAATCACTGTCATCTCCAAAGAGTCATGGCCTGTGCACATCAACTAGCTCAGTAAGATGTTCAAATGTCCATCCTAACATGCTGTTCCTTATAAGTTTGACAAACTCCCTCAATGGTTTTGTCAAAAACAATGATTATCCACATCCAGAAAAAGAACTATGGAGTCTGAATGCAGATCGAAGCACATTATTTGCTCTTTTTTCTTGTTTTGTTTTTCCTTTCTTGTGGGTCCTCCTATTGGTTCTAATTCTTCATTACAACAAGGCTAATGTGAAAATATGTTTAATAATAATGTATATGTAGTGCCTATATCAGATTGCTTGCCATTTTGGGGAGTGAGGCAGGAAGGGAGGGGGAGAAAATTTTAAACTGAAAAGCTTATGGAAATGAATGCTGAAAACTAAAAATAAATTAAATAAATAAAAAATAATAATTAATTAAAAATAATCAACAGAAGCTTGCACAAGGCTAATCTGACCCAAAGTTAATTCACAGATTGTCTGAGAATGAGTGTTTCTCAATATTGTCATGTTGACCTCCACTCTTTGCGGATTCTCCATGGACATGGAAGACATTCCATCCTCATCTCTACATCCAGCATCTTTGCCTTTCTTAGGGATCCTTATGTACCACAACCCCAGGAAGTCTTTCCAAGATTCTTCTCACCTCCCAAGTATCTGAATTTCTTTTCTAATCTATCTACACATTATTAAGCTCCATGGGGAATATATAGAGAACTGAGTCAAATTTATAAGAATACAAGTCATTCTTAAATTGATAAATGGTCAAATGATATGAATAGGCAGTTTTCAGAGGAAGAAATTAGAGCTATCTATTGTCATATAAAAAATGCTCTAAGTCACTATTGATTAGAGAAATGCAAATAAAAATGACTCTGAGGTACTCCATCACACCTATCAGACTGGCTAACGTGACAAAGGAGGAAAATGATAAATGTCGGAGATGTGGAAAAATTGGAACACTAATGAATTGTTGTTGGAGTTGTGAACTGATCCAACCATTCTGGAGAGCAATTTGGAACTATGCCCAAAGGGCTATAAAATTGTGCATACCCTTTGACTGAGCAATACCACTTCTAGGTCTGTATCCCAAAGAGATCATAAAAAAGGGAAAAGGATCCACATGTACAAAAATATTTATAGCAGCTCTTTTTGTAGTGGCCAAGAATTGGAAACTGAGGGGATGCCCATCAACTGGGGAATGGCTGAACAAGTTGTGGTGTATGAATGCAATGGAATACTCTTGTGCTATAAGAAATGCTGAGCAGATGGACTTCAAAAAGACTTGGAAACACTTATATGAACTGATGCAGAGTGAAATGAGCAGAACCAGGAGAACATTGTACGCAGTAACAGCCACACTGTATGATGACTGACTTTGATAGACTTAGCTCTTCTCAGCAATGCGAGGATCTAAGACAACTTCAAAAGACTCACAATGGAAAATGGTATCCATATCCAAAGAAAGAACTATGGAGTATGAATGCAGAAGGAAGCATCCTATTTGCTCTCCTTTTCTTCTGTTGTTTTGTTTTATTTCTTCTTTCTTGTTGTTCTAATTCTTCTATACATCATGATTAATGTGAACATATGCTTAATACGAATGTATAAGTAGAGCCTCTATCAGATTGCATGCTGTCTTGGGAAGGGGGAGAAAATTTAAAACTCAAAATTTTATGATGTTGAAAACTAAAAATGAATAAATCATTTAAAAAATATTTTAAAATGATTAAAAAAACCTCCCAGGGGAATATAAACCCCTTGAGGTCAGGGATGGTTTTTCTTTTGTCTTTTTATCTCTGGTTCTAACACAGTGCCTGACACACAATAGGCACTTAATAAATATGCCTTCAATTGGACTTAATGAATTCATTTGAGGGCTGAAGCAGACATAGTCCCTAGTCTTGACTCTAGATATGGATATACCCACAAGGAAAAAGACTCATAAACATGAATTTTATAATACATTAAGGTGCATTTCATTGTACTATAAATTTTCTTTGCTCCTAGTTTGAGAGAGAAATATGAAAGAGATGAAGAGGAGGAGGGTGAAGGAAGAAAAGTTTAACAGGATCCTATGAGGATAGGCCTGCTGGCAACAGTTGGTGGTGGCTGGAGGGAGCCACTAAGTTGACTTGCTTGGTTGAGAGGAGGTTCTAATACTATGGCATTTGATGAGGCCCATTAAGGAAGCTTAGAAAGGAATTTTAGGACATATTGTGAGAGGATAATAGTATGTAGAGGTAAAAGGGAGTCTCATTAAAAAGCATGAAGAAACTGGGGCCCAGGGAGGAAGCAACTTCCATCATGCATGTAATAAGGAGTAAAATCAGGATTTGAACTCAGGTCTTCTGATTAAAATTCCTATGTTTTCTTTTTTCTTCTTCTCCATTTTTCCAAAGGTTTTATTGGAAAATTTCTAGACCAGATAACTGTTTGAAATCAAGTTGAGGGAAGTCTGTATTACCCAGGGGAGTCTGAAAGACAGCAAAGAGAACCATTGTTTTATATCAACTGCTTTACAACAGTTGGGACAACACTGTCAAATATTCATAACAAAATTTTTCCTCCTTAAAAGAAGACACCAGGAAAAGCAGAAGAAGGAATCCTAAAACCTACACTCTCTAGCTCGAGGTAGGTCAGAGAAGTTCTCTATTCTGAATATTGAGGCAAAGTGATTAGGGGAAAGATCAGGTGATTAGATGGGTAATCTTTATTTTTTTTGTTTTGTTTTGTTTTGTTTTAGGCTATGGGGTTAAGTGACTTGCCCAGGGTCGCACAGCTAGTAAGTGTTATGTGTCTGAGGCAGAATTTGAACTCAGGTCCTCCTGAATCCAGGGCCAGTGCTCTACGCACTGCACCACCTAGCTGCCCCTAGATGGGTAATCTTTAAAATTGGAATCTTTTGAGGACGGTTTCTCAATTGCCCCCCCCCCCCAATCCAGGACCTTGATCCAATAATCTCCTTCTCTTTCACTCTTGGTTTCTTAGATAGAACTCTCTGGTTCTTGGACTAAAAACTATGTGGTCCTTTAGGAGAAAAGCAAAAATTGTACCTTGTGGGTCAAGAAACTTCAACAAGTTTCAACCTACTGCTGAAGAAATCTGGATGTTAAAAGAATTCACTTAACTGCTTTTGTTCCCAGGTTTCAACTCATCCTTGTTTAGCTATCCTGAGTAACATCATGGTGGTACTAGATGGGGTTCTGAAGTTGGTATCAGAAAGACTTAAGTTAAAATAGTGTCTTGAACACTGGTTTGTGCAGCTATGGGCAAGTTACCTAATCTCTTAATACCCCCAGAGAACTCTCTGAAGCAATAAACAAGCTGCAATGCAAGGATAAATGTGCACTGTGAGAGGACATTCCACTGTCCTATGTCAATGAATCACAGGTCTGGTGAAATGAATATACATACAGAGATACACATGTACATATGTAGACATATATCCAAGCATGGAAGACTTCTTTCATATGTATGTATAGGTATGTCTGTCTTATCTGTGCATGTGTGAGAGGCAGGGAGGAAGAAACAAAAGGCAGGGGTGGGGGGAGAGAAAATCAGGGAGGAGGAAGAGGGGAAGGGAGAAACTGTAACACAGACTTGTGATTTCATTGGTGTGAGGATACTTTTTCCACCAAGGTAGATCCCAAACTGCTTGGTAACTTATGTTCATGAAGAACTGCCTGGGGGGCCAATGACAGGCTAAATAATGTATGTGTTCTAGCACAGGACATGAAACTAGGTCTTTATGACTATAAAGACAATTCTCTATACACTGTCATGCTGAGGACTCCCCCCCCTCCTGCTCTCCCCCCACATTGTGTCTGTCTCTTTCTATTTCAGCATGATGTATACATTATATATATATTCATCTGTCAGAATAGTTAAAATCTTATAAGCCTATCTTTTAAAAGACTACGTATCTAGACATGCCACTTAAACTGTCAGTGCCACAGGCAACTCACCGAGGCACTGAGTTGCAAAACAGTTGCACAGATTGGTAGAGGGATCCAGCACCTAGCAGAATACCTGGCTCATTGAAAGCACTTAATAAATGTTGATTGATTGATTGATTCAGGGAGACTCACACATTCAAATCTGTGCCTATAAATGCATATGTATGTACCATCAGCCCTCGCATTGTAAGGATCTGATATTAAAAAAAAAACCAACATAGTATTTTAGGGGTTAAAGTAATGTGGAAATGCTGATTCTTATTATTATTGTCATAGAAGGAAAGTAGGTAATTATTTCCCAGAGCTTCTTGGGAACTGTGAAAAAGTATGGAAAATACATATGGAGTTGGAGCAACTTCATGGTCCAGCACCTCTAATGCTCAACTTTTAATACTGGTCCTTCTAATGCTTGGTTCTATAGCCTTTGTAAATCATAGGAGGAGGGAGGGATAGAGCCGGGAGAGAGTGGGAGGGAGAGAGAGAGAGAGAGAGAGAGAGAGAGAGAGAGAGAGAGAGAGAGAGAGAGAGAGAGACAGAGACAGAGACAGAGACAGAGAGAGAGAGATAGAAACAGAGAGACAGAGGCAGACAGAAAGACAGACAGAGAGACACAGAGAGAGAATGAGGAGGAAGAGGGAGGGGGGAATAGAGAGAAAGAGACAGAGACAGATAGAGAGAGACAGACAGACAGAGATAGAAACAAAGAGACAGAAAGAGGCAGGCAGAGACAGAGAGACAGACAGAGTGACACAGAGAGAGAATGAGAGGAGGAAGAGGGAGGGGGGATACAGAGAAAGAGAGAAAGAGAGAGCGACAAAGACAGATAGAGAGAGAGAGACAGAGAGAGGCAGACAGAGACAGAGAGACACAGAGAGAGAATGAGAGGAGGAAGAGGGAGGAGGGGGGGAGAGAGAAAGAGAGAAAGGGAGAGAGTGACAGAGACAGAGACAGAGAGAGAGAGAGAGCACGTGTGAGCGAGAGTGGGAGGAAGCGAAGTCGGGCATAGGGACCTGGTTCTACAAGGAGTTAATGACACTTACTAGTAGTGTGACGTTAGGCAATTCATTTCTACTCAAATTAATTCAACAAGCATTTACTAAATGCCTTCTGTGTCACAGGAATGGTAGTAGGTCTTGGGAACAGGAAAACAAAAATGAAACAATTCTGACCTCAAGGGAGGGGAAATTCTAAAAAGGAAAAATATGTACATGGCTAAGTAAATACAAAAAAACATAAATAAATACAAAGTAATTTTAGAGGAGGGTAGAGTCTTAAACAGCTGGGAGGTGAGGGTAGTATTCACTGATATTTCCCTAAGGAAAAGGATGCATAATCATACTTTTCATGACACATTAGGATACATTTCATGACATTATAATTTTTTTTCTCTATTCCTATCATGGGAAATAAAAATGAAAAAAGGATGAAGGGCATGTATAGGAAAAAAAAATTTCCAAAGCCCTGTTTAAGGGGTCCCCCAAGACTGATGGTGGCTAGGGGAAGCTTCTTCACAGATATGCTTGGTTATCTTTCTTGTATGAGGTCTCACTTTTGCTAGTCCTTGAAGGGCATTAAGGATTCCAAGAAGTAGAGGTAAGGAAGGGTGTCATGTAAATTGACATTGGTGCTATTGTGCTCAACTCAGTTCTTCTACCCTCATTTTCTTCATTAATAAGACGCAGATAATTGTATTAGCTCTACTTAGCCCACACTGTTCAAGTCAACCAGCATTTCTTAAGCCCCTACAGGCCATGGATTATGCTAGGAACTTGCATTCTACTGGGCCTTGTTTTGGGGGAAGTACACTGACAAATGTTGCTGTTCAGGCATTTCACTTGTGTTCTTTCTTTGCTCACTTGTAACATTCATGTCCAACTCTTTGGGACCCTATTTGGGGCTTTCTTGGTAAAGATAACAGAGTGGTTTACCATTTCCTTCTCCAGCTCATTTTACAGATGAGGAAACTGAGGCAAACAGGGTTCAGTGACTTGCCCAGGGTCACAAAGCAATTAAGTGTCTAAGACCTGATTTGAACTCAGGAAGGAGTCTTCTTGACTCCAGGCTCTGCACTGTATCCACTGTACCACCAAGCTGCCCTGACAAATATTAAAGCATCATAAGAGTCTGAATTATTATTTATGTTATTATTAGTAGTAGAATAAATATTATCATTGTCATTTTGTTACTAGTAAAACAGAAAAAACAACTATAATCTACCTTCCTGGGATATTGGGAGAATTACCAAGATTTTAGGTGACTATGAAACTAGAAAAAGGCAGTTGCTGCTCAAAAAAAAAAATCTAATCTAATCTAATCTAATCTAATCTAATCTAATCTAATCTAATCTAATGGGGTGCTCAATGGAGCCACTTCCAATCAGACCTTGAAAAGAGTGTTTCTTGCTTTTCCCTTTGTTGTTCCTCCTTAGGACCCAAGGAAGACATGACAAGAAAGTCAATCTACTTGCCTTTGCTGCGATCTGTGTAAATTATTTTATATAGCCTCTTGCTGAATTATCTATGCCCTCTTCCCAGAAGGGAGAAGTAATACTGTGTACAATCAAAGGTCTGGCAACAGGAAAAAAAAATAAAAGGTCAAGTTTTCATATGTATGCTAGTGGTGCAGTATGGAATCAAGTGTGTTCTAAGATTTATGAAACCAAGCTCTGGGTTGCATTAGCAATATTGTGCAGTAGCTATAAAAAAAGCAACAGTTATCACAGTGACCCTCAGGCTCTCAGCAAGTAGAATGTGTGCTCCTTGAGGGTGGGGAATGTCATACTTCTTTATTTGCATGCCCACTTCTTAGCATAGTGCTTTGACTGTAGGAGCCTAATAAATGTCTTTTTTTTTCCCCTTCCTTGCTTCCTTCCTTCCTTTCTTCCTTTCTCCTTCCCTCCCTTCCTAGCATGAGGTAGGTCCCAGATGAAAGAGTCTCTAGAAGGACCTCTCACGGTAACTGACAAATCACAAAGTTATATGCTTTGCTTCACCCATGGGTGCTTGAGCATTCTCTGAATGGCTACCAACAGACAGCTAGAAAACTGCTCCCTGGTCTACCTAGATGATTCCCGTTCCCAGTTCCTGCCATGACCCCAGCCTGGTATAAATCTAAACCAAGGATGAAACAGGTCTCAGAAATCAGGAGGCTCTTTTTGTTCCCCAGGGGCACACCATAAAGGGAAGAACCCCATCCCAAGAGGCTTGTGGTCCTGAAATCTATGCCTCAGCAACAATTTCTCTCCCAACATCTGTATTAATAGCCACACACAATAGCTCATTGAAGGGACAGAATGGTCATGGGTTTTGCTGGTCCTCTATGTGAAGGCTTTGAAAACCATCCTAGGTGGAAGTCAGAATGTACTCACTTGTTTTGTGTGCCTCTTCATGACCCCATTTGGGGTTTTCTTGGCAGAGACACAGGAATAGTTTGCCATTGCCTTCTCCAGCTCATTTTACAGGGCAAACAGGGTTAAGTGACTTGCCCAGGGTCACACAGCTAGTAAATATCTGAGGCCAGATTAGAACTCAGGAAGATGAGTCTTCCTGACTCTAGGATACTCTATCCACTATGACACCTAGCTGCCCCTATATTATTGTTAGTTCTCCATTATCTGTGCTCTCATGACAAAGATGGCAATACTAGCATAGCACTAAATTTAATCTCAAGGTACTCAGAAACATTTCACTTAAGTCCAAAATACCAACTGTACTATTTTCAAGAGAACAGCTACCCAGTGACAACCTTTACTTACTATTTTTCATTCCTTCTTCCATTTTTCATTCTTTTTATCTTGTTTCCCAGAGTGTTTATGTGTGTACGTGTGTGTGTGCAAAGTGCGTGTACGTGTGCATGTGTGTGTATATATGTATGTATGTGTGTGTGTGTGTGTGTGTGTGTGTGTGTGTTTTATTTATCGGTGATGGGCGTATAGTAGGTAGCAATGGTGAGAGTCAGGGTGACAGAATAAAAGCAACCTGGATGACCCACAGAGCAGACATGGAGCCCCAGCAATCCAAAGTTGGCCAGGTCTCCCTCTGGGGCCCTGGGCTCTCTGGTAAGGAGAGAATAGGCTTGACACAAAGACCTTACCGTTGCAGCCAGCCATATGATTTCTACATTCTTTCTCTTTTTGGCCTGGATGTTTTGTTGAAGGTTTTCTAGTAATCCTTTTAGATCATTTTGCTCTTGAAAATTGGATAGATCTGAAAAGAGGAGAGAAAATAAGTGGTGTTTACGGTAGCTTTTTGCCCTTCCTTGCTTTCACATGCCAAGTTTTATTTGTGCTCCACAGCTGTGCCAACCCAGACAAATTCCTTTATTTATTCACCATTCAAGTTTCTAGCCTTTACTTTGCTACAAAGCCCTGAGGTCATTCTAGTTGCTGAGATCCATACAAAACACCAATACTCAAGAAGGTAAGAGGGTCATAGGGTCATAGGTTCTTGGAAGTCATTTTTCTAAGCTTCTCACTTTAGAAATGAGTAAGTTGAGATCCAAAGAGGGGACTAGATTTGCCTTACAGCTAGTTAGTGACAGATCTAGAACTAAAATACTAGTTTTTTTATTTCAGATCTGATGTTTTTTCCATTGTATTACATTGGCCATTAAGAGATTGTGTCTTGACCTTAGAGTTCCATTTATCGAGATTTAACACAACTACTCTGGATCTTAGAATGTCCAAGTGGGATGAGATGTCAGAGTCCTCTTACTCTAATTCCCTCCTTGTACAGATGATGAAGTTGATGTTCAGAGTGGTAAACACTGAATCTAGATTCCGGGAAACTTAACTTGGGTTCAAACCCAGCTTCAGACATTTTGTAGCTATATAATCCTTAGCCAGTCATTTAACTTTTGTCTGCTTCTGTCTCCTCATCTGTAAAGTGGTGGTATCAATAGCACTTACTTCCCCTGTTTGTTATGAGGATCAAAGGAGATGATATTTGTAAAGTGCTTTGAAAACCTTGAAGTGCGACATAAATGCTAGTTGTTATAATAATAATAGTTGTTATTATATTTATTATTATAATTATTAAATTAAGGTCACACAGCTACTTGTGTGACAGAAATGAGCCAAGGCCCTAGGCTCCTGAGATCCAGATCAGTACTCTTTCTACTAAACAATAAGGATACTTTATCATAATTAGGTCTTTTGCCAGAAAACATCACTGTCACTAAATGTCCTGACTTCTTGAATTTCTAGGTCTCCAGGAGAAACAAACCTTATTGATTTTCCAAAATGAGCCAGTTTAATTGTTTACATGTTATTCTATTAAGAAGTTTTTCTTGGTTATCTATTTAGTGACAAAGATTGTGAATCTTGGAAATAAAAATAATGAAAAAAGTTTTTTTTTTTGTTTTTCATTTTCTATGACACAAAGAAGCTGTTTGAGATTAAGAACTCCACCATTTTGGTAAGCAAAGTAGAAAAGGAAGATCTAGCTCTGGTGTCAGAGGAACTGGGTCCAAATTCTGCCTTTGATATCATCTGCTTGTGTGATCTCAGACAAGTCCTTCCTGTGTCCCAGTTTCCTCATCTGTAAAATGAGGTTGGTCTAGATGATCTCTGAGATCTCTTCTTGCTCCTGTTCTATAATTCTATGTCCTAAAGACCAAATCACTGGTGGTGGGGAGAGAGAGAAAGAGGGAGAAGCATGGGGAGAGAGAGGGTGAGAAGGAGAGGGAGGGGGGGAGAAAGACAGAGGGTGAGAAGGAGAGGGAGAGAGAGAAAGACAGGGTGAAGAAAAGGATAGGGAGAGGGAAGAGGGGAAGAGAGAGGAAGGGGGGAGAGAAGGATGAGAAAGTGGGAGAATTGGGGATAGGAAGGGAGGGAGGAGAGGGAAAGAGACAGAAGGGGAGGGAGAGAGGAGAGACAGGGAGAAGAAGGAAGGGAGGGAGGGAGGAAGAGAGGGGGAGAGGGGGGAGAGAGAGAGAGAGAGAGAGAGAGAGAGAGAGAGAGAGAGAGAGAGAGAGAGAGAGAAAGAGAGAGAGAGATTGAGGAAGGAAGGGAGAAAGAGGAAGAGAAGAAGGGGAGACAGAGGGAGGAAGAAAGAGGGAGAGAAGAAGGGGAGAAAGAGGGAGGAAGAAAGAGGGAGGGAGGGGAGGGGGGGGATTTGTGTGGACACCAGCAACTTGACATTATAGTGATATCAAGAGACTGATGGCAAAATCTCCAGTTAAATCAGGAAGGGAGGGCTACTATCCTCCCCAAAGCTAAGAAAATGGGGTAGCCAGAGACATGAAAACACCACAGAGGCAATACGGTATGCAGCATAGTGGATAGACTGCTAGATTTAGCCAGAAAGACCAGAGGTCAAATCCCACCTCTGACATTTACTTGCTATGTGACCTCTCTGAATCTCAGTTACCCAAATTACCCAAGAATGAGGGTGGTCAATATGATGACATGTAAGGTCTTGAGAAGCTCTAAATCTATGATCCTATGAAATAGCAAGGCCCCCAAAGTCCAATCTGGCTTCTACCATTTGCCAAGTGAGTGACCTTGCACACGTCATGTCACCTTGATGAGTCTCAGTTTCCACATTTATAAAATGAGGACACTAATGCATTACCTCTCTCCCTGCATTCTTGTGATGAACGTATTTTGTAAAGTGCTTTCTTTCATACATTTTATTCCGTGTGCATTTAGGAGGGGACAGGATTGTATATTGGGAAGAACCCTGGACTCAAGAGTCTGAAGAGAAGTCGATTTCAACCAACTCTGACACAATTATACGTATGACTTCAGACAAGCCACAACTTCTTGAAGACTCAAGTTCCTCAAGCTCCTCCATCATCAATCCTGCGGCGTACCTGTGAGGGCAATGTGCTGCAAACCTTAAAACATCTGATAAAGGTAAGCCCACATTATTTATGAATTCCCCTGAGTGCTGAGTGCTCTCCTAGGTGCTGGAGATGAGGCAAAGTTTTTATAAGACGTGTTGTTGTTTGTCATTTTTCAGTCATATCCCACTCTTCATGATCTGGTTCTAGGGTTTATTGGCAAAGACACTGGAGTGGTTTGCCATTGTCTTCTCCAGCTCATTTTCAAATGAATATAGATTAAATTAATATATCTACCTATGAGAGTACTTTTCTTAGAACTGTATTTAAGTTTGTTTGTGAAAAACTTATCGGTTGGCCTTTAAAAATTAATTTTAATTAAATTGAATCTGGAAAGCTACTTAAAACTTCTCAGGCTATATATGTGTACAAGGAGTATGACAAAATAATGCTATCTGGAAGTGGTAAAGTAAGTATTTTCCAATAATTAGCCTGGTATACTCTTTAAAAATTAAACATAGCAAAGAAATATCTGCATTCCCCAACTCTTGAGGTTGTCATATATTGAGTACTGTCTAAAGTTGACACTCTTTCATGTTTTTAAATCACACATTTGTTGAAAGGGCATATATATCAGGTATGAGCCTCTTTTTTGGCACTGAATGCTTGATGCTTGAATCCCTTGTTCCTGTTCTTTTTTTTTTTTTGATAGGCAATGGGGTTAAGTGACTTGCCCAGGGTCACATAGCTAGTAAGTGTTACGTGTCTGAGGCCGGATTTGAACTCAGGTCCTCTTGCACCCAGGGCTGGTGCTTTATCCACTGAGCCATGCAGCTGCCCCCTGGTTCCCATTCTTATTTTCCCTTCAGTGAGACTGTCCTTCCATCAATAAAGGTATAAGGAGGAGTAGAAAGTGACTTGTCCAAGGTCACACAGCTAATAAGTGTTTGAAACTGGATTTGAACTCAGATCTTTCTGACTCCAGGACTGGTCACTGTGCCATCTACCTTGAGCTTTTTATAAGACATGGACCCTTATAATCACGGAGCTTATGGTCTAGTAGAAGGATAAGACACTGATCACAATAATAGAACATTTTAGGGTTTAGAAACCACTTCAAGTATATTATCTGATTTGATCTTCACAACAACTCTGGGATGTAGCTTCTATTATTACCATTTTATAGTTGAGGAAACAGGTTGAGACAGCTTAAACAAGTCACCTTTGATCCTCACAGCATCCCTCTGAGGTAGGCGCTATTCTTATAGATATTCCATTTAACAGATGAGAAAAAAAGAGCACAACTTGTCCAACATCTTGCAGCTGTTAAATATTTGAGACAAGATTTGAACTCGGGTGTTCCTGACTCCAAGCTCAGCACTCACTCCCTCACATCCTGGAACTGACTCTGCTTGAAGACCTCCTAGCAGACCTTGATTTACACTACATGCGGACGAGCCTTCCTGTCCTGGCTTTCTACTCTACATGACACTCTATGGCCCAGCACAGCTCACGCACCTTCTTTAAGATACAACATGCTGCATTGGAGAGAGTGCCAGATTCAGAGTCAGGGGGCCAGGGGTCAGGTCTTTGCTCTTCTACTCATAGGTATGACTTTAGGTAAGATACGAGGCCCACTTCTCTGGGTCCAGAGCCTCCTCATCCATAATGGGAGAGGTTCAGACTAGACAGCCTTTAAGGTCCCTTATAGCTTGAAATCTCTGACCCCTCACCTGCCTTCTCTCTCCCTTTGAAATGCTGTGCAACATACATAGTAGCAGTACTACTGCAGTGATGACCAATGGTGAAAGACTTAGCTACTCTGATCGAGACAATGATCTGAGACAATTTCCAGGGACCTGTGATGAAAAGTGATCTCCACCTCCAAAGGCAGAATTGAGCAACTCTGAGTTTGGACTGAAGCATACTTTTTTCAATTTCTTTATTTTTATTGTTTTTTGTTATTGTTGTTGTTACAACATGGCTACTATGAAAATGTTTTATGTGGTTTCACATGCATAATTGATATCATATTGCTTGCCTTCTCAACGGGTGGGGAAGGAGCTGGAGAAAGGAAGAGAATTTGGAACTCAAAAAATTTTTTAAAAAGAATAGTAAAAATAAATAAATAATGATTTGGGGGAAATTTTTAAAGAAAAATACCCCCCAGAAGTACCTTGTATGTAAGCAGGGCATTTATTTTTTATGGGGAGGGGGAGATGGAGAGAATAGTGATAGTGATACTTCAAACAAAGAAGCAAAGACAGCAGTGTCAATGAATAACTAAAAACATAAAGAGAAAAAAGCCAGACATAAAAATAAGGGGTACAGATAAGCTATCATGTTAGATTTATAGGTGATAGAGATATATATTTATATACATATACATATTTATGTGCATATATATCTATACGTGTGAGTTTATATATACACATTTACAGATACAGATAGGTTTAGATGTATATTCATATCTAGCTATCCATCCATCCATCTCTTCAATTCTAGGCTGTACATAGGGAAGATTCATAGGTTCATGTACTATCCCCTCCTATTCTGTTTTCTGTATGGGGACATTGTCAGAATAAAAATACATTTTTTTAATCCAGGGGAGGGGAAAAAAAGAAAATACATCATATTTGATTTTCCATTTATATGTAAATCTCCTAAGGAATGCAAGCCTATGGAGGACCAGCTTGTTTCATTTTTTTTTTTACCTGAAGCCCCAGATCCTAGCAAAGTGCCTTGCCTACAGTAGACATTTAATAAATATCTGTTCAATGAATAAAAGACATCCATAGAACTAAAACAAGCTACAGGACCTAAAAAGTCCAAAAAGCCCAGTAGACCACCTATGATGCCCCTCTACTTCTAATTCCCCTCAAGTATGAGTTGGAAAAGGCCAAATCTGTTTCCTGGGATAGCTTCATTTTTCAAAGGGAGTTCAAGGAAGCAACGAGTGAGGATTCAGAGGCAATAGTTTCTCATGCCAGCCCTGCCTGCCTTGATGTGTGACCTTGGATAAACTATTTAACCCCTCAGTACCTGCTTCCTCATCTGTAAAATGAGGTTTATAACCCTGACCGGCTTCACAGAACTGTGGTAAAAAACAATTAATAAAACTCTTGACAGAGCATCCTGCAATATTGAGTTCTATATCAACACTAAACATCATGGAGGGATTAGGCTGTTTCCAGGGAACAGTGGCAGTGGTCAGAGCCGGTCTTCACCTGAGCCAGGAAGCCTACTTGCCCTGAGATGGGAGCAGGACTTTATCCAGATTACATCCAGCAAACATGCATGTACGTACACACACACAAACATAAACATGCATACATGCATACACACACACACACACAGACATACACACACACACAGAGCTTATCCTCAACTTCTTCTCTCCTCTAACCTAACAGAGTAGCCAGGCTAGCACTCACTTTCTAATGGTGTCTTTCCTTTACACTATGCTGACTACAGATTTCTCAGATAAGAATATAGTTCCAAAAAGAATTTCTCTTTGAATACAATTTGGGAAATACAAATCTCATAGAGTGAGGAGACGATACTTAAAACTTTTTTTTAAGATGGAAACTTTTATGACTTTGCCACCATAATACAATTTTCACTAGACATAGGACTAAAGTCCAAGTTGTGAATTTCCATCTCATCAGATTTATTTAATTTTAAACAGCACAACTATATTGTACCATGGTCACATTTTAAATGGTTAAACCTGGTTAGTGATTTTGAAAATGAAAGCTTCTGCTGATCATAGAGGCCAAGTATGTGTATATTTATGTGTGTATATGTATGTGCATATATCTGTGTGTCTGTGTTCTGTGAACCATATTCAGGAGGACCTGAAGACCAATCCGGCCTCAGACGCTTACTAGCTGTGTGACCTGAGCAAGTCACTTAACCCTGTTTGCTCACTTTCCTCATCCATAAAACGAGCTGGAGAAGGACATGGAAAATCACTCCAATATCTTTGTCCAAATGGGGTCACAAAGAGTTGGCCATGACTGAAATGATGAATGACAACTATATCTAGAAGGTGACAGCTAATTGTTCTGTTATATTCTGCCCTGGTCATAGGTGAGGGAAAGAAGAGGGTGATGAGGATGGTGAAAAAAGACTACAGAAAATTCCAAATGAATACTTGTGGACAAAAAGTTACAGTGAGGAAGATTCAGGATTTACACAAAGAAAAAACTTGTGGGTAATTAGACTTATTCTAAAGGAGAATAGGCTTCCCCCAGGGGCGGGGCAGGGGGTTCCTATGTAGATGATTTTTTTGGTCAATTACAGATTAGACCAGATAACATCTGAGCTCCCAACTTACAGTCTTAGGGGACAGGTGAGAGAGAGCGTGCAGCTAATACAAATCCAAAATTATCGGGAAAGAGACTAAAAGTATGACAACTGGAAGCTAAGTCATCGCATAGGAAAGACAAAACATCTCTATTACCATATTTAGAGTCACTGTGACACAGAGGAATGAGGACTGACTAGGAGTCAGAAAATCTATGCTGTTTCTTTGCTCCGGGCCTTGGGCTGCTGAGCTTTACCAGAGAAAGCCACAGAAGGGAGCTGATTTCCTGCCACACAAATTTATGGTGCACAACCCCAGCAGAGCCCTTGGTGCTACTTGACAATCTGTCTAGTCTCCTCAATGACTCTGCCTCCCACTGCCCACAGTGACAATTCCATTCCTGTTCATTTCTCTTCACATTCCCCACCACACATCTTGCATCCACACTTAAGAACATGACCACCTTCTACTTCGCTATGGCCATATGACATGCACTCCTCGCGTTCTCTGCTCAATTCCTTAAAACTTCTCAACGTCATCACCTACTTACTTCCTTTTCTTTTCTTTTCTTTTTACAGAAAAAAAGATAGTCTTATGCTTGACTAAGGTGAATCCCTTTCACTACTGCCTTTATCTTCTTTCCCATCACTTTCAGAAACTTTTTTGAATAATCCTTGTTTTTCCCCTCTCTACCTCACTCAGAGATCTTCAGTTTTTCCTTTTCCACTGATTCCTTCTCATCTTTCTGGAAATAAGCTCAGAACTTCCCAATTCTTCAGGGGAAAAAAAAAACTAGAAGGCTCACACCTCACCTTCTACTCCATCCCGCCATCAGATTTATCTTTCTTATTTTGAGATTTGTTTGTGCCAGTTCTCTACTTAATAATCTTCAGTGGCTTCTGAGTAAACTTCCAGTGGTTTTGCTTGTCACTTGAGGTCCCCTCCAATCTAAGGATCCCCTATCTTTTTGGCTTTAATTCATACCCTTTTTTATCCTCTCTACATATTGAGACAGCTGGGTGGAACAGTAGATAGAGCATTGGACTGAGAGTCAATAAGACCTGAATATCACCCTGGGTAAGTCACTTAACCTCTCTCAGAATCAGTTTCCTCATCTGTAAATTGGGGATTTGTAAATTGAGGTAGCAGCACCCACCTCACAGGGTTGTTGTAAGGATCAAAAGAGACATATATGTAAAGTGTTTTGGAAATCTTAAAACACTATGTAAATGACAGCTAAAGTTATTATGATATTATGTATTCCTCTGGGGCAGGGCAGGGGGACTGTGCTTTTCTTTATGTCACTGTGGAACATTCCTCTCTGTCTCTTCTCTTCTCTTCTTTCTCCTCTCCTCTCTGTCTCTTCCTTCTTTCTTTTTTTGTTGAATTTATATCTATATTTTAACATCTAAGTCAAAAGTTACCTTTCCTTATCTCCTTTCACTTCAGACCTCATATAGTCCTTTATTTTGTACCTCTCTGGTTCACTTTACATAATTTTGAGTATTATATTTATCTGTGTTTGTGTCTTATTAGACTGTAAGCTCCTCAAGGACAGGGACCAAATGGCAACTGAAATACCATTCTGCTCTAGGATGGAGCAATCATACAAAGTAGATGCCTAATATTGATGACAATTTAAAATGAAGATTACTTCTGCCAGTGGATCACTTTATAACCTTGGGAAAGTAACCACTTTTCTGAACTTTGGACTTCTCAGTTGTGAAACGATGAGCTCGTCGACATACCACCATTTAAGTACCCAGGTGAGACATCTCTTCATATCCCCACCAATTGTACTCCTGTTAACTTCTCCATCATCTTCCTATAGTGGGTATTTTCTTTCATTCCGTTTTCAGTTTACTTTATATCTTTCCTTTGACCATTAGACTGTAAACTCCATGAAAGCAAAAGCTATTTTTTTTCTTTTCATTTAAGTATCCCTAGTGCTTAGCACAGTGCCTGACATATAGTAGGCAGCTACTAAATATTGACTGACTAACTAGATAATCTGTAAGGTTCCTTCCAGCCTTGAAATCATATGATCACAGTAATTTTCCAACATGAAGTCTCTCCTTTAATTCTGTGTAAAAGTTATATAACAACATTCATTAGCAAGCAAACAAATGCAAATTAAATGAAAGCTGATAGAGATGGTTTAAAATTGGAAAATGAAATTCTTTGGGATGCATTAAAAACTTGAAAAAATAAACAAACCCCCATTGAAACTGTTTCCTGAAGAATTATTTCCAAACTGCAAATTAAAAAAGCAATATAAGAAAACAAATATCAAAACTCTCAGACTGATCACAGTTGAATGATATCTTTGATCCACAGACTTTCATCCCTTTTCTCAAATGAATTTTATAGTTCTGATCACCCGTGGCACAAACTTGAAAGGTAATTTAAAAAATACATGAAAAGAAATCTCCTCTGACTCAGTTATTATGAAATACAGGCCACAGGACCTAGTGCTAAGGAAGGATGGTAGAATTATAATGGACTAATCCCTTTGCATTTTTGTATTATTTTAAGAAGCCACGAATGAATTATTTAATGATGTCTAGATTTCTTTTGATAGCTTAGACCTGGATTCTGAGAAGAGAATCACACACAAAATCACAGAATCATAGGATTGCAGAATTGGAAGAGACCTCGGGGTCATCTGGTCTAACCTATTTTTAACTAAGCATTCCTCCTACAACATTGTCAATAAGTGGTCACGTAGCCTTTCCTTGAAACCATTCAGTGAGGCTTCAATCTTCTAAGGCCATCCTACTTCATTTTGGAACTAGTCAAATTATTAACAGTGTTTAGCTTATACCCAACTTAAATCTGTCTCTCTCTAGCATCTAACCATGACTCCTTGTCATGGGGGCAGGAGCCAACTGTAACTGCTCTAGTCCCTCTTCCACATGTTAGCACTTAATACTTGCAGCTTCCCTCTCTGCAATATACAACTATGCCACCTTTCAAAAAACTTTTCTAGGGTAATTATTCTTAGTTCTTACTTTCATTTGAAAAAAAGTTTGTTTTATTTTTTTACTGTGAATTTAACAATCATCAACAAATACCTATTTCAACATATTAAAAAAAACTATCAGAAACTATGAGCTTCTATTATGTGCATTTAAAAAAACAGTTTATATGTAACTTAGAGTACCAACAAATTGTATTTGCTCTATTTGCATCATTTTACATTTCTTTCTTTTCTTCTTTGCATTTGAGAAGATTTTACTAATACTCTTTTTTGACTGACCTCCTCCATTCCTTCCTTGTAATAATTAAAAAAAAACCAGTTCTTTCAACTGATTTTCACATGGAATGGTCTCCTAACATCTCAGCACCCTGACTGCTCTCTTTTCCATTCACTTAAGCTGTAGAGGTGCAAAGCACATTGTATTAAAATGGGTGTACACTCAGGAAATTTTATTTTTAAAGGCAAGAACTCATTGAATCCTTAGTCATAAAAGACATTCTTTTTATTCATCTAAAGAAATTAAAACAACTCAAGTATAATGTAAAAATCTATACTGTAAAACTAAAGGTATGATAAGTTTAAAACACAAAGCCTCTTTTTTTAAAAAAAAAGCCACTAGAATATGTCTGATGACATCTGGTTATTAATGTCCTCTCAATACCGTGATATCCAGAGCTAAACACATTAATATAGATGTGGTCTAATTAGGGCAGTGTATTTATCTGGCAAGACTATTAGTTCCTTTTGTCTGGCCATTATGACTCATTACATATCCTTACTTTTATTTTTCCTCTCATACTAAGGTTTTCATTCCTCATAAATATATGTAAAAGTATGTTATGTTATATGTTATATTACACTACATTACATTATATATAAAAGATATAAATCTTTTTTTTAAAATATGAAGTGTAAAAGTTCCTCCCCATTATATTCCAAATCACAAAATAAATATTTCTCAAAGGACTAAAAAGGGGTGACACATGGTATGGGAGGGAGGGTTGGGGAGGAAGATAGTACTAAACAGAGAGGCAAAAATAAAATTAGGGATCTAGGCAAAAGGGATATTGTTACATTTGACTCTTGCTTTTGTGTCCTAAAATGGTCCTTTTTGGAATATGAGAAACTAGAAAGTTTTGTTATGCTTTCATGTGATCTTATGACGTCAACAATTTCAAGTGGGATGGTAGATCTCTCAAGATTCTGTCTCTGCTCAACTGTTTTAATGTAGGAATCAAAAGCAAAAGATACACACTTAAACGACATCCAGAATAATAAGTGGATCAAAGAATCAACCACAGATAAAATTAACAAATATGTGAAAGAAAATCATAACAATGAGAAAAAAATACCAAAATGTTTTTGATGCCACTAATGTAGTCTTTAGAGGAAAATTTAGAATTTTGAAAGCATTCATTAAAGAAATAGGTAAAGACAAGATTAATGACCTAAGCCCATAAACCAAAAGAAAAAAAAATGAGAATCAATAAGCAAAAGCAGAAAAAAAAATCTTGGTAACTGGAGCAGAAGTAGATAGAATGTAAAATTAAATACAGTAAAAATAAGGAGCAAGTTTTTTTGGGAAGACTAACAAAAATTAATGTACCTTTGCTAACCTAATTTTAAAAAAATAAAAAAATAACAAATTGTCCAAATAAAAGATGAACAAGGTTAATTCATAAGAGAGCTAATTTAAAAAGAATTATCATAACCTCTAATAGAAATAAGAATTTGAAGGAATTATTTTCTACAAAAATATAAAGTATTCAAATTAATGAAATAAGAAACTGAGATCTTAAGCCACCTCAGAAAGTAAAAATGAACAATGCAAATTTGGGGATTAGGGAACCAACTAGACAGTTTGGCAGGTGAATTATATTAGACATTTCAAAGTGATTAATATCTATTATAAACAAATCATCCCTAGTAACTGATAAAAAAAAATCATTCCATCTAACTCTTTTTATGAGATAAAGTTGGTTCCAATAGCTAAACCAGGGAGAGATAAAGCAGAATAGGAGAATTATAGACCAATAACACTAATGCACATTAACACAGGAATTTTAAATAAAGATATAAACCACAAATACTGCATTGAAATATCAAAAAAAAAGTTCACTATGGGAAAATTGGATTTATACCATAGAAGCAAGGCTGGCTCAACATCAGTGGGAAAATTAGCATATTTTCACATTAAAACCAAAAACAATGAAAAAAAAACACATACCAGGAGATGTAGAAAAATGTTTTTTTAAGTACATTTATTTATGCTAAGTTTCCCAAAATACGTGTAGAAAGGCCATTTGAATTTGATAAAATATATAAATATGCATAAAAATATAGTACTAAGTGCAATGGGGAAACATGAGAAGCTTTCATGTTCAAAAAAAATGAGTAAAATAAGAATGTTCTACTTTGTCCCCACTATTTGATATAATTAGAAATGGTAGTAATAGCAATAAAATGAAAGAAATATATGAAAGGTATAACAATCAAAGAAGAAACAGAATGACCCCTATTTGTAGATATCATGATGGTTTACTTAAGAAAATATCAGAGCATTATCAAAGAAACTAAGTGTAATAATCATTTCAGTAAAGTAGCAGAATAAAACCTAATTCTAAAAAATCATCATCATCATTTCAATATAATGGTGGTAAAAGTCAGGAGGAGATGAAAGAAAGAGATATCTGACTTAAAATAATTTCAAAATGAATAAAATACCTGGAAGTCAATCTATCAAAATGCACTTCAGAATTATGTAAATAGTATTACAAAATAACCTTATAAAGACAAAGAATTAGAGGGCTATTCATTGCTTATGGTTGGGCTAAAAAGTATGGGAAACAAAGTGGGTTACATTTATGGAATGGAATATTACTGTAATAAACAGTGAATTGAGGAACCCAGAGAAACATGGAAATACTTGTATGAATTGATATAGAATGAAACAAGCTGAACCAGGAAAAAACTATATGCAAAATGATTACAATAATGTTAACAAAAAGGATGAGAAATTGTGCTCAAGTGCTGTGTAATTATAATGATCAAATTCGTATTTTCAGAAAAAAGATGACACATTATAGTCCAACTCTCTTAGGACTTCATGCCTTTTAATCCACTATGCAGATGAACTTGTTATTATATGTTATCACCCCAATTAGAGTATGATCTCCTTGAGACCAGGGGCAATCTGATTTTTTCTCACTTAGCATAATGCTTGGCACATAGTAAGAACTTAATATATGCTATTCATTCATTCTTTCTTATGAAATGTTGCATATGCTTTCAGCCTTCCCCAATGGATTAGTTTTCACTGTGTTCACCTTTCCTTCTTTCTCATTTTCTTTCTTTCCTCTTCCTTTCTTTTTTTCTTTCTTTTCTATTTCTTTTTTTCTCTCTTTCTCTCTCCTTCCTTCCTTCCTTCTTTCTTTTTTTTTCCTAACAAGAAAAGACTCAGTGGCTAAGGGAGAGGTAATATATTTTGAAATAACTGATGCAAAAATAAAGAGAATGAATAAGAAATGAATGAGAGTGAAGACTCTACAAATAATGAAAAAATTAAGAGCAAGCTAGAAACACATCTTCATTTTAGGGGTTTATGTTATAGTGGAAAGAACATTAAATTGGGTATCAGAGGACCAATGTTCAGATCACAAGTGTTATTTACTAGCTATCTGGACTTGGATCAAGGCAGTTTCATTGTTCCTGCTTTTTTTCCTCAGCTCAACTCATCTCCCCAGTTCTAAATGCTGTGATCTATTCTTACATGCTATAAGAAGATTTCTTATATTTTTATAAACCCTTTCCTCCTGCCACTTTGTCTTATTCCCTTAAGATTTTTGAGCACCTTGATGGCAGGGACTGGTATATCTATCATGCCTGTTCCTCCCAGTGCCTATCACTGTGTTTGACCCCATGGCATACCATAAATGCTGAAGGAGTTGAATCCAAATCAGAGAGTAGAAGAAAAACAGCTCTCTTTGTTTTCAGGAGATGTGACAATCTTCATTCAAGTGTTTATTCAAAGGCTGCTCATAAAGTAGCTCCAGTTTCGTCAGAACATTGCACACCTGTTAACAATCATCATCTACACCTTCAAAGTATATACTCACGTGTGTTAAAGTCCCTGAAGAATTGATTTGTGTAGAAATAAAGTTGAAAGTGAAATCTCTGAGAATACCTCCAAGTGTGGATGTTATAAATAATGTAAACAGCAAAAACTCTCAGTGAAGGTAGAATACAAAATCCCCCCTCCTCACCATGGCAACCAAAGGAGGGGGAAAGAATATTTAAGTTTATGAGAAAATGAACAGCGTTCAGTCCATTTTCATTCTTTTGTTCAGAATAGGCAAGACGACTTAGAGGCAAGGAAGCAGTCAAAGATTTTCCATACAGTAAATTTCTTTTTGCTATTAAAAATTAATATTTAGTGTTGAGGGCAAATAGCCAATTATAATTAAAATCTAAATGCAAAGCATTCTAAATCATCTATGTGTATGGACATGCAGGCAGAGCTGCTTTAAAGGCAAGTTTTGTTTTGGGACACACTATATGTTAGATGAAATCCTGAAAGGAAATCACCTCAAATTCAGGCTACTGAATTTCCTCATGCTATTTTACCTCACTTCGGCCAAAGAAACATAGATACAGATTGAAGGGACCCTAGAGCTCCATCTGGACCAGTGCCTGTGTTTTAAATGTGAGGAAACTGAGGCACTGAGAATCTAAGCTATATTGTCCTCCAAATCCATCCCACCTTCCAAACTCTATATTTTTTTCTCAAGGGTACCATTATCCTTTCAATTACCCAGATTCACAACCTCAGCATTATCCCTGACATCTCCCTCTCCCTCATCTCATACATAAAAACAGTTACCAAATCCTGTCATTACTCTCTCTTCAGTATCTCTCAAATCTGTCCCTTTCTTACCACTTCCATGGCTACCACCCTAATTCAGGCCTTCATCACTCCTTGCCTGGATTATTGCAAAAGGCTCCTAATTGATCTCCCTGCCTCAAGCCTCTTTCCTCTCCTATCCATCCTTCACCCAGATGCCAAATTGATTTTCCAAAAGTGCAGGTCTGACCATATCATTCCTCTACTCAATAAAGTCCAATGGCTCCCTAATGTCCCTAGGATACAATCCAAGTACCCCCTTTGGCTTTCTAATTTTATTATACATTTTTCCCTTTCCTGCATCACAGTGTGAGGGCAAACTGACCTTCTTTCTGTTTCTCTCATGACACTCCATCTTCAGTCACTATACTTCACCTCTATCTCTTAGAATCCCTTATTTCCTTTAGAACTATGCTTAAGCAATATTTCCTACATCAGGCCTTTCCTAATCCCTCCTGTTTTGTTTTTCCCCTGCCCTTCATACTGATTTTTTCATATGCTTGTTTATGCACAGTTTTTCTCTCCAGACACACTGCAAGCTCCTCAAGGTCAGGCATTGGTTCAATTTTGGCTTTTTATCCCCAATACTTAGCAGAATGACTCTTACCTAGTAGGTGTTAATAAATGTTTGGTGATTGAGTAATATCTTCTAAGTTCACTCCAGAAGCAACCAAAGGAACCAGGACTCAAAACTCATATTCTCATACTTTAAATTCAGTGTTTTTCCATCAAAAAATATTGCCTCAATCAATCAAGAAACCTTTATTAAGAGTCTACTCTGTTCCATACTCTGTGCTAAGCACCTCACTGAACAAGATGCTTGTATTCAAATCTCAACTCTCTTTACAATTTCTCTACTTCCTTTATTCCGAAGATTTTTCTAATGGCAAGTCCCCAGCCCCAAATGTGGCCCCCTTATTCTCAGCAGATATCTCACTTCTTAATTTGCTGAGAAAATCAAAATCATCCCATGAGCTTGCTAAACTCCTCCTCCTCCACACTTCAAAATTTCTCTGTCTCTCCCTACTATAGTGTTCTTCTTTGCAATCTCAGAGGAAGGGGTATTCTTTCTCCTCACCAATTCTAACCTCATTCCATCTATACTTCTCCCAGTTCATTTTCCCACCTTCACTGTCATCCTAAGTCTTTGTTTAATTCATTATTCCTTTTCTTTAGACTTCAATTATTTCTCTCTCCATTGTCTCACTCTCTTTTTCCTCCAAATATATGATTTCCTCTCTCCTAAGAAAACATTCCCTTTACCCTTCTGTTTCTTGGAACTACCTCTATCCTTTTGCTCAGAGGATAGAGAGGATAGTTACCTTTTTGAAAAGGCCTGTAAAAGTCAGCCAACAGACTGACTTCTTATTGTATTTAAAGAGTGAAGTTCTTTTGGGAGTGGTGTTGCAACTTTAGCAGACTTAGATTGTCTGCCTTCCATGGAATGCCTAAACCATAGGGTAGAAGTATAAACCTAGGAGAGATTACCTACAGCCCTGTGGGAGAGAGGGTAGGTGGAATGGCAAGTTACATCCACTGTCACCCCAGAGTTTAATTTCCTCTTGAGGGGAGTTTATGAGGCTATTTATATGTTTTCTGTATCTATTCATGGTCTCCTGTGAGTTCTTTGCCTCCCTGGCATTTTCTGCAGTGTGAAATGAAGAATGTCCTTTTCCCAATATATATTTGTTACCTTAAGTGCTTATCTGGCAGCTAGGGACCTTATCAACCATATTTGTGGAAATATAGACATGAGTCGATCTGAAAATTTCCAGAAGTAAATTCAAAATATTGGCTTATGAGCCAAAAGAGAATATAACCCTTTGGGTTCAACATCTGATAATAGATCTCATTTTTGTGGGTCCCAGAGTTTTAGTGGAGCACTAGACATTGGGTTAAATGGAAAATGAGGATTATCATTCCCTTACTAACCACCTTACTGGGTTGGTCATGAGCTAAGAGCTTTGTAAACTTTGAAGCAGTACATAAATGTGAACTATTACCTACTTCATGCTAGTGTTCTGAGAATTGAACGAAATAATGCAAGAGCTTCCTCTTCCAAGAAGACTTCTTTGATTGCCCTAGTTTTGAATGAATTTTCTCTCAATACTGATAAAATACTTCTTTTTGTAGCTCTTATTTACAGATCATAGTCTGCCTTACATCTGGTAAAGCATCTGGCATAATACCTGACATTTATGCAGCCGTTGAAGGTTTTGAAAATGCTTTACATGTATCATCCCATTTGACCCTCACAATAACTCTCCAAGTGGCAGCAATGACTGTGCCCATTTTATAGATGAAGAAATTGAGGATGAAAGAAGTTAAGGGCCTTGTCCATAAAGATACCTATCATATGGACACACATAACTTCCCGACCTCACCTAAAGCACTCAATACAGTACATTGGGTTGCTTTGTGAGCATAAGAGGTGCTCCTTAAAACCGTAGCAGGTCAATAAGCTTTTGTTGACTGAATGAAAGCTCCTTCCCTTGAAAAAAATATTCAAGCTAAACAAAATAATGTACTTTATGATGACAAACAGATTGCAGCTCCAGCTTCTATCCTAAAGCAACACATGTTTTCTGTACTTTCTAAAGGCCTAATTTCTGCTCCCTGGGTACATTTCCACATAAGAGGACTGTGTGCTGCATCTGGGTGAATTCCAAATCAATACTTGGCTCATTGCTACTGAATTGCTTCAAGTATCAATTGCCATGTGACAGCAAGAAAAAAGCTGAATGATGTCAAGATAAAGTGACTTTTTTTTCTTCTTTCTGGGGATTTATGCGTTTTATAAGTCATAAGATTTTAGAGCTAGGAGAAACTTTAGGGGTTATCTAATCCCACCATCCCTCTGCCCCCAACTCATTTTATAGGTGAAAAGATTTGTCTCCAGAAGTGGATCATAGTTCTAGATGGAGAAGGGACCCCAGCAGTCATTTACTACAACATTTCCATTTTATAGACAAGAAACTGAGGCTCAGGGAAATTAAGTGACTTGTACGAGGTCACAGAGGTAAGAAGTGGCAGAGTCAAGATTTGAATCCAGCTTTTCTAATTAAAAAAAAAAAGAAATCCAGGCCTCTTTCCACTAAATAATAATGAGCTAAGGGAATAATACTTAATTATTGCTCCATCACAATGGCATGGTGTGCTGGGGAGAGTATTTTACCTATTTATTTAGAGGGTAGCATTTTACCTATTTTTTGCACCCTTTATTTCCCACCTGGTTGCACTCCCCTGGATTTCTTCAGAATCTCCTTATCCTACAAGACCTGAATACATCAGCTGTGAAACTCCCACCATCTAAATACCTTTGATGCTCCTCCTTCCCTCCAACTGGAGAGGTTGTAGGGCGGATAATGGGGGTGCCTCCCACGTCTTCTATTTAACGAGGACACCAAGGGCAACAATCGCTTCATTTCTCCCCCAGCCGCGTTGCTCTGGACATCATCCTGGTATCACCTCCCTTTCCTTTTCAGCTTCTTTCTATGTGATGTCTCCCTCATTGAGGGCAAGAGTTGTTTTTTCCCTTTCTTTGTTGTTGTTGAGTCATTTTCAGTCTTATCTGATTCTTCATGACCTTAATGGGGGTTTTCTTGGCAAAGATACTGGAGTGGGTCGCCATTTCCTTCTGTGGCTCCTTTTTCATTTTATAGATAAGGAAACTGAGGCAAACAAGGTTAAGTGACTTGCCTAGGGTCATGTAGCTAGTGTCTGAGACTACATTGAACTCTGGAAGATGTCTTCTCGGGTCCAGGCCCAGCAATCTATCCATTGCCTATGTGGCACATAGTAGGTGCTTAAGAAATGTTTATTGACTTACTAACCCCTAAGCTTTGTGAACCTGAAGCCAATGTCTCACTTGCCTCACATTGTCATGATTGTCGTTACATAATGTGCTTGAGAGGATATAAAATTTGGGAATGTTTTTATTTTTTTTTTTAATTTTTAAGTGTTTTTATTCATTCCTATTATTTTATATATTTTTCTTCCTATCCATATTTGTTCTCAACCCATATTTCTGTTGTGTCTATTACAAGCTAGAAACACTAACCATATTTGAAATATCTAATATAAACAAGCTCTGATAAACTCTCATTTGGATTTGTAGTTATTCCTTACTTATCTTTCACTTTTGATGTTTAGCCAGGGCCACAGCAAACATACAAGATATTATATTCAAGAAGAACTCAAAGAGGTCGTAGTAACTCCACAGATCTCCCTAATGCCACCTTATAAATCAGCAGCTCTGGCTCAGAAAGTCAATGGAGGCAATCACCTTCCCCTCTCTTCCTCTACCTTATGCTTCTTTTGTCCAAATCTTTAAGAAGGCCCATACTTACAATCAGGAGGCATCTTTTCAGTAAACAATTGGCAATATTCCTTGAGGAGTTCAAAGTTTTCCTGATTAATGCTTTCTTGCAGAGAGACATCTCCAAACCTTAAAAGAGAAGGAGAGGGAAGGGAGTGAGAACAAACTAGGACCATAAGGCTACTTAGGAAGGGGAATCTCTCTTTTTATGAATTCTCCCAACCACAGATACTTCAATCCAGCTCAACTTTTCAATTGTCTTCTATCTCTGAATCTTTCCCGCCCTTCCTTACAATCAGAAAATAACCTGATTTCCCTTCTGGGAAGAAAGAGAACATTGGGTGTGAACTTCCTTATTTCCTTTTTCTCTGCTTCAAAACCTTAGCCACTCTTGGCTTGCCTTTCTTTTTTCTCTTCTGTGCTGGAACTGTGAAGACTCCCCAGAGTGCCTGACTAAGTGCCTGTGTTTTCCATCTCTTAACTCAAACCCTTGCTCCACCTTGAACTCCCCAAAATATTCAAACCCTGCTTTTGCCATGCCATCCTATTTGATTTGGGTCTCTGGACTTTGCAGGAATTCTGCCACCCCTACTTGGACTCTGTGCATAGTTTGTTTCTTCTAATTTGACCTGGAACCTTGGACTATGACACTGGTTTGCCCTTTTGATACACTGATCTCTCACAAAATAAAATTTTGTGCTTTAGATTCAAGTATTTGAAAACCGTTCATGACAGGCTTCCCTCTCTATCCCTCTTCTTAAGCCTTCTATTTTTCAAGGTGAAAAATATCCCCCAAGCTTTCAAATGTCCTTATATTTCCTTATCTCGAAGAGTGCCATCTTGGATATTGCCTCCCCTCAGACCAGTTGCCAAATGTTGTGTATTTAACTTCCACAATATATTTCACATCTGTTCCATCTTTCCACTCAGCCAATCACCAAGCATTCTGGTTCTGCTCCTTCTCACCTCTCAACCGGACTATTGCTTTAGTCTTTCAATTCATCTCCCTGCATTGTCTCTCACCTCTCTCATTCATTCTTCACACAGATGCCAAATTGATATTTCAAAGCACATATCTGATCATGTCACTCCCCTGCCTGAAGATCTCCAGTGTCTCCACTTTGCCTCAAGGATAAAAGAGAAATTCCAATATTTGGCTTTTAAAGTCCTTTTCAGTCTGGTTCCAGGATGCCTTTCCTTGCTTACTGCACATTACTTTTCATCCTGATCATTCCAGCAAATCAGTTTGTAGACTGTTTGTTTCCTTAAAGGAACATTCAATATGTTTTATTTTTTTTTATCCCCTTTGCATAGGTTCTCATCATGTTGGAAGGTATTTTTTTCACTTTCATCTTATAGAATGACTTAAAAACTCAAGTGAGGTGGTATCTCCTACAGAGAGCCTATTTGATTTCCTTAGTAGCTAGTATTCACCTTTCATAGGTATTTTGTATCTTTTTATCTACTGTATATATATGTACAGACAGATAAATACACCCCATATATATATATATATATATATATATATATATATATACATGCATATATAAATGTATACATATGCACATCTATCATCTTCTTTCTCTACCTGTACATCTATCTATACATCCATCCATCCATCCATCTATCTAATTTTCTATGTACATATTTCTTTTCTCCAATAGAATATAAGCTCCTTTAGGCCTGAGGACATTTTGCTTTTTGCCTTTGGGTCCCCAGCATCTTGTACAATTTTTGGCACATGCTTAAAAAATGCTTTTCGAATAAATGTATATTATAGGGTACTTTCATTCTCTGTACATCAAATTATCACTTAAAAAGTGGTGCTCAGAACTGAATGCCATTCTTTATACATGTTCTGATCATCTCAGAGTTGGCTGCTCCACTTCTATTACTGTAGCCTGAAAGTACACTAGCTTTCCTGGCTACCATCTCACAATATGGGTGCATAATGAGTTCACGTGAAGCTAAGAATCCCTAACCATTTTCAAATAAATTGTTATTTTCAGGTCTCTCACATTCTACACGAGCATAGTTGATTTTTTTTTGGAACCTAAGCAAGTGTTATATATTTATGTCTATTAAATTTCATCTTTTTAGTGTGAGACCATCATTTTATCCAGTAGCTACCTTTATAGATTCCAGTTCTGTCGTCTAATACATTATCAACTGAAAATTTGATGAACATTCCTATATTTTTATCCAAGACATTAATAAAAAATGCCAAGTAGAATAGGGCACCAAGTCATTCCACTAGAGACATCTCTCCAGGCAGCCATTAATCCATTTATCAGTATAGTCTTTGGTTGTTCTTTCAACTACAAACACACAAACCTAAGGCTATTGTCATTCTATCTACATTCCTCCATTTAGAAGTCATCCTTAATTCCTCCTTATACTTCCCTCCCAAACCAAATTCAATCAGTAACCAAATAATACCAACTTTTCCTACTATTTATTGTCTCTTATACTCCTTCTGCTCTCCGCCCATTTACTATTCCACTGTCAGATTTCCCTTCCTAAGATAATATTTTTCATCTTGTTACTGATTAAAAAAAAAAAAACCTTCCACAAAAATTTGCCATTTGATGATTTTCTTTTTCATTCATTTTCCTTGTGGTGTTTAGTACACAGATGTGTTGATATGGATCTGTCTTGTTTTGGCTTTGATGCCAAAAGGCCTGCTTTCCCCACAATACATCCCATGGGAGTTGTATAATTGAACAAGATATGATTTGAAGGAAGGGCACTCTTCTGACTCATTTGGATGATTAAATTATCATAAAAGTATCTTGCCACTATGCTATGATTACTTTCTTCACCACCAGTTATTATCTGTAACTGTTTCAAAGATGGGATCAAATATGTACAAGTTGTGTTCAGGCAAGATAGCTCTATTTGAGGCAGCTAGACAGTTTAGTGGATAGAGTGCTAACCTTGGAATCTGAAAGATTCCTGAGATAAAGATACTTACTACCTGTGTGACTCCAGGCAAATAACATAATCTCTTTTCATCTCGGTTTCTTCATCTTTAATTATAGGTTAATTATCATATATATCTAATTATAGGTATGTAATTATAACTATGTTATTGGTAATATATTGCACCAACTTTGATTGTCTGAAGGACCATAGTCTTGAAGACAGAAGGCATAATTTCAAATTCTAACTCTTCTATATATTAACTATGTGATCTGGGGCAAATAATTTCTCATCTTTGTGCCTCAGTTTCCTTATAGTAAGAGTGCCTATTTCATAGTATTGTTGTGAGGTTCAAATAAGACAATATTTATGAAGTGCTTTGTGAATCTTAAATCACTACATAAGTGTTCTTGTTCTTATTCTTATTTCATTTAGATATGTCAACAACCTTGTAGATAATGACTGGAAAAAATGTAAAAATCATAGAATTTTCAAGCTAAGAGGTCATCTGATCAACCCCCTCCTTTAAGGATATGAAAGCCGAAACCCAGAGCAGTTAATACTTGACTAAGGTTGTTGTTGTCATTGTTGTTTCTCCTTTGTTTTTGAAGAGGACCTGTGATATCAGGAGTGATGTCCTGACTTGCCAATGAATTGGATTTAAGTGAGACAGAGTTGCACAAAGTTATTAACACCCCCACTCTCTCTTCCGGAGTCATTGAAGTCCAGTGGCAAGACAAAAGCCAGGACAACTGACAATGGCCCAGGATGCACTGAATGACCTTGATGTCTTGTATGTTTCATAGTGGTCCAATATACCTGCTTCAGCTACCTTAATGGCCATCGGAACAAATTGTTCTCATCCACCCATTCTGCTGGAGGAAGTCTTTACATGCTGGGGGTACCTCATTGACTAAGGCCACTAAGTTAATTAGGGACAGACACAGAACTAAAATCCATATCTTTTGATTTATTTCCATTCTCTTTCCTTCCAAGTCATGGCCATCCAACTCAGGTTCAATGTACAAAGTGATGAAAAAAACAAACCCTTTGTATCTAGCAAGATACACCTGAGAGGAGGTAGGGGCACAGATATGAGGTATAGGGTCACTAAATTTAGAGACAGACAGGGGCTTAGAGGACATCTCATCCAATGCTATCATTTTACAGATAAAGAACTGAGTCCCAGAGCAGGGAAATGATTTGTCCTATATCAAAAAGCTAGTATGTAGGAAAGTTTGTATTTGAAACCATGCCTTCTATACTATTTCCAAATCCAGGACTTTATCATCAATCAGAGTTGGTGTAATATATTATCCATAATCTAATAACATAATTATATAATATCATTCCACGGCTGTGCAGCTGGGCAGGTTAGATATTGACTTCTACATTTAAAAAGCTAAAGCTAGAACCAAAACTCAATATAATGCACCATAAAACAATAGTTAATATTGGACATGTCAGAAGTATGAAAAATCAGATTGTCTGGGAAGAATGTTCTAACTCAGAAAGAGAGTGGGAGAAAGAAAAAAAATAATAAGGCATCCACTCACTGTTGATATTATAAGCAAGGCCCCTTTAAATAGGCAGAATTGGAGATCAAAATTTCTATAAAATAGCAATTCCTAGGAACATCTAGTAAGCACAACAAATTTGCATGCCTTGGTTTGCTCTTCCTTATCTTCCTCTGAAACTTTGGATTCTCCTCACACTTTACTTTCTTCTTTTTTAGGCAATTTGGGTTAAATGACTTGCCCAGGGTCACACAGCTAGTGAGTGCTATGTGTCTGAGGCCGGATTTGAACTCAGGTCCTCCTGACTTCAGGGCCAGTGCTCTATCCACTGCATCACCTAGCTGCCCCTCACACTTTACTTTCAATCCAACTTTTGCTACTGTCTGCGGAATCCAGTGAATTCCAGTGGTCTGTAGATCTTGATTCTGGCTCCTGTGTGTCCCTTTGTGCCACAACTATTCTGTTTTTACTCTAGGTTTCATACTCTGATAACTACTTATGTCTCTTTCTACTTCTTATAGTATAGTAGTTCATATGCATGTATGGTGCAAAGCATCCATCCCTTCTGCCAGTCTCATAGTCCTCTCATCGACAATTGTGACTGGATCACATGAAAACATTGTCATACAAAAGCAACCATGGAAGGAAGGCCTTTTGCCAAACAAAGTCAAATTAAGGTAAAAGTCACAAAAAGTCATCCATATCTGGTAATGCCTCAGCTTTATGGGAAAAAAATAAAACAACCTTGCTAACATCACAGTAGAATGCCAGTTCCTTCGAAAACAAATACTATGTTTTGTTTTTTCCTTTGTAGTCCCAGTGCCAGGAATAGTGTCCTGCTCATAGCAGACAGTTAATAAATTCTTGTGGACGTGAATTGAATTGACTAGCATGGAGACATTTGAAAATAAATGTTTAGATATTTAAAAATATATATATTTTATATACAATGATACCCATATAGTTAATTAACTTTGCTTTTCTATGTTTAGAATAAAGGAAATTCCAGATACAGTGAAATATCCTGTAGGAGGAAATATATAGACATTGAGGACTCAAGATTAGGCAATTATTTTTTTAAATGTATTTGTTTATTAAGAAAATAAACTTTATGATAGAAAGTAGAAAAAAAGAAAGAAAATAAATGTTTAGGGCAAGTAAAAGTCTGTGTTCTCCAAATCAAGGATTTTTAATCATTCCTGTGTCATGGGTCTCTTTTCCTCAATCTGGAAAGCCTGTGGACCCCTTCTCAGGATAATGTTTTTAAGTTAATAAAACATACAAGACAACAAAAGGAGATTACTTCTATTGAAATACAGTTTTGACAATGGCCTTACTGGTCCCATTGAATCATATTTTTGACTGATTACAAGGCACTACAATGTGCTATAAAACCTGCCATTTATTCTTATTGCAATTGATTCACATTGGAATAATCTTCAGTACTCTTAACTCTAAACTTTATTTATACAGCAATTGTCTGACTCCTTTTTAAAATCATTTTAACTAAAAATTTCCCTATAAGGATATGAAGGACAAACACCCTAAGCACAGAGGGTTAGAGCATACTAATCGATGGCTGTGACACGTAAAATTCTTCCATGTATTCTCGATTCTACTTCTGAAAATTAATTCAGTAATGATACTAAGTGCTATGAGGTAGGTCTTAGGCAGCATATAGGAGAAAGAGCAGGTTGCTAATAAGTCCAGATTTTATTCTGAACACATAAGAGAACTAATTATGTTTAAGAAAGGCAATCCCAAACCGTAGATCTAAATGTAGCTATTATTGGCCAATCTTCCTATTTATTTTGGCTTTCTTTTAGAAACCTAATGGTTTGCTTATTTAAAAAATATGAGCAGAAGCTCTTTGTTATATTTGGCCAATATTAACACATTTAAAGGATTGTTTTTGTCTTGCAACCATGGTGAAAATAAACAAAGATAGTTTGTGGGGTTCGAGCTAGGCTTGGATAGGGTGGGAATCAAGGACAAGATTAACCATGAAGTTGGGGGTAAGGGTAGGAAAGTGACAAGACCAAATTTGGTGTTGAAGGTCTAGAAGCAAGCAGAATGTCAGTTATTACCATGCAAAAAGCAGGTGGGGATGGCAGGCTACATACATGTCCACGGTTGACAATATAGAAGCATTAGGATTCAAAGGTCACAAAAAGTAAATATTTTCTTATATCAACGAACATATAAGGAACTGGGGGGCCAGTCTTAAGCTCTTCTAAAAGGTATACTACCACCTGACTCACATGATGTAATTAATATTTTTTAAGAACAACAATAATATTAATAGCTAACATTTATATAGCACTTACTATGTGCCAGACACTGTGCTAAATGCTTTACAATTATTATCTCACTTGGGGGCAGCTAGGTGGCGCAGTAGATAGAGCACTGGCCCTGAAGTCAGGAGGACCTGAGTTCAAATCCAGCCTCAGACCAAACACTTGACACTAGCTGTGTGACCCTGGGCAAGTCACTTAACCCCAATTGCCTTAAAAAAAACCAATTATTATCTCACTTGATTCTCGCAATAACCCTGGGGGGGGTAGATATTATCACCAATTTGCAGATGAGGAAACTGAGGCAAAGAGAGGTTAAGTGACTTGCCCAGGGTCACATAGCTGGTAAGTTTCAGCAGCAAGATATGACTGCTCTATTAAGCACCACTGTAAGGCACAAGGCTAGCCTGTTTATCTTCTGCTGGAGCTTCAGCTGCTGACAGTTCCTCAGTGCTGCTAACCTTTCCCAGACAGAAAAAAATGAAGTTAGCACTCCACCTCATCACTTCCTTCTACTCCTCTGACTGAGAGGTAGAGTGATGAATTCCGAAACCTTCACTTAAGGAAGGAGCATAGCTCAGAGCATCTCTTCATTTCTGGCGGCTGCACTACTCTGGGATATCTCTGACTTCCCCGTCACATCTGGACCAAATACATTCCTCTCTACCCCATAGCTCCTTTCAGCTTCCTTTTAGGCATTGTCTTCCCCAATTAGATTATAAACTCTTTGAGAACAGGAACTGTCTTTTTTATATTTCTATCTCAAATGCATAGTAGTGTTTCGCATATAGTAATAATAATTAATTAATATGTATTAACTAATAATATATAATTAACAAATGTTTATTAATTATTGACTGAGTTCACACAGTGGTGGATATAACATTTGATTACAGTGAAATAAAACATTTGATTTGGAATTGCTCAACTGAAAATGACCAGTTGAGAGTGCTTCTCATTGACACAGTATTTTTATGCATCAGTTACTTCACACCAATCTTACTGAACTCAATTTTTATTTTGTAAAACCAGATTGTTCAGTCAAATGTATTTCAACATATCTATTCATATTTTCTTTGGTTTATCATATATTTTGGTTGAGTCTGGAACTGGCTTCCTTCAATCTGATGTTTTCCCCTTGCTTAACAAATTAGGATTGATAGAAGGTAAAATGTTGAGCCTGATTCCAACCAAGTCCCAGATGTGTAACCATCTGGGACTTTACAGCACATCACAGGGAAACGGTAGCATGAATTCCACTGCAGACTTACCTCTCTGCCAAAGTTTGCTGTTCATTGATTCCAACATTAAAGAGGACTGGGTATACATGTAACAGCTTCCCTTCTTTAATCTCTAGTGGCAGCAACTCAAACATCTGGTTGGAAGCTTGACCTCTATTACATAATGTTCTCTGGAGCAAAACAAACAAACAAATAAACTAAGGAGGGGAGAAGAGTTTCACATCCTGTATGTTCTATGAAAAAAGGCAAGTTATCCCTTTAGAATGTAATTTAAAAGTGAGCGGAATGAGGAGTTCCTTCTTATTGGCTTATTGGGGGAGAGAGCCGATGATATCCTAAAATCTTTATGCAATTATGTATCCAATTATATCCTATAATCTTTACGCAGTCTGGTGGGCAAACCATTCATATAAAAATATGAAAACAAAATTCGCTAAAGGATCAACGGATCCTAGGATTCCTGATTTAGAGATGGAAGTAAACTTAGAGGTGATCTCTAGTCTTACCCCTTCATTGCACCAAGGAGGAAATCGAGGCTAAGTGAGGTGAGCTGAACTTCCCAAGGTCATAGATGGCAAGAGCCAATAACAACAGCTTTGTTCCCACAGTGAAAACTAAACCAAGTCAACAAGCATATACATATCAATAAGTACCTACTATTTGCCGGCCAGTATGCTAATCACTGGACCAAGCCAAAAGTTTTGTGTTGTGTTTTCAAGATTTGTGGAGTAGGGGAGTCTGGTTGTCATTAGCTATGAAAATGGAGGCAGTTAACTTGGGTTTAAGGTAAACTATGGTGAAATAGTCTAAGAATAAGGTAATACTGAAGTCTTATTATATGTCTGGGGGCAACAAAAGTTACAATCTAAGACAAATAGGCAGTTCCTTTGTCTTGTCAGCTCCTTTTCCCCCTTAATTTCTTTCACTGTAAGCATGGACGTTAGGATATTGCCACCATGTAGCTATCTGCATGTGACCAGGGAGCTGTGCCCTATGGACATTTTGAACTGCTATGAACTCAGTGATGAGGAACAGTATCAGGATTTCTCCTACAGGCACCATTTATCTGTGGTTGTCATCCTTGTTTTTACTGGCCTTGGTAATAGAAAGCTGGCTATTTACCTACCTCTTAGGAAGGCATATGGGGAAAACAGCTGGCATTTATGATTAGCATTAAAATGTTTTCAAAATACTTTACATACTGGGTAGTAGATTGATATATATATCATTATCCCCATTTCACAGGTAGGGAAACACGCTCAAAAAGTGAAGTGTCAGAGGTAAAGACTGAACCCAAGTCATCTAGATTTTAGATCCAAGACCTCTATTCGGTTAGGCTACTTTGCTCCTCATCAATGACTCCATGTTTATATAGTGCTCTTCAGATGAAAGATATTGTGCTATTTCTCCACGGATTTACATGACTGAGTGAAAAACAAAAATACTAGACATACTTGAACCTCTTCCCACACGAAGGTTTCTTCAATTTCCCCCAGAAAGTTACTCTGTGCTGAATATGAAGGTAACATGATTTTTCTTTGTGCTAATAAGCACTTCATGGGTTGGTACTGACTGGTAGCAATATGTGATCTTTTCACAGTTTTATTAAAAGAAATAGCAATGGTTAAAAATAAAATGGTCCATGTGATTTTTGTGAATGAGATTCAGGGTTCCTTTTATCTTTCCCAGTGATCTTGGATTTGGCCTCTGGATGCCTTTAATTAGACAGCAATTCAGCATCTTGCCTACTCAGAAATAAGCACAGACTTATTTTTTTTTAATGAGGTCATGTAGGGGATAATAGTTTCTTTTTAAGCTTTGACATGGAATCTCATGTTATCTTCCCTTAATCAAGAGGAAGTAAAGTGAGAAGGGGTTTTCTGAGGATTCTTCCTGTCTTCCTTCCAGTCACAGTGTTTCCAGGGACCTTGGCCTACATTTAACTAGACTTCTTCCAGTGCCTTTACAAAGGGAGAAATTAAAAGCCAATGAAAAGCAGCAGTTGTATCGGGGCCTTTCTGACTGAAATGATTTACAAAGCAATGCTTTTCTTCTCTTTGAGGACTACTCTACAATGCCATCATTTTTCTTAATTATTCCTGATATTTTGCCCATCATGCTCTGACCTTCTAGGCTATTTATTTCCAACCCTTCTCGGAAGGCTCACAATCTGGGAGGTATATACCCCTGACAGAGGAAATACATCTTTTTTTTTCTAAAATGTTGCTGCTTTTAGCTGAATTTAATTTACAGTCATCTCAAGAATTATGACGCTATTAAGGAAACGATTCCCGCAAAAAGTGAAAACACTTGGTGGTTTAGTTTGGATCCTAATAAAAAGGAAAAAAAAGAGTCACAGTCATGAAATCTTTTAAAATTCCCCATATTTCATGGAAGCATTGACGTATTCAGTGCAATAGCAGATCTACAAATATTTACAGAGTTAGGGAATTTCAGAGTCAGAAGAGAGCGCAAGGGTTATCTCGCACCCACAAATAAAAAGAATCCCTAGTCTACACTACAAGTGGTCAATTACCTTTTGCCAAGAGTATACTTCCAGTGGGAAGGAAACCAACGATCTGAGGCAGCCTATTTGACTTTTGTGTGGCTCTAATTGTTAGAACCATTATTAAGCATTCATCCTGGAAGCTCTGTACACATGGACTTCTTACTTTGGAATTCCCTTTAGCTCCTTTGGCCTGTCCCTCTGATTGGCTGGTTCCTCCCAAAACCTTCATTTAAAGGAGGACCCCAAGGCCGGCCTTGCCTTCATTGCTGCCCACAATGAACTCCTAACTCTGGACTTTTACTGTGCTCTGTTGTGAGGTAACTTTATCTTTTCTTGCCTAACCCTTTAATTTTCAGCTTCTTTTTGTGTGTTGCCTTCACCTATTAGAATGCAAGCTTATTGAGGGCAGAGGCTGTCTTTCTTGCACAGCACCTAGTGCACAAAAAAGTGTTTACTGAATGTTTGTTGACTTGACTTGATGACATGGTCCATGATGCCAGGGCCAAGTTTGCTTTTTGCGCAATTTCTGGTTGTTGCTGATTTGCCCCTCTGGCATTTGAGTTTTGCTCAGTGTTATTTTTATCCATATAATCAATAGTATTTTGCATCAAAATGGTGCAATAGAAGCCAAAAAAAAAGCCCTTTTACTTCCATTCACACCTACTGGAGAAGTAGTATGGTATAATTTATATGGAATTGAACTTGGAGTCCAGGAGACATGGATTCAAGTTCTTCCCAAGATGCTTGTCTATGTAGCCCCTGTCAAGTCATCAGCTCTATGGGCCTCAATTTCCTCATCTATAAAATGATTGGGATCGGACTTGAAGAACTTGAACCTCCTTTCCAGCTTTAAATCTATGACATCATCAGCTTTTCTGCAAGAAGGTAATCCTATGGGTCCAACAGAACTTAATGCTTAGAAAATGGTCACCACTTACCGCCTTCCGGTTACAACTGGCAAGAAATCATTGGATTTGGCTTCAGTTATTTTAAATGTTACTTTCTGCAAATCTGAAATGCCAATAGCCATATCCTCCAGCATTCCAATTTCTTCACCTGAACAGGGAAAAGGCCTCTCATTACAAACAAGTCATTTGACAAAAATGTCACTGGAGATTATCTGCCATGACGGAACTGGCTCTAGGCGCTTGAGTAAATAATACCAAGTACAGTGATTCCATTTGAAAAGCTTTTTCCCTTGGACCTGATGGCTTTCAGGGCTGAAACAAGTATGATTTTGTCAGACTCCAACAGTAAAAGTTCTCTTAGAGGGAAGGAAACTGGCACATACTTACTTAGAGGCTGGAAGGAATTTTAACTATGTTCGTGAAAGAAAAGCCTTTTTGATGTTGGTAGGGCTGATATTTGTTTTCCATCAATGCCAAAAGTGGCTAGATTAGAAACTCCTGGTGCTGGAACTATGCTATCTTTTTACCCCACTGCCCTAATTGGGAAAGCATCATGGGAAAAAGGCTTGTGTGCCCTAAACTCTGAATGGATGGTGGTCTTTAAAATTAAATGGCAATATAACTCTCCTACATTTAAAGATGACAAGTTCAGAGTTCTATATTAAAATTCACTACAATTACACTTTCAATACAAACATCTGAGTATGAAAGGTTTCATTGTAGCATAGTCCTAGATGGGCAATTCTACTTTAAAAGTTGTCTGTTGTCTCTGTAGGACTTATTAAGTCAAAAAAGTAAATTCCTAGTGTTTCATGTCGATCCTAAAAGTCTTCTGGGTAAACATTCATGTGTCCAGTGGCTTGTTCATAAAGGGAATAATACTTACTATACGTGCTCAGTAGTCCTTCAAACTGTACAACCAAGCCCACAGTGTGAAGTTGCTGGAGGAAATCAGGATCGTGAAAACTTGAGTGTAATTTCATTATAAATCCACAGACCAATCCTGCAAGCTAAAAACAGGATGGGATAAATATACTCGAACAGGCCTGTTAGCTTAATTTTTAAATATTTCAAGAAAGTTAGGTCTTCGTGGGTCTGAGTGAAAATGATTATAAGATTAATATTATTTAATGAAACTATATCTTTGGAATTTGTACTACAATTTACATAACTATATACAAACCACACATACACACATATTCATACACTATATGTATTTGCATGTATATGCATATATATATGTACACCATAGGTGTATACTTATTAAAGGCAATCTTCGGCACATGGAAGGGAGCTACCAGGAGAGCATTTTCATGGAAGACGGTGGGCAATGGCAGAACCATTGAAGACAATGAGGTCATTTGGATGATCTCTTTTCACTTTGCCTCTTTACTCCATTTTTCTGCATTCTAGCCAACTAGAGGTATTGTAAGAGGAATTCTCAATCTTCTTTCACCCACTATCGAACAGTAGAGAGTACCTTGGATCCATTCTCTGCTTCATTCCTTACCTAGCCTTAGTCACTGAATGGGCATTGCCTCAGTCAAAATGAGACCTGTTAAAGACCTTAGTTTAAAAAGGCCAAGGTCTCCCACTGCATCCAGGGCCATCTCCAGTCATCCTGATCTATATCTTGACCACTGGACCCAGATGTCTCTAAAGGAGAAAGTGAGGCTGGTGACTTTGCAAATCTCTCCCTCACTTAAATCCAGTTCACTTGCATGTCCTGGTATCTTCTCCCTGATGTCATGGTCTTATTTGTGAATGAAGGACAAACAACAATAATGACTCAGCTTTAGTCTATGGTTATGACCTTGTGTAAATCACTTCACATATCTTGGCTTCATTATTCTCATCTGTACAGTGAAGGCGGTTGACTAGATGAGATGGCAAGTACCTTCTATCTTAGGATTTATGATCCTCTAATTCCTTCTGGTCAAACCTTAAAACCATTGGGTGAAAGAAAACATGAAGGACAATAGATTAATTAAAGGTCTTTTAAAATTTCAATGATTTCTTCCTTCTTAATGAACCTAGAAGCTAGTGTTAATATTATAAAAGAAGTCCAGGGAAGTGTGAAGGAAAGAAAGATTTTTTTTCTTTTTTTCTAACCTTTTCTGCCAACTGATCCTAGTCAACTGCGAGCCTCTAAGCTTCAATGATGAGTTTTCTCAGGCTGACAGGTCACCATAATTAGGCCACACCTCCCCAGACAACCTCTGTGTTGTATGTCTATATATGCACATCCTTATAAATATAAAAAGTCGCAGTGTTTCATGGAGAATGGAGTCTCACTCAGCCTGAAGGTCTGGGATCCTAAATTCAAATCCTGGCTCTGACACATACAAATTATGTCACTATGGCCTAATCATTTAACTCTCCAAATGCCTTGAGCAAATCTCAAAGACTCTACGTTGCAGGTCAGTTGCCAGTCTGCATCCATGGAAGGAATTTCTGCACCAAGAGTTCCTAGAATGATGATTTAACAGGAATGTACCAAAAAAAAAAGATGAACTATAATTAATTAATATAGAATATTTTGTTCTTGTCATATAAACTAAGCTGGTACCCCAGATGGATGTTATCCAGGCCACTGGTATATTTTATAATGCTACATTGAGAGGACCTGTGTCTTTCATGGAAATAGAGCTCCCTCAGTTGGAAAGGGAAGAGATTTCCCGTGTTTCTCCTTTCAAACTCATGTGCTCACTATAACGTAATTCCCATCAATAAATTTGTAGTCTAGCCATCTGAAGTCTAAAAAAAAAAAGTAGTATCAGTCTGATATGAATTGCAGATAACTTATCCTGGGGATGTTCTATTTGCTATGGACTGGAAAGAAACTAAGAGATGTAGTTTCTTCTTTCTGTCAGAGATTTTTAACTTTTTTTTTTTTGGTATCATAGACCTCTTTGGCGGGTTAAATCCCATGAACAACTTCTTAGACTGATTTTATTTTATAATGGAAGGAAATACTGCATGTTATTATTTTTAATTTTTAATTTATTTTTAATTCCACATTCTTTCTCTTTTTCCCCCTCTTCCTCACCTGCTGAAAAGGCAAGAAACACAATATCCATTTCATGTATGTGAAGTCTTGCAAAATATACTTCTGCATTAGCCATGTTCCAAGGGAAAAAAATAAAATAAGAAAATAAAGGAAAAATAATATGCTTAAATCTACAATCTGAGTCTGTTTTCTATCTGTGGGTGGGTACTGTTTTTCATCATGAGCCCTTTGGAGTTGTGGTGAATACTTATATTGATCAGTTATTCATTCTATCACAGTTGATAATCTTTACAATATTGCTACTCTGTAGATCTGTCTCCATATTCTGCTCACTTTGCAACGGTTTGTCAATGTCTTCCCAGGTTTTTCTGAAATCAACCCCTTTATTATTTCTTATAACATGAGAGTATTACATTACATTCATATAGCTTATTCAGCCATTCCTTAGGTGATGGGCATCCCTTTAGTCACCAATTCTTTGCCACCACAAAAAGGATGACTGATATAAATATATTTTTTACATATAGGTCTTTTCCCTTTTTCTTTGATCTCTTTGGGACACAGACCAAGTAGTGGTATTACTGGGTCAAAGGGTATGCAGATTTCTGGCCCTTTGGGCTTGGTTCTAAATTGTTCTCCAGAATATTTGGACAAATTCACAGCTCCCCAACAATACATTATTTTACCTATTTCCCCACATCTCCTCTAGCATTTGGCACATTCCTTTTCAGTCATCTTAGTCAATCTAATGCATGTGAAGTGACACCTCAGTCTAATTAGTATTAATCTAATTATTAGTGATTTAGAGCTTTTTTATATGACTATTGAAAGCTTTGATTTCTTCTTTTAAAAAATCCCTGTTCATATCCTTTGACCATTTATCAATTGGGAAATGGTTTTTATTTTTATAAGTATAGCTCAGTCTCCTCTATATTTAAGCAATGAGACCTTTATCAGAAAAATTTGTTATAAGTTCTTCCCCCTAGTTTCCTGTTTTTCTTCTAATTTTCGTTGTATTGGATATCTTTGTGCAAAAACTTTTTAATTTTATATAATCAATATTAACCATTTTACCTCCTATGATCCTCTTTATGACTAGTTTGGTCAGGAACTCTTGCCCCACACATAGATGTAGCAGGCAATTTTTTTTCTCTTGTTCCTCTAATTTGCATATAGCACTCTGCATATGTAAAAATCACATACCCATTTTGAGCTTTTTTGGTACACAATGTGAGGTGTTGGTCTACTTCTAGTTTCTATTGAACTGCTTTCCATTTTCCCCAACAGTTTTTCTCAAAGAGTGAGTTCTTGCCCCAATAGCTAAGATCTTTAGGTTTATCAAACATGAGGTTACTGTACTCATTTCCTTCTATATATTGTATACCTAACCTATTCTATTGCTCAAACACTCTATTTCTCATTCAGTACCAAACTGTTTTGATGATTATTACACTTTGTAATAGTTGGAAATCTGCTAGGCTCTCTTCCTTCAGATTTTTTTATTGATTCCCTTTATATTCTTGACCTTGTGTTCCTCCAGATGATTTATTTTCCTAGCTCTATGAAGTAATTCTTTGGTTGTTTGTTTGGAATACTGAGTAAGTAAATTAATTTAGGTAGTATTGGCATTTTTTATTATATTGGCTCAGCCCACCTGTGAGCAATTAATATTTATCCAATTATTTAGATTTGTTGAAGAGTGTTTTGTATTTGTGTTCATATAATTCCCATGTGTCTTGGAAGGTAGACTCCCAAGTATTTTATATTGCCTACAGTTATTTCAAATGGAATTTCTCTTTTTATTTCTTCCTGCTAGATTTTGTTGGTAATTTGTCAAAATGTTGATGATTTATGTGGTATTATTTTAGATCCTGCTACTTTGCTAAGGTTGTTAACTGTTCCAACAAGGGTCTTCTAAATAAACCATCATATCATCTGGAAAGAGTGATAGTTTTGTTTTCTGTTTGCCAATTTTTATTCCTTCGATTTCTTTTTTCTTGTCTATAACTGCTATTTATAGCTATTATATATAGCTAGCATTTTGAGTACCATACTGATAATGGACATCCTTGTTTCACCCAATATCTTGTTGGAAAGGCTTCTAGTTTATTTACATTACAGATTATGTTTGCTCTTGGTTTTAGGTGAGTACTACTCATTATTTTAAGAAATGTTCCATTTCTTCCTATGCTTTCTATTCTTTCTATTAGAAATGAGCATTGTATTTTGTCAAAAGCTTTTACTGCATCTATTGATGTAATGATGACTTTTTATTTTGCTATTTTTGTTATTTAGATGGTCAATTGTAATTGCAGTTTTCATAATACTGAACCAGTCCTGCATTCCTGGTATCAGTCCAGTCTAGTCATAGTTCATGATCGTTGTGATAAATTCCTATAATCTCCTTGCTAGTATTTTATTTATTTTTTTGCAACAATATTCATTAGGGAGATTGGCTTCCAGCTTCTATTTTTGCTCTCTGTGGTTTAGGTATCTAAATCATATTTGTGTCATTAAATATCTGTTCTCTTTTTTGTTGATATAGATGCTTAGAGATATAAATTTCCCCCTAAGTATTGCTTTGAAGTTTGGTATGTTGTCTCATTGTGGGTATTCAGTTATTTTAATCATGTCTGACTCTTCATGACCTCATTTGGGGTTTACTTGGCAAAGATATTGGGGTGATTTGCCATTTCCTTCTCCAGTTCATTCTACAGATAAGGAACTGAGGCAAACAGGATTAAGGAACTTGCCCAGGGTCACACAGCTAGTAAGCATCTGAGGCCAGATTTGAATTCACTAAGATGAGTCTCCTGACTTTAGGCCCAGCACTCTATATATTGTGCCACCTAGCTGTCCCTATTTCATTACTGTCATTATCTTCAATAATATTATTGTTTCTTTACTTTGTCTGATGTCATGATAATTATCCCTGCCTTTTTTAACTTAGCTGAAATATAATAGATTCTGTTCTAGCCCTTCATTTTAAATCTTTGTGTGTCTTTCTGTTTCAAGTGTGTCTCTTGTAAAAAATACATTGTTGGATTCTGATTTCTAATACATACTGCTATGTGCTTCTCTTTTATGGGTGAATTTATCCCATTCACATACACAGATATGATTGATAACTTTGTATTTCCTTCCATCTATTTTTTCTATGTATCTTGCTCCATTTTTATCATGTCCCTTCTTCAAAAGTTTATTTTGCTTCTGACTACTGTCTTCCTTACTCTAACTTCCCTGTTACTACCCTCCCTTTCCTTAGTCTCTTCTCTGCCTACTTCCCTATTAAGATGATTTCTATAACACTTCATGTGTGTATGAATACATACATAAATACTTAATACATATGTGCCTGTATATGTATATGCATATATGTATGTATATTCTTCCCTGCATGAACCAGTTCTGATGAGAGTGAGGTTCAAGTGTTGTCTACTTCTCCATTTTGCCTTCCACTGTATAAACTTTTCCTTGTATGCCTCATTGATACGAGTTAATTTTCCCCATTCTTTATCTCTCTTCCATCCTCTTTCTCAGCTTTCAATTCTTCTTTTAAGATTATCTCAATATAATAGGCTTATATCCATACTCTCAGTCTAAGTAAATTCCTTCTAAGTGCCCCAGTGATGAAAAACTTCTTAGTGGTTACAAACATCATCTTCCCATATAGAAATGTAAATAGTTTAACCTTGCTAAGTCTCTTATTACCTCTAACTCATGTTTACTTTTTTACGTTTCTCTTAAATCTTGGGTTTGAATGTTAGAAATTTTCTATTGACTCTTGTCTTTTCATCTGGAATACCTGAAAGTCTTCTATTTCATTAAATATTTGTTTTTCCCCTGTAGAATTATTCTCTGTTTTCCTAGGTAGGCTATATCGTATTCTAAATACTATACTCTATTTTGGTAGCTGCTAAATCTTGTGTGTTGCTGACTATGGCTCTACAGTATTTGCTTTATTTCCTTCTGTCTTCTTGAGTATTTTCTCCTTAAGTTGAGAGCTCTGGATTTTGGCTATAACACTCCTGGGAGTTTTCATTATTTTGGGATCTCTTTCAGGAGGTCACTGGTGCATTCTTTCAAAGTCTACTTTGCCTTTTGATTCTAAGATATCTGAACAGTTTTGTTTAATAACTTTTTGAAATATGATGTCTAGTCATTTTTTTATCATGACTCTCAGGTGGGCTAATAATTATTACATGATCTCTCTTCAATCTATTTTTTCCAAATCAATTGTTTGTCCTATGAGATATTTCAAATTTTCCATTTTTTCCAGTCTTTTGACTTTCTTTTATTGCTTTCTGATGTCTCATGGAGTCATTAGCTTTTTTCATTCTAACTTTTAAGGAGTTATTTTCTTCAGTGAGATTTACTACTTCTTGCCATTTGACCAATTCTGATTTGTAAGGATTTATTTTCTTCAGTATTTTTCTGCCTCTTTTACCAAGCTGTTTATTTTCTTTTCATTATTTTCTCACATAGTTATAATTCGTTTTCCCAATTTTTCTTCTGCCACTCTTATTTAATCTTAAAACCAAATTTTTTTTTCTCTTTTAAAAATCTCTTTCTTTAGTTCTTCTAGGTTGGGGTGGTATTCACTCTGCATTTTTCTCTGAGGTTTTGCTTATAGATGTTTTCAAGTCATTGTCTTTTTCTGAGTTTGTCTTGAGCTTCCCTATCACCAAAGAAGATTTTTATGGTCATGTTTTGTTTTGTTTTGTTTGATCATTTTCCACCCTATTGCTTGACTTTGAACAATATGTTATAACTATATAGTTCTAACAACATATATTTGGGCTCTGCTCACCTCTGCAAATGGGGGGGTGTCTGATTTGAGCTTCTGACTCTTATGTCCTCCTGCTGCTTTTATAGTTTAGTGGGACCTGTGAGTTTTTGGTACTTCCAGCATAGTGTGCTGTGGGGAGGTCTGGTCACTGTCTTCCTCATCTGTGCTCCGGTCCTCACATAGCTAGGATCCCTATTCCCTTTCACCCATGCCTACTCCTCCCTGACCTAGAAATGGGTAATGGGTGACAAAATTGCCAAACAGCACCTGACCCTGAGCCCGGTCCTAGCATAGGTGTTGCTAGGATCTCTTTCTGATCAGATGTTCAGTTCCCATGCTGTCTGTGGGCACTGGGCCATTCACTGCAATTGCTGCCACTGCCCAGGGTTACCACCACTACTGGTGCCACTTCTGCTACGTGTACTTCTGGTAAACATCTGTCCTACTGTCCAAAGTCCTATTTTTCTGTCTTCCTAAGCTGCCTTGAGCTGGAAAAATGATTCACTTTGACTTTTAATTGGCCTTCCTGACCAGAACTTGGTTTGATGCAATTTTTAGGTTGTTTTGGAGAGGGTGTATTGGGAGAGCTCTGTGAAATGTTGTTTTAGCTCTGCCATTTTGATTGTGCCAAAATGATACATTTTAATTAGATCTTAAATACAGATACATATTTTCCCCCTCCCAAATTAATGGACTCCTAAAATCGATTAAGAGACTCTTTGGGAATGAAAGGACTCTAAGAACTCAGCCCTCAGAGACAGAACTTTCTGGAAATTCTAGAAGTCCCTTCCATGGAATGGAAGAGCAAGCACAGACATGCATATGTAAAATGAAAAGAGATCAGAAATTGAATGCTAAAGTTAGATGACTTTTAAAAATGAATCAGGCACCATTGCCCAGCTCTTGGGAATATTAATATTGTCAACAACAAAACCAAGAAGAAGGCAGAACAGCACCTACCGCTTGGCTGAAGACAACGTCCCTCCGGAGCGTCAGCATCAGGCACTGGGGCAAGCTGCATGCAAGCTCCTGCAGTAGCACAAAGGTCAGAGACTGCTTTGCCCGGTTCACCACGTCACCCATGCAGTCCTTCAGGGTCAGGATCAGAGGGTACAGCTGCTCATACCAGTCTTCTAAGAAAACACAACAGAACAAAACAGGGCATTGGGGCATAGGACACTGGAAGAAAGATCCCGGGGCCCACGTTACACAGGCCACTTCTCTTCCCAAGCAGAGATTGGATATTTAACTCTCCCCCAAAGGTTCGGCCTGTAGGTCAAATAAAGATTTTATATGCTTCATGAAGTGGAAGAACAGAGGGATCTCAAATTGTTGGCAAAATTAAGGAACCAAAATCCAATAAAGAGTTAAAAGAATGTTCTCTTCACTATGTGGACACTTGGGTTTTTAATCTCCTTCCTAATTATAAATATAATGAATTATGTAAGTGCTAACTCCTTTCCTCAATTGCAGATTTTATTTAGAAAAGAGAGTTCTGCCTGGTGTCAGTTATTACAAATTCTGGAGGACTATGTGACATTCCACTTAATGTACTCAGAGATTAAACAGTAGGATGACAAATTAAATTTAATATGGATGAATGCATGCTGGAAAATGATTTATGCATGCAGGCAGGCCCTGAGATACATGATAAGCAGACAAAGACGTGGGTGTCATGGCAGTTAACTGGAAGCAGGCCTTCTTACAGGGGTCTCTCACCAGTTAGGGGATGGAAAAGGGTAAGGAAAACAATCTTCAAGTATCATAGTCACGATCTCATCTTGTCCAGTTTCATTAACTCAAATTAAGTGGAATACAAGGACCCAGATAAGGATAACCAAAATGGTTGAAGGGATTTACATCTCATTAAAGGCTGCAAATTAGTCCAAAATGTACTTCTGTTAAGTCCCTAGCTATCTGACTATATAAATAAAAGATTTTAGGGACTTTTAGGAGCATTATATAAAAGGCTTACTGAAGAACTCAGAATTATGGAGGTTATTTTGAAGGCCCATGCAAACAACAATGGCAGAGAAGGGAGAGAAATTCACATAATGAAAGTGAAATAAACCTGTCAGTAAATAAGATGACTCTCTGAATAAGGATTCATGATTATACCAGTGGGGTCACACTTTTTACCCATGCAGTTCAGAACCCCTCCGTGCTTTAATAGATTGTCTTCATGACTTCCTCAACTATTCCAATTAATCTATGATTTCACTGGTTTGGGTATTCCTACAGTGATGGAGACTATAAGCCCTGGCTGCCTGTCCACTTAGTGGGATTCTCCTCCATATCCTCATACAACTTTACCACAAACATTCCACCCAATTCCCTGGGAAGATAGGGTATGGGGGAGGAAAGCCCTTGTTTCTTTCCCTTGACACAGCAAGGATACCAGTAGAGCATTTAGACAGTCCACCTGCTAAGTTTTGCTTTTGCCATATGACCAGTCTATCTTTTTTACTCATACATTTCCCCAATGATGGCCTTCATTCTAGCTCTTCTTCAGTTATTTGCTACACACTGCAGCTTGCTTTTATCCACTATGAACGTCTCCATTGCCCTCTGTGGGATGTTCATTTTTAAATCTTTAGAGACCATATTATTCCATATAGCTCATAGCTATACATCACCATTAATATTAGTCTTAAATTATTTATTTATTATATTCATTAATATATTATTATATATTATTATGTTTAATTCTAAAATATTAGTCCTAAATGGGCATTTGTTTCTGTGAGAAAGTTTGGGGTGATTAAAAGGGTTTTATAAAGTCCTGATGGCAATCCAGTCCATTCTCTTCCTCCTATTTAACTTGGGGTACAGCTCATTGTCCATTGGACTGTCTGCCCCATATGTATATAAACTGAGAAGGTTGTCCACTTAATTGTGTATCATAATCTGGGCAATCAGCGTCATTAATTATTAGCTGATGTTGGCACAACTTTGGTGGCCAGATCTCTGGTGGTGAAACTCCAAGCTTAGCTAGACAGCTAACAATAGACTATACAGCCCTCTTCTAGTCCTATCCTCAAAGCCTCTTCAGGTTGGTAAGAACTGGGAGTTTATTTTGTCTAGCATAGCCTTAGACTGAGAATGAAACTAGATTCACTACCGAGCCACATTGAGATAACCAGCTAAGAGTTCAGTGAAGCAGCCAACAGTAGAGAACTCTGAGCAATTCCACTTTGCAGGAGTCTAACAGTATGTATCTTGTGTGTACATAGGTATTTGCATTTCGTCTCTTCCATCAGAATGTGAACATTTTGAGAGCAGGAACTATTTGTGTCTTTCTTCATATCCCTAATGCTTAGCACAGTGCCTGATGCATAGTAGGAGCTTAATCAATGCTTACTGGCTGAGTAAATTATAGATAGTAGTTAGGCTTTATAAAGAGTCAGGTCATTTGTAATCTTTCCCTCCTTAATGATTTGTAAAGACTACATTGGGCTAATCTTATTTTTACCAATACCAACAATAGTCTTATTTTCAAGCCACAAGAATCATCAGCAATACTCACAAAGGAACATCCTATGCTTTCCTTTTCTCTTGCCTTGCCCTCTCTTTTCTCTCTATCTCTCCCTTCCCCCTTTATTCCCCTTTCTACTCTCTTCCCTCCCCCCTTTTTCTCTAGATCTCACAGGCTTATGAACTCAGGCTCTCATCCACAAAGAAAAACACACAACTTAACACTTTCCTTTTAAGAATTTGAATACTGTTACTAATTGATGCACATAATGAATATTCCAAAATGACAGAGAGTACAGTGTGGCTTTGATTATTGAACTAGGTTGTGAGAACTGTCATGACGAACTTCTTCACAGAAGACTTACTTATTGAATGGAAGATAAAGACTACGTACAGTAGATGGCACTGGTTTATCAGGTTAAAATGGGCCTACTGTATTTATTGTCACTCATTCAATTCATTTCAGTAATATGTATTAAGTGCATTGTGCCCAAAACAGAGCTAGACACTAGCATCATATTCCTACAATGTGAATAGAATGTATTCCTTCTGGAAAAAAAACATTGAAGGTTAAGTAGATTTTTGTTTTGCTATTGCTTAAATGAAATAGACGAGATGTAGAGTTCTGGAAAGTTCCTTCTTAAAAAAATCTATTTAATGTAGTTTCTGAGTCTGAGCCAATAAGATCTTTAGAACAACAGTCAAGTCATCAAGTCAAGAATTCATTTATTACTTCATTCAAAATATATTTCCCCATGTGAAATGAATGGGCCATATTAGGCTGGGTGGGACAGGAGTGGGGATGCCAAGGTATATGAGACAAATATCTGTCATTCAGGAGCTGTCTTCATCTTAGAAGGAGAGTGAAGACTATAGAAGTATATCTGACTCCGGATAAATTTTAAATGATTTAATTTAATTAAAGCTGAAACCATGAATATCTTAGTCACCAATAAAATCTTATCTTGATCTATTGTAATCACATTAGAAATTTTATTATAAAATCTTCATCCTTTTAAAGTGACATAAAAAGAAAATACTGATGAGGAATGAAAGAATTACAAGTTGGTTTACCAGTAGAGTACTTAATATTGACAGTTATTAAGAGCAGGGCTAAGCTTTGGTTGACACAAAGATTTCAAAAATAGCATAATTCTGTCCCTCAGAGAGATTATAAACACAAAATATGTTGCAAACCTCAAAGTGCTATACAAATGTAAGTTGTTGTTATTGTTGTTAGGAATACAATATGTACATAAATAAGTGTAATACAGGGCAGAGATGGAGACAGGAGAGTTCTCAAAAGTGCTCTAGAAAAACTTGATGAGGAAGAATGCTTAATTTAAATTTTTTTAGTCTTTTTTTTTTTGGCATAACTTATTTCCCATCCATTTCTCCCACTGAATCCTTCCTAATAACAAGGAAAGCGTTAAGTGATGCTCAACTTGAAAGTAATCTCTTCTGAAAGTATATGCCCCTTTTTTCTCCAGTGGAGACTCCACCCCTTTACCAAGAGGAGGTAACTAAATTTTATCATCTGTTCAAGAGAATAGTTTTGCTGAATTATTCAGAGAAGGCTTTTTTAGATGAGGTGACATCAGAACTGAGTCTTGATGGAAGAGAAGGGTGTTGAAAAGTAGGGATGAGGAAGAAGAACATTCCAGGTCTGTGATAATCTACAGGTGTAAGTGATAAAATGTTAAACTGAGAAGACAGTTGGTGGTCTGAGAGCCTTAAAAGTCAAGATAAGGTAAAGAGAATTTGCATTTCATTCTGTGGGCAATAGTGAGTCATTTGAAGATTTTGAACAGGAGACCATTATGATCAGGTCCATCCATAGGTGAGAGACTCTTTGTGGAGGTTCAAATGACAGACTGGATGGGGAAGGTGCAAAGGGAGAAAAAAAGACTTCTAAGTTTTAAGCAGGGATGATGAGGACAGTAGCAGCATAAAAAGCAATAGGAGAGGTGAGAATAGAAGCAGATTGAGGAAGAAGTTTCAATCTGAGACATGTTGAGTTTGAGAAGTGAACCACTTATGGGGACAATATTACAAGAAAGCTACAAGTAAATTTGACTAATACATACGTATTTGGCAAACAAAAGAGAATTTTAGGACATCAGCAAATGCAAGTTGAAATTACTGCAGGATTTTTACCTTGTTAATATTCATCCAATGTATGTCTTAGATGCAGAAATAGACACAGGAGTTTAGGACAAATCAAAGAGAAGGAGAAATCGGCTCCTAAGTGGCTTTTTTGCCCCAGCGAACACTCCAGCCAAATCACATGACAACAGCAAATACTTGGGGGTTCCTATTGGCCATTTTGAGACTTGTCTCCTCCTCTTCCCTTTTGCTTCACTTCAAACTTGACCACACCTAGGTTGATCTATAAAAATCTACCTTCTGGCTAAGTGATTAAGATTTTTCAGTCTGTATTATCTAGCCTCTTAAAAAAAATCATGACCTTCACAAATTCATTTTTATGATTACAGTTCATTCTCTTGAGTTTGCAATTAGGTATTAACAGTACCCAATGAGCCCCAGGTACCACTAAATGCCTACAGTGTAGCCCCTACATAAATAACTCATATCAATTAGCAAAAATGGGAGGCCTATAGAATGTAAGCTCTATCCAGACGTTTGCAGCAATGGAGAAAAATATGAAGAGGATGTTTTATTGTCTATGTAAAAACTTTTTCAAACTCCTTAACTCTGAGACCAATATATGGAGGCTTTCCACAGGAAAACGTAAAATGTATCTAACTTAGTTGAGCTTTTCCTGAGCTTTAGTGAAATATGCTGGAAGCCATCCAAGCAGAGCCACTGTTTTCTAGATGTTTACTTGTTTCTGTAATATATTCAAGTGGAGGTCTCTAAAGGATTCAGAGATGGGTAGCTTGGTCCTTGCCCCCTCCTTCCCAGCTCACTCTATTTACAGAACAGGACATAAAAACTCTCTGGGCTCCATGGCTCACACGTTCCTCAAGAGGAAAATAAGAGCCAAGTATTAACTCTAGGAAAGCTGGATGGTTTCTTTCATAACACAATATATTTATCTTCCAAGATGCTCAAATGATTTGTTTCTTTAAAATCATTAGCCTCACAATCTCTGAAGGTATGACTTACTTTATTTTTTCACTGAGCCTTTGGAAAGACTGGAGATGAGTTGGAAACACAGTCCAAGGAGCTATGACTATGGTTGGCAGACTAGAGACTCTGAAAGTTGGTATGGGCAACCACACCAGGGATCAGACCCCAACACTGTGTATGTCAAGGGTGCCTGCAAAAATAATGGAAGACAAGGGGCACAAGGAGGTATTGGTGTCTACTGGGGACCAGACCATGATCTAAACATAAGTGGTACACATTCTCGACAACAGACAAACCAAAGAGCATCATTACAAGCAGCTACCAAAGAGATTAAGCAAGCAAAGGCCCAAAATAAGGACAGACTTACTGTGTGTATAGACAACCAACTTATCACCAAAGGTATGAATGAATGGATTGGCAATGAGGAAGAAAATGGCTAGAAAACAAGTAAAAATAAAGATGTTGTCCTCAGAGACCAATTCACCAAGCTGGATAACATGACTCGGGACATGGATGTTGAGTGGAAGTATATAACTGCTCAGTCAAAAGTTGAAGGCAATGCTGAAGCTCAAAGATTAGCCAGAGAAGCAACTAGAAAGAAGTTAGAAGACTCAACTCAGTACTTGGAGATGGTGTTAAAGTGTCATTCTCTTTAACCCTGCAATATAATCTCCAAATTATTTTCTCTTTACTCTTCTCCCACCCCACCCTACCTCTTGTGTTTGAGCTATCTTTCATGGCTCTCTGGAAATTTTTTCTTCATATCCTTTCTCATCTTCTTTTTCTATATGCTAATTTTTCTTCAATACTATAAACTAAAAAAAATACTATATACTATACTATAAGCATACTATAAACAACTATAGAAGTTGTTCACATGTACTAACAATAAGAGAAAGGCAGATATCCTCATCTCAGTCATATCCAACTGAACTCTGACTTACTCAACTCTTACTCCACATCACCTAGAAACCAATCCAGACTGCTTGACTACTCACATGATTTGGGGTAATGGGAGTCACCAATTTTTCCTTCAGGTAAAATGGACTGGGAAACAAACCTTGCCTTCTCTGCTTTCTAAGGACTTAACTGGCTTTAACATTTGCCCTACAGCATCCCGATATCATCTGACCTTCTGACAATCTAAAGATGCCTGTCTGGGTCATGTAATCTTCCCCTCTGGTACATCCTTATGATTTTTAGGACTTAGAACTTTTAAAAGTCTTTTCATTTACCCAGCAACTGAGCTCTCTAATACATTGTCTTCCCCTCCCCACCCACCCAACTGTGAACTTGACCACAGACTGTCTTTCTGTAGTTGTCATCCATCCCCAGCACTGAGCATAGCACTTGGAACTTAATAGGAACAGGAATTAAATAAATGTGTCTTCATTAATTCATACTGATTTATGGCTCCCCTGACCCTTCTGATAAGTGCCATTTTTACTTTGTGAAACAAATACCCCTTTTTCCATTTAAGACAAATCTTAAGTATATGACAAAGGTAGGAACAACAAGGAGGGATTTGGGAAGAGGCCCCAAATGGATGTTCATCTTCATCAGTAATGACATTAAATATTTCACATTTAAAATGTAATTTTTTGGCAAGATTTTTTTTTTTTACTTTTGCAATTCTGGATATTGGCTGCTCTTAGAAGTTTATTGAAATTTCTTACAGATTCTGGATGTCAAAGTCAAATAATTAAATTGTTTCTGTTTAAAAAATAAAATGAAATCAAATCAAATCAAATCATTAGCCTCACCAATCCTCAGGGTCATTGGATTATAAGATCACAGACTGAGAGCTACCCATAGAGGCTAATCCTTTGGTTTTACAGATGGGGCAACTGAGATGCAAAGAAGTAAACAGATTTGTCCAAAGTCATAGCTAGGACATGGAAGTGTCAGCATTCAAACCCAGGTCCTTTGACTAAAAATACGGGTTGATTATTATTTATGGATAGACATCAAAGTGAGCAGAAGGCTATATACCTATTTATGAATTTACTTATAAAGGAGATGAAAAGTCAAAACTTAAAACTCCCAAACCAATGCTCTCTTCTCTAATTTTAGAAAAAATGAAAAAGAAATAAAGTGATGACATTGCCTTACCAAAAACTGAATGTCTCTTATACGTGATGCATTGCACTAGTCATTGTGTGTCTATGTGCACGCACATATGTGTGTGTGTGTGTGAGCAAAGAGAGCTAACATTCAATAAGAACTAGCATTTATGTAGTTCATTAAGGTATGCAAAGTTGTTCACAAATGTAAACCTCATGTTATCCTTAACAACAACCCTGCAATGTAAATGCTATTACTATTCACATTTTACAGGTGAAGAAATTGACAGACCAGGGTTAAATGAATGACTTGTCCAGGATCATATAGCTTTTAAGTAAGTGTCTGGGCTGGATTTGAATTCATCTTCTCATTCTAGGTCAAGCGCTCTATTCACTGGGCCACATGTAGCTGTAGCCTTTTTTTCCCCCCAAAAGGCAATTGGGGTTAAGTGACTTGCCCAGGGTCATACAGCTAGCTAGTAAGTATCTGAGGTCAGATTTGAACTCAGGTTCTCCTGACTCCAGGGCTGGTGCTTTATCCACTGCACCACCTAGCTGCCTCTGTAGCCTTTGTTTAAAGACATATCAGATGCAGCTCTGACTTTCAGGAGCTTAAAATCTAGTAGAGGAAAAAAAAATACTCAGATAACTGGCACAAAAGGCAGAATGTAAGTGTCACAAAAGAAGTATGAATGAAATTCAACAATAGTCAAATCAACAAACGTTCACTAACGCCTACTATGTATCAGGTACCGTGGTACCTGCAGGGGATGTAGAAATGAAGCAGTCCTTATCTTCAAAGAAGACAATATATATTGTGTGAACATGTAATAAAAATTAATAAATGAACAAACAATTAAATGAATAAATATAAGGTAGTCAAGGCAGGGAGGCACTAGCAATTGGTAGTAGGGGTGGAAGGAGCAGAAAAGCACTGATATAAGACGTTGCTTTCGGGGGAAAATAACCTTGAAATTCTAAGAAACAGGAGTGAGAAGGGTGTGCCTTTCCAGCTATGGAGGCTACAACCTATGCAAAGACCCAGAGATCAGAGGAATGTTATGTGTGAAGAACAGCAAAGATTTATTAAGTGACTATTATATGCCGATTACTATTCCAGGTGCTAGAGACTCGAAGATAATAACACCAGTCCCTCCTCTAAAGGAATTTTTATTCATTTATAAGATACACAGATATTAGCAAAATTCAGCAGATTCAGAACAGGGAGATGTCTCCCACAACAAAGGTGAATTTAGCAGTGCATCACGAAGAACCAGTCATGTGAGATGGAGGCTGAAGGCATAATGTTGCTTAAAGAGGTGCTGATAGATGGTGACAAGGTCATTTCAGGTACAGGGAAAAGCACAAACAGAAGTATGGAAGTATGCATAGCAACGGAGGGCGTGTTTGTGGAATTGTGGGGATATTGGCGAGGATGAAAGAGAACATGTGTGTAGTACAGTGGGATGCAGGGCCAGTCGAAGCTAGATGATGCAGGGCATTAAATGCCACACTAAAGAGTTTAAACTTTATTCAGGATATGACAAGGAATTAGTTGTATGGGTGTGTGTGTGTATGAATAGACAGATATATCTATATCTATATCTATATCTATATCTATATCTATATCTATATCTATATCTATGTATATATTATACATACATACATACATATATGTATGTATGTGTGTAAAGATAAATATAGATATGCATGTACATGCATATATAGATATATGCATATGTGTGTATGGATAGCTAGATATTGCTATAGATACACATATACACATACATGTACATACATGCATGCATGTTTGTATTTTAGCAGAGTAGTAACATGGTCAGAGCTGTCCTTTAAATAAATATATGTCTTATGGAACTACCCCAATTTCAAAATCTCACACTCAGAAATTTCCCTCTCTGACCACATAATTTCTCATCTTTCTACTTCTCTCTTCCCCCTTAACTTCTCCTTAACTTGTTCTTTGCCTCATTCTGACCTCTGGTTCTTTAATATTCTACCTATATTCCATGTCCATCAGAGCACAGTATAAACACAAAAATTCAGAGGAGGGAGAAATCCTTTTTTGCTGAGGTAGGAATAGGAAGGGATTTGGATAGCTTCATTAAACCTTCTTTAATAAATTAAAACTGCACTAAGACTTTTGTGTCACCCTATATTTTTTCAAGGACTCCCCATATCACTCTTATGGGTATACCCTTCACTAATACAGGTAGCAACCCCTGCATGCCTTAGGAGATAGTCTCAGGAGTTCTGACTCAACCAACATTCAGTAGCTAATGAGCAATTCTGCTGCTGAGCACCAAAAGCCTTCACATCATGGTATAACCTACCCTATTAGAAAACTGAAGGTGACTTCTCTGCCACATTCTCTCTCCTCTCTGCTGGATCCTGCATTTTGGGATCCTTAGCTCACCTTCAATGTTCAACTCAAGGGACACCTCCTATAGAAGGCCTTTACTGGTGATACTCACAGTTGTTAGTACTCTACTCCTTCCCCCTAAAAAATAATACCTGGCATTTACTTTTTCTTTAATTTCTATTTACTTATCTGGGTATACATCATTCCCCTCTCCAACCCCCATTAGAGGGTGAACTCCTTGGCAGTTTTAATTTTGTCTTTGTATCACCATAATCTTTCATATAACAAATGCCTACTTAAATTGAATGAGGGCATATATTAGAAATTTAGAGTAAGATCTTTTATTACATATTCATAAATTAAGCCGAAGAGAACAGAAAATTAAAAAGTTTAAAAGAAAACACAGGCAGGGAAGTAAACATACAGCTTTCAAACAATTAACTAGACTGAGGCCTTCTGACTTTTTCCCAGGTTAAATACAGAATTTCTGGCACCTACAGGATGCACCTAAAGTGGGCACCATACCCAAATTAAAAACAAACAAAAACTGCAGTTAGAAGAGCAAAGGCAATCTTTTCTCAAGTCCAATGAACTTGGCCTGCTCAGATTTTGCCAGTTTGAGAAGAGAGTGGTACAATATTTTCCGTTCACATCCAAGGCAAAAAAAAAAAAATGAAGAGGAAATAGATGCATTTACTTGCCAAAGCCTGGGACTTTCAAAATTCTTCCACAATTCAATGTTGTCTGGCACTACAGTTATTGCCAGGCGTGACAGACAGAGGGCTGGCCTCAGAGTCACAAAGAGCTGGGTTTAAGTCTTGCCTCTTACATGGAATATACAGGATATGGAAGACTTAGACTTTTGTCAGAGATGTTCTAGGCATCTACCCAAGGCTAAGTTGCAGAGTAGTTTCAAATGTGTACTGGGGAGGGACATTTCCAAACCAAAGTGTTCCCCACACCAATAAAATCATAGCCCCAGACCAAAGAAAGAAAGTACTGGGAGGCTGGACATAGGAGACACACACACACACACACACACAACACACACACACACACACACACACACACACATATACAAATACGTGTACGTATACACACATATACACACACATATATGTATGTGTATTGCATATATGTGCACACATGAACATGTATGTCTGTGTATATATACATACACATATATGTATATATGTATGTGTATATATAAAAGCCAATTTCTGCACTGAAGGAATGTAAAGTGAATCAGTTTCCTAACAAAACCAGACATATTGAATTGACTTCAAGTGAGTACTTTGGGATGTACCTAGATTACATGATTCTAGCAGGCAACTCCTAATGGGAGCTGGTAATGAGAAATGTTCATATGATAATGTTGGATGACTAACGTGTTATAAAAGCTGGGTTAACTGTCTCTTTCCTTATACACGTTGGAGATATTCTTCTTTCAGGTTTTATCATGTAATTTAGTGGTAAGAGGGACTGATGCAGACATGAAAGATATTTCAGAAAACAATGGGAGCCTGTCTCACTTTAAAAAAAAATGGGAAAAAGTAAGTACAAACCAAAGTTCTGTTTTTGAAGCCTGTCTTCCTATTGGTTTAAATTTAAAACTGGGGAATTCACTGGGGGAGGAGGAAACTAGTCCCCAAGACAAAATAAAAACCATACTTAAGAATGCAACAGACTACTTAAATTGTAATATCTGAATTTACATAAGAAGATTGAAGCCTGGAGAAAGAATTGACTTAATTCAAGGTCAGGTTGCAACTAGAATCCAGGTCTCTTGCCTCTTCCTACATAATTAGACAAAGGATTTTAGTTTTCTGATAAATCAAGAATGATATTTGTAATAAGGCACAAAATAAAATTAAAGAAATTAAATTCTTTTGGGACCAGATGAATAGGATATTTTTCATTAGCATTACTCATTTTTATTTAACACTTAAAGGTTTGCAAAAGCACTTTATATATCTTATTTCATTTGTTCTTCATAATTACTATGGGAGACATGTTCTTATTACATTCATTTTACAAATGAGGGAACTGAAGTCTAGACAGGTTAAGTGACTAGACCTGGGTCACACAGCATATAATTGAGGCAGGATTTCAATCTAGAACTTCCTGACTTCAGATCTGGTACTTCATCTATTCCAACACAACACATGAGACCAATTTTTTTTTTTCTGTACCTGTCATTTCAGCAGTGGGTAGAAAGTTCATAGTTAAAAGTTCCCTTCATTTATGACAATCAGCAATTCATCCCGAACTTACAGCCTTAAAGAATTACTTGGGACACTGAGGTTAAGTGACTTGCCTATGCTTCTATGGCTAGTATGAGATAGGGGCACAGCTCTCTGATTTGATGATCATCCTCTAACCATGATAGAACTTTCAGTCATTTTTCAGTTGTGTCTGACTCTTCATGACCCCGTTTGGGGTTTTCTTAACAAAGATACTAGAGTGGTTTGCCATTTCCTTCTGCAGTTCATTTTATAGATAAGGAAACTGATGCAAATAGGGTTAAGTGACTTGCCTAGGGTCACAGAGTTAGTAAGCATCTGAGGTCAGATTTGAACTGCCCAGTGCTCTGTGCACCATAGCACCACCTAATTGCCACAGTAGTACACTGTATCTCAATACCTATTGATAAAAGCTTGGGAATATCTGTACTATTCAATAATCATGCTTGCCTTCCAATGGGACACACTTATACAGTATTATTGTTTCATGTTTCATATAGTCAAGCTCCTATATTTTCTATAATCAGAAGAATAGAAGATATTCTCTAACTCTCCCTTGCTGAATAGGAAGCTCTCAAATTTAACTAATTTAACTAAACCTGTTTACATGCATACATGCTGCAAATCAAGCCATAGATTTAATGCTCAGGAGGCTTTGGCTCTTCTTCTTCATGTGTGATCAGGATGACAATGTTTAAAAAAAAGGAGAAAAATCTCACCAAATCCAGGACAAATAAGGTCACCACCCTCAGAATGTGTCATTGAGAGTCTAAAAATCAAATGCAGCAAAGCAGTGAGCAGAAGTGAATGCATAATCCTAAAGCATTCCATTTTACCACAGACATGTGGAAAGTCAGTAATAAGTTCCCTCTTGATAAACCCCACCTTGTGACACTTGGGTGGAAGAGCCATGAGTTTGAATCCCAGCTGTCCCAAATCCAAGGTAGGTGTTAAGACCTTGGCTGAATCATTCCATCTCCTCATCGGTATAGTTATGATAATAATACCTACACTTTTTTTTTTCTGAGGCATTTGGATTAAGTGACTTCCCAGAGTCAGGCAGCTAGTGAGTGTTATGTGACTGAGGCTAGACTTGAACTGAAGTCCTCCTGACTCCAGCACTCATGCTCTATCTACTGCACCACCTAGCTGCCCACTATACCTCCACTTCTTACTCCACAGTGCTATTGTTAAGAAAATCAATCCGTGAATTTGGAAATGCAGCGTTAAAACCAACCTACTTGAGGTTAATGTCAACTTCAAGCACACTTGGCTGGTGCATCTTCCTTGGAATCTCCTGCTTTGGATTTTGAGACGTTTCTAGGTTCTCCTTTTATATCTTTAAGCTCCTCCTTCTCTAGTTTCTCCTAGAAGACTCTTTTTCCCACTCCATAAATACGGATGCCTAATATTTTGTCATTGGCTCTTTACTCTTCATTATCCTTTCTTCCTGGAGGTAAACTAACTGCTTCAGGCATTATGAAAAGACTGAGGACTCTGAGATCCTATAACTTTGAAACACATTAAGGACAATTTCTAACTTCTTTAAGGAAATTTCCATTTGGATTTTCCATTGTCATCTCAATCTCAATATGCCCCAAACTCAAGCTTTCTCACCTAATCAAACCAACCCATTGCTATGACCAATGGTAACATCACTGTTGAACTAGAGCAGAAACTCGCATTCATTTTTGACTCTTACTTTCATTTGCTGTGTTTATCATGTGGGATATGAGGGCTTGCCAAGCCCTTTTCAAGGTTGCTTATCCATCTTTGGTGTCCACCTGTCACTCAATTGTTACCTGTGGCTCCAAGAAGCTGTAGCATGTGCAGTAGCCACACCCTGGTAAACTGTCTCGGCAGACAGGTTAAACCAGGTTAAGGGTAACCACAGGCCATAAACCTGTTGGTGAACTAGGGAGTGTGTACTCCAAGCAGGTGAGACTTCCCTGGTGGAATGAGGAGATGAGAACAATTTGTTTCAACAGCCACAAAGGCAAGTGAAGCAGGCGCTATGGAGCACTTAGAGCTTGGTCAGAAATCTGAGGTGGCAAGGTCATCCACTGCATCCTGGGCCATCACCAGTTGTCCTAACTTTTGTCTTGCCACTGGACTTTAATGACTCTGGAAGAGATAGTGAGGCTGACAACTTTGTGCAATTCTGCCTCACTTAAATCCAATTCATGTACAAGACAAAACATTACCCTATGATGACATTGGCCCTCTTTGAAAATAAAGGACAGAAAAAGAAAGAAAGAAAAAGAAAAAAGAAAATGAAAGACACAGGGCAACTAGATGACGCAGTGGATAGAGCACTGGCCCTGGATTTAGGAGGACCTGAGTTCAAATCCAGCCTCAGATACATAACACTTACTAGCTGTGTGACCCTGGGCAAGTCACTTAACTCCACTGCCTAGCCAAAAAACAAAACAAACAAACAAGCAAAAAAAACAAAAAGAAAATGAAGGACAAACAACAACATGTTCATCATGTAATCAAGTCCATTAATCAGTCCTATTCTTGTACAACTATCTCCTGGATTCAATTCAATCCAAAAACATTTATTAAGGGCTTATTGTATGTAAAGAGGTGAGAGGCAATGTGGTAAAGTGATAGAGACTGGCCTTGAAGTCCTGAAGATATGGGGTTTAAGTGTTCCTTCTAATACTCAAGGTAACTGAACTTAATTTATCACTTAACTTCTCAATAAAGCCAGGATTTCTTTTAGGCAACTGTGTATCAAATGATTCCACCCCACCTCACCCCCAGCCTTCCCAACATACTAATGCAGTCACAGATCTTGAAGACAGAAACAAACCCAACACAAACAAATACACACACACACACACACACACACACACACACACACACAGAGCAGAAATTGCAAATAGGCATATTTAGCTTGATGTAAGAAAAAAAATCTCTGAATAGTTACGAGTGGTCCAAAAATTCAGTGAGAGCACCAGCAAAGGTAGTGAATTTTCCATCATTAGAGTTCTTTAAGTAAAAGAGAGACAGGAATATTATAGAGGAGATTTCTCTTCTGGTACAAATTAGGCTAGATGATGTCTGATGTACATTTGCAAAACTAATATTCTATTATTCTGTGAAATATTGTCCATTTAGCAAAGTCCACTTCCAATACAACCTCTTGTATGAATCCTTTTCAAACCACAATGTTACTTTCTTGCTCGTCTCACAGTTTTTTTAAACTTGTCTTATATTGCTCCTGAATAATTTTGCATGTCTTCGTCTCATCTCCTTCAACAGACTGTAAGCTCCTTGAGGGTAAAAATAATGCCATGGCCTTCTTTTGCATATCCATAGTGCTGGGAAAATAGTGGGCAGTTAAGCAATAATTTTAATTGAAATCAACTGAAAGCCAAAGGCAGATCTTAGAAGATCCAAATTACAAAAACTAGAGGTTTATTTCCTTAGCTATACTGAGAGCAGCAAGGAAAGAATCATTTCTCTTGGTTATATTTCTTTTATCTTAAGGATTAATTTGTGAACTGGACAAGAGAGGTATTATTAATACCTTGGATTTGATGCATGAAATATACAGGTCAAGAAGCCAGCATGTTCCAAAGGAACACACAGTGTAAGGTCTTTCAATGTGAAAACTTCCTGGAATAGTAGAGAAACCACTAAAAGTTATCTCAGAATCAATTTCCCCACTGACTTGTTTTATACTATGTGAGCCAGAGAGGAAATTGAGGGTACTTTCACTCCTAGGATGAGAGCAAAGCTAAGATGTTCTATAAGAAAAAATAAGGCTAATCAAATTCTGCTTGGATTTGGAGTAGCAGGGGTCATTTATTTAAATGTACCGGGGAACAGATGAAAATGGACTTTTTTTCTGAGTGCAAATAATTCTGTATGTCCCTTACAAAATGCTTGTCTTGGTGCCCAATGTCATCTCCAAATGATTCACACAAATCTACCTGCACAGGAAAAGAGCAAATGCAAACTCTAATCTTGAATTTGCTACACCATCTTTAGTTTATGAAATATTTAATAGCCAAAACGGGCTAACATTTTATTTTTGTCTTATTGGCTAAAAGCAATCTTGCAATTTAGAAGTCCTTTTACCCCTAAGAAGGGTGCATAGATTAAAGATAAGTATCATAAATTCCTAGTCGAATATAACATGGATGCCATGATAAGACTGATTAAACACTATAATACTCTGGCAGTGCATAGATAGCCATCAATAAAAATGGAATCATTCACTTCATATTTGCAAAGAATAGAAGTACAGTTAAAGCCAAACAATGCCAAAATATTTAAATGAGAAATGAAAAAAAATCATTCTGTCTTCCACACTGTTGGTCCACCCTCTGTCATTTCCTACATTTGCCTTTTATAATGATTCTCTTTGTTATTAATGCTTTGCCCCTAATCCTTAAATGTATGAACATATTTGTTTCCATGTCATATTTCCCCAGCAGAATGTATTCCTCTTGAGGGCAGGGACTATTTTGAGAGAGACTATTTTGGGAGGGTGTTGTTTTCTCTCTATTGCCAGTATACTGTGTGGTGCCCATAATATAGTAAGGGCTTATTTTTTTTTAATTGGATTGGATATTGCCAAACACCTTTATAACCAAACCCAAATGACTGACTAAAGGATTTTATTGCGTATTATGTATTGTTCAGTGTTATGTAGACACAGTCTTGGACTCAATTCACTTTCTGACCTAAGAGGCACAAGTTGGTAGATGGATAAATATCAAATTTCTCCATACTTCCGTATTTTTCCCCTCTGAGTAGAAGTTTTCTAAAGAAAACATTACAATAGTTGTCAAATCCTGTCTTCCTTATCTTATCCCTTCTCAAAAGAATAACTCTTCAAAACTCATCACTCGGCAGAGGAAAAAAAAAAAAGAGGGGTTTGCAAAGTGACCTCATGTCTTTTCCCATATTGCTGAGGTGTGTTTTCTTTTTGATTCAGATAAATGCATGGCACTGAATTCAATGGAAAATAAAATTAATCCTACTTATATACTGTAAAAACCCAAAACACTATTTCCATCGGGAGATAGAGGGAACATACAGTCTGAATAGATGGGTTTGAGAAGCAGAAAACACTCTGGTACCAATTTGTCATCTAGTTGTGAGGGCTGAAAAGAGAAGGTGAAGTCATCTTCAGGAAAAAACTTGGAAACCCACATGTTTCCCCATAATTTGACATTTGTTAATAATGACTGAAAACTACTGACAAAAAGAGAAATCCTGGAAGTGAAAACAACAATTGGAATAACAAATTTAAAGTCACAAGTATCTAAATTTATTAGTGACTCATTTCCATGGAACAAAAGGATGAGGAAGTATTAGAACGAGGTGAGACAAAAACTTCTCTTCCTCCTAATTCTTCCTTCAAAAGCGCAAGAACCAGACATGGATTTAATATTAAGAATTGCTTTGTTATAAGACGGAGAAATGTTTCTTTTTCTCATCTCCTCCATTATCAGATTTGGTTGCTAGCATTGATTAATGATATAAGTGCCAACCCTAAATTAAACTTTAAAAATATGTTGCATGGAGATATAGCCTTAAAGTTTTATTTTTCATCAGCATCTTTAAACATCAATATGTTATCTGGCTAGTGTACACATTATTCTCACTTCCTTGTAATAACCATATATATTGATGGTCCTTGGTATGCATAATTGAAAATAAGATTCATCTATAGAAACCTAGACTTCCAATGGTTTTTTATTATTATTCTCCACCATATTTCACATACACCTTTCCTTTGCCACTTGTTGAAGATCTATTTGAGGTGACTTGTCATAATTTCCTCCTAAGATGCTATGGTTTCATGCAAACTCTTGTTCCTCTTTCCAATACTTTTTAGGAATGGTTTAAAGTAGATTAAACAATGTCTGATCTTTTAAAAAAAAATAAATGAAACCGTTTTTAGTCTTTCAAGAAGATTTCTATGTACCACAGGGGGAAAAAATGAGCATTGCCAGCAGTTCTGAGAACATAAGCTAGATGCAATTTGATAAATAGCCTTCCATAATCCAAAGCCAGGACTGTGCAAAGGCATGCTATCAGCACTTTTATCAAAGACATTATTGACTCGTTTTCTGTCTCATTTTATCATGCCCTTTTCATTTTATTTACTCAGTCAATGAAGTGCAGGTGTGGGGAGAGGGAAGGTTTCTTACCACTTTTGTGTGCTGTGATGGGATCTGCTAGTGAAGGATCCTGTTCACCTTCTGTGGGATTGCTGCCGCCGCCACCATTGGTAGCACTGTCATTGCTGCCTCCGCCGCCGCTGCTGCTGCCATTGATACCACCATCTTTTTCAAGTAACTGATCCACCATGGCAATGATGCAGTTGAGGCTCTTTCCCACATTGGCCCACACCCTATCCTGAAAAGAGCATCAGCATCACTACACATTATCTTTGTAATAATTGGAGAAGAAAAATTTGATGAATCCATTCTAAGTAAACGTGTTAGTGAAGGGTTGTTGAGATACAAAGACTGGAGAAGGCAAACAATGGCTTATTTAAATAGCCTCTGTCTATAGGAAGCTGGATGCTACAATAATTAGAGCCATGGGCCTGCAGTCAGGAAGACCTAAGTTCCAATCTGGCTTCAGACACTTAATAATATCTATGTGACCCTGGGTAAGTCACAACCTCTTCATTGTCTTGATTTTTATCATCTGTAAAATGGAAATGATAGTAGTAGCTACCTTCCAGGGTTGTTATGAGAGTCAAATGAAATAATATTTGTGAAGTGCTTGGTAAACCTTAAGGTACTATATAAATACTAGTTATTAGTAGCTATTACTATTAATACTCTTAGATTTCAAAGAAAAACAAAAATACTTTTATTTTAAATTTATTATCCCTCAATGTGCAGTTCTTTTAATAATCTCAAGATCCTACTGGCTTATATTATTAACATCACTATTCTCCTAGCAATATAATATGGCTGCCTATCATAGGACACCATCATTTCAGAAGAACACAAATGGGAGACGTCCTAAAGACCAGTGAAGATTAATGGTAGGCAGGCTGCAGCATATTACCAAGGCTGACTTGTGTGAGAGTAATGGTGCAAAGTTATCATTAGGGATGATTAGAAAAGGAAGTGGGCTGCTCAGATGGACAGCCTGGGGGCTACATGGCTAACAATGAATTATCAAAAACAGAAACAAAAAAACAAAACCAGAGGAAGTCTTCTAGCTTGTTGGGGAGATTTTTTCCTTTACAGAAGGAGTGGGTAGATTACAATTAGCACTGGTGGACAGAGTAATTGATGGATATATCAAAGTATGGCTCAATCATGTGATGTATCACTTTTTCCTCTGGAATAAAAAAGTGATGAGATACTAGAGATTTTTCATCTTTTTAATACATTAAAGATTATATAGAATTACAGCCCACTCTTTTCTTCAGCCAGAAATCTCTAGCTAGGACTGAATTCTATGGTATACCTGGTTTAACCAGGTAAAAACCACCTGGTTTTTCACCACTACCAACTCTCCTCTCTGAGTTAGGTTTCACCCCAATAACAACATACAGCTTTAGGATTTGAAGAATATTTGCCTCACAATGATTCTGTGAGGTAGGAAGTTCAAGGATGGTTCCCATTTTACAGATGAGGAAACTGAAGTTGAGCAAGGTTGAGTGCCTCACCCAACTGTTAAGTTGCACAGCCTGGATTTGAATTCTGGATTTGAACTGCAGATCCAATACTTTTTCCACTAGACACTGTCTCATTTCAATTTTCCCTGTAGAGAAGCAAATATAGGCACTTCTTTTTCCCTTGCCCTGCTCCTAGAAAACAGCACAACTACACCTTCTTCTAGGTGTCCTGAAGGGTCTTAGTGCTAAGCATTACAGAGACCCATACATTTGGGGAAGGAGGTATGTTATCAATCAAAGGAAAAGGTAGTAAGTTGTAGAATTTTAGTAGTTGAAACTGATCCTATAGAGAAATGCAGGACTTCTTTAGTTTTCTTGGTTTCTCCTTTTTCCTTTTTGGAAAAAAAAAATCAGTCTTCCCCTACTTTAAATCCTTAGAGACATAGGCCCAATCCTTTAAAGTTTCCTAACTCTACTCTAACAGTTGTCTCTGATTTGAGTGGTACAATTATATCCTGTATTTATTGCCCTTGGCTGGCATGGGGGGGTTCCCTTTTTTTCTGAATGCAATGTGCCATGGCATTCCTAAGCTTAGAAGGCCCATGCTCTCTTACTCTTGTGCCTAGAAAGTCTCCTATCAGGATGATTTCTCCCTCTCGTTCTGAGCCTGTGATTCTTCTTCAGCAGAAATGATGAACAATGGAAATTTATTCTTGACATAACATTTGTTTTCACTACCTCGCTGCCCTCAGATTGCTGAATAATATCTCTGTCCCCCTCCCCAGGGTATCAGGTTTCACAATAAGACAATTATTTAAACATACAGCAAAAAAACCCCAAAAAACAAAAAACAAAACAAAAAACAAACAGAATATTCTCTTGGCACCAGTTCAAGTAGGACCTAGGCCAAAGCAGTCTGATATTGTAGAAGGAATATTGGATTTGCAATTAAAGATGTAGGTTAGCATTCTGGCTTTCACTTTAATATATGTGTGTACTGGAACAATTCACTGAACACATCTGAGCCTTAGGATCCTCATCTGTAAAATGAGGGGGGCTGGACCATTTAAGTCTCTCAGTTCTGATCTTCTCCATCTTGAAAATGTTACACACAAAAAACTATTATATTCAACATAGTTTAGTCATTCTAAGATGATTTATCTGTTAATTAGGAAGATCACAAAAAATGAGTTAGTTCAGACACTAGTAACCTCAAGATATGTGGAAGGTGGTGGCCATCTGGTTTCTCTCACCAGTCCAGCTGTTGGTTATTGGAGAAAAGACTCCAGTATTTGTGGTCAGAGACCTTGGGCAGCATGGTATAATAGGAAGAATGCTGGGTTTGAATTTTGGCTCTGCCACTTATGATCCATACAACCTTATAAATCACTTAAACAAGCTGTGCCTCAGTTTCATTATATGTAAAACGAAGCATTTAGATTCAATGGCCTCTAAGGTTGCTTCCAGTTGTATAACTATGATCCTATCATAACTAATTTTAGGCAAGTCATTAAACATGCCTAGGTCTTGGTTTTTTCACCTCTAAAATAAGGGGGTTGAGTTAGGTAATTTTAAGTCCCCTTCTAGGTGAATATTCAATGAGCCATACCAAAAACGGATCTTCACCTTCTCATACTTCTAGTTTCATATTAATATTTTATAATATCCCATAAATGGACCCTTTCTTGTCCTTTACTTAGGTCTTGGTAGTGTTTAATTGGTTCCTGATCCTCTTTGTCCAACCTGAGGGGCATAGCAGGATTTGAGGAGGAAAAGAAACCCAGGTACAGGGATAAAAAGTACTGAACCACGCCTTGCATTTATACTATACTTTGCCTGGCACAAGAACCAGAGATCATCAAAGCTGCCACCACATCCATGAAACAGGGAGAGCAATAATTGTACAGCTCACCAGACAGAGTTGTCTTCAAAAAAGCACACATTGAAGCTTAATTTGCTATAATACAAGTGAGCTATCATTTTTATTATTTTTATGTGATGCCCTGTCAGATCATAAATTAGGCTCTTGGTTAAATTAGGCACTTTTGGAGATAATTATTTCAAGCATCTAGAAAATTTGATGTGATAAAGTCCTCCATTCAAAAGCAACTGAGTTTGACACTTCTGAAAGAAATGCACCACCTCAACCACCTAATTAATATGCAGATTAACTCTGGCTGCTTCTGTAGGGTGTTTATATCCGTATGGAAAACTTCTAGGATCTAAAGACCCTCCACTGTTATGTGATTTCTCATCTGTAACTTATAAAGAGTTGCCTGGATAAGGAACTTGACCATGGAGACACCATCATTATGTATCTGAAGAAGAACTTGGATCCATGTCTTTCTGACTCCAAGGTCAACTCTCTATCTCCTCTACCATTATACTTCTCATTTCTGCACAGTCAGAGCTGAAATAAACGTCAGAGGTTATCTGATCCAACCTCCTCCTTTTACAGATGAAATTAAGACCTAGTGACTTGCCTAGGTTACCGCCCTGCTAGCAAAACTGGGATTTGAAACCAAATCCTCTGAATTCCAAATCTAGAATGCACTACACTGAAACTGGTTGAGGGATAAAAAAAAAAAAAATTAAAACAGATTAATTCAATTTAATCATTAACCAGACATTTTGAAAATAACCATTTGCTTTGACTTAATTGAGCTGCCAATCTCCCCAAACAGTGTGGATGTGCAGGCATAGCCCTGCAGTCCTGAGACAACCAAATCCAATTTTTACTAGATGTTTAAATTGATGTCAAGCTTGCATCTTACCAGGGCTGTCAGTTCTGTTCTGCTACAAGGCTGCAGTGTGCTGTTAGTCACAAATAATTATCTTTTTTACTTATATACAACCTTTCTCCCACAAGGAATGGCAGCAATTGCTTTCCCTGGCAAATCCATATAACCCACGCTGAATAGGGCCTACTTATACCATCCAGGGCTAAGTACCGGCTCCTTGCCTGATGAAGTGATGAAGCATCCTGTACCCACAGGGAGTAAGGTGAGCAAAGGAACATGTCCACTCCAGTTGGAAATGCAAGGAGGGATTATGTAAACCTAGTGTTCTATCATTAGTCATGTTGGGATTCAGTGACTGGAGGCCCTAACACAACCAACTTAATCACTTCTACCCTGAATATGCCTGAGTAAGTAGCATCAGCTAATTCTTTAGGCTGTTAAATTGAGGGATGAAGCAATTACCTAGATTATTCTATTCTGTTCTATTTTGATTCTTCCTTCATCCCAGGATGAGAATTAAGAGCCACTGAATGAGACCTTGCATCCCCCAGTTTCTATTTCTGTCTGAACAACTACACTTAATGCCAGGGTTCATCTGATCATATTTTTCCCAGGCAGATATTTTTGGTCCTGTGGAGTACAGGATCATGAATTGAAAATGGGAAGGGAATTTAGAGTTCATCATGTATAATCCATTAATCTTATGGAGACACTGAGGCAGAGTGAAGAAATGTTAAGCTTGCTATGGCTAAATCTGTAGTGCATAGAGTGGATAGACTCAGGAAGACCCGAGTCCAAATCTATCCTCAAATACTTGCTAGCTATGTGACCATGTTCAAATTGCTTAACCTCTGTCTGCTTTGGGTTCTTCATCTGCAAAATGGGGATAATAATAGACCCTGCTTCCTAGGGTGACTGTGAGGACACAATGAGATACATGTAGAGTGTTTTACAAGCACTATATAAACGCTAGCTGCTGTTGTTGTTATTGTTACCCAGAACCCCAAAATAATGTCTGAGGCAGGATTTGAACTGACTCCAAGCCTAGTGCCTAGCTACCGCTCCATGCTGTCTCTTGTGGGACATATTCTGTAAGTTCAACGTCCTGTCTATGGCCAGTTACTCTTGCTGTGGGACTTACCCAGCTTCTCTTCTCAATCTACACTGCCTTTAATATATCGACCATCTCTGGCTTGTAAAGTCCTTAGTTTTTTCCCCCACAAAGGTAGGTTCAATATTATCTCTGTTTGAGTCAGATATAATTAAATGGGTCATAGCTATAGAGCTGGAAGAGGCTTCACAGACCAACTAATCCCTTCCTTTTATGGATGAGAATAATGTTAATGAGGTTGTTCAAAATCACATATGTAATAGGTGAGGGAGCTGAGTCAGTGGATGCCCCTCTGATTCCATGTCAGTGAATCTATGAACTCATCAATGTGGATAACCCCTCTACCAATTCAGAGTGCAACCTATCCACTAGTGAACATGATTGACAAGCATATCTTTCCCTCTTCACTCACTCACTCACTCACTCACTCATTCATTCACTCACTAACTCACTCACTCATTTATTTATGGTACATTTGCACAGGGAGAGGAAAGAGTGATGGATTAACTTTGGAAAATTGGACATGACCCCCAACATTTTCCATAATGGATCATAAATGTTAAAAATAATATTCTTTCTGAGGTTTTGTGGCTATGAATCATGTAATATGATGGTTTCTTTAGAATTTAAGGTTGGGGTCACAAGAAGGATCATGGAAAGACGCACGAAGGGGTGAGTAGGCTATATAACATTACCAGGGATGAGTTACATGAAAAAAAATGGAGTAAAAAATGTCATCAGACAGATGTCTGACCAGAAAAAAATAAACTGGTCATGTAACAATATCCAGAGACAGCTAATGGACTACCCACAAGCTCTATCAGCAACTACATAATGCCAAGTGATATAGAGAAAGGCCTCTGGGACAATGGATGGACAACCTGTGCAGAATTTACAGGAGTATGGGGACAACAGCTACACAGGATGACAAGGTGGAGCTTTATACCACTGGAGGGAGTGAATGAACTCACAGATCTACGGAGGCCTCAAAACAAGGGTTGGTTTGGACCTTTGTTCCATCTTGTCAATAATGTGACTTCACACAAAGTTAATTCTGAAAAGGCTGCTGCCAATCTGAATTGTTTTAACTTTGTTACATATTGGATGTCTGTACCACTTTCCCCTACACATACTCTGTGTTACAACCACATCTTGCTTCTTGCTACTTTCCACTCATTACAGCCCATTCCGCTTTCTCTGCACCTTTGCACTGAGGGTGTCTCCTTCCTGGAATGCATTACATCACCAGCACCTGCAGAATCCTTAACTTTCTTTAAGACTAAGTTCAAGAACTATTTTCTCAATAAACCTTGATTTCTTTCTTCTCTAAACTATTTCATCTTTATTTTGCATAAATGCTCAATATACTTACATATGTACGTGTTGTCTTTCCCAACAGAACACAAGCCTGAGAGCACGGACTGCTTCACTGCCGTCTTTGGATCTGTAGCACCTACTATGGTGTCTCACACATAGTAGGACCTTAATAAATATTTGTTGATGGATAGATTGATTTGTTTTTATTTTTGTGAAGTTATTTGCTGCTTGCTACATCAAATGTCTTACAATCTGCTTGGTGATCTTATCAGCCTCAATTATTATCGGCATACATAGATCTATATATCTAACCTGACCTCTTTCCTGGGTTCCAATTTTGCATCACTAACTGCTTCTGGACATCTTAACTGGTGTTCTGTAGGCATGTCACTTGGTGCTCCCATCATGGCCCCAGGTTCAATTGTCATTGCTAGGCAGATGATTCTCAACTCTATATAATATTCAGACCTCGTCTTTCACTGAACTATAGGTCTGCATCATCAGTTGCCTTTTGGACATCCTGAACTAGGTGTCTCATAGAAATCTCATATCTGACATGTCCACACAGAATTCATCTTTCCTCCAAAACTCTTCCCTCCTTGAACTTCCCAGTATTGTCCAGGGCATCAACATCCTCCCAGCCTTGAAACCTTGATGTTATCTAGTATTCCTCACTCACACTCATCCCACCAATGTAATCTATTGCCACCTCTTGCCGTCTCTGCCTTCACAATGTCTCTCACATATGTTCCCTTCTGTGCATTCACACAACTACTGTCCAGATACAGACCCTCATCACCTCACTCTTGGACTATGGCAACAGACTTATGATTGGTTTCCCTGCTTCATATGGCTCCCTACTCAAATTACCCTCTACTCAATCATTTTCCTCAAGTACAGTTCTGACTATGTCACTTTACTCAATAATCTCTAGTGACTCCTTCGTACCTCTAAGATCAAATAGAAAATCCTCTCGCTTTTAAAGCCCTTCACATCCTGGCCCTTTCCTGCTTTTCCAGTTTCCTCTTACTTTTCTGTTTGTGTACTCTGTCATCTAATGACAATGGCCTCCTTGCTGCTCTTCACATACAACACTCCATGATTCTGCGCACTTCACTGGCTCTCCTCCATCCCTGGAATGCTTCTCCCCACCCTCGCCTGAGCTTTCTGTATCCTCAGGATTCCTTCAAGACTCAGCTCAAATATGACCTTTCGTAGGAGACCTTTCCTGGTTCTCCTCTCTTCCTCCTCCCCACCAAAGACTGGTGCCTTTCCTTCTGAGATGACTGCCCATCTATTAAGTAGATATCCTGCAAGTGCCTACTCATCAACATGTCTCCTCCATCAGCATACTAGCTCCTTAAGAGCAGACACTGTTTTTGCCCTTTTTTGAATCTCCAATATTTCTTATGCTGTAAGCTTTTAATAAAGGCTTATTGATTAACTGATTGAAGAACATATTCAAGACATACCATACAGTGGCAGGGCCTCTGAATGGCCCATAAGCCCTTTGGCCTCTTTCATATCTTAATAATCCAATGTACTTTTTGCTCTCTTTCTCTATGTTTACCTTTGCTAAGAAGCCTCTACCATAATGAAGGAATATTTAACTTCAGTTTAGAAGATCTTGTTAAGTTCTTCAGGGAATTTCATGCTCCTTTTTCCTCAGTGTCAGATGTTGGTAAATGTGCTGTGATTTCCCCTCTGATTATCTATTTTCTTGGGCTCATAAAGAGCACTGTAAATGACCCATTTATTGATAATGTCTTATTTATTGATATGCACTGGGTTTTTTTCTATGCATGATGAAACCAACTTTGTGAAATCTTTTATTTGTCTTCCAGGGGTGGCTAGTGGGTTGTAGTATGTGTGTGTGTGTGTGTCTGTGTGTCTGTGTCTATGAGAGAGATAGAGACAGAGAGAGACAAAGAGAGACAGAGACAGAGAAAGGCAAAGAGACAAAGAGACAGAGAGAAATAGAAACAAAGTCAGATAGAAATAGAGACAGGATTGAGAGACAGAGAGACAGAGATACAGCAATAAAGACATACACATACAGTCTGAAAGACAGAGACAGAAACGGAGTCAGAGACAGAGGGACAGAGATTCAGAGAGAGGCAGACTCAGAGGGAAGAGAGAGAGAATAGACAGACTAAATGAGACAGGAAGAGGAAAAGAGGGAGAAAGGAGACAAGGAAAGAGAAGAGAGAGGGGAGGGAAGAAGGAGGAGAGAGAGAGAGACAAAGAGACTAGGAGGGGAGAGAAAGGGAGGGGAAGAAGGGAGGATGGAAGGAGAGGAAAGGAGACAGAGGGAGGCTTCCATTTAAATACAGAGTCTTCTTTAGAGATCACACCAACACGAACGTGATTCCATTCCTCTAATAGCATAAAACCCCACTGGCTTTTTGTCAAGTATCTCACATGGAGAGGACCAACAGTTATACTGTAGTCTTCAGGCAGTCTAAAACTTGTGTGATTTTCTGACCTCCTTCTTCAGTGCCAACTCCTCTACTTTAACTACAAATGGCAACCTCACAGACCCAAGGGTTAATTTGTACTTTTGCTCCTATTCGTGGGTTGCCAGAACAAATAATTCATCAGATAATGGCCAAACATGTGGTGGAGATCTAGTTCCAAAAGAAGCTAGGCCTCAGAAAGAGTACACTTTTATCTATCTATAATAATATACTTGAAGCTTTTCCAGCTGGTAGAAATGGAAAGAACTTGCATTCTGTTAGCATAAATTCAAATTCCATCTCAGATACTTATTCACTCTATGATTCTAGGCAAGTCATTTAATTTACTCTTTTGGCCTCAGGCTTCTCCTCTGTAAAATGGGAATAATAATCACCTATAACTCACAGGTCTGGATTAATAGAGAATGAATTGAGAGGACATGTACAGAGCTTTGTCACCTTAAAGCACCATAGAAAAGCTGGTTAATATAAACTGTGAAAACTCTAGGGTTCCACCCCATATCAAGGTGTTATGGTAGGACTTTCGTGGAAGATATTTAGAAATAACCTAGATAGATTTCAAATGCATAACTTGTGGCCCAGCTTAACTTTGGTTATTTCAAAGCATAAACACAGATTTGGAAAGAAAACAAAGAGAACCGATTAAATTCAGTTTCATCGATTGGCAAAAGGACAAAACAACAAAATATCAACACCCACCCCTTTCTATGAAGAACAAATAGAATTTTTCCTGAGTTGTCCTGATTGAGTTTCTACAACACACAAAAACTCAACTGTTAAAAATATATATGCTGTCCATGTTCAATTCAATTCAATATTTGTTGGACTGTTTAGTGATTAGCTATTTTATTATTTATTCTATGTGCCAGATACTGTACTAGGACCTGAGGTAAATGAAACAGTCCCTTCGCTCAGGAAACTTACATTCACCTGAGAGGAAATATCATGTAGTCCAGTAAGTAAATTCAAAATGCATCTGCAATAAATACATACTTAGGGGCAACTAGGCGCCACAGTGGATAGAGCACCGGCCCTGGAGTCAGGAGAACCTGAGTTCAAAACCAGCCTCAGACACATAACACTTACTAGCTGTGTGACCCTGGGCAAGTCACTTAATCCCATTGCCTAGCCAAAAAAATAAATACATACATACATAGTTTGGAGGGGTTAGGAACACTAAAAACCGGGGGGGTGGGGGGGAGAGGGATCAAGACAGGCTTCTTGTAGAAGATTGCATTTGAGCTGAAATGTTGACAACATATTTTCATTTTGCTCAAAAGATTCAACACTATGACTTCTTATTCTTCCCTTTGCCCAGGAAGAAAAGTCACAAAGTGCTTACTCTTCCAAGATCAGAGTTTAAGGAAATAATTCAGAATCTCTACTCGCATAGCACACTTCATGATTTCCAAGTTTTGTGTTTCCTTGCAATCTGAGTTACATCTTTGGCTGGAGTAGAGGGCTTTGTTGGTCTGTACATCACAGTAAGGCTTATTTGTTATCTAAAATCAAGCATCACATTATAAAGGTGTATCTAGTAAATACTTGAAAAATATTGGAAGAGGGTATAGTATGGGAAGTCTTCTAACTTCTCAAAAGACAAAGATATTTGCTGAGGGAGGGTAGCATATTGCATCAAGGGCAAGAGGAACAAGGGATACAGAAAACTTTTCTGCAGGAGGCAAATTATGAATGTAATTATTAATATAATTATGAATAATTGAATATTTAACATATGTAAACTCAAAAACAGATCAGAAACAGCTCACTGAGACCCTTGGTAGTTTGCCCAAAGGGCTTAGGAAAACCCTGAGGCAGACTTAAAGGTTCTGTTCAATCTTAACCAGATGAAACCTGCCGGTGGAGGCTGAGGAAAGGAATCTCTGGAGATCTCTGCATGCTAACAGCCCTTTGGTTTCATAACCTGCATTTAGGTAAGAATGGAATGTCCAGATGGTAATATCAGAGCCAGAAGTTTAGGTATGGCTATGGGGTTAGATGGATAGTAAGTATCAGAATATGAGAGCAAAGACAGGACTGGGTTATTTTATTATTTATTCCAGACAGAGAAATGTGTCTGAAACCAGGAGGTCAGTCTACATGGGAAATGGATGGACAGATCAGTAGCATGGTACCAACTGCCAAAACCAAACCAAGTCTGAGTATCTGTCTAAATAAGTTTAACTGACAGAAGTCTGAGTGGCATATGGTTGGTAGGGGTCAGGACATGGAGATGGATAGTGTTAGGGAAGTGCAGAAGCTGGTGGTAGGGGTCCAGCTCCAGACAGACACTAGAGTTTAAGGATTAGAAAATCCATTTCAGTTGGATTAGTGCAAGTGAGAGACTCAATCACAAAAAAAAATAACGTAGGAACTCAGTGTTGGGGAATTTGAGTTCCACGTTTGAAGCAAGGTCGACAACAACTGGCTTAATGCTGAGACAGTGAGTTACTGACAAAGTGCTCTAGATGAATCTGTCTTAGAGATGGCAGCAGGGCTAAACACATAGGTGGAAGGAACTGTGTCTAGGAATCCCAGCACCTAGGTCAAAATTAGTTAAGGAAAGGGGGTAGAGTGGGCAGCATACCATATACAGTCCAATCTGTACCCCCAGGAGAGCTAGAAAGGGGAGCAAAGTGGGTCCCTGAAGAGATAGTGTGATAGAATGTGAGCTCTCTGAAGGCAGGGACCATAGTGTGTGCTTAGTAAATGCTTGCTGACTTCATCTGCAATACTGCAGGGCAAGGAGACAGCCTAACACCCCCTCCACTCATTCTCTAATTTCTGATGGTAGAAACCCTCCACTCTGAACAGATGGTAGTGCCTTGGATAAAGACTTTGTTGCCCTGTACTAGTTATGGGCATATTATATACAAGGTGTGATTCAGTGGCTTCACATGTAAGTCTAATAAAATACAGGATTAGAGAAGTATGCAGATAATTGAAGGACAAAACATGAGGTGAATTGTTACATAGGTACACAGTCACTGACTGACATATGAATGAGCTTGGAAACCCCCAGGAAAATGGATGAACATGAACCAGAAAAAATATTTCTAAAGACGAATGAATACAGGGTAGTTCAAATTTGAAGCGGCTTGGGGATATTTGTAAAAGCTAGAACTGACCCAAGACTTGTAGTCTATCAATGAGGTCTATACTGACATACGTTACTCTATGCCATGTGAAATCAAACATCCCAGGACCAGTCACAAAATCAACAAATCCAATCCGTCAATTAGTAATTCTTGTTTTCTAGTAATCCCCAACATGAAGTACTCACTGAAAGGATGCTGGGTTCCTCACTGTCCCATAAACATGTCATTTTCATTCAACCTTTCTATCATTACTTACATTTAGCATATTAGTATAATTCAATGGCAAACAGTAAAGCTATTCAATAAATTTTTCATGCTGTTCCTGACCTAGAAAGCCTGCTTCCTTTCTCTCTACCCATAGGAATCATCCCGGTGTGCTAAATAAATAAATAAATAAAATGAACCAGCTCAAATCTAATAACCTCCTTGGAGGTTTCTCCCATTATTTCAGCCTGTCTTAATTTCCCCTTTTACTGAATGGTTCTAGTACTTAGTAGCTTATTCTACACACCGTTTTTACTATTTAATTATAAAATACATTGCCCTGTACTTTGTTACATATTCATTGGAATTCTTTTCCAGTCTCTTTGAGTGCTATCTGTATAGACAGGAAAACCTGGGTTCAAATTCAGCCTCTGACACTTAGTAGTTGTATGACCATGAATAAGTCGAGATTTATAGATCTTTAGAACAGCAAGAGAGCTTGGAGATCATCTAGCTTAAATTTTGAAAGATAAGCCTTGGAGAGATTAAATGATCTGTCCAAGAAATAACACAAGGCGTAAGTGGACAATAATTTCATACCACACATTTTGGAAAACTATCTGCTGTATCTATATAATAACACTATTCAGAGTCCTCAATGATGTAAGGAATGTAAAGTGCTTTACAAACCTTCATGAGCTACATAAATGTCAGCTATTTTCATTATTATGAATGTTGCTTCCTTTGTATTTCTAGTGCAGTGTCACACACAAGGTAGATTAATAAAAAATAAAACCGTTGATTGAATGAGTGAAAGGCTATTTTGATTCTACTACAGAGAATTGCATTAATGATCCTCATTTGGGTTTCAATATTGATTGCAAGGTCAGCCTCTCTACTGGATCTTATTCTTTCATTTTGAACCTATCAAAAGCAGGCTCTGGTTTGTGCTTCCTCCTGTGAGTAGTCTGAGCTGCCTGAATGTGGACCCAGTTGGCCCTTTGCTCTCCCCTCTCCTCTTCTCTCCTCTTTTTCCCTCCCCTACCCTCCCCCCCTCTTCCTTACTTAGCATATTCTGCCCAAAGGAAGGTAAATTTTGATGGCCAAAAGCTACCTAGTTAACTTGGGGTTTACTTGTTAGATTTCTTTCTCAAAGACCAAGCCTTAAACCCAATTCACTCTGGATCTCAAGGATAGGACAACAATAGGTCCCTGCCCAAGCACCACTTAATGGTTATTTTTTGGGCCCTCCTCTCTTAGAGTGAATGCAAATAGTAACTGTTTTTCTTTTGGCCAGCAACCCTAAGGGTCTTCCCCTTACAGTCAATTTTTTTTAACTTAAAGACTCACTTCTTAAAGAGGCCTATTAGTGAGAACCTGAATAGACCTTAGCTTGAAAGGGCCAGAGTCTCCCATTGCATCCTGAGCTATCTCTAGTCATCCTGATGAATATCTGGCCACTGGACCCAGATGGCTCTGGAGGACAAAGTGAGGCTGGAGGCTTTGAACAGCCCTCCCTCACTCAAATCAAAGTCAACTCCAAGTCACGTCATCGATTCCCTGATGTCATGGTCCTCTTGAGAATGAAAAACAAACTACAACCACAGTCTAAAGCAGAATTAGCTATATTAGTATATGATTAAGTGAATCATATTTATGGCTGCCAGTAGACAAAGAAAAAAAGTTCCAAAAGATAAAATGATTCATCTATTATTTTACTTTTCAACTGTTTGTTCAAGTCTGTATAGGTAACAGATATATGCAAAAGTGGTTCAAGTGTCTATATTGAATTTGTCAAAGGGGCCTTACAGAGGAAAGCCAAGTGATTAAACTTTGGGCAAGTTATTAGCTGGTCTGAGCCTCATTTTTTTCTAATTTTTAAAAGGAGGGAGATAGACTAAATATTTTCTAAGATGCTTTCCCAGCTTATAATCTTACAACCTGTGTAGCCTAAAAAATAATAAATAACATAAATAAAATTTAAAAAAAGTCAGTTCTGATGTTTTTTTTTTTTTGCGGGGGGTAGACACATTTCCATAAAATACAGTTGAAAACAGAATTAAATAGTGAAGCAACTTTTTGCCTTACTAACATAATACCCTCTAACTAAAACAACAACAAATCTGAATTGATTAATTTGGGACTATATAGACACAGCTAGACATCAATCTTTTGTCTACTTGATCAATACATTTGAGGTTAATGAGAACTTAACGGGGAAACTACCATCCCTGACAGTGAATCAGCTGTGAAGTGCTTAATGAAGCCCTTTGTCATTAAAAAAAAAAAAGGTCAGCATCCTGTCACACGTGTGTATTCCCATACCTATCTGTTTTGAGCATGGCAATGAATAAGGCAAGAAAGTGTGAAGTAGAGATGATGTCCAGCACAGTGACTACCTGGGAAATGTATCAATAAGGAAGAAAAATTCTCCTTTTAACAAATTCTGGTTTCAGGAGGGAAATGACCCTCGAATCCAAAAGATAAATGAAGGTGAAAATATGCTGATCGGTCATCGGCAAATGTAGACCTCGGTTGGATTCTCAGAATATTTCTGATTATATAGGTCTTGTTTTGAGTTTCTGCTCTTTCATGGAATAGTTATACATTTTAATGGACAGCAGTGACCTTTTGCTTAATCTTCTTTTATGGAATTTTAATACCAACTAAGCATTCTGAGCCCAGGTCTGCTAGAGAGAAGTTCTCAAATGTTTCACAGCTATTAAGAAAACAATCATGGAGCACTTAAAGGGATGATATGTGCACAAACAAGCTTAGTTGTCCTTTTATTCCATATATTCTCTTTGGAAGGTAGGAGCAGAGGTGTGACTAACTTTTGTCACAAATCAGAATGGGACAGGTGGCTCATGGCACACCCTTAGTTGTGGGGGAGGGGAATAATAGTTGGGGAAGTAGGCATATATATTCCAAGACATCATCTATTGCTGGAGAGGCCACTGGGGGTGCAGGGAGGGGGAGAAGAGGTATATGGATATTTCTTTTTATTAACTTCTTGCCAACTAAGCTATTCAAAGGATTACAAATTATATCAGCATCCTCTAACTTTGGTAGTTAAATGGAACAGTGGATAGAATGTTGGGAGTTAAGTTAGGAAAATTTGAGTTCCTATCTGGCCTCAGGCTCTTACTAGCTATGTGACCTTGGTGAAGTCATTCAACCTCTATTTGCTTCAGTTTCCTCAACTGTAAAATGGGAATAATAACAGTACCTACCTTACAGGGTGGTTGTGAGGCCCAAATGAGATAAAATTTGTAAAGTGCTTAGCACAGTGCCTGGCTCATAGTAGGTACTGTGTAAATGCTTATTCCTCCCCACACCACCCCCCTTAAAAAATGTGGTTTTCCTCTAGCAAAGCCCTAACATAACATTACTCCAGTTTCAGTTCTCTATGGGAAAGAATGGTTGCAAAATTGCATATATTTTAAATAGGGTCAGCAAGAGGACTATTTAATGCCCAAAGATACGGCTTTTGGTGAAAAGTATATGATTGGGTAAAACTGGGTGGTAAGGAAAGACCCAGTTAAAATGCTGGTCCTGCCTCAAACAAGATGCATCGGGGCTGCACCAGAGCAATTCTGATTGAAAAGAGCCATTCCTCTGCTCCTGGACATCTTGTTAAATGAAAAGGGAAAAAGTCAAGAATTTGGATTTGGGTCTTAAAGTCACAAAGAGTTTCTAGAGTCACAAAAATGCTAAAGAATATGAGTCAGGAATGGACTAGAAGAGTAAATTATGCTCTTGAAAAGAGGAGGGAAAAGAGAGAGAAGGGAATAGAATGAATACATCTGTTCATTATATTTCTAAGAAATGAGAAATAACAATGTTTATGAAGGCTGTTTTGGCTTCATGATGGGAAAATTGTAAAATATCACCACTCTCTACATCTTTTTATAATTAAAAAAAGATACTATGGAATATTTTTTTTCCTGGAAGATCTTTATCTTCATAGCTGTTGATACAGTTTCAAGGTTTACTTTTTTAGAGGACTTTGGTTGTATTGGTGTAGGGAATTTGTTAGGAAGAACCTTCATCTACCAAGGTAGATCAGCACCTGCTCTTAACTCCTAGTCTTGGAAAGTTTCCTGGATAGGGGGTGTAGAGGTGGCATTGGGAGATAAGTGACTTAGCTAGAGGCACATAGCCAGAATATGTCAGGGACTAGACTTGAATTCAGATCTTTCCTTATTTCTTAAGTAATTCCTTACTTCCTCCAAGACAGGTCTCTACCCACTATGCTATCATCTTCATGCTTTATCCTTCATAATAACAACTACCACTTATACATCTTTACGTACATCTTTTTACTTGATTTTCCCAACAATCTGACAGCAGTGTAGTGCAATGTGTGAGTCTACTCATATCTGACAGACAATTGTTAAGCTTTCAGTACTTGCAGTCTTGGAAATCAGCAAGCAGTACAAATCAGGGCTTAATTTATTGTTTTGTTGATACACTGCTTTTTTATTGTCTAGACTTAAGAAAAAAGATGGAGAAAATATTAATAATACAGGTTAAACTTCTTAAAAGTAGGTCATGGATTTTCAGAAAGTCGGTTGTTAAACACTGAAATAGAGGTCCAGAGACATAGAATGACTTACTTAAAGTAATGTTTCTTTGTTTGCCATGGGATTCAAACCCAAGTCTTCTAACTTGATTTTTAGTGCTTCTTCCACTGCATCACTCCTGTCTCATATTAGCTTAAGAGGACATAGCTTTGGCTTTTACGACATGTGGAAGTGAGGACTGAACTATATGATATATGGAAACCTATAGATCTGGCATCATAGGATCTTTGAGTTGGAAGGGACCTCTGAGAGCTCAGGTAGTCCAGACTTCTAGATAGTGCAAAGGATCCCTTTGTGGATTGCTCCACGAAGTCCTGGAGACTAGTATGGGACCAAGTCCCTGTATTTGGCAGATGAGCCAGCCCCTTCAGATAGCTCCCAGAAGCTACATCAGGGGCTGATAGATCTGAGAACTCTAATTGTTACAAACGTTCTCCTTGGAATTGAGCTAAAGGCTGTTTCTCAGAAATTTTGACCATTTCATCCTAGTTCTACCCTCTACTTTTACAAAGAATTTGTGATTGCTCTTCCATGTGATAGCCCCTTCTGTGAGAGGTAAGAAACAATTATTTTTCCATACAAGGAAATTGAGAGAAAAGGTAGCTCTAGGTCAGAGGATCTAGAACTGGCTAAAAGTGGATGAAATTGGTTGTTTGGTTAAAGAGGCTGGAAGCAGGACAAAGGTTAAGCTTTACTTAGAGTGCCCATGTGTAATGGGCTCATTAATGCTAACTTCTCTGCCCAGAGGAGAGCACTAACACAAAACTAGGCACATTTGATATGCTAACGGGGCAGGGGGCATGTTATGAAGTGGTAGTATCAGGAAGATTGTGACCTGGAATAACAGGGACCAATCCCAGCTCTGAAGGGAGGGACAAGAAGGAACTAATTGCATAAAAGGCTTGCTCTGGTGTTTGTTGGGGTGTGTATCTTTTTTGGGGAGTACCACACCCCCCCACTTCCTGCAAGAACCGTAAATAAACGTCTCCTTCGTTCACTTCAGTTTAAGTTTTGTTTCTTAAGGGAGGACAGAACTCCGCATGGTATGTTTCCAGGGGAGCAATGAGTTGTGACTGCATGCTTGGGCTAAACCACTAACCCTACCAAGGAGTGACTGAACCCCATTTCTCACACTTCAATATAGGTCAGGTTGACTTTCAAAGACCTGTGTCCAAATCCTGCCCCAGAAACTTAATAGCTCTGAGATCCTGGGCAAGTCCTTTAACCTTTTTCTGCCTCAATTTCCTTAAGTGTAAAATGGAATTAAAATAGTACCTATCTTACAGGATTTTGGGGGGTCAAAAAGCATAAAACGTATTCTGAAATCCTTTAAGTACTATTTAAGTGTCAATATTATCATCATCACTGTTATTTTATCATTAAAGACAGCTACACCAAGTCCTTCTCTGCTTTCTTCAAAAACTTTTATGCTCCTCCCTCCCCCAATTTTTTCCTCATGTTTATAGGTTCTAATGAAATGAGAAGGGAATGAAGCACCCATATTTTAAAGGACATAATGCACTCTTAGATCACTAGGTATATTCTGTTTCCCTGTAGGAGATAATTCACATCTTAGTGTCCTGCAAAAGAGTTCATTCTCTCTAGAAACAAGAATGATTTACTTTCTTCTAACCAAGAAGAAGTCTATTTTCCAGCCACTGAAAGAATCAAGCAACAATCTATGCTGACTAGTCCTGGGAATGGATACTTTTACATTATTTATGACACAAGTTGTTTGTTTGTTTGTTTTCTTCCTTAGAGAGACAGTCAAAAATACCTGTAAGCAGATGACAAGAAGCGATAGGAATAAAAGTCACCAAAGATTGCCAATAGAGGTAGTATCTGCCTAAGCATTTTTTTCCCTCAACAGTCAGGAAATGTTCACTTCTTTCCATCCCCACCACTACCAAATATAGCAATATAAATAGTGCTATCAATAACTCTGTCAAGGATGAGCATTAGTAGCTGTTCTAGACATTAGAGAAAGAGGTGGTGCAAAAAGAATAGTTTAAAGATAGACTTGTTGCCCATTTAAATCATTTTCCAAAAGAAGTCTCTCTAATAACCAAAGATGAAGAAGATGTATTTACAAGAAATATGTCTCAAACATGACAGACATGTAGGATAGTGGTTAGAGAGTGGACTCGGTGTACTCTGGGTTCAAAGCCCACCGCAGACATTTACTAGTTATGAAGCCAGGAGCAAGTCAACACACCTAAATAAATGCCAATTTCCTTATTTGTACAATGGGGGAAAATAATGCCACTATTTACTACCTCATAGGATGGTTATAATGAGTAAATTAAGATAACAGGCATAAGGCAGTTTCCAAACCTTGAACTACTATAGAAATCCCAGCTACTATTAATAACTCTCTCTCTCTCTCTCTCCATATATATATATATATATATATATATATATATATATATATATATATATATATATATCTATATATATATATATATATATCTATATCTATATCTATATCTATATCTATATATCTATATCTCAGTTTCTTTAAAATCTAGCAACATTTACTAAAAACAACAACAAAAAAGGCTAAGGGTTAAGTAAAGTAGCTCATACTTTCTAATTATTGGGCTTGAAGTCATTTTATTCTAATGAAGTGAGCAATTCTTACCCACTTTAAGAATGGGTCATCAGGCCAAAGGTTAGTCCGATACTAGCAATATATACATACATCCACGTACATGTTTATATGTATGTATATACACATATATCTTTGTGTGTGATATATATATATATACATATATATACAATGCATATTTATATATTGCTAGATTTACATATGTGTATATGGATATATGCATATATATGTACATGTATACATATATATGTATATATATGTAAATATAAAATGAATTTTGAAAAAGTTTCTCTAGTTTTCCATTTTATTTTGCTGGTGCAGACTTGACTAAAGAGCCAGAAGTCAGCAATTAGTAAGAGCATTGTTTATGTTTTGGCAGTTTCCCGAGTTGAGCTTAAAAGATCTCAGCCTTGGACTTGTCCATAGAACAGCAGTTCTTCACATAAATCAGCAATATTGTGAAGAAGATAGCCATTATTTAAAGCAGCAAAAATTGGGTCAACTTAATAGTTTTGTAGGAATGACACGCTTTCATATTTCGGACAAACTAATCTTGGAATCCCAGCTGCTAGAAGCATCTGTTCCATTTCATGTAGATAAAGAAAAGCAATATGTCAACCTTACTGATTCAAAGTCTAAGAATACCACATCTATGGTTTGGCACAGATTGTAATAAAACCCCAAAACATTCCTTTGGGCTTTAATTGTTTTCTGACTTCTCAAGAAAACAAACCTTTAAAGCATTCAATCATTTAATAACTAAAACTCAGCAAAAGACTGGGTATTTTGGGGAGCTTCTCTCTCTGACTTCTCTTCCCGCCATATTGACTGGATGACTGTAATCTAAAAACCATCATTTTTCCCCATTGCAATCAAGAGCAAAAGGAGAAAGAACAGCCTTTAAATACATTTAGAAGTATGATGCGTCTCCTTCCTAATCAAAGATGGAATGGGTATAACTCATGCTTTAATATTGAGGGATCAGTAGTGATTCACTAACATTTATTAATTTTCAAAATGTTTATCATCATTCTCAATAGTTGGCATTTTATGAGGTACTATAAAGTCTATATGTTTTATATATTATACATTTTAACTACTTTATAATGTAACTAATATATAACTAATTTATATATTTAACTATATATTTATATAACTATATTTATATATAATTTATTTTATGTATTTTATATACTATATATTTTAACTATAATATAACTAATATATAATATAACTAATTTATATATTTTATATGTTTTAATTACATTTTCTCATTCAATCCTCACAATAAACACTCAAGGGGCTATCACGTTTTTTTTTTTTTTTGTACAAATGAGTAAGCTGAAGCTCGGAGATATTAAGTTACTTGCCCATGATCACATAGCTGGTTGGGGGTAGGTTTCCCCTGATCCTGGTTCCAATATTCTTCCAGCTGTGTCATGCTTCCTATACACTATACTACGTCATATATAGCTATGTTCCATTTTTCAGATTTGCCAATTTATAAAATACAGGAAAAAGAATTTTAAAAAAATCAAACTATCAGCAAATACAGGAGTTCCCCTTTTTGAATGCATCCAAGAATGGTAAGCCAGTCTCTCAAGGTGTTTTAATGATAACATGTCCTTTAGAGTTGACAAAACTCTTGTAATTGCTGTTCAAAACAAATTGAAATCTATACTTTCTGGCAACAAACTAGGTCCAGCTAATTGGCACTTAATTAGATGCTTCAAGCTACTTTCTTCATCTTCTTTGTAGGATCATCTTTCATGGACCATTTCCTACATGTTGGTTTACCCCAGGTCTCTGACCTGGGCCCTTTTCTCTCTCTCTCTCTCTCTCTCTCTCTCTCTCTCTCTCTCTCTCTCTCTCTCTCTCTCTCTCTCATTGATCTCATCAGTTCTTCTGGTTCAATGGTCACATTTAGGAAGACAGCTTCTAGATTTGCCTCTGCAGCCCTCATCTTTCTTCAGAGCTCCAGTCTCACATCCTCAGCTAACTGCTGGGTCATAACCTGGATGTTCTGGTTAGAGCTCAAACTCAAACACGTTTACGACTGATCTCATTATTGTTCTCCTCAATCACCATGTCTTCTAAAGCTTCCAATTGCTGTCAAAGGCATTGCCATCCTTCAAATGACCCAGGCTCACGATCTAATAGTCTTCTTCAAATCTTAATTCCTGCTTTGTGCCACCCCTTCTCCTCATCCAACAGGTATCTAACTGGTCATCAAATCTTTTCATTCTAACTTATACGATATCTCTCATATCGTTCATCTTTGGCAGCACAATGGATGGAGTGCTGGACTTGGAATCAGGAAGATCTGAGCTCAGATCCAGCCTCAGACTCTTATTTATTCATTGGGTGACCCTCACACCAATCATGTAACCTCAGTTTGCCTCAGTTTCCTCATTGTAAAATGGGGGATAACACCTTTCTTCTAAGGTTCCTGTGAGAACCAAACAGGATGATCATTTTAAAATACTTAGCATAGGGCCTGGTACATACTAAACACTATATGAATGTTAGTTATTATTGTTGCTCTTGTTGTTGTGTTCTTCTCTCGCCATTCAGCCACCCTCTTATTCAGGATCCTGTCCTTTCTCGCCTGGACTATTAGAACTACCTCCTAATTGGTCCTCATGTCTGAAATATCCTCTTTGCATCCATCCTTCACACAGGTACCAAAGTGATATCCCAAAAGCATAGGTCTCATTATGTCACTGCCCTGCTCACAAATCTTCAGCAGCTTTCTCCACTCTAGGCTGAAATGCAGAGCTCCCCTGTTTGCCATTTGAGATTTTACAATCTGACTCCAAGCTATGTGTATAAACCGACTTTATATTGTTCTCCCTTAGGCATTCTATGTTCCTCCCAAACTGGCCTGGTTGCTGTTTCCTGCACTTGCCATTGCATTTCTCGTCCTGCTTCTGAACAGGCTGTCCCTTGTGCCTGGGAGCTTTGCTCTTCATCACTCCCACTTCCTGGAATCCTCAATTGCCTTCAAGGATCATCTCAAGTGCCACCACCAACAAGAGGCTATCTTAGATTTGCCCAGTTGCCAATGATCCCCCTACCCCTACCTAAATTACTTTGTATTCAGTTTTTATATTTATTTGTTCTGTGTACATATGTTTTTCTCCCAATAAATAAGGAAAGGAATTGTTCTGTTTTTGCCTTTTATCCATGATGGCTGACACATAGTAGGTGTTTAATGAATACTTGTAAAACTGAATCCAGTCCATAAGGAAATATGAATCCTGGATAATGGATTTGTGGCTGAGAGGGAACTCAAGATCATCTAGCCCAAATCCCTCAATTTACAGAGTAAGAAACTGAGGCAGATTGAGGGGAGGTGAGTTGACTAAGGTCACAGAAATAGTAAATAGCAGGATTACATTGTTAATCTAGGTTGTTTGCCTAAATCCTGGGCCCTTTTCCCTGCGCCATACCACACGGGATAGTAGTCTAGGCCTCGAGTCAGGAAGACGTGAGTTAAAATCTGGTCTTACACATTACTACCTGTGCAACCCTGAGGAAGTCACTTAACTGCTATCTGCCTCAGTTTCCTCAAATATAATATGACAATAATAATAGCACCAACTTATAGGGTTAAGAATCAAATGCGATAATATTTGTAAAGCATTTATGATGACTTTTCTTCCTTCTTTCTTTTCCTTCCTTTACTCCTTCTTTTGTCCCTTCCTTCCTTTTTTCTTTCTTCCTCCTTTCCAACCTTTCTTTTTTCCTTCTTTCATCCTCTCCTTCCTTCTTTTCTTCCATCTTTCCTTTCTCCTTTTCTTCCTTTCTATTTTCCTTCTTCCTCCTCTCCCTCTATCTTTTCTTCCTTCCTTCCATCTTTCCTTCTCTTTTTCTTCTTTCCTCCTCTCCTTCCTTCTTCCCTTCCTTTGTTCCTTCTTCTTTCATTCCTTCTTCCCTCCCTTCCCCAAGGCTGTATGAACTTACACCATATCATTTGAAAATAATATGCAATAATTGTTTCCACCTGTGATAAAACCACTTAGAAGTCTATTTAATTCTCTGGGCTATTTTCTCTTCTAAGTGTTTCTGCCATTGAAAGAAATGATCTTCCTCTTTATATCTGAAAGCTGTTGTAAGTATGGAAACCTAGTCATTTTTTTCCTCCAAAATAAGATATTAACAAGATGGGAGAAGAGGAAGTTTAAAGTGACTTTTGCCAAGACTAAAAACACTTCTTGTAATTAGGGAAATCTTAACATGAGGATTATATATTCTGCCTACTTCAGAGAAGCACAAATGCACACATGGAGCCTTGGCTTGCCAGGAGACGTGTGGAGGAGGGGACAGGGGGATATGATAATCGGTGTCAGAGGGCTTATACAGCACTTTAGGATATCAACAGATGACTTGAAGTAGAAAAAAATTGAAAAAGAATCTGATTCCCCATGAATTATGTCTATTGAGAGTATATATTTTCCATTCTCTATTTTCTTATGTCAAAAAATATGGTCTTCTATATCACACCGTGGGCTCTTAAATAGGCTGTTCCCCATGCCACCTGAAAATAATCTCTCCTCATGCTTTTGAAGTTTTGGCCATCTAACTCAACCTGAACTTCATGCCTAACAAGATGCCATAAAGTTTTTGCTTGAATACATCCACCAGGGGAGCATCACCATCTGCCACGACAGCCCATTTTAGTTTTGGACAGTTCTAATTGTTAGGAATGTTTGCAAACTTTTGCTTCTTTGCCACTAATTCTGCCCTCTGAAAAACAAACCAAACAAGCCTAATCCCTTCTTCCATATTACAACCCTTCAAAGACTGAACAACTCTCATGTCCCCCAGTCATCTCTTCTCTTGCCTGCATATCTCTGGTTTCCTCAACAGTTCCTCAAATTGCACGATCCCAAGGCTGTTTGCCATCTTGGCTGCAATTTTCTCAATGCTCTTCAGTGTATCAATGACCTTCCTAAAACATGGCACCCAGAATTGAATCCAGTCCTGCAGATGTAGTCTAATCAGGACAAATGACATCAGGACCTTTACCTCCTTATGCTTAGATACTACAATTCTCCTGCTGTAGTCATATATAATATTAATGTTCCTGGCAAATGGAATAGCAACTGGAACTGTAATGTTATTGGTAAAAGGAACTCTCAGATGAGGAAAATACTGTTAGCAACATGAATCAACATCATTTCTGAAAGATATTCTTAGAAAGTTGCCTAGCACATTTTGAGGTTAACTGACTTACCCATGGTCACATAGTCAATATGTATCAGAGGTGAGACTTGAATTCAGGTCTTCCTAACTCAGAGACTGTCACTTTACCTAATCTGCTATACTGGCTTCTTAATAATCATCCACTAAAACCCCATATTTTTAAAAGATGAATTGCTATCTAGCTATGCCTCCCCTAGCTTGCCATTAGGTCTGATTTTTTTGAACTCAGGTACATAACTTTATATTTATCTTTTTAAATTTTTTTATGTTAGATTGACTGCCTATAGCCTAACCAGTCAAAATCTTTTTAGATCTTGACTGTCATAGAATGTTAAGTGCTGCTCCTTAGTTTTATGTGCTCTGCAAATAAGATAAGCATGGCATCTACACCTTTATCCAACTCACTGATAAAATAGCATAGGAACAAGCAGAAATACCTGGGGTTTCCACTAGAGACCTCCTTCCAATTTGACTTTGAAGCAGGCATGACTGTACTGTATTGTGAGTCCAGACAGTCAACTAGTTCCAAATGTAGTTAACTGTACCTCCATCCATGCTACTTATCTCTATGTTGTCCACAAGGACAGTATGAGAAACATTGTCAAATGCTTTGCTAATACTTAGGAATCTATGTTCTGGGCGTTCCTCTAATCTATCATTCTAACAATCACATGTGGTTATGTGGTTAGTTAGTTCTTTATTATAAATTTACAGATACTCACCAAACATCTATTTAATAATGTTTTAGAATTTAGTCAGGAATCATATCAAGCTCACTCATTTCTATTTTTCAGTTGACACCCTTTCCTTTTTAATTTTTTTTTAATTGGGACATTTGCCTTTATGTAGTCCTATGAAACCTCTCTCATGTTCCATAGTTGTTCAAATACAATGACTCAGCAGTCATGTTCACCAGTTCTTTTGGTACTCTGGGTGAATTCCCTTGGACCTGTTGACTTGAAGTCATTGAGGAAAGCAAAGCCATTCTATGACTATTACTAAAGCCATTCTATTCTATTAACTTGGGTTTCAACTCCTTGGTAGGCATATATAGAGCTTTGCAAATATAAAAGTATGATAAAAACGGTAGCAATGATGATGATTATATGCCATCTTTTCTAGTGCAAAGCATCATTCTCCTTGACAGAAAACAGGCCTTCTCTTTGTTGTCCATTATAATCTGATTTACACTGATCAACAGTTCTAGATTTCCTTTGTTCCTCTTTTCTCCCATACCAAAGAGCTTTAAAACTAAGAACTTTTCATTACACTTAGCTTTCTTTGCCAATGTCAGCTCATTATTCATTTTTGTACCCTACACTTTTCTCAAAGGACTAATGGATACTTTTGAATTCATCTTGAGTTACCTGCCCTCTCTTCTGTCTTTTCAACATGCTTTTCAGAAAATCTAAGTTGAATGATGTTTCCTGTTCATGCGCATTGTTATCTTTTGACAATTCCAGTGTTTCCTTATTATTAGAATAATCTCTCTTTGAAAGGTTCCCATCTCTCCTGAGTCAACTTCCCCTAGGAAGGAGAAGGAAAAGGGTAAAGGGATTCTACCTGTTCTTTCTCTAAATCCATTGCAAGCTGTGTGTGCCAGCATATAACTTGAATTTCTTTTCTTCATCATGAATTCCAAGACAAATCTCTCCAAGTTTCTATCTTTTCTGCTTAACCTACCAGTTCCTGATTGTTGATGAAAATCCAGTTTAGAAGAGCAGTTACACTTGTTGCTTCTTCTATCTTTTGAAGAATGACTATCATTAAGGTAAATCAAGACATTAGCTTTGCTGCTTAAGGCAGAGAGACAGAACTCTATTGGATATTCAGGCAATTGAAGTCCCCCATCAACCATACCATTCCTCTGTGCCAGGATTCTTAACTTTTTAGGGTGTCATGGCCCCGTTTGGCAGTCAGGTGAAGCTTATGGATCCCTTCTCAGAATACTGATATTATTAAGTGCATAAAATAAAATATGTAGGGTCACAAAGTAAATAAATCATATGAAAATACTGATATCTCTCTACATATCTATCTGTATTTCCATAGCCATCTATTCATCTAATAATCCATCTATCCATCCATCCACCTCTCTGTCTCCCTCTCCCTCTATCTATCTATCTATCTATCTATCTATCTATCTATCTATCTATCTATCTATCTATCTATCTATCTATCTATGTTAGTTATTTAGTTCATGGATGCCAAGCTTGCAGTCTGTTTCCTCAAGTCTTGATCTAATTGCTCCTTTTGTCCAAGTCATCTGGCTCAGAGGTGTGCTGGAGCATGGTCGAACTTAGAAAGTCAGTTGTCACATTTCCATGTGACCTTAAAAATTGGCAAGCTCCACAAATCAGGGCTTGATGTATTTTGTCAATTGTCTAGGCTTCAGAAAGTGCTGGAAAAAATGTTAATAATGCAGATTAAACTCAAACGTTTATTTTGCAAACTTTTTTTTTGGTTAAACAACTTGTTGTTAAACATTTACCAGCACATCCCTGTGTATACTCCAACGATAAAATCAATTTTGTTTCTCTCTCTTAGCCTAAATACATGTCATTTTTTGGGAGGCAATCAGGATTACGTTACTTGCCCAGGCTCACACAGCTAGTAAGTGTCTGAGGCCAGACACTCCTGACTGCAGGTCAGGTTCTCCTGACTGCAGAACTGCTGCTGTATTCACTGTACCACCTAGCTGCCCCTAATATATGCTATTTTCACTCATTCCCATTCCTATATTTTCTCACGTCACACTCTTACCCGAAACAATGCATGTACAATCCATACACTATTCATACATACCCCTAACACAATATAATAAGCCACTGTTAGAATAAGGAATTATTTGAATGGCAGGGGGAATGGCTGCTTTCATTTCTACTCCAATTTTCTTGGGCCATGAGAGACATTCTGTACCATTATTCCTAATTTTTATTTGGTTTTGGACCACGCTTCAGACATATTACCATATAACATTCTTAAAGCCAAATTATCTTTAGATAACTTCATTTTTTTTTCACATGACACTTTCAAGAAAGAGCAAGTCCTAAGAGTAAGTCAAAGTTTTAGAGATTGCTATTACTCAAGAGCCAGTAATGCAAGTTTGAATTATTACATCCTGAGAAAGAAAATAGTTTAAATTTGTATCTAGTACTGAAAAGGCTCATTTGCAAATTCATGCGAATGTATTTTTTAATTATTCAAAATGAAAAAAAAAGTGTAAAAACCAGAACTATTTCTTTTCAATCCAATTTTCAAAAATCTTTTCAATCCAAAGACAAAGGCTTTCTTTTTGTTTGCAAGTATAGAAAGTTCTCACCCTTTATCTATTTTTAATTTCCTATGCCATTGGTAAATACATGTTCCTCAATGAAGTCTTGGACTTTAAGTCTCCTGAGAGGTGTTCCTTTCACTAGCAACAACCTGTGGTCAGTTCGGGTGCTGTCTTATGCCTGTCATAGCAATGCCCTACTGAGAACTGCTTCAAAGTTCCTTTTTACATCTCTATAACTAATGATCTGGTCATTAACTGTTATGGTTTTCTACTGACATGTCAAATGTTCTAATGACATGTCAAAAAACTATCAAGTGTTCAGAGAAATTGTGGCCTAGCACACATCACAGGTGTTCAACAAACATTTGATATATTAATGAATGCATGAATGGGAACTACATGAAAAAAAAGGTCACTAAACAGATTACATTTGTTGTATGCTAAATGTTATCCTATTAACTTCAATTTTAAGGGGAGGGGTACAGAACAATTATGGGAATAAAAGGGATGACTTTTGGTTATACTTGGACTTCTAAAGCATGGATACAGTCACAGGGCAGCATACTTTAAATAGAAAATATATAGTGGTCTGCAATCAAAATGTGAAGGCATTTACCAGAGTAGTAAAGAATGAAAAAGAGTGACAACAGCAATTGCTAATTCCTAGCAGAGTGATTTCATTTGCTATTGACCAGATATACTTATAGCTTTGAATAAACTGAGGAGGTAAAAAAGAATAAAGAAAAGTTAACTCATATACTTTAGAAAAAATAATTTTTATTGGAAGAATCTATCTTCCTTATCAAAAACAAAATGTTATGATTCTACTCATCAGTCTGAACACCAACCTATCTTTTCTTATTGCAGAAAAAAAAATTCTCTGGATAGGGAAAAATTTATCAGTTCAAACTTCCTTTAAGTACTTTTATAAGAGAGTTGGACCATGTAAATCACTCTCTAAAAGCCTTTCTAAATTATAAGAAGGAAAAAAGTATCATTGTTTAATTGAATGTTTAATTAATGTTTATTATAGCCAGCATATTCATTTCAAGCCAAATTTATGAGAGAGTCGAATTTTGTTTTTTATGCACTGTATGTGCTCTTTATAGAGCAGTGCGCAGTTTATAGTGCATGGCATAATCAATGTAGTATATTTATGCCCATTTTACAGGGCTTGGGATATAATTTTACTATTTAAGTGCTTATAGTGTTTTATAGTTGCTGTATCTTTGCTTTTATGACATAATATTGGTCATTTGTCACAAAATCCTTGGTCAGGAACACAACACCCAATTTCAGTTCTGTTCCTACAGATATATGTGATCTGCTTTATGACAATTTGTTTTATGCTTTAGCTTCCAGGAATGTGTTTTGGTTAGAAGGGGAGACCTACCTTTCCTATGCTTTTCTGTTTGTGAGTACATACTCATTCAAAAGCAGGGGAGAGAGGTCAGAGAGATCCTTACCCACTCTTCTTCATCATAGTCCGAGTGATGTGGGATAGAATCTTGTCTTTGGATAGGGGGCAGGGACCCTGCAGGTTTAGCCTCTTCCTCCCCAGTGTTCTTGGGAGTGGGTGATTTCTTGAGGACACAGCCTGGCCGGGCTGTGTAGAGAGCTAAGAGGGCACTTCTGACCAGCTGATCCTTAAAGGCGTGCACGAAGACCTCCGTCTGGAAGAAAAGGGACAGGGATTAAGAACACCAGGAAGATCGGTACCAAAAATATTTCAAGCAAAGATAATTATCAGAGGTAATATAAAGACAATATTAGCAAAGTGCTTAGTACAGTACTTGCTACATAGTAGATTCCAAACAAATTACCTTTTCCCTTCTCCCTCCCTTTCTGTGATTCCAAAGAACTGGAAACAAAAGGGGTACCCATCGATTGGGGAATGATGAACAAATTTTCATAAATGAATTTAATGCAATACTACTATATTGTTGTAAGAAATGATGAAGGGGATGATTTCAGAGAAACCTGGGAAGACTTGTATGAACTCACACAGGTAAAGTGAGCAAAAGAACCAGGATAGCTTGTGCAATAAAAACAACATCGTAAAGACAGACTTTAAAAGATGTAAGAAAGCCAATCAATGTGAAAACCAACCGAGATTCCAAATGATTCATGGGGAAATACACACCCCACTTCCTACAGAGAACTGATGGACCTAGTTTGCAAACTGAGACATATTTTTTGGATATGACCAGTGCATCAATTTGTTTTGCTTGACTATTCATATTTGTTACATGGGTTTTGTTTTCTTTTTTTCCAGAGGGAAAAATAGAGGGTGGGATAAAAAAAAAATTGTGTTAATTGGGAGGAAAGAGCCAGTAGGGGGCAGGATCTCTGCACCAAGCTGGGATAGGGAAGGGCATTGTAGACTTGTTTCTCTTAAGTACTATGTATGATAGTGTAAGTATAAGAGAGAAAGAAAACTAATCATACCAATCAGTGGTAAATAGTGCAGTTTGGGAATGCTGCCAAGCTCTGGAGCTATTCTGTTCTAAAAGTTAATGCAGACGTAGTATAGATACTATAAAAACCATCTGTTTCCATAGCCTTTTCTTGCCTCATGACAAATCCTATCTCTGGAGATGGTTTTCAGTGGGAATAACCATTTCAACAGTAACTACCTGATGCTTTTTTTTAATGTTGGGAGAAAATACTACTTATCCTTGATATTTTGAGCAAATTATTAAGGCAGAAGACGCACAGGTAGATTGATTGAAAGGGGTGCAGAGGTAGCAGACTATGTTTTCCTCTTGGACACAGCTCATAGCACAAATAGGAAGGAAGGTTTTGCTGTCTTCCTTATTGTTACTCTCTAAACTCTCCTGCCACAAATTTGTTATGGTGATGTTCAGTTGTTGGCAGAATCTCTATGGAACAATGTCTAGTGGGGTTTAATCATTGGTGGTAAATACCCAATAACCGCAATAGAAGTGACAGCTACCTTCTGATGAAGGATTTCATTTCATGGATTATCTAATAAATGTGCCATGTCTTTGGCGAGACAAAATGTGGGAGGTGCAGTCCTTGAATTTATATATTATATTATATTATACTTAGCAAGAGGCAATGAGGACACAGGGCCAGCCTTAGGGTCTGGAAGGTGGGGTTTCAAGTCTTGCAAATCATTACCAAGTCTGCTACATACTGGCTAAATTATCATGAGCAAGTCTCTTAACCTCCCAGCACCCTTGAGGAAAATCTCCAACACTGTATGACAGCAACAATTTGCTGACCTGGATCAGCAGTATTTCACGTATGGAAATGGAGGCTATGCAACATTAAGTGATGTGCTTAGGCTTACATAACTACTAAGTTTCAGAGGCGGGATGTGAACCCAGACTTCTCCTGATCATGAGTCCCTCACCTTTGCCACTACAATACATTGACTACCTATCACTCAGTGAGTTTAGTCCTTAGTCAATGCTAGCTTCAACTTTGTTAAAACTCAATGTGATTTCCTACTTCATTCTCTACTAATGGAGACACGATGAGAACAAAAAATTCTTGAAGGATAGGTAAGTCATAGAGAAGAAATTTTTAACCCATTTCCATGCCTTAGCTAGTCAACTATACTATAAATCTTTTCTTTTGAGGGGGGTGTGTCTGGACATGTGATTTCATCAGCCTATGTAACTCTCGGTATGAACATTCCCTCCACCACCACAGCACAGTCAATTATTTGTTTCTTCCTAGATATTATTTAGATTTCCATGATCCTTCTCGTGATTCTCCTAACCTCAGACTCCTCTTCAGGATCTTCATCCACATCATGCCCATTAATTTTGAGTATCCCCCAAGGCTCTGCTCTAGTCCTTTGTCTCTCTCTCTCTTTTTCCCCCTATATTCTCTCATTTGGTTAATTTATAAGTTTAGGTGGAGTCAATTATCATCTCTACTCAGATGACTACCACATCTATACATCCAATCCTCGTGTCTCCCCTGAGTGTCACCTCATATTGCCAACTGTCTTTTCAATATCTTGAGCTGGAAGTCCTGTAGGCTAAATACTGAACTGATCTTCTTCACCAGTCCTCCCCTTTTCCAGACCTTCCTATTACTTTCCTATTTTGAGGCTTCCAGACTTGCAGTCTCAGTGTATGTCACCCTCTCCTTCTCACTCTCATTCACCTCACATATTCAGTCAGTTGCCAAATATTATCATTTCCATCTTCCCATCCCCCTTCTTTATCTCCTACTCTTCCATTTATATAGCCACAGCCTCTCACCTTGGTGATTACAATAGCATTTTGCTTGGACTGTCTGCTTCAGCTCTCTGTCCACTCCAATACATCCTCCACTCATCTTCCCAAATCATGGGTCATCACGTCTTCCCTCTCTCCTCTCCAGTCTTACCTTCAGAATCTGGTAAGTTCTTCACAACCTCACCATTTCCTACCTTTTGAGTCTTCTTATAGTTTAACCCCCTCCACATGCTCCACAGTTAATCCATATTTCTTGTGCCTGGAATGCTCCCTGGCATTCCAACTCTTCCACTTCCAACTCTGGCTCTCTTCAAAACTCACCTCAAATCCTACCATCCACAGAAAGCTTTTCAAGACCTTTTCTTCCAGATTCCTCTAGTGCTTCAATATGATCTATTCTGTATTTATCTTGCAAATACCTAGGTTGTTTTTTTATTTTGTTTTGTTTTTTTGGCAAGGCAAGGTTAAGTGACTTGCCCAGGATCACATAGCTAGTAAGTATCCAATGTTTGAGACCAGATTTGAACTCAGGTCTTCCTGACTCCAGCATCAGTGTTCTATTTACTGTGCCACCTAGGGGTTTTCATGTTCTCTCTCCTGTTAGAATGTGAGACCTTGAGGATAGGGACAGGGTTTTACCTTATTGTGTATCCCAAATGCTAAGCACTGTACCTGATGTAGTATACAATAAACACTTAATGCTTATGGAACTGATTGCCTGGGGTGTTGCCTGATGTATTGAGATGTTAAGTGACTTGGCCTTGGTCACATAGATAATATGTGTTAATGGCAGTACCAAATCCAGAGTTTTCTGATTCTAAGTTGGTCCTTTATCTACCATGCCATTCAATCTCCAGTTACACATCATAGAACATGATATATTCTATGTAATAGATCATGAACCATGAAAAATTATAAAATTAAATGGACCTTATACTATACATTTTCCAGATGTGGAAACTGAGTTCCAGAGAACTTAAATGAAATTCCCAAGGTCACCTTCTAACTCCCACTTCAGCATTATTTACATAATAATACATCTTGGTAAATCTTATTCTTCCTGATTGTTTCTATTTATCCACTTAATTTCTTCAAGTTCTTGATTTATAGAGTGAAATAAATTAGGATGGGGCACAACCAGAGAAACCATCTAATTCTATCCCATCATTTTACCTATGGGGAAACTGAGGATTGAAGAGGTGGAATATTTTGCCTGAGGTCATATAGTGAGTTTGTGGTATAGCCATGAGTAGAACCTGAGTTTCTTGTCTCCCAGTTCTGTGAGATTTGTACTACAACATGCTACCTACTTAGCACCTAGATGAGATGAATCCCTAAGGCTCAGGCCACCATTTGAGCTACCAATGCTTTCAGCTGATTTAAAAACATTATTTGCTCACCAGCTTCAGGGTAACATGCTACTCTGAATATAAGAAAAATCATAAGGAAAGTTGTACAAGTCTAAAAAGGAAGGCAGAGAGTAGTTTAGTGGTAAGCAAATTAAGAACCAAACAAAACATAAAAGTCAAATGTCAAGCCATGAGATTTTATTAGAAAAAGGACAAAAGGATATGGGAATTAAAAAAATAAATAAAATGTGAGAAAGGGAAATGCCATGAAGATTGAGATGTAAAAGAAAGAGAAAGGACTTTCTGGGAAGCAGATAAATTGAGCCCTAAAACAAACTTCTGCTGCCATGTTGCTAATGGCAAAATACATTATACAGATAATTTTCCATACAGTATGGTTATGTACAATACTAGATTTAAATATCAAACACATGAATTCACCGTAATTCATTTTGACTAAACTACTTTGCTGCTGATGGTTTCAATAAGCTCCCTTGATTTATTTTTATAGCCACACAGCTTGCTGTCTTTGAATTGCTGCTCTGTATTGCCTTCTTCCTCATACTCACATGTTGGAGAACATTCAAGAGAGACTTCTAAGCTATTCAAAATCATTGAAGCTGCCCATATAAAGGATAGTAAGCTTAAAGCCCTGAAGGCTTGGTGACTCATTATTGGGGTGAACCTAGAACCATTCTCTCTTCTTCCTCTTCCTAAATATGGAATTGGCCAAAATATCTATAGATCATTGCTGAGAAGAAAAGGATTCTGATACTATTCTTAAAACAAACAAAAGACACTTTGCCCTTTTTTCCTCCCCTTGTTTTATTAGAAAAATTATTAGTAGCATGATAGAGTAGTTAGTGTCAGACCTGAAGTCAGAAAGACTCATGTTCAAATCCCACCTAGTTGTTATGGCCATGGTCAAGATTTCCTTGAGCCTCAGTTTCTTTGTCTTCAGAATGGAGACAATATATTTGCAGCACCAACCTCACAACATAGCTGTGAGATTCAAAAGAGACAATATAAAGTACCTTGTAAACTTTAAAGTTTCAGATAAATGTCAGTTATTATTCATTTAAAAACCAAATATCTAAGAGCATATCTACACAGAATGAAGTAGCAGGGAAAAAAAAACCCAACACATTACTGGAGTCAGGAGAGAGCTGGATTCAAATCTGCCCACTGACAATAAGTTCTTGTTCTTGGAAAACCATTTTATTTACCTGTAAATTATGAATAATGACATCTCTATTACCTGCCTCAGTTTTCTCATCTGCAAAATAGAGATTAGGATATCACAGTACCAGATTCATGGGGTTCTTGTGAGAATCAGAAGAGAGAATGCATGTAAAAGGGATTATGTAAATATAGTTTTCATCCAACAAAACCTCCTTCATTTATTTATTCAGTCAATCATTTATTCAGCAGACTCATTATCACCTGTTTTGCTTATTTCTGTATGTGTTACATGCTGGGGCAAAGAGAAGAATCAGAGAGAATGTCATTACCATAAAATGTCTAAGCCACCCTCACTGTGGTGCCAGTCAGGAAATTGAACCCACAGTGAGATGCAATGACTCATTCAAGGTTATAGGTGATAGGTTCAACAATTACCTCACGGGAACTCAGCATTTCCAACTTCTAATTCTAAAGGCTCCATTCTACCGTACTGTTCTTGACATACAATTACAGTATGTCATAACAATGACGTCTTTTTAAGTGCTTTGCTAGCATAGACTATTATGTGATATGTTTTTGAGGACAGTCCTTTGCCCATTCTATATATCCAAAAACTCACATCTGGTTCAAAACAGAGTCATTTGGGCAGTTCCTTGTTACTAAAGGGTAAATGTACCATCCCAGCTGATGTTAGGATTTGTGGCAGATACTTAACCATATCTGCAAATTTCTCTGAATTGAAAATATTGTTGTCTTAAATGAGCTTTCAACAGGTCTAAATGAATGATGGATGGAATACTTGGAATAATGAAGAATTAAAGGAAAATGTTACTCAGGGAAGAGAGCACAGGGCATATTCTGATGGCAGGGTGTAAACCAATTTGCTCAGAGTTTTTTGTCTTTTTTACTTTCCCATCTCCATCTCTCTCTCTTCTCTCTTCCCATTCTTCCCTCTCTAGAAATGTGATTTCATTAGTATAGGGAACTCATGGTGAGGAAACCCTTTCTACCAAAAGAAGATATGCACATATTCTGCTTTTTAGGGTCATAGACAATAATGTTAAATCCTCCTGGAAGGGTAGGTAGGGTGTCTATGAATTTTGGAGAACTCTAACCATCAGGTGATGGTTTTTGTAATATACTACATGTTAAACAACTAAATTCTGCACCTCAACCATGTTTTTTATGGATTATTTGAAAATGGAGTAATAACTTGAATGTCTAGACACAACATCTAATTAATAAATAAATTGGAGACCTAAACTTTAGTAACTTTCCCATCGAGAATGCTTAACTGGCTTCATTCCCTATTCTTTGAAGAACATTTCTACCCGATGTGTATACAATACCCCAGGGAGTTCAAGGCCCTATATGGCATAGGAATCTTAGAAGGAGGTTCCAGAAGAGAAGCAGAAAGGGTCAGTGTAGTCAGTAGAGGGTTAAGCAACTATTAGAGTGACAGGTAAAGTACATCTGTGAAATAGATAGAAGTACTAGGCTGAGAAGTGGGCCAGGCCTGTGGAGTCACTGAGCTAAAGGAAAGGAATTTGCATGAGATTGTCTGTTAAAAACAAAACAAAACTTAACCAGATGCTTAGGGTTAAGATATAAATACCCACAAATACTTTCAAGACCCAAGGCTGAAAATCTTCACCATTATACAGAATAGAGGAAATTGTAACAGTGACTTGTATCACATATTTCAAGTTTGTATTTCTGCCTTGGCTGAATGACTGTTACACGTGTCCCAGGAATATAGGGTTCTTTGTCCAGAAGAAGGTAAAGAGAATCAAAGACCTCTCTACACTCCAGGTTGTTGGGGAAAGTGGAGGCTTCCCAAAAGGGAAGAGAAGTAAGTCTTCAGTGGGAACAAAGGGATCTGAGGTCAAAGAAAGGAGACCTGACTCTTGTCAGTACATTAGAGTAGAGGAGTTTGCACAGAGAAGAAAGGGAAGGAAAATAAGAGCTATACGATTACAGCTTAAAATCAGATCTGAGGTTCTCTCTGAAGAGGAGAGAGGTGGATGTTCTGAAAGCAAGAAGTTATTTGTCCTCCTCAAAAATGATATAGTAGAGGAAGAAGAGAAGAGTAGCTGTCATTGATGATTCTTTGCTCAGGGTTATTGAGGTAGTTATTTGCCATCCTGAGAACAGCAATGGAGAGGTCTATTGTTCTTCCTTGGGTAGGTATCCAAGATATAACAAAGAACCTTTCAAGACTTATCAAAATGGATAACAATTATACACTGATACTTGTAGAACAGAGGCGGCGAACCTGCAGCATCCAGGCCACACGTGGCCCTCTAGATCCTTGAGTATGGCCCTTTGACTGAATCCAAACTTCATAGAACAGATCCTCTTAATAAAAGGATTTGTTCTATAAAACTTGGACTCGGTCAAAAGACCACACCAAAGGACCTGGAAGGCCAGTTTCCTCAACCTTGCTCTAGAAGGAGCCTAAAAACTACTATCAATGATGATATGTTTGTCTTTAAATGGGAACACCTGTAATCTATAGTGAGCAATCCAATTTTCTGCTTATTTTCTAAATAAAGAAGACTCTTTTTTCCAAACTAAATTTCTTGTAACAAGGCCAGCCTAAGTATAGAAAGAAAATGAAAATAACGATTATCTGTGTCTATAATAGTAGTATTTAAATTTATTATTAAGAGGGCACAGATATGAAATGCATAGCGTTTTAAAAAACAAACATCTGATCACATCCCCAGAAGACTCACACAATCAAAAGAGGGCCAACCTTGGAGTCAAGAAGATCTAGGTTAAAGTTATATCTCTCTTAAATATTAGCTATGTGAACTTCTCAGTGCCTCTAGTCAATTTCTATAAATGAATTTGTTGTTGGTTTTTCAATCATGTTCTACTCTCTGTGACCCCGTTTGGGGTTTTCTTGGCAAAGACACTGGAGTGGTTTACTATTTCCTTCTCCAGTTCATTTTACAGATGAGGAAACTGAGTCAAAGAGGGTGAAGTGACTTGACCAGGGTCACACAGCTGGTAAGTATCTGAGGCTAGATTTGAATTGAGGAAGATGGAGTCTTCCTGATTCCAGGCCCAACACTATTCACTGTGCCACCTAGCTGCCCATAAATTAGTTGCCAATAAGCACCATTGGAGGGAATTGCCATGCTAGGAATTCCATATACTGGATACATCATAGATCTGTATCACTCTTACTCCCCTGCAGCCTATCCTCAAAATATTAATAGATAGATAGATAGATAGACAGACAGATAGATAGATAGATAGATAGATAGATAAATGTGCCCAAGAGAAGCTCAATGTGCTTTGAGATCAGATGAAAGAGTAATCATTTTTAGTTGAGAAGTGGGGAACAACGAAAGCATTATCACTTTTATAGGTGGTATTTGACCTACCAGGGGTGGGTAACCTGTGGCCTTGAGGCCACATGTAGCCTTCTAGGTCTTTGGGTGCAGCCTTTTGACCGAGTCCAAGTTTTACAGACCAAATCCTTTTATGGAAGGGTTCTGTTCTGTGAAGTTTGGTTTCAAAGGACCATACTTGAGGACCTAGAGGGCCAAATGTGGCTATGAAGTCCTAGGCTATGAAGATTGGGTAGGATTTCAAAAGACAGAGATAGAATGTAAGGAGATTACTCAAAGAACAGGGACAACAACAATAATGATACCTCACAGGAAAGTTGGAAACTTAAAATTTGACAGTAGAAGTGAAAATGCTTTGAAAATTTTTTTAAGTCATTCATGAGAGTTTAAAATTAGGAAAAAATCTTAAATCTAATGATTTTTTAAGAAGCATAATCTATGGCATGGAAAAGTCCATATTGTTAACCTTTACAAAGATGAACTTAATGAAATTTACCATAGCCACTACATAACAATAACATTCATTCATTCAGATGAGTGTAATAACTGGTTCATGTACACTGTAGCTGCATAATTTTGGTTACATAGATACTCCTTTATCCTTTTTTCCCCCTTATCTGACCAGGACCAAAACATTTTTAAGAATTTTACGCTTCTCACTGCAGGGCTATGGTATGTTAAAATTGTATAACACAGAGGAGGAGCCTATCTATATGCATTATTTAGCTAATGGTCATGTCAAAAAGCATGATAGGTAAAAAGTAAGTTCTCTATTAGACAAAAGCTTTTGTGTCTAGAGATCAATGTTAGAAAGACCTCTCCTTAAAGTTATAATCATCTTAAGTCTCTCTGTGTGTCTATACAAATGAGTTAGCCTCTTTTTTTAAAATTAAAAATATAAGCCAATTTCTGGTGAAGAATAAGGTGATTTAGTGGAAAGAGCCAGCAATCTGAAATGGGGAAATTTGCTAGATTCCTGGCTTTACAAGTCACATGAAACTAAGCAAAAGACTTTATCTCTCTGGCCTTCAGTTTCCTCATTTGTAACATATGAGGGTTGCTCTATATGATTTCTAAGGTCCCTTCTAGCTCTAAAGCTTATGACCTATATATATATCAGCTCTACCTTAAAGAAAGAATAAAAAAAATACATCAATGAGGTAAGAATTTCCATATTTTTCTCTACACATAGACAGAACTCTGAAACTTGAAAAATAATATTTCTACTGCACCTTAAGTCATAACAAAAGTATATGTTTAAATAGTGAATTCTGCCCCAAACCAATTTTGCTACACTACATAAACAGAATCTCTCTGTTTTTATCTCTGAAATCTACTAACAGAAATCTTATGCTATGTAGAGTTTGGTTAACTTAATAGGTTCTTTGCAATTCCAGGCATGAAATCATAGAAAAAAGAAATATCTGACACAGACAACTTAAAAAAAATCTCTTTGTAGTTTCAAGTGCTGACAGATTTGTTGGTAGGTAAAGGTAATCTAGTCAAAGGAAGAAAAAGGAGGGGAAAAAAGTTTGAGCACTGCTGAATTAAATGAGGAGAAAAATAACCCCCCTAAAAGAATCACTCACTGCAGTAAGTTGTAAATGATGTATGAAATGACAAATCCCTGCCCAGTGCACAGGAAGAATATAAATACTGCTTGGTAATCACTGCATGGATATGGTATTGGCTGTAATTTTCAGCTTAGGTGCACCCAGAAAAATCTCACCGAATCTAAGAGGCTGAAGAAATCCAACAAAGAGCCCTAATTATTTGATTTTGCCACCCCACCTTCATCTTGTAGTGCTTCTGTCTTGAAACAACCTTTTCTTCTCTCCTTTGCCCTTTGCCACAGACTAGAAGCTAATGTGTTAAGCGGGTTTCTTTGTCTATAGTGTCTCACAACACACACACACACAAATACCTGAAGGAATTTTAAATCACATTATATTTCCAAAAAAATTCATGCAGCTGAGAAATGTTTCATCATCACTAATGTTAATAAGAAGCCACATCTTTTAAGCACTCAAAATCATGCTAGTGCTAAATACTCGGAGGTAGTTGTTAAATTTTCTTTTCAGGAAGTTGAATAATAATTTCAACAGGTCACATTTATGCAGTGTTTGTAAAGGGCTTTACATACGCAGTCTTTTTTGGGTTTGATGGTCATATATATCCACATGTGGCCTTGAGGCTGCAGGTTCCCTACCCCTGGTCTAGTCCTCTTTCTACATTACCATCTACCCTTTACAACTGAATACCCATAGGCACCTCAAAGTCAACTTATTATAACTCATTATTTTTTCCAGCGAATCCTCCCCTGTTTCTAACTTTCCTATTTCTGTTGATGGCACCATCTTCTTCTGGAAGACCTTAGAGTTATTGATGATTTAATTTTCTTTCATCTTTTGTATCCAAACAGTTGTCAAGCCCAGTCAATACTACCTCCATTATTTTCTCTTGCATATCCCCATTAACAACATTCATAGGATCAAAGGAGCATAGACAGAGAGCTGGGAGAAACCTTACAGGCCTCTTAGTCCTACTCCCTTATTTTATAAATGAGGAAACTGAGGCACAGAGAAGGAAGGTGACTTATCCAGGGTCACATAATTTCTAAGTGTTTGAGATGAAATTTGGAGGTAAGTCTTCCTGAATTTTAAGTCCAGGGTCCCCTTGTTCAGGCGATAGCCTCCTAATTTATTTCCCTGCCTCCAGTAACCTCCCCTCTAATCCATTTTCCCCCATAGCTACCAAACTGATATTCCTAAAATATATATATGACCATGTCACTCCCCACTTCAAGAAGTTCCAATGACTTTCTCTTACTAATACTAACTCCTGTGTTTAAACTTAATATTGCTTATATTCTGAATTCAGAATTTCTTTCCAGGCTTATTATACATTACTCTCCTCTGTGAACTCATTGTCCTAGTCAAACTACTCTATCTGTCCATTCCTATACAGAACATTTCATTCCTGTCTCCAAGACTTTGCGCATTCTCCAGACAATATGGAATGCATTCCCTCTTCACCTCCAACTCACAAAATCACAATAATACAGAATTAGGTGGGAAGGAACCTTAGAGATCATCTAGTTCAACCATCTCATTTTATAGATGGGAAGCTAAGGCACAGAGAGCCAAGGGTAACAAAGCCAGTAAGTGGCCAAGGCTGGCTTCCCAAGCACCACCTCCTATAGGAAGTGAACTGATTATTTGTATCCTCATCAACAGAATTTATTTACTTTGTAAATACATATATGTGTATGTGTTTATATTTACTACTATTTACTTCAATCATTCATTCATTTATTCATTCATTTATCATTTTAGGTGTATGGCACTATGGTAGGCACTGGGGAAGCAAAGACCAAAATGAGAAAGTGCCTGTATAAACATATATGTATGTATGTATATGTATATTTGTGTGTGTGTATATATAATATATATATATATATTTGTGTTTATATGCATGTATATATATGTGTGTGTGTATGCACGCATATATATATGTGTGTGTGTGTGTGTATGCATGTATATATATGTGTATGTGTGTATATATATATTTCTTTGTCGATACATGTATATGTGTGTATATATGTATATGTGTGTATATATATTTGTGTGTGTGCATGTATATATTTGTGTGTATATGCATGTATATATTTATGTGTATGTGTGTATACATATTTGTTTGTATATGCATGCATATATCTATATGTGTGCATGTGTGTAGATATGAATATACATATGTATGTATACATATGTGCTTTTACATTTGCTTTTCTGTGTTTATGTTATTTATTGTTCCCTACCCTTTTCAAGAGTGCATAAGCTTCTCAAGGACAAGGACCATTTCATTTCAGTCTCTGCTTCCCCAGTGCCTACCACAGTGCCATACACCTAAAAAACAAACAAACAAATAAATAAATGAAGAAATAATGAGCACTAAATACATCCCTGACAGTCTAATTTCACCTCATCCTTATAATAACTGCTTGGTCTTGGTACTACTATTATACCCATGTTACCAATGAGATAAACACGACTGAAAAAGTCTGACTCACTTGTGTAGGATCACACACCCAGGAAGTTGCTGGGAAGGGATTACCCAGAATTACACTGGAGCCTTGTTTTGGTGTCATCCTTCTGTCCCAGAGAGCTGTCTTGGGTATCCTTCCACAGGGGCTCTCTCACCAAAAGTGCTCCACAAAAATGTGTTCTCATTATAATGCAGTCCAATACCTGGGCTTCATTCCCACTGCATTAGGCCAGTTTCCCACCTATCGCTTCGCTTTTCCTTAGGAGCCTCTGTACTATGGGGCAGTTTCTCTAACTGGTTCTCCTGGCTGATGTTTCTAAAACATAGTCTTCTGGGAGACCTGAAGCACATATGTTGTTAGTGGCAGACAGTTTTTGATCTCCGCAGGCAATTATACAAGTCCCTACTAGAAAATTATGCTCTACTTTGCAAAGCTTCTCCAACATTATGTGAATATGAATCAATGCTGCACAGTGGAAAAAGAACTAGCTTTGGAGTCAGAAGACCTAAGCTTGTTAGAATCCCCTTTCAGCTACTTATTAGCTCTATGACCTTAGACAAATCACTTAACCTCCCTGTGATGATGGCCTTATCTGGCTGTTTCTCCTTGCTGATGTTTCCTGGGCTTGGTTTTCAGGAAGACCTAAAACAGACATCCTGAGTTCCAATAGTTTCATGTGTCCCATGAGGCTATTTCTAATCTCTGCAGGCAGCTGTGGAGGCCTCCAGTAGAAAATCCTGCCTTTCAACATTTTCTCAAACACTAAATTAATATTTATTAATGTGGTGCAGCAGCAAATTTAGGAGTCAGGGGACTTGGATTAGCATCCCAGCTTTGCTGCTCAAAGATGTGTGACTTTGAGCAAGTGACATTCCCTAGCTGGGCCTCAGTTACCTCGTACGGACAAGGGGAGGGCGTTGGATTCGGTGATATGTAAGTATCCTTCCAGCTGCCAATCTATGGCCTTAGCCTACTTTGGTAGAGAGAAAAACTGAAGCAGACAGCAGTTAGAAGATATGTCCTAGCCACTAATAGAACAAGGATCAAAAGCAACGCACCCTTATTTCTCTGATTTGAATGCGAAGACATTGCTATTTTCATACAGAGTGGTTCATACTTAGTCAATTTGGATGGATCACCATAGGAAAGAATAAAACTAATAAAAAGATTCCAATGTGAATTCACTCATGTCACAAAAGCCAAGACCAAAGGAAGGAAATGACAGTAATGATAAGGAAAGAGAAAATAAATCTGAGTCTCTAAAAGGTTTCATTCACTGTATGGGGAAAAAATACTCCCTACTATCTGAATCAGGTATAAGACTAGTCCCTTCTCATCTTTCAGTAATGCTTTAAAGATTATTTTTCAAATGAGCATATTTCACATTTCCCATTGCTATGATTGGCAATTCATACAGAAAGAAAGCTCAGTGGGGACTTGGTTATTATATTTCCCCCTCCTTCTCCCACCATGCTACATTCTAGCTACAATTTGATTCTTACTTTTTCTGAAAGCATCTTTAAAGAATTCTTCAGGCTGTCTGGAGAGTGCTGGCTGGCAGAATTAAGCAGCCCATCTGCGTGGGTTGATATGAGGGGCTGGAGTTGATCGATGTTGCCGAGAACTTCCTTTGCTTTCGCTGTGTTTTCAGGTGAATAGTAAATAAACTGGTATCCGGTACTGAAACAAGAAGTAGAAAGATGAAGTTACCCAAGAGTGTCAGATCTTTGCTGCCCCCATACCAGATGGCACAGTCCTGGAAAGCTAAGTGTCATCATTCTTCATTGACCAGAGACCAGTGGGCACACCCACATTTTAGAAGGAACCTGACTCAGATTTTATTAAAAGGATGCCTTTTTGATAGGTTAAAAACAAACCAACAAAAATCCTAGGGCAAATTCTGGACAAGCACTTTCTTCATGGCTGACTACAGTAAACAGGAATATCCAAAACTAATTATCCCCATAGTGTTCTGGACACTACTCCCAAAACCAAAAACTCTGGTTTGAGGGGCAGCAGATGTTATTACAAAGCAGGGGGTTGGGGTGGGGGAGGCAAAGGAAAGGGATCTAATGCCAATATGCCAATAATACAATCTGCAGAGACCTGTGATGGCCAGTTAATGACCACAGAGAAAAAAGATGCTCCTTTTGGCTCTCCTCTTACTTTGTTATTCCCTAACTGGTAGAGATACTTGCATGTGAGGAAGCAGCAACTTGGTTCCTTCCTCCCTTATAGACAAAGTGGGTCATTAATTTTTAAATGGTCAATGGTGTATGTATACACATACACAACATGTGTGTATATGTGTGTACATGAATACATATAATCAATCCAAGTTAATTATAAGAAGCAGGAGCTACTTACAGTTCACTTCATCCAATTTTACCCAGCAATGGAAACATACTGATCTCCAAGTGAGAAAGAATAAAGACATTCTTCTCACTCAGAGGTCTAGTCATTCATCCAGTTATTCACCAAACATTTCTTAGGTCCCTATTATGCTGGTGGTGTGTCAGGTGCTTGGGATCTAAAGAGAAAAATGAAGCAATTTTCGAGGTACTCATTGGGTCTATTGAGGAAAATAATGTGTATACAGAAAATTAAAGTATATACACATTACATACATGCATACACACACGTACATGTGTGCGTGCATGGGTGAGGTCCAGGGAACTGAAAGTAACTCCTGTTCCTTATTATTTACTTGGATTGATTACTGATATATGTATATTCAAGTATATGCACATATGTATAGATACACACATACACATATGTATACATGTTCAAATCCAGCCTCAGACAACTCATTGTTACATGACCCTGAGTAAATCACCTCATCCTGTTTGCCTCAGATTCCTCATCTGCAAAATGAGCTAGAGAAGGAAATAGAAAACCACTCCAGTATCTTTGCTAAGGAAACCCCAAATGGGGTCATGACTGAAAATGAATGGACAACAATGATAGTAAATCCAAAGTAATATAGGATGGCATCAGCCATTTGATGTCTAATAATAGTTAAGCATTAGAAACTGGTGGGGTCAGACTAGGCTTCCTATTTAGGGTGGAATATGAGCTGAGCCCTGAAGAAAAATAAGGATTCCATTACGGTGAGGTTAGGAGGAATGCTGTTTCAAGCTTGGTGGGAGCCTGGGCAAAGTCAAGAAATGGGAGATGTTGTAGCCTATATTTATACAGTTAAACCTGCTAACTGTGGAGATTCCACAGGTTTCTGTACCTGGTCCCTTTTTTCCTTCTCTCTCTTTATTATTTAATTTGGTGATTTTATCAGTTCTTATGAATTCGGTTATCATCTCTATGCAAATGACTAACAAACCTAGATTTCTAGCCCTAAGCTCCCTCTTGACTTCCCATCTCACATCTCCAACTGTGTATTAGATGTATCAAACTGGCTGTCTCATAGACAACTTAAACTCAGCATGGCCCCAAACTGAACTCATTACCTTTCCCCAAAACCCTCTTCTCTTCCTAACTTTCCTATTATTATCAAAGATACAACCATCCTCCCAGTCACTCAGACTCACACCTAGATGTCATTCTCAATACCTCTCTCATCTCCCCCATACTCAATTAGTTGCCAAGTCTTGTCATTTTAGCCTTCATATTATTTCTTATATTACACTCTCCTCCTTCTCTCTTCTGACATTGCCACTACTCTGATACAGTCCCACATCACTGGACTATTGCAATAGCCTTCTAGTTGGTCCCATCTCAAGTTTCTCTTTACTTTAGTCCACCCTTCATTGTTAAATTGATCTTCCCAAAGCACAAATCTGTCCATACCAATCCACCACCCACCCACTTAAGAAACACCAGTGGCTTCCAATTGCCTCTTTGATCAAATGCAAAGTTTTCTGTTTGGGATTTATTGCACTTTATAACCTTGCCCCTTCCTTCCAGTCTTTTTGCATCTTACTCTCCTCCACAGTAACATTTTCTTCCTCACTATTTTTAGCACACAACATTTCATCTCAACGTTGGGTATTTGTGTTGGCTCTTCGCCGTGCCTGGAACTTCTCTCTTTCTTCTTTTTCTTTCAGTCTGGCTTCCCTGGCTTGCTTTGTTTCTCATCTGAAGTCCCACCTTCTCTGTCCTTCTTAATCTTAGCACCTTAATTTATCTTGTTTGTACACAGTCGTTTGCAACTTGTCTCCCCCATTAGCCTTTGAGTTATGGTGATCTGGGGCTCTGTTTTTATTGTTACTATCATTCTTATGCCTTTATATTCCTAGCATGGCATAATGCCTAGCACATAGGAGGAGCTTAATGTTTACTGACTTCACTTGAAAAAGTTCCTGTACAGCACAGCACTGCCTCTGTTTTCTTCTTTTTCTTTCTCTGAAAATTTTGGGTTATACTTCTTTTATCTTTTCTTCATTTACTTATCTTGTTCTGTTTCTCTTCTACTCATTCATCTGGATTGGAATCTATTTTAACCTCTGTGTGTGTATGTGTGTGTGTGTGTGTGTGTGTGTGTGTGTATACACACACATTTATATACACCTATGCATACATGCCTATGTGCCTATGTACAGATAGATATTCACTTTCATTAGTCATGCAAGTTAAAGTAAGTAGCATATAAACTTATTAGGGAGGGGAAGAGAGAAGAAGATAAAAATGAAAACAGCTCCAAAGTAATGCTTAGTTTCCCCTGGCATGCACATCACTTTCACCTGCCAAGTTTCCACTTTTTGCACTGAGGTTTTAGTGAAGAGCCCAGTAGCCTCTTTGTCTAGAATCCATTCCCTCCTCATCTCTACCTTTTAGCATCCCTGCCTTCTTTCAGCCAAGATGTCATTTCTTAGGAATCCTTTCTTGATCTACCTGCCCCCCCCAAGTAGTTAATTACTCTTTTATGAAATCACTTGGCATAAACTTTATGTTTAAGTACCTAATTACTTACTCTCCTTGTCTCCCCCAGTAGAATGCAGGTCCTTAAGGACAAGGTATGCTACTATTTTTGTTGAACAGAATTGAACTTATAGCTGTTCAAGTTTGTAAATAGTATCTATTACTTTAGACAATGGGGAAGACTGGGGAAAAGATTTTCCCCTTTGTGAATCACTAATCTCTTTTTCTCAATAAATTTGGATTTAAAGTCCTCCTCATCAAAGGCTTTGTCTAATCAACTCATCCTGGGTTCTGTAAAGGTGAAGGAAAAGGCAGACATACCTGCTGGTCCAAGCCTCAGGGGCTGTGGAGAGGGGGAAGGGAAGGGAAATCGGGGTGTCCAACAGAGACAGCCCGGGTGAAGAAGAGGTGTCTGTGAACCGCTCCATGATTCCTTCTTGCTTGTATGTACTTTCATCACCATGACCTGTCTTTTCATCGTCATATTATTGGAACTGACATATTCCCCCACAGCAAGCTCTTCGAAAGGAAGAGTGCTCAAGGCTATCCCGGTCTTCCACTTTCTTCCTATGGCCTCTTTTTTCAGCACACCTGTCATTTCCTAAGCTCATTTACCCCACTCAAAATACATGCTCTTTGACTCCTGCTATCAGTGGCTTCCTTCGGCCTCGATTTCAAATTCTGCTTTTATTTATTAAAACTGCCCCCTCCCTGACCCCTCCTTCCTTCACTATTCCCTTCACCAGGTGACATTTTTTTTTTTCATCCTAGCTTCAGGCTTCCCTCTCTTCAGGCTTTGAAATTTCTTTTAACTATACTTCTTGCTATTGATTTCTGTTTCTTAAACTTCTAATCCTTTCATGTGGTGCTGAACTTAATAGGATTGAAGAAGATAGAAACAACTCTGACTAATCCCAGCTCTGTTGTCTTTTTGTCCATTTCCATTTTCCTTCATGTTAGCATCTCTGTCTCTGAGTCTCCTTCGTTAGTCCCAGTTTTATTTTTCACCCCACTAGACCCTTTCTGTTTCCTTCTTCCTTCATATATTCTCCAATTACTACAACAGGACAGAGGCATAATTCAGGCTCAAGATGCTGTGTGAGGCTCCTTTGGAATGGGAGTTAATGCATCAGGCCTAGATACCTGGGTTTCATTCATCCTTTTAACGATGAACGTTTTACCTAGTGAGGCTTCAAGATTCATCTTCACAATAAAAGACTACATTGTATCCAGAACAAAAATAAGATAATATGGGGGAAAATACTGCAACTCGCAAAATAATTTTGAGTATATGTAAATATTCAGATACCTTTTCAATGTCTTCTTATTCAAACATGTGGTACATTTCTTATAGTTATAAATGCAATTAACTTATCAAGATAAAAAGAATACAGCTAAATTCAATTTTATATATGTGTGAAACTTTAAAGTGAGTCCAAACTTGTAAATTTGCAACATTTGAAAGTCGTACCCATAATCCGAGGCCCATCTCAAATGTCCTAACCCTTCAAATTGGAAGTCATCAGAAATCATAGAATCTTAGAATTCAGACATGGTAGGATCTGTGGACATGTCATCTGACTGGTTATCTGAAAACTGATACCCTCCCAATATAACTGACAAGTATTCATTCAGACTTTCCTTATAGATGTCAAATGAAAGGAATTCTCCACCTCCAGGCCATTCTACTGCGCAATACCTTTGATTATTAAGAAGCTCATTCTTACAACAAGATGAAGCCTTTCTCTTTGAAACTTCTACTCCTAACAAAAATAAATAAAAAGAAAGACATTCCTACTTGTCAGTCCTCATGCTACCCACTAGGCCAAATCTAATTCCTCTTTGAGGTAAAAGCCCTTTATTTGTTTAATAACAACTATCATGCCACCCCTAAGCTTTCTCTTCTCCGCATTGAATATCCCCTGTACTTTGTAATCCATCAATAAATGACATGAACTTGAAGCTTTTCATCAGCCTGGATGCTTTCCTCTAGCCACTCTCCAGCTAATGCAAGAGACATTTTAAATGCAAAACTTCTTATGTGATACAGTCTTTGTTTTCTCATCTGTAAAAATAGGGATAATAATAGCACGTACCTCACAGAGTGATTGTGAGAATCAAAAAAGATAAAGTGCTTTGCCAACATTGAAGCACTATATAAATACTAGCCATTACTATTGTTATTTAATTTATAACTTTCTTATGACATAACATATACTAACTTGACTCACATGAATGCAATTTTATCTTCCCCACTAGAACATAAGCTTTCTTATTTACTTTCTCATATCCTTCTGTGCCCAGCATAGTCCCCTATGCATACTAAGTGTCGGATTAGTTACTTGAATTAGATTTATTAAATATTAGATAAAAACTAAACTTAATCATGCAAATCCTAACTGCCGGACCAAGTACTAGCTTCACAGCCAGGAAAAGGTATTGTATTAACAGGAGATTACAAATTATTTGGAGTAGAAGTAGCAAAGCATGGCATCTCTGGACTTTGTGAGGAAGCCCTGGGACTCGTTCCTGGCATGGGGCAAGTCTTTAACTTCTCTCAGCTTCCATTTTTCTCATCTGCAAATTGGTGATAATAATACCTATAGGATATTGCAGGTTTATAGTGATCCTCAAATGAGCAAAAGAAATAACATTTAAAGTACTATACATTTCAGTTATTATGATGACATTTTTCTAGCAAATAAAAAGGGAAATAAAGAGATTTTCTCTTTGCAAGATATCACATTTTAGTTATTTTTAAATGCAAATTATAGCTAATGAAATAGTATTGCTGGGCATGGAGTCTAATCACAGACATACTTAGAAATATTATAGGAGGACTAAGATGTTCTTTGGTCATCTAGGTGGTGCAGTAGATAGAATGACAGCCTGGAGTCAGGAAGACTCATCTTCCTGAGTTCAAATCTGGCCTCAGAGACTTATTAGCTGTGTGATCCTGGGCAAGTCACTTAACCATGTTTGCCTCAGTTTCCTCATCTATAAAATGAGCTGGGGAAGGAAATGGCAAACCACTCCAGTATCTTTGCCAAGAATACCGCCAAAGGGGCCATGAAACATCAGACACAACTGAAATGACTGAACAAAAATGAAAAGGAGATATTAAATTAATTAAAAATTAAAGGGCAATATTAGTGGATGGCTGTGATTTACCCTTGATAGGAAGGGAAATAATTTGATCAGACTCAGGTCTTTATTGTTTCAAAACTCTAGGTCTTTTAGTAAAGCCCAACTATTGTCAGTACCCAAGAGGAAGCGGGTTGAATTTTGCTTGAGGTTAGTGGGCATCAAGATAGTATCATTCAGATACATGTCTCATATTTGAATGAAAAGTTTATAGTGAGGGTGGAGCATGTAAAGAAGCCTGGACTTCATGATCAATGTCTATTCATACAAGAATATGATACAGGCTGTGAAACAAACAGGCTTTTTGTAGGCTGCAAACATTTAGTATCTATTGGATATCTAGAAAGGCATAGTCGAGTAGCCAGAACTGTTATGCACCAGACACTCACTTTTCTTCATAAACAAACAGATGACAAATCCCCAAACCAAAAATACAAACCTCAAACATACTGGCAAATTCTTCAAACTGACTGGAACTAAGGCATTGTTATAGATAAAACTGTTACCAACTATTACCTGGGGAGAACACTGGTCCATAAAAATCTAAGAACATTTTAAATGCCTGTCACCATACTGAAAAAATCATAAGCTCCAAACCATACGTAATGAAAAGCTGTGAAAATATACAGACCAAGCAGAGGAAATCCAAACCGTGATGGAACAGGATGAAATCACACACCATTCCTAGAATGTGCTTTCAGAGTACCCACAGAAGATTATCTTATATCCCAATACTTTAATTCAGTTATAAACAGTAGTCATTTTATGTACCCACATATGGTTACCAGAATACTAATCTGCATTCCATCAAACAAGATAAGAACAAGGTAACAGCAACAATTGTAATGACAGTGACAATAAAACAAACAGCCTGAGACAATGGACAGACTATTAAGCTTGGAGTCAGGAAGATCTGAATTCAAATTTTACCTCTGACAAGTATACAACTATGGGCAAATCACTTCACTTCTGACCCTCAGTTTCTTTATCTGAAATAGGGGTGATAACACGTGTAGTACTCAGATCAAAAAGCTGTTGTATAGTTCAAATGAAATGGTGAATACAAAGCATTTTCCAGACTTGAAAGTATCAGTGATTATTGTTAAATAAAAAAGAAACAACTTAAAAGCTCAGAAATGAAATAGGCAGTTGGAATCAATACAAGTCCTAACCCAGCTTTTCAGAATCATATTTCTTACTTTAACAACCTCTCAATTCACATTTTGTTTTGTTTGTTTTTGCCTTACTTGTCCTGTAAATGTGTGTCCTCAGTGCAGTAAATATTGCCCCTTTAGACCTGGGCTTAAAAATGACAGTTACAAATAGGCTGCTACAGAATGTTGTAGCAGGAGCCCCAGTAAGTTAACTGGGACTCTTTACCTCAGCACACAAAAGAAGGGAGGGGTGAGCAAAATCAAAACAAATGACAGCATGCCTGAAGATATCTCTCCCTTACCCTCATCATCAAACTCAAATATACCAGAAATACATAAATATTTCAAGGTCTCACTGCCTCAAGATCACTTAAAGGATTCCCAAGTGAGTGTCCACTATAAACTACCATATTCCTCCACTGGTAACAAGGCTTCAACAGCATTTAAGCTCTGGCCCCGATTAATGCACATTAATGAGCTCCCTGAGGAGGCCATATTACACAAATTTACATAAAATATTTCCATTGACTGGAATCCATCACCATGTTTTATATAATTATAATTTTATATACTGTGAATTCAATCATATAATTAGTTCATGCTATATATTATTTATACAAATTGGGACCTAGCTGTAATAATGTCTCTGGGTGGGGTAGAGTGGGGTGCAGCAGGGTGGGAGTGGAGTTTTCACTTTGGTGGCGCAGTGGATAGAGTGACAGGCTTGAAGTCAAGAAGACTTATCTTCCTGAATTCAAATCTGGCTTCAGATACTTAGTAGCTATGTGACCCCGGGCAAGTCACTTAACCCCATTTGCCTCAGTTTCCTTATCTGTAAAATGAGCTGGAGAAGGAAATGGCAAACGACTCCGGTATCTTTGCTAAAGAAACCCGAAATGAACTGAAAAGCAACTGAACAACAGGGACATCTTGATGCAGTGAGAGAGCAATGAATTTGGAGTCAATGGTCTGGATAACCATGGCCAAGTTACTCAACCTCGCTGGGCCATAATTTCTTTCTCTGTTAAATTTTGATAAGATGATGAAAATCAAATCTATGGCCTATTTTTGAGAGGGATTCAGGATGACTTTGGAAATGGATTCAGTACACAGACTATAGAAAGACAACCAAGAAAACAAAGGAGGAGAAAGAAAGAAATGGGAAATAGGAAACTAGCTAACAATAGCTGACAGAGAAGAATAAATTTTTGACAGAAGCCTTTATTTAATACATCTGGACCTTCGAGTACCTTAAGTACTCCCACTCTTCTCTTTTCTGGAAATTTCCCCGCCCCACTCCCTTAATTTATTAATAAATCTTTTGCATCAACTATCTCTGAAAAAGCTTTGGTATCCAACATAAATAGGAAATTTAAAAAAATACAAAACCAAAAGTCATATCTCAATAGACAAATGGTGAAGGTTTATAAGCAGCTGTCAGAAGAATTGCAAACTACCAGCAACCAGATAGCAAAATACTCCAGACCGAAATAATAAGAAATAAAAATATAATAAATAAACCCAGGCCTTACTTCCCCCAAAGAAAATTAGCAAAAATGAAAAAAAAAAATGAGAATATGCAATATTGGAGACAGTATAGAAAGAGAGACACACTTTTGGTAGACCTGTGAATTAGCACAACTGTACTGGAATGCAATTTTTAGATTATGCCAATAAAGTAGCTAAGATATTCATTTTGACTAAGAGATACCATTGAATGCAGAGAATTTCATTTAATATATACGACAAAAAGGTCATTGACAAAAAGAAAGGGTACATATGCACCAAAGTATTTATAGCAGCATTTTTGTGATAGCAAAGAACTTGAAATAAAGCAGATGCCTATCAATTGGAGGATTGTCCAAACAAATTGTGGTCCATGAAGGAATATTACTATGTTTTTTTTAAAAAAATGCAAAGTGAAGTACACAAAACCAGGAAGAGAACATGCATGCTACAAAAACATAAATGAAAAGAACACCCACTACAAAACAATTAGAAGTTCATGTTGCCTAATTACAAAGAATAAGATTGGCCCCAAAGAAGAGACATCAGAAGACATTTACCTTGCTTCTTTGCTGAGGTGAGGTGAGAAGTATAGAGCCGGCCTGCACAACATTCAGCACAGAAGTGGCCTGTGAAAGGATTTTGGGCAGGCTGCATAAAATGTAGAGGATGTAAAACAGGCCTGCATAACATGGATCTTATGCAGGCTTGATATAGAGCATCCCATATAATGTCACATACATATGTTTTGCTAAATTCTAGGTAATTTGCTATTTTTTTCTTTTATTCTTTCTATTTAAAAAAACACACTTTGTTATAAAGGCCAACTCTTTGGAATGAGGATGGGGAAGGCTACAGGGACAAATCTAATGGATGTTCAAACAAAAGATATCAATAAAAATCTATGACAAAGAACCACTCCGGATTAAAGCATCTCTTGGTATCCGTGCCTTTGTGACATAGAGGTGGGAAAGCAATCTGATTATGTCTGAATGAGAGTCTGCTTCTTCCTATAAAACATCTGGACCTCTTCAGTTCCTCTGAGCAGCTCTGTTTTGTGGGGTGGAACCCAGATAGCTATTCACCAAACAAGGAAGAGGATGATCCCTGGCATAATGTGGACAGGAGACACAGACAGTAGCTTTCTTTCAGTGGATTATGGATTCCTCTCACCCTCTCGCTGTGGCTCAAGGCCAATGCTCCTCTCCACAGGCTGAATCATGCATAGATCTTTATCCTGCAGAGGCCGAGCTGTAGCTTTCTCTCTCTAGACTATGATCCAGATCTGTCCTTGCTTACCTCCTTCCTTGACGCTCTCCTTTCTCATGGGTATCTAAACTGAAGCACTTTCTTTTGAGTGAATTAAAACATGCCAATTAAAAAGATGCTTCTTTAAGCATCCTCTGTCTAGTCTCTCACTTCTATGGAAATCTCTAAGTTCCAAAATGCAGTTATAAGAGATTAATATAAACCCTTTAGTTGTGGTCTATATTACTGCATATGAGATCCAGTTCACCTCATCCCAGCCAACGTCAGTAAAATGCATTCTTCTTGTTATATTCTTAGAAGGCCAAAGGGAATATTTGTTAGGTCTTGCGCAGCTGTAAAGGAGGAGGGGAACTGATTCTCTTCCTAATCTCTTTCCAGTATTTGTTAGAACTGTGCCTTAGCAGTTCAGGGTTTGTGTGGGAATGGAGCATGGGGAGAAGTTACTCTTGAGCAAATCTATATAATTATAAAAGAAAGTCAATTTTAGATTATAAATTAATCCTAATTTTCCATAAGTCAACCTTTTACTGCTTCTCATGAGAGTACATATCCTGAATTATTTTAATAAAGTTTTAATCACATTTTACATAGATGGTGACCCATGCAGAATTATGAGACCTACCCTAGCCATATAACATCTCACAACAAGTACATCAAAGTTATGCCACACAAAGATCATTTAAAAGAACTGGTTTGGTTTTGTTTGCTTTTTTTATCCTAGAGAAGAGAAGGCTCGGGATGAGGAGAGATGAAAAGTATCTTCAAGTATATGAAGAACTGTCATGTGAATACATATTAGGTCTGTGCAGCTCCAAAGTTTGATGCCATCAAACAATGCCACATGCAAATATCTGGATAGATGCAAGTGTTTGGAGGACTCCACCTTCTTTAGGCAATTCTTTTTCTGCTCTGACTCCACATTAGACACTGGCAAATGGGTCACCTTGCTTTTTATTTCACTTTAGAATAAGAACCACAAAGTTATCAAACAAGATTATCTATGTTATCATCTATTAAGGAACCTTGTAGGATCAAAATGTATATGAAGGGGACACTTCATTTTAGAACAGCTTTAAGGGTACATTTTTGTCTGTGGACATCAATCAGGGATGAGAACTAGAAGAAACGGGTGAATTTTGCAAAAAGATTTCAACTCAATGAATAGGAAAGACCTTCCTAACAAGTCTCTTCAATAGTGCTCCCACTTGGGGCTTTTTGGCTCCCTTGGGAAATAGTCACCACCACCATCATCACCACCACCTTTATCACCACCACCGTCATCACCTCCACCACCACCACCCACCTCCCTAGCCACTGGAGGTCTTCAAGCAAAGGATGGACCACAACTTGTGGTGGATACTGAGGAGTCAACCCTCGTTCACATACAGGATAGATTAGATGGCCTTTGAGATCTCTTCCACTGGAGAGGCTATGATTTATCCTCATGTACCCTCTGCCTCAGCCAAGTTGAGCTATTAACCATACTACAGTCATACCAATTGCTCACTCTTCTCCATGTCTTTAAGTCTTTCTTCCACTTGGGATGACCTAGACCTCTTTCAAACTCCTCCTCATCTCTTCAAGCCCAGCTCAAAAATCACCTTTCTCCAGGAAATCTTCTCTTCTTTATGTATGTGTCATGTCTATTACTACTAGACTATAAGCAGCATGAGGCCAGACACTATGCTTCCTCAACTTTGTATCTCATCTATTGCCTTACTCAATGTTCCTCACAAGTAGGCACCGAAACTTTAGTTTTAAGTGAAGGAAAATGAACCTTTTACCTTTAAAATGCTAAAGAAAGGGTTAGGATCTCCCCCAATCTTTGCTGCACAACATAAATTCTGCTTGTGCTCCAAGTGTTTGTTCCATTTGGGCTGACCATCTCCACTTTTTAAATGTACCATTTTCATTTTAACTTTTCCAAGGCTCAGATCCTGTCCAATGTAGCTTTTTTTTTTTTTAAATCTCTGCAGAAAAGTTTTATTGGCAATAGATGTGCTAAATAGCTCTCATTTCAGCCACTTTCTGTCTTTAGGATGACAGATATTGAACGCAGAGTTAGGCTAATAGAAAGCTGTTTTCATTTTTTATTATATTTATTACAGAAAGCTCCCTCTTTAACTAGAGTGCATGACTTTGTTCTTGGATAAAATGCAACCTAATTGAATTGACTTAACCATGGCAGCTTAAAGAAAATGTGATTTACAGCAGAGGCAAAATGCTTTCTGTGTATTTCCAAAAAGAAATCTTTAAACAATAAACTATTTTCAAATTACATTTTTTAAGTATAGAGAAAAGCTTCCTTCTTCCTTTTTGCCACACTTGCAATTGCATATCACCCTTTTCTCTTCTAACTTTTGATATGCCTGCTAATAATCTAATTTTTCTGCTTATTTGTTTAAACTACTACCATTACCACCACTACCACCACCACCATTACTACTGTTCCCACTGCCACCATTACTACTACTGCTACTGCTGCTGCTACTTGTACCAATAGTACTACTACCATGACAGTGGTTACTACTATGACTGCTACCACTACTATAAATACTACTACTAGTATCACTACCGCTACTGTTGCAACTACTGCTGCTGCTACCACTACTACTATTTCACATTTACTACTTCTGTTATTGTTGCTGCTGTTGCTATTAAAACTACTCATACTTTTTTGAGTTTTACAGTTTAGAAAGCATTTTACTCATAGCTACTCTAAGACAGGGAACATATGAGATACTTCTTATTAAGAAGAAAGTCTCAGGGGAAGCTAGGTGGTGCAGTAGATAGGGCTCCAGCGTTGGAGTCAGGAGGACCTGAGTTCAAATCCAGCCTCAGACACTTGACACTTACTAGCTGTGTGACCCTGGGTAAGTCATTTAACCCCAATTGCCTCACCAAAAAGCTAAAAAAAAAGTCTTAGGGCTCAGTTTTGCTCTATAATCAACTTGTCAATTAAATGCAAAACACATTTATTAGGTGACCATTGAAGGAATGATACAAAGTCAACTTGACTCTCGCCCTTGTTGGCTTCTTGTAGTCTAATAGGTGACTATTATAACATTCATAAAAAGCCAGAATACATTGAAAAGATGGAGGCCACCCAAAGGGAGATACTTGAATTTCCATTTTTCATTCCTCCAAAATTATCACTCCATCATTCACCCTTTTCTTTTTTCTAGTCACAAAAGAAGAAAAAAGCCTGATTCCTCACTAAAACCTCTTGAACTCAATGAGGTTAAAATTTTTAGCTGTTTAGTAATCTGTTCTGTTATGACAAATAGGGCATAACATTCATCTTTTAAATATCTGTGTATTTTATATGTATACATATCTGTATGTGAAAGAGAAATAAACAAGAAATATTCGAAGAGTGAACAATTAGAAGATAAAGATTATTTTTTAACTTGCAAAAGATTAGGACCACATTCAGAATCTCTACTGATATCTAGATCAGTAGCTACATCTATTATCTCTTCATATACATGTATAATCATACTATCATTCATAAATGCATATATATGTATATTTAAATGACAATGTTTGTTCATTTAAATGAAATTCATTAAATTGACTTATAATATTTGGGGTTTAATTTAAATATCTTAATTTTATATCGGTATTTGGCCTTTTGCCAGCCACACCCAGACAACGGGTTTAGTCCAGTCACTACTGTAAAGCTACAACTTCTTGGGTAGCAGCTAAAATTTATATCCTGTTCTTCTTCAAATTATTTTTTCTTGATTTTAGAATTTTCCACAGAATAGAAGGATACATATATAAAATTCATCATAATCATGTAAAAGTATATTTAAAATCACACAGAAATTACTTTAAAAACATCTCTAAGGACTTTGGTCCTGTGAAAGAAATATTTCCAAGTTTCTAGGATCTGTGACAGTCTATCAATGCACATTGCAATCCCTCTATCAACTTTCAGACATAGTTTCATGAGTTTAAAAAAAAAACGGCATTACTGTTGACCTGGTGGATTGGTTGTCCTTCGTTCTCAAAGGGGAACAAAATGACATCACTATGCTAGAGTCAAGTTTCAGTGTGTTTGGCTGTGGCTAATCAGACCAATATGAGCTCAGAATGCTCTACCACAGGTCAGGCACAAATAGTCCGTGTGAACATTTGGGTGGACATTTTATTTTGTGTTTTGACTGTAGAGTGGGATCACCACCTGTTGCAGTAATCAGGCCAGGGCTGGGTAAGCAGGCAATTTTTAGGGCACCTTTTCTAGCCCCTTCCTCACACCAGGAGGTGCACAGTGTGATACTTAAAGGGCTGCTCTGACACCCACTGCTGCTTCCACTGAGAAGACGACCCTGTGGCCTGGGATGCTTGTGTGCAGGGTGGTGACTACAGCTGTCATTATATCCACACCGGCTGCTTTGTCACTTGCTTGTCACCATAGGACTTTGAGATAGGTAAAAATGGTAAAATGGTGTACGTGATGCCTTTTGATTCATGCATAAATTGGAGTTGCACGACGTCATTGTTCTCACTCTGACTCCTTTAGAGTCATCACAGTCTGGTGGCAGGACAGAGTCAAGATGACTGGTGATGGCTCAGGACACAGTGGATGACCTTGGCTCTTCGATGTTTAAGCAAGCCCTAAGAGCTCCATAGCACCTGCTTCAAGCTCCTTCATGGCCGTTGGAACAAATTGTTCTCATCTACCCATTCCACTGGGGGAAGTCTTCACATGCTTGGTGTAGATACTCACTCACTCACCAATGGATTTGAGACCCCTCAGTCATGCTCAACCTGGTTTAGCCCATCTGTCAAAATGGTTTGCTAGGGTGTGGCCACTGAGGCCACTACAGCTTCTTGGAGCTACAGGTGAGAGTTAGGGGCAACAGATGAACACCAAAGGTGGAAAGCAGCCCTGAAGAAGGCTCAACAGCTTTCACAGCAGAGGTACTGGACTTCCCTGAAAACACATACACCCCATACACCCTACCTTTTAGTGATGGGCTTCTCTGAACCTATGGTCTTTGCTGATTTCCCTCATGAAAAGGAAAAAGACCCCATCTGGTCCTACATCTATGATATTAGAAATTTACTATACCAGGGCAGTGAGGTGGCGCAGTGGATAGAGCGCCGGCCCTGAAGTCAGGAGGACCTGAGTTTAAATCCGGCCTCAGACCAAACTCTTGACACTTACTAGCTGTGTGACCCTGGGCAAGTCACTTAACACCAAATGCCTAAAATAAAAAAAAAGAAATTGATTATACTGAGATAGAGAGAACATTGAGTAAGGCAAGAGGAGAGATAAAAAATTTAAAAAGACAGTGTGTAGTCTTCACTAAATTTGTGGTCGATCACATAACAACTTATTAGCTAAATAACAGTGCTTCCCTGACCCTCATTTAAATGTGGCATAGAGTAATTGATGTCTTCTAGGTAAGCTATGCTTGATCCTTCTATTGGAAGTACATGATTAATTTCATAAGGCAATTTATTCATCATTTGAACATGAACCTTGAGAAGAGTATAGTCAGGGCTGGGACTTTCAACTATTATTCGACCAATAATTTTGTTCCATCTATGAAACTTAACCAGAATTATCTGGAAGGTCTTCAGAATTGGCTTTCTAATTTCTAATTCTAATTTACCGGAGCCTGTGACCACAGACTCTTTTTTCTACAGTAACTTTTGGTAGGAATAGATACTTTTTCATTGTTTAAATGCATTAATTATCCGAATGATCCAAAGATCACTGTATGCAATCTATGCCTAACTTCTCTCCAGTGTTATTCTTATTTATCTCTTCTAAAATCATTGGCAATGATACATATACAATTTCCTGAATATTGTCTTCTTGATCTTTCCACTTCATGTATGGTTTTCAATGCATCACCTAGGCTATCCATCCCTTGTCCTTACTATATGATTGACCCACTTACTTTTCTAGTCATACATCTCTTTTATGTCATCCTTTTTGTGTGCACAATTCATTATCCATAGAATCTGGAAAACTATTTATGTCCAGTGACCTTTGGATGGCCTATATTCTTGATTACTTAGAGATTGTGGCACTGCATGATTTACAGTCATATAATTCTGGAATAATATCAATGTTAAGAATATGAGCTTTTGACTCTGGGAGAAACTTAGGGTCAATGAAAGTACTATGCAGTTTCCCAAATATAGTCCAGTTTACATTCTTCTTATTTAATTCCTAACTTGGTTTACTATGTCCAATATGTCTATAATGATGCACCAGCTCTTTAGGCTGTCCATCAAAATGCATATGATTGCTCAGACAATAGACGTTCTTTATATCCTTGGTTTTAACTATATGTATAGATACGGCTGTGATCTTCACAATGATTTTGCATCTAATTTAGAAATTTGAACAGTGCTCCAGGGCGCGATGCTGTCAAACAATGTCACATGCAAAAATCCCAATTTATGCAAGCATCTGGAAGACTCAACCTTCTTTAGGGAATTCCCCTTCCATTTTGACTCTGTGTTAGACACTGGCAAATATGTTTCCCTGCTTTTATATTTCACTTTATAATAAAATCCAGAATATTATCAAACAAGGTCATCTATGTTGTGTCTATCAAAAAGCATTGTAGAATCAAAAGGTATGTTCAGGGTACACTTTATTTTAGAAAAGTTTTAAGGGTATGTTTTCCTCCATAGAATCAAATGCTTTTTTAAGTCAATAAATAAATAGCACACTGGCTTCCTATGTATACTATACCTTTCAGTCAAAGGTATGACTGCAAAGATAGGGTCTGCTGTAGTATACAATTTGATAAACCGTGACTGTTTTCCTTCTCCTATTTTCATCAAGGATGCCTACACTATGCACTTAAACTATTCTAAAAGGATTTTGTGGGAATGTAAAAGTAGGCTTATACATCAGTACTTACTGATTTCCACTTATCTTTTTGTAGTATCAATGTTTGTAATTTTTTTTCATTCAGTTCTTTTCAATTTGGTCTCATAATATCTTCCAGATTTTGGTGGTGGGGATTTCCTTGGTCTTTTCTGCTCTCCTGTTTCTTTCCTTCAGTGCCATTTCTACTTCATGCCTCAAATCAAAGACTGTTAAGTCAGAGTCCAAATGTGATGGCTCTACTGTCCAAGGGTCATGGATATAGAGCCTGAAGGGGTCCTAAAGGCCACTGATCATTGAGTCCAACTGTCTTATTTTGTGGTTGAGACAAATGAGGCTACAAGAGATTAAATGACTTGTGCAGGGTCACACAGGTGGTGCTAACAGGGGAGGATTCAAATCGTGGTCTTTCTGACCAACACTCTATTTCCTACACTTCAATGTTATTGACATAGAAATAATTTGCAATAGAACATTGACAGATTCTTGTCCACTTTCCATCTTGTTTTCTACCTTCTGGTTACAATCTCAACTGTTATCAGAGAGTTCTGGTTTTATCTTTTCCCAAAACCTAACCTTCTTCCTAATTTACCTTTGCTGTTAAGGGCCTTATCATTTTCCTAGTCATCCAGGCTCAAAACCTAGGTGCTACCCTGATCTCCTCCTCATCCCCCACCACTACCCCATCCAATCTGTTGCCAAGTCTGGTCAATTTTACCTTCCTAACATCACTTGTATGTGCCTCCTTCTTCCCCTCATATTGACACAACACTGGAACAGATCCTCATTACCTCATGCCTAAAATGTTCCAGTAACTTTCTATCTGGTTTCTCTGACTAAAGCCTCTCTCTACTCCATTCAGTTACCGAAGCGATTTTCCTTAAGTGCAAGTCTATTCATCCCATTCCTCTATTTAATAAATTTCAGTGGGTCCCCATCGCCTCCAGGATAAAAGAGAAAATCCTCTGCTTGGCTTTTAAAATCCTTCATAACCTTGACTCTTCTTACCTTTTCAGTTTTCTTATACCTTACTCCCCCTCCCTCCCCTCCACATTCCCTATGAGCCAATGACTCCTTCCTGTTACTCCCATATGACTTTCTATCCCCTGACTCCATGCATATTCACTGGCAGTAAAACTTGCTAGGACTCTCTCCCTCCTCACCTCTGCTTCCTGCCTTTTTCTGGTTTCTTTTGAATCCCAGCTGATATTCCATTTTCTGTAAGAAAGCTTTTCTAGTCATCCTCAATGTTAGTTCCTTTCCTCTGGGATTATGTTCAATATTTCATGTGTATATTTTGTTTATATATAGTTGGTTGCATCTTGTCTTTTCCATTAGATGTAAGCCTCTTGAGGGCAGAGACTATCTTTTGCCTTTCTCCTAGCACTTAGCATTGTGCCTGGCACATAGTAGGCACTTAATAAATGTTTGTTTATTTGACTGAATGAATTTGGCACTCTGAATCAAAACTCCAAACTTATTTACTTATATATGATCTGGGCACCTCTCCAATCTTTCTTCAGGAAGAAATATGGGAGGAATTAGATATGACAATAGCTAAGAACAGCACAAAAATGCAATCGACAATATCTAAACAGAAAAGGAATGACTACTTACCAAGGTGGCCATCTTTTCCGAATCAACTATTTGTTTATAGTTACACCATTGACTTTAGAGCAAAGATATTGTCGATTGCATTTTTGTGCTGTTCTTAGCTATTGTCATATCTAATTCCTCCCAAATTTCTTCCTGAAGAAAGAATTAATGACATATAGATGTGAAGCTTATACGTAGTCGATAATTCTTTGGCATCCTTCACTTCTTAATTCTGAAACTTATTTTCTAAGATTGGAGAGGCAGCCCAGCCTGGCTCAGAGGATAGAGAACTGTCCCCAAAGGTAGAAGATTTTCATTTGAGTCCTGTCTCTGAAACATTCCCTGTGTGACCCTCAACAAATTACTTCACCTCTCAGCTCTCTAGGCAAATCTCTAAGACTGAGCTGTAGAGAAGGGGCTGACCTGCAATGGTAGATGAAGTTCTTACCTGGGAGCTCCCTACAGGAAAGAAATTCCAGGTACAGTCCCAGTTTTCTAACTCCCCCCCCCCATTTTCCCCATGCCTACCATTGAAACTGCTGATTAGTATATGTTGATTTAATTTAGAGGAACTTAATGCATTATTCCTAATTGTTCTCCACATCCTTATCCTCTATAATAGGTATTGGCATTTGGCTACAATTATCTTCATGAGATTAGCTAGACTGCACTATAGAGTGTTGGGGTGGGAGTCAGGAGGACTCATGTCCTAGAGTTGAAATTGGCCCTCAGATACTTACTAGCTGTGTGTGACCATGGGAAAGTCACTTAACCCTTTTTGCCTCAGTTTCCTCATCTGTAAAATGAGCTGGAGAAGGAAATGGCAAACCACTCCAGGATCTTTGCCAAGAAAACCCCAAATGGGGTCATGAAGAGTCAGACATGACTGACAAACTCAATAACAACAACCTTCATGGAGATATTTTTGTTGATGACTGTGTGTTACATGAAATATTTTTGCTGACTTTGCATACACAGTAAAGCTAACTCTTTTATTTATTTTTCTCTACACTGTAGACCTATGAATTATTTTCTATTATTTCATCCATTAACTTCCTAATAATAACAATAAATGGACATTTATATAGAGTATACTTTGTGCCAGGCACCGTGTTATATTATCTCATTTGATCCTCTCAACAATTATGGGGGGTAGGTGCTATTATTGTCATCCCCATTTTACAGATGAGGAAGCTGAGGCAAAGAGAGGTTAAGTGACTTCCCCTGGGTCAACCAGGTAGTAGGTACCTAAGGCCATATTTGAGATCAGCCTTCCCAACTCCAGGCCCAGCACTCTATCTACTATGCCATATTTCATATAGCCTAACGAGGCTATCAAGACTGATATTTTTTATTTCCTTCCGTATTACATAAAAGGTTGGTCACCGAACATCTCACATTTAAAATATTAATACTGTTAATGTTAGCATTTATAGACAGACTAAAAAGTGTGATTCTAAATACCTTCTTCACTATTTTATATCTCTGACACTTAGAAGTATAAAGGGGTCACATCGGATAGTATCATTTTGTAATTTGTTGTTTTTTCATGAGTTTCCATGGGAAGATAATTTATCATTCGGTGGACAGGTTTTGAGTCTTGAATCTCTTTATTCTTAACTAGCCAGGCCCTCAGAAGGCAGGTATAAAGTCTGTCACTGTGAATGTACTTGAACATAGAATCTATTATCGCACGAACCTAACTGGCCTTGCCTTGAAGAATCCAAGGTCACCTCAAACCACAATGACACATTGAAATAGGACTTTTGTGGAGAGGGATCAATAATTTTTATTGAATAATGAAGAGATTCAGGGATAGTGATCAGCAAGGAAAGTTAATTGTTCATGAATTTTGGGATCATATATTTAGAGCTGAGTGTGACCTTCTACATAAAATACATCAACATCTTGATTTTACAGATGAGCCACTGAAGCCTGGGCAAAGAAAGTCATTAGTTTTACATCATGCAAGTAGTAAGAAGGAGAGCTTGCATTTGGGTTTTAATCTTCTGCAGGCAAACACACTGGAGAGCATTCATTATTGTGTAACATATCCATTACATTATGGTGACTTGATTCAACTTGTGATTGAATAAAAGTAGAAGACATTACCCTAAAGAGAAGGCTAGTAAACATCTAGAAAAAGAAATGGTGATCACAAAGCCTCATTATGGCTTTATCTAATAAAGCACTTTCCATACTAATAACATTTCCTTATTTTATAAGATTTCTAGACTGGTAGATAAGGGAAATGGTATAGATATGATTTACCCGGATTTAGTGGAGGAAAATCTTGATAAAGTCTCTTGGGTACAATGGATAGAGTACCAGCTAGGTTGTATAGTAGATGGAGTCAGGAAGAACTGAGTTCAAATCTGGCATCACTTACTGTGTGACCCGCAAGTCACTTAACCCTATTCGCCTCAGTTTCTCATTTGTAAAAATGAGCTAGAAAAGGAAATGGCAAACCGTTCCAGTATTTTTGCCAAGAAAACCCCAAAAGTGGTCATGAAGAGTCAGACACATCTGAAAATGACTAAACAATATTTCTCATGTTATTTTATGGAAAAGATGGAGAGTTATGGGCTAGATGGAAGCATAACTAGTACAATTCAGAGCTGGTTGAATGGTAGGACTCAAGATTGTCATAGCATCAAATGACAAAAGATTTAGAATTAGAATGAACCATAAATGCTATCTAGTCCAAATCTCTCATTCTATATGGGATAACATTGATACCCAGAGAAGTTAAATGATTTGTTCAAGGTCACTCAGGTTGCCAGTAGTGGAGATAAAATTCAAATTCAGATCTTCTGATTGAAATCCAGTTCTACTTCCAGTATCAAACACTGTCTACCTAACTAATGGGTCAATATCAGTTTGGATGGAAGTTCCTCCGTGAATGTTTGCTCCTACTTGTGTTAAGGTTTTTTTAAGTCAGTGATGTGGATAAAGGTATAGATGTATGATTATCAAATCTGCATAATGTACAAAGCAGCAAGGGATCACTTATACAAAGAATGGCAGAGCCAGCACCCCAAAACAATCTTGATAGGGTAAAACATTAGGTTAAATTCAGTAAGATGAAATACATATACATGTACATATACATATACACATAATATTATGTATTAATATATAATACTTAATTATCCATAATAATGTATACTGTAAGGGTAAAACAGAATAAAACATCAGGTCAAATCCATTAAGATGAAATATATATTATATATAACACAGCATAACATATAAAATTATATATTATATATTCTATTATATGGCATATTATATATAACATAATATAAATTTGTACATAATTAGTATAATATACAATATAAAGTATAGCATAATGTATTATAAGTTTTATACTGTGATAAAAACAAATATAAAATATTTAATGGATTGGGTTTAGCTAGACAGCAGCATGCATGGCACAGATATGGAGCTTTTAGGGGACTGCAAGCTCAACGTTAATTTAGTGTTCTAACATACGTGTGTGTGTGTGTGTGTGTGTTTGTGTTTGTTAAAGCAGATGAGAAATTGAGCTGTATTAAAAAGCCTGCTATCTAGAAATCAGGAAGCAATGGTCCCAGTAGAGTCTGCCTAGTCAGAGTACACCTAGCCTACTGTGTTCATTTCAGGATGGAAATTGATAAAGTAAAGAAATCTAGAGAAAAGTAATCAAATGAGTCAGACATCAAGATTACATTATATCAGCTGGAGGAAGTGGTAATGTTTAGTCTTGCAAAAAGAAGACTTTGCAGGGAGGGACATGTTGGCTCTCGTGAAGTATCTCAAGGGCTCTCAGACAGAAGGGGCACTAGATGTATTATGCCTGAGAGTAGAAAGCAGAACTAGGAGCAATGAGAGGCAGTTAGAAAGGCATCTATTCTGAACACTTAGAGCTTTCCCCAAGTAGAATGGGCGACTTTGGGAAGGAGGAAGTTCTCCCTCTTTACAAGTCTTTAAGCAAAAACTTGTTGATCCAGACCAGCTGGATACGTTATAGATTCTTGATCATTTATTAGCTTCGTTTGTTTGTTTTAACCAGTTAGTTTCTGAGAACCTTTCCAAATCTGCCTCACTAAAATTCTAAGCTTTTCTGTCTATTTGTCTCTATGTATCTTGGGCAAAGACTGCACATAGACAATAAGCTGGTTTCCAAATCAGAGAAAGAGATCAAATAGAAAATCGCATTTAGGAAATTTCAAAGATTCCAATCTTCTTGCTACTGCAAAAGCCAATCTCTAACATCAATTTTTTTTCTGTATAATATTTTATGCTTACAAACTACATTATCTCAGTCACCAAAATTACAAGTAACAACAACAAAAATTTATGTAGCACTGGTTTGCAAAGCACCTTCATCACGAAAAGACTGTGAGAGAGGAAACAAAAGTGCTGTTTTTTCATGTTCATAGATGGGGAAGCTGAGAATCTGAGAGGTTCAGTGATTTGCCCATGTTCACAGAGCTAGTTAGTTATGAGTAGATTTGAGTCCAGGTGTCGTGATTCCAAGTCCAGCTTTTTAATCCATTAGGTGTTACTGAATTTAATCCAAAGGCAAAACAAAGATCTTTGGAGGGTGAGAAGCAAGAAGAAGCATGTAACTAGCAAAGTCTTCTGTATGAATGACAGCATGGACCAGATATCAAGGTATCATGTGTGAGTAGAAAAAGGAGGAGCTTGGTGCATATCAAAAATGTGACACACAGGGGGGCAGAGTGAAAGCAGTTACTTGCTTGAGCTCTCCCCCAAACCCCTCCAAATGCTCATAAAAAATGGCTCTAAACAAATTCTGAAGCAGCAGAACCCACAAAAAGACAGAGTGAAACAAATTTCCAGCCTAAGACAACCTGGATGATTGATCAGAAAGGTGTATCGCGCCGGGCTGGGAGCGTAGCGAAGCACGGGTGCTCAGGCCGCAGCAAACCTGGAGTAGGCCTCAGAGGACTGAATCTCGGGCAGCTGTGGAGGTTTCCAGACTCCTCAATCCACGAATGCCAAAGACAACTTAGAAGGTCAGTGGGAAAAGTCTGTTTCTGTCCGTGGTCAGAGAGGAAGGTGGGGTCTCAGCTCCATTCCCCAAGAGCGTGGCCCGGGGGGGGCAGCTGCTTCCTGAGCTTCCCGCCCACAGACTGAGGGGGAATCCAGTGGCTGATCAGAGAGGGACTGCAGGGATCTCTTTGCCAGTGCTGAGGCAGGAATCTCTTGCTTTGCCCGTGTGTGGATCTGGGTCACAGTTCTGGGAGGCAGTGCTAGGGTGAGGAGGAGCGCTGGCATGGTGGAGCTTGTAGTGGCTGTGGAGAGGAACCCCTCCTCACAGTTATGGGACAGAAAGGAATACTTGTGGTCACAGGCCAGGAAAGGAGTAAACACCTCGCCCCTTATCATACCACCTTGGAAGAACTGAAAATTTACAGGTCCCTACAAGTATCTCTGAAAACAGCTACACAAACCCCTGAAGCTTGGGACAGTACACTCTCCACATTGGAAGCAGACTCTTACCTTAACAAAGAGTTTAAAACTCAAGTAATTGGCTGGGATCATGAGCAAGCAGCACAAAAAGAGTCAGACTATATTATCTTACTTTGGTGAAAAGAAGATCAAAATATACAACCAGAAGAAGACAACAAAATCAAAGCTCCTACATCCAAAGCCTCCAAGAAAAATATGAATCAGTCCCAGGCCTTGGAAGAGCTCAAAAGGGATTTGAGAAGCAAGTAAGGGAAGAAGAGGAAAAACTGGGAAGAGAAATGAGAGTGATGCAAGAAAATCATGAAAAACAAGTCAACAGCTTGCTAAAGGAGACCCAAAAAAATACTGAAGAAAATAACACCTTAAAAACAGCTAACCCAAATGGCAAAAGAGTCCAAAAAGCCAATGAGGAGAAAAATGCCCTAAAAAGAAAAATTGGCCAAATGGAAAAGGAAGTCCAAAATTACTGAAGAAAATACTTCCTTAAAAATTAGAATAGAGCAATTAGAAGACAGTGACTTTATGAGAAATCAAGACACTGTAAAACAAATCCAAAAGAATGAAAAATTAGAAAACAATGTGAAATATCTCATTGGAAAAACAACTGACCTGGAAAATAGATCCAGGAGAGAGAATTTAAAAATTATTGGACTATCTGAAAGCCATGATCAAAAAAAGAGCCTAGACATCATCTTTCAAGAAATTATCAAGGAAAACTGCCCTGATATAGTAGAACCAGAGGGCAAAATAGAAATTGAAAGAATCCACAGATCTCCTCCTGAAAGAGATCCCCAAAGGAAAACTCCTAGGAATATTGTAGCCAAATTCCAGAGTTCCCAGGTCAAGGAGAAAATATTACAAGCTGCCAGAAGGAAACAATTCAAGTACTGTGGAAACACAATCAGGATAACACAAGATTTAGCAGCTTCTACATTAAAGGACCGCAGGGCATGGAATATAATATTCCGGAGGGCAAAGGAGATAGGATTACAACCAAGAATCACCTACCCAGCAAAACTGAGTATAATCCTTCAGGGGAAAAAATGGTCATTCAGTGAAATAGAGGACTTTCAAGCATTCCTGATGAAAAGACCAGAGCTAAACAGAAAATTTGACTTTCAAATACAGGACTCAGTGGAACATGAAGAGGTAAACAGGAAAGAGAAATCATAAGAGACTTATTAAGATTGAACTGTTTACATTCCTGCATGGAAAGATGATATTTGTAACTCATGAGAATTTGTCAGTATTAGGGTAGTTGAAGGAAAAAAATTGTATGTATGTATATATACATAGATAGAGGGCACAGGGTGAGTTGAAGATTAAGGGGTCATATCTGGAGAATAAAATTAAGGGATGAGAGAGGATGATACTCGGAGAAGAAAGGGAGAGGTAGAATGGGGTAAATTATCTCAGAAAAAAAAACAGAAAAGAAAAGTCTCTCAAGTGGAGGGGAAACAGGGGAAGGTGAGAGGGAATGAGGAATCTTATTCTCATAGGATTTGGCTTAAGGAAGAACAACATACACATTCAATTGGGTATGGAAATCTGTCTTACCCTACAGGAAAATAGGGGGAGAAGGGGACAAGAGAGCAGGGGGTGATAGAGAGGAGGGCAGATTGGGAAAGAGGGTAATCAGAAGCAAATACTTCTGAGGAGGGACAGGGTCAAAAGAATAGAATAAATGGGAGGGCAGGATAGGATTAAGGGAAATAGAGTTAGTTTTTCACAACATGTCTACTAAGGAAGTGTTTTGCATAACTGCACATGTACAACCTATATTGAGTCACTTGCCTTTTCAATGAGGGTGGGTGGGGAGGGAGGAAGGGAGAAAATTTGGAACTCAAAGTTTTAAAAACACATGTTTTAAAAAAAAAGTTTTCACATGCAACTGTGAAATAAGAAATACAGGAAATGGGGTACAGAAGTCTATCCTGCTCTACAGGAAAATAGAAGGGGAAGGGGATAAGAGAAGGAGGGGGAGAGTAGAAGAGAAGGCAGACCAGGGGAAGGGGTATTCAGAGTGCATGCCATCTTGGGGTGGGGGGAGGGGTGAGAAATTTGGAACTCAAAAACTTGTGGAAGTGAATATTGAAAACTAAAAATAAATAAATTCATATTAAAAACATTTAAAAAAAATAAAGGAAATACAAAAAAAATGTGACAACCCCCCCCCAAATATTGTAGTAGCCTAAGATGTTTTAAGAACCAGGAAAATCCTCAAGTATTTAGGCAGATCCTCTAAAGTAGAGAAGTGGAAAGATGTGGGCAGGAATCACACAAGCTGAGAAGCTGTGGAAGGGTGTCACCTGCTCCAGAGGAAGGCATATTTCTACCTGCAGCATCAAATATATCACACTGCCAAAGTGATGATCAAGATAAGGGAGGTATGACAGGAGTGTTACTAACATCTTAGCTGCTTAGAAGCTCAAAATAAACCATTTTTAACACAAAATAGCATCTAAACACCTACTATGTGCCAGGTACTGTTCTAAGTAAGCACTATCAAAGCACCAGCTCTCACAGGCGGCCATAGAGGGCTTAATCTTCCATGCCCTCCATTCTAGCACTTCTAAAAGCCTGACACAGTGTGGGAAGGAGCACCACTTCAGTCTTCTTTCTTTTCTCCCAAGGTAATTTTTTTTTCCCTTTCAAATCAAAAAAGGCTTTTCTTATTTCAGAGAGACTGAAGCTACTCCGTTCTTAGACAGCACACAATGGTAAGGCACTTTCTCATTTACAATCTCTTCTTTCTCTGAGCATGTATCCACTGGCTTTTCAAAGAGCAAGGCTTTTTTGGTTTATTCTTCTTTTCCCAGAAATTTCCTAATAACAGCTTATGGTATTAGAACCCACATCATAGCTGTCCAAAGTCAAACTGTCCTTCATTCTGCTACAATGCTATTTCCAATGAATCGGGTTTTTTTTTTTCCTTTTTTCCCCTCAGATTTAATTCACTTTTCAGGAGATAATGATCATGAGGCTCCTGTAGCAATGTGGTCTAGATATTTGTCTAAGTGAGTCCGTTACACAGAACAGGTATTTTATATTAGGAATATTTAGTGGGAGTTCTGAGTTGTTCCAAATGACTGCAAAGGGCATAAGTTAATATGCTGAAAAGTGAGGTATTGAAAAAACCCTGCATTTGCTCCCATCCCCTTGCCTAAGGGCACCTAGTTTTCATGTTGTACTTTTTATTTTAATGAATGGGTTATTCATTCAGGCCATGATCCTAGTCGTCAGGTACAGGTTCGACTAAAATTGAATTTGTGGTGCCTGGCTAAATATAAAACAGGCAAAGCCAGCAACTAGAGGTCTCGGTGTTACGATTATCTTCATCTAAATTTCTTCACATAGTGACATGGCTTATATCTTGAGGGAGAAATTTGTATGCCATCAAATATCTTTGATGACATCTCTAAGGATCTGACAAAACAGATCCCTGGTGCTGCCTGAGAATATGTGCTTTAAGATCATAACTATTTGGGGTCAACTGTGTTTTAATTAGTCTGTTAATTATCTCAGAGAAGTGTCAGGATTGTAAAATTAAACTTGCTGAGGTGTTTTATTTTAGTATCTTACTTGACATTGTACCTGGGCCTATGAATAGTGCCAATCTAAGTACTCTGAGCTTTAATATGATTCCTTCTATAGAAAGAGAGCTAGATTTGCATTCAGATGACCTGGGTTTAAATCCTCCCTATAAGGCCTTGAACAATTCATTGAACTTCTCTGCTATCTTTTTGCCTCATCTCTATGGGTTGAACTATATGATCCCTAAAACTCTAAGTCTAGTATCCTCACTCCCACCAAAAGATACATTTTCCAGTGGGTTTATGTCATGCCATTTTCTTTTTCTCCTATGTAGTTATTCAGAACATTTTGTAGACACTTTAGCGGCAATATAGAAATAGTCTAGAAATAACTTCACACCAAGATGCCAGGTTGTACTTTCTTCTGCTGCTGGAGTACCTCCAATATATCTAGATTATCTCTTACAGTATTTTATACAAGTCATTGTTGGTAATAGGCTATAGCTTTCTTACCCATTCTAGCCCACACACCTACCAAGTATCTTTCTTTCCAGTGACTTTGAGATGATAAGTAGCAGGTAATAATGGCTAGGGATCTGGAAATGGAGTCAGGAGACATGGTCACAAATTCTATTTCAGTCATTAACTAACTTTATTATCTGTGTGCCTCTATTTCTTTATCTGTGAAATGGGAATAATAGTACTTTCATAAAAAAAATTTAAAAATAGTACGCTCATTATCAGTCTGCTATGTTGGGAGGGCAAGTCCAAGAATTTCACAGGAAGAAAGATATAGATGAGGTGTAATCTGCATGGTTGGAAGGTTCACAGAATACATTTCAGAACGTGGTCATCTTGGTGATCAGAAGGATAGGACCCTCCAATTTAACTGGTATAAGGAACTTATAAGGAAATGATTAGGAAACTCCGTTTACCTGCAATTAAGTGTCCTAGAAAGTTGCCTAGTGCACTGAGAGGTTCTTATTTGCCTAGGTTTATGGAGCCAGTATGTCAGAGACTTGACCTAGTCTTCTGGGTTCAGAGGATAGGTCTCTACCATTTTACACTGCCACAGTCAGAAATCATCCCTTGTATTGTCCTAATCAGATAACCAGTCCTTCCATCTTATGAAAAGAAAGTTTGGTACAAACTTTGGTGCAAAGTTGGTGCAAAAAACATGGCACAGGTGGCACAATGGATGGAGAGCCAGACATGGACTCATGAAGATCTGAGTTCAAATCTGCACCTAGACACTAGCTGTGTGACCTTCAGTAAATCTTTGTCTTCCTCATCTGTAAAATAAGGACAGCAATAGCACCTACTTCCCAGGGTTTTGTGAGGATAAAATGAGATAATGTTTGTAAAGTACTTTGCAAAAAAACACCATAGAAATACTATTGTTATTATTGCTATTTACATGTAAGTATGTATTTCCAAAGAAGCAGGGGAAAGGATTTACTGACCTTTCTCCTTACAAGCCAAAGAATATATACTATGAAAAGAAGGGCCCCTCCCCTTCCCAGTGTGTGGGATCCCTTTGTACTAAATCCATACGCTAGATTCAGAATACTGAAGTCTGATAGTAAATACTGGTGATTAAAGAGAGCCAAGTTTCACATGGATATGTGGTCTGATTGACATCAGCACCACATCTCTTTGTTCCCCAAACCCAAAGTTAAAAAGTTGTTGTTGTTGTTTTTTAAATCACAGCTGTAAAGTGATGTTTGATATGACTTTTGTGAAGAAACGTCAGTAATTTTTCCCCCTTGATTTTTCATCTTGCAAAAAGGTATCCCTGGCTGGGCTAAGGCTGAGCCAACAGAAACTCTACATGGGACTCTCCCAAGCTAGAAAGGCTTTGAAAACAAACTGTTGATGGAGGGGATTGTCTATCATCGGAGAACCAAGTCTCCTAAATCTAGAGGGCTCATGGCCATGTTGGGTGCAGCATGGTGAGTATTTCAGTGACATCAGCATTTAATGGACATAACACAGAGACATTATAATCTTCACTGACAAAGAAAACACCCATGCTGATCCTTGAAATATTGAAGTAATATCAATGAAGTTTTTGGATCAGGGGTGGTTCTTACCTTCAGGACGGTAAATCCCATTCCTACCAGTACTATACCTGCAGCTTCTCACCTCCTGCCCTCCCCTGGTGTCTATCTAGAGAGATTTTGTGAGACATGTAGGAGCTAAAAGGCACTGAAATCACTATTATTTAGATGTGAGGATTATAGGATCCTGGTATCACATATTAAGGGCTTGAAGAGCTCTTAATGGTCAACTTCTCCAGTACCTTTGTCTTATAAATAAGGAAAGTAGGGGGCAGCTAGGTGGGGCAGTGGATAGAGCATTGGCCCTGAAGTCAGGAGGAGCTGAGTTCAAATGCCTCAGACACTTAACACTTACTTACTAGCTGTGTGACCTTGGGAAAGTCACTTAATCCTATTGCCTAGCCAAAAAAATAAATAAGTAAATAAATAAGGAAAGTCAGGCCCAGAGAGGTCACATGATTAAGGTCTTACAGGTACTAAAGGGAGTCAGGTAGGATTTGAACCTAATTCTTCTGATTCTAAAGCTAGAAGTCTTTCCATTGAACTAAGCAAATAAACACACACACACACACACACACACACACACACACACAAATGGGGGGGGAGGAGAGACCCAGACACATTTTTAGAAGCACCCTGGAAATTATCACCCAAATTCCTTATTCACTTCCTTTCTATACAATGAACTTGATTACAGTCAAACTGTCAAGGTTAAAGATGAAGAATTCAATCCATTAGATTCATAGGAACATTAGAAATGGTGTAAGTGGATCAAGCCAACAATTTATCTCATCCATTCTGACAATGATATCAAATGTTTTCAAAGCACCTGCCTGCCTCAAAACTAAGCATGCCAATACATGAATGAGTGGATTGATAGATAAATAAGGAGGTTTTTAAAACCTTTGAAATTTTTCAAACATATTCATATGTTTATGTTATCACTGCTTCTCTTATAATCTCAGAATTTTAGAAATGAAAGTTTCCTTAGAGGTAACAGAATGCAACTGCCTCATTTTGCAGAGCAGAATAAGACTACTTTCCATGTCGTATGTGTGCAGGTCTAGTCTTCCCCAAAAGGCTCTTATTTCCTTGAGCACAGAGGCCATGTCTTCTAGCAAATAAGATTACGTGGGGCAAGAAATGTAAAGCCTTTTCATACTTTACAGTGTTATATGAATACCAGCTATGATTCTTACCATTCTTAATATCATCATACAGCTTTCCTATCCTCTTGTATCCTGCTCTACTTGAATGTAAATAATCATTTAGTAATTAATATTCAACGAAGGAAGGAAGTCAAATTCATGATAAGATTGCACTGAAATACCTATAATTTCTTTTAATAGTCAATCATGGTCATGCCTTCTAAGAAAGTTTTATCAAACTTTTCTTTACCTATTGACTTTTCACTCTGCTCTACATCTTGGAAGTAATGAGTTTTGATAGTTTTACTCCTCATTCTTTAGATCAGTATTTCTTTCATTTGTTCTGCCACTTACAAATTTTGAGGGTTGTCCCCTAATCCAACTATTCTGGAATTTGCTGAACATGTCCACGTTCACCTTTTTTATACCTTTCTTGACATAGAATCACAGATTTAGAACTAGAAGGCACCTTAAGAACCATCAAGTCCATTTTTTCGGGTTAGGAAAATGAGACGTAGAGAGTTTAAGTGACTTATTAGTCACGTCATGTCTGAGGCAGGATTTGAATCTGGGTCACCCATACTCCATACCAATAGACCCTGTTGTCTGAAGCCATACAGATCTACTCAGACTGAAAACACTTGCTTGTTTGGCATCTCAAATGTAAGCATCTAAATGGACAGCCAAACTGTTTTTTTTTTTTTCATGTAGCTTAATCACTGCCCTCTCATCTATTAGAAACCCATTCTTCTTCAATATCTAGACTTGGAAGACCAGGTAATTTAATGTCAAGTGACCTGAACATCTTGACCATACAAAGTTCTGAGAGAATTATAACTCTCCATTAGGCTTTCTGGTATTACAGCTAGACTGTCTGTGAAGCAGTAGCCCTGTTTCTAAAACCTGGACTGTTTTTAGTTAATAATATTAGCCAACACATAAATATTTAAGGTTTATCCTATATATGCATTATGTCAAGGGGAAAGAATTTGGAAAGGTCAGTAAGTGTATCAATCATGCCATGACAAGAGGTCCTGCTGTTGGAGAGGGACACTAAAGAGCAGAATTAATCAATATTCTGGAGAGGGAGGTAGCTCTTAGATAGTAGGGGGTAGAGTCACGGACCTGGCAGAGTAAAAGCTTCCTGAGGAAGGTTTGTAAGAAATGAAAAGTCTCTTGTATTTTTTTTTCCTTCCTACAAATTTAAAATTTGTATTGACAGGACATGTACCAAGTCTTTCTCTTAAGGAATTAAAAGTTGCTTCACTTAATCTCACCACATTCCTGTGAGCCATTAATGACATGGATCATTCTTAGTACAGTAAGGGGGAAACTAAGTATTGGATCCATTAAGTTTGGGTCACATTAGAAGTCACTGGTGACATCCCTGGGTGTTATTCAGGGTTTCTGATGTCTAGTTCCATTTCCTTTCCCTAAAGCTACATTGACTCCATGGACAAATTACAATATGCTATCAACTTAACTTCATCTGGACACCCTCTCATTACACAGCGATGATTAATGCTCAATCAGCATAACATTACTTCTTTCATAGTGACATGAATCCTAGGCGTACTGTTTCTGACAGTCCAGTATTACCACATCACTAACACATTTCAGAATTCCATTGATCCTTTCTTACTCTTGACTAAAGTTGGCCAGAGCAAGTTAACAAATCCAAACCACCAAATGGAGACAGGATATCAAGGACGATCCTTATATGACAGAGTCATTCGAGGGCTGAAACTTTTTATTCAAACAACAAATACACAAGCCAACCACTAATTAGAAGATAACCTGAGGAAAATTTTTTCCCGAGGTTTTACTTACTTTCTCCTTTCCATTTCAAATCGACTGAGTAACTTCCGCAGACCACCATTCTTAAATCCCTGAAAGTGTGCGGCTGGAGCGCCTACTGTGATGACATCATATAATGCATCTGGAATAGAAACGGTCAAGAGTTGGAATTGGCTCTTATGTACATCAGGGCACATTGCCTGCAGAGTGACAACTACACCGTAGGAAGCCTGAGAAATTAAGTTGTTTAATTTACTAGGAATGACTATGAACCCCTGTCTCAAGGGGGCAAAAGGAGCTAATCAATCTTCCCATACAGCCACCTGTCCGCCTAAACAACTTATAATATTTCCCTGATTTATAGCTGCATCTTAATTACACACTGCTGTGCAGAACAATATGCTCCCCTTTACCTCTACCTTCTTGCTGAGACACCACTTAAATTGGTCTTTTGTGTATTTCCTTTTATTGAGTCTTATGTTGTCTAATTTGCAATCACATTGAAATTCAACGACAATGAACCATCTTTCAAAAAAAAGTTTTAGGAAAAAAAGTACTGAAAATTAATGCATCTGGGCCCACATAAAAGAGTGTCATCACTCCTTCTATATAGCAGTTGTATGGCTCTATATCCTGAAATTCCTATATTATCTAGACTATCTAAATGTCCTTTCAACATTTCCTTATCTAACTTAAAGAATGAATCCGAAATGGTTCTGGATCTTTTTCCAATAAGAGTCAGTGCTTTAACAATATGAAATGGGGGGTGGGGAGGAAGGAACCATCAATACTCAATACATTCACATTGACATTCAATCCCCTGATCTAGAAAGTGATTCATTTTTACATACATTTAGTCTATGGCTCCCAAACCTGTCATCTATTTTTCATTCTGATAAAAAATAGCCCCTGAAGGAAGGAGACTGCACAAATGGCCTGCTGTAAATAAACAAGCTACTTGAGGAGCCTGATTTCAGGGCAGATCCATTATCAACAGATTTTAATGTTGATACATGGATAGTGCTTTCAGATCTCATTTGCTGAGAAAATAGAAATCATTTCATCAATCTCAGGTGTATATCAGAATATCTGCATAGCTCTTCGATGCTGAGGCATCTGAAAACTTTCCCAACAACAAATGACTTTGTGGGAAGAGGTTTTGGTAACTCAGATAGCAAAATTCCAAGAAGTGTAGCATTATCAGTCTGTCCATCATGTATTTACAGAAGACATCTCTCTAGAAAAGTTTATTCAACTCAAAGGTTCAGAGATTTTTCAAGATGAAGAAAAGGACTCATCATAGAATCATAGAGTTTTAGGAACTAAAGAGAGCTTAAAAATAACATAGTCCAATCCCCCTCCATCTGTTTACTTGTGGAATCCTGTCCTCCCGACCAAGCATCAATCATCCCACTGCAATGTTAGCTTGTTAGGTCCTTGAAGGCAGGGACTCTTATTTTTTCTTTTGGTTTTATTTATCTTCATATCCTGAATATTTAACACAGTATCTCACACCTAGCAGGTGCTAATAAATGTTCAATTAGACTGTACAGCTAAAGAAACCCAAATCCAGAGGAGTTAAATGACTTCTTAGGGGTCAATTTGCTAATTAATGGCAGAAATGGGAGTAGAACCCAAGTCCCCTGTAACACATTGTTCCCACTAAAACAAAGGCATAATTGAAAATAATTTTCTCACAACTGTCAACTTTGGGGACTGAAAAGGAAGATGATGCTCTAAAGATAAAACATCCTCTAAAGATAAAACATTTCCTGTACTCAAATCAATTGAATGCAAAAAATAACTGAGCATGAGATTAGAAGGCAATATCATGCATTTTGACTTGAAGCCTCATCTCAGGGGCGTGGATGATCCCTTTGTATGTTCTACTGAGTAGCACTTGAACTTCTGATTTCTGAGGGCCTAACACTCAACCAATCTGCTCCAATCAGTACTGCCACACCACCTTCTGTCAAGCACAGCTCAGTATCTCTTGAGTCTCTTGCTCCTAGGTGTGACGGTAGCCAAAGGAGCCAGTGGTAATTGGTATTGATCTCAGAGACCAAACCAACTGTTTGGTTACACATCAAGTCAGATAGAACTGCGATAACCCCGCTGATATTAGCCTGCTCTACTCTGGTTGAATGTCAATAAGCTAAAATTGAGTAGATATGTTCACAGAAAAAAAGACGTGAAAAGGTCCAAAAATGTTTGAGAGTAATTTTGTGCACAACCTGTCTTTAAGCTAATACACACCGTAAATGGTAAAGGAAGTTAATGTTGTGATATTATCTTAATTATCCTGTTATTATTTAGATATTATGGCTTTCCTCCTTATTTTTACCTTATTCTTTCATGATTTCTTTTGACTTCCTTCTCTTCTCTCCTTCCCTCACTCTCTCTATTCTTCTGTTTCAATTCTCTATGATTGTCTCATAACTATAGTCCCTAGTCTTTTTTTAAAGTAAAACTTTCTATATTTTTAATTACAAATACAAATAATGTTAACACTTATTTTTAAAAAAAATTTTGAAATCTAAATTCTTTCCTTCCCTTTCTCCCTTCGACCCTTCTTGAGAAGGCAAGAATTTGATATAAATTATGTATGTGCAGTCATGCCAAACATCCTTCCCTATTAACCATGTTAAAGAAAAAGAAGCACATATTAAAGAAAACACATGTTTAAAAAAATGGAAGAAAAATAAAGTTTTTTTTTTCCAAAGTATGCTTAGATTGCATCTATGAGTTCTTTCTCTGGAGATGGATAGCATTTTTCATCATAAGTTCCTTGGAATTTGTCTTGTATCATTGTATTGCTAATACAATTTTTACTTAGTTATTCACAGTTGATCATTGTATGATTATACAATTGTACCACATTATATGATATTACTTTTACTGTGTGCAATTTTCCCTGGTTCTGCTTACTTCACTTTGCATCAGATCATAACAGTCTTCCCAGGTTTTTCAGAAATAATCCTGCTCATCATTTCTTACAGTATAATAGTATCCCAACATAATCCTATGCCACAACTTGTTCAGCCATCCCCTGACTGATGGGCATTCCCTCAATTTCCAATTCTTTGGCACTACACAAAAACGTACCATAAATATTTTTGTTCATATATATTCTTCTCCCTGTTCCTTTTTTAATATCTTTGGTACACAAACCTAGTAGTGGTATTGTTATGTCAAAGGGTAAGCACAGTTTTATAGCCCTTTTGGGCATAGTTCCAAATTGCTCTCCAGAACAGGTAGATCAGGTCACTTCTCCACTAACAATGCATTAGTGTCCCAACCTGGTCTTTTTTTTTGTAACATTATATATATTAAGAGTATGATTTTCATTTTAGGGTATTTCCTAATTTGTACTTTCATCCTCACTTCCTCTGATGCATAATGTGTCTGCCCTTATCATTCACCTCCAGAAATAAACAACTTATTCCCTACTTTTTCATCTGTTTTTCCTATCCTCAACCTCCAAGCTTAGTATAATTTACTCAGCATGCATTTATTAAGTCTCTAAGAATTAACATGTATTCTTCTAGCTTCAACAGGATTTCTTAGCATTAGTACCTTTTTTTCCTACAATTATGGCTCCAAAATTTCTTCCTGACAGACACACATTATGTACATATATACATACGTACACACACACTTCCCCACACACATGTAGGAAGAAATGTGCTCACACAGCTGCATATGCATAAAACACCACAAACACAAATATTCTAAGACATTAGATTATATATCCTCATCAATGTGAATATTTGCTCCAACTATACAAATTGCAATGCACCCATATACTCCCATACACGTCCTCCCCTAAATTTGCCACTGGATTTTTATTCATTATGCTGAATTGAAGGTTCTTGTCACTTTCTCCTGACAGTATGAAGATATTAATGAGTACATAGACTGTCCATTGGTTCTTCTTTGCCTATTCAATATGACTGGATCATCCTTTTACAGGGGAGATATTTCCATTGCTTTAAAAGCACCCTTTACTATTTCTCTTGTGTAATTCCTTACATATTCATAAAGTGTTATACCCTGATTATGCCTATTTGTTATGTCTTGCACCTTGATAATAACTATCACATCCTACCACATGACTCCCCTTTGAGTTTTAGCTCTTAGGAGAGTAGTATCCCATTACTCACAGCCATATAAAATTGCCATTACTTACATACATGATTTCCCTAGGGTTGAGAATTTTGAATAGGATAATTTCTGAAGAAAAAAAGTTTTGGATGAGCCAAATGGCAAAGGAGAGTGTGTTAAGATGAGCATAAGAAGGCTACAGGCAATCTGAAGTGATGCCCTATCAATTAGAGAAATATAAATTAAAACAATTCTGAGGTACCACCTCTCACTTATCAGATTAGCTAACATGACAGAAAAGGAAAATTATAAATACTGGAGGAGATGTGGGGGGAATATGCACTCTTGTTGGAGTTGTGAACTGGTCCAGCTGTTCTAGAGAACAATGTACAACTATGCCCATAAAACTGTGCACTCTTTGACCCAGCAATATCACTACTAGATCTGTATGCCAAACAGATGAAAGAAAAAAGAATGGGACTTACACACAAAATTATTTATAGCAGCTTCTTTTATAGTAGCAAAGAATTAGAAATTAAGGGGATGCCCGTCAAATGGGGAATAACTAAAGTAGTTGTGACATATGATTGTGATAGAATACTACTGTGCTTTAATAAATGATGAGGGTGGTTTTAGAAAAACCTTGGAAGACTTATATGAACTCATGCAATGAGAAGTTAATAGAATCAGGAGAACAATGTACAAAGTAACAACAACACTGTATGATCATCAGCTGTGAATTCTCAAAAATACAATGATCTAAGACTATTCTGGAGGCCTTACAATGAAAAATGCTATTTAGCTCCAGAAAAACAACAGATGGATGATCCAAGAGCCATACTGTATGATGATCAACCATGAAAGACTTAGCTACTCCGATCAATACAATGGTCCAAGACATTTCTGCAGGACCCATGATGAAAAAAAATGTCATCTACTTCCAGAGAGAGAACTGATGAACTCTGAGTGCAGACTGAAGCATACTTTTTGCTCATTATTTCTGTGTGTGTGTGTGTGTGTGTGTGTGTGTGCGTGTTTTCTTTTGCAACATGGCTAATATGGATATATGTTTTACATAATTTCACATGTATAATCTATAACATATTGTTTACCTTCTCAAGGGGTAAGAAAGGAATGGGAAGGAGGCATCTGGAAATCAGTTTTTTAAATGAATATTAAAAATGTTTTAAAAATATAATTGGGAAATATTTAATGAAATAAAACATTTTAAAAAAGGAAAAAATTGTAATGATGCTCTATGTGCCTAATAGATATCACTGAAGAAATGCATGATCAGAAAATCATTGAATGTTAGAACTACAAAGAAATTTAAAAATAACATCTCTCAACCTCTGACTTTACAGACAAGGAAACTAGAGTTTGCTAATGTAGTAAGATTAAGGAATAACAGATTCAATAGCACAAGAGCTCCTCAGGTATATCCAAAACACAAAAAATCCTAGAGGAAGGATTCTAGCAAATGGAATAGATCCCCTATGGAGCATGTGTGGACAAAAATTGCAGAGGATAAAGAAAATACATAAATGGTTTGTAATCTATTTTGTTAGGCTAAGCATACCTCTGCAGATGAGCATAGAAACAAAAAATAGGAAGGAAATGAGGGGATTTCTATATTTATTTTTTTAAAAATTCAGAGAAAGCAGCATTACATATGATTTTTTACTTCCCTACTCCCCATATATAGGTTGCACAGTGTATAAAGCATTGGGCCTAGTGTCAGGGAAACATGAGTTCAAATCCCACATCACAAACTTTGCTAGCTGTGTGACCCTGGGCAAGTCTTTCAACCTATGTCCACCTCTATTTCCTCATCTGTAAAATAAGATTAATAGCAGCATTTACTTCCCAAGGCTGACGTGAGGATCAAATGAAATAACCCTTGTAAAATGCTCACCACGCACCTGGACCAAAGCAGGTAATTAATACATGCTTGTTTCCTTCTTTCCTTCCAAAAAAAACTCACTATGGTTAATTCCAGAAATATTGAGAATAGTCAGAAATGTGAATATTCCAAATACTCATCTTTTCTTTCTATTTTTCACAAAATTGACCTGAACCTTGGGAATCACCAAAAATAAAATCAGATGAAAAAGATACCTAATGAAATACAAATCATGAGAAGCATTTCATCTCTGGTTCCCTACTAGAATTATTTATTCTTTACTGAAGAACTGGAAGCATATGGGCAGATTTTCAGTTTAGTGCCCAGGGATTTCACTTTTTGATGGAGTATGAAGGGATGGAGTATGAAGAGCCAAAGAACTTGTGTCTAAATTTAAGCCATCCTTAGTAGAAACAATCAGTTGTAGCAATGTGAATGCACTATCCAGAACGTAAGGTAAGATTCAAAATATATTTTAAATCATAGTTTTATGTTTCATTAATTGCTCCTTAAAATGACTGCAAACTTCCCTGTGAAACAAAGGTCTAACTTTTTAATGCCTATATCACATAGCTCTAAGTCATGGAATACTACAATATTTGAAGAGTGAACGATGAATATCACTCACAAGACAACAGAAAAGGATATGATGGGCATTGGAGGGCTACAACATATGACAAATAAGGGCCCTGTCATCAAATAAATGTATTACTGAAAAACAATGCATGCTGGTCTCCTGGAGAGAGTGAGGGATATGTGATGGATGGCCTATATACTCCAGTGGTATCAATCAGAGGGAGGAAGGAAAGAATGGAAAGAGAGAAGCAAGGAGGAGGGGAGAAGGAAGAAAGGAAGTAAAGAAGAAAGGAAAGAAGAAAAGAAGGAACGAAGGAAGGTTCCCTACATGTTTTTCCCCTACTACATTATACTACTTCTCATCACATCACAGATCTCATAATACCATTTTGCATTTGCAAAGCAATTCAAGTCCACTCAACAAACATTTAAGTATCTAATATGTCTAGGTACTGGATGGTTTATAGAGCACTTTATGATATCTTATTTCATTTAAGCTTGACAACAACACTGTCAAGAAGGTATAGCAAGTATTTCCATCCCCATTTTGTAGGAAGGGACTCAACTGAGGATGAGTAAGAAGCCAAAGTCAGCCTGCTCAAAACTTGAACTAACATCCTCCTATGCTTGGTACAGTGCTCCTATCCCCTGTGCAATCCTCCTTCTTATAACATTGACCTTGATAGGTCATCATACATTTACAACACATATAAGTACCAAGAAAGTATGCTGCTATGGCACCACAAATATCCCTATGATATAATATTCTCAGCTGACATCAAACCTAATGCAACTCTAAGGATTTTGAGAAATGGATATGCGTGTGTGTGTGTGTTTTCCATTTGTCAAAGATCTACGGTGGGAGCATGTTCTAATGCAAATACTTCAACACAGCGGGTACCCTATGAACAATTGTTACATTCCATTAACTAATGAAAAAGAGTGAAAAATTAACTCAATTGTCTAGGGGTTTTCTCTGCTAACTGGATGTGATTTCATTTGTCACTATGAGCCATGACACCATTAGTTCTGCTGTGTGAAAGGAGAGTTCTCCTAGATTTACCTACCAGGACTTTAACCTCTAGGTTGAGCTTTGGTAAATATATGTGCTGTCTTTGGCAGGACTGTTCCTCCAAACACAAGGAAGGAGTGCAATTCATCACATGGAGAAAGACAAAGTGATTTACCGATAGTTTAAAAGGCAAATCTTAAACTACTTTCATATAACTCACCAATGAAATGCTAAGACTAGACTAATGTGACCTTCAGAGTCACCTTGTATGACAGATTCTTTAATTTTGCTAAATGTTAGGATTAGTAGACGTCACATAGAAAATTAGATGACAATTCAATATAGCTTTGAGTTAGACAAATTGTGAGTAATCTATATATGGCTAGACAATAAGTTAGAAAATGAAAATTTCATCAAACTACTTGGTAAAATACAGATCCTCCCCTATGACCATACTCTACACTAACCCCAGCCTTCTACTCACTACAACATGTAATTACTTTATGACTTTAGGTTCACAGATTTAGCACTGAACACGTTGGGATTCATGTTTATTTTTAAACTGACACTCCTTGTATTTCCCCCCATAAAAAGCACCCTGTTGCTAAATTATATCATTCAAGATAACCAGATTAAAATGTTTTTTTCTATATATCAAGATAATGCATTTTCAAAAAGCTAAGCATATTATTAAATGTTTCATTGAACACTATGTAAGTAGATCTTACATATTGAGGAACTTCTAGAGTAAATACAGTCTAATGTATAATTCAGTACCTTTCTCACTAATCCTTAACAGTTTAAGCTTCCTAGAATTTCACTTTTTTTCCCCTTTATGACTTCAAAGAGAAAAACACATTCTCCCTTCATCTTTTTTGCTTTGTTGTCAGTATCCTTAGGTTTTTCAGTCTGCTCAATTCCTCTGCTTTACCTACCATCATCAAAGACCCTCACATCTTCCTTATCTGTTCTACAGGTGAGGAAATGAGAGATGTTGCTTACAGTTTCCAAACTAATTAGAGGAGCATTATTGCATGAGTTCAATAAATCATAATTGACAATGTAAACCAATTTATTGCTCTTTTGAGATGATACTTATAATTTCTTTTGTAAGATTTTAGATTTGTCTTGCAATTTTTCAGCTTTCAGTTCATAGTTTCTATTGCATGTAACAGAAAGATAAAAAATAAATTAGGATTCACAGTTTCATGGGTTATCTCTAACAGCTGACTAAAATATTTTCCCAAAATACGTAAGTGATTTTTCCACTCTGCTTATAAAGAAGAATGAAATGTCCCCTTTCCTTTCCCTTAGCTTTCCTGCTATAAAAAGAGCTAATTCAGTATAATTTTACAGAGAAGAAATCTGAAGTCCAGATTTGACTTAAATGATTTGTCCAAGGTCACACAGTAAGTGCTGAAGTCAAAAAGAGAACTTATGCTTTCTGACCCCAAATTTAATTCTAAGTTCAGATATTAGGGGAGATTAGTTCAGAGACTACCTATAGCCTACAACAGGACAGGAGAAAAACCATTCCTAGGAAACCACAAACTAAAGGAAACAGGCCTTTTCTTTTTTTGGACAATTCTTTCAACCTAAAATAAATTTTATTACTTCAGGTTCTAAGAACCAGTGTGTGAATTTATATCTGTCAGGAGCAGCTCTCTCTCCCCTCTGATAATACCACTAGCGTGGGGCAGGCACTTGTCACTTCACTCCTGAGTTGTTGCAATACCCTGCTGATTGGTCTCCATAAGGTGCAAGTCTGAGTCCTCCCCTGCATCCCTCGGGCCCCACACGCACTCAATAAACTCTAGTGGCTCTCTGTCAGCTCCAGGGTCAAACAGAAAATCCTCTGTTTGGCCTTCAAAGCCTTTCATATCCTGTCCCTTTCCCCCTCTCCCATAACTTTCCAATCTTCTTATACCTCACAACCCAGTAAATACTCTGACATTTGCCTCTTTATTTTTTTAGTCTTTTTTCAGCAGTGTCCAATTCTTCATTACCCCATTTAGGGTTTTCTGAGCAAAAATACTGGAGTGGTTTGCCATTCCCTTTTCCAGCTCATTTGACAGATAAGGAAACTGAGGCAAACAAGGTAAATGACTTGCCCAGGGTCATACGGTTAATAAGTATCTGAGGTCATATTTGAACTCCAGGTCCAGTGCTTTATCCATTGAGCCACCTAGCTGTCTTTGGTATTATCATTCCTTAACTGAAAAACATATACAGAACAATATAGCAGAAAGAAGGTTGAATTTGGAGTCGAAGTCAGAGGACATCAGAGCTCTGCTACTTATTACCCCCCTGACCTTGGTCGTTTTGGCTTTTGGAGAAGTAGTTTCACTATCAGTAAGAGAGGATTTGACTTACTGCGATCTAATGTCCCTTCTGGCTTGAAATTTGATCCCTCCCAACTTTAATCTTATTCAGATTCTAAATAAATTCTACAAAGGCATCCATATACTCTCTTTCATTGATCTTTACATACATATATGTATGTGTGTATATATGTATGTGTGTGTGTGTATGTGTATATGTATATGTATATATGGGGGGAAAGAGGGTCTAGAATGTTCTGTCCTTCACCTACTTCTGCAGATTTATTCCATTACTCCCCTTAACATATTTCTAAATCCCAGTCAAATAGGACTATAAGCTGTTCCCTGAATGCCACAAACTCCTAACTCCATGTCTTTGAAAAAGTGATAACCTTCGTGAGTGGGATGAACTCTTTCTTCATCTCTACCTCTTAGTATCCCCACCTTCCTTCAGGGGTTAGCTCAAGGACCACTTACAGGGAGCCTTTCTTGATTCTAGTCTCCTATCCAAACTGTAGGGCTTTTTTGCTCCTCAAATAATCTTCTAATCATTTACTTGTACTTATATTTCCCCTCGGAGACTACAGGTTCCTTGAGAGCAGAGATGTGTTTTGTTTTGGTCTTTGTGACTAAGTGCTTTACACATAGTAGGCACATAGTATATGTAGGTACACATTTTGAATCAGTTAGGATTTACTGATTTGGGGGGCAGAGTTTCAAATTGCATTCTGGAATGTCTGGACTACCGCAGCAATGTGCCTTGTTTTCCCAAATTTGTCAGGGACATTTCAAGCATATCTAAAAGTTCTTTTTTTTCCATTAAATTGAATAAGTTAAATTAAATTTCACATCATTGAACTCTTGCTTTAAATTGGCATCAACATCTTTATGCATAGAATTTAATCTATTCCTATTTTACACTATTTTTATAAGTAGTTTATTTTTGCTTAGAAGCAACAAATCTTGATCTTTTGTTGTCCTTGAAAAGATTTAGATTTAATTGAATTGTCTGAGAATGCATGCCTTCTAGGCCAAGTCTTAATCCTCTTAAGTCAAAGGGCCAGCATGTTTCTCCTCTCAGGAATGACACAGTAGAAGACAGCAGAATGCCTTATGTATACCGAGATGAGTGGACTGTGACCACCTCAGCACATCCTCCCAGCGGTGAGGATGGACACTGGTTTGTCGACTTTCTTGCTGCATCACAGGGCAGATGTTGTCACTAGATCTTTGGTGCCTCACGTGGGGGCAGGGGGCAGGGTCCTGGGACGCCGAATGAGCCCAATAGGAGTCTTTCTCTAACTGAAGCCTGATGACTTCCCGACTCTCCCATTTGCTACTGTTAGTGCTACATGAAGGAATGGGGGAGAATCCAGCATTCTTGTGAGCCCAGCTGTTCAGGGCCCATGCTCTGCTCAGTGCACAAGGCCTGGCAGCTTCTGTACAGTCTCCCAGGGTCTCATTTGCCTGGCCTGATACTCTCCATCCTATTCCAGCTGGCCATGTTTTTAAATCTATCGCTTCAAGAGCTTACACTCTCACTAGAATAATAGTACATCCTCACATGTACTGCTTCAAGGCCTTCTCACTCCTTTAGCTTAATCATGTCAAAGGAGATGATTCTATCTCAGTGAACCACAAAATGCATTAACAACGCTATATCCCTCACGCGTTCCTCTGGGAAACATACTTTACCTTTCAATTGGGGGCTGTGAACATGCATTCTTTGAAAATGCAGGTTTATTGGAATGAATTCTAATATCTTCTCTCCTTTGCTGCAGCTTGATCTGAAGGAAGACCCTGGAAAAGAAACTATTTTAAGTACCATTAAGTACAGTTCCACATCTGCTTAAGCCAATGAGAGACAAACACATCTATATAACACTGTTCTTCATTTTTTTTAAGCCTGTGCAATGATGAAAGCCTAGAAATCCTAATAACCACACCTCTGCTTTCAGCCACAGAATTATATTTGACTCACAAGACAAATAAATTTTGTGAGGTTTGCTTTAGGTAGTAGGCATAATGCTTAGTGTAAAATAAGACCAGCATGTGCTAGGATTTATGTCCAATTTAACCTATACAAATATTTAAAGATCTACAGAAACAGATAACATACGTTTACATGTTCTAAAGGCACAGAAAATGAGAGAAAGCACAACTAATTTATAATTGTATAATTAGATAACAGCAGAGTTTTCCCTTCCTATGGTTAGTCAATGGTAACAGCAGAAAAGTTTTGAGGGAGAAAACATTCATAGTAATAATAGAACAAAATGAAAAAAATGTTATAAAATCATATTTATTTAGATATACACTAGTTTACAAAGCAGCATAGGATTTGTAAGATCAAAACATAATGTAGTTAGAGCCAGAGATGACTTTAGAATCCATCTAGTTAAACCTTATATTTAATTGATGAAAAAAGCCCATCATAGTTTGCCCATATATACATATACAAAGTAAATAACTGAAGTAGGCCTTGACCCTTATCTTAGAATTCCCATGCTTTTTACATCACACTATTCTGTGTATATGTACACACACACACATACACACACACACACATACACACACACACACACACACACACACACATACACACACACACATACACATATACCCCAAACCCAATTTCTGCATGCACATGTTTAAAAGTTATATCTGGTAATACATTGATCATTTTTTCAAAAAGAAAATGTAAGGGGAAAATAAAAATTACTAACATTTGTTGAAAGTGCTTTTGAAGCATTCTGCAAAGGCCTTTGTTTACAATAACCTATGACCAAGTAGTATAAGAATATCTGAGGTAGCCTAGTTATCATAACTTCATTTCACAGATTCGGAAACAGGCTCAGGATTTCAAGGGTCGCATAGTTTTAATTTTTAAAACTAGGATTATTCTAATTCAAGTATCCTGATTCTAAGCCTGGGACATCTTCACATCAGCTTCTCAGAACAATTCCTACTTTCCTTCAGACCTCAGCTTAAGTTTCTTCTCATACAGTAAAGCTTTCCTATTCCCTAAAATTATTTATGTTTTCTGCCTCCTGAAACTGCTTTGTATAACTTTGAACACACTCTGTATTTACTTATTAGTATAGGAGCTCTGTACCCAGGACAGAATGTAAGTTTCTTGAGGATAAGGGCTGGTTGGGTGTTGCCTTTGAATCCCGAGGGCCCAGCAAAGTTGCCACTTAATCAATATCTGTTGAAATAAATTGAATTTCATGCTCACCAGATAGTAACTTAGAATTTGCAGTGAAAAAGGGTAAGACCTCACCTAAAAGCTGAGGAAAAGATGAGAAGCATTGATAATTAATCTTAATGGGAGATAATCAGGACTTGGTATCAGAAGCTATGACAATTAATCCTATTAATATATCGTTTTGTTTTAAGAAGGTAATTATATAAAAATAATAGTTAGTTAATATTAATTAGCACAAGCAATTAATACTAATAGTACTTGCCAGCTAATAATGCCACTCAGATTCTGCAAGTTGTCTTTCTACTAGTGAGCTAAAAATGTTCTGTGCTCTTAAGATGATATATGGCTGATTACTTTTACCTTGATTTCTAGAATCAGAGGATGTTAGAACTAAAATGAACTTTAGAAGTAATCTAGTTAACCTATCCCTGCTTCTAGAGAGAAGGGATCTAGGGGGCATAGAAGTGAAATGGCTTGCCCCATGGTCACAAAGCTAGTTAGTGATAGGACTTCATAGGATCCAGGGACAGTGTTGAAGAATAGTCTGAGTTCACCTGTTTCTGTTGGATAATGAAAATCTACTGCTCTCCAGAATCCTGTGAGGAGACTCCAGATCTCCCTTAGCTGTCAATTAAGCTCCCACACAAGACTATAAGCCATCGCAGTCAGAAAGCACAGACACTTTTTTTCCCTCGCCTTCCCCTTCTCTTTCTTCTGTAGTCATTCATACTGTTTCTGACTTCCTACCACATGTGAGCTGTCATTCCACTGACTAAACAGTGAGACTAGTTGCAAACCTGTTTGCTTCCCAAGTTCTGTCAGAATGTCCTGGTACGTGTTCACCATTTGTTCACAGTGAGCAAGAACGTTTTTGCGTAGATTGTCCCAGTGTGGTGCGAGCTCACCAAGATCCTTTAGCTCCTGGTTTCTATTACAGAAGGGGAGGTAAAAGAAAATATTCTTTTCATTAAGAAACAAACTCCTAGAACAAAACAAAACAAATAAACAGACAAAAAACTAGGAAAAACGAATTAGTGAGAGATAGAAAACACTCAACATTGACTTAATACTCAATTTTTCGTCCTTTCTATTGAAGCAGCAATTGGATGGAATTAATATTGCAATGGTATTACTATCAATTCCACCCAGAACTCAGTTTCTGAAGTAGGAAATGGGACAAATACTTGGTGATCCATGAGTTCTTAGTTACTGGCTTCAACCCTATCATGAATCCACATTTGATCCATATCTAGAGTCAGCTAGGTGGCATCACGGATGGAAGACTGAAGAGACCAAGGGTTAGAATAATGTTCCAGATACTTGCTACCCCCAATGACTCTGATTAAATCTCTTAACTTCTCTTAACTTCCTCTCAGTTTCCTTATCTGAAAAATGAGGATAATAATAACTGTAACTTATGCACGTTTATTCTGAAGACCAAAAATCACTATGTGTATAGAACATTTAAAGCACTAGTTAAATATTCCTAACTATCATTATCATCATCATCATCATCATTATTATTACATATAGCATTTATTTAGGGCTTTCAGTTCTCTGATTTTGTCCCTTATTTTACAAAATATTGAAAATACTTTTAAAAGAGAGAGATGGAGGTATGTGTGGAAAAGTGGGCCAGTACCAAAATGAGAGGAAGAGAAAACAGAAAACCTCTGGGCTCCATTGCACCTATAGAATGGCATGAGATCTAAATGAAGGCCATAGCATGTGATTGGCCCCCTGATAGAAAATTCACTGAAAGATGTGGACGAGCACACAGGAGGATGAGAAGCATGGATAAGTTTGGATCTGTACCACTGGAAGGCACACTTACATGAATGACTTCACAGAGCCACTGACTTGCATGTGTGGTCTACATTAAAGTAGTGTGAACTCATACTTGTAGCCTCAGCACAAAGAGCTTAAGTAATGCTACCAAGAGGTACAATCTGTCTTATCTCCATCTTTTAGCCAGGACTGTGGGCATGCTTGTTTGAGGCACAGGACAAAGAACGCAGGCTTTAGGCTTAGAAGACCTGAACTTACAGCCAAAGATGATTAACTGGGATGAGGCTGGGGAAATAATTGTCTCTCTCGAAGCCTCTCAGTTTCTTCACTGGTAAAATGGGGTTAATAAGCCTTCTACTGCTTATAGTATATCAATGGGTTACTAGAAAAATGCCAAGTTGATGATGAGTCACTCTGAACATAGGCTGGTGGCTTTTGGACAACAGCCACAGAGCTCGTACTGAGGCCCATATTTGACTCCTCCGCAGGTTGGTAGAAGGATCTGTCAGAATTTACCCTCGGTTGTGTTGAGATGAAGTTTCTTGGTAACTAATAATCAATTATTAATTAAGCTAGCTAATAATCAATAAATTGATGGTCAGTGGGTTCTAGAAGGATCTGTCAGAACTTACCCTCGGTTGTGTGACAAATGAAAAACCCCAAGAGATGAAGTTTCTTGGTAACTAATAATCAATTATTAATTAGGCTAGCTAATAATCAATAAATTGATGGTCAGTGGGTTCTAGAAGGATCTGTCAGAACTTACCCTCGGTTGTGTGACAAATGAAAAACCCCAAGAGATGAAGTTTCTTGGTAACTAATAATCAATTATTAATTAGGCTAGCTAATAATCAATAAATTGATGGTCAGTGGGTTCTAGAAGGATCTGTCAGAACTTACCCTCGGTTGTGTGACAAATGAAAAACCCCAAGAGATGAAGTTTCTTGGTAACTAATAATCAATTATTAATTAGGCTAGCTAATAATCAATAAATTGATGGTCAGTGGGTTCTCCCAGATAAACAAAGACAAAAACATGGAGAGCCTCAAAGCCTTAAACATTTTTTGAAAGAGAGTGTCCCTGACAAGTGAAAATCAACTCTGATTGAAGGATATTTAATGAGGAGGTGGGCTAGTGGTCTTCACCTCAGGGGAATACATTTCTATCCAGACTACTATGATTGGTTTTCTCCTTCATGAGCAGGGTCACCCTAGACTGTAATGGAAGGGTACAAAGGACAGGAGCTGAGCTCTTGGCTCAAGAACTTGTCCAAATTAGATACCATTTATACTCTCAAAAGAAGTAAGGTCTCCTAGTTGGGTGGGGTCCCACCCAAGATCAAGAGCATGTTCCTGGAGGGTTAGGATTAAACTATCAATCAGCTTCATCCTTCAGAGACTGCTTTTTTTTTTTTTACGGGGCTGGGCCAAAAGGACAAAAGCCTAGATCCTAATTTAATAATCTGTTATTAATATAATAGAAATAATTTCTCTCAGTTGCCATTATTTTTAAAAAGCACAAAGAGATATCAGAGTAGGGCTTTGTGTAAGAAATGATATATCTATATATTTAAAAAGAAAAAGAAAACACTCTGTGTCACTAATAGGTCTGACGAAGTTATTCTGTATCTGACTTCACCTTCCACCAAAAAGACAATTTAATTAGGTAAAAGATTTTATGCTTGTGCTATATTATTTCTTCATCAAAAGAAATATTTTTTTTCAACCAAAGACAAAGCTTATTAGAACATCCATCATATTGGGCAGACTCTTAAGATATCTAAGCATTCATATTGCTAACCCAAGCAGGCTAAATCTTAAGAATCTGAGCACCTTAATAGAGGCAAGATGGACCTTATATACAGAAAGACTGTGGGAAGGATCTAGGAGTGGCCATGTAGTCTGGGGTGACTGGAGGAGGAGTCTAAGGAGGATCTAGAGAGGAGTGGCCAGTAAGCTGGGATGACTGTGAGGTAACAGAAAGCTAGGGACCTGAGCCAATGGGCCAAGGGAGAATGGAGCCTAGATAGGATTAAGGGTGGGAAGTGGCCAGGGGCAACTGGGAGCTAACAGAACAGAATTGGGAGATTGGGCCTAGCCACAATGAAAGTCCAGGTGACAGGATTATAGAATCAGGTGAACAGATTTGGCAAGATGGGAAAGTCTAGGGTTTTTCCTTTTTGGGGTCCAGACCCCAAAAACATGATCTTTTCCTTTTAGGGATTCAGATCCCACCCTCATCATTTCCCCCTCAAACAAATATGACACAAATTCTTAACTAAAACCTACAAAATATTCAAAGAACAAGAGGAAGACCTCTACTGCACTGAGTGGATCCTCTGTGGAAGATTTACAGAAGGACATAGATAAAGGGGTAAGGTATAGTGAACATGTCAAGGAAATCACCGATATACTTTGAAGTATAACCAAAAAACAAGACTTGCTTTCAAATATTTAAAAACATCTCTTTTTGTTCCCTGCAAAGGAATTCTACTTTTCATTGCAACATCTTTCATCTAATGGGCAGGTAGGTGGTAGAGTGGATATAGTTTCTAGCATTAGGAAGACCTGACTTCAAATCCATCCCAACACTCACTAGTTGTATGACCCTGGGTGAGACACTTAACCTCTTTCTGCCTCAATTTCCTCATCTGTAAAATGGGGATAATAAGAGCACCTACAAAACAGGGTAATTATGAGGATCAAATAAGATAATATTTGTAAAGTGTTTAGCACAGTGCCTCGCACATAGTAAGTGCTATATAAAGGTTATTATTCTTTTTGACGGTCCTACACTGGTTAACCAGTATTCATCTTACTCTTATGCTTTCTATAAGTTGACTTAGGGGTAAGAAGAAGGCTTTGGAGCTTGGGGTGGTTTCCTGGGTGATGAGGGTAAAAAGGATACTGGAAAACATCCTTTCCTCATTAAGTCCAAAATAACCTGTAGAATTATGTGCGATATAGAGTCACAGAGAGGAGTCAACAGTGTATTTCTATGTGTAAGTTTTATTTTACAACCAGGGTGAAAAAAAACTGGCTGAATTCTCAACAAAGGAATGATAGGTAGTTTTACAATTAAGAACACAGCAGCATCCTCATTCACAGTATTCTGAGAGACCCAAAGATGTACTATAGCTCCTTCTCTGAAACATGAGAATTTAATACTTACCACATGAATTTAAGCTTAATACCTTTCTCAACATCTTCATTATTTAACCTGCCTTCTTCACCACCATGATCCACAGCACTCATTTGATTCCTTTAGTCAAATCAACACGTTATCAACAAGAATTATTAAGTGTTTACTATGTGTCAAGTACTGTGCTAAGGTGAGGATACAAAGACAGGCAAAAACAGATTCCTAATCTTAAGAAGCTCAAATCTGAATGGGAGAGAAAACATGTAAACAACTATGCATAGAAAAGATCTATACAGGGTAAACTTGGAATAATCTCTGAGGAAACATGTTAGCTTTGAGGGGGACAAGGAGAGGGTTTTTGAAGAAGGTAGGATTTTAGCTTGAAGAAAGCAAGAGAAGCCAGGATGCATAGAGGAGGGGGGAGAACCTTCCAGGGATGGAGGAGAACCAGTAAAGATGCCCTGAGTTGAGAGACGGAGTGTTTTATTCAAGAAAGAGCAAAAAAGGTCAGTGCCTCCAGATTGTAGAGTACGTGTAGGGAAATGAATGGTAACAAAAATGAAAAGGTATAAAGGGGTCAGGTTATGATGGGCTTTGAAAGGCTAGAGATGGGGCTACTTGATGGCGCAGTGGACAGAGCACTGGCCCTGGAGTTAGGAGGATGTGAGTTCAAGCCCTGCCTCAGACATTTATAAGCTGTGTGACCCTGGGCAAGTTACTTAACCCAGATTTCCTCAAAAAAGAAAAAAGCCTAGGGACAATGAGAATGGACCACAAATAGGAGATGGAGCTATTCAACTCTTACTTTCTTGAAATTCCATTAAGTAAATTTGGACTGGAAAGGACAGAATGGAAATGGCTAATAGCAAGGTGAAACCCAACTAAAACCGTGTTAAGTACATTATAGAAAGGATTTTTTTGTTAAGATATAGCTCATCCTAACTGGCCTTCCAACTCCTGAGATTCTGAAATTCCATGCCTCTGCCTCTCTTTTCTCACAACATTCCCTTGCACATACTGACCTTCAAGAACAACAAACAAACAAAACCATATCAGACAAACAATACATTCATTTCAAGTTCCAGAAATGTGTCTTACTATTCCTGTTGTACCAATAAATCAGGTTATCAACCTTTTTTTTCCCTATTGCTTTAATTTCAACCAATGCCCCTGCTTCTACAGATTTGCTATCAAAGGAGTACAGCAGTTATATACCAGACACAGTATTTGTGAGCTCAAAACACAGAAGCTAAGTAATCTATAGTTTAGGCAATTAAGGGAAAATATTAATATCAGCATTGTTTGATGTGAATTTGATAAAAAGCACTGTGTGTGCCAAAGCATCCTCTTGTCCTTCTTGCATTGAGGGAGAGGGAAAGGAATACATAGTGCTAAGTGCTTTATAAATAGTGCCTCACATGATCACAAGGGCTTCGCTTTATTATGAAAAGGATAATAAAAATATTGCAAGTTCTTCATTGAGATCCAGGCACGTACCCTTAAGCGTCTCCTGTTTCCTAAGCAGTTAACACAATGTTTTGCAGAACAGGTAATTGGTGAACTTGTGAGATTGTTCATGCACTTAACAACAGTTTGCACTGTGGATACCAAATGCTCAAACAATTCAGAAAATTCAACAAGTATTTAGTAAATCTTAACTATGTGTAAGGTAGAGGCAACCTGGTGTAGTGGTTAGAGGGCAAACCTAAAATAGCCATCCCTTTTAAATAATGGAAGAAATACTGCCCTCCCTGCAGTCCACTCCTGAAGCAGCTAAGTGTTAAAACGGATAGTTACTAGCTTTGTGACCCAGAGCAAATCACTTTTGTGGTATTCAAAGCCCAGTTGAGGTAATAACTTCTTCATGAAGCCTACTCTGATCTCTCCAACGAATGTGATTAAATTTAACAGATTTTTACTAAATACCTAGTACAAGCCAGATGGGCAGCTAGGTGGCTCAGTGGATGGAGTGCCAGGCCTGGCCTCAGGTAGACTACCCTTCATGAGTTCAAATCCAGCCTCAGACACCTACTGGCTGTGTGGCCTTGGCAAGTCACTTAACCCTGTTTGCCTCAGTTTTCTCATCTATAAAATGAGTTGGAGAAGAAAATGGCAAACCATCCCAGTATCTTTGCCAAGAAAATCCCAAATGGAGTCATGAAGAGTCAGACACGACTGAAATGATACAACAACAAAACTAGCAGCATCCACTGAATAATAATATGAGATTGCTGGGGGAGGTCCAGAACAAACAACGCACTCTTAGGACCATAAATCAGAGCTCAGAGCTAGACAGAGTTCTAGAAGCTTAATCTAGTCAATGGAAGGCATCAGCAGTCTTCTTGCATCTTTCCATGAATGTATCCTGGCTATATGTGCCCCTAGGTATGGATCCCTCTACAATGTGTGATAGCCACACATTTATCTTCCTTGTATTCCTGTCCATGTATATCCCCATTGATACATACATTTGAGGTAAAGAATATCTTGGGACTACATTTACTATGCATTTCATTGAGTGGTTTTACAATTGTCTCCTCTGGTTGAATGCTAACTCTAAACACATGGGGGTGAGGGGTAGTGGTGGGAAGGGCTGTCAACCAATTTTCTTTTTTTTAGATCTAAGCCCACAGAACATCTTGAAGTTGGGGAATCACTCTTTTGGGGGTATGTCCTGAGAGTTCGGGGGGGGGCCTTCAGGCATTAGTCACATATTTCATGTATATGATTTACTCTTCACAGTAAAATTATATGCTTCTTGTAGACAAGTCCTATGTTATGTGCTTCTCTTGGATCATGGTCAGAAGGTAGCACAATATTACATACATATTGGATGATCAGTAGATATTGATTGAATTACTGGGGAGACAAGAAGAGCTAGATGATTAATTGTGTTGATAATAACCCCCACTTAGGATACATCTTAAAGTTCATGAAATGCTTTTCTCTTTTGCTAGGAAGATTCCTTCTAGTTCTGACATTCTCAGATTCTGTGAATTAATATTGCATGAAAAATTATTTTGTGAAAGGAGATGAATAAATGAACAAATAATTAAAATAAATAAATAGATATTCTGACAGACAGACAGACAGACAGATAGATAGATAGATAGATAGATAGATAGATAGACAGACATATAGATAGATAGACAGACAGACAGATTAGTTAGATAGATAGACAGACAGATTAGTTAGATAGACAGACAGAGACAGACAGACAGACAGACAGACAGACAGACAGACAGATAGATAGATAGATAGATAGATAGATAGATAGATAGATAGATAGATAGATAGAGGAAAAAAACATTTATTAAGCACTTAATACGTGGAAAGCACTGTGCTAAGTCCTGGGGATATAAATTGAAAAGTAAGACAGTCTGTTCTCAGGGAGCTCACATTTTAATGAGGAGCCTACACATATGGAATTTGCAGGTAGAACATACAGAGAGGCAGATAAGGGATAAATATTAAGGAAATTACTGTCCAGTTTTTCAGATGAAGGACTCTGAGAAGTTATATGACTTATCTGAAGTTACAGAGCAAATAAGTGTTGGAATGTGAATGGAAACCAGGTCTTGCTGGCTGCAATTCCTGTAATGATTCTCCAACATTCTACTGTCCTTTATCTATGACTTTCTTATGCTGTTCAGTCATTTTCAGTCATGTCAGACTCTTCTTCACCCCATTTGGGTTTTTTTTGTTTTTAGGTTGTTTTTTTGTTTGTTTGTTTTGTTTTGTTTTTGTTTGTTTGTTTTTGGGGTTTTTTGGCAGAGATACTGGAGAGGTTTGTCATTTCCTTCTCCAGCTCATTTTACAGATGGGGAAACTAAGGCAAACTGGGATAAGTGACTTGCCCAAGGTCACACATCTAGCAAGAGTCTAAGGCTGGATTTGAACTCAGGTCTTCTTGACTCCAGACCTGACTCTCTATTCCCTTCAGCTCCTAGCAGAGGGCATGAGTGTAGGAAGCAAAAGTGTGAACTGAATTGAACTGAAAAATGGAATACGGCAGGGGCTGGAGAGGTGGTAGGAGTAATATGATTAGTTCTGGGAAAGGAAAATAAAAACAAAAAGTAAAATAAATGAAGCAGAAAAAATAGTGCAGAAAAATACACTTCAAATTCCAGATAACATATACATATGCATATACATAAGAACTTGCAGCAAAAGTAGGCAAGAAAATTCAGAAGACCAAATTAATTATAAGAGAGAGCTGGATTACCCCACAGTTCCATTATTTTCCTTTCATTAATCTATAGTATCTTAGAGACAGGGCAGATGGGTGGCATAGTGGATGGAGTCCTGGGCCTGGAGTCAGGAAGACTCATATTCCTGAGATCAAATCTGGTCTCAGACACTTACTAGCTGTGTGACCCTGGGTAAGTCACTTAATCCTGCTTGTCTCTCTCAGTTTCCTTATTTATAGAATGAACTGGAGAAGTAAATGGCAAACCACTGCAGTATTCCACCAAGAAGACCCCAAATGGGATCACAGAGAGTTAGACATGATTAAATAACAACAAAAAGGACAGAAGAGACCCAGAGATGATATAATCTAGCTGAAGTATGAATCTCTTCTAAAACAAGTCCAAAAAGGAATCACAGGGCCTCTCTTGGTGATCAGCCTCTCCAACAATGGGAAATAAAGGCAGAACAGTAGAAGGAATAGAGAGCTATACTCAATTCAAATCCCACCTTGGATACTTAGCTATGTGGCCCTGGGCAATTCCCTTAATCTCCCAGCTCCTTTGGCTAGTCTCCAACACTTTCCATTACAGAATTGTTGCTGATGATCTACCAACAGAGAAAGATTTCTCACCAGGAAGCTTCTCACAGTAATGAAATCACAAATTTGAGGGAATAACAAAACAAAACAAAAAGCAAGTAAAACAAATGATGGAATTTTCACCATCTAATGAGGGAGCCCACTCCAGTTTTGGACCAGCACTATTGATAGGAAGGTTTTCTTTATACTTGCTCCAATTTTCCTTTGCCAATTCTACCTTCTGATTCTAGTTGTGCCTTCTGAGATCAGGTCATGGAAGTCTGGCTGCTCCTTCACATAAACATTTCTTATGTGACAATATTTTATAAAATCCAAGAATGTCTGAACCAGGAGGAAAATTCAATACTATCTAGTTTAATCCATTAACTTTACAGAGAAAGTAAATATTACTGAACCAAAGTGACAAAAATCTTAGGTAGAAAAGTTAGAACTCAAACCCGGGTCCTATGTGATATAGAAAATACAATTTCATCTATTTGTCAATGGGGGGGGGAATGACAATGCAGAGCAAAATGTATCTTTTTTTAAAAGGCTTTCCTCAGAAAAGTACTTCCCTTACAAATGTTAATAAAAATGTCTAGTCCATGACAGATAAACTCAGTTAACTTTCTAAAATGCAATTTTATTTTCAGTTCTAAATTCTCTCCCTCCCATACCCATGAAGAAGAAGGCAAGAAAAATAAAACCAGCCATGTTAGGGATGGAGGATGGGAAGAAAGGAGAGAGGATGGGAAGAAGGAATGGAAGGAGAAGGGGAGGGAGGAAAGGAGGAGGAAGGAAGGGTGAGAGAGGAGTGTAGCAGGGAAAGAAGCAGGGAGAGAAGGAAGGGGAAAAAGGGAAAGGGAGGGAGGGGGAAGGGAAGAAGACTTATGGAAGAAGGGAATTGTTAGCTCCCTTCAAGGCTCAGCACCATTTCTCAAAAGGGGGCCTTTATTATCTCTTAAATGCTTGTTAAATGATTACCAGTTGAGAGTTATTTGGTATTTATTTTGCCTTTGAATTTACTTCTCATTGTACATGTTGTCCCTTGCCCCCCTCCTTTCCCCCCCCCCCCGGAAAACATAAACTCAGGGACTCTTTAAATTTTGTCTTTTTGGCCTAGTGTCTAACAGATGAAGTTGCACATAGTAGATGTTTAATAAATGTTGGTTGAATTAAATTGAATGTTCTGCCCAAAATTCAAATAGAAGAGGGATATCCTATTGAGAGAGAAATTCTACAGATGTTTCTATTTGCTGATGACTTCGTGTTGATGGCATCATGACCCAAAACACTGTAGGGTCTTTTCAACAAGATTCATGGCCACTCACTATAGAGCAGCCTTCTTATCCATATGGGATAACAAAACAGATAAAGCAGAAGGAAGGGAATATGCATTTATTAAGTGTCTGTTCTGTGCCAGGCATTGTACTAAGTGCTTTACAAATATTGTCTCATGTGAAGAACACGTGTTGTACCAATAATGACACAGAGCTGGGAAAATCTTGGAAACATTTGATTTAGAACCATAGCTATTTAAATAATTTGTGTTCTTGAAGAGGAAATTTAACATCATAAAAAACAATTAGAATAAAGAGTAGAAAACAGTTTACTCACAAAAGGATATGGCCTAGTAAGGGAGACATTAAACCTTTATTTTAAAATGTTATAACGTAGGGAGCTAGACTGTTTTCTGCATAATAAACACTTGAGTACTATTTCTCAATGGTATGGGGCAGAGGATCATGGTGTTGGGAAGCTAGGTGGAACCAAGCCTGAAATTTAAAGACATGTTGGCATGGTACATATAGATTTGGCCCTGAAATCAGGAAGATGCAAATTCAAATCCTACCACTGACACAGACTAGCTGTGTGACTACAGGGAATACATGGAGCCAAAGCAACTCACTACTCCAGAACTGTATACATTAACATCTTTTCTTTTATTAGAAATTGTACATGCAAGTTCCTTGATGAGTATGGGTTTTAATGATCAAATGCTTTCGCGGCTATCCTGCGTGAATGCACACTGTGCTAGAATGACACCTTGCTAAGCATGCAACGAGGCAATCCACTGACGCTCCTTGTAGTTTTTGTCTGTTGTTGTTGAGGCATGACCCCATCTGGGGTTTTCTTGGGAAAGATATCGGAGTGGTTTACCATTTCCTTCTTGAGCTGCTCCTCTTCAGATGAGGAAATGAGGCACAAAGAGCTCCAGTCTCAATGATGTTATTCAGCTGAAGTTGTTTTATGCTCTTTTTGGAGAAGAGACATGACATCTATAGAAACATTGGCAAAAGCCTCTTGGATTTTTCTTTTCCGCAGGCTTCTTCTCCATCTCTCAGCAACAGCATGTGTCAAGGAAGAGAAACATTTTCTGCCTACTCTCTTCTTCCGTTGTTCTTCTTCTTTTCAGTAGCAGGTGGTATTAGAGAGGAAATTACATCTTTTCTATCCTTTCTTCTTCTAGGCAGCAGGTGGTAGCAGAAAGGCAACTTTTGTTGCATTTTTGGCCAACCAAATCTGCATGGCAACAAGTGATAATGAGGAAAGAGAGTGTTAATGGCCTAATGGTTTTCCCTTTATGGCTCTCTGGTTCATCAACTGGGTCCTCTCTGTTAGAGATCCCACCTTGTCTTACAGTTCTTAGCCAAATTCTCATCTTCTGCCGCTAAGCCATGAATATCTAATTGTTTAGTTTGTCATATTTCCCTAGTGACTGACCTTGAAAAAGTTCTCCATTTTCACATACAACGGTCTGTTGCTGTTTGTCCTTTGCTCTTGAAGAGACCACGACCTCAGGGAGGTGATGCCGTGAAATGAGACTGACTTGGATTTAAGTGGGGGAGAGCTGTGCAGAGTCACCAGCCTCACTTTCTAGGACAAACAATGAAAGAGATTTTGTCCTGGAGTTGTTCCCAAATTCTATAGTTTGTCTTATGCCAATGAGATACTGCCATCTCAGAATACCAATGCAGAATCAACTTCTACCTCCTCAAAATTTTGAAGTGGAATTATGTCAAAGACGAGTAAATTATCAATAAAAATTTTGACAAAAAATATTTTAAAAACAAAATAGTTAAGCCACTGTATGCCTCATGTCTCTGAAGATGGGACCTCCAAAGCAGCAGTGGAGAGCTGAAAACGACCAATTCGCCAATCTTGCCTCAGTTTTGTTTTGTTTTTAATAAGGGCTTATATAGGCATTGTCAAGTTTGTTTGTTTGTGTTTTCCATTTGTGGTAGGGGAAATGGATGTGTGACTTTATTAGTGTGGGAATTCATGGTTTGAAAACTTAACTCTGCCAATGCAGAACTCATCCATAATTTATAGTTTTATAAAGTTGTCTAAGATATCTAGAGTTTAAATGGCTATTCAGATAATAACTGTAAAGCACTTAGCACAGTGCTTGGCCCATAGCACTGTATAAATGCTAACTATTGTTGTTGCTGCTACTGTTGTTATCCCCTGGTCCGAGAGCTAATACATATTAGATATAGGATTTAAACCAGATCTTCCTGGCATTAAGCTTAGCTCTCTATCCATTAGGTTACAATGCCTCTCATATATATGTGAATCACTTATCTATGGAGAAGGATAGATAGACATAGCGTCAAATATGTAGCAGTTATATAATTATGTAAAGATGAATAAGTAATATTTGATGGTCTTCAAACAATTTTTATCCTCTTGATTTTGAGATTAATGCAACATTCAAAAATGGCAATATACAGGGCAGACTCTGGACTTTTCTCCCAAAATGGTAATAAAATTATTTTCAAGCTTTATAGAATCCTGAATGCAATTACATTTTTCATTCTATGCACTTTGGCTCTTTTTTATCATATCCTGTACACAGGGATGCTTTTCTTCTTTAGGATACATTAATATGTATTTATTCCTCTCCTACAAAAAACTTCTAGTCTCCAGGTTTTGTGACTATGAATCAAAGCAAGGATTATTCAAGGCAATCCCATTTGCGGGAGGTTTCAGGAGCACAGACCCAGAGGATACTCTAGAATTTGGGAATGACACTTAAGTCCTCTGAAACCCAGCCTAAGGTGGTGGGAGGAGCCCAGAGACATGACTTCACTGCAGGCAGCAGAGCCCACTCTCCCATCTTTTCCTCAAACTTATACAGCTTGATGTGCTCATCTCCTTCTCTCTGTCTGAGTATAATGAGGTGAAGAGTAGATGGGACCCAAGAGAAACAGGGGAGAAAAGACAGATGAGCAGGAAAAGGGAGAGAAGCTCCCTGGTGTTCTATATCAGAGAACCAAAATATATGGCTGAAATTTCAACATTTTTTTTGACAGGTTTATTGGCTTTGATGTTTATCTGAACTGAAATATTTCTGGTGGGTCTCTGAGATCCTTTTGCAGGATGCAAGGTTTGACTCAGCACTGGTTTTCTGTAAAGGGCCTTTACTCTTGCTTGATAAGGTTTTGTGACACAAGGACTAGAAAGTTACCCTAGCCTCTCATACCAATGGATACGATTGCACGCCTTTTACACTATCATATGCTTTGCTTTTATGTTGCATTTTGTTGCTGTCACCAAGCTCCGTCTATGCCTAAACAGCATTTTTTTTCCATGAGCAACCAACATATTTCAAAGGAGAATATGCACAGTGAACCCCCGAAGTAGGACGAAATCTGAAGAAAATACTTGGCATAAACAAAATATGTGACACCATTAGGAGAACTATAAAAATTTTATGGTCCGTAGTTTGGCAAGTCTTACATAACTTGTCTGCAGTCAACCCAACTTTGTGGCACCATAAAAGCCTTCTACATTCCTGTAGAATTTATTCACCATCTCAGAGCCATCTGCAACCCCTCACTCTACTCCTCCTTCACTGGAGGTAGGCAAACAGCTGCCAAAGTTTCTCCATTCTTCTTACCAGGTCTCTTTTTTCATAGCCTAGTCATAGAGAGGCAGCCCCATTGCCAAAGGAAGAGGGCTGGATCTGTAGTCTAAGACATCGAGATTCCAACCAGAGCTCTGCTCCTAACTAACTAAAGTATGACTTGGGGAAAGTCACTTCATGTCTCTGCGACATGGTTTCCTTATCTGTAAAATGGAGGAGTTGGACTAGGTAACCTTGGAGGTCCCTTCTAGCTCTGAATATATGAAACTGCTGTCACACAATACGATTTACCATGTTGCTAGATGAGGATATTGTCATGCTGGGACTTGTATGTACAACGTGAACAACCAGAAATATCAGCTCTCTAGGACAGTACAATAATTGTCTCCAAAGGGAGAATTAACTTAGTATACAATGAGAAGCAACATGGTTTGCTAGAAAGAACATCTGGCTTTTTTAGATTTAGCAACTTCCAATCCTGGGCTGGACTTGTAATAAGTGACTATGAGCAAGTCACAGCCTCTCTGGAACACATCTGTGAAATTGGGATGACAATACTTGTTCTACCCACACTCACTGCATCAGCATATATTTATTAATGTCTCGTATGTATCAGGCTTAGTGATAGATACTGAGGATACAAAAAATACAGCAGTCCCTACTGGAATGGAACTTACATCATAACAGGGCAGACAAGAACCTCTATAGGAATCTATAGAATAAATACAAATTGATACAAATAAATTAAATATAAGATTATTTGGGAAGAAGAGTACTAGTAGGTGAAGAGCACAGAAAAGGCTTCATGCAGAAGATGGTGCTTCAGCTTCATCTTCAAGGAAGAGAGAGGTTCTAGCAGGCAGAGGTAAAGAGGGATTGTATTCCAGGTATAAGGGATAGCTCGTTTAAAAGTATGGAGGAAGGAGATGAAATATCATGTGTAAGGAATAGAAAGAGGGCAAATGTGGCTAAGTCAGAGAGCAATGTCCAATGAGGCTAGGAAGACAGGTTGTGACCAGGATGTGAAGGATGTTAAAAGGTAAATAAAGGAGTTTAGAATTTATTTTAGAGGCAATGAGAGATTCCCGAAGTTGATTGGGGAAGGGGCATGCCACGCACAGGGTTATCGTGAAGAAAGCCCTATGAAACTTTAGTGCACCACGTGAATTTAAGTTATTATTGCAGGACAATTAGTAACTGAAGACTTTGTGAACTATTCGGTAACTAGTCAAAGGAGAAAAACACTTTCCACATGAGAAAAGAGAGTAACATTTACATGAACTTATATGAAGTGAAACAATTTTTTTAATCGATGTAAAGATTTTAGGTAAAACAAGGTGGCTGTACTTGGATATGAAAAAGAAATTCTCACTGAGGTATAAAATACAAAACCAAAAAAAGCAACAAAAGGTGAAAAATATCATTGTTTTTGGTTTGTTTTTATCTAGGGCAGGGAAATGTTTATTTGCCTGTCATAAATCCTCAAAAGGAGGATTTGGGCCCAGGTCTACCTGACTAGAAGCCAACCTTCAACCCACTGGATTATGCCCTGATGCCTGGTAATTTCCTACATCAAAGGAGATAAACATATGTAGACTGTTCGCACACCATAAACTACCAAAAATGGTGGTTGTTTTTTTTGTTATCATGGTTATTGTTAAAAGTTTAACATTTCATATTTACAAAGAGTTAGTTTTACTAATGTCAGTAGATATCCAGAGTCTACTTAGTAACCAGTCAAGGGAGAAAAATACTTTCCACATAAGAAAACAGAAAATCATTATAAAGAAAAATAAATAGCTTAGTAAGAAATTTAACAAATGCAAATAAAAGTAAAGATCATTATATTCCTTTAAAACTAACTAAATAAATACAACCCTACAATGACCACAACATGAGAAAACAGATGTTTATAATTGGTTTGTAGCACTATAAGAAATATTTCAATACAACAAATTAGACAATAACTAAGAATGTACTATATTTAAAGTATGATGATAATCAATGTTCAAGCTTTCTAGGTCACAATCTGGTAATACATAATTTACCCATAAAACCTTCAATACACATTGACTGCACATTTCTACTCTACAGAACATGACTCAAGGAAATTATGTTCAAAGGAAAAAATAAAAGAATTTGCATCTGAGTCCATAGTTTTATTTGTGCAACTGAGACTGGAGTGGGTATGATAGATCTAGTGCATTACCATGCCAACATATTAGCTCAGACAAGGGGCAGGGAAAATATGCTGTCAACATAAAATGGCTAAAATTGGTGGGATACAGATTGTTTCAGGTAAATAGCTCACCTTCACTCACTTCAGACTGCTTCTTAATTATGGACTAACATCCCATTTTCATCCTATTCCTCCACTTTATACCTTTCATCCTTTACTCATCCCTCTATGTCTCCTCTATCTGGAGAAACCTAGATTCTGACCCAGCCTGACCTTTAGTTATTCTTGCTTGTATCTTGATTTAAAACCAGACCCTAACTCTCTTTAGGAAGAAAAAGACATCATTCCAGAAAGAGACACTCTCCATTCCAGGTGATTACAGGTAAATGTCAGCCCAGTTGTGAAGAATATGAACATTTCTACAAAGATGTTCAAAACAGGATCACTTATTCTTCACTAGATCAGTGATCTCCTTGAGGTAGATTAAACCTCCAATGGTTTACCTCGTAACCTGTCTTGCATTCTCATCTTGGGCAACCATTTGTTTGTTCCCTCTCATAAATCCCTCATAAAAGTTCTACCCAACAAGGTGGAAATCATTGTTTGGACCAGGGTTCTTCATCTTTTGTGTTGTTTTGTGTTTGTCCTTTGTTCTCTAAAAGGATCATGACATCAGGGAGATGATGACATGACTTGCAATTGATTTTGTTTTGAGTGATGGAGGGCTGTGCAAGGTCACCAGCCTCACTTTCTCCTCTACAACCATCCGGGTCCAGTGGCCAGATATTCATCAGGACAACTGGAGGTAGCTCAGGATGGAAAGGGAGACCCCGGCTCTTTTAAGCTAAGGTCTTTTCAGGTTTTCACTTTGAATGAGGCAACCATCTTTTCTGTATGTGTGTCACAGAAGCCCCTTTGTCAATGTGGTGAAACCTATGGACCCTTTTTTCAGAATTAAGATTTTTTTTTCCTATTAATTTTATTTTTAGTTTTCAATATTCACTTCTACAAGATTTTGATTTCCAAATTTTCTCCCCATCTTACCCCTTACCTCACCCCAAGATGGCATGCATTCTGAATACCCCTTCCTCTAATCTGCCCTCCCTTCTATTTCCCCCCCTTCTGTTAGCCCCTTCCCCTTCAATTTTCCTGTAGGGCAGGATAGATTTCTATACGTCATCTCCTGAATATCTTATTTCCTAGTTGCATGTGAAAATAATTTTTTTAACATTTGTTTTTAAAACTTGGGTTCCAAATTTTCTCCCTTCCTTCCTCCCCACCCACCCTCATTGAGAAAGCAAGCAATTCGATACAGATTATACACGTGTAGTCATGCAAAACACTTCCATAGTCGTCATGTTATGAAAAACTAAGTATATTTCGCTTAATCCTATCCCACTCCTTATTTATTCTATTCTCTTTTTTGACCATGTTCCCCCTCAGAAGAATTTGCTTCTGATTACCCCTTCCCCCAATCTGTCCTCCCCTCTATCATTCTCTCCCTCTATTATCCCCTTCCCCTCTATTTTCCTGTAAGGTAAGATAGCTTTCCATACCCAATTGAGTGTGTATGTTATTCCCTCCTTAAGCCAAATCTAATGAGAATAAGATTCACTCATTCCATCTCACCTTCCCCCACTTCCCCTCCACTATAAAAAGCCTTTTCTTGTCTGTTTTTGTGAGATAATTTACCCCATTCTACCTCTCCCTCTCTTGCTCCCAGAATAACCTTCTCTCACCACTTAATTTTATTCTCTAGATATCACCCTTTCATCTTCAACTCACCCTGTGCCCTCTGTCTGTCTGTCTATCTATCTATCTATCTATCTATCTATCTACTTACATATAATTTTTTCCTTCTAACTACTCTTACACTGACAAAGGTCTCAGAGTTACAAATATCATCTTTCCATGCAGAAATGTAAACAGTTCAACCTTAATAAGTCTCTTATTATTTATCTTTCCTGCTTACCTCTTCATGTTTCTCTTGAGTCTTGTATTTGAAAGTCAAATTTTCTATTCAGCTCTAGTCTTTTCAGCAAGAATGCTTGAAAGCCTTCTATTTCACTGAATATCCATTTTTTTCCCCTGAAGGATTATATTCAGATTTGCTGGATAGGTGATTCTTAGTTGTAGTCCTATCTCCTTTGCCCTCCAGAATATTATATTCCATGGCCTCTGGTTCCTTAATGTAGAAGCTGCTAAATTTTGTGTTATCCTGATTGTGTTTCCACAATACTTGAATTGTTTCTTTCTGGCTGCTTGCAATATTTTCTCCTTGACCTGGGTACTCTGGAATTTGGCTGTAATATTCCTAGGAGTTTTCCTTTGGGGATCTATTTCAGGAGGTGATCAGTGGATTCTTTCAATTTTTATTTTGCCCTCTGGTTCTTAAATGTCAGGGCAATTTTCCTTGATAATTTCTTGAAAGATGGTGTCTAGGCTCTTTTTCTGATTATGGCTTTCAGATAGTCCAATAATTTTTAAATTCTCTGTCCTGGATCTATTTTCCAGGTCAGCTGTTTTTCCAATGAGATATTTCACACTGTTTTCTATTTTTTCATTCTTTTGAATTTGTTTTACAGTGCCTTGATTTCTCATAAAGTCCCAAGCTTCCAATTGCTTCATTCTAATTTTTAAGGAAGTATTTTCTTCAGTAATCTTTTGGACTTCCTTTTCCATTTAGCCAATTTTGTTTTTTAAGGCATTCTTCTCCTCATTGGCTTTTTGGACCTCTTTTGCCATTTTGGTTAGACTATTTTTTAAGGTGTTATTTTCTTCAGTATTTTTTTCAGTATTTCTTCAGTATTCAGTATTTTTTTTGTATTAGTCTATAGAAAAATAAGACTTTCACATTTGTGGGTTGAGAAGTCTGGAAACCACTACCACTGCCTGTGATTCAGTCCTCTGAGGCTTGCTCCAGGTTTGCTTAGGCCTGTTTTGCCTACGCTCCCACATCAAACTGCGTTCCTCTCCCCAGCTGGCATAATATACCTTTCCAATCAACCATCCAGGTTGTCTTGGGCTGGAAATTGTTTCACTCTGTCTTTTTGTGGGTTCGGCTGATTTAGAATATGTTTAGAGCCATTTTTACAGGTATTTGGAGGGATCTGGGGGAGAGCTCAATCAAGTAACTGCTTTTACTCTGCCATCTTGGCTCCACCCCAGAATTAAGTTTTTAAATGCATGAAATAAAATACAAAAAATTAAAATAAAAAAAACACTTAAAACACAGACCTCAGATTAAAAACCTCTGCATCTAGATTTATTTTCATACTATTTGTACTTGTACTCAGACTGACCTCCAGTTATATTCTGCTCCTGTTATATGATCAACTTACATCCTTTCCCAATTATCTGACTTCATTCATAGGAAGACTGTCAATCTTACTATAGTGCATTTTCTCCTGGGGAACATTAATATATTGGTCATTGGATGTGTATTTCATATTTCTAACACTAAATCATCTAAAAACTCTTAGCGCACTCTGCTCCTGTTCTGCTGCTCTGCCATAGTCACTAGAGCAGACAAAGGGGACAGCGTCAGATTGAAGACTTTTCATTTTGTTCTATTTCATGGGTTGCTACGGCCAAAGAATTTTGTCAGTTGGTAGGCAAATTCCCAGTCATGAGCCTTTCTGTAATTAGTAAAAAAGTCAAGTCAACAAACACTTATGAAGCACATGCCGCACACCATGCAAGGTGCTGAAGATACAAAGAAAGGCATGAACAGTCCCTGACCTCAAGGAGCTCACAATTTAATGGGGAAACAACATTTAAAAAAAAAACCCTTTGTTTAAACAAGATATATAGGAGGCTATATTGCAAGATACATTTATGATAAATTTTGAGGGAAGGCAGTAAGGAGCATTAAGAGGGGTTAAGAAAGGTTCTTATAAAAGGTGAGATTTTAGCTGGTACTTAAAGAAAATCAAGAAGCAAAGACATGAAAGGAGAGAATTCCAGGCATGGGGGCGAGGTAATGAAAATGATGGGAGATGGAGAATCATGTGGAATAGCTATCAAGGTTATTCCTCAGAGAACAGTGCCCAAACTCAGAACCAAGGAATCATCTGATTCATCCTTCCACCTCATATCCCACATCCAGGGGTCCACAAATTCTTCAGTGTCTATTTCAGTAATGCATTTACTGATAGTGTTGCCAATTCAATTCAATCCCACAAGCATTTTTCAAAACACCTATTATATATAAAGGACAAGATATATGAAATAAAACAAAAATAAAAATAAAAAATAGCCTACCTTCAAGCGGCTTACATTGTACTGGTGTGATGCAACACAAACACATAAAAACATACAAATACAAACCACTTTCTGGGGGAAAGCACCAAAATTGGGGGAAGGGATGAGAGAATGTAGAAAAAGCTTCATGTAAGATACAACATTGAGTTGTTCCTTAAAGGAAGCTAGGGGATCTAAGAGGTGGAAGAACATTCTAGGTAGCATATTCTAGGCACACTCAAAGGCCATCTAGTACAAAGGAACAGAAGCGGCAGATAGGACATCTGTACAGAAATCAACAAGAAGGTCATTTAACCCAAAGCGCATATTCTTCAAGGGGCAGTAATATTGGCACTGTTGGCTTTGGCTGCCTTGGGAGTAGCATACCACCCACACTATTAAGGGTTAGCACTAACCACTGCACAAAGAGGTATGCATGTGGTGGATGGGCAAAGGAGTCTAGAAGACACATGTAAGTGAACAGATGGGTTCTATCTCTTGATGGTTTTCCTCAGTTCCTTTCTGTCTCCCTTCTCCAAATGATGTGATCCAGTTTGGTAGAATTGAGATCAGAAGAAAGCTGTGAATTACCTTTGAAGTAGAACTATAGAACCTAAAAGACAATACCCTTGCAGCTGGAAGTAATAAGCTTCTCTTCTCTCATAGTGATTTTTTTTTAATTACCCAGCCCAATGTCAGGAATTCATATTGTTTCTGTTTTGCCATGTCTCCAGATAACTCTACAGCAGCTGGATGGGAAGAACTGCAGTTTCTTCCTCAGACATCCAAAGGAGATACATGATAATATTTTATAACTATTACCCATGCATCACTACTTTCTACCTGTATGATCTTGGGCAAATCTCTTGACCTCCTGTGTCTCAGTTTTCTCATCTGTAAAATGAAGGTGTTGTACTAAAAGGGTCTCTAAGATCCTCTATTATAAATATGTGATCCTGTGATCCCCGCTGGTTGATTGTTGTCCATCAGTCTTGAAGAAGACCAAAATGACATTTCTACATAAGAGTCAAATTACCACACATTGCAGTGTGGCTGATCAGACCAATAGGAGCTCAGAATGTTCTACCACAGGTCGGGCACAAATAGTCCGTGTGAACATTTGGGGTGGAGTCTCTAAACTTCCACATCTCGGGTTTCTTTTGAGCTACTTCAGTTCTGCTTTGCTCACAGAGCACAGCACCTTCTCTGACGAGGGCACGCCATACTGTGGTCCTGTGCCAGTGTCTCCTGTGTCACACAGTCAACTCCAGAGTTCTTAAGAGAAACCTTGAAATCTTTATATTGCTTCTTCTGACTGTCATGTGAGCATGTATTTGAAATTTGAATACATTTGTTTATCATACTGTGTCACATTGTAAATGTTTGTAAAAGCTAGGTAAAGAACAAAGTAGCAACATATTCATGTGCAAATGGATATTGGGATCCCTTGTGGTAACTCTCTTTCACTCAGGGTTGGGACTGCTCACCACAGTAGGACAAGTATTCTTTTTTTTTTTTTTAGGATAGGCAATGGGGTTAAGTGACTTGCCCAGGGTCACACAGTTAGTGTTATGTGTCTGAGGCCAAATTTGAACTCAGGTCCTCCTGAATCCAGGGGTGGTGCTCTATCCACTGCGCCACCTAGCTGCGCCATAGGACAAGTATTCTTAAAAGCACTGTCCTGCCCATCACCTCTGAATTCTTCTGCTCCTATCTGGGGTACCCCACTACTTGTCCCTATATGTTCTTTTTCCTTTGAGCTCATCCTCTCTTGACACTTTGGACCTGGACATATGGCCATAAGGAAATCTAATTCAGAAGATATTGGCTCAGAATCAAATTTTTCCTGTCCATTTGATTGTCCCTCAGGACTTTGCCCTAGGTACTGAATTGTCACACAGTCCTTCTAAGCCTGGGTTCTTGTTTGTTGGTACCCAATCTTTCTGAGCTTCGAGTATCATTTCTTGCCTAAACTCCAGCTCCTCATCTTAAGTTTCTGTGATCTCTACTGACCAATCTAGTTAGGCTCTCACTTAGCTTCCTGGGTCCTTGACTATCCACCTGCTTATTCCAGCCTGTGTGCAACTTCCAGACCCCTAAGATTCAGTCTATAAAATTGAAACAGCCACCTGATCTTCCTCAATCTCACTACTTCCTTTCTCCTACCACCCTTTCCCACCCTGATTGGCTGCTACCCATTGGCCCTAACATGACACATTCCTGGCCTGTCAATATGGCCTCCTCTGGCACTCTCAGATCCCTAGAGGGAAAAACAGAGCATCTTGGGACCACATGTGCTCATATGAACGTGAAGAAGGGAGCCAAATTTGACACAATTCAAATCTCTTTTTCTGATACTGAAATGATAAAATGACAAGTGCTTAAAGTATGTACCTTGTTTACTGCTTATTGATGCTCAGAGATATTGAGCTCTGTCTTGTGTCTCCTGCACTAGTCAGCATTTTAAAAGTTTTAAAAGTCACTGGAGGTTGAGCCCTACCAACCCATCTTGTTGATTAGTCATGGCTCAGAGAGCATTCTTATCCTCCAATTTAGATCACTAATTCCTCTCTCTCATTATAACAACAGATTTAATTTTGTTGTACAACAATAATAACAACTCATTAACATAACTTATTTTATCTATTAACAATCCATTAGCACAACTGTGTTTCATCCAAATGCCCCAACATTTCTGAGTACCATTCCCTACCCTGCCATGATATCCACCTCTCCCCCCAACCTATACTGACACTAGAATCCTTTCAGAGTAGCAAAGGTATTACAGACATGCTGAAGTGTGGAATAAATTGAGAATCTTTCCCCCAGCCTATATTGGCATGTGTGTGAGCAAAGAGCAGGATCACACTGGGGTGTGTAAACCAAGGATAAACAACAAGATATGTGACCTGGGTCAAAACAATGTTAAGCCTAGTCTTTCTAGGCAAGGGAATAACATTTTCATTTTGTTTTTAAAAACACCATGAATGATTCCTACCTTCTCAAGTCCTCCTTTATGTGAAGGGAGATCAGTTCCTTAGGAATATGAAAAGACAGTGCGGTCTCATACATCTGCTCTCTAATCCTCATCCATTTGTTATCCGATGTGGGGAATCTGTATAACTTATACACTGGATTTTTTAATACTGTAAAGGAGGAAGACAAAAGGATAGAGTTGCTTACTTAAACCACTTTTTCCAGCACTGTCAAATGATTCAACATTAGAAGACATGCTTTTGCCAGAGAAAATTACAATTATCATGGCCCGTTAACATCTGCTTTGCCAGCTTACCCCAGACTATGAGGCCTTTCCACATGGCTTGCAGCTAAAGCATCCCACTGTGCTGTCTCTCCCACTAAAACAGGAGCTCCTTGAGAGTAGAGGCCATATTGTTTTTCAAAGGTATCCCCAATACTTAACATAATGCTTAGAATATAGTATGTTTTTAATAAATGGTTTTTCATTCATTTATTCATTTTGTTCCTTTAAATTAAAATCCATGTCTTTCATTGTCATTTACTTTTTAATTGGGTGCAACACATCTGAATGTCAACAACCAAGTTTTCATTTCATATAACTTTCGTGTCTCAATGGTGACTGATGCTTAGTCATCATTTCAACACAGAGACTTTACTGGCCTCTGCCACCCTCTGCCTGGGTGTCCAATTATAAGTTTCAAATTAATTAACTGTGTATTGTGATTGGTAACCATTCATGACCCTCTACCCCCCACCTCCTGCCCCACTCCAACCACTTTATGCAGCTACATCCATACCATTATGTTTTTAGATCCTTTGACTCACAGTTTTTCAAATAAGCTAACTAAAAATAGAGAACAGCTATGGCACGTACTAGACCTTTCAAATAATAGTGGAAAACATGGTGCTACCTCCCAATCCTAATGTACCCAACAAAAACTCTTGTCAAAATTACAGTGTTCTAAGAGACTACTGAAACTATATCTTCTGATTCTAAATCTATTCTGCTAAGGCAATGCACTTTAAATTTCTTGCTACTTTTGTTTATGCCGGGTTTTTTGTGAGGCAATTGGGGTTAAATGATTTGCTAGAGTCATACAGCTAGTAAATGTTATGTGTCTCAGGCCGAATTTGAACTCGGGTCCTCTTGACTCTAGGGCCAGTGCTCCATCCACTGCGCCACCTAGCTGCCCCATTTATGCTCTTTTCAAGCTTTTTACAGTTTTCATTGATGTAATGTTATCATTGATCACTTCCATCATATCATCTCAAGAGTTTCTTGGGATCAAGATGTGTGCTATCAGACAAACTCCTGTCTTTCACGTTACTGCAAGACACCTTCAGATTAACAACTTAGAATTCCCTCAATTGTACTATTTAACTTCTAGGCATGGTTTTGCTGACTTGGGAACTATGTTGCCTTTGAACCAAAGAGATGGTCAATATATTGTTTCCCTACAATCCAAGAAGTATTTATTAAGCATCAATGTTATATTCATGTCAATGTCCTAGGAGCTAGGGATATAGTAAAACAACAACAAAAAAGAGAAGTTTCTGCATATTAAGAGCTTGCATTCCACTAAGGGAATAAAACATGCATACATGAAAATTTGAAGGGAAGAAACAAAGTAGAAAGATCAAACAAGGCTTTGCTTCTTTGGAAAGAAGCTATGGATTCTAAAATGAGAAGATAAAGACGGAGAACTTCCCAACCATGTAAGAAAACCTATGCAGAGTCATAAAGGGTAAAGAGGATGAAGAGTTTAGAGAAAAGTACATCAGGTTGACTAGAATATAGAATGAAGGAGAATGAAGGAGAATGAAGGAGTAGGCTGGAGCCAGATTTTCAAGGATTCTAAATGCCAAGCTGAGGAGTCAGTATTTTATTTTGAGGGAACAGGGAAGCACTGAAGATTCTTGAGCATGAGAAAACCAGGTTTATTTTCAGAAGATTTTTAAAAATTAGTTTTTTTTTAAATTAGCAAGCATTTGTTTTCTTTTCTCCAATCTTAAAGAGAAAAGAAAAAGAGAAACAAAACCCTAATAGAAAATATGAATAGTCAAGCAAAACATCTTCCCATATTGGCCATGGGCACATTCAGTCTCTCACCTCTCTGTCAGAGGTGGTTAACGTTCTTCAACATGGTGATCATTTTATTAATCAGAGTTCTTAAGTCATTTAGAGTTGTTCATTTATACAACGTTGTTGTTAACAGTAGTGTTGTTCTAGGTGCAGCTAGGTGGCGCAGTGGATAGAGCACCGGCCCTGGATTCAGGAGGACCAGAGTTCAAATCCAGCCTCAGACACATAATACTTCCTAGTTGTGTGACTCTGGGCAAGTCACTTAACCCCAATTGCCTCACTAAAAAAAAAACAAAAAAAAACCCAGTAGTGTTGTTCTGGTTCTGCTCACTTTAATCTGCATCAATTCATACGAGTCTGCTTTTATGAACTGTCCCTTTGTCATTTCTTATAGCCCAATAGTATTCCATTACATTTGTATATCACATAATTTTTTTGGCTATTCCCCACCTGATGGGCACCTCTTTAATTTCCAGTTCTTTGCCACCACAAAAAGAGCTGCATAAATATTTTTTATGCATATATGATCTTTCTCTTTCTTTGATCTCTTTGGGTTATGGTCATAATAGTAACTATATAATATATATATATATATATATATATATATATATATATATATACACATACATATATATATAAATAAAAAGTAAAATAAACATATACTATATAATAACTATATAATACCCTAATAATGGGGCTAAAGACTATGCTCAGTTTATTTAGAAATTGCTTTCTAGAATGGCTCTATTAATTCATAGCTCCACCAAAACCGCAATTTTATGGGCTGTCTCTCATGCACTGAATGTTCTCTTTCCTTATCTATTGCTTCCCTGTCTTCCTTCAAGTCCTAGCTAAAATCCCACCTTCTACAGGAAGCCTTTTCTAATCCCTCTTAAGTCTACTACCTTCCTTCTGTTATTTTCTCTTTATCCTACATTTAGTTTGTTTGTATATAGTTCTTTTACATGATCTTCCCCTTACATTGTGAATTCCTTGATCTCACCATCTTTTGCTGTCTTTTGCCTTTCTTTGCATCCCCAATACTTACCCTAGTGACTGGCACATAATAGTTGCTTAATAAATGTTTATTAATTGACTAACTATATTAATGAACATGTTTCCTCCAGCCCCTCCAATATTTGTCATTTTCCTTCTTTGTCAACTTTGATAATCTGGATGGGTGTGAGGTAGAATCTCCAGAATATTATTTTGGCAACTATGTTTTAAACAATATTTGAAGATATGATGCCTATATGAGTCCCTCAATAAGTACGACATATAACATGCAATTTATCTCAACACGTGAAAGCAGCTACACTTTCACAGCAAATATACAACAATCCAATGACACTAAATAACACAACTAACAATTGCTCAAATATTACTGGTTCTGAAATGTATTTTAAGTAATAGTCTCATCTGCAGCGATAAGAAAGAAAAAGAGCCTCTAGGAAACATCTGTAACTCAAAAATAATTCCAGAAATTGGGAATAAACTAGTTGATCTATGAAGGCATTCAAGTGTTGATCCAACTTATAAAGGGAAAAAAAAACAAGGTATACCATGAATGAATGCCTATTTTAAAATAACACCTTTTTATTAAAGAAATTATATAACAGTTTTTTCACTTGCTTTCATAGGAGTTATTAGCCTTATTTTCCTTAGTGTTCAATCAGATGCTAAAGGCTTGATTCATTTCAATGTTTCCATTCATTTTATAGTGTTAGTATTTAAAAGACAGAATATTGTAATAATGATTAGTTTTAATTCAGTTTCATGCCCCAATGTATACTCTTCTTCTAGAAATTCCTTTATATATGCTTTGTATTTATTTACTTATATAAATATTTCAGCCAAGTCAAATGTAAGGCCCTTAAGGATAGCAACTGCTTTTCATCTGGTCTTTATAAGTCTGCTATGTAACACAATACTTTGCAAACAGTAGCTGTTTAGGAAATGCTCATTGGGCGGCATTGAATGGAATTTAATATTTAGCAATACTATTACATATTTTATCTATCCTACCTGCTGCCTTATATTTTTCAAAAATTGTGATCCTATTTCAAATCTATAGGATGAAAAATCTCTGGGCCTTCTTGGTCCTTTTGTAAAACTCTAATCATTTCACAGTATTTTTTTTTTGCATGTCTGGATGCTGTCATAAAATATACAGTCTGGTTTTCTTCTCCACCATTCCAATGAAAACCCTTTGACTTATTTGACTTTTTCATTCCCTGGCAATGTAGTATGTTCTAAATATAATTCTTTGTTGAATTAGCTTAAGCAGAAAATCAAGGGCAGTTTGATTAATGAGTTCCCAAAGCCTCTTTTGACCACCCAGAGCACATCATCTACATACACTGTGGGAACTCTACTGTTTAGAAAGTAAACATTTGGCAGAAAAAATCAAATAATTAGACAATTTGATCATCCCCTGCTCCCACCCATTATATATTTAAATACCCTATTCCCTCTTTATGGTGAAATGGCTTATGCTTAAGAAATTTCTCTCCTCAGTTAATGAAATTCAAAAATATGCCTCACAGTAAAGACCCAATCACTAGTCAACAACATTTACTGAGCACCTATTGGGTATAAAACACATAGCAAGTATGAAGAGGCAGATGAGGAGGAAAAAGAAAGAAGAGGAGAAGGAAAAAAATAGATCAACCCAGTCCCATTATGTATTTCTGTATCAGTGGCAACAGAATCCCATCATTCCAGACATAGTAGTGACTTCAAAGACTATTTAATCCAACTAATACCTGAAAATAAGAAACCCATTTACAGCAGTTCAGATAACTTGTCAATGAAGTTTTGTCTGAAGGCATATGATAAAGTGGAATATGTCACCATCTGAGGCAGCTTAATCTACTTTAGGATAGCTAAAATTTTTAGAAAGTTTTTCCTTATATAAGGCCCAACTCTGTTTTTTTTTTTCTGAAACTTCCCTATATTCTATACTCCTAATTATGTCGTGGGAGGCAAACAGAGCAAGTCTGATCGCCCTTCCATAGGATAGCAAGAACTTGAACCTCTCCAGGCTAAACCTCCCCACTTCCTTTAACCTGTCTTCCAATATGAACTCAAGACCCTTTATTATTACAGTTATCCTCCTCTAGATGTGCTCTAAATCAAAGCTTTTGGTAAAATTTGGCCACCAAAATAGGATATAATATCCCAGGGGTCATCTGATTCTGAAAGGGTACAACAGAATGATCGCCTTATGCCCAGAAGCAATTGTCTTAATTCTGTCCTAAGACTGACTCCCATACATTTTAGCCACAAATATGTTATTCAGATAAACTGCATAAATAAGCCAGTCCCATCCTATTTGTCAAATTGATCTTGTGAACCCAAATGCAAGAGTTGATATTTATGCCTATTAAACTTCATCTTATTCAATTAGGTTCAATGTTCTAGCCCGGAGGTGTCAAACATGCCACCCACAATATTCTCAAGTACAGCCTAAACCACATTAAAATATAATTGATAGATATTTAATAAAATAAATAAAGTACAATAAAACATAGATTAAATGTTACATTTTAAAACTAAGTCCATATGTGGGATTCTCATATACAGTTTACTGGCCCTGTACCTATTGGAATTTAACACTATTATTCCAACCTAAAAGGTCTTTTTTAAATCTGATTCAGTCTTCAAATAGCCATTCCAACACCTTTGTGTCATTTTTAGACAAAATGCAAGAATTTGTGCAGGATTTGTGTGATTTTCCCAGTGTGGATTGCTATCTGTTCATTATCTAGATGAATTCTAAGACACTGTGCAAGGCATAGAGGAGTTAAAAACTTGCTCAGATACATATACCTAGAAATTTCAGATGTGGAATTAGAACCCAGACTCTCAAACCTCCAGTCCCAACACTCTATCCATCTTGTCAGACCACCAAAATCTCTACAAGAATACTAGCTAGTGTGGATGGAGCCACTGAAGAGATGGATAGCATATTTAAAAATTTCTAACAATGGGCCACCTGCTGAAAGCTACTGCTGACATATTGAAATGCTTCTCACTAGCAACTGCAAGGAATCATCTGTGTAATTGTGTACTTGCATTTTGACTGTGCATTTTTAATTTGGGCAGAAACTGTCTTTTGTCTCTTTTTGTATCCACAGACCTTAGCACAGTGACTGGAACTCAGTGGATTTTTTTTAATGTTTATTGACTGACCAACTGATCACTTGAGTAAAAGTCCAAGAGGGAATTAATGAATACATTCTGTAAATGACTCAAGCATTCCAAGCAGTTTCTGCTGGTGCCAAGATTCTCTTCATATAGAACCAGTTTTGGTGACCATTGAACAATCCCAGCTCAGTTGTACTACATAATCCTGACCTGAATTTTGAAAACAAACAAAACAAAAACACTATAGGCTTAGCTCCTTTTGCTAAAATGATTTTTTTTAAAAAAAAATCAGTTTCTAACTCCCTCCCATGAGAAACTAGTCGTGAAAGTTTAAATTGCCCCCAATGGCCACTTAGACAGTTAAGTAAGGATGACAATGGTGAGGCAAAGATTTTGAGAAAATCCCCTAATGATCTAGCATCTAAGATGAACTTAAGGCTGAAAGGTAAATGGTAGATTTTCTGTGACCTACAATCCAGATCTGAAGAATAGGACTAAATTTTGCTCGTTCCTGTTCCATCACTTTGATACTCTAAAATGATACTTATATGATCCCCAACGCTGCTATTCTGAGACTGAATGAATAACTACTTCTGAGATGACCACAAGGAAACAATAGTGAATATCCTTTATTCCCAAAGTCCAAAAGACTTTGAAGCTGTGCAAGAAACTCAGAGGAAGATATACCACACTAAATTCTTCAGTCTCCCTGATTCCTTCTTCTTGTATACAAAAAGACTCTCCTTAGGGGTACCAATGGTTTTGACTGAATTTGATATTCATTATTTGCAAGGCACCACAAAAAGGAGGAAAATGAATGCTGTTCATTAGTAATTGGGGGAAGCCAGCAACAAATGGAATAGGCTTAAATGACCAACAATATGGGAATGGTTAAATATACTGTGACACATTAGTGGAATGGAATATAACAATTTTACTGTGCCCAACTACAAGAAATACAATGATAACTTGCAAAGACAATATCTGAAATGATGCAAAAAAAAAAGATGCTGGACCAAAAGAATGGAATACTTAGTGTAATAATCTGAGGAAAAGTGGGTAGAAAAGAACAGATAAAAACATCCTAATGGAGACGTAGAGGGGGTGACAACACTTCTGTGCTACTGTCTAGTTACTTAGCAAAGTCCTTAAGTTTCAGTCAAATCTAAGTTCCTCAAGGACAAGGAATATGTTTGTCTTTGCCTTTTTGTGTCTAGTGCCTAGGGGTGCCTGCTACGTAGTATGTACTTAGGAAGTGCTTGATGAACATATAGACAGGTTTTGAGTAGCAGGCCAGGATTCAAATACAGGTCTTCCCAGATGGAAATTCAGTGGTTCTAGATGACTAGCAAACAATTAATAGTCAGAGAACTGAATTAGAAAGAATGTTATCAAAATGAATTTTTAAAAAATTATTTGTTATATATAATGGCTTTCTAGAAAAGGAGAACAGGATGGCCATTAGGCAATGTGGCAATAAAATTTATTTTAAAAATAAAAAGAAGAAACATTGCGCAGTCACGGAAAAAGCTGAGATTCTGTATAGCATGAGTACTTTTGGACTTATAAATGAATATCAAACAAAACCAAGGAGAAAAGGAGAACCAACCTCAGTACTCTCCATCATGAAAACTTGGGAGGATTAGGATAATTGGTCAGTCAGTTATCCAATAAGCATGTATTAAGCACCTACTATGTGCTAGGCACTGTGCTAGGTGCTGGGCATGTGCACTAAGCCTAAGTTTGGCTTAGTCTCAGCAGGTTCAAAGGGTTTTTGTTTGTTTGGTTTTTTTTTTGTTTTTATTTTGTCCTTTAAAAAATGTAACAGGCACTTGTAAACCATAATGTATAACTAAAACGATTTTAAGAATTGATATTTAAAAAGACATAATATTGGAATAAAAAGGACTCAGTCACTGAGTCAGGAACCGAAGGAAGTGAGGTGAAGGCAATTAAAGCTCAGTAAAAGATTTCTGGCTCATCCTTTCATAGTGCAAACTACCAGGTGTTTTACACAAGACCAGCTGAGCTAAGACCTGGCGAAGACTAGCTATGGCCACAACAGCCATACAGCCCCAGGACCTGCTCCAAATTCCCACTGTGCAGGTTACCTCTTCTATACCACCTCTCTGTACAGCTAAGCTCACCTACCTTTCCTCTGTGGCCTCTGCCTTCACTAGAATCATAGTTTAAAGAACACAGAAAAATCTTAAGGAAGCAGAGTACAAAATGAAAACAATGTGTATTTGGCAGTGATGTGCTCAAGGACACGCTGCATGGAAAGAATGGAAAAATTACTTGTTCCATTTTTAGAGTATATCTGTTCAAATCATAGCCGCGTGTGTGGTTTAGGGTTACTTGCTACCTCTATTCTCTTCTCTGGACTACCTTTCCCTTCTCTGCTGAACTAAATGACCTCCAAGTCTTCTAGGATTCTCAATCTCATACAGTAGAAAGAACACTGGCTCTGGAATCAGAGGAAGTGGATTCAGACACTGCCTATATGACCTTCCCCACAAGTCACTTAATTTTTGGGGGGCCTCAGGGTCCTGATGTGTAAAATAAGGGGCCTGGAATAGTTGGGTTCTGTTTCAGTTCTAGAGGTATGACTGCAGGTTCTCAAATGCATGAATGTGACCAAATTGCTCAGGAAAACATCAGGGTTTCAGGGCTCTCACCTCAGCTCTGTGCTGTTCACTCTGTTACCCGGCACAAACAAAATTATAGATACAGAAGGTGAGGTCTAAAAGAAATAAAGATTTCCAGAGTAGTAACTCTGGCTAGTCAATGCAGTTTTGTTTTGTTGTGCATTGTTTTAGGAAAACACCTAGGACAGCTTCCAATTGATCAAGAAATATTTATTAAGTGCCTACTATGTGCCAGGCATAGAGCTAAGTGCTAGGGATACAAAAAAGACAAAAGACAGCTCCTGCACTCAAGGAACTTATAGTCTAATGAGTTTTAAAACTCAACCAAAACAAGTTTGCTTTAGCAGCTAAAAAGACATATATCATGCCAGCAGCTCAAAAGGCTTTAGAGATATCTTATTTCAAGCGGAAATGTTCTCAAATGTGCCCAGGAAAACGTGAGAGGGGGAAGCTTTTTGACATGTACTGAAGTTGATTGAGTAAATCAATAAAATCATCCCATTCCACTTTGAGTGATTTAATGCCCTGACAGGGTATTGATGTGAGAGAAGTCTCAGCCAACCAAACATAGACTTTTGAGCAAGTATGAAACATTCTTGGATGAACTTGAGGCACTTGACTCAGAGTAAGAGTGAAAGTTGGGGTAAGAGCTTCAGGCTTGTGCTATGTCAGAAGAAGAAAAAAAGATTATCTTGCCCTTCCATTCCAGAATATTAAAAAGCAGTGGGAAGGACTACCACAACAAAAGCTATAGGTTGTATGCTCCCTGAGGGTAGGGAGCATTCTTTGTCCCTTTCTTTGTATCTCTAGAACTACGTGCTTTTTGTCCAACACATAGTAAGTGCTTAAGAATGTTTCTTGAGTGACTAAAGATCACGGCTTCAGAGAAACTTCAGCCAACTCAGGTCAACCATAAATCACCAAGCAGCAACAGCTGGGCTCATCCAGACAGTTCCGCACGGCTCAGAGAGCCAAGATGTCTAGGGTTCAGGCAGTCTCCAAAAGTACAGGAACAACAGCTGAGAAAACTGAGAAAACAACTGTGGGAGAATAAAGAAAAAAATCCCTCCTCCCTTCCCCACCCTGAAAGAAGCCAGGTATAATGACAGCTCTTAGGACATTGTAACTAAAGCTGCAGGAGGAAGGTCCCAAACAAGAAATCAACTCTGTGGCTGTCTTCTATTTCTCCACCATTATTTGCTGTCCATCCTAAGAAATTCTTTCAAAATTTCAATAGTGGTAAACAAAGAAAAACTAAGATAAATCTCTTAGGGGATCCAACTAATATATGCAGAAAGAAGGGAATCTAAAATAAAGTGAGGGAAAGTATGTCCTCTTGCCATTATGAAAGTTGGGTGGAATCCATCTTATAGCAAAGACAATAATCTATATTGAAGGCCTTATTAAAGTCACTTTCATTCTCTTGGCTATAGCTTCCCCACCTGCAAATAAGTGCCTTTTCCAGCTTTTAATCCTATAATCCTATGAGCTAATAGCAAATAAAACTTCCCATAAATAAGAGTTGGAAAAAGGTGCTAATCTCAAAGCCAAGGAACTTGGGTTCAAGTTCTGGCCCTGATGCTAACTAAAAAACTCCCTATATACCTCTAGACAAGGCACTTAACCTCAGGACTCCAGGAAAGTCTCTAAACATCAAAGCTGTAGAGAAAGAGTCTTGACATGTATCAAGAGAGTGTCCTCACCTGGGGGCTTTCTAGACAAGTGAAACCAAAGCCCTGTCCCTATTCCTGTCAAGTAGAAAGGTGGAACGGGGACACATCGTTAACATTCTGTAAAGCAAAGAGGAAAAACAATGGGGCATCTGCTGTTAGGTAGCTAGAATGCCTCAGGATTCCATAATAACACGAAAACCTCTCAGACCAAGCCTGGATGCATGCAGAATCACATGTATCATGCTGTATTCAAAAGGGATTGTCAGTGCTCTATCTCAGTTGTTCCCTAATTTGAAACACTTATAAGAGGCACTGTGGATCGGCGGACATGGGGTCAGCCATGGAGTCAGGAATACTTCCGCCTGTGATACATACTGGCTGTATGACCAAAGCAAATCACTTCATTAATCCCTTGGTACTCCAGCTAAGACTCAGTGGAACCCATAACTTGTTGATCAGCATCAGTGAGGCAGTTTCCACACCAAGGGCTCCCTAGATTGAAGAAGTCACAGGTCCAGACTGAACATGGGGCAGAAGAATTGACCACTGGAATGAGGTAGTGATTTTCACATTACAATACTTAGCCCTAAGCTGAGCTGAGCTTATCAACCCTTTGACACAGAAGCCAGGATAGTCATCCATTGCAGCAGCACACTTCCATAAAGCATTTTCTGATGCCCTTTGCTGGAAGCAATCTCTCTTAACTCAGATCTCTAACCATGTTTTGCCTCCATTATTCTCTTTTATATTATGCTTTTTGAGCACATTCCATAACTCCCCTTTTAGACTTCCCCTTAAGGGCAGGATCTGTGTCTTATTCATTTTCAACTACACCATGTCTACCAGAGAGTAGGCACTTAATATATTTTGAAGTAAATCAAACTTTTTTTTAGGCATTGCAACAGAACAGCTGACTCCTGGAAGGTAACAGCAATTCTTCCACTTTGTCAGTAGAAATGAGGGATTGCTGTCTCTTTGTGGGCAAAGGTCACATGATCTCAGAGCTGGAAGGGACCTTGGACGTGATTTGGTCCAAACTGGTTCTGACCAGGGATGCATTTTACATTATCCTCAACAACTTGATCATCCACACAGTGTGGAGAAGCCAGTAGCTCTCAAAGCGGTTCATTTCACTTCTGGACTGCACTGAGCAATTAATAATTGTTATAATTTGCATTGAAGTGTAATTAATTCCAACCACCTTCATTTGAATACCACCCACTAGATATTACTTTTTCCCCTGCCTCTGACCCAATGACAAAAGAAGAAAAAAAAAACAATAACCCACAAATGGTAATATGTAAGACATATATAATCTGACTCAATGTAACATAATTTCCCTACATGTAATCTAAAAAAAGTCAGTGAAAAAAAATCAGAAGATGGAAAGAGGGAAGAAAAAAATAAAAGCTTAACTATATTCTCTCTCTCTCTCTCTCACTATATATACATATATACACATATATATATATATATATATATATATATATATATATATATATCCTCTTTCTCTACATATATACATTTACATTTATTTATTAATTTATCTTAATAATCTTATATATTATAAGCAAATCCCCCAAACAAGCCTAGGTTATCTCTTTTGTTTTAATTGCAAATTCATTTAAAATTGATGCCATGGGAACATTTTAGAAATGTGTGTAGCTTATGTAGACTTTTCAACCTTTTATTCTCTAGGGACTTTTCCTTTCCATCTAGGGCTGGGGAACCTGTGTCCTTGAGGCCACATGTGGCTCTCTAGGTCCTCAAGTGCAGCCCTTTGAATCCAAACTTCACAGAACAAATCTTTTATTGATTTATATATGTATATTTATATGTATATGTGTATATATACATACATACACACACATACATACATATATACATATATAAATATATATATGTGTGTGTGTGTGTGTGTATATATATATATATGATTTAACAATTTTAGAGCTGTTAGAACTCATCTGGTCAGACTCTCTCATTTTATGAATGAGGAAACTGAAGCCCAGGATATTGAAGTGACTTGCCTAAGAGCCTATGGCTAATTATTATTGGAAATGGGGTACAACCTAACCCCTCTTACTCTTAGCCCAATGCTATCCTCATTATACCATGCTGATGTTGCTTACATTTTATTTAAAGATAAGGGAGTAAGGTAAGAAGGTTAATGAATATCTGTCATTGTCAATTGCACTCATCAACATCCCAAAATGGTGACCTATCAAAGAAAGATTACATAGCACACTCTCTTGGGCTAGGCCCATCACATTTTTATTTGAAGGTTAATTACTCTGCTTTCTCTTTGGTAGGTTACTATTACAGTAAGACAGAAAGCTTTGTCCTATTGTGTTAGGATGGGAACCTAGTCCTTTAATTATGACCTTTGATGAAAAAGGCCTGTCATGCTGGTGTCACATTTATATTGTATTTTAACATGACAGCCAGAAACCAAAGATTCACAAGGGTCAAATGTAATTAAAAGTATTTCTAAATTGATTCCCTAATTGATGTGCTCCATGATAATAACTCTTTTTGAACATTCAGGTCATAGTTTTTAATTCATTATAAACATCCAGCTTTATTATAAATATTAAAAGCAAAATAACATTAAGAAACTTTTTTTTAAAAAATCTGGTATTCCATCTAATTAAAATGCTCATCTCACCAGAACGTTCTCTCATCAATTATATAATAATAATTGATATTCATAATGACCATAAAATATCTCAAAGTGACCCCTGAACCATCAGAGAAGGATAAATTCAGGTCAAAACAGCTAAAGGGTTGTATATTTGAGTCTATAGTGTTGAAGAGCTATGATCTCTTTTGTTTCTCCTTTATTCAGAATATTGGATAAGCAATAACACAATCTTTCCCAAACATGTCAGATTAAAGAAAAGTATTTTCTGTACTCCAGTCTCCCTGAACGTTTCCCACTAGGAACTATGGATTCAAAATTGTTTCCATGTTGCACAGTCTTTACTAAACAAATAGAAAGGTGAACAGCTATTATTTTCTCAATGTATTCTCTAAAATTGTAGGGTGCTTTTTCTGATAAAATAAAAGCCAACTGCGAATAATCACCTTCAACAAAAGCTAAGTTGGTTTTGTTCTTTTTTTTTTCTCCCTGGAATTTGCACTCTTCTCCTTCTGACCCACTTCCTTCTCTCCTCTCCTTCTCTTTTCCTGCTCCCCAATTTGAATGGGAACAGGCTATGGAAAAGTGAGGGCTGCAGTAGGAAATTAAGATTCTTGTGTTAGAAGAGTTAAGTGAGTTTCCTGGAGTATAAACGAAATCTCTGGAGATATAAATAGAATCATGATGAGCAGCTCTGAGATATGGCATTCTTTCCCACTCAAGGAGTACTTCATAACTCTCTTGAGGCTGGTGAGTTTCACATAATATATTAATATCCAGACTGGGGAAGAATGTCAATAGCCCCCTTTGCCTGCTGACTTAAAAGAAATTACACGGAGAGTGCATGATAAATTCTCTAGGTTATACACGGGACAAAATCATATGCAGTCAGTATACAAACAATGCATATTTATATCATAGGCAGACACATTTTTTAAAAATGCAATGCCGAAATTTTGAATACAGCTTCTATGCTTGTACACTTTACGATATGAGATTTTCCCTATCTTTATGAGTCATGAGGATGGATAAGATTTCATAAGGATACCATGAAATTCTATAGTCTATCATTCAATGGTCTTTTTGCCCTATTCTTTAATACTTCAAGGATCATTGGTTTTACAGGGTGGACATTCCCTCTGCTACAGCAAATCACAGTCTAACCTTGACAGTAGACTGTCTTTGAGAATTGCTGTAGATAAAACAAACAAACAAAAAAAACCTCCATACCCTATCACCTGAACCAACCACCCACTTAAAAGACTGGTTCTCAGACAACAGATATACAGTTTAGTCACTGAACTGACACCTAGAGCTCTTATGGCACAGTGGGACCTGCTATTGCTTATGACCCATTAAGAACCCAGGATCACCTCTGTTGTCCCTTAAGGTTAAAAAAAAAAAAAGGAGGGGTTGCTTTCCTGTAGGTTTTATATTACATTTTATAATAGAGTAAACACTGTAACAATGATACCTTATGTGAAGTTCAGTAAGTATTGGCTTATTTTACTCTCACCATAATACTATGAGGTATACAAGGCAGATTCTACTTTTTCTCATCTGAAAGATGAAAAAGTCAGAATGACTTCCTCAAGTGTTTATAGCTAGTAAATGGTGGAATCACATGAGTACAGAGGCCTTCTTACTTTTAGACCCCATCTACCACATCAGAAAAGAGTCTTAACTTCTCTATGTACACATAAGTCCTCTGACTCATAATATGAGCTTGTATTGGTCTGATCAGCTACAGTTTGTACCTTAACCCTGACATAGAGATGTCATTTTCGTCCTCATCGAATATGAGGGACAACAACCAAAGGACATATATGCCACGTATCCTGTATTGGAAAATGGACAGAGAAGTAGGTTGGGGACTGGCAGGGGCTAAACAAAGCTCTCTGGAGGCTTCTTCCCTCAGGCGTATGTGCTAAAATGATCATCGATGCCATTCAGAGGGAAGAGCTATGTTTTCCCCTCAGTCTTCTCTTCTAGGTATAGGTTAGGTACTTTTTGAATTGATTACTGCTTCAGTATATTAATACACATCCTAGGAATGTGGAAGAGTTAGCATAGGTTTCAGGGAATCCAAACATGTTATCTAAATGGCTTAGGCACTGTGGGATCAATTTGCCTTTTCTATTTTTTTCCTCTTCCCCTTTACACTCATTCCATTTCTCTTCATAAATAAAGCAGAGGTGGTTCTTAAGCCAGGATAGATCCCTAGCCATAGACAGGGATCTATGAATAGGTTTCTGGGATTCTATGAGATTAGATGGAAAAAAAATACAACCTTATTTTTCCTTTGCTATCCTGTGTATTTTATTTTATGCATTTAAATATATTATTCTGAGGAGAGATCCATAGGTTTTACCAGACTGTTAAAAGAGACCTTGACACAAAAAAGTTAAAAACTCTTAGCTTAAAGAATATTTTTTCTTTATTTTAATATACCTAAAAAAATTATCATTTAAAAAATTCTTCTATTTATAACTCCACTAAAGTCTCACTAAATGCCTTAGGGCAATATAGAGGTGACTACAGCACCAGCTTTGGCATGTCCAACCTGGCCAGAAAGATTTGACTGTGGGCCTGGAAATGGACAATGGCTGTCATCCTAGAACAAGGTTACTCAGGTATGGAGAACCTTGAAACCAGTAGATTAACCTTTGCTATAGCTTCTCATAAAGCAAAGAAACATGAGACCACCATCTTCTCCAACAATGACAGTGGCAGGATGGAAATGGGGGAAAGAGTACCAAGAAACAAAGAGTTTCTAGACTATCGATAAATATTGATTGAACCCTCAGGCTCCCTAATATAAGAACTTTGTCCAACAACCAGCGAGTTGACATAATACTGGAAGCACTGAGATACATCAATATTGACATTCACCTTACAAATGAAACTAAACAGCATGAATAGATTGTAGCTACATGGTGGTCTAACTTAGAGAGGCAAATAGAGGAGGAGGCCTATACCAGGGAATATAATTGACAGAGGCTGGCTTTGAAGTCAGGAAGACCCAAGTTCTAATCCTTCCTTAGACACTAAGCTAGGGCTCTGCTTCTTAATCTATAAAAAAGGTAATAATAGTAGCTTCTTCACAGTGTTTTTGTGAGTACAAAATGATGTAATATATGCAAAGTGCTTTGTAACGTTTAAAGCATGTAAAATGCTAGCTATTGTTATTATAGTAGGTATTTAGGGACAACTAAGTGGCATAGTGGATAGAGCCCTGAGCTTGGCATCTGGAGGACTCCTTTTCATGAGTTCAAATACAGCCTCAGACACTTAATAGCTGTGTGACCCTGGGCAAGCCATTTAATCCTGTTTGTCTCAGTTTCCTCATCTGTAAAATGAGGAGAAGGAAATGGCAAACCACTCTAGTATCTTTGCCAAGAAAATCCCAAATGAGGGATGAAGAGTGAGACGTGACTGAAAATGACTGAACAACAACAAAAGGTATTTGAGAAATGCTCATTGAAGTAATGGATGAATGAGTACCCAAAGGCAATAAGAAATCACATTGCATGGGATATGTTACTGGTTATCTCATAGGCAAAAAATACCATCATGAATGAATGAAAAACATTTACCAAGTTATTATGTCCCTGTATAACCTACATCAGATTGCTTACCACCTCAGGAAGGGGGGATGGAAGGGAAAGGTAGAATTTGGAACTCAAAACTTTAATTAAAAAAAAAACGTTAAAAAAAATCTTCACGCGTGCCTGGGGAAATATAAAATATTATGTAATTAAAAATAAAGTTACGTCCCAATCACTGTGCTAAGGACTATGGCTACAAATAAAAATGAAAATTAAGCCATTTCTTGCTCTCAAGGAGGTCACAATCTAATTGAAGGAGACAACACATACCACTGGGTTCAGCTGCTGGGCAGATAGAAAGTCTTAATGATTCAGTGGTAGAGAGGATGGGAGGCCTAGGAATCCCTCCATTATGTGAATCAGTGTTCATTTAGAAGACAGTGCCAAGGGGATCAAGGTCTGAGAAACCTGGCAAACAGTAAGACCTAGAGGACCTTAGGAAGCAAGTAGCAGGGCAGATGGTAATACATGGGGTTCCTCCATGTCAGCACAAAAAATAGAGCCAGCAACTCCCATCTCATTCAAGTCCTCTGAGCAGTCAAGCAACATAGGCAAAATGAGGAGGCAAGAAGACAGGTAGGTCTTCCTATAACTTGGATGTTCCAGATGGATTTGAGAACAGATGAATGGTGGAGGGGAGGTGATGGAGATGAGGGAGACTGCAACGGTCTTAGGCATCTAAATATGTTGATGAGAGCAAAAGATTGGAAAATTCTGGAACAACTCAACAAAATCCTTCAACAAACCACCAGTGAATGACATTCTATGCCATTGGATGGAGTGCCCAGATTGGTGAGATCAAAGATTCATTCGAGCTGAGGTATCTTCATTTGTTTTGGGAAATATGTCTTCATTTGTTTCTCATCTCAGTTATCCCAAAAATGAATCATGAACATACCATAGAATTGTAGTTTATATTTGTTAATATGATACATTCCAAAGTGTTTTATATAAACTTAGTATCAACAAGTTTATTTTCTCAAAATGTCATTTAAAAATTAGTAGATGGGGCAAGTACATGAATTGTCCAATATCCATTCAATATCTCATTGTTTTAAAATTGGGGGGAGAGGAGCATTCTTAAGTTGTAGATTTCAAATATTACTTACTTCTCTGAAACTATTTGTTCTATTTCCAAGGGTACTAGTGTGAAATTAAGCAAATTTTTAAAAGACTGTATTTTTTTTTGAAAACACAAATCTAAATAAAAAACACAAAGGAACCCACTTGTAATTCAATTAAATTCATCAGGTGTTTATTAAGCACCTACTATGTAACAGGGACTGTACCAGGCACTGGGGATACAAAACCAGAAAACAAAACAGTCCCTGCCTTCAAAGGGTTGCACTCTGTTGTGGAAAAATAGCATGCGCACAAATAAGTAAATACAAATTATACTCAAGATCCCCACAAAGAAATATCAGGGTGAGAGTGGGAGGGAGGGGAACGTTCCAATCTGGGTCTCCAAAACTGTGGCACGTACCTGCATTTAAGAAAAGCAAGCTGTCCTTGTCTTTTATACCTTCTGGGGCAATGCACTCACACGCCAACGCACACTGGAAAAGAAAAGAGAATTGGTGCTTTGAAAACAAGCAGACAAATACTGAGACTAGAAGACAGTTTATGTTGTCTGGGGATGCTTTGGCTCAAACCCTCCTGACAACTTTTCTTTCCAGCCCTACCCATTTTGTTCAGCTCATTTGGTTTTAATTATTGATTTACATTTCTTCCATGCAACAGAGTTGCATTATTTAATCACAGGCTACATCCTCTCCCTAGCCAAAGAATGTTTACAAAAGATAGCAAAAAGTGAATTATTGTCCCAAACATGCGAGAGATGCACATTCCTAACTGTGTTAAGGCAGGCTAGAAAATCATTTGTGACAAGCTGAATGGTTTCAAAGAGATTTCTTTCAGCCAGGCTGATTTCAGACCAACATCAGACAGTTCTCCTTGATTTACAGCAAATGCAACTTTAAACAGTAGGTGGCAATACTTGATTACCAAGGGCAAAAGGAGCTAAGCCAATAACATGTCGCTGACAAAATGACCTAAGTTACCTGCTCTGAGAGAAAGGACACCATTAATATATGAGATCATCTCTGCAATGATATGTTCCTGTCATTATTGATAAATGGGCTGTGCTCACTTGCCTTATCTTACCTGGGTGTATGCAGAGAATAGAAGGGGGTGGGAAATTGAACTGCAGAATGAGGGACATTTCCTCTATTCCTGGTAAATGAGTTACAAGTGTGAGCCTCTCTTTGATCCATTCTAGGCACAGTGCCCCTAGACATGGGAAGCTTGCCACATCCAGATGAAGGAAAACTTTCTTGGCCCCAAGACAGTGAGAAGACACCTTTGTTATTTCCACAGGCAGGCAGGCAGCCACCAGTATTTGTTTGATCAGATGAACTATCTTTTGCCTCCAGTCAGAAAATAAGAAAGCTCACTTAACAAATATGCCAAACAGAAAGAGACAAAGTGAAACCTAATTGAGAAAGAACTTCCCAGCTGGAAAATTACTTCAGTGGAAAATCTCAAGGGAAATGACTCTCCAAAGTTCCTGCAGCCTCAATTCTCAAATGGGCGTTTTCCTGTTTCAGTGAACAACTACCATTTATTAAAAACTGACTATTGTGTGCCAGACATTGTGCTAAACACTGAGGATACAAACAAAGGCAAAAGACAGTCCCTACCCTTAAGGAACTCACAGTCTAATAGAGAAGACAACATGTAAACAGCTATATACAAAGAAGCTAAATCGAGAATTGGTAGTAATCTCAGAGGGAAATACCATTGGAGAATTTAAGAATATCTCAAAAGACCAAGCAGCATCCATTGATGCAGTGCATGTTTTTAGGGGGCAGCTAGGTGGCACAGTGGATAGAGCCCTTGGCTTGGAGTCAGAAAGGCTCCAAATCATTCATTTATCATTTATCTGTAAAGTGAGCTAGAGAATGAAATGCCAAACTACTCCAGTATCTTCATGAAGAAAACCCCAAATGGGGTCATGAAAAGTTGGACACGACTAAAACTACTGAATAACAACTTTTTTTTTTTAAATACACAAGGCAAAGAAAATATGAGGTTGGTTGAAAATTTGTATTTTATTGCAAAATAATAATAGATTTTTGCATCAGTCGACATGTCTGGTCCTTGTAGTGTCTTAAGAAATACTGGGAAACACTTCTTGCAGAAGATTGGATTTTCTTTGAGATCTAAAGGAAGACAAGGAAGTTAGGAGGCAGATATAAGAGAGGGAATTCCAGGCATGAAGGACAGCTAGTGAAAATGCCTACAGTCAGGAGATAAAGAAGGCCAGTGTAAAAGGATCACAGAGTATGGGAGTCTGAATGTTGATGGAAGCATACTATTTGCTCTCCTTTTCCTTTGTTGTTTTGTTTTATTGCTTCCTTCTCATGGTTCCTCCCATCAGTTCTAATTGTTTTTTACATCATGACTAATGGGAAAATATGCTTAATATGAATGTGTAAGTAGAGCCCATGTCAGATTGCATGCCATCTTGGTGGGGGTGAGGAGAGGGAGGGAGAGAAAATTTAAAACTTAAAATTTTATGGAAGTAAATGTTGCAAACTAAAAATCAATTAATTATTTATTATTTAGAAATGCCTATAGTCAGGAGATGAAGAAGGCAAGTGTAAAAGGATCACAAAGTATGGGGCTGGGGAGAGTAGAGGTGTAAGGTGTTAAGAAGAGTAGAAAGGTGGGAAGAAGCCAAGTTATGAAGTGCAAACAGAGGATTTTATATTTGATCCTGGAAGTAATAGGCAGCCACTGGAGTTTATTGAATAGGCAACTGGGGATTGGCCCAAGGGGGCAGAATTTAAAGAAGCCCAATTTAGAAGGTGCTGACAACATTTTCAATCTTTCAGCAATGTAGAAATGGCAGAACTTACCACCTACTAAGTAAAAATATTAGGTATAAAAGGAAATACAGATGGAATAAAATAGGAGCCCTACCCTTCTCACCTCATTCTGCCGGCCCTAGGTGTGCTTTGTATAATTGGCTCTGGGTACATGCACACAACACATCACAAGTGAGGAACGACAAAGTAAAAGCAGCATTAAAACATGTCATCTATGAAGGATCAAGGGGCAGCTTTTATACTCCCAGCCAACAAGTTATTAATGTGGGCTTTGATGTGTCCCACTCTGGGCACAGGAAAAAAAGTGAGGCTGATCGCAAGGCAAGAATGAATGATAATGGAAAGAAAGCTTGGATACAGCCTCTGGCACATAGTAGGTACTTAATGAACACTTGCTGATTGATTTCTTGACTAACGTCAAAAAGATATGAAGAAGGCACCTGGGGAATCGGGCAAATCCCCTGTACCGAGTGTATGGCAAGACATGGACAAGGCTTGAATGGGTTTATGATTTGCTTTTCTAGAGGGAAAATTCATTTTAATGAGGTAACATCTTTCTGAGTATTAGTACATCCTTATGTCAACCTTCCACACTAGCTTGTCATTTTCTTGCTGTCTTCAACATAGCACTTTCTATTCTCTCTGCCTGAAATGATAGCATGCCTGAAAGCTTCCTTTCGGGTCAGTCTATCCTTACCAGAATGTTATAATCTTCAGCAAAGGGTTATAACAGTCAAATCACTCACTCCTGAAGGACAAGTTTTCATTTTTTTTTTATCACATTAGTAAAAAGACAAGGCTGGCAATTATCTTTCCAAAAAAATATTGAAAGTTAAATATTTAAGATGTTAATGTGACACTGATCTATAGTGTGTAATATTAGTCTCTTAAATCTTCTTAAATATTGCATTATGTGCCCATGTTCCCATGCTTCATGTACACAAGCCAACTACAGATTTCATTTTTGTTGAGAGCACCTCCAATTATTTTTTTCATCAGAAACACTGATTCTCTCTTCTAAACTCAGGCTTTCTTTTACATCACAAGCCACTTCCCCTAGGAAGCATTTCAGAAGTGAACCCACCTAACTATTTACTCTATAAGTGAACATCCCTCAGAATCAATCACATTTTTTGCATATGGTAAATAATAGACATTTCTTGGTTGAATAAATATTTCTCAGGTATTTTGGCTTTTACATTTGTTTTTGAGAATTGTCTTATGTGTACATTTTCTTTCTCCCTATGTGGATTGCAAGTCTGAATGAGGAAACTCTATTTCCCATTTCCTTTGTTTTGATGCTCCTCACCTAGGACGGCACTCTGCAAATAGCAGGTCTTCAGCAAATGTCCGTTAATATGATTGCTACCCACCACTCTGCTATTATTTACACAGCTGTGCATATGTTCTCAGACATATCTATCTAGGCCTCGCTGCATCATAGCCAGAGAGAATTTGCGGAGGGATTCATCTCCATGTTTACTCCACACCGAGTTTCCATAGTTATAATTCACCTCCCCGAGGTTAAGCCCTGGTGTCCCATCCCCTGGCACTTCAACATGGATCTTCCTTTGTTGGAAAATCTGTGCTTTCTAAGAGGAGTTATCTGACATAACACACAAGGAAAGGGAGCATTGACTTTCAAGTCAGAGGACCTGGGTCCAAATCTCACCTGTGATGCTTCCTACCCATGTAACTCTGCCAAGCCACCTTAACAGCCTGGGCCTCAGTTTCCTCATCTACAAAATGTGTGGGTTGGGCTAGGTGACCTCTGAGGTTTCTGCTGGTTTTAGATTCATGGTTGTATGTGCTGGAGCCAGCAGGGCTGGTGTTCGTCAAAACTAGTCATTTTTTTTTTTGCATCAGGGAGTAGTATAAAGTGCACCTTCATATATCACTGTGGGTAATGGTGGTAGATGGGAGAATAGCTCTCTGGGGATGAGGTGTAGAGCAGAGGAAGCAGTCTACATGGTAGCTGTTTTTTTTTCTTCTACTAATTGCTCTAGCCCTTGAGGTTCAGAGTACAGTTTTTTCCCATTCTGCTAGGTTAAATTCAAGTATTCCATTGCCCTACAATAAACATGCATTAAGTACCTACTATGTGTCAGATACTGGGTTAAGCACTAGGGATACAAATAAGATAAAGAAGGACGGTCCTTGCCCTCAAGGAGCTTACAATCCAACAGGAAAGACAATACATAAAAGGAAGTTGAATAGGGGAGCAGTGGGAGGGCTGCCAGAGATACCAGGTTCAGGGAAACAATGGAGATGATGGTGGAGTCTAAATCAAGCACAGCCTTGGGTGGCAAATGTATAGTTGACTGCAATTTGAGCCCTCTAGAAAGTAAGGCTATATGGAGGCTGAATTGATGCACTCAGGCAATTATCATAAAGAATGAGTGGGCAGAGATGAGCAATTATCTCTACCAGTGAAAGGAGGAACCAAACTAATGATAATGATGATCATAATAATATTAATAATAACAAAAGCAAACAATTGTAGAGCAGTTTAATGTTTACTATGTATAGCTGATCTCATTTGATCCTCACAATAGCTTTGTGAGGTAGGTGCTATTATTATCTCTATTTCACAGATGAGGAAACTGAGGCTAAGAGAGGTTAAATGATTTGCCAAGGAGGAGGGGGCCATACACCTAAGTGAGTGCTTGAGGCAAAATTTGAACTCAGGTCTTCCTGACTCCAAGACTAGCACTCTACTGCACTACTTAGCTGCCTTCTAAGATGAGGTCATGCATTCAGATAAACTTGGGAGGATGATGTCACAGTAGAATGTTCTGACTGTCGGGTGGATTTGGTTATAATGCATCAGTTATTTTATTGAAAAATTACCTTGGCAGGTATGCCTACATATTACTAGATCACATACTGAGGACAGGCACTGCGGCTTACTCCTCTTTCCCAAAAAGAGCCAAGTTGGTCTTAGTAAGGCAGCCCCCTATGAAGTAGGTCTGGCTTCACATTGTGGGTAGGTCCAGTTGGAAGTGCCTAGCGACTGAAGTTCATAAAGGTGTCTAAGGAATCATGTTGAAAATTATGTCTATAGACTTAGCTCTTCTCAGTAATGAAAGGATCTAAGACAGTTCCAAAAGACTCATGATGGAAAATGCTATCCACATCCAAAGAAAGAACTTTAGAGTCTGAATGCAAATGAAAGCATACTATTTGCTCTCCTTTTCTTTTGTTTCTTTTTTCTCATGGTTCCTCCCATTAGTTCTAATTCTTCTTTATGTTATGACTAATGTGAAAATATGTTTAATATGAATGTATAAGTAGAGCCTATATCAGATTGTACACTGTCATGGGGAGGAGGGAGGAGAGGATGGGGTAAAAATTCAAAACTCAAAGTCTTAGGGAAGTAAATGTCGAAACTTAATAATTAATTAATTAATTATTTTTTAAAAAAGCCACTTTTAGGCCATGGTAATTAGTTACATTTCACATACGTTGAGTAAGGAAGAAAACTAGGGAAGCACAGAGACAAGTCAGAATGGGAGATCAATGTCCCAAGTAGTTGATGAAGAGTAAATTGGTGGGTAGGCAGCAAAATAAGCCATTATCAGATTAGCTAGGTGTGATTTAGCAAGGGCTGTGAAGTTCTGTGAAGTTCTGTGAGGAAGGGCAAGATAAGACAAATAAGAGTCTCAAGGCAGAGCTATTTAAGGAAAAAGTGAATATACTAGCAGTTTTTTTTAAGCTGAAATAAACATCGACTTTCCATTCTCCTTTAAGCCAGTAACCTAGTTAGCCTGAGGTTCCAATCATGGCTGAGTTGTAAATAAATAAATAACATTAATACTATTTTTGTATTTAAACAGCATTTTCCCCCTTACAAAACACTTGCATATATATCATGCCATTTAACATTTACAGCTTCCATAGAGGATAGAGGGCTAGTTGGGGAGGAAAGAAGACATAGTTTCAAGTTCTTCCATTGGCACATACTAGCTATATATCCATGTTTAAATCACATAACAATACCCCAGGCAACACACTAAAATTGTAAGTTAGAGATGAGTTGTCAGTTCTTATTGGTGGAAACATTATGTGAAGGATTTCTCAGAATGTGTAGACATTTGTTTGCATTTATGCTGATACACTGACACTGAGGCTAGCTCATCATAGGGGTTTCATACCTGTTTACTGATTGATTGAAGAAGAGGAGAGAGAATTTAATGAAGTTCCTTCCATCTATTTGACGTATCCTAATTGCAGGAAGTAAGGGGCAGGCAACAGAAGGGGGCATATAAGGATATCCCCCTTTCAGATTTGGAGGAACTGAAGTTAGAGGCTATAAAGTACAGTTTATAGAGATTTAGGAGTTGTAAGATTTTCTGCCATTCAGACTTTGATTGGTCAGTTTACATATGAAAGGAACTGGGCTTTTTCCTTACAACAAACAGGAAAGCAGATCAAAAAATACTGTTACCATTGCCTTCCCCACAGTCTTTCTCTGGTCCTTCACTTATCAAAGTCTATGACAGTAGAACTCAAGCTCTGGAAGGCTCTACCTTGAGACTTTTCCAGGATAGGCCTGGATACAGACTGTGACTCAAGGATCAGCCTCGCTATCATGGAATAAGCTCAGCTGTCAGAAAATAGGATTCAGGATGATCAATTATGTGGGCCCCATCAACTCAAAATGACCTGGCCTGGGTCATAGAAGGGTTCAGGCATTATTGAAGGGAGCATAAAATCCTTGAAATACTGATGTGCACAATTTCTTTGATAGCAATGGAAAGGTATCATCATAGGGAAAAAAGAAGTTGAAGGAAGATATGATTTTTCTGAAGTCGCCCAAATGGTCTCTTAAATTTCATTAATCTTTTTTTTTTTAAATGGCTCAGACTCCATCTCTGTGGGAAATCCAAGAAAAATGGAGAGGCCAAGCAGGGAAGGGAATGTAATTATCAGTGCAGTGAGCAAATGAGCCTTTAAATATAGGGTTCGTAACCTTTTTTTTGGGGGGGGGGTATCATGGAACCCTTTAGCATGGCTTCCTTGTGGTGAAGTCAAGCTCCCCTTCTCAGAATAATGTTTTTAAATACATAGAATAAAGGAAACAAATTATGTTGAAATATAGTAGTCAAAATAAAAAAAAAACCACAATAACTATGTATTCATGGACCCCAGGTTAAGAACTCTTGCTTCGAAGCTGGACTGTTTTTGCTGCTGCAACCATTACAGATGAGAACATAGCTTCTGTCTGACAAAGAGATGGGACTTCTCCCAGGTCACTGCCCCCTGCCTTAAGACACGATGATATACAGCTATCACCTCTACTTGTCCTCTTCAAATATGGCAAAGATGATAAAGGGGTGGGGGGGGTACTTAAGAACTAGGCTCTTTCCTAGGCACCCCAAGCCACAGGCTCCCTCTGACAAAGCTCTTCTACTGATCTGCCAAAGACAGCTAAAGCACCCCTGATCCAGAGTGAGAGAGGGTGAAGGATTTGCACTCACAACTTGGGTCATGATGCTTACTTGAGCCTATTTTTGTCTAGGTTTTCCCATATGCCTCTGCCTCAAATGGCTGCTTTAGCTACACAGTAGCCTTCTTCCTCCAAAAATTGTATGAAGTATTTCAAACATTGTTTAATTTGGTTTTCTGTCTTTGCTCTTCTCTTAGTCCTGTACTTCTTTTTTGAAAAAATGTATATGTGAAAATAGCTTCCTCCAAGGCATAATTAGGGATTTTAATTTCACTTGCTTTGAGAGAAAGCAAGTAGCACCAAACTATCTTTACCATATAATACATCCATTTTAAGGCGGGTGTTTTAATTCCCCACTTTTCTTTTTTTTTTTTAATTTTATTAATTTATTTTGATTTGTCAACAAATCACTTCCATATGCTTTTGAGTTTAAAATTTTTCTCCCCCTTCCTCCCCACCACCCTCCCCAAGATGGTACACAATCTGATATAGGCTATACATTTACATTACTATTAAACATATTTTCACATTAGTGAAGTTATAAGTAAAAATTAAAACCAATAGCAGGAACCGTTAGAAAGAGGAAACAAAACTCAACAGAAGATAAAAAAAAATGATAACGATTCAACTTCCATAGTTCTTTCTTTGGATGTGGACAGCATTTTCTATCACGAGACCTCTGGGGATGTCTTAGATCCTCGTATTGCTGAGAAGGGTTAAGTTTATCAATAAGTTTAACAGCACTATGTGGCTGTTACTGTGTACAAAGTTCTCTTGGTTCTGCTCACTTCACTCAGCATCAGACCATACAAGTCTTTCCAGGTTTTTCTGAAGTCAGCCTGTTCATCATTTCTTATAGCACAATAGTATTCCATTACATTCATATACCACAACTTGCTCAGCCATTCCCCAATTAATGGGCATCCTCTCAATTTCCAATTCTTTGCCACCGCAAAAAGAGCTGCTATGAATATTTTTGTACATGTGGGTCCTCTGCCCATTTGTATGGGATATAGCCCTAGAAATGCTATTGCTGGGTCAAAGGGTATGCACACTTTTATAGCCCTTTGGTCATAGTTCCAAATTGTTCTCCAAAACGGCTGGATCATTTCACAACTCCACCAACAATGCATTAGTGTTCCAATTTTCCCACATCTCCAGCATTTATCATTTTCCTGTTTTGTCATGTTGGCCAATCTGATAGGTGTGATGTGGTACCTCAGAGTTGTTTTGATTTGCATTTCTCTAATCAATAATGATTTAGAGCATTTTTTCATATGACTATAGATGGCTTTAATTTCTTCATCTGAGAACTGTCTGTTCATATCCTTTGATAATTCCCCACTTTTCTGCTTACCTAATGTCAGGTCTCGTGCATATGTTCACACACTTGTAGTTAAAATTTCAGCCACTAATACTTTAAGAAGCTTTCAGAGACAGTTCTAGATAAGAAGCCCATATTAAGAGCATTTACTGAGGAGAATGGATGGAAATCTTCAGTTCTGCCAGACCATCTTCTGATGGCTTTAAAGAGAATATGTCTAATACCTTGTCTCCTCCAACTTGTTTCTTTATACCGGAGCGGTATCTGTGAATATTTTCATCTGGTGCAAAAGTAGTGCAACCATTTTTATATTTTTTGATGGGGTCAGGAAGTGACTTGATTAATATAACACAGTTCCTGAGTTGCTGAGCTCAGATTTGAATGCAAGTTTTCTGACTCCTAATCTGGTGCCCTTTCTTTTCAAGCACATTGTCTTATATTATAAATGTGGAAACTTAGGATCCTGGAGATAAAGTGACTTGCTCAGGATTACATAACTAATATGATAAAAGTCTTCATGCATTTGACATTTGAATGGTTGTCCCATGAAAGGAAGATTAGACTTGTTCTCCTCAGCCCCAGTGGGTGGCACTAGGGACAATGGGTAGGAATTAAAGAGAAGCAGATTTAAGCTTAAAGTTAGGGAAAATGTCCAAATAATTAGAGCTACACCAATGTGAAAAGAACTGACTATCTAACTGACTAACTAAAGAGGTTACCCCAGCCAAAGGAATGCAAGCAAAGACTGGATGGTCATTTGTTGGGTATGGTATAAAGGAGATTCTTGTTCAGGTTTGGTGGGATTTGATGGTCTCTGGGGACCCTTGAAACAGATTTGGGTTTTATTTTTATACTAGGGGTGGGGAACCTGCAGCCTCGAGGACACATATGGCCTTCTAGGTCCTCAAGTGTGGCCCTTTGATTGAATCCAAACTTCACAGAACAAATCTCTAATAAAAGAATTTGTTCTGTAAAACTTGCACTCAGGCAAAAGGCCACACTTAAGAAAGCCTCAGAAAGTGAAGCAAATTGCCTTTTGTACCCCAGGTCTCTTTGAGTCTGAGTCCCAGAATCCCACACTCTCTGCACTATGAACACTGCCTCTCATCATATGCTTTACCACAGATACCTTACCCGGTGATGACGATTTTTTTTTCCAAAACTACCTCTAAATTCCATGTGCATTTGGTACAGTGATAGACATTTTCTCCTACACAAACTTGAATATTTATGTGGCTCACAAGAGAAACTATACTTTTAGTCCTTTTAAAAAATGAAAAAATTAGCAAAAAACAAACAAAAACCATGAAATACATCAGCCAAGAGATAGCCTGTGCTTATGCTCTCCTTCCTCTCAGCGTGGTAGAGGTTGGGATTTTCTCTCAGCCAGTTGCCTGACTCCAGCACAAGGGAATGAGAATTCAGACGCTTCCTATTTCTGGCACTGTGAAGTTGAGTCTTTGAAGAGTTTTTGGAGAGCAGGATGTAGGTCAAGGAGGGGAATGATGCCAGGTTCATTTCACATTCATGCAGTCATTCTGCGCAAAGGGCACAATGCAGCATTCGCTGGCTCCCAAAGGAGGGAAAGGGTCCAGGTAAAGGTAGTTGTAGCTTATTCTGGGCAGTGGGCCATATGGGACAGGTGGTCAAGAAAGGTGTGGAGAGGTGATCAGAATTCAGAGGAAGGTTGTTCTGCCATCGGCCTTCTGCTCCATTTTCAGTACCACTCATCTCCATCCCTACCAGCTCAGTCACGGGTCAGTCCTGCAGTCCTCCAAACTGCACATTTACTGCTGCCCCGACCCACCTGTACCCGTGAAGTTTTATAGAATTCAGAGTGAAAAGGGGGTTTCAAGATCATATAGTCCATACCCCTTATTTTACATAAGGCCCAGAAGGTTGAAGTAACTGGCACAGTCTTACACATTAATGAGTCATAGGGCTAGTAATTATACCCAAGTCTTCTGATGCCAAATCCCACACTCTATTTTATCATGAACTTATCCATAAGCATGAACATTTCAATATATAATGAAGAACAAGAAAGAAGCTTGAATAAAGAACTGCTTTTAAAGAGGTAAACAGATGAGAGAGAGAGAGAGAGAGAGAGAGAGAGAGAGAGAGAGAGAGAGAGAGAGAGATAGGTAGACAGGTAGGTAGATAGACAGATAGACAGACAGATAGGATTAGGTAGGTAGGTAGTTATAATAGTATGCCAAAGGAAGACTTGAACAAAGCTTAAAGATTAGGAAAGTGGGGGAAAAAAAGCCATTAAAATGTAAAGATGAGGCCTTCAGATGTAAAAATAAACATTTTATGGCTTAGAAAGGGTCTGAGGCTTGGCTAGCTCAATTGTATATAGGGAAAGACTCCCAAAGACAATGAATTGCAAAGGCACAGGCTAAATTCATGTTTTTGTGTCTTGCCAATCATCTGCATAAGACCACAGTTGGAGCCTGGGAAGGATAAATGCCTAAAATGGGATTATTCACCATAAGTTCACATAAGGAGTCAGGGTATCAGCTCTATAGCGGGGAGGACGGTCAGACAGGAGAAGCTAGTACCTACTTTGGTAGATAGGTACCACCTGGATACTTAAAGGCTATATGATTCCATCAATGTAAGAAATTCTCTCCCTCCAAGGCATCTGTTACCTATCTGTGCCTTAGGCAAGTTCTGGTATGTTGCCTGTTACACAGCCATTGGCCAATATTCAAACAATCAGTAAGGGTCTTCTGATCTCTCCTGCTTCAAGGTTCAGTCTTCTTTCTACTACAAACAGGACACAGAGAGGTGGGATGTACTCTGACATGTGTTTGCCATGTTTTTTACCCTCTTTGTGTATAGCAATCCTGCATCAGAGCTCCCTTTGTATTCAAAGGGAAGGGATTTGGCTGAAAAATAACTCAAATGTGTACGATGCTGGGCCAAATTCTGTTCTGGAGAGACTAATGCATTTCCCATGGACTCACAAAATGAATAATGGATACGACACAGGGAGGCCAATTTAGATTTGGTTTCAGTTGCTTGAACAGGCATCTGGTAGTGTGGGGGTAGTGGCATGAGTGCTCCATTTGGAGTCCAAAGGCCTGGCTAAGAATCTTGGCTTTTCCACTTCCATGGGTATGTCCCTTCTTCCCTGACCCAGTTCTGTGATCTACTGCTGCCCCTACCCACCTGTACCCGTGAAGTTTTATAGAATTCAGAGTGAGAAGGGGGTTTCAAGATCATATAGTCAATACCCTTAATAGCTCCTTAGAAGAGCATAGACGCTAAAGGGCAGGAACTAGTTCGTGTTTATCTTTCTGTTCCCAATACACAAATGATTGAAAGCTATTGAGAAGACAAAAATCCTACTGTGCTTTTTAATCTGGTAGAACAAAATTCCACCTTAACTAATCACTTCCAATAAGGCATCTTCTACACAGGTGCTATAATCACACAAGATTCCTTGAAAAGATATAAAAACAAAAGTTACTTTGTTCAATGATCCTTTGATGATGTAAAGTCATAAAGCAGAGGGATGTATGCTTGCCAAAGGTCTTTACCACTGATGTGATAAACATCTCTCAAAGAATCCAAACAGAAGAGGAATTCCCTATTGATGGTGAGGTCTTCCATTATACTCCTATTTGTTGATTACTATATGATCAATCTCTGAAACATTGCAAGGCCTCCTAAATAATATCCAAGTCCCTCAAATTTGCAAGGGAAATGAAGAATGATGATATCCAATTGGATATTCAATCTACACAGCTCATGCATCAGTATATTTTTCTAGGAACAACACTTCAGATGGCCAAAAACTGGGACCAGAGTTGAATAGGTTGGGCAGCATTTGGGGAAATGTGAAGTGCTTTTTTTTTTTTTAGGCAATTGGGGTTAAGTGACTTTCCCAGGGTCACACAGCTAATGTGAAGTGCTTTTAATGGTCCTAATCTTCTTCCTGAAATGAAAGCCCACTTTTGTTTTAATATCAATATTCCTTCTGTGATTCCATATGAATTTAAATCATTATCTCCAAAGAAATGAATTTGTAGACCAGTTATTAAAAGTAATGGAGAAGTACATGGTACACCTAATTGGATACAACATATCACCATCAAAGTACTATAAAGGAGAAGTGAAATAAAAGATATTGTTAGAAATAAGCATTACTAGAAAAGGAGGTGAGATAGTTATGCAGCGAAAATGAGAGGTAACCAATGGAAATTCTGCCTCTTTCACTTATGCTCATATAATGATAAGAGTAGAAGGCCCTCATCAAGTTGGATGGAACCCCTACAGAGCTGTAAAAGAGTGGAAGATAAAAGAAAGTGGATCTTTTTTTTTAAGCAAAGAATTTGAAAAGTCTTTCATGTTATACTTGTAGATAAGGTAGAAAAATATGGATAAATTACAGTGTAGTTAGATGGCAGCAGAGCTGGTTGCATGACTAGACCCAAAAAGATTCATTGAGTAACAAACGATAGTTATTGATATTGAGTAGATGTCAACTTTTAGGGAGATAACCTAATGGAGTGACCCAAAGAATTTGGTTTGTGTTTTCCAAAACTTTAATCAGTAATATAGATGTCACCATAGTTGGGAGGCATGAGTGTACTGGCAGTTTAGAACTATGAGCCAAATCAAAGAAGATGGAATTTAATAGGGCTAAAAATAATATTCTACACGTGGATGAAAACAAATATAGATTGTATATAGGCTAGACTACACTTACAATAAAGAAAACCTTGGGCTTTGATCCATTAGAAGCTCAAAAATAACTCAATGACAGCAACCAAATGTGTTGATGTTGATATTGATGATGATGATGATGATAATAATAATTAAAATAGTTAACATTTATATGGCACTTACTATGTGTCAGGCATTGTGAAGTTTCATAAATATTTTGTCATTCTATCCTCATAACAACTCTAGGAGGTAAATGTTATTATTCTCCTCATTGTTGCTAACCTAGGCTGCATTACAAGATGCATTATTTCCAGAATAAGGGAATTATTAGCTGTGATGGACTCTGCCCTGATCTGGCCAAATCTGGAATACTGTGCTCAGTTCTGGGCATCCCATGTTAGCAATGGCATAGACAAGAAAGAGCTGGTCTAGAAAAGGATAATCAAGATGATGAGAAGACTAAATTGGTTAAACAAATTGCGGAGGCTTTAGCCTGGAAAAGAGAAGATTTAGAGATGATACAAGAGTCTTCAATGAATGAATTAGTGAACACTGTGGTAAGCACTATGGATATAATACAAAAGAGACAGTCTCTGCTCTCAACAAATTTAGATTCTAAGGTGGGAAAACATATACAGAGAAGTGATCACAGTCAGGGAAAGGAGTTAAGATTGGGAAGTCAAAAAGAAGGTACCAAAGGATGGTCAATTACCCTCTACAGAGACAACAGTATCATTGATTTGATCAGAATTCTTATGTTTCACGGTCACATTCAAAGGCTTAGCTCCTCCCAGGCAAGGTCTTAGGTTGTCTAGGTTGGACGATGAAGCAGCAGAAAACGGCTGGGGTGAAGATGAAGCAGGAAGTATTTTTCAGATATGACTTGGATTAGATGGACCTTAAGATCCCTTCTTATCATTCAATGAAGCTGTGATTTTAATTAATGATTGTCTTCACAGTGTTTTATAGAGGGGTGTCATGAAGGGAGAATTTTATCAACTTTCAGAGTATTATAGAAATGGGACAATGAAGGACATACCACATCATCTACTGAGCAGATGTACATGTACCACCAGCATTAGACATAAGTGACTTTAAATAATAAGTTCATTTTGCCATAAAAACTATGACTTTAGAATGAGGTACAAAACTCTAGGTCAAAACATGATGAATGATTTTCATAGATTCTGGAGCTAAAAGGATCCTTTGGGATGAACACCCTTTGATGAAATCCACATTTCTTTCAAGTGGGCTATTGACTATTCTCTCACTTGTCATTCCATCTTCCGCTCTATGACTTTGTACTTCCTTTTCACCTCTTTAAATCTTCAGCTTCCTTCAAGACTCATCTGAGGACCATTTCCTTTTCTGATCTGCTCAGCTATCAGAGCCTCTTCCCTCCTCAAATTACCCTGTACTTACTTCTATCTTTGAACATATTGCATCCCTCCAGTAGAGTGTAACCTCCTTCAGGAAAGCATCTGTTCTGTTTTCTCCAAGAAAACATAGTTTCTCCATGGTTTCATGCGTATGGTTGGTACTTAATATTGAATTGAATCTCATGTCCTCACTTACAGATGGAGAAACTGAGATCCAAAAGGGGAAAGGTTGCTTATCTGAGTGTCAGGGCAGGCACTGAATCTCAGGTCTTCTGACTCCCCTCCAACCAAATTCAGGACTTTCCATTCTACTAAGCTGCCAGATACATGTTCAAATGAGGAGCATAATTTAAATCTGTTCTCATTATATAATTTCCAGGCCTTCTACATGAAATCAGCAGAAAACATATTTGTCATCTAAGAGAGAATTTTGCCTTGCAAAGAGCACATTTTTGTTTTTCTTCAAATTCCTTCCCTTTGAAGACAAAAGGGACTCTGAGGACAGACTAGTCATAAAGAAAGAAGGTGACAACATGGCAACAATTACTGGCATGGAGCAGAGCACATCCTGCTAAGCTTCAAGGAAGGAACACAGACTGAGCTACATCAGGGATGTAGCCTTCCTTCATAGCTCACCCTCCTCTTTCCCTTCCTGTAATTTCATCAAGTGCCACATTCTTCATCCAAAAGCCTGACTCCCACCCCCTTTGTCTAAAAATTACAGTCTAATCAAAATTAAATCTCTTTCCAAAGAGGCTATTGGGAATGAAGAGCAGCTCTCCTCACAGTTTTGTTTCTTAACTCTCTTAGGCAGTGGTTAATTACTGCAAAAATGGAGCTGAAATGACTATCTTGGTTGTATTGGGAAGGGGAGATGCATACCGAAGAGAACTATACCAGTAAACAAGTGTTTCTGAAGAGTATACTCTTGTGCAAGTGGGTCTTTTAGTTCAGAGGATTGAACCCATATCTTGTATTCCAGTTCTGGGACTGCTTTCTCATTTTACTTTTTGAATAATGAGAGTTCAAACCCCACTGTGGTGTTAGCAACAGAGGCATCTGGTGCAGCTGATCATTTCTAATTTAATTTGTGCAATGAGCTGCCCAAGATCCTACCTTTTGTCCCTGCACATCTGTTGTGATGTGGTCGGCTTCCCCATCCTCTATCTCCCCCATCTTCAAAAGATTGACTTCTATGGCACCAACAACTTTTCCACCATCGGAAGTTCTGAAACCAAAAACAAAAGGTGAGATCCTCCTTTAGCCCATATAGTGCCCAGGAAAAGAAGCTTTCCTTGAGGTAACATTTTCAATGCAGTCCATTTTGGAGGTTCTTTGGTTGTATTAAAGTAATTTCTTATAAACATAAAATGAATGCTAACAATGGGATATTTCTCCCATAAAACTCCATTTAATGAAATGAACCATAGATGTATAAGGAGAAGTCATGGGTGAATAAGCACACCTCATGAAGGTAAAATCATTTCATAAGTACCTATAATGTTAGGACCAAATGTTCTTAAATGGGTACACATTAACAGAATGCCAATTTTAAAATTTTTATTTTTTATCCTGCAAATCTAACCCTTAAGGATTGCCTCCCAATTAACAGCTACACGTAGAAAATACAAATAGTAAAACAAAGAAGCTACAGAAAAGGCAAATCAGTAAAAGATACTGTGTGGTGGAAAAGACTGCTAAATTAGGTACCACCTTTGTCACTATAGGAAAGTCACTTTTCCCTTCTCAGTTTTTTCATGTGTAAAATGTGGGCATTAGTATTACTGGGCATATACCCATTTCAGCCATCCAAAACTCCCCTCCATACCCTCCCAGTAAGTATATATTTCACTGAATTGAGGCCATTTGCTAAGAATTCCCTCTTATCCTCTACTCTTCATCACACATCACTCAGACGCTTTCCACCTCGTCTCACAAGAAAAAGTAGCTCATCTCATTCCCAAAGCTTATCCCAAACCATCCTGTCTTTTCCAGCAGACTTGTCTCCTCCCTTCCCCCCTCCCCATTATCCCTATTGCCTCACTAATCTTCAATCTCTTTCTATCTAGGGGTTGCTTCCCTATTGCCTATAAACATAGCCCTGACTCCTTATCTCTCCTCCCTTTTTGTGGCTTGACTGCTTGAGAAAGTCATCCATAATTAGCACCACTATTTCATGTCCTCTCATTTTCCTATTAACTTTCTTCAGTTGGGTTTATGACTTAACCATTCAACTAAAACTGCTGTCTCCAAATTTACAAATGATGTCATAATGGCCAAATCTAATGGCCTTTTCTGAATCCTAACCCTTCTTGTCCTCTCTGCAGCCTTTGACGCAACTGATCACCCTCTTCTCCTCAATACTGTCTTCTCTCCAAACTTTCCTTGCTGTACCTCACACACACAGGACACTTCCATCTCCTGACTTCTAGAGTGTTGCCAGGCTGTTCCCCATGACTAGAATTCTCTCCCTCCTCGTCTCTGAATCCTGACTTCTCTGGCTTCCTTCAAGTCCCAGCTAAAATCCCCCTTTTTATAAGAATCTTTTCCAATAGTTCCTATGTTGAATATCTTGAATTTATTATATATATGTATGTACACACATATATATACACACACACACAAATTATATGCATATATATATACAAATATATAAACATGAAAATAATTATAATCCAGAGAAAGAAAGAAAAGGACGGAAGAAAGGAAGATAAGAGATATAGATATGCTTTATTGGCTAATTCAAAGAAAAGGCCATTAAAGAAGTTTAGAGTTTCTTACACAATGATCTTTTTTATTCTTTTATTATCTATTTTTATAATTTTTTGTTGTTTATGTAATATCTTGATCACAAATTGTTATTTTATAACTAATATTTAAGTACTATAATCAGTCACATACGTATACATACATCTTGATTATTGAGTTATTTTCATGTTATCTCCTTCGTTAGATTGTGAGCTCTTTGAGAGTAAGGACTAATTTTTTTAAACTTTCTTTGCATCCCCAGACTTTATCACAGTGCCTCACACACAGTAGGTGCTTAATAAATGCTTGCTGACTAAGTCACAGAAAGGGCCATTACAAAAGTTTAGAATTTCTTACGTAATGATTTTTCTTAGCTTTCTTTATGTATTTAAGTTGTCTTATGATTGTTAATTCCATAATATAAAAAAATTAAGAAAAGGAACTCATACACCAAAATGTTAATAGCAACACTTTCCATGGCAGCAAAAAAGTAGAATACAGAACTTGTGTGCAATGGATGGAGCAGCTGAACAAATTGTAGTACATGAATGTAATGCATAATTATATAATGCATATATAAATGCAAATAGATACAGTGAACATAAGGAATCCAGAGAAGCCTGAGAATACCTGTATGAATTGGTGCACAGCAAGGCAAGCAAGATCAGAGAATAATATATACAATGACTACCTTAATGCTAATGAAAATAACAAGCAGAAAGGAATAAGTATTTATCTATCACCTACCATATGCCAGGTACTGTGCTAAGTGCTTTTTACAAATATCTCATTTGATAGGCAAAGAAGCAATGTAAATGCTCTAACATGGAAACTATAAGCAAAGAAAACTAACTCTCTACATATGTAAGTACATACATGCATACGTACAAATATGTATACATACATTAACATAGTCATATACTATATACACATTACATACACACATATACATTCACATACAGAAGTATATATACAATACATGTAAAACATATACACATGCTTACATAGAGATATGCATCCATATGTGTATATAATACATACATATTTATGTATGTATGTGTATATATACATATACACAAAAATAAAATTTAGAATAAAGAAAATAAAGTGAGGAATTTGAAAATTTAAAATCCCCTCCATCTTGACATTTATAAATAGAAATACTGCTTTTCTTCTTCATAAACTTCTTTTCAGCATCTCTTCCTTTTGACTCAGACTCTGACTTGGGTATTTTACCCCATTACAAGCAAAATGAAGGAGTTAGACCAGATGATTTTCAGGCTCTCTTCTAGAGAATTCTACAATTCCCAATGATTTCTATCATGTGAACTCTTTTACCAACCCAAAGTGCTAGGCAAAGAATAGTCTCAAACACTGGGAAGGTTATTTTTAATGCATTCTAGCTTCCCCTTTCCAGAAAACAAAGCCCACCTGATAATACTGCTGGCAATACTCCAGAATTAAAAAAAAAAAGTACCCTTGATTCTAATCATCTGAAATTGCACACCTTTTTTTCTCCTTTCCAAATGTAACTTTAAAAAAAAATTCTTAAAGAGGAGTCATTGATTTAGATTTAGAAATAGCTTATATTTGTGTAGTGCTTCAAAGTTTGCAAAGAACGAGACGCAGTAGATAGCTCTGAACTCTGAATTAGGAAGACCTGGCTTCAAAGCCTGCCTCAGACACTTAAGAGCTATGTGATCCTGGGCAAGTCACTTCACCTTTGTTGGCCTCCATTCCTGATCTGTAAAATGAGGGGATTGGACTCTAAGGTCACCTCCAGCTCAAATCTACAATCCAATGAACTTTAGATATATTATTGCATTGGATTCTCATGATCACTCTTGGAAGTAGTGAGCAGTCCCATTTTACTGATGAGCAAACTGAGTCTGAGAAAGGTTAGGTATGACTTGCTCATAGTCTCATAGCTAATGTCAGAGGTGGGATTTAAACACTGGGTCTTCCTAATTCCCAGTCCAACACTCTACCTACCATAGAAAGCTACCTTCCAAAAATATATTAATTAAACAAAAAGCCAACCTAATAAGAAGTTACTAGATGATTGGAAGCTTTTTGTCCAAAAGCCTTCAAATTACAAATTGAAAAGAAACTTTAGAATTGTTCCTTTAATGAAATTAAACAAAGAGAACTAATTTCTGTGGCATTGCTAATATCACTGTAATAAAATGATTCTGCACACAATGAAGAGGAAAAGGATTTGCTCATTAAGCAATGTATTAAAATTCCTTTTTGATAAGAAATGGAATACAATGCTATTTGTTCATTTTAAATAATAATGCTGGATGTCAATTGGGAAAAAACTAATGAATAAAATGCAAACATTTATCACACCTGAGCTATGTACACTGGTGATGACAGCATGCTCAGTACCCAAGCAGGTAAGATCCTTGAAGGCAGGATATATCTCGTATTTGTTTTTTGAACTCCCAGAAACTGAAATAACACTTTTCCCATAGTGGGCACTTCATACGTATGTTTGGTGACTTATATTAGAGAGAAAGAGTAATACTAGAAAAAGTCCCATCCAGCAAAAATCTGAGGTGACCCTCGGTTTCCTGTGCAAATTCAGGACTAGCTAGGTCAAATTGGGGTGTGGCATATCTATGATGGATTACTTAGTAGCAGGTTTCAGACATTAGCCTAGCTTTGCATTCCAAGTTCACTCTTTTTGTGACTTTTACAGTATGCATTGTAGATAAAGAGCTGACCTTGAAATCAGGAAAAGCTAAATCCTGCCTTTCCTACATTCTCCTTGAGTTGTGTAAACTCCCAGTGAGAGCCCTAGATAGCCCTATAAGTTTGTAATTTGAAGAGGAAGCCACCATCTGCATTAACAGAAGACTATCCTCACATGGATCTATTCACACTAATGAAATTACAGGTGTGGTAAGAAGAAAAAAAAATTAAAAATTAAATTATCTTTCTTTTTCTTCTATTGAAACCAGTAGGCAGCTCAGAGATGAAGTGCAATCTATGAAGCTAATACTACTTTTTCAGTTCCAGCCCCCTTTTAGAGCAATTTTGAAAGGTCTACGCCCACATTCAGAAGCCAAGACAGGATCTTACCTTAGAAAGCCAAAATAGGGAGGGAGGCAGAGATTGGGAGATGGGGAGGGAACACTTTCCGAGAAGAGTCGCTGGGATCTGGGCACTGGCACCATGCTCACCATCCCAATGCTCTGGAGGTCTGCTCCTCATGGTACACCTCCAATTATTCACTCCCACCCCTGGGTATCCATTTCATGGAACATCCCTGTCCTGGGCTTTTCCCTCCCCCAATCCCTACTAGAAGCTTGGCCAAACTTTCTCAGGGAGAGGCAGCCCCCTATCCTGGTACAACTACACCCGTAATCCAACCGTCTTTGCCTTCCCAATCAAGAGACCTTCTTTCATTTGAAGCAGAAACAACTTTTCTCAGCTGTTTCTGCTTCAAATGAAAGAAGGCCTCCTGATTCCCTTATAAGCAAGTATTCGAATTACTTAAGTTAAAAGGAACTGACGTGTTCACAAGCCCAGTTTGGGGTGTATGAGATATCTCAGTTTTCCAGCAGTTTTATATGGGGAAAAAAGGGGAGTTTTAAGACTGGAGGCATAGATTATCCCAGCAGGAATGTAGCCTATGGGAACAAAGAGTGCAGTGATCTCAGCTGGGCAGGGATCAATCAATAAGGCTTAAGGCAGGTCTAGCATTTACCAAGTGCTTACCATGAGCTAGGCTCTGTTGACACAAAAAACAAAAGGAAAGAGTGCCCTGCCCACAGTGAGCTTAAATTTCATCTAAGTTTGTAAACACCTGGAGAGATCTAGGACCTTTGGTCCTAGTGTACTGATTCTGTCTTTAACCTCAAATCCAATTGATTCCTTGCCACTGACTAGTTTTTTATGGTATAAATATCCTTTTACCCCCACTTTGGCCCCAAGATCTTATTGGAAACTGTCTTGGAAACCTACTCTTAACATATTCTCCCCCACAGTGCCCAGTTCTGGCCTCTGCAGAACCACAGTACCATACCTCACAAGACCATAGATGGCAAATGGCCTCACTGTGGATCTGTACTACAGGTTCTGTCACTGGGTAGGACCAAGAGGACGAGAATGTTAAGAGACCTGAGTTTTAGTCCTAATAACGATGTGACCTTCTATAAATCATTTAATTTCTCAGTGCCCATTTCCTCATCTGTTAAATGAGAGGGTTGAACTAAAAATAACTTCTAATATTATTTCCAAGTATTAAATGCTAACTTACTTGCAATCAAAGCACATTCTAATCCGTCAGATTGTCAGTGCTTCTGTCACTGAGGTTTCAAAAATTGCACATGCTTGAGGTTTTAGGGACTGCACACAGCTGAAAGAAAGCCATAAGTCAGCTGGGCTAACCCCCCATCAATCAATCAATCAATCAATTAACATTTACTAAGGGGAGATAACATGAC